>NC_064923.1:447952159-449202159 GCF_023897955.1 Schistocerca gregaria
TCGTAAAGGGAGACCGAGAGATGAGTACACTAAGCAGATTCAGAAGGATGTAGGTTGCAGTAGGTACTGGGAGATGAAGCAGCTTGCACATATAGAGTAGCATGGAGGGCTGCATCAAACCAGTCTCAGGACTGAAGACAACAACAACAACATGTCTATAGTTCGTAAATTTCTTCACCCATCAAGACTACTTCACGAGAAATTGACGTTGAAGTTTCCGATGTATTTAAATTACATTCAGCAAGCAAACTTTCATGTCAAATGACAGCATCTATTAACCTCATATTCGACACTTCACTGACTGATTTCTTCCGCAGATTCAGATCTTTCGCGATTAACAGCTATTTTTAATTCACAACATTGTAAAAGTTCCGAGAGAAGTTCACTGTGCAGAACGGTGCAATCTCGGCGAAAGTAAAAAAATGAACTGACATGTTAGTTCAAGTTTCTAGAGGAATGGGGGTTGGTGTAACTATGTATGTCGTACTGTGGCAGTTAAGGACCACTGCTCGATTAATTCTGTGAGTTTCTTACGCTTCCTGACCATCTGCCTATTTTTATGTAAAACGTAAACACTGTTTGGTTGTCTTTGCATTTGATGTGGCCTACGAGGATCCTGATTGGACTTGTGGAGGGACGGTTACTTCATGGATGGTTCCTTAGGAAACCATCAAGAAATTGTACTTTTTCGTACCAAAAGCGAGCCGCTGATTCCAAGAAGGCTATTCACAGCAAATGGTTGTTATTTTTGCGATATGTTCCTAAATTATCGCTAACAACCTTAAAATTTTGTTGATGTGTGAACCGTTTCTGAGATACAGAGGTTCAAAGTTACGCAATATGTACAATACGCACGTAAAACCCGGCTTGAGGCGAAAACGTAGTTTATAAAGCGATTAAGTACGGAGAAATATGTTTGAAAGTATCTCCGTTATCATCAGAATGGTTCTGAGAACCCCGTGTTGTTGTCCTGAAGCATATGCAAAGATTTTGGTCACGTAAAATCCAGTCGGAGATGTAAAATTTATATTGCATTATTTCAATTTCAAGTAAGCAAACTATCAAAATTTTATTGATCCATAAAGTGACGTGCCCCGCTGTGGCAGAGAAAAGAAGGGAACCATCATAAAAGCTCTCATATAGGAGGACAAAAAAGGGGTATATGCTCCTGTTTAAATCTGGAGTACCACCTGCCGCATCCTACCTTTCTTAGAACCTTTAAAAATTTCCCAGTAATTTTGGCATGCGAACGTATTCGCTCCTTTTTATGCTGGAGATGGAGACAGTGGCAGTGGGAAAGAGACGGAAAAGTAATAAATACTGGAAGATAGTAGACAGTGGTTGTGGTATAAAAAGAGCGAATGAGACAATGGCAACGAGAGAGAAAGAGAGGAACACATTGGTAGTAAAACAAAATTGACAGTGACAGGAAGGTGCTAGGAAAAGAGTGAGGGAGACAGTGCCAGTGGGACAGGAATAAAGAGAAGGAGAGAGTAGAAGTGCGTGAAAGCTAGTAATAATGAGAGACAGAGTATATAAGAATGACAATGAGGAAGAGAGAGATAGTGACAGCGAGAAGGGACAGCAGCAGTAAGTGTGAGCAAGAGGGAGACAGTGAGAGGAGACAGTAGTAGGACAGAACGAAGAAGATCGAACAGGGTATCAAATAAAACACCCGTCAGCCGTCTAATTTCCGAACTGTTATTTTGACTACCAGTTTCGGCGATTTACTACGCCACTTCAGACCTCCTGACCGACGTATTTCAACCTCAGTTCCGGTCAACGTAGGGGCCAGCATTCAAATACTGGTATCTGTAGACTTCTTGATACAGCGATCACTTCAACCATCATCTGCCGACTGTTAGATAAACATGATGTTCAAGCATGGGACTACGGCCATATGATAGTTAATTTTGTAGAGAATGTGAGCGTTGTGGCGTGTCTTAGCAGTGCTTATTGAGTATTGTTTGGCTTCCATGCACAATTGCCCTAATAAAAAATGGTTCAAATGGTTCAAATGGCTCTGAGCACTATGGGACTTAACATCTATGGTCATCAGTCCCCTAGAACTTAGAACTACTTAAACCTAACTAACCTAAGGACAGCACACAACACCCAGCCATCACGAGGCAGAGAAAATCCCTCACCCCGTTTGCCCTAATAGTCTGCACCTAAACGAAATCTTAATTTTAGTACGAAATGTATAATTTGTATCTGATTTAGGATTAACAAATTGTGCGTAAGTACCTAGTAAGTGATTGAACATTGCAGAAAATATGTCCAGGATATTACAATAAAAAGGTCAATACAAATATTACCTGTAGAAAAGAGTTTTATTTATGTTTAATTTACCCACATGTTACTTGCCAGTTCACAAAATGAAGATGCATTTTTGCTGTGGGTTTTTCAGCCCCTGCATCGTCACAGACCTATTATCGATTTCAAAATATCGAGATAGCTGTCATAAAAGGTAAGCGTACGTGGAGGAATGAAGTTAGGATGAAATATAAAACAAGTGTCCCGGTTTTTTCTCTTTGAAATCTGTTCAGTCTGTCATTGCGTATTATTAACGCCACGGCATTTTGACTAATAAACTGCATCTGCTCATCACAGCAAAATTCGGAACGCTTGATCAATGCTCAATAATAAGGAATAAACTGTTTATGAACAGGGAATCATGCGCCCTAGCCAGGCGTGGCTCCTCGTAGTTTCCATCCCCACTGCATAGCTAACAATAACATGCAAACAAAGTGACAATATAACCTGATTCCAGACTGCTGTCGGCAGTGCTCATTTTGACTCCTAGAGCGTTATCTTCTGATACTTAAGGTTGCCATACATCCCGGAAAATACCACCAGGATGAAAGTATCCACTTTTAGAGGCTCTGAGGATAACAAAAGTGGACACATTGATACCAATGTTAGTATTGTCATGTGATTCGCCACAGATTTACTATACGCTATATGTGCTCCTATTTTTAGTTCATCGGAGATGTTGGTTTGTAACATGATGATTGATAGTGGATACGCGTCGACATATATCTGATTACGATGTAACAACACACCTGAAGATGGACTGTTTATGACTGAAACTGGTACTGCAATAAATTGATTTTTGAATAACTTTTAATAACTTGTGTTAAGTCTATTATGTGATTGAGGAAATGAAAGTAAATAAAATGAGAACTAACGGATGTTAGCGGAGATGTGATTCAAAGAGCATAAAATCTGCACCATAAACTTGTGGAACCAAGTATCATGGTAAGATGATGTATGTTCTACGCTGTTCCCTACTGCGGAAAGTGTTTTTGTTTAGAGAACCTCATGGAAAATGTTCGGTACAAGTTGCCTTCCATCTATTTGTGAGTAGTAAGGAAATGGCGGTGCTGCCGCAATTGTGATATAAAATTGATATGCAAATTAATTAAATTGATCAATTAAGTACCTCTATACTTGATCAATTAATTACATCCACACTCACCCCGCCACCCCAAGGCGCGTCATGCGTTTTCCTCAGCCGACATGTGGGTCCCACCCCCTCTCCCTCCCCCTTCTACCTTACTGACGGGAATTTCGAATTTTGGCAGGAAGTACGAATTTTGGGGAATTGAAAAAATGGTGGAAATTTCTTTGTCCCTGAGCCATGCTGACATGCCACCCTCAAGTTCGCCCATCTGAGTATTGGCAGGAAATTCAAAATGGCAGTGCCCTTTCCAGGACTTGAACACTGGGCCTACTGTGGCGAGACAAAAGTTCTCATGTCACTCCTAACACATCTGAATGTAGTAGTCCACTTTGAGCATGTATGTGTATTTTCAAGAACACTGTTCCAGCCCAAATACCCACTATTACAGGAAATATTGCACGATGTAGATGATGTGATATACACATCAGTGAGAGAAGTGATATTCCTCCACCGGAAAAAAATGAAGCCAAACACAGTGTTCATATTTGACGATGTTGCTGTGAAAAACCGAGATCAAATTCGGCGATGTTTCTGTTCCGGTCGCGATATGGCTGTTGATGTATTTTATCTGAGTCAGACTTATTCCAGAATACCAAAACAGCTGGTGAGGGATGAATCAACCCTAAACAACTTTCAAACAGGGCAATCTCTTGCACTTCACTCGATGCATGGAGTTCTTGAACAAAGGCTAAGTAAATTGCATACTTGGATGATAACATGACCGCACCGCAGAACTACTTTCTTTCATCTTCGTTACTCTACACAGATGTCTCCCTAATGTCTGTGTTATTTCGATTTGGGCACATATCGTTATATGTTACAGTATGCGTCCCAAATATGTTTCAAAATTCCGTACATAAAAACGGGATTTCCCGGTGTTCATACCTAGTGTTATATTGGTGGTAAAAAGGAAGGTTTAAGCGTTTTGGATAGCCCTTATGCTAGTGGCCATTCGTATGCCCAGCAGAAGGATTGTTTTAATGTCAATATCCTACAATGTAGAACAGATTATGAATATTAAGCACTCTCTCCTTGCATTTTATGTGGTGTACAGTGGACTGGATTGAACTTATAAAGGTGCTGTTAGTTCATGGGAGGATCCTTGGAAAACACCACAAAAAGGCAGTTTTACTAAGTTTTCACCTTCACCAGAGGACCGAAAACCAAGTAAGGATTCCAAAACGGCTAAGAACAGCAGATGGCTGAAATTGTTACAGTATATCACAAAGATTCTGGGCTAAAACATCTATGAATTTTTTAAAAATACCTTCATCCGTTTCCAGAGTAAAGAGTTCTATACGTGAAATGCGGTATGAGGCAAAATCTAAATAATAATGGCAGCAAGTTGCTCAAAGTTCAACGATATATTCTCTAGGAATTTATCTACACCTCTGTTTTCAAGTATCTTTACCAGTTATCGACAAACACTCAAAAACTTGTTTTTTCGGCCCCAAAATCCTACTTGTACACGTAAAGTACGCACGTAAAATCCGGTGTGAGGCGAACACGTTGTTGATAAAGTGACGTAGCACAGTGAAACAGGCCGTAAAGCGTCTCCGTTATCATCTGAGAACGACACGTTGTAGTACTGAAGCACATGCAAATTGTTTTTGCACATAAAATCAGGTCTGAGATGTAAAATTATTTTTCCATTATTTCGGTTTCACATAAGTAAACTAGCTAAATATTACTAACCAATACATTTCTTTTCATATGACTTACGTTTCCGCTGCGGCAGGGAAAAGGAGGGTACCAGCGGAAAATTGTTTCCACCAGAGCAGAAAAAATGCTAATTTATTCGTGTTTAATTTACAGACTCTGACTTAAAATTGGGGTACCTGCTGCCTCATTCTACCTTTCTCACCTGCTCTAAAAATTTTCCCCATAACTTTAATATGCACATATACGCTCGTTTTTGTGCTGAGGGAGAAGATGGCGTCAGTGGCAAAGATATGAAAAGGTACTAAATGCAGGAAGATAGTAGACAATGGTTGTGTTATAGAAGAATGAAAGAGACAGTGGCATGTGGTAGTAAGAGAGGGACACAGTAGCAGGGAAACATAGTTGACAGTGACAGAATAGTGGTAGGAAAATAATGGACAGAATGCCGGGGGGGGGGGGGGGGGGGGGGAGGGAGGGAGGAATAAATAGAAAATGGAAGTGGAGAAGAGCCAGTGATAATGAGGAGCAGAGTATCTGATAGTGACAACGAGAAAGATAGAGATAGTGACAGAAAAAACAGCAACGATAGGGTGGATGTAATCAGATATTAGCAGTAAGAGAGAAAGAGGGAGACTGTAGTACTAGGGAGACTGTAGTAGTAAGGAAGAACGAAGGGAACTGTGGCTGTGACACAGGAAACGACATAATGAAAGAGAGACACAAGGAGCTAATGACAATGAGCTGAGCCGAATGAGTGAGAGGGAAAGGGCAACTGGGAGAGGATGGGTATGAGCGACCTACAGGGTTGGGTGTGAGTTCTAAGGTGTCAGGCAAATCCAACACCTTCCATGAAAACCCTGACATGATAAGCAAATCCAGTAGTATGTCACATAGCTCCGAATAAATCGTGACATTAAATTAACCAAAGTAATACGAGTAACGAGTGAGCAAATACCACAGACTAACACAAGAATGCCTAAATGCATGTCATACCTTCCCACAGTGAGACAGACGCAGTTCCGAGGGGAGAAACGAGAACAGAAGCCGAGAGCACAACCGTGTTAAGCTAGAAGGCCCTACGATAAGGGACGGACTGGACACGCACGTCGCCAGCTAACCACTAGGACAACGCCAGCTGCAAGTTTTAGCGTGAGACTTTTTCGCGTCTCTGTTACGTTGCAAACTTTAAAAACATTGCCCCACCACGAAAAGAATAACGTTTCTCATTGGATAGACAGAATTTTTGTAGACGGAGCTTAAGGTTAACACAGCCAGATAGTTTTTTTTTAAAACCAACATCGGTAAATGGTAGTAAGGAGAAGTTAGGAGAGGTTAGTTAGTTCCGAGATGGCGAGCTGGATGGCTGCTGCGCCGGCCGCCGCCCCATGACGAACACCAACAAGGTAATGAACGCACGCGATGCCGCATAACAGCGCATAAAGCTTCACTCAGAACTGTGGAAGTCTCATCTGTTACACCCCCTACTTACGCAATACTAGTGTCGATCGTCAATTGAAGCTCATGGTATTCACCTTTGCTAAGTAAGTTAAAATCTGAAACGCGATGATTTTTCTGTTATATAGTTATTGAGAAGCTACATCAGCCACTGTAATTTACGACAAGTTAGATAAGTAGTTAAAGATAATTGAGGGTCACAGTAGACCATTTTGATAGTTTTCTCTTTTGTGAAACCTAATTTAAACCTAGATTATAGATGTGATATGGCATAGGTCATTCTTCGATCCATTGTAGAACTTGGAAACCCACTCAGGGAATATTCGTTCACATTTTTGTTGAACGCAGTTGGTTTTTACCATCCTGTATTAAAACACTTCCTTTTATCAATAGTGCAATTTATAAACAATTTTTTGTGAGTAGAATAAAATTTCCAACGGTAAACTTAACTGCTTTTTCCACGTTATTTTACCAGCTAACTAAAAATAGGAAAGCCTTGAACCCCTTCCACTAAATTTAGTTAGTATTAAGATACTTTTACAGGGAGTGCAGTGGAGCTGACGCTGAAATCATTAAGTATTTGGTTATATCATCGCTAGTTTCACTGAACTCTTCTGAATTCTACATGTCATGTGTGGTCTGGCGTCTCTTTACCAGCAACAGGTCCCAGGTTCAAACTAGTCAACTCCCTAAAAAACACGCTCAGAGCGTCGTTGCGCAAAAGTGGTAGGGAGATACGATATAGAACAAACAGACACCACCCCTAATGTTAGAGAGTGAGTTACAGTTAGGGGAGCTTGTGGAGTCTGAGTTGCACTGCATGTTAAACAAAGTGTGAATATGTTCGCGTGCCAAAAGTTTTGGACGATTTATCAAAGTGCTGAGGAAGATAGAACGAGACAGCTGTACCCAACTTTTCAGTCAGTCTTTTATATAAATGTGAACATATTCGTATTTTATGAGTTCCGATGGGAGCATTTTTGGGCTGCTTCATTATGTTCTGCTAATCTAAACATTTGCTATAACCACCACTGTGACCGATCGCTCCTGTAAGAAAACGATGACTAGAGTTCAGGTCGGGACTAGAGGCAGAGGAAACAAAGGCTGGCCACCCCCAACTACTCACAACAAGAAAGTAAAATGGGGTGTCGTTTTCATTAAGCTACAGCTGACAACATGGCAAATTTTCTGACTGACATACGGAAAGAATTTTTGCGTTTAGAGTTACTATATTACGACGCCGACTTCGTTTTTCCAAATAGAACTATGTACTTTTTTCTAAGGTATTGGGAAATCTTTGAAGATGCATTACGCTCTATCAAACAATAAAAAATTAATTGGTCACAAGCTACTACTGGCAGTCAGGAGATTAGGTCCAACAAACATCTACCCTATTGTTACAAATGTAAATAAACACGTAGCGCAGGCATCGTTCGTGTGTTTGTCATGTGAAATGATCAATATGCTGGCGTCAGGCATGAAATGATTATGGGTTGATAAAGTACAGTGTTCAATATTATTTTGTCTTATGGCTGCACAGGGCAGTGTTACATGCTACTTCGTGTGTTTGGGAGACGTCTGTGTTTCCTTGTTGACCTGACGACGGTAATATATAAGAACCCAGCCGCTGCAAATGTTACGACTGTGTCCTAGATACTGACTTCATTTGCACTGAGATTGCAGTCTGTGTGCAGTTAGCAACTGGACTTTAACGGGTCGGAAAAGATCCCAGAGTTATGTACATTGTACTGTCCCAGAATCTTAAAGTAGTGTGTCCCAACGCACTGGCAGGTTTGGTGTCAGTTCTTGATCAAGTAGTGTTGTCTGATATGAATTGATACTATTTGTGACAGTGCAGACAGTTATGTGACGTAATCATTTGACAAGGTTGCTTGTAGAAGATATCAGTTTGAAGCACGAAGCTTTCCATGTGATGATCTCTGATCGTGGAAAAGTTTTACAGTCGAGATTAGTACCAGTTTCACATTGGAACATCACCCACAGGACAACTGCTTACCATCCACAGACGAATGGCTATACAGAACACTTTAATTAGACGTTGGCAGGGAAGTTCTCGATGTATGTTGAGGTCGAACAAAGAGACTGGCGTACAATATTGCCCGTCGTGACATTCGCAAATTACACGGAGAAACAAGGTACTACATGCTTCAAACCGTTCTTTCTGCTCCAAGTCCATGTGGTCTAAACGACAATGGCTACACTGTTTCTGTTTCAACCGGACAATACTCCCGTTGATATATATCAGCACCCGTCAGCAGCTGAAGGTATTAATATATAATTCCAATTTCGGACAACACTCTGGTTGACTACGTCTAACATCTCATCAGCAGGAGTGAAGAAGCAAGACGGCTGGTTCACTTACAGACTGCCCAGGAAAAGGATCGAGAGCGCTTTAACGGCAAGCAGACGCCAATGAGAACCGCAGTGCCTTGGTATGGATTTTTATGGCTGTAATGAAAGTGAGACTATCGCAAAACTTACTGAAGCTCTACTTTGGGACATATCGCATCCTACGGCACTGGACATGTAAGAAGGCGAGAAATATGACTCTTCATCAAGAAGTCTAGAGCGTAGGGACGTCTTCCATTCCCTCTGCATGGAGCTTTACTACAATCAAATGAATGGTTCAAATGGCTCTAAGCACTATGGGACTTAACATCTGAGGTCATCAGTCCCCTAGACTTATAACTACTTAAACCTAAATAACCTAAGGACATCACACACATCCATGCCCGAGACAGAATTCGAACCTGCGACCGTATCAGTCGCGATGTTCCGAACAGAAGCGCCTAGAACCGCTCGGTCACAGGAGCCGGCTCTACTACAATGCCGAAGCGCAAATCAACGATGGATGCTTCTCAGTCAAGGGAACTGTTGACTAGCTGGATAGTGCTGAAACGTGGATGGGAGGAGCTGCCTTCGATGCTTATGACATAGAGGATGAGAACACGACTAGAACATGAGGATCAGCAAGCGCTGCCATTCAAAGAACCACCTACGAAATCCAGAAACAGGGTGTTGTAGCCGGCTCCAATGCGAATTTCTGAAACAGAGAGTCGCTGTTTCTACACGAGAGGGAGTAACGTTTCCCGCTCTTCAGCAAGCATTATGACGGAGCGGGCCGCGACGTTGGCTGGCGTGCTGCAGGTCGCCAGTTCAAATGTGCACACCATCAATTATTTGTTTATTTATTTCTTTAAGATTCTCGAAATTTGTGGTTGTAATTTTTATATTCTGGAATATTCGATGTTTGTATAAATAGCAGCACAGTCCGTCCAGAAGTGCAGTTCTGTTTTGTCTGTATTTTAGGTTCGTAATAATCGTGCTTTGAGCTCTAAGTATTGTGCTTAGGATTTGGATCTCATAGTTGTATTATAGGCACTGGGTTACCAGATTAGCATTCAGCTGTCATTTTTCTTTTTATATTCCAGAATGAATTTTTCACTCTGCCACGGACTGTGATCTGATATGAAACTTTATGGAAAATTAAATTTGTGTGTGGGACTGAGATCCGTATTCGGGACCTTTGCCTTTCGCATGCAAGTATTATACCGCCTGAGCTACCCAAGCACGACTCACCACCCCTCCTCACCGCTGTACTTCCGTTGGTACGTTATCTCCCACATTCCGAACTTTTATTTTTATATTGTTCAGTCATCCCGGGTATAACTATGGTGGCCAGCTGCAAGACTTTTACGTACGTAAAGACCAGTACCAGAATAGGTAATATATACAAACTCGAACGATGATTCTGACGTTAGTACCCTGATAGTCACGACTAAACCACAGGTCGAAATGGGAGCTACATATAGTAACTTGTCTCCTGGAGGCGCAAGAAGCTATGTCCTTTCTGTCACTGACATGTCCCGGCGGCTGGGGACTGGATTAACTCAAGTGTTAACTCTCACCTTTTCTGTGATCGTTTTTTCTCATTATCGTTATGGTTCCCAAGGACGTTTCTTCTGATCTTGAACATCATACATTGTCTTTGTTAACAAAATACTTTCAGGTTTGTTGTATGTTTACTTCTAAGATTTCTGTAAATATTGGAAAATAAGTTAAAATCTTATAAAGCTCTGTTTCATTTTACATGTTGTGCAGCTTATTACCCACCACAGACACAAGACGGCGGACAATAAACTGAATGGAGCAAAAGTAAAAGAAAAAATAAAAAGAAAACGGGATGGTGACTCCTTTCGGTATATCTTTCCTGAGAGAATGGAATCCACATTAAAAAAAAAAATAAAGAATTGCGCACCACCAAATTACTAGAATACTGGCACGGGTAGATGCGTCCAACATATTTGACAAGTCTCTGCTACTCTGCTAGGAATGAGGACATTCAAATGTCAGCTTCAGATTTGAGTATCTAACGTCTTCCCTCTAGCCACGTAGTGTATTCGTCAGCAGTGTTAGGGTTAATTGACAGTTTCCTGTGTAAAATGCATCTTCTGACTCAGCCAACACAAATAAATGAGTTGAAGCCATCAGGCTGTGAGTCACAGCGTGGCGCACGCCGTGTCAGGCAGTTTCCACACAGTCGCCTGCTTACCTCCTTGAACTTGCGTTTGCGGTGTGCCCTGTCGGAGTGGTGTGATGTAACTACGAAATGGCTCGCGTCTCGAAATTAACAAAAACAAAGCGGAAAGCTCTGCTAGATAATTCAACAAATGATGCCAGAGGGGATTTTTTTCCATCTCGTGAGAAATTTTCAAAGAAGGTCCATAAAGTCTAACTTAACGTAGACTGCTGTTTTTCACATTTGTAAAATATATTTCGTTTGATGCAATATCACGAGAATTTGTTCTTATTACAAATAACGAATATTGATAGGGTAGACATACTGTAAGAGAGAAATAGTTATTAATTTGCTTCATGGTATCTCTGGTACTTAAAAAAAAACAGCCTTACCAATGCTATCAGTACCTCTACTACTGTAATTTTCCAAAATTTTCGAGAAGTTGGTGTGTTACAAAATAGCATACCTTCTGAGAAACAATGTCTGCTGCTGTAAATCACTATTTGGATTTCAGACGAGTTGCTAAACTGAGAAAGCCATTTACACGTTCACTCACCATTCACTGAGTGGTTCACAATATTCTCCTATATAAACAGAAGTATTATGGAACTGATGATACAGCTAATCAATATGTGATGTCTTACATAACCAAAATAATGTAGAAAGTTGCTTTTAATAATTCAACGAGACTAAACAGAGGAAATTCTTCTAACTGGGGAGAAATCACGTATGGAATTCCACTAGACTCTATCTTATACCAACTATGGATTCACGTGGACGATCTTTTGTCTAAAGTAGAAAATGGTGGAGTTAGTTATTTTTACATACAATATCAGTATTGTAATCAGTCCATAATTACATACAGCAACAATTGAAATGGCAAATAAACTTCTTAAAATTGTTATTGAGAGGTTTCATGCAATTGGTCTCATTCTCAGTTTCAAAAATACACGACATATTCAGTTACACACGCCAGGTACTACATCAATCATAGGTATAACACATGGGGAGGTAATAATGCATAGCGTAGAAACTTTAATATTTTTGCGCGTCCATGTTGATGAGTATTTAAACTGGGAAAACACATTTTGGAGCTATTACAACAACATTGTTCAGCCACATCTGCGCTTCAGATCATTGTAAATCTTGGGGAGAGATAGATCAGCAAGTTAACACATTTTACGTATTTTCATTCTATATTGTCATATGGAATAATGTTGTGTGGTAGCTACTCTAAGAAAAATAGTCATAATTGCTGAAAAAACGTGCTGTAAGACTAGTATGTGGTGCTCACCCACGTTAATCTTGTAGACTCCTGTTTAGGCACAACCCTACTGCTGCTTCAGACTACAGATATTCCCTCATGAACTTTGTTGTAAATAATCCATAGCAGTTCAAACGGAACGGTGGGCACATAATTGCAATACCATAAGGAAACAGACAGTCATTTCTCGACATTAACATATTAAGCACAAAAAGGGGTACACAATAAAGGAACCAAAATTTGTCTCTTTCCCAATGATATAAAATGTGTAGCAGACAGCAAATTTTAATTTGAATGCAAACAGTAAAACTTCTCCTAGATAACTCCTTCTATTCCGTAGCAGCTTCTATTTTTGTGGTGTGTGAAAAGAAGTGTGTAGCAATTACTAATGCACGTCAGTATTTAAATAGAAAAAAAAGCTTGTAAACGGTCAGCATGTGAATATGTAATACAAGTGTCTCATTACGATTGATTGTACCATTGAACCATGTGTAAGATGGGCATGTCATTTTGATTTTTATAAATTATTGTTGTGCGCATCAGAGAGAGAGCAAGTTATGTCACTGTTAAACAATCTTTGGTCTTTTTATGGCACAGTCTTTGCCTCTGCACGGTATGAGAAATTGACACATTCTTAGTTGAAGTGTGTTAAGAGAGAGAAGTAGTCTGAGGTAAGACTGCAGAATTGCGCAGCTAGTTTGTCGGAATGATTATTGTCAGCTAGTTAACTTTTTTCAATTGCTCAGAGCTGAGAGAAAGACCACCCCACTTCATTGAGTCATGCACTAACATATCAACTGATTAAGCTGTCTGGTTTTTATTCAAATTGTGTTGACATTGTGCCCTTTCTAAATCATTGTTCACTTTTGTTATGCGTAGTATTGTTCAGATAAATGTTACGTGCTAAGATCACGTAAGTTCTACCCCGTTTTTTGAATACATACTTCATTCAAAAATCGTTGTGTTGGAATGATTACTCTCCCCATCCCACTGTTTAAAGGAGATTTATCATTACACGTTATCACATTGCACCAAGTGGTACGCAAAAGTTGAAATACTGTTTGGAAATTTTATTTAAAAATGGAAAGCTAACTTAGCCGGTGCCTGCTTGCTGTTTGCTGTTGTGCTTTAGAGAAATCTGCAACAATGTTGTCAAGACGCGAGGTAACTAGAAATTTTGATTAGGGGCAGATAATTGTTTTGCTTCAGTTGTGCTTTTTAATATAAGACAAGTTGCATTCAGATCAGTTACAGTTCAGTTCAAATTAAGTCCTTTTTAGTCAAAGGTTAGAATACGAATATAAGTTGGACTACAGTTTTGTGGCAACATGGTTTTTGGTAAAAATGTAGACCTCTTATAGAGTGTAAGGGGGGGGGGGATAATTTTGGACTAAATTTCATACAGAAACACATAGTGGGGAACTTACACATGAAACACGAAACTAATAAAGTAACTCAGAAAATGTTCAAATGTGTGTGAAATCTTATGGGACTTAACTGCTAAGGTCATCAGTCACTAAGCTTACACACTACTTAACCTAAACTATCATAAGGACAAACACACACACCCATGCCCGAGGGAGGACTCGAACCTCCGCCGGGATCAGAAGCACAGTCCACGACTGCAGCGCCTAACACCGCTCGGCTAATCCCGCGCGGCTACAAAGGCAACTCTATATCGCATGATGCTACATGAGATTTAGAACATAATAGTGCAGTAATTAATAAGACAGAATTTTTACAGATTTTGGATATTAGCTTATATCTTTTTTCCGTCATAATACTAAGTGGCCTGAAGCGGTCCACCACTTTTTCCTCTCCTGTTCCAGCGTCTTCATTTGAGTATAGTACTTGCACCTAAAGTATTCAACAACCGAACGTAAACTGCTTAAAAAATGTTCGATTACCCCTCATTACTTGCATAGACTGCATTTTTTTTATTGGAAGACCCCGTTTAACAGCAGTTGATGGCGGCGGCTAAAATATAGCTCTATGTCCCTGAAGAGAAGGCAACAGAACTGCGCGCTGCCCTTTTGGAGGCAACAGGGAGGTCTGCGTCGACACAGACAGCACGCAACCGTCTACACACGATCAGTTTGGTCTTTAGGCGTCCTGTAGAAAGGACAGTACAGATCCCCTAACGCGGTAGTGCGCGTTGGGGATGAGCAACAAAAGACTTGGAACGGAATCTGCATCAGTGTTGTGTGATTCTCTTTATCAATGAGTGCACCATTTGCCTGACCCCTGATGATCGTCGCAGAAGTACAGGGTGTATCAAAAAGAATCATCCAATTTGGCACATCTATATTTCTGAAACTAATAAACATATACAATGAACAAAAAACTCAAAGTTTTTTTTAATAGGTGTTCAATATACCCACCTTGAGATGAATGGCATATGTCGATGTGGTATTCATGTTGTTCCCACTCTGTAGTTACAGTCTTGAGTTACAGCTTCCACAGCTGCTGTTACGCGATGTGTTGTTGGTAATGGAGGCACATAATCAGAATCTTTTATAAACCCCCGCAAGAAATAATCACATACAGTCAGGTCCGGTGACCTTGGAGACCAGTAATGTAAGGCTGAATCATTTGGTCCAGTGGGACCGATCCATCATTCAGTAATTCTTTGATTTCAGATGGCAGTGTGGCGGTGTCCCATCACTTTTGTAAATAAAGTCGTTCTAATCAGTCTCCAACTGTAGGAACAGAAAGTTCTAAAGCATATCGAGGTATGTGCTTCCTCTAACAGTGTTCTCGGTAAAGAAAAATGGACAATACACCTTTTCCAGCGAAACTGCAGAAAACACATCAAATTTTGGAGAGACCCTGTCATGTTCTATAACTTCATGTGGTTGTTCCATATAACCCATACTCTCACATTATGACAGTTCACCTTTTCATTTAAATAGAATGTTGCCTCGTCACCAAACACTAAGCGTGGAAGAACACTGTCATCCTCCATCTTGCTAAGAACGAAATTACAGAACTCCACACATTGTTGTTTGTCACATTCACGAAGAGCTTCCAGTAGTGAATTATTTATGATTTCATGTGTAAACGTCGACGCAACACACGCCGGACGGACATCGGGGACATGTTGCGCTGTCGAACTGCATGGCAGTCGCAACACACACCAGACGGAAATCGGGGGCATGTTGAGTTGTCGAGCTACACGGTGGACGCAGCACACACCAGACGGACATCGGGGACAGGTTGACATAGCAAGCTGCATGGCGAGCGGACTTCTGCTGACTCCTTGTGAAACTATGGCGGATGGATTCGACGGCTGTGCCAAACTTGGGGATGGCCCAGCGATTTGCCTTTACACAAGCAACCTGCTTCATGGAATTGTTCATGTTATTGTCTAATGCTCTGTGCTGTAGGAGAGTCCACACCATACGTAGTACGGAAGTCCCACTGAACAGTTATTACTGACCCGCACTGTGCAAAAGGTAGAACACAAAACGCTTACTGTTGTCCTGACACCAGTTTTACTGGAACTGGAGGAGGAGGTGATTAGTGTTTAACGTCCCGTCGACAACGAGGTCATTAGAGACGGAGAGCAAGCTCGGGTGGGGGAAGGATGGGGAAGGAAATCGGCCGTGCCCTTTCAAAGGAACCATCCCAGCATTTGCCTGAAGCGATTTAGGGAAATCACGGAAAACCTAAATCAGGTTGGCTGGAGACGTGAACTGGAACTGAATTGGGTGCATACTTCTGCTACCTAGTGGGAACCATGTAAAACTCGAGAGTTTCCTCTTTCCAATAGTACATGCATGTATTTCAAATAGCATAATAGTTATGATTTTTTAAAAATCTGATGGTTCTTTATGATGCACCCTGTATGTCAAGGCGGCCAGGTAACAGTGCACGTCTCAGGGACACAGCCCCAAAGTCTCACCAGGGAATAGAAACAGTCACATTTTGGCCCCATAACAATGTACACACGCCAGACACTTCTCACCACTATCGAGGATAATTTGATGGATTTGTAGACTAGAGAAGGACCTTCCAATCTGATGCCCAGGTGCCGAGCTTTATAGTCAACATTTCAGAGATGGGCTATTCTTTCTATATCGGTGGTTGCCAACCTTCCTTAGACGTTTACCCTTTTATCTTTGAGTGCAATCAGAAACGTCTTACCAGTTGTGTGTTGGAAACTACAGCTGCAGACATCCATGGCCGCAAATGGTTAGACCCCAAACGTCAACTGCCCGTGGCCAGATGTTCTCCAATTATGAATCCTTTCACCTCTGCAGCTCATCACCACTAAAATTGCCGAGTCCGGAGCAAGCAAAAAAGTGCTTAATGAAAGCCTAATTCTTGAAAACTGACAAGATAACACTTTACTGAAATCTTCTACTGATATTAAGCCCTGACAATCACTGTGCCTTACAGTGGGCGTGAACTTTGATTGTAATTAAATTTGTTGGCCTACCTGCGCTCACGAAACGCTCGTCTGCTATGCAAGTTTTTGCTATTAGGAATAATGATGTGATGGTCAAAAAATTAAATTTCATTTTCCGTACTTACAATATGCAGTGCAAGATGGTACCTTAACAATTTTCGTAAAATGCTTCTCAATAAAGTGCAATGCCAGTATGCAAACTAAGTCACGAAAGTAAAATGAAAATCCTGAAGTAATCTTAACGGCTGATAAATGGGAACAAAGACTCCAAGTTCAACTATGCTTCACTAACCTATGACAACAATATACCTTTTATAAAGTTATCATACCTAGGCAAGTCAGGAAAAATATTTTTCAATAACTCTGATGTGCGCAGGTGCTTTCCTTGACACTTGTTTCAACTTTAAGACGAGGCCATAAGTTGCGTTATAAAATTTCTACTGCAAGCTTCAGTCATACGCCATGTTCTGACAATAAGAAACTACACAGCTACAAATATAAAAAAATAGGATTATCTTAAAAGTTGGCTTTTTTCATTTTTCCACAACATAATCTCATTTGCTCAATATCTTTCCTCAAAACACATTATTACAATCTTCCTCTTAAATAATACTGCCTCGTCTACAAGGCATGCCACCTTCCATTTTTCAAACAAAATTGACATTGCCAGACTGTCCAACACACTCGGCTGCTCTCTGACTTACTTTGACCAACATCTCTGGTGGCAAACACAGTCTGACAAAGAACTGATAGTCTCGATACAACAGAGGTTGAGTACATTTATCAAATTCTCAACTTCATTCACATTTATGGCTAAAACTTCCTGAAAATCCTCATGGTAAATAGTACTACACCCTTTCGAAATCTTTTCCAAGCGCGGGTGCCAGGCCAACACCTTCCGTCTGCACAAGACAGAAAACAAAGCATAGCCAAAAGTGGTGTCTTTTTCTCACACAACGTAGAAAGATGCCATCGCAGCGAAACATTGAGCGTAGCGTTGTGTCAACTTTCAAATACCCTCACTCTAGAAGGCAGCCACCAGTGCTTTCCACCAATTATGTAAGCTGGTCTATAGTTCGTTGTCTGTACCAAAATGTTGTCTTTACAGCCAACGGTTCATGGAGCGAAACATTGAGTTCAGAAGGGCACCCATTTAGCTAAAAACTGTTTTTGTGTCCTCCACAGTCGGAGGATATCCTCTGAAAAACATTATATGTCCCAGTCGAAACACAAGCACTGTCGCACTCTACGGTTTTTGAGAGATCCCTGTACACACTGGCGACACTCCCTTGTTCGACCGGGGCACCTTGCTGATAATGTCTTTCCGGTTCCCGCTAATGCAGCAATCGGCCGCAGGTGTTGACTCTAAGCCGTGAGCCCTAGCTGCGCTAGCAGTCTTCCCTTTGGGACATCTGCCAACTTACACATTCCACTTGTTCCTGAAGCACACAGAGAACCACGAAACTAGCATTCAGCTAACATCCTAGTGGCGGAATCATATATTCGAAAGTACCTAAACCAATGGCATACCTCTCCACTCCCTTACCGTCCTACGATATGACGCAGATAATTACGTCATCCTAGTTTCATTCACCCGTGAATCACTTTTACAGGGTTATCTCACACGTCATAGTGTTACGTTTTAAGAACAAAAAATTCATATATACAGGCTTACGTCTGTGGGCTTATAGTACCAATCATCCTAGATATGTCTGCAGTAATTTAGGGAAACCACGGTAAATTTAAATCAGTATGACCGGATGAGTACTGGAACTTACTATGCACAAGGCTAGTCTGTTTAGAAGCGCGCAACGTCATTCGATTCATCCCCTGTGTTCAGTGCAGTTTTGCAAAGAAGGTAGTTATTAATGAAGGAAGCAGGACCATGGACCATGGCGACGAAATTTAGTTTCGAAGAAAATTCATTATTACACCAAAGCTGCTGTTCCTTTTCAACTTATTGGTTTCGAGCTTTGTCCATTTTCACAGTATTGCGGTATTATGTTAATGTACGTGCATGCTATATATCTTTCTTAATTGTTGTAACTTCATTACTCATCACGAAGTGATCAACGTGAGAGCAATAACATATACGTAACGGAGAATTTGCTCTTATTGGGTTACTCCGGATGCCACGCTGGCTTATTTATTGTTAGAAATTTATTATTAGACTTGTGTAATCTCTGATATTTTCAGTTTACTTTGAGATTGTGTTATCATCACAGACTATATTCAGTGTGAGACACAATATTTCATCACATTACAGCTCTACAAAAATTCTCGTCTTTGTTGCTGATGCTGTACAAAAAAGAAAAAAACACAAACTGGATGACCATAAACGGCGAGCAACGAAATACAAAAGGGATGACAATAGAGTCTGCTGGTAAGAAAATATTTTTATGAAGGTCAAAAACACAGTCCATGGGCAACCGTACGATGGATGGGAGCACAATGGATGGGAGCGAATGGGACTGTTTCCCTGCTCCTTGTCTTACCCTCACACACATCCTCCACAACTGCTTATCTGCCTTCTGTATTACACTTGATATCACATATGTTATTAATAATCATTTCTCTATAATATTGTACATTACGCGGAATGAAACTATTTTAGGCCTAACGTGATACTACTGTTGATTGGATTATTGCACTTTATTGGTGTTATTCTTGCGTCTGCTACTATTTGTTATGTTTACTATGAACACTGCTATGCAAATCATTTTTAACGTCTGTCATCCGTCTAGGAAACCTGTTATGCCTGACGGACTTTGTAAAATTTATGAGTAGAAATGACAAATATTAGCAGTAAGATAAATAAAATTAACAAAGCATAAGTGACAAATATTATCAGTAAGATAAATAACATAAACGAAATGCAGCAACCCAATCACCGGAAGTGTTGTTCTAGGCCTAAAATTGTTTCGTTCGACATAATACACAGTACTTTGTAGTTATTATTTACATTGACAAATTGTATTGACGTTTCCAACGTACTGGAAAAAACAGACGACGTCGTAACAACATACGATGTTCAGGTACATATTTTTTTAACTACTTATGAATATGAGAACAGCAAATCGAAATCGATATTCTCATTCTACGTTTATTTGCTGTTAGACAGAAAATAAGGATAAATCAACTGATGATGGTAAAATTTCGCCGAAACATGTACGGGTCAAGAAAAAAGAGAAAGAAACAAGAATATTTTTATTGCTCAGTTCAAAATTTTCGAAAGTTATTTATTGTTAAAGCAAATTCGGACACAAATAGTTAACTTTCACAGAGGAAAATCATGTCAAGGGTAATATGTAGTATGCAGTTCTCAGTTTAAAACGTTGGTGTAATAGTGGAATAAATTTTCTAGTGTTGTGTGGAATTTAAACCTACCGAAATTGTAATGAAACTACGACTTATTGCTACAGTCAATACTTGGGCTTTTTCAGAAATCCTTCTCACTAATCCGATTTCAGACCAGCAGTCTCATCTAACGTGCCTGAGTCTCTGACATGGAAACATCATCGGCTGCTCCTCAGTTTTAGGTGCTTCCTGTCAGGTACGAACACTGTCCGTTTGCTCTAACATAGTCACACTCATAGAGTTGTTTTCAAGATTTCAATTATTGCCAAGGGTTTTCAAAACTAAAGTCTCGTACGAAGGGTTGTCATTAGGGACTATTACAATATCGTAAAATCTTTCGCTAGTGCTGTTCCAGTGTGGATTACGAGCAGTTGTTTGTGAGAGCAGCAGTTTACTGCAGCTGTAAAGTGAGCTTATGGCTAAGAACGAGCAAGAGGTCGTCGTTTGTGACATAATACGGAAATTCTCGTCACGTTATAACTGACGATAAGTAACATACCGGAAAATCTGACAGACTATAAATAGCTTTGAAGTTCTTGCTTGGCTAAGGTTCACCTCCGAGATTAAAAAAAATCAAAGCTGGATTACTACAGATGTACACCACTTGCTCTCTTCGCTGTAACGAGCATTTGCTGTTCCTGTTTACCAGATAGCAGAAGTAGTTTCTTCTTTCATGTCTTCACTTTTCTATCATTTTGTCGTGCTCCTTCTTCTTCTTCTTTAGTGTATCTGCCTTACGACGAATTTCAATCGGAGCCTCTCCAGCGTGTCCTATTCTGAGCCTTCATTTGTTTGTATGATCGCCTCCTTCTAATGTTATCCAACATTTCTGTTCTCTTCGCATCTCTTCTTCCCATTCCCTAAATTTTTAATCTTTAATATTTTTGTTTCACACAATTTCTACGCGGTATATGTTCCTACCATGACTTTTTTCTCTTTCTGACTTTTTCCAGTAATTTTGTTTCTAGCCTATTTTCTCCATTACCATCACGACTCAAAAATCTGTCGTCGTATTACCACTTCATTCTAATACCTGTAGACGAGGAGTATAGCTGCAGTTTAACGTCTCACTAACACAGTGAAGGACTGCTTAGGTAAGAGAATAGGGAATTGATAAAAATTATAAAGCAAATGCATAATAATAATTAGCCTCACTAGCGGATAATGAGATAACACCAATCGAACAGGTTGAAACCTCAAAGAATGTGCAGAGAAAGTTGGTCTGGAAGTATCTTCCCTAAAGTCTGAGTTCATCGCCGCAAAAACTGATACCCAAAACTTGACTACAAAGTACGGTCATAACAGTAGAGTCCGATATTTTAAATACTTAAGTGAAGTCCTTGAACCTACGGGGCGAGAGAAGATAGCACGAAAAATTCGCCTCCAAATGCTAAAGAGGGTCTATGAAAGAACCTACAAGATGTAGAATAAAAAATGCTTGTCCAAAAACACTAAAATTAGACACTATAATACAGGTTTCAAACCTGACGACCTGTATACCAGTGAAACCCTGACAGTTCACATGAAATGTGACCTAGAAAACTTATTAAAGAGAGAACGTAAAATCATCAGAAAGATAGTAGGGCGAAAGAAAACAGAAGAGGGCTGTAGACTACAATCTCGTCAAACAACTGAGAGGTTATCCAACCTTGCAGCAGACATTCGAAAAAGGCGATTAAAATTTTATGATCACATCTGTAGGATTCCCAAAACAAGACTTAAGCACAAAATTCTTAAATACATAGAGGGACTTAAAACTGTACCCTGGATACAAGAGGTCAAAAAGAACCTACAAAAAGCTCAGATAAATTATTTAGATATTTTGGACAGAAACGTATTTAAGCAGAAAGTTGACAGATGGGAAGTTAAGTCAGACAACGAAGTTACGAAGAAAGCAGGAACAAAAGGCACGGAGAGAAAGGAAGAGAGCCAATGCAGAAAAAATGAGAGCAGTGAGGGAAAAAAGAAAAAAAAGAGTACAGAAGCTTCACGAGATCCAACAGGGTCTAATCGAACATAATAATAATAATAATAATAAATAATAATAACTATCATAATAAAACTTTTCTGCTATTTCAAGCAACATTTTCAGGAGGAGGAGGAGGAGATTAGTGTTTAACGTCCCGTCGACAACGAGGTCATTAGAGACGGAGCGCAAGCTCGGGTGAGGGAAGGATGGGGAAGGAAATCGGCCGTGCCCTTTCAAAGGAACCATCCTAGCATTAGCAACATTTTCACATTGTAATATGTTTGCTTCTTTTTTAGAAAAACCTACTCTAAAGCTGGGCAGCGGGTAATAACAATATCTTATACTCTTTCTTAACTCAATAACTCAATCCTTATGGAGGGATGGTCACTCATTTTTCAGGCAAGCAAATGGGAGAACACTAAAAGGAAACCAAATACAAACTTTTCAGAACTTCACGTCTGACTGCTCTCAACTAAAGAAGAAAATACGTTTTCACCAAAACTGTTGTTTATTCACTGGCTGACTAGTTTCGGGCTTAGTCCATTTTCGCAAGCTATCTATTACAGAAACCAAAATTTGTTAGGCATGAAGGTGTAGAACGCGAATAATAAAGGTATTGGGTATTGATCCATATGGTAACTATTTACCTATTAGTATTTAGTATATGACTGGTGTAGACAGTTATACTTACGCCATTACTCTTAAATGTATATCATAGCTGCGTTAAAAGACGTCACAGATGTAGTTACAGCTTGCAGTATTATGTTAATGTATATGCATAACATATTTTTTCTTGATTATGGTACCTTCATTATTCAGTATGATGTGATCCACGTGACAAAAATGTTGTATACACAATTTAGGATCTGATCTTATTGGATTATTGTATTACACTGTGTGACACTCTCGCTTATCTACCGTAATTTTGACGGGGCTGTTACAAGAATTTTATTATTAGGTCTTGTATAATCTCTGGTATTTCAATTTACTTCGGGATTCTATTGATATCACTATGTTCAGTGCGAGACACTGCATTTCATCACGTCACGGTTGTCCAACAAATTTTCATTTCCTTTTCATTCGTATTTCAGTGGAATCCACATAGAATAGTACTTTTATGCTGTTAAAATTTCCAGTGTATAGCTTGTAGTCTCGTATTTGGTAAGTGATTAAGATAGGAAGGAGTGCAATTCATATGCTGATTAATGTGCTTTTGAAGGTTTCTATGAGTCTTTTGTGATCGTATATATGTTGGTTAGCGCAGGACGGAATGCCTTCCATATAAAGATTAAGGTACTATGAAATTTTGTATGAAATTTGCTGTGAAATTCTTTTTCTTCATTTAGATTTCATTCTGGGTGCTTCGTCGTGTGAATATAGATTTATATTTCTTCTAAATTATCCGTTAATTGTGCTTTGGAGACATTATGCAAAATGTGAGATATTTCTCAAAGTTTTCAGCGAAGTTTTTATTCTCTCTGAGATGTGTGTCTCAAGCTGGAAAGTACTTCTTGTGCTTATGCGTTCTCTACATCTCTTTTCAAACATTCTACCTGGCCATCCAATGTAGGCTTTATTGCATTTACACTATTTGATTTTGTAAACGCGAGGATGGTTACATCGTTGTGTTTTGTCTACTTCATGAACGATGTTAGCTTGTAATGTGTTGCTGGTATAGAGTCCTGTTTTGAGATTTGCTTACATTAGTGAGTAATTTATTCTATGTGACACATGTCCTCAGTAAGGAAGTACTACAGATTTATTTGTATTTTTTGTTTCAGTCTTCGTCAGCGTGATTTCATCATTAATGCTTTTGCATTTTATATTTAATTTCTTTCTGTCTAGTTTGTTGACTGGCTCTGGGTTATTACTAGTTACTACTTCTCTTAGTGTGTTCGTTTCTAATTCAGTATTTTCATTGCTAAGAGGGTATTTAATGATCCGACTTATATCTGATTTAAAGTATGCCTCTTTATGTCACCATGGGTGACATGAGCTGTTATGAATGACAATATCTTTAGTCGTGGATTTTTAGGATATTGAAAGTATATGCTGAGTTCGTGTTTGTGATATTCATTCTTTTCTACTTCCATAGTGAAAGCAATGTTTTCATGGACGCCGTTAGGATGGCCAGGGCTGTATTTGCGTTGTGGGAACATGGCAGAGAGGCGCTGCATGAGGTTCTTGATTAACTGCACATTATCGTGGGAACACAACCTACTAACCACTCTACAAAATGGATATAATAGACTAAAACTGCTAATTAACCAAATGTGGTAATTGCATCCATCCATCTTTCGCACTATTATAAAGCTTAGTTCCAGTATCCACTCTAAAGTCCAATGTTTCCTGAATATCCGCTCAATGTAGTTTCTTTCGGTACCTCCAAATCCTAGAACGCATGCAATCTTTCTTGCGTACTGCCCCCCTCTAGTTATCTTCTACTTGAACGATTCCTTTGCCGACTTATCAAATGCCTCTTCATCCACATCGAACCTCAGCATGTATCTCGTTTAACATGAAAATTTAAGTGCTACAACACTATCCTCTTCTTTCCGTTACCAATCCATACCCTATCTCACCCGTTCCCAACTTACTTTTTCCTGGTGCATGTCCTACAATATAGTGCATCTCAATGAAGTAGTCCATTATTACAATAAAGATTACTGTCAATATTTGCCTTAGGAAGACTAAGAGGTTTTCAGATCATCAGTCCACAGCTTTCCTGTTCAATAACCTAGAAAATCATGTAAATATTTCTATCGTTTTACTAATACCAATCGTCATGCCACAATAGGTTCTTACAAATGTGTTCCCAAGGATGAGGATTTCTGTTTTTTAAGTAACACAAGTCATAGTACTGAAACCGGTGGAGGTGGCACATAGGTTGAAACACTGGATTCGTATTCGCGAGGTGTGGGGTTCAAATCACCACCTTTCCTTCCACATTTAGACTTCTCGTGGCTTACCTTGTTAGATACAAGCTGGTTCCTTTAACATAGTCACTGCCTATTTTCTTCCCCGTCTTTCTCCATTCTGAGAATCTGTTCACTTTCTATCATCACTAACGAAATGTTCATCTCTAATCTTCCTCTCTTCATAGAATTGAAAAAAGCTGCAGGATTGCTTAACAAACTTGCCGTCACTTTGATCGTCCCAATTAAACTACCGCTTACTGCAATACAAACGCAGTGGATTACATGAGCGTGAGGAAGCTTCTAGAAGATGCAGGTTTGTAGCAAACGAGAAAATCATCGCATTGCTAGTCAAGGACAAATCGCTTGCAGGTCATCGCTGTCCATCATTCAGAGACAGGTTGCGTCACTTGCAAGCAATCCTGTGTCATCCAGAGTTGCAGAACAGGATGTTTCTTCTCGGAGTGCGTCACTTAGTCTGTCAGTAACATTATACTACGACTGATTATTTTACGCTTTCCCTGTGCGCTATTAGCATCAACAAATACAGACTGGCTTGTAGAAGCGTTCATCTATCAACTACAGGTGTAATATATCAATTATTATGTGTGAATGTATGATCTGTGACATGCACACTAGATGTTTTACGATGGCAGAAATGGTAATGTTCTGATACCCGTTTCTATCAGATAGGATTTTCTGTACCTTTCTAATTGTGACCAAAATCATATTAACGCAGTTGTGTGTCGAAGACCGCCCAGGTGTTTCTTCAAGTGCAAGAACAGATGGTAGTCACTGGTCGCAAGATCGGGGTTAGCGTTATCTTGATGCAAAACACATCGTGGAATGCTGTTCGTAAATTGTAGCACAACACGTCACATCACCAGATTAACGTACAAAAAAAAAAAAAAAATGTTTCAAATGGCACTGAGCACTATGGGACTCAACATCTTAGGTCATAAGTCCCCTAGAACTTAGAACTACTTAAACCTAACTAACCTAAGGACATAACAAACATCCATGCCCGAGGCAGGATTCGAACCTGCGACCGTAGCAGTCCCGCGGTTCCGGACTGCAGCGCCAGAACCGCACGGCCACCGCGGCCGGCGATTGGCGTACAAATTTGCAGTCAGGGTGCGTGGGATAACCACGAGAGGGTTCCCGCTGCCATACGAAATCACACCCTTGACCATAACTCCAGGTGTAGGTCCAGTGTGTCTAGGACATAGACAGATTAGTTGCAAGTCATCAACTAGCTTTCGTCAGTAAACACAACAAGGCTTCACCCTGCTTTCCAATGAACTCTCGCATGTCACCACCGAACTCGCAAATAGTTATGGTCTGGGGTCAGTGGAATTCACGATACAGGGAGTTTGGCTCGGAGCGGACCCTGAAGTGATCGATTCGTAAGAGTTCTTTGTGTTCCTCATAGCGTCTCCATATGTATTTGTCATGAAGATTTTTGTATTTGTTACGAATTAATGAACTGAGTGACTTCATTACTGTGAGAAATATTTACAGTGGTAGGCATTTATAGAGGAATGGTTGATTTTGTGGTGCGAAAATAGGTACTTCCCGTAGATGTAGTTGAGGACATACATCGTCACGAGATTGTTTGTTTTTTCCTTGGTCATTGCTTATAACAGCATTTACGCCATGCAATCACAATAATTAGATGCAAGGCTCAGTTCATGATTACTAAAGTAAATGTTGCTAAGAATTGTCCTGAAATTTAAGTCCGAAACGAAAATGCCATACTCAGGCCCATGTAATATTTTACTAATTTCCAAACTATATTTGGATTTATTCAAAGAAAACCATAAAAGCATTTCAATACAAAAAAACAAAAATAATGCTCGAGCATGAGACACTGTGGTACCAACTGCTGCTCAAATTGCTGCTTCGGATGCAGTACGATGCGCGAGAGCCATACCCCAACCACGATGGTCTTTTCCCTCAAGTAGTGCCACCCGGCCATCTGAAACCCAGTCTTCTTGCGACCAGGCACTGCTGCTAGAAATCATATACAGTGGCTACGTTCCTGCAAAGTCTTTCTGCAGTATTGCAGAAGGAACATCCACATTCTTGTAGCCCTATTACACGACCTTGTTCAAACTCAGTTACGGACTGATAATGACGTCTTTGTCGCCTTAAAAGCATTCTTGACCATCATCAGCTCATCACGTTGAATTTCAAAGTAACGCTCACAACTGTTAAAGCTTGTATTTAAAGCAAACCTGTCCTGCAATCTCACAGTGGCTTTACTAAGCGATTGGCGGGAAATTTCAATAGACATTATCTTTCAGATTTAGAAACAAGCCTACCAACATTAGTTTATGTCACACACTTCCTACTACTTTTTTCCCTCAGTGTAAATCATTTTACTGTATTTTTCTACAGCTGAAGTGTGCTCTGATCGGATATTGTTGTGCATCGAAGAGCCAAAGAAACTGGTACACTACCTAATATCGTGTAGGGCCCCCGCGAGCACGCAGAAGTGTCGTAGCACGACGAGGCATGAACTCGACTGATGCCTGAAGTAGTGCTGTAGGGAACTGACACCATGAATCTTGCAGGTCTGTCCGTAAATCCGTAAGAGTGTGAGGGGGGTGGAAATCTCTTCTGAACAGCACTTTGCAAGGCAATCCAGATTCATGAGTTTAGTCTCCATACCCGTACACGTCCCAATACAATTTGATACGAGACTAACCAAGCAACATGATTCCAGTCATCAACGGTCCAGTGTCGGGCCCAGGCGAGCTTTGTGTCGTGCAGTCATCAAGGGTATACGAGTGGGCCTTCGGCTCCGCAAGCCCATATTGTTGATGTTCCGTTGAATGGTTCGCACCCCGACACTTGTTGATGGCCCAGCATTGAAATCTGCTGCAATTTGTCACGTTGAACGGTTCTCTTAAGTCGTAATTGGTCCCGTTCATGCAGGATCTTTTTCCGGTCGTTGCGATGCCGGTGATTTGATGTTTGACCGTACTTCTGAACTGGTGGTACGGGAAAATCCCCACTTCATCGCTACCTCGGCGATGCTGTGCCCCATCGCTCGTGCGCCAGCTATAACACCACATTCAAACTCACTTAAATCTTGATAATCTGCCGCTGTAGCAGCAGTAATCAATCTAACAACTGCGCCAGACACTTATTGTCTTACCTGGGTGTTGCCGACCGCTGCGCCGTATTCTGCCTTTTTACATATCTCTGTATTTGAATACGCATGCCTATAACAGTTTCTTTGGCCCTTCATTGTAGATATTCAGAACTACACAGAGCTTTACGTTGCAGTGACAATTTCTTCATGTCGTGGAACACTTTTCGCAGGTAAGGTTTTACATTAATGAGCAACGTAAGCCGACCGTTGTGGCCGAGCGGTTCTAGGCGCTTCAGTCTGGAACCGTGCGATCGCTACGGTCGCAGGTTCGAATCCTGCCTCGGGCATGGATGTGTGTGATGTCCTTAGGTTAGTTAGGTTTAAGTAGTTCTAAGTTCTAGGGTACTGATGACCTCAGATGTTAAGTCCCATAGTGCTCAGAACCATTTGAACCATTTTTGAGCAATGTAATTAGAAACACTAACGATCAGTGTATAAAACACACATGAACCCCGCTGACGATGGTGATTTATCATGGCATAGGTTTCACGAGACACTGAAATTTTTGGCGAGGCGTTTCAACAAACGACTGCTCAACTGCTGCTAGCAACTCAATGGCACTGTTCCGAGCTGGGTTCTAGGCCCTTTTGCTTGGTCGCTCATTGCCGTTCCAGGAGTGCTCAATGCGACTGAGACCAGCCGACGTAGGCATAGACAAGAGGACTCTTGTGTCCATTTACGGTTTCTCGAAGCATTCTGAAATAATTCGGAAGCGATTAATATACAGATCGTTTGCAGAGTGTTGTAGGCCCTACGCAGCTATCACCTGAGAGGACAGGCGTATTGTTTTCTCAACCATGCAAGATGTTACATGAATGTCACGCACTTTGAGTCAGGAAATGGACTTGTTTGAAGGAATGTGAGTATTCGCAAGGAAACTGCGACCTCTGGAACCCTCCTATACGGTTCGGTATTAAATAAATCGAGCTTGATTAAAATGTACCTAATTACCATAAAAGGCACCAGTTTCGAAGAAAATAAATATAAACGATATGGAAAGGTGTAAAACTAATCGCTTTTATCACATGTGGATATGTTGCACGAATAACTAATTCAGGGCTGCAAACTAATGAGAAACTAAGTATTGAGTGAAACAATACAATCACCAGTCCTAAACTGAATAACAGTTTTTGATACTGATTGGGTTAGATTGAATTTGTACTTACATCACTATTAATGATACATACATGGGCGACCATGGTCATTGGTTACAACTGAATAAGAAAGCTATCACAAAATGTAGTTAGTGCATTACCATTATATTCAAACTTTACAATTACTTAAAAAGGAGTTATTGTCTCATGCAAAGCGGTAACATTAACTTGACGTCACTTAATGTCCGCTGTCACTGAGTTTAGCTAACTGTACTTTCAGGTAGAATAATTTTACTATTAAAACCATAATACTTAAGCGTGAATAACATCATAAATAAAAGCAATGTACTAAGAGAAAGCCAAAATACGACAGCCAAGAGATCAATACGTTACATGAAATTTCTAAACACAGAACATCGAATAAAATATTTCAATAAGAATATTAAAATTAGATTGCTGCGTTCAATGAATTTAACCTTTAACGAATCTCACTTTCAAAACTGTAATTAATATTTTTCTAGTACAAGATTTACGAGGTAACTTTGATTAATCAGCAAGAACAACTATTTACACGTAAGAGAAAAGTTTAGTTTTATATACAGGTACATTTATCATTTTTTACTTTGAAGAATTTCTCTCTTTCATAATGTGATACTGGGATGTTTGAATGATGGGATATGGATCCTGACTAAGGTAATAATTTAATAATGTCCCAAGCTGCGGCATCGTCGCGAAAAAACAGTGACCCGTATATGTAATAAGTTTCTTTAATTTACGTCTATGGACACAATCTATTTTTGGTTAACAGATTACCGGTTTTGGTCTTTAATGACCATCATCAAATCTACAGTAAATATGGGAAAATATAAATACACTCGCAAACTGTATACAGCTTAAGAACAATACATAGAGCATATTGAAAAGTAGTACTGACAAAATTTACATTTGTGCGATTTAAATATGAAGAGGCATACCTCTTTCATAAAAACAAAGTCATAATGTACTGCAGCCATAGTGGCATCGACAAATGTTAAATGCGGAATCAGCACCAGCATCGTCAAATACATATAAATCATATCACGTGCACGAGTCATGATGTCAGTGGAACTACTGTTTAAAACAAGCTGCAGTACGGTAGCCACAAGATGTTTGTGTTCACCAGATGTCGCTATGTTGGCATACACTAGTTAAAGTCTGTAATAAGCTTATAAAGTATAAAAGGTGTTACAGTAATAAAAAGCAATAAAAAGAAGAACACGACAAAAGTAATATTGGTAGAAAAGACGAAGAGTTAAAAAACTGTGGTTCACATATGCTGTAGTGTCAATATTCTAGACAATGACATAAATATTAAACACCATTGATATTGCACCGGGTAATATTAAACAACATAAAACAAATTATGTGCAGACCTATATTTTTATTCGTTTGTGGCTCCTTTATCGATTTGTTTTATGCAAACAACAGAGATTGCTGCTCACCGTGTCCACCAAATTATTTATGTGTATACAGTATAACAGCGGTACTATTACACTTGCCTGGGACACTACTAACAATACCCTTGTATCCGATGAGCACTAGCCGTCGAGGACAATATACGGAGTTTTATTATTTAAGAAGTTTTCGAGCCACTCACATATTGTCTTAACTGGCAATGTTTGTCTCTTGTGTTGAATCGGTGTTTTTGTTTGAAATAATTTTATGGTGGCAAGATAGAGGCTACCAATCCTGCAGTCATTCATATGTACTTAGTTGAAGTACAAGTGAAAAATAAGAAATTGTAAATAAATCTGAAACTTGCCCTTTGAATGTAAAGAATGACTGCGCTGGTAAAACTTGTACCTCACTTGATTTTCAAACACTAGAGTGAAACTGAACGTACTGAGACTGTATTCTCTTCACTGATTCTGATCACACAATATTTTAGCGCAACACAATCTGACTTTTAATAGTCCCTACAAAAGAATAGTCTTGACTAACAATAACCTATACCCTTCATGAATCACTTACCTCACAAAAATCTTCGTTACTCGAACTACTGCAATACAGTGAGCGTCAATACTGCCAGTTAAATTAAAGATTCTAACCACTGAAGGCAATAACTATTGATAGGCATATAGCTAGCAAATGAAAGAATTTGACAGAGAACAAACAATGTATGTACCTTAATAGTGTTCAAACTTGATAATGACCGGGCCAAATGTCTCTCGAAATAACCATCAAACGAAAAAAACTACAAAGAACGAAACTTGTCTAGCTTGAAGGGGGAAACCAGAGGGCGCTCTGGTTGGTCCGCTAGATGGCACTGCCATAGGTCAAACAAATATCGACTGCGTTTTTCTACATAGGAACCCCCATTTTTATTACATATTCGTGTAGTACGTGAAAAAATAGGAATGTTTTACTTGGACCACTTTTTTCGGTTTGTGATAGATGGCGCTGTAATAGTCACAAACACATGGCTCGCAATTTGAGAGGAACAGTTGGTAACAGGTAGGTTTTTAAATTAAAATACAGAACGTAGGTACGTTTGAACATTTTATTTCGATTGTTCTAATGTGATACATGTACCTTTGTGAACTTATCATTTCCGAGAACGCTGCTGTTACAGCGTGATTACCTGTAAATACAACATTAATGCAATACATGCTCAAAATTATGTTCGTCAACCTTAGTGCATTTGGCAATACGTGTAACGACATTCCTCTCAACAGCGAGAACTTCGCCTTCCGTAATGTTCGCACATGCATTGACAATGCGCTGACGCATGTTGTCAGGCGTTGTCGATGGATCACGATAGCAAATATCCTTCAACTTTCCCAACAGAAAGAAATCCGGAGACGTCAGATCCGGTGAACGTGCGGGCCATGGTACGGTGCTTCGACGACCAATCGAACTGTCATGAAATATGCTATTCAATAGCACTTCAACTGCACGCGAGCTATGTCCCGGACATCCATCATGTTGGAGGTTCATCGCCATTCTGTCATGCAGTGAAACATGTTGTAGTAACATCGGTAGAACATTACGTAGGAAATCACCATACATTGCACCATTTAGCTCGCCATCGATAAAATGGGCGCCAATTATCCTTCCTCCCATAATGCCGCACCATACATTAACACGGCAAGGTCGCTGATGTTCCACTTGTCACAGCCATCGTGGATTTTCCGTTGACCGATAGCGCATACTATGCCGATTTACGTTACCGCTGTTGGTGAATGACACTTCGTCGCTACATCTACATACATACTCTGTTATCCACCAAACAGTGCGTGGCGGAGGGTACCTCGTACCACAACTAGCATATTCTCTCTCCGTTCCACTCCCAAACAGAACGAGGGAAAAATGACTGCCTATATGCCTCTGTACGAGCCCTAATCTCTCTTATCTTTGTAGCCTTTCCAAAAAATGTAAGTTGGCGCCAGTAAAATTGTACTGCAGTCAGCCCCAAATGTTGTTTCTCTAAATTTCCTCAGTAGCGATTCACGAAAAGAACGCCTCCTTTCCTCTAGAGACTCCCACCCGAGTTCCTGAAGCATTTCCGTAACACTCGCGTGATATTCAAACCTACCAGTAACAAATCTTGCAGCCTGCCCCTGAATTGCTTCTATGTCCTCCTTCAATTTGACCTGATAGGGATCCCAAACGCTCGAGTAGTACTCAAGAATACGTCGTATTAGTGTTTTGTAAGCGGTTTCCTTCACAGATAAACCACATCTTCCCAAAATTCTACCAATGAACCGAAGACGACTATCCGCCTTTCCCACTACTGCCATTACATGCTTGTCTCACTTGATATCGCTCTGCAATGTTACGCCCAAATATTTAATCGACGTGACTCTGTCAAGCGCTACACTACTAATGGAGTATTCAAACATTACATGATTCTTTTTCCTATTCACATTTATCTATAATTAGAGTTAGCTGCCATTCTTTACACCAATCACAAAACCTGTCCAAGTCATCTTGTATCCTCCTACAGTCACTCAACGACGACACCTTCCCGTTCACCACAGCATCATCAGCAAAGAGCCGCACATTGCTATCCACCCTATCCAAAAGATCATTTACGTAGATAGAAAACAACAGTGACCTACCACACTTCTCTGGGGCACTCCAGATGATACCCTCACCTTCGATGAACACTCACCATCGAGGACAACGTACTGGGTTCTATTACTTACGAAGTATTCGAGCCACTCACATATCTGGGAACCAATCCCACATGCTCGTACCTTAGTTAGGAGTCTGCAGTGGGGCACCGAGTCAAACGCTTTCCGGAAGTCAAGGAATACGGCATCCGTCTGATACCCTTCATCCATCGTTCGCAAAATATCATGTGAAAAAAGGGCGAGTTGCGTTTCGCAGGAGCGATGTTTTCTAAAGCCGTGCTGATACATGGACAGCAACTTGTCTGTCTCAAGGAAATTCATCATATTCGAACAGAGAATATGTTCGAGAATCCTGCAACAAACCGGTATTAAGGATATTGGTCTGTAATTTTGAGGATCCATTTTTCTACCCTTCTTATATACAGGCGTCACCTGCGCTTTTTTTCCAATCGCTCTGGACTTTACGTTGGGCAATAGATTCGCGATAAATGCAAGCTAAGTAAGGAGCCAGTGCAGTAGAGTACTCTGTGTAAAACCTAATTGGAATCACATCAGGACCTGGCGGTTTATTTATTTGCAACCCATTCAGCTGTTTCACAATCCCAGGGTTGTCCGTCACTATGTCCTCCATACGGGAATCTGTACGGGACTCAAGACGCGGTATGTTTGTACGATTCTCCTGCGTGAAAGATTTTTCAAATGCTAAATTTTAAATTTCAGCTTTCGTTTTCTGTCTTCCGTTGCCAGGCCAGACTGATCAGTGAGTGAGTGGATGGAAGCCTTCGACCCGCTTACCAATTTTACGTAAGACCAGACTTTCCTTGCGTTTTCAGCAACATCTTTTGCTAAGGTCCGACGGTGGTAGTGGTTGACTGCTTCGCGCATCGCTCTTTTTTCAGCAGCACGAATCCCTACTAACTTTTGCCTGTCCTTATTCTCCCGAGCTTTCTTGTAGCGCGAGTGCAACTGCCTTTGCTTCCTGAGCATTCTCCGAATTGCGAAGTTAAACCACGGTGGGTCTTTTCCGCCCGTAACCCACTTTTTCGGCACATACTTCTCCAATGCGTGATTTACAATGTGTTTAAAATTTGCCCATAAATTTTCCACGTCCATCATACCGGAAGTAAATGAAGTCGATTCATTTACTAAGTGGGATGCTAAAAACTGCTTGTCTGCTCTTTCTAGTAAGAATACTCTCCTAGCCTTCTTGACCGACTTTTTTTCTTTCGTAACCATAGTCGTAATGACAACATCATGATCACTAATCTCTGTCTCAACACTGACACTGTCGATGAGGTCTGGTCTGTTAGTGGCTCCCAGACCTAAAATATTTAGCTGCTCAGCACAGTTTTCGGATAATGTGTTCAAAAGTAATTCACACGACGGCTTGTCTGTACCACCTGTAATGAATCCATAGACATCCCAGTCTACACTAGGTAGGTGAAGTCGCCTCTGACTAATATAGCATGATCCGGGTACTTCTGCGATACAGAATGTAGACTCCCTCTGAATGATTCTAGAACTGTCACGGTGGAACCTGGTGGCCGGTAATAACATCCCACAATTAACTTATTTCCCCTAGCCCTGTTAAACGTATCCAGATAACAATCACACTCTACTTCAACCTCAGTAGACACAATATTTTTGTCAACTGCAATGAAGACAACACCTCCTACTGTCTCTAATCTGTCTTTCCGATATACGTTCCAACCCTCACTACATATTTCAGCACTTTCAATCTCAGGGTTCAGCCAGGTCTAAGCCCCAAGAATAATTTGCGCGCCACACGCTTCCTAGGGGGCAGTAAATTCAGGAACTTTAGTCCGAACAATCTGAAAATTTATTACTAATATCTTGGTAGCTGAAGTGTCTTTACACTGAGCGCGTCCTGATTTCCCTGCCTGCACGTCGACTGGTGAGTGTTCATCAGGACACCTAGCACTACTGTCTAGCCTAAAAAATCCCCATGTGCACGCCACAAGTACTCTGCTACCCGAGTAGCCGTAGTGCACCCCTTGTAAGTAGGCTGTTTAGGTTCTGATATTGGTAACGCCTCCGCCAAGTAGCGCTCTGTATGAAAATCACTGACTGTGCTTTGTGCAGTCTGTGGCTGGTCTGCATTGTTGTCTGCCATTGTAGTGTTGGGCAGTTGGCTGTTAGCGGCTCGTAGCGTTGCGCAGTTGGAGGTGAGCCGCCAGCAGTGGTGGATGTGGGGAGAGAAATGGCGGAGTTTTGAAATTTGTAAGACTGGATGTCATATATTATGACTTTTGAACACTATTAAGGTAAATACATTGTTTGTTCTCTACTAAAATCTTTCGTTTGCTAACTATCCCTATCAGTAGTTAGTGCCTTCCGTAGTTTGAATCTTTTATTTTCCTGGGAGTAGTGGCGCTCGATGTATTGCAGTAGTTCGAGTAACCAAGATTTTTTTGAGGTAGGTGATTTGTGAAAGGTATTCTTTTGTAAGGATTATTGAAAGTCAGATTGCGTTGCGCTAAAAATATTGTGTGTCAGTTTAAGCACAGTTATGTATAAAATTGTTCTAAGGGGACGTTTCATATGTCGACCCTCAGCAGAGGATACCTCACTGAAATCTTCTGACTTTTTCTTGTAGTTTGTGTAATTAGTGTAGCTATTGTTTATTGAAAGCACATAATTATACAGAGAATTTCCTTTGTAGTTGTAGTTTTTCGTTGTTGTACAGTAAAACAGTTGTGGCTTGCATGTAGATTTGCACCAAGTATTGGGCAAATGCACTAGCAATTAACGAGATTTTATTTTCAGTGCTATGTTAATGTGTTTTTTTTATTTCTCTCTTCAAATTGTGCTTTTCTGTGTTGTCGTGTGAAATATTGTGACAATGATGGCGTGTGAAAAACGTAATACTAGGCTCCAAAGTAAACTGAGAAATATAGTGACGACGAGTGTAGCTTATCAGCACCACTGTGTAATGAATTAACAGACATTCAAAGTGCTAATTTGGTAATTGTGCATAGGGAAATGGAGCGGGCGGTAAATAATGGCGTAGACAGTGAAACAATTAGTGAACAGGGAAGCATTATCGATCGATCGGTTAGCAACAGCTCGCCTCAGGAATCCGAAATGACAGAACACAATATTGAAAATACTGTAGATTCAGGTTTTGCGTCCTCACCGGTTTCTCAAATAAGTCAAGATACATTTTCTGCTTTACAAAATGCGAATATTGCCGGTTCAAATGCACTGCCGAATAGCACTGAGGAACATGTTTCAGACACCAGTGCATTGTTATTGCAGTTAATGCAACAAATGGGACAAAGGCTACAAAAGTTAGACACAACGCTTGAACAAAATGAGAAGCAAATGGGACAAAAATTTCAAAAGTTAGACGAATGGAACAAAATCAGAGACAAACACAGCAGAAGCTTCAAAAGTTAGACACAATGCAACAACACCAGAGACGAACACAGCAACAGTTAGACACAATGGAACAAAATCTTCGGAAGTGAGACACCACACTTGAACAAACACGTGAAGATTTAACAACTGAGTTACATAACATTGAATCGAAATGTCGACGTAAAAACACAAATTTGTGAGCATTTTCAACCTATTTTTCGTGGCATGAAAATGCATTACATAATCACGAAGCAGCCATAAAAGAACTGCAAACTATTGTTCGTGAAAATCACGACACCTTGCAAGCTAAAATGGACTCAGTTGCATCCACCGATTCGGTTACGCAACTTGCAAGAACTCAGGAAAACTTAAAGGTCACAGTAGATTCGATTTCAACACAAATGGACACTCTGATACTTGGTTAAGAATAACACACTGAGGAAATGTGTTCACTATCGGAGAAAGTAGCCGAACTTTCGGATCAGTTTACTAACTTATCTACAAAGGTAGATGACGATCTGAATCACACAAGACCCGTAGCCTTCACTGACACAGAAGGGTATGAACAAATTAGAAAATTCAAACAAAATCAAAATCAAATCAATACACAGTACAAAAGAGAAATCCGGGAAGTACAAGATCAGTTGACGCAGGTAATACAGAAATTACATATTTCAGAGGACACTCGCGCTCCACCACGGGAAGAGGGACTTAGAAAAACGGAAAAGCAACAAAATAATAACACAGGGCATTTCGGAAATTATGAAAGAAATTGTCAAGGTGCACCGAATTTTGAGATGGAACCGCCGACACGACGTAACAATGATCGATATGCGACTAGCCGACACGATGACTTTGACTATAAGCTGTTCATTACTACATGTAAATTCAAAACATTTAAGAATTCTGACAACGACATTCATCCACAAGCATGGCTTCATCAATTCTCTCATTGTTTTCCTCCCAACTGGTCATTGGAGCACAGATTAGAATTTATGTGTGGCTTCTTGGAGAATGAACCAGCTGTAAGAATGCGATCGGTCATTCACGATTGTCACAATGAAGGAGAATTTTATCATGTCTTCCTCTCAGCATATTGGTCTCAAGCTACACAAGACCAAGTAAAACATAGCATCATAATGATGAAACATTTTGAACAATCTGAATTTTCCAGTCTTGTGAAATATGTTGAAGACATGTTGCAGAAGAATCAGTACTTGTCAAACCCATACAGCCCCTCCGAAGTCATCCGCATTTGCTTAATCAAATTACCTGAAAATTTACGACACATTATTTTGGCAGGACGTTGTAAAGACGACATAGATGCTTTTCAGGGACTCTTACAAGAATTGTAAATTGACACTGACAACCGCGAGACCCGTTGGCAGAATAATAGTTACAGGGAAAGATCGCACTTCCGTAGTAATGAATGTGACAGAGACAACCATAGAAACAGACAATATGGGAACCAAAATAATTATTTTCAAGGGAGACAGAATAACTTCAGGCGCAACGGTCTACCACGCACTTACGATTCCGGGAGAAATTCTCCACCACATGACCGACAAACAAGAAACTATGTAAACTACCGACAAAGCGACAGACCTGAATTCCATCAGAACTGGCGAGCTTCAAACAGGGCAGGGCCTTCTCGTCAAGGTGAATTTGTAGCAGTTAGGTCTCCTAATCCCAATAACGACGCGCAACAACAAAGAAACAGACAATGACTCGCACCGCAAGCAGCCACATGCGTCGGCTGGCTCAGAGAAATATAACATAGACGCTAACCTTGAGAACAATTTTAGCATTCTTTAGCGACGTATACCACATGATAATTGCTTAGAAGTTGAAAGTCTGCGCACTATAAAGAGTAAAAGGTTGCACCAAATTTCACATGCAAAACCGTTTATTGATAGATAATCTGCTTTTTAGCTTTGTCTTTGCCATAAAGCTGTTCACTTCACGTTACTAGTATGCTTTGTCAGACTTAGAATCTGTTAACATGCAACAATGTTTGAAGCTAAATATCCTGTATAGAACCTAGGGAACATTTTTAAACAGAAATTACGAATGCATTGTTATAGTGAACAGAGGACACAGTGTTGTATTTGTACATTCTTGCTTGTTAGTTGCACGATTACGTAACGACTATGAGGCTTACATACTTAAAGACATATACGGGTACTGCTAATGAGATTTTAATGCAACATTTTCGTTTACTTGAAAATACATTCTGGATTTAAAGTTCTTTCGGTGAGATACCAGATGACACAGTGGTTAGTTTATGTGACAGCTACACGATTATATCACGACGCTACTAATGTGTGACACAATTTACATTGTGCTTTTGCGGTGTATCTGTTTTATATCTGCACAGTTTTTCTGAATTCTTCTGGAAAGGTAAACATGTTTTAGTAGTAACTTTGTGGTATAACTACAATGAGACACCCTTTTTTGTAGCACAACAATACGTTACAGCACAGTACTTACTTCATTACGGCATTAAGCGTAGTAACTACGATATCTATACGCAAAGCATTTCACTTTTGTTTATCATGAGGTAAGTACAAGGACTTCTGCAGAACTTAGCTTTCGGAGGACGATGACTACGACACTTCCACAGAATTATCTTACAGCAAGACGCACATCTAGCGCTACAGGACACGCATTTGAGTGATTAATTTTGTACTTAAACCATTTATTCTTCAAGATTTTTCAATTACAAAGAAAGTTTTCCGTGATACATTTCATTCCATTGCTGTAATCTGTAACACCTGAGGGTATAATTACATTAATCCTCAGGGGGGTACACGCTTACTTTGTGTACCATGTGTATGGCAAGCACAAGGAGCCCTAGCTAATGTGGTATTTGCTTATACAACTTTACACATCGGTACCATATTTCTCTAACACAGAATTACACAGCTATGTGGTCATTTAACTGAGAGAGACAATATTTATTTTACTACATCAGTGACAGATGTTTACATAATTACACAGTTGGATAACTTCACACTTATGAAATTGTATTTTGTCTGTACTTTGTGAACCCTTCATATTTTTCGGAACCATTGTGATACTATGAGACCTTTGAATGATTGATTTGGTATGGGATCATGATTTTTAAAGTACGTTTGAGGCAGATGACACTTTTGACAGGAGCAGAGAATTTTTTTTAGGTTTTGAAATTATTTGAGGAAGCTACGACGATTTTGAGAGTTGACTGAGGTGTTATGAGGTTATTATTACGATGACTATGTGTATTATGATGTAGTGTTATGTTTATGATCAATAAGTTGATGCTATATGAGTTATTTGATTATGCTAAGTATCTGTTATGATGAAATATTGAAGAAGTGTCGACGAATAAGGTAAGGAATAATGAGTAGTGGTTAGGGACTCTGGTTTGTGACAAAGGTTGTTGGAAACCAAGAATCGTACTTTAAGAGTTATGAACTGTATGTAAATGCGTGAATGTATTACAATGCCGACGAAAATTTTTTGGACACTGTTATATCAATAGGATTTTCTTTCTACAGATTTGTAACGCAAATTCTTGACCTGTGAAATATTTTTATATGAGACTGCCACTGTAGCGGAAACTGGTGTCGTAAATACTTCGGTAAGAAAGTTAAGTGACCACCTGCACGTAATGCTTCGTGGGCACCCAGCTGCACGACAGCCACCTGGAAACAAGCCAATAGTGTGTGCCTTTCAGAGGCACAGGTGAAAAAAGAAAAAGAGGCTATTATCCTCGCTATTGACATTCCTTTGTAGAAAGCATCGCAAATACGACACGCTCAAACTTGAGAACTTATGATTATACTGTGGAGCTCTTAATTAATAATATTTACTAAAATACCTAACGAAATGATGAGAAACAACTTACATCTATTATCTTTCTAGTTGAGAGAATTTTTTTGCCTTTGGAGACGCCTTTTGTCTAGTGAATGACATTTCATATGTTGCTTTATATATATATATATATATGCTCATTTTGTTTAATATCTAGTTTCTTGCTGCACTGCAGGTTTGGTTAAAATAAAATTTAATACATGTACTAATATAACTATTTTCTGTCTACAGACCCAGTAAAGAATAATTTTATGATGTACTTTCGTAAAAAATGGAGGAACAATAATAGGCATTTCCCCTCACAGGAATTGTATAATTAATTTTCTTAACGTGTTGGTAACTTTCTTGCAGAGTAAATTTTTGTGATGCATCACTCTAGTGTTAAGATGTGATATAGGTATTAAACATGACCATTTTTACTGTAATATTTTTCTACTTGAGCTTTGTCATGTTTAGATATAAGTTATTGCATTCGCTGCTGCTTGCTTTGAGAATTTACGTTATTGTCATTGCTGTTTGTGTTAACTGTTTTGTGCTGCTGAATTGCCTTGTCCCTTGGTTTAGCATCTGAGCTCAGTAGATTTAAGTTAGCTTAAGAGGGGGTAGACTATATGAGAACGAGTTGTGATGAATTGGCAGAAATGCATAGAAAGCATTAACTGTTTTGTGCTGCTGAATTGCCTTGTCCCTTGGTTTAGCATCTGAGCTCAGTAGATTTAAGTTAGCTTAAGAGGGGGTAGACTATATGAGAACGAGTTGTGATGAATTGGCAGAAATGCATAGAAAGCAGGTATAGGTAGGATTTTCATGGAAATATATTATGAGGTATGATACAGGAAAATAAATAATGAGGTAAGAAATATGTGAACACATAAATACAGAAAGCATGCTTGGATAGGATTTTTTTGGTGGAAAAAAATGTTGAAATAAGACGAAAGATCTATGGAATGAAGATTTGGGTTGGACTGCAGTACCAAATGTTACACTGAAAACAAACCCTGCCCTTTCCTCTTGTGTTATCCCACTATGTGTTTGTGTACCCTTCGGTATTTGTGTTCTTCCTGTCTTTATGTGTTTATCTGATGAGGGTTACATTGTAGAATTTATCTGTTAATATGTTATTTTCTTTGTAACGATGTTTAGGCATTATTTATCTGTTCTGTTTTGATGCTCATATGTGAAGCTAATGTTTCAAAAGTTATTCTGATCTTTATGTATGTACTTATGTCATAATTTTTGTAACACTGATGTGCATGTTTATTTCTATTCTTTCGTAAAGCCTGTTTTACTACAAATGTTATCTGTATTATTATGTTTTTAATGATGTATTTTGTACCTTTGTTATTATATTCTTATGTTATAAAATTGTAATTGACATCAGTTCATCAAATTAAGTAACTTGTAAGTTACATTTCACTGCACACCTTTCTGTTGGTCATAGTATATGGACAATATGTGAGAAGTAGAGAATGTTAGTGTTTGCATGTGTGTTGATAATTCAGCATGGGACTGGTTAACTGCATTGCTGGTTCTAAGGACAATTCCAGAAACTTTGTGTGTGCACAAGTGGCGCTGGATGGACTTGCTATATGGTCCGCAAGACTCTTCGATGGTGATTGTGCACCTGCACAGTCGCAACAGATGGCTGCTAGCCATCGCTACAAGGAGTACAGTGGGTCTGCACCTTTGATGACTCACCAATACCATTATTTCTACAAGGACTGCAGTGGGTCTGCACCTCTGGTGGCCTACCAATACCGTAACCTCTACCAGGAATACAGTGGGTCCACTCTGTGACGACCTACCTACCAGTATTCTTCAACTTCGACTGACTCTGCTGTGGGTTTGCTCTGTTGTGGCCCATTACCTGTCTTCATGTCAAGAGTCAGCACTGTCTCTCCGTTGAAAGGACAACACTACTTCTCCAAGACTGCATGGAAATCCACTACTTCCGTGTGCATTTTCTTTTACTGCTCAGACTTTGAGAAAAACACTGCAATCTGACTGTGATGAATGATCAGGACTGTCTTTATGGGCTGTGAGAAAATTTTAGCTATTGACCAACGTTGTATCAATAAGTGTGTGCATTTCATATCTTTGTTATTGTAATTATGAAAAAGTTTATCAAATCATTATTGGCCACTGCCCAAAACAATTTGTAAAATGTTTTGTGAGGAGCATCGGAGCTATGTAAGTAGGCTGTTTAGGTTCTTATGTTGGTAACGCCTCCGCCACGTAGCGCTCTGTATGAAAATCACTGGCTGTGCTGTGTGCAGTCTGTAGCTGGTTTGCATTGTTGTCTGCCATTGTAGTGTTGGGCAGTTGGCTGTTAGCGGCGCGTAGCGTTGCGCAGTTGGAGGTGAGCCGCCAGCAGTGGTGGATGTGGGGAGAGAGATGGCGGAGTTTTGAAATTTGTAGGACTGGATGTCATGAACTGCTATATATATTATGACTTTTGAAGTTCTAAGGGGACGTTTCACCCTGACCTATCTAGGGGCGTCCTACAATTCCTCACCCAATAGCGCAAGTCTAGAAATCTGCAGCCAAGATCGTCACAGAGTCGACGAAGCCTCTGGTTGAGACCCTCCACTCGGCTCAAACCAAATGACGCCGATCCATTCTGGGAACAATGCTGCAAATAGAGAGTTCTGCTTGCACCTCGCGTGCGAGGCTAGCGGTCTTCACCAAATCCGCCAGCCGCCTGTACGAACTGAGGATCGCCTCAGAACCCAAGCGACAGGCATCATTGGTGCCGACGTGAGCAACTGCTTGCAGACGACTGCACCCGATAGCCACAGGCAAGGCCGCCTCCACATCTTGGATCAGACAAACCGAGTGCACGTTGGATTTCTTTCCAGCCCTGTACGCTATTTCCCTAAGGGGCTCTATCACCCGCCTAACGTTATAGCTCCAGATAACCAGCAAGCTTTTGCCCCCGTGTGCCTGCTCGGGCCCTGCTGAAGGAGCGGCCACTTGCCCTATGACAGGATGAACGGGCGAGGCCAGCCGGCCAGCCTCCACATTGGCCCTCCGCCTCGAGCGACGCGAACGCGTTGCAGTCCCGCCACTCACCCTGAGGTGAGGGCGACCACAACGCGCCGGGTACACTAGAAGGTGCCTCGGCGGCTGAGTCAGCGGACGCAGCATGCGACACCTAGGGTGTCTCAAGCGACGCGCCAGACCCTCCGCCATCGCTGCACCTCGAGGCACGAGCCTGAAGGCGGCTGACTGTGGCCAAGAGCACGCTCAGCTGCCCGCGAACCGCGGCCAGTTCCTCCTGCGCCCGCACACGGCACGCACGCACCCTATCCATCCTACTGCTAATATCTAACGACTCCGCGAATTTACACTCTACGGCTATCAATAATTACTCCTCTCAAATACGAGAATACGCAAGGATTTTATGTAATTAAATATGCAAGCGCACAAATACTCGGAAAGAATTTAATCATCAAACTACAAAACAAATATGAAAGCTAAATATGCGACTCGCTACTGCACTGCTGCTGCACTGATACTTCACCAGCGGCTGCTCAAGGCTTACTGAGCTGTGTCAAGAGTGCATTGGACCAAAAGAAACAACTGACTAGCGACTCCGCGAATTTGTACTCTACAGCTATCAATAAGCAATATTACTCCTCTCAAATACGAGAATACGCAAGGATTTTATGTAATTAAATATACAAGCGCACAAACACTCGGAAAGAAATTAAGATTCAAACTACAAAACTAAACAACACATGCAAAAAAATCTGTCATCATCCCGTAATTTGTCTTGTGCTCAGTGGCAGAACTGTATACGACGCTGCCATGCAATTCCTGGTGCATAGAAATATGGTACGGGTGCAATCGATGTTGATGCAGCATTCTCAACGCCGACGTTTTTGAGATTCCCGATTCTCGCGCAGTTTATCTGCTACTGATGTGCGGATTAGCCACGGCAGCAGCTACAACACCTACTAGGGCATCATCATTTGTTGCAAGTCGTGGTTGATGTTTCACATGTGGCTGAACACTTCCTGTTTTTTTAAATAAAGTAACTATCCGGCGAACAGTCCAGACACTTGGATGATGTCGTCCAGGATACCAAGCAGCATACATACCAAGCAGCAATAGCCATACATCAAACCGATATCGACCTTTTCCGCAATTGGTAAACGGTCTATTTTAACATGGGTAATGTAACACGAAGCAAATACCGTCCGCACTGGCGGAATGTTACGTAATACCATGTACTTATACGTTTGTGACTATTACAGCGCCATCTATCACAAAGCGAAAAAAGTGGTCCAACTAAAACACTCATATTTCTTTACGTACTACACGAATATGTAATGAAAATGGGGGTTCCTATTTTTAAAAAAAACATAGTTGATATCCGTGTGACCTATGACAGCGCCATCTAGCGGGTCAACGATAGCGCATCTGTTTTCCCCCTTCAAGCTAGGCGAGTTTCGTTCTTTGTAGTTTTTTCGTTTGATGCTTATTTCGTGAGATATTTGGCATGGTCACTATGAATGGACCACCACATATATATCCAGTTTAACAAATTTCCTTTTTTTGATAGACACACGTCCAACTCGTTCACTCATGTTAACATCTAAGAACTCTGGTATCTCTCTCCCCATATCCACCATTGCTGGCAGCTCACTCCAACGGCCCACCACTACATGCTGTTCACATCCAAGTGCCCAACACTACACTGGTGAATGATTTCCAACAACGAGTCCAACCAGCCACAGACTGCACACAGCGCAGTCAGCGATTTCAACGCGGAGCGCTACATCGCGTTACCAACATAAAAATCTAAATGGCCTACTTACGTAGCCCCCATTCTCCCCCCCCCCAAAAAAAATTACTTATTGTTTTGGGGAGTGGCAAATACATCAAATGCACACACTTATCGATACACTGTTGGTAAAAAGCAAAAATTGTCCTACAGTCCATAAAGACATTCCTGATCATTCATCACAGTAATAATGATAGTTTTACGCACAAAGTCTGAGAAGTAAAAGAAAATGCACATGGAAGTAGTGGATTTCCATGCAGTCTTGAAGAAGTAGTGTTGTCCTTCCAATGGAAAGACAGTGCTGACTCTTGAAATGCAGACAGGTAATGGGCTACAACAGAGCAAATCCACAGCAGAGTCAGTCGTTTTGAAGTATATTGGTAGGTAGGTCATCACAGAGCAGACCCACAGTATTTCTTGTAGAGATAATGGTATTAGTGGGCCACCATAGGTGCAGACCCACTGAAGTCCTTGTAGAGATTATGGTATTGGTGGGCCACCAAAGGTGCAGACCCACTGTAGTCCTTGTAGAGATGGCCAGCAGCCAACCGTTGTGACAGTGTAGATGTACAATCACCATCAAAGAGTCTTGTGGACAATATAGCATATCGATGAAACACCAATTGTGCAGTCACAAAAATTTTTTTGAAATGTCCTTGGAACCAGCAATGCTGTTAACCAGTCCCTTACTGAATTGTTAACACATGCGTGAGCACTAAAAGTCTTTTTTTTAACTTCACTCAGATTGTGCATATACCATGATCAACAGAAATGTGTTCAGTGAATTGAATCCCTACTATTTACTTAATTTGAAGAACTGCTGTCAATTACAATCTTATAACATGAGAATACAATAACAAAAGTACAAAAAAATCGTTAAGAAACATAATGATAACATTAGTAGTAATCCAGTTGTTACAAAGAATAGAAATAAGCATATACATGAGTATTATAAGAATTGTGACAAATAAATAAATGAAGAAAATGAAAATATTAATTAGAACATCAAATAGATACATGAACCCAAAATAGAAAATATAACAGAATAAGTAATATCTAAACACAGCTTCGTACTAGAAAAATTCTACAACATAACTTATCAGAAAAACACATAAAGACAGGAAGAACATAGACACACAAGGATACACATTAACATATAGCGGAATCATACAAAAGAATAGGACACGGTTTGTTTTCAGTATAACATTTGGTACTGCAGTATGTATCATATTTCATTTTCAAACAAAACTTTCTTCACTTCACGGAGATCTCCCTTAGTTCATCATTATTCCCAAAAAGTCCTATCTCCACATGCTTTCTGTATTAGTATTTTCACATATTCTTTACCTCCTTATTTGTTTTCAAGAAAATCCTATCTAACTCTGTTGTCCCTAAGCCTTACTTGTCTATTCATATTCTCTTTCAAAATAATTACTCTTCATTGTACACTACTTTTTTGGCCAAATCTTTTTCTTACGGCTTCTCAATGTATTTCTTCCAGTTCATCACAAGTGATTCTCTTATATAGCCTACCCCCTCTTAAGCTAACTTAAATCTACTGAGCTCAGATACATAATGTAAGGGGCGAGCAATGAAGCAGCACAAACATTAACACAAATAAGAATGAGAAAAAAAATGCGAAGTAGCAAAGCAAGCAGCAATGAATATAAATTAGCAAAGCAAATGCAACATTACAACTAATATGGGCCAATGGACAGCAACAAGAAAAATAAATCAGTAGTAAAACTGGCTTAGTAGAATAATACAAAGTGAAATTTAGTAGGACAATGCCTGATAAACAGCAACAGAAAAAGCGATAAACTACACTGAAACATGATAAAGCTCAAGTAGAAAAAATATAACAGTAAAGATAGCAATGTAGATAAAGGAAATGTCAATTTACACCTTAAAACCGACATCACGTCTTAATACTAGAGTGTCGCATCACAACAAATTATTTTGCCAAATAAGTTACCAAGTCATTGAAAAAAAAATTTTGTATGCCATTCCTATGAAGGGAAATGTCTATTTTCATCCTAACATCTATTATCTGTTCTCCTTACTGTACTTCTTTCGTTCCCTAACGCTCCCTTTGTTAAGAAAGTAGACAGAAAATATTTACATTAGTGCATCTATTAAATTTTATTTTAACCAATGCTGCAGCGAGCTAAAAACTAGATATCAAACAAAATGAGTAAATATATATAAGGCAAAGCATAAAGATGTCGTTCACTAGCCATATGGCATTTCATAACTAACTAGAAAGACAGTAACCATTGTCAAGCGTGTAGACGTAAAATATTTCTCATCATTTCATAGTCATTTCAGTAAATATCAGAAAGTATGAGCTCCGAAGTGAAAGCATATGTTTTCAAGTATGAGTGTGTCATGTTTACACTGATTTTTACATAGAAATGTCAATAGCGAGGTTAATGGCCTCTATTTTCTACCCCTATGTCTCTGAAAGGCACACACTAATGGTTTTATTTTTCAGGCGACTATCTCACAGCTGGGCGCCCACAACACATTACATCAAGGTCGCTCTGTTTACGACAGCAGTTTCCGCTACAGTGACAGTCTCATTTAAATAAAGAAAATTTAAAAGTTTGAAAATTGATGTTTGAAGTGTGTAGAAACAAAATCTCATATATAACATTGTCCAAAAAATTTCCGTTGGCATTGTGGTACTCACATTCACCCTTCATAATGATCACTACCACACATCTACATCACAATACACATCGTTGTCGCAATAACAATATCGTAACACCTTAATCAAATCTTAAAAACATCATAGCTTTCTTCAATAATTTCAAAGTCCCCCAAAAAAATGCTCTGGCAGTATCACAGTGGTTTCTCAAGTAAATATGAACAGTTCCAAAAAGGAAGACAAAATACAATTTCATAAGTGTAAAGGTATCCAACTGTGTAATTACGTAAACATGTGTCACTGACGTAGTAAAAAAAAGTTTATCTTTCTGTTAAATAATCAGATAGCTGTGTAATTCTGTGTTATAGAAATATGGTACTGATGTGTAAAACTGAATAAGCAAATACCATATTAGCTAGGGCTCCTTGCGCCTGGCACACACATAGTACACAAAGTAAGCATACCCCCCCCCCCCCAGGGTAAATGCAATTATGCCCTCAGATGATGAAATATATCAATAGAAATCTTCACTCTATCATTGTAATTCATGAATATTTCTAAAAATATTCCAGGAACAAAATTTAATCACTCAAATGCGTGTCCTGTAGCGCTAAACTGTGCATCTGGCTATAATTTCAGTCATTGCTTAATGGCAAAAATAAGTCCCATGTGTCGTAGTTATCGTCGTCCATAAGCAAAGTTCTGCAGAAGTCAATGTACTTAGCTTGTCATAAACAAAAGTGAAATGTTATGCATAAAGCTGTCAAAGTTATTATGTACATTACTGTGACCAAGAAAGTACTGTGTTGTAACGTATTGTTGTGTTGCAGCAAAGGCTGTTTCATTGTAGCTATGCCACAAAGGTTACTACTAAAATATATTTTACTTTCCAGGATAATGTAGGAAAACTGTGCAGACATAAAACAAATACAGTGCAAAAGTAATCGTGTAAATTGTGTCACCCATTTGTAGATTCGTGATACAATCCTGTAGCTGTCAAAGAAACCAAATAGTAAGTTATCTGTAATCTCCAAGAAAGTACTTTAAATACAGAATGTCTTTTCAAGTAACCAAAATGTTGCATTAAAATCTCACTAGCAGTATATGTTCCAAATATGTAAGCAGTATAGTCATTACATAATCCTGCAACCAACAACAAAAATGTACCCACACTGAGACTATGTTGTCTGTTCCCTATAAAAATGCACTCGTAAATTTACTCTAAATAAGTTCCCTAGGTTCTTGACTGGATAGTTGACTTCAAAATATTGTTGCATGTTAACAGTTTCTAAGGGTGACAAAGCATACTAGTAACTTGAAATAAAAACAATTTATAGCAAAGACTAAGTTAGAAAGCAAATTATCCCTCAATAAAGGGTTTTACATGACAAATGTGGAGTAGTCCTTTACTTTTCTTAGTACGCAGAGTGTCAACATGACAGCAATTATCATGCGGCATATGTCGGTAAAGAATGCCGAAATTTTTTCTATGTTATTTTTCTCAGGGCCAGCCTGTGCATGTGGCTGACAGCAGTGTGAGTCCTTGTCTACTGTCTCTTTGTTGTTGCGCACCGTTATTGGGATTTGGGGATCTAACTTATACAATTTCAACTTGTCGAGAGGGCCCTGCCCTGTTTGAATCACGCCAATTTTGCGTAAATTTAGGTCTGTTGTTAAGATTATATCGTCTGTCGTCTTGTCAGTATTTTCCATGGTTTCTTCCTCGTCGCTCACGTGGTGGAGAATTTCTCCCGGAATCGTAATTACGAGGTGGGCTGTTACGTCTAAAGTCATTTTGTCTCCGTTGATAACTGTTCTGGTTCCCATATTGTCTGTTTCTACAGTTGTCGCTGTCATATTCATTACTACGCAAATGCGATCTTTCTCTGTAATTATTATTATTCTGCCAATGGTTGTCATACAGGTAGTGTCTATTTTGATCACGATTTGCGTTGTAAAAGTAGTCTTGTCGTGTCCAGTTCTTATTTCTGTCGTCATGGAATTGTGACGGATGTGACCTGTAATGGTTGTTTTCCTGTTTTCGCACTCCGCGACTGTCAGTGTCTATTTCCAATTCTTGAAAGAGTTCCTAAAAAGCTCGATATCGTCATTGCAACGTCCTGTCAAAATAATATGTCTTAAATGTTCCAACAACTTAATTAAACAAATGCGAAGAAGTTCTGAGGGGCTGTTTGGATTAACAGATACTAATTCTTATGCAACATGTCTTCAAAATATTTGACAAGGCTGGAAAATTCAGATTGTTCGAAATGTTTCATCATTATGATGCTATGTTTTACTCGATCTTGAGAAACTTGAGACCAATATGCTGAAAGGAAGACATGATAGAAATCTTCTTTTCTGTGACAGTCGCGAATGACCGATCGCATTCTTACAGCAGGTTCGTTCTCTAAGTTGCCACACATAAATTCTAATCTGTGCTCTAACGACCAGTTGGGAGAAAACAATGAGGGAATTGATGAAGCCACACTTGTGGATGAATGTCGTTGCCAATATTCTTAAGTGTTTTGAACTTACGTGTAGCAATGAACGGCTTATAATCAAAATCATCGTGTCAGCAGATCGCAAATCGGTCATTGTTACGTCGTGTCGGCGGTTCCATCTCAAAATTCGGTGCTCCTTGCCAATTTCTATCAAAATTTCCGAAAAGTCCTTTGTTATGACTTTGTGGCTTTTCCGTATTTCAAATTCCCTCTTCCCGTGTCGGAGCGCGAATACCCTCTGAAATATGTAATTCTTGCATTATGTGTGTGGAATGGACAGTGTCTTGAGAGGAGTATATAAGATGAACATCAACAAAAGCAAAACGAGGGTAATGGAATGTAGTAGAATTAAGTCGGGTGATGCTGAAGGAATTAGATTAGGAAATGAGACACTTAAAGTAGTAAAGGAGTTTTGCTATTTGGGCAGCAAAATAACTGATGATGGTCGAAGTAGAGAGGATATAAAATGTAGACTGGCAATGGCAAGGAAAGCGTTTCTGAAGAAGAGAAATTTGTTAACATCGAGTATAGATTTAAGTGTCAGGAAGTCTTTTCTGAAAGTATTTGTATGGAGTGTAAAAATCGTAGAGGGAGACCAATAGATGAATACACTAAGCAGATTCAGAAGGATGTAGGTTGCAGTAGTTACTGGGAGATGAAGAAGCTTGCACACGATAGAGTATCATGGAGGGCTGCATCAAACCAGTCTCAGGACTGAAGACCACAACAACAATAACATGTGTGTCAACTGATCTTGTACTTCCAGGATTTCTCTTTTGTACTGTGTATTAAAATGATTCTGATTTTGTTTAAATTTCTTAAATTGTTCATACTCTTCTGCGTCAGTGAAGGCTGCCAGTCTTGTGTCATTCAGATCATCATCTGCCTCTGTAGATAAGTTAGTGAACTAATCCGAAAGTTCGGCTACTTTCTCCGATAATTAACTGATTTGCTCTGTGTGTTTTTCTGAACCAAGTTTCAGTGTCCATTTGTGCCGAAATCGTATCTACTATGTCCTTTAAGTTTCCTTGATTTTGTACAAGTTGCGTAACCGTATCGTTAGACGCCACTAAGTCAATTTTAGCCTGCAAGGTGTCGTGATTATCATGAAGAATAGTTTGCAGTTCTTTTATGGCTGCTTCGTGATTCTGTAATGCATTTTCATGACGCGAAAAAATAGGTTGAAAATGCTCACAAAATTGTGTTTTTACGTCATTACAGACTTGCTGGCACTTCGATCCGACTTCAAGTAACTCCGCAGTTAAATCTTCACGTGTTTGTTGAAGCGTTTGCTAAATTGTGTTTCACTTTTGAAGCTGTTGCTGTTTTTGTTTCTGAATTTGTTCCATTGTGTCTAACGTCTGAAGCTTTTGTTCCGTTTGTTTTTGATTTTGTTTCATTTGTTGCATTAGTTGCAATAACAATGTATTAGTGTCTGGAACCTGTTTCTCTGTGCTTTCCGGCAGTACATTTGCACCGGCACCATTCGCATTTTGAAAAGCAAAAAATGTATCTTGACTTGAGTGAGAAAAGGGTAATGATGTAAAACCTGAATCTACAGTATTTGCAAGATTTTTTCCTGCCATTTCGGATTCCTGAGGCGAGCTGCTGCCGACTAGCTGTTTCACTGTCTACACCATTATTTACTGCCTGATCCATTTACCTGTACATAATTACCAAATTACTACTTTGAATATCTTTTAATTCATTACACGGGGGTGCTGATAGGCTACGCTCGCCGTCACTATCATTTCTCAATTTACTTTGGAGCCTAGTGTTACGTTTCCCACACGCCATAATTATTACGTATTTCACACGATAAAACAGAAAAGTATAATTTGCAGAGCAAAAATAGGAAAACACATTAAAATAGCGCTAAAAATAATATTTGATTAATTGTAAGCGCGGCTGCGAAATACTTGGTGCAAATCTACATGCATGCCACAACTGTTTTACAATACAACAATGAAAAACTACAACTACGAAGTAGATTCTCTCTACAATTATGCGCTAGCAATAAACACTAACTACACTAATTACTCAAACTACAAGAAAAAACCAAAAGATTCCAGTGAGGTATCCTCAGCTAAGGGTCGTCATATGAAGCTTCCCCTTTGAATGTAAAGAATGACTGTGCTGGTAAAACTTGTACGTGACTTTATTTGAAAACACCAGAGTGAAACTGAGCATATGGAGACTGTTTTCTCTTTACTGATTCTGATCATTTCTAAACTGACACACAATATTTTAGCGCAACGCAATCTGATTTTTAATAATCCCTACAAAAGAAGAGCGCTGACAAACAATAACCTCTACCCTTCATGAATCACTTCCCTCAGAAAAATCTTCGTTACTCGAACTACTGCAATACAGCGAGCGTAAATACTGTCAGCAAAATAAAAGATTTCAATTACTAAAGGCACTAACTACTGATAGGCATATGGTTAGTAAATGAAAGATTTTGATAGAGAACAAACAATGTATTTACCTTAATAGTGTTCAAAAGTCATTATATATATATATATATATATATATATATATATATATATATATATATATATATATATATATATATATATATATATACCTTTTCTGACGGACACACGACCAGATCGTCCGCTCATATTAACATCTCAGAACTCTGGCATCTCTCTCCCCACATCCACCACTGCTGACGGCTCACCTCCAACTGCCCGACGCTACGGGCTGTTCACATCCAGATGCCCAACACTACACCGGTAAGTGACTTCCAACAACGAGTCCAACCAGCCACAGACAGCACACAGCGCAGTCCGCGATTTTAATGCAGAGCGCAACGTGGCGTTACCAACATAAAAACCTAAACAACCTACTTCTGAAGCTTCTTTCGCTCTTTGTTGGTAACGGAACGGGAAAATGGCATGAGACATCAGAGTAAGCCATTTAGTTGCACCTCTTAAGAAAACAAACGTCAAAAAGATTACTTTATTCAGGGGAACAAAAGCAACGAGAGGGGGATGGGCAGGGGAGACAAAATCCTCAGGTCCCAGGACTCTAGGTGGGGCCCAAGGGCTCGGATCGTTCAGGGTGCTCACTTGATAGATATCAGATTGCTACTGTAAAATAAATTTTGTGTCATATAATAAACAGAAGAAAATTACCCCAGCATCAGCATAGCCAATATAGCTCTGGCTTAATTTTCATGAATATTACAGACCAACTGCATACAACTCTAGGGTTGACATATGTAGCTGGGATCTCGTTGGGACACCCAAAGAAGAAATGCAGTAAAATTTTTATTTAATATAATTTATTTAATATATTGAATGTAATTCATTAGGAATGCAGTTACATGGAACTTGCTCTCGTTGTTCGTATTACGTTTCGAAAGAATGAAACAATGGAAATTTCAGGATGGAACTTGTAACGCCCCAAGGACAGAAAACCTCAAGTAATAAACTTAGTGAAAACTTAAAGTAGGGAAGTGAGTCATCTTGACAGTGACAACAACTATTGGTGAAAAAAATTAATTACACTGATAATGTTTTGATTAACAACTATAAAACTTAAATACAGAGCGTAACATATAAAAGAGAAGATAAAAGGAAAGGGTTGTCATGCATTATCTTTTCAACATCTATAGAATAAATTTAAATTCATATGAACTAAGGGTAAATCCAAGGAGATAATTCGGTCAAACCCAATATTTACCATGGAAGACAGTTGAGCGATCAAAAAGGAAATTCAATGCGCTTACGATGCACCTCGGATATGGAAATGTTTAGTTAGTTGATCTTGAGTCGCTCTAGAGTACTATTGCGATAGTCTTCTGGAAGCAAACGCTATTAAATTATTTCAGTTCTGAAAGTTCGATAGCTCTTGAGAGAGAGACTAAAGCCATACTCAGTCGTTTGACTGAATAATGTAATCTTTACCGTTATCAACGTGACGGTGATTTTAATTCAGTGATACTGATTCACTGGTCCTAACGTTCCGACTGAAGTACAGTTGCGAACTTGATAGGAATGGATCAGTGGCAATAAAACTATTCGTAGTCTTGGATAGAACACAACAATACAAAGTCAGGAAGATAAACCAATACGCCGTTCAATCAAAAGTTGTTGTCAACGTCACAATTACTGGACTGACGAGAATTTAATCCTGAATGACATACAGATGTGTGTGGGTGATAAGGACAAACAATTAATTACAAAAAGATTAGTAAACTACTAGTCAAGAGATAAATCAGATGTGTCGCCTACATGATTCAAGGAATAATGTTACATATGTTCATGCTAGTGATTGAGTCTTTTAAACATTTTAAGTGACTGTGTGAAGACAGGAGTAACAGACAGTGAAAGGTGAATAATCAACGTTACTGAATGTCACAAGGACGTTTCTTCAATATAAGTGATCTCTGGAGTAACGTTGGACCGTTGTTAATAATTTGACGTAGCAACGTAATTACGAGTAGCAATTATTAATCCTCGCTAAGGATGATGTGAAAAACGACCGTAATTATAGGATAAGAACCAAGAGTTCACTGCTCAACGTAACTAACCGGACATAAGATAAAAGATAAACAACTGATGAGTTAAAACAAACTGATAAGACTTACGGACGAACAATAGAATATTTCTTAACTAATCGAGGAGCAGTGTTTTACGAGAGTTACAGGTGCTGTTCCACATCATACTGACGGGGACGAACATCATTACGAGTTGCGTCTCCTCCCGACGAGAGCTGAAGGATGGCAGGGACGTGACATCAGTTGGCGCCTGCAACGCGGGGCTCCACGGCGACGATGACGAGCGTCACGTTAGTTGGCGCGAGGGTAGATGGCGCCGAGACAACACATTAAAATATGAAAATTTTATAATGCCAAACCGGAAAATGAACAAATATGCAGGAATACGAAATTGAAAAATTATTTTTAGAAAAATATTGGTCAATAAGTAGACAAGAGAGATTACGTAAAGAGGTTTATCAGGCTGAATTTTACAACGCAAATAAGGAAACGTTGAGACAATATTTTGAATGTCATTTTAACAAGACGCATTATTGGACTGAACCGATTTAGAGTAGGAAAGTTATTAGAATATGAAAGGGCCGATTTCCTTTTGAGATTAGAGAGGAACTTGTTCATGTACCCGACAGTGATGTAGAACGATTTCTATCAGCGATCGATTGGATAGATATGCTGATGGAAGATGCGAGATAATGGCAGAATAATAATAGTAATTATTATTCTACGAATAATATGCGTAGTAATCAATGGAATAATAGTAATCGAAGTAATAGTCATTCTCCAGGCTTCAATCGAGGTAACAATAATTTTAAGAACGATAGTGGACAGGTGGATCACTCACAAAACAATAATCAAAATTGGTATACGAATTACAAATACGCTAAAGGGAATTTCGTAGACAATCGTAGCCAAGTACTAGGAGCAGGAGGTTTTTAACGGGTGAACGTTGCGATTACGAATAGGAAAAGAATGTTTGGGGGGCGGCAATCGTCAAACAATACATGTTGCGACGACGGCCACAGGAATAATTGCGCTCCTATGGAGCCACCGAATAAAGTAAATTGGGGAACGTATCAAACGAATAACTGAGGTTGGACAAATACTAATACGACAGGTACGTCTTCTGGAGCTACTGGACCCATAGCATTGACAGATGGGAAAAAGGTAATGGTGGGTAATACATATCCCCAAACAGGTACTGAAATTCATTTGGTAGAGGTACATGAACCGCCGATGAACCTGAATGACGGACAGTCAAGCTAGTACCAGTCATTTTAGGCCTTCCTCGGATGGCTGGTACTGAGGAGGGTGGCATACATCGCGAGTCAGCAAATGTTCTTGAATATAATACGGAATTGGATATTCGGGAAGATCTCATGATATAACCAGGGAATGAAACGAAGGAAGAAGGGTATACTTTGCAAGCGATTATAGTAGCAAAGATAAATAATGTACAGGTTAATGTACTAATAGATACAAGGGCGACGGTTTATTGTGATGACGATGAGTTGCTTTAATAAGGTTAGTCAGCAGCAGAAATTACTCACCTTACCAGTAACAGGATGCACAGCATCAGGGGCATTTAGCGCGAAAGCGCAAGGAATAATTAAGCAGATACGGCTGGAAATGGAACAGCAAGGAGTATCCTTAGAGTTCACTTTCTTGGTAGTGTCTAGAATGTCCACGCTATGTACTTGTGGTATTGGTTTTTTATATGATTATGGTAACGTGATTGACATGAAGGAAGGTGAGTGTGATTTAGTAGTTGAAGGCAAACCACGCAAGGTAAATTGATTGAAGAAGAAAATTATTTTAGGAAAACATTGCTAGAACCTAACCATTAATTGCCTTCCTGTTAATGCTTTGCATTTTAAGAATAATGATTGTGTTAGGCAAACTGATGATGAGATCAATGTAGCGAGTATAGCTGAAAAGGTACGAGAATCGGAATATTTGTCGGCACAACAACAAATTGAATTGAGAGAGGTCTTACAATTATTTTTTCCGGTATTTAATAAAAAGTCAGATGCAATTAAAGGCTTTTAATATAGTATGTAAACATACCTTCATTCAAATTTTTGTAAAACTTCGTATTCAGTCCCTTGGTCGAAGGGACAAGCCGTAACTAAAAAGATAAAAAAGATGATAGACTGGGGAATTATTGAGACTTCCACGTCCTAATACTCAAGCCCATTATTGGCAGTGACTAAGCCTATCGGTGACATTCGGTTAGTCTTAGACGCTCGTAATATTAATAAGATTATTAAGCCTGTAAGGACTCGCCCGGCGAATTTAGAAGAACTATTAAAGAAATTTTACGGGATGAAGTTCCTGACCTGCCTTGACCTCCGAAGCTCATATTGGCTAACTAAGATACCTAAAGAATCGAGGAAGGATACGGCGTTCATTTATCTAATACGTAATTACCAATTTAAAGTCATGCCGTTTGGGCTGAACATTATTGGTGGTGTTTTTATAACTGCTTTAGATACAGTGCTCAGTGCGGAGTTACTAGAGTGGGTCACGGTATATGTTGACGACTTATTGATCGCTACAGAGACATGGAAAGAACACATTGAACTGATGAATCGTTTATTCGAAAAATTCCTAGAGTATGGAGTTACGGTTAATTTAGCGAAATCCAAATTTGGGAGAAATCAGATTAAATTCTTGGGTCATATTGTAAGTCCTGAAGGAATTATTCCTAATCCTAAAAAGTTGGCCGCAATAAGGAATTGCCCGTATCCACAAAATAAGAAATAGCTTCAGTCATTTTTAGGTTTAGCGTCCTTTTTCAGAAAATTTGTATCTCAGCAGTTACTAAATGAAGACTGTCTTTTGCAATTGTCGAGGAAAAATGTATCATGGCAATGGACAGACTCTCGTAGTGAGGCCTTTGCCGAGATTCGCAATGCTTTAGTAAATGCTCCGTTGTTGCATCATCCACAGGTGGATAAAGATTTTTTCATAGCAACAGATGCAGCGAAAACGGGATTAGGAGCTACATTATTCCAAATGGACGATGGAAATAAAGGAGAAACTATAAAAATAACTGACTTTGTTAGTCGAACCTTATCAGGTTGTGAACGCTCATACAGTTCTACTGAGTTGGACGTATTAGCAATTATATAGGCAATAAAAAAGGTTCCGATATTTCGTTTATGGTAAACGGATAGTGATATATTGTGATCATAAAGCAGTGATGTTCTTAATGACGAGTAGAATGTTACATGGCCGACTTATGCGTTGAGCTTTATTATTACAAGAATATAACATAACGATTAAGCATGTAAAAGGGGGACGCATTGTCAAGGTTACCGACTACCAAGATCAGTGAGGTTGAAGAAGAGCGAATAATGGATTTCAGGAAGATGATGTTAGGAATACTTCCCTATGGAAGAGAGGTTAATGAAATGTGTTCCCGAATAGGAAAAATGCAGAAAGTAGATAAAAATGGAGAAAAATAATCAATGATTTAAGAACAGGAACGATTGATGAAGTTAAAAGCCATTTTAAATGGCAGGAAGGCATATTGCTTTATCGTAAAACTGAGAAGAATGAGTGGAAGGTATGCATTTCCTCAAAGAGTATTGATTACTTATTGTGGTTCACACATGTGAGATGGGGGCATTTCGGAGGGCATAAGAGTGTAATGAAATTACTACAACTTTGTTTCTCTCCAAATCTACAGAAAAGAGCTCAAGAAATACGCAAGAGGTACAGGCTATGTCAAAAGGCGAAGCCGGTTAATTATTGTATTAAAGATGTCTTGCATCCGACAATACCTAGGAAACCTGTTAGCATTGTGTCATGTGATACGTGTGGGCCATTTCCAGTAGCGAAAGGAAATTTTAAACATGTATTTGCGACGTATGATCTTTTCACAAAATATGTTAAGAAAGATCACAGACGATTACTTAGTTAATGTGGGGAAACCTGCATTGCTATTTCTGATATTGCGTCGTATTTCCGAAGTAAAGCGTGGCGTGAAACAATGAAGACATGGAGAATTCCTCATGTATTCAATGCCCGCTTCACCCCGTCAGGGAATACCATAGAAAGAGTTTTTCAGGAATAAAACAGATTCATAAGAACGTATGAGAGTAACCAACATCATAGATGGATAGAATTACGCGGAAAATTTGAAGAAATGTATAATGAATTACCCCATATGTCAACCGGTTATTCACCTAATGAGATTTTATTTAATAAGCAAAATAATAATGAGTAGTTTGGTAAATTACCATACAAAGTTGGGGATTGTGTATTATAAAAAAATCTCCCCAAATCTTAAAAAAAAACACATGAAATAGAACTTTGGTGTAGCTTATATAAAGGACCATACAGGATTATTAAAATCCCACACACAGGAAGTTACTTTCTGGAAGAAGAAGATGACATGAAGATAAAAGCTCCTCATATAAAATTGAAGAAATATTTTCATTGATCAAGAATTTAATTTGTTGAATGTATCAGAATAACATAGGAAGCTAGAAGACATGAACAATTTTTGTGAAACTTTATATGTAGAATTTGGATACATATAATCAATAGTGGTAGTTCTTATAACACTTAAGTAAATGTTAAGTCATCAAAGAAGATAACCGGTTCCAGTGAGAGTTAACGAGTAATAGCAACACGTTCATTGAGTTTCATTTAATAAGCCATTGAGAAAGATGGCGGCTTTTATGAAAAGTTATTAAATAGTTAACTATATTCATATTTTAATTTAAATATTAATCTATGTTAGTTAGTCTTTGCTAACGTGCCTCATCATGTTGTACAATAGACGAGACATAAAGTACGCAAGCACACTGAAGCATCTTGTCATGATCATTCCAGGATAAGGAAATTGATTAGAAAAGGGACAAGATGACTTATTTTGAGAAAAGCGAGAGAAATAACGAGGAAATGGAAATAAATATAAACGGATCAACTCATAGACTTAAAAAGGGGAAAGGCATTGCAATAATAAATATTACTAATACAACAGTGACAGCGTTTAAAAACTATACTGGTTAATAGACCGATAAGACACTTTTGAAGTGACGAAAGCTTAATCAGACTAAATACAAACATGATCAATTAGTTGCGGAAACAATATGCCATGATAAAAAACGACGAACATGTGCGCAAGAGAAGAGTGAATTAATTGTTGCAGACTAAGCGACAGTGGTGAAGCGGACCGTCTTACAGTAGATTGTACTGAGTTATTAGTGCAGTCTACAAGGAGAGCAGCCACTGGACAACGAAGGTCACCAGACGAGCACTGGTGTCAGATCGTACTCGATCCCTTACACGATCTGATGCTGTAGCAGCTTCGCCATGGTGCCTGAGATGAAGAAACTGGCTTTGAACCGGGCCATGTATGCAGCTCGCGTGGCCTGGCGCAGAAGCAGCGTCAATGTGGCGACGATGCGTCGGAAGGAAACTGAACAATGATAATGAAATTTTATAAGTTGTGAAACTTAAGTTCTGATGATTGTACCACATTATGTAACAATTCAATTTTGTGAATGTGTGTGTGTGAATATGTGTGAAAAAATAAAAAGGTTGGCCTGACCTGGCTAGGGACGCTGAAGCGGGAGGTCACGTACCCACTTCATCGTCCGGGGGGCACGTGTAACACCCCAAGGACACAAAACCTCAAGTAATAAACTAAAAGTAGGGAAGTGAGTCATCTGGACAGTGACAACAACTATTGATGATAAAAAAATTAATTACACTGATAATGTTTTGATTAACAACTGTTGTTGTTGTTGTTGTCTTCAGTCCTGAGACTGGTTTGATGCAGCTCTCCATGCTACTCTATCCTGTGCAAGCTTCTTCATCTCCCAGTACCTACTGCAACCTACATCCTTCTGAATCTGCTCAGTGTATTCATCTCTTGGTCTCCCTCTACGATTTTTACCCTCCACGCTGCCCTCCAATACTAAATTGGTGATCCCTTGATGCCTCAGAACATTTCCTACCAACCAATCCCTTCTTCTGGTCAAGTTGTGCCACAAACTTCTCTTCTCCCCAATCTTATTCAATACTTCCTCATTAGTTATGTGATCTACCCATCTAATCTTCAGCATTCTTCTGCAGCATTCTTCTGTAGCATCACATTTCGAAAGCTTCTATTCTCTTCTTGTCCAAACTATTTATCGTCCATGTTTCACTTCCATACATGGCTACACTCCATACAAATACTTTCAGAAATGACTTCCAGACACTTAAATCTATACTCGATGTTAACAAATTTCTCTTCTTCAGAAACGCTTTCCTTTGCCATTGCCAGTCTACATTTTATATCCTCTCTACTTCGACCACCATCAGTTATTTTGCTCCCCAAATAGCAAAACTCCTTTACTACTTTAAGTGTCTCATTTCCTAATCTAATTCCCTCAGCATCACCCGACCTAATTCGACTACATTCCATTATTCTCATTTTGCTTTTGTTGATGTTCATCTTATATCCTCCTTTCAAGACACTGTCCATTTCGTTCAACTGCTCTTCCAAGTTCTTTGCTGTCTCTGACAGAATTACAATGTCATCGGCGAACCTCAAAGTTTTTATTTCTTCTCCACGGATTTTAATACCTACTCCGAATTTTTCTTTTGTTTCCTTTACTGCTTGCTCAATATACAGATTGAATAACATTGGGGAGAGGCTGCAACCCTGTCTTACTCCCTTCCCACCAACCACTGCTTCCCTTTCGTGTCCCTCGACTCTTATAACTGCCATCTGGTTTCTGTACAAATTGTAAATAGCCCTTCGCTCCCTGTATTTTACCCCTGCCACCTTTAGAATTTGAAAGAGAGTATTCCAGTCAACATTGTCAAAAGCTTTCTCTAAGTCTACAAATGCTAGAAACATAGGTTTGCCTTTCCTTAATCGTTCTTCTAAGATAAGTCGTAAGGTCAGTATTGCCTCACGTGTTCCAGTATTTCTACGGAATCCACACTGATCTTCCCCGAGATCGGCTTCTACTAGTTTTTCCATTCGTCTGTAAAGAATTCTAGTTAGTATTTTGCAGCTGTGGCTTATTAAACTGATTGTTCGGTAATTTTCACATCTGTCAACACCTGCTTTCTTTGGGATTGGAATTATTATATTCTTCTTGAAGTCTGAGGGTATTTCGCCTGTTTCATACATCTTGCTCACCAGATGGTAGAGTTTTGTCGGGACTGGCTCTCCCAAGGCCGTCAGTAGTTCCAATGGAATGTTGTCTACTCCGGGGGCCTTGTTTCGACTCAGGTCTTTCAGTGCTCTGTCAAAGTCTTCACGCAGTATCGTATCTCCCGTTTCATCTTCATCTACATTATCTTCCATTTCCATAATATTGTCCTCAAGTACATCGCCCTTGTATAAACCTTCTATATACTCCTTCCACCTTTCTGCTTTCCCTTCTTTGCTTAGAACTGGGTTGCCATCTGAGCTCTTGATATTCATACACGTGGTTCTCTTATCTCCAAAGGTCTCTTTAATTTTCCTGTAGGCTGTATCTATCTTACCCCTAGTGAGATAAGCTTCTACATCTTTACATTTGTCCTCTATCCATCCCTGTTTAGCCATTTTGCACTTCCTGTCGATCTCATTTTTGAGACGTTTGTATTCCTTTTTGCCTGCTACATTTACTGCACTTTTATATTTTCTCCTTTCATCAATTAAATTCAACATTTCTTCTGTTACCCAAGGATTTCTACTAGCCCTCGTCTTTTTACCTACTTGATCCTCTGCTGCCTTCACTACTTCATCCCTCAAAGCTACCCATTCTTCTTCTACTGTATTTCTTTCCCCCATTTCTGTCAATTGTTCCCTTATGCTTTCCTTGAAACTCTGTACAACGTCTGGTTCTTTCAGTTTATCCATGTCCCATCTCCTTAAATTCCCACCTTTTTGCAGTTTCTACAGTTTTAATCTACAGTTCATAACCAATAGATTGTGGTCAGAGCCCACATCTGCCCCTGGAAATGTCTTGCAATTTAAAACCTGGTTCCTAAATCTCTGTCTTACTATTACATAATCTATCTGATACCTTTTTAGTATCTCCAGGGTTCTTCCATGTATACAACCTCCTTTCATGATTCTGTAACTAAGTGTTAGCTATTATTAAATTGTGCTCTGTGCAAATTCTACCAAGCGGCTTCCTCTTTCATGTCTTAGCCCCAATCCATATTCACCTAATACATTTCCTTCTCTCCCTTTTCCTACTACCGAGCTCCAGTCACCCATGACTATCAAATTTTCGTCTCCCTTCACAACTATATAACTTAAATACAGAGAGTAACATATAAAAGAGAAGATAAAAGGAAAGGGTTGTCATGCCTTATCTTTTAAACATATATAGAATAAATTTAAATTCATTTGGACCAAGGTTAAATCCAAGGAGGTAATTCGGTCAAACATAACATTTACCATGGAAGAGAGTTGCAGCCGCATCAAAATGGAAATTCAATGCGCCTACTACGCAACTCGGATATGGAAATGTTTAGTTAGTTGCTCTTGAGTCGCTCTAGAGTACTATTGCGATAGTCTTATGGAAGCAAACGCTATTTGTTGTGAAAGTTCGATAGTTCTTGAGAGAGGGACTAAAAGCCATACTCAGTCATTTGACTGAATAAAGTAATCTTTACCGTTATCAACGCGACGGTGATTTTGATTCAGTGATACTGATGTACTGGACTTAACCTTCGGACTGAAGTACAGTTTCGAATCTGATAGCAATGGATCAGTGGCAATAAAACTATTCGTAGTCTTAATAGTCTTAAGTACGACACAATAATACAAAGTCATCAAGGAAAACCAATACGCCGTTCAATCAAAAGTTGTTGTCAACGTCACGATTACTGGACTGATGAGAAGTTAATCTTGAATGACATATCGGCGTGTGTGCGTGATACGGACAGACAATTACAAAAAAGATTAGCAAACTGCTAGTCAAGAGATAAATCAGATGTGTCGCCTACGTGATTCAAGGAATAATATTACATATGTTCAAGCTAGTAATTGAGTTTTCAAACATTTTAAGTGACTGTGTGAAGACAGGAATGACAGACAGTGAAAGGTGAATAATCAACGTTACTGCGTGTTACAAGGACGTTACTTCAACATAAGTGATCTCTGGAGTTACGTTGGACCGTTGTTAATAATTTGACGTAGCAACGTAATTACGATCAGCAATTATTAATCCTCGCTAAGGATGATGTGAAAAACGACCATAATGATAGTATTAAGAACCAAGATTTCACTGCTCAACGAAACTAACCGGACGTAAGATAAAAGATAAATAATTGATCAGTTAACACAAACTAATAAGACTGTTACGGACGAACAAAAGAACATTTCTTAACTAATCAAGGAGCTGTGTTTTATGAGAGTTACAGGTGCTGTTCCACATCATACTGACGGGGACAAACATCATTACGAGTTGCGTCACCTCCTGACGAGTGCAGAAGGAGGGAAAGGACGTAACAAACTTAACAATATTATGAAAGGATAGTTGCTAGTCACCATACAGCGGAGGTGCTGAGTCGCAGATAGTCACAAAAAAAAAATACTGACGCGAAATGTGTTTTCGACCAAAAGCTTTTTGTCAAAAGTAGACCACACACACACACACACACACACACACACACACACACAGTGTGGTTCAGCTACCAGAGACTGCAGTCGTGTATGTGTGAGTTTCGTGTGTGTTTGTGTGTATGTGCCTGTCGTCTATTTTTGACAAACGCCTTGATGGCCGAAAGCTTATTTTGTGACAGTCTTTTTGTTGTGCCTACATGCGACTCAGCATTTCTGCTACATGGTGTTTAGAAAGAATCGTCTTATCAGATCGCTGTTCAAATGAGAACCGACCGATTCTTCCGCATGGCACTGCTTTAAGTGGTTCAGGCCCGTGCTATTGGAGGAGCCCGGTATTTTCTCGAATGATGGTGCTACATCTAGAAGGATCTTACATCGTCGATACAGGATACGCAACATGCAGTGCATCTGTGAGACGACGTTGTCAACATAAACTTGTTGGCATAAATAAAATTAATTGATGCTGCATTTACAGGTTGCGCTAACAGATGGCTTTACTTCCATTCTTGAGCCAAGCTCGTAACAGTGTTTTACAAAATCTGAACATAATTGGGTCTTGTCAGGATGTCGGAAAAAGAAGGTCCATAACGGTAACGGTCCAGATGCACTGGGCCGGATGGCAACCGTGATACAATTCTATCTCGTACTTTCTTTAGGCACTGTGCGATAAAACCACCTTAGTCTAAACTCCGCTTTCTAAAAGAAGTTGGTGGAAAACTTACCAAAGTATTTTCCCAAAAAATGCACACTGCAACAACTCTGGATGTTCAAAGATAAGGCACGTCTGATTCCATTGCGAAAGATTTTATACGAAATATACAGAAAATTATTTGCACTCAAGAAGAAACAAAAAATAAAATTTATATTTATTCTGGAAGAATTGTAACAGTGAAGAAATATAATAACATAAGAGAATACATTAGCCATGTTGATGCCCAGAAGTAAAGAGATAATATTCTTTTGTTCGTTCTTAGAATAAGTAGCGTACATGGGAACCCTCAAATTACTTGACGTGACTATTTCTTGATCAAAAATTCTTGGCTTTCAGAGGTTCATCTCAGAAACTTGATATTCAAATAACGGAAGTTTCCTTACCGTGTCAGATTTCTCGAGTCACTGAGATCCAGTTTTCACAAAATACTTTAGTAAGGTTAGAGACGGACAAGAAATTGGAAAGCGTTTACGAGTGCATTATCTGTCAAGTGATACTCAGAACTAACTTATTTTACGGCCATTTAGTCAGGCGCGCCATCTTGAAACAGAGAGAAAATGAGAAGTATTACTCAATTCTTGGTGAGGCAAATGCTGATTGAAAATGTTTTAAGTGCAACATTCATCCTGCTTGAAATTTGTTCAACAAAAAATAAAAGAACAGCTTTGGAATTCATAGATTGTAATCAAGAAACAGGAGTTTCTGATGCACATTAAATTAGATCAGTACTCGTGAAACATTTGTTTTCTATCAGTGAATGTCACAGGCAAGGTTATGGTAACGTAAGTAAAATGAGACGATGTTGTAAAGGAGCGCACACATATTTTCTTCAGAGGAATCCTCTCACAAAACTCTTTGTGTGCTTCTTATCGCCCTATGTGGTGTACAAGCAGCCGAGAGTTGTCATGAATCAGATACTTTTTTCGGAGTGATTTAGCAACTTTACAGCCTGTTCAGTTGCAGCCCACAACGATAGGAAATTCTTAACAGTGTATTGGAAATTCTTTTTATTCCACGTCTTATACCCGTTGGAGTGCTCGCGTTGACTCTGTAACAAGGATAAGATTGCCATTGCTGTTGAAACTCCCGGTAAGTTAAATATGTCAGCTGAAACACATACTGTGGTACGGTTCTTTTCTTTGTTTTCGGTTGTGAGAGAGCTTTTAAGTGTTAAATCGTGGCATCCATTTGGCTAAAGTTGGAACCAGCTGACTACAGTATCACATTACTACCAGCCCGAAATACTTTGGTTTTGAGATAAGACACCTCGAGTCCTTATTAAATAACTTAAAATACCTTCGCGAAAATTGGGACACCATTCCCCGAATCTAAAGTTCTTGCTAGTACAATTAACACCAATCTCGAAATTCCGGCAAGTGCGCACTAAGAAAAAGAAACCATTTCAACTAAGAAAAAGAAATCACTCCATGATGATACTAGCTATGAAGTGACATGTGTAAATTGAGATGACTGATACAAGATAAGCATTTCTATGTCATAATTGACAACCTATTGTAGGGCAGTGAAGATTATGGATGAAACATTTGGGGTTTTATGGAAATTGAAGATGACTGACCACCAGGTCGCTGAAGCATGCATGTTATTTATCAACTAATACCTTAATGATCTCAAAATTATTCATACTTCAAACTTTGAATACACTGCTTGGAAAGAATTAGATCTCTTTAGTAAGATCCACAAGATTGAATAAGATCCAGTATAATTCGAGGGTATGTGTGATTATGCGCATCTTTTACACTCTTCCATGGTTGTAACTGAAGCAGAAGCAGTTCCTTAGTTGTGTGGTCTTGGGTTCTTGATAACTGTTTTTATCACTAAATTTCAAACCAATATTTATTACAATCCTTTCAGTCTCCCACTCCATGAAAGCGTTATGGCTCTGGTATTCTTTATCGATGTACTCGTATTTAAATTTTGCACACTCACTGATTGATCTGAGTGGTATGTTCTTTCAAAATTGCAGTGGGAAACTGGAGACGTCAACTACGACTTTTTTCTGTTTCACTACATCCCAAATGATTTTCATTGCCATAGAACATTCTACAAGGTGTATCATATTAACTATTTCTAATTTCCTGAAATAATAGACGGCATGAAATTAACATTTTTCTTAGTAAAGCAATGTCCAGTAATACGTAATTTTGAACTTATACTGGGATTAAGGAAACCGTATATTGTAATAATAGTGGTGGAAGGACTTGATAGGGAAATGAGTATAAAATTTAGAGCATGATGGCACGTCACGCAAGAACGTTATAAGCTGTTTTCTTTCTACGAAATTATTATAACTAAATATAATAAAAACTGCAAATACGTCTATAAATGTTATTTGAATATGCAGCTACCGCAGTCTATTTTAATTTTTACTGAAAATGTGTAGAAATCAGAAATGTGAACGCAGAAAATGTGCTATGAAAAAAGTACCTACTGAGGATAGGAAATTTAAGTTGAAGTGTTAGTTATGTAATTAGGAAACCTGTCTTTCCGCACTTTCGTAGAAAAGCAATATTATGAATTTTAGTACTCGAAAATAAATAAACAAATTTCACAGAAGGTATTCTGTGACTTATAATAACAGACTAACTTGAGTAGTTCATTGAAATATGAAATGATAGTATGGCATTGTTGGCCTGAGGTCCCATTCGTGTTCGGCCGCCAAGTGCAAGTCGTATTTCAGTCGGCGCCACATTGGGCGACTTGCGTGCCGATGATGAGGATGAAATGATGATGAGGACAACACAACACCCAGTACACGAGCTGAGAAACTCTCCAACCCGGCCGGGAATCGAACGCGGGCCAAGAAAGGCAACACGTTACCACTCAGCTAAGCAGGTGGACAGTAGCTCATTGTCTCCATGATCAGAATAACAGCTGAAACCAAATGATCAAAAATCTGAGTGATGAGCAGTGGCTTTTGTACGGAAAATGAAGAATTTGCTGTCACTGTATTATTGATGAGTCATGTTTATGTTAATGTCCTCTACAATGTTGGAAGATTAGGAACAGTTACTCTGGTACACCCGTACATATCGCAACAACTCGCGCTGTTACTGCGGCGGCATATGCTTTCTAAATGCGATGAAATGACATGTCGCAGTTCGTATAATTTCCTCGAATGTTTAAAGGCTTTACAATGCAGCATAACACTGCACCCAAAACGCAACTGAGCTTAGTGCTGTAAATAATGACTCGATGTACGTGTACATATTATCACGTGCTATGATTCAACGAATCATGTCAGGCCTTCTTTAAAACAACAATACAATTGGAGTGCTGTATTTGGAGATGGGGCCCAATCACACATCCTGCCCCGAGCCCTGTCCTGATCCTCAGCAGCCCTGCACGGAAATTGTGGTTAGGAATCTACAGATAAAGAACGGAAATGAAAAATGATCTATGTGTCACACCTCACATTTGTCAGGAGAATGACAAAACAATGCATCTCCTTTTTATAAGGTGTTATCTTGCTTTCAGCTGGTAGAATTATATTTTACCATTGCTATTTCGATATTAAGACATTTTCAAGCCTCTGCAAAATATAATACAACTAATGAGAACAGTTTACAGTAGCATTAACAACAGGTACAACTAATTTTGTAGTTTGTTGACATTCCTATACCGTACTTACGTAAAAGATTTTAACATAATGGTTCACGTTAGGCAGAGATAACAACGTAATATGCATATCAAGGAACAACTTGCCAGCGATACTAAGCACTATTCCATTTTATATACTGCGATTTTGAGTGGATTGTGTCTGTTGCGCATAAAAAGGTGTGTAATTACAGTACATTAGAGAAAATGCGTAAAAGAGTTGAGAAAATTGTTCTTTCTGAGATATCTTTGTTCAATGAATGTGTATTATGGTTGTTCTTTGAAGGCGCCATAAAATTCAGTTTCTTTTAGATATTTCTCGATGCTTTTAGTGTCGTAATTATAGTTTCATAGGTGTGTACTATATGCAGTTTTACGTCTCTCGCTTATGTTTGTGTGGTTTTTGCATCTGATGGAGAAATATCTACCTGTTTGGTCCACTTAGTACTTTTCACGTTCACCACGCCTGATTTAATATATCCCTGTAAATGATTTGTTTCGTAAGTTGTATGTGTGATTACTAACCCTAGTTTGTTGTTCGTGTGGAACTCGATTCGTGCATTAGTTTTACGAAAATTCTCGGCTGTTCTGTCCGATAGGCACCATAATAAAGTAAAGCAATACATTTCATTTTTCTAGTTCTGCTTCTCTTCTTAAAGTTATTCGTTTGCCCATATTGTTGCTTTTTTACGTAATAAATAGCATACATACTCATAGTATACATTTTGTTTACCTTATCAGCATTGTATCCGTAATTTTTTGCTTACACAACTCTTCGGTCATTTCGTTCTATTCTAGGTTAATGATTTTCTTGATTACACAGTGACAAAAAGCTTTTTTATGTGTATCTGGGTGGCACGAACTGTTATGAATTATGCTGTCAGTGCTGGTTGGTTTCTGAAATATTCCAAATTTGTCATTATTTATCATCAAGGGATCACAAATTTAGCATTGGAGGGCAGCGTGGAGGGTAAAAATCGTAGAGGGAGACCGAGAGATGAGTACACTAAGCAGATTCAGAAGGATGTAGGTTGCAGTAGGTACTGGGAGATGAAGCAGCTTGCACAGGATAGAGTAGCATGGAGAGCTGCATCAAACCAGTCTCAGGACTGAAGACAACAACAACAACATCATCAAATCTAAAAAGTCAATGGACTGTTTTTTCTAGTTCCATAGAAAAAACGATTTATGGATGTATACTGTTCAAGAAATTATAGAACCACACTTTCTACACTCCTGGAAATTGAAATAAGAACACCGTGAATTCATTGTCCCAGGAAGGGGAAACTTTATTGACACATTCCTGGGGTCAGATACATCACATGATCACACTGACAGAACCACAGGCACATAGACACAGGTAACAGAGCATGCACAATGTCGGCACTAGTACAGCGTATATCCACCTTTCGCAGCAATGCAGGCTGCTATTCTCCCATGGAGACGATCGTAGAGATGCTGGATGTAGTCCTGTGGAACGGCTTGCCATGCCATTTCCACCTGGCGCCTCAGTTGGACCAGCGTTCGTGCTGGACGTGCAGACCGCGTGAGACGACGCTTCATCCAGTCCCAAACATGCTCAATGGGCGACAGATCCGGAGATCTTGCTGGCCAGGGTAGTTGACTTACACCTTCTAGAGCACGTTGGGTGGCACGGGATACATGCGGACGTGCATTGTCCTGTTGGAACAGCAAGTTCCCTTGCCGGTCTAGGAATGGTAGAACGATGGGTTCGATGACGGTTTGGATGTGCCGTGCACTATTCAGTGTCCCCTCGACGATCACCAGAGGTGTACGGCCAGTGTAGGAGATCGCTCCCCACACCATGATGCCGGGTGTTGGCACTGTGTGCCTCGGTCGTATGCAGTCCTGATTGTGGCGCTCACCTGCACGGCGCCAAACACGCATATGACCATCATTGGTACCAAGGCAGAAGCGACTCTCAGCGCTGAAGACGACACGTCTCCATTCGTCCCTCCATTCACACCTGTCGCGACACCACTGGAGGCGGGCTGCACGATGTTGGGGCGTGAGCGGAAGACGGCCTAACGGTGTGTGGGACCGTAGCCCAGCTTCATGGAGACGGTTGCGAATGGTCCTCGCCGATACCCCAGGAGCAACAGTGTCCCTAATTTGCTGGGAAGTGGCGGTGCGGTCCCCTACGGCTCTGCGTAGGATCCTACGGTCTTGGCGTGCATCCGTGCGTCGCTGCGGTCCGGTCCCAGGTCGACGGGAACGTTCACCTTCCGCCGACCACTGGCGACAACATCGATGTACTGTGGAGACCTCACGCCCCACGTGTTGAGCAATTCGGCGGTACGTCCATCCGGCCTCCCGCATGCCCACTATACGCCCTCGCTCAAAGTCCGTCAACTGCACATACGGTTCACCTCCACGCTGTCGCGGCATGCTACCAGTGTTAAAGACTGCGATGGAGCTCCGTATGCCACGGCAAACTGGCTGACACTGACGGCGGCGGTGCACAAATGCTGAGCAGCTAGCGCCATTAGACGGCCAAAACCGCGTTTCCTGGTGTGTCCTCTGTGCCGTGCGTGTGATCATTGCTTGTACAGCCCTCTCGCAGTGTCCGGAGCAAGTATGGTGGGTCTGACACACCGGTGTCAATGTGTTCTTTTTTCCATTTCCAGGAGTGTATTTCAGCAGTTCTTCTCGTTACCTTATATTTTGTTTTGTAGACATCTGAAAATGGCTTAACGCCGAAATTGCAGTCATAAAATAACATTCTAACAGCTGAATTAAAAAAAAATGGAAGCTGGTGACGCATATTACTAGATATCAATGTATCTATTTTTGTACTGTACATAACTGAAAAGGTATTCTTATACTACAGAATTATGCTGCTCACCACATGACCGCAAAAATGCGACAGATTAGCGTATATGGCAGATACCTTAGGAAGAAAGTTCTAAGTAGCATACGAGGAAGCTTACGGATTCTAAGGGCCAACAAGGAAGTTTTTACAAGGTGATTCTTGCAAAGAAGAAAATAGCAACCAGCTAGCTGCTGATTATGTAACCTCTTTACAAAAGTAGCGTCATTACCGGTTTGCTAGCGAGTGGTTGATTGTCAGACGGCTATTCACGTTTCTTACAATTATTTTTGTTTATGTTAGTTGTTGGCTGTTTTTTTTTCATCAAATAATGTAAAGGACAACAAATGTAATGTAGTTGTCTGAAGATAAGCCTGTCTGTTCAGAATCGGTAGTGATGCTGTTTGAGTAAATATTATTAACAATGGCTGGCTGCTGTTTCCTTCTTTGTAAGAACCAACTTGTATTTTGTACACAGCCACAGTCTCAAAAATACCAGTTTTCGACAGACTACCATGAAGAAAGATTTTGTTCCAATTTCCATTAATACTGAGGCACATATGTCTTACGTTTTACAATTCCAGAGGGAAACATAACTTTGCACAAAGACAGTGCGTCTTTCTCCATGGTTTGGCACCTAGATCAAGCCAAAGGACATGCAGCAGAGTACCGGGAACACAGTAGCACTGAAAACGCATTTTCTGAAGAAAAAGGCACTTAGAACTTTCTCCATTTTCACTCTTCAAATGCTCTCGGTGTCCGTAACTTACCTTTACCTCTTAAGACTTGAATAACTTTAAAACTAGACCAAATAATAATGAATTATTTTTCAATACTAAATAACTTATAAAGTTTGTTTTTTTTATTTCACAGATGATGCAGGTTCGACGAAAAGCTTGGACGCCATAGGAGACAGCTCAGTATGTAGCCTGGTTCAAAGACAGAGTCCGATACCCAAGTGCGACGGAGCTTTCGGTCACAGCATGGAAGGGAACAACCGCCCAAACCAGTTAATCGAGCTTGGCGTACTTCGTGCATAGAAACAGGATGTGTGCTCAATAAACAGGCGGCTTATCACGCATCTGTTTCAGACGCCAACTTGAACAAGATAAGGCACATATTTGCAAAGAGTCCGTCTTTATGTTTATAAGGTGCAGTTGCTTCAGACACTAAACTCGAGTGACAAACATGAGCACAAATAATTTGAGGCGGATGTGTTTTCTAAAAGATTTGTTTCTTCGACCAGTCGATGCATCCGGCAAACTGAACCGTCATAAAGTTCTTACATCTGGGTCACATCACACATGAAGTGGAAAGAGACAGACCCAAGTTCAATACGTGGTTGGTACCTATGCACAATTGCACCATTGGTCCATTCTACCGTCAACAGTGTCGTTCACTGGACTTGTTACAAAAGTTTACTGCCACCTGATGCCGTATTCCTCACTGTTCCCTAAACAATTTCTGGGCGAAAAGTTTTCCAGGTAGATGGATTGGGCTAGATGATCCGATTTGTTGAACACCAAGATCACCTGGCCTCACACCATCTCTTCATAAGGTAGTTTGTAATGAATCAGGTCTACGGAAGAAAGTATACAGACCTACAGCACTTCACCATACCCATTCTCAATGAATTTGAGCATGTCGCCGTACAGTTCCTAAAGAGTACATGTGGAGAAGTTGATTACCGACTAGACGTTGTCCATTTCAGTAGGGGTGCCAATATTAACATGTTCGATTGGTAAAGCAAACCATTACGAATTGTCTTGTCGCCTGTTGAAAACCAGTTGTTATTGACTAGTATAGTTATAAGTTATCTAAGTCTAAAGCTGCAAAGATATTTATGGACACACTATATACTCAGAGTTGCCCATTTACTTGAAAAAAAAAACAACATTAGATACATCTCAGCACGGTGGTTCATGAAAAGTGCCTCTGCGACCACGGAATGTAATGTTCCATGCGTGTAGTGCTCATACAACCCACAATATGGCCGCAGTCAAATTGGTCTACATCACGCATCGCGCTGACTCAGCACTTGATTTTCACATTGATGACAGTTCTAGATCTGACTCCACTCACGTGACATCGAGAAATACATTACTATTGGAGATGATAGAAGTAGTCTCTGTCCAACAAAGCGATCAGGCACTGTCTGATCAAAAGCATCCGGACACATATTAGTGGACATTAATGTGGAGTATGTCCACCCTTCGCCTTTATGACAGCTTGAACTCAGGTGGGGGCACTTGCCAAGGGACAACTGATCGTCTGTGGAGGAATGGCAGCCCACTCTTCCTCAAGAGCCGGACGCTGGAGGCCTGCAGCGGTTACTTTCTAACTCTTCCATTGGGCTCAGGTCAGGACTCTTGGCAGGTCAATTCATTGTCCACAAACCACTGCCTCACAGATGCTCTTTGTGACAAGATGAACTGTCATGCTAAAACTGTCATACTGTCTGCACTCTTCCTCAATTATACACAGTACACGGTGCTGTAAAATACATTTATATCCTTCCGCATTTAACGCTTTCTTGAGCGCAATGTGGGGACCATACCCTAACCACAAAGAACACGACCTCCACTGTAATCCTCTGTTTGGACCTAGTCTTTTTAACAGGTGACGTTCTACAGGCGTTAGCCAAACTTATACTCTTCTATTGGATTGCCACAGGGCATAGCGTGATTCATAACTCCAAATCACTCTTCTCCAGTCATCAACTGCACATTGGCATGGTTCTTCACACCACCTCAAGCACCGCTTACCCCCCAGAAATGTGTGAGTTATGAGGAGCTGCTTGACCTTTGTACCCTATACTTTTTAACTCCCTGCACATTGTCATTGTGTTAACTGAACTGCTTGTAGAACTTCGTAATTAACGAGTGTTTTCTTCCTCTGATTTCATGCGACTGTTTACAGGCACCCTCAGCAACGTTCGACGGCCTCTGGCCATCAGTACATGAGGTATGGCCGGTCTTGGTTTATCTGTGGTTGTTTCTTCACGCTTCCTTATCACAGTCACATCAGCTTGGATAACTTTCGAAGGGTTGAACTGTCCTTAATGGAATTCTTACTCGGGTGACATTCAATTAATAATACACATCCGAAGTCAGTAAACTCGCTGATGTCAGGAAATATTATTATTATTATTATTATTAAGCTTCAGATTGAGAAGGGGAAGCAACATATACTTGCGTGGCTCCCTTTCCCGTTTAGAAAGTGCCGGGACACAGGTGGAACAGCGAGGCTTTGTGCGAGCGATGTACGATTTGAGAAGTGAAGTTTGCTGAGAAATTCCCGGAAGTTACTCGCACTGAAAATGTACCTAAGGGACAGTTTAAAACTGAATTTGAAGAATATTACAAGGAGGGGGGGGGATAAAAGTAGTATGTTAACGTCGGCCTCGACTGTTATGGCCACACAATGAGACGTCGGACACGGTTGGCCCTGTGAAAACAAATTGGCACATAGAAAGTAAATGCTTAAGGTTGTCCAACAACTAAATCAAACACGAATTTAGAGTAATTGACACTATAATTACGAGCTTGGATTTAAAACACATATAACATGTTAATACTTACGTGAATACAGACTCGCATTCGGGAGGACGACGATTCAGTCCCGCGTCCGGCCATCCTGATTTAGGTTTTCTGTGATTTCCCTAAATCGTTCCAGGCAAATGCCGGGATGGTTACTTTGAAAGGGCACGGCCGACTTCCTTCCCCGTCCTTCCCTAATCCGATGAGACCGATGACCTCGCTGTTTGGTCTCTTCCCCCAAACAACCCAACTTACGTGAATAACAACGACACAGCCTGAGTGGTTTGAAAAGTTTAGAAATCACGTAGAAATGATCATTCATTAACCACTTTGCGTTTTTCTTGCATACTAGTCTCACATGCAACAAAATAAGAGTATATCTCTGTAGATTTAAACAAATTACAAATGTTATAATGACGCCTGTGTAATGGTGCGTCCGTATTATACAAGAGGTAAAAAGAGTGTGGTATCGTCCGGCAGTGGACAATGGGTTGCCTGCTTTTTTTAAATATTAAAATGTCTTCAGAGTCTGTCTTTAATATCGATGTTTTTACACGTGTGCTGAATTAGTCTATAGTTCTTAGGCGCGTCAGTGGCGCTGGATTCATTTCTCCTTGTAGATTGCCAAAATACATCATTACAGTGTGTAGTTAAATATTATAATATTGACAAATAAATGGCTATTGGCCTCTTTCATTACTCAAATCAGTATTTTATGTGACGAGATGTGGCGGTGTGAAAATACAACATCTCAACATCAGCTTGGATAACTCTGGAAGGGTTTAACTGTCCTGAATGGATTTATTACTCGGGTGACATCCAATGTCTAGTCCACATCCGAACTCACTGAACACTCAAGAATGACCCATTCTGGTGTTACTGCTTCCCTACTGACAACTCATCACCCCCTGCCTCCTCTGATACTGAAGGGTCAGCTTCTCGTGATATCTAGTGATCAATTCTTCATTATATACTTTGATCTAATTCGATTGCTCTTGAGAAAATCGACAAATTTCAGGAGTCTTCTGTTTTTCAGGTCTTATTTCATCTAAAGGCTTTAGTCCTCTTTACTTCACTATCGATGTCTTTTGCAATCGGCGGCAACCATTTTATAGCTGTCTGTCTGGCCAACGGCGGATTTCTAACGAACTTTTTATGTGTCTCATTCGGTAGTGTGCGTACCTGCTCGTACAGCTTAACGCGCAGCTGAGGCGATCGAGAACCAAATCATTTCCGCGCAGCGGTTTGTTACTTCTTGATCTGGTACACCAACCATTCTGATAATAGTTTTTAATCGGTTTTCCAGCCTCATTCACACAAATGCTGCCCTAGTCTCCGATGTCCACCTCCGAAAATATGATGCGCCAACAGTTGGCACGATTCACTGACAGATAGCACCCACCACTTCCATCCCCGAATGCCAATTTACACATTCGTTCAAGCGCGTAACGAAGTGCTCACTAAAGCGGCCGGGAAAAGTTGAGTGTGATCAGACGCGCCGCAAAGCGAACATGAGCACTGCACGCACAGAGAGCAAGCAATCATGGTGTCGAGTGCTAAAAGAAAATCAGCAGTTTCTGCATTTTCTGCGGCCGTTATATTATATGCCGTGATAGTGAACAATATGAGTATATGGAAACAAAGGGGAAGTTCGACATTTCTTCGAAAAAACTTCTCTTAGAAGTCGAATAATCGTTAGCAATAAATTCATGATGAGCGAGGATAATTATCGATTCATTGCGTAACAGAGCATAACGAATCAGGGCACTGTGAAGAGAAAAGCAACTGCTTCCTTCGAGATGGTATTGTTAGTCTAAGATTCAAAAACTATACTCTTGGTAGAGAATCGTCGTCATTGCCTGCACCACTATTCTTCGAGGTCTCAGTGACCTCTCTTTTTCGACAGTACAGTGAACGCGGGGTTTTTATTTCCTCCTTGATTTCCTCAATCGTTTACAGCGACGTAGAACCTTTAAAGGTACAGCATATTTCGTTTAATGGCGTATGACGTTTGTTTCTGTTATCATAACGTTTACTTCTGATGGCAACAATACACGTCTTCATTTCATAATGACATTTATAACTCCCATGTGTTCTTTACCCTAAGCTGACATGTTCTACAATGTTTTCTCTCGAAACCACTTTAAAGTGCACAGCTGCATGAGGTTTACACATATGGAGGCACACGACTGAGCAAACGCTTAGGCTTCTGTCGGCAGCATTCGTACACTGCTCTGCAAAACTTAAGAGCGGGCTAGAAACAGTAACAGAAAATATTAACTGGCCAGTGAAAATTAAGGAAAGTACGGGAGCATGTTGCCAGATGTCTCCCAGTCGCTCACAGAAAGCTAGACATCAGAAGGCGTGACGTCAGCATAACAAAAGAGTCAAATGGGACCGTCCTCGCAACAAAATTCGGTTTGAAGAAAAGGGAAAAAACAGTTTCTGTCACTCAGCAGGCAGTTAAGTGCACTTTAGTGTTCTTATTCATAAAAAAATGTCCCGTAGACAACTTTTGGATGACTCCCCACGGATAAAAATAATCGGGAAACTGGAAAAAGAACGAGGTGTGGCGAGTGCAGGCCAGGAGTTTGGTATTGCTCAGAGTACTGATTCTGAACATTCCGTCATATGGCGAGAGATGGGAACATGTAACGTTGACGAATATGACTGTTTCCAATGTCAAGATGTTATACTGAGAGGAGACATAATGTTGCATGGGCCTACTGAGCTTCAAATCTTGTAACACGTTATACTCACCCGTCAACTTTACTGTGACAATGTACTCCTCCCTCATCAGAGACTTTTAGTGGTGCATTCTGCCCTGACTTCATTTTTATAGATGACAGTTGTAATGTATCTTGCCTTCTCAGAACTTTCGTAGTTCAGTTGAAGTGTTCGATTCCGTATAAATTTGGGCTTGACTTAATTTTTATACTTGAATTATATATTCCACAGCTAATGATAATTTTTCATGTATTTGACCAACAAAACATTATTTGCTGATGATATAATTTTATTTATATATAAATTGAAGGTGGAGGGGAGAGAGGGGAAAGGAAAGGGATTACTGCTGTCAGCTGGATCTGGACATTACGCAGAATCAGCGGCGACGAGTGAAAGTGTGTTCCAGACCTGGATGCGAAGCCGGGATCTCCTGGTTACTGAGCAGGTGCGTTAACCACTGCGCTATCCGGGACAGTGCGTCAGTACAACTGCGCGGCCTACCTCGGCTAAATTAATAGTCCCACTGTAAAGTGGCTTTTCTTCCATTTATAAGTGGTTCAAATGGCTCTAAGCACTATGGGACTTACCAGTTGAGGTCATCAGCCATCTGGACTTAGAACTACTTAAACCTAACCAACCTAAGGACATCACACACATCCATGCCCGAGGCAGGATTCGAACCTGCGAACGTAGCAGCAGCGCGATTCTGGACTGAAGCGCCTAGAACCGCTCGGCCACAGTGGCCGGCGTCACTCATTTAAGTTAACCACTGTGATTACTAGCTTTCATGGTCCAACATTGATGTCGCTAAATGGATCGATAAGAAAAAGAAATTGTGTGAATAAGTGATGCGCCTGGATGAGCAATGGATCCACATTGTTCAGTGCGGATGCACAAGTACGTCCGACCTCCTGCGGGAATCTCAGATTAGCGAGCATGGCGGAAATGTACCGGGGCTGCAGATAGGTGGCTCGCGGTGTGAATGTGGATCGGCCGTGAGGCATGCCGAAGTAGTCCGCGCAGTTATTGTGCTTTAGTTTTCACATAAGCAAAATTTCTGTTTTCATTTTTAATTTGTCTAATTTTACTGTCGATAATTCAGTCGCCGATTGTACAAAGAGAGGAAGCTAATAATTTTTATGTCAACATTTGCAGCCTTCAGACGCATAAGTCTTTATAAAAATAATTATTTGCAGAAAAGATCACGTACATTATTGCTGAAAATTAATTTCAATTAAGGTAGTCGTAATAAACTTCATTCGAACAACGTCCTGTTCTAGAAGGATCTGGGCCAGCCGTTGTGGCCGAGTGGTTCTAGGAGCTTCAGACTGGAGCCGCGCGACCACTACGGTCGCAGGTTCGAATCCTGTCTCGGGTATGGATGTGTCTGGTGTCCTTAAGTTAATTAGGTTTAAGTAGTTCTAAGTTCTAGGGGACTGATGACCTCAGATGTTAAGTCCCATAGTGCTCAGCGCCATTTGAACCATTTATTTTAGAATGATCTGGAAGCTATGTACGTAATACTTATAGTAATTTTAGACGCAAAACGCGCCATAATTGTTTCAGTTGTTGTCGAGATCGGTCAATGTACCTATCGAGTTCTTTCTGTTGTGTTGAAATGTTTGCACAATGCACATACTTAAGAAGTGGCGCTGTAGAAAGTGCCAAGAATTTATGAATAAATATTGATGATGTTACAAAGCAACAACATTTCAGCGACTTTTACTGAAACACACTAGACTAAACGTTGACAACACTAGAATAGTTAGTTCAACGTAGGATATTTACTTACTGTGCGTCTACGAACATTTTGGTAGTAAGGGATATGCAACATTATAGAGTGCGTGAACGTATCGAATGGTGCAGGTGGAGTTCTTTGACCGAGAGGATATTGAACAAATGAGCGTTCCTCCGACTTAAATCCCATCGGTCACGTGTGGAATGCGTTCGGAAAAGGTACTGTAGTACATCCCCATGTTCCAACGGACCTCCAATGATTCTCATCCGCCCAGGTGGAAGAATGGAACATCGTGCAGGACTGCTTACCAACATTGTGGCCAGTAAGGGAGCTCGTTTCAGATTTCGTTGTTGTCCTTAGCGCTCACACACTCTGCTAAGAAACATTAATGTCGATGTGTACTGCTTTCGGTTATCTTCTATACTATACTATACTATACCATACTGTAGCAATGCTTTCTATGTATGGGCCAAGTTTCATCGAGCTGTATTACTCTGCAGTGACACATCATGCGAAGGTTAGTTTCATGCCCGCACCAGCAAGGTGGAGGGGAGCGAGTTCAGGCAGTCTGCGCAACTAAGTGGATTCTTGTTGTGCACTAGAAGGAAATTGCAAATGGGCACTTACGTTAACCAGTCACAGTGGTGACAGGAAGAACATCCGGGTAAAGAAAAGTGCCAAATCACAAGAAAGAATGGAGTCCGCACAAAGAGATAAACGCTGGAAAAGAGAGACTGGAGGAGTACGTGTCTGCACCACTCGTCTGAGGCACTGGAAGTCCAAAACGAAGACCTCGCGTAATAAGTGGGATCTCGGTGAATCGTGACCATCTGTAGAGTGCATCGTGGTAGTTGGTTGCCCGCCACAGGTCAACGGCATGCTGAAACCGAGATCACGAGTTCGCTTTCCGGATCTCAGCACGTTCACAATATCTATGGATTTTGAGGACAGCAAGAGAGAAATGTAAGCTCGCATCGAGTACAGTCTTAATCTGAACTGTGTCTGTGCGATAACCCCAACTGATGCTTCAGCCCCGGTAATGAATTGATCCCCATTGAATTGTTAAGCTGTTCATATGCACATATTTGATGTCGACTGATGATCAGCGCAATATTGTTCAGGGTTAATGCTTCCTGCTTCCCCGTAGTTTAGGTCTTTTATTTGTTTTCGTATGTGATTTTAGCTGCTGCTGTTACCATCTAAAGGATACCAAGACTTGACTTTTCCCCTCTATTCGCTTTTCAGTGGAGTCTGATCTTTTGTTACTGAAGCCTCAATGTACTCATCAATTATTTCCAATGTTAGCTTTCAAAATATTGATAGACGGTCGCGTAAAACAAAAATGGTATTCCTAAACTTAGCGTTGTAGCTGCTACACTATTTAGCTTCCGTACTAACGAAGAGCTAGGTAATAAGGCTAACACATAATTTATTTATGCCGACGATCTACTCCACTCAACCCAGCAAAAAGACATTTGAAGGAACGAAAGACAACTTTAGTTTGCTTTTGGCGACTAATACGAAGCCAAATCCCAGACAATTAGTAAGCAATGAGTTCCACAGTCGTGCTAGCTCCAAGTTAAGAGTCCCACAACTGGTAATTCCTACCATTCACAACTCTATCCCAAAAAATCTCGGAGTTATTCTTGATATCATTCTGAAATTCAAGCAGCATCACAGAAGCACAACGGTTGAAACAAGTCTGTCAATTACGGTCTGTCAGTCAACTGACCAACTGCATGTGACAGAAACAATTGCACAAGAGCAATGAACAACTTCTTACAACATTCTATTTTCCACGCAGTTTAAATATATCTCTGAGAAGCAATGGCTGATAAATTGTTCAAATGGTTCAAATGACGCTGAGCACTATGAGATTGAACTGCTTACGTCATCAGTCCCCTAGAACTTAGAACTACTTAAACATAACTAACCTAAGGACATCACACACATACATGCCCGAGGCAGGATTCGAACCTGCGACCGTAGCGGTTGCGCGGTTCCAGACTGTAGCACCTAGAACCGCTCGGCCAGCCGAGCCGGCGCTGATCAATTGTAATAGTTCACAGTAGTTCTCATCCACCTGTAGTATTTTCGTATGGAAGCGACCCTACTGTGTAGAGACACTCTTTCTTTCAGTCCAGCAGAAAACAGCCCGCGGTCCCCTGTTGTTGCCTGCTCGCAAAAGGGTGGTTACGTCTGCAAGGCCGGACTGGTCCACAGCAACTTCCGCGGAGTGTGTGGCGAGCTGGCGCCACGACGGTGCGACACGACAAGCCGAAACACACCTTCCCGTTTCGTCTCCCTGGCAAAGATTCTGTTACAAATCGAGGAGGTGTATTCGTAATTCAGCCGGGGCGACGTGCTTGCTTGGTCACGCACTTATCAGAAGAGTAGGAAAACGAGGCTCTTGTTCTCTGGCCGAAACTATCCTTCCCGAGTTGCTCCTCAAGATGTGATTCTGTCGCAGACCTGATGCCTCCAGCCTTGGCCGGCCGTGTGACCGAGCGGTTCTAGGCACTTCAGTCCATAACCACGCTGCTGCTACGGTCGCAGGTTCGAATCCTGCCTCGGGCATGGATGTGTGTGATGTCCTTTGATTAGTTAGGTTTAAGTAGTTCTAAGTCAAGGGGACTGATGACCTCAGATGTTGTCCCATAGTGCTTAGAGCCATTTGAACCATTTGCTAGCCATGCGCCACACGCAGTGGCGGTGTGGTAAGGCCCGATCGTAGTTGTACACCTCTGTTCACAAAATACGCTGCCGGAAAAAAAATAGTACTCCTGGACAGACGACGTCTATTTTGATCATGTGGCAGGAATGCACTTGGGGTATAGTAGATGTGCTGATAATGGGTTCAGCGTCGTCCGCCAACAAATAGCGTAGTGGCATAGCTACCAAAACGCCATATGTGTCTAACCTTTAATAGGGAATTATCACAGCCAGAAGGCTCAGTGTGGTGCAAACGTGTGAAGCAAGCAGGCAACCATGCCACCGAGACACACTCGTGCTTGTTACAGCTAACTGAGTGAGTTTGAAAGGGATCAATTTGAGGCACTCCGAGTGGCGGGATGGTCCTTTCTGAGAATTTTCACATACGTTGGACGTGCTCCGCCGGTTGTACAACTATGCTGGTCACGTGATCATTCGCACACCCCTAGATGGGGCTCCGGACGTACACGTAGCACAGACGGACAGGCGTGACGGATCGTACAGCTACCACATCACCGATAAGAGGGGTTATGAACCCAGACGTGCCGACACGAACTGTTGAGAACCGGTTACTAGCAGTGGGACTGGGGCGCGCACAACTCTAGCCCATCTTTCACTCACGCCATGCCATCGACCTGCACGGCACGATTGGTGCCGCCAGAGGGTCACTTAGGAGATGGAATGGCATATTGTGGTCTTCTGGCCGCAGCAAGTGATGGACGTTTGCGCGTACGACGTAGACCTGGTGAATGCTGTCTTGTACAGCGAATCGTCCGAGATACAGTGGCCGCAGCCCAGCCCTTACAATATGTGATGCGATTAGCTACAACTCTAGTTCATCATTGGTGTTTTTGGAGAGGATGCTAACCAGCGCTCGGTACGTCCACAATGTTTTTACGTCCGTCCTTTTGCCGTACTTCCAACAGGTAGGTGATGTGTTGCTCCAACAAGATATTGCTCGCCCATACACTGCGTGTGAAACTCGACGTGCTATGCAAGACGTGCAGCAACTTCCCTGGCCAGCACGAACTCTGGAGCATCTTCAATGGAGCACACTTGGGATATGATGGCACGAGAAGTGACTTGTGCGACTCGTCAACCGACAACTCTTACAGAACTACGTGAACAGGTTGATTACATGTGGCATAACGTATCCCAGGACAGTGTTTGCCATCTTTACGATCGACTGGATGCCAAGACTCAGAGCATGCATCGCCTCCCGTGCAGGCTACACCACTTACTAATGCGGGTGTCTCAACATGTATCTATACCTGGTATCTCAGAACCACCTGTGCGACTGATCTGTAAATCTTAGCGTTTTGTGTACTTCGAATGCACTGTTGCGCCAATAAATTTTGAGTGAACTGGTAGTGTATGCTGGGACATTTTCCCCTTTGCCTTTATTGCAGACGCGGTCACCGCACAATTCGATGAACAACAAACTCTTCCACTTGTAGATGGTAAAATCTGATTGGCCACACACAAAACTTCATGTTGAAAGAGAGGAAACTTGTCATTTCTCTCGCCTGACATGCCTACTGGCATTCGTTCGATTGTGACTGGACGAAGCAGACTATGCGTTCTCTTAGAGGCACTAAACGGACCTGAGAAGGCATTCTAGTGCGAAATTCTGATCAGGGCAGAAGGGAAGCTGGCGCTGAGACTTTAATCCTAGTGACGCGTCCCGAGTGGTGCAGACTCCTAGCCTGTGGGAGGAGGGCCTCTCTCGAGTGCTGGTGGTGTCTCCACTCTGCTAATGACGACGCTAGGCACGAGCCGTGTTTGTCAAGCCTCACGGAAACTATGGTACCGTGTGCTTCGCTTGGTTTCGTTAGTTAATTCAGTTAACCAAGCAGATGTAATTTCACACCGTGCATGCCGAACTAATATTTCTGTTGTGTAGTACGATAAAAAGTAAAGTCATATACAGGGTTATTACAAATGATTGAAGCGATTTCACAGCTCTACAATAACTTTATTGTTTGAGATATTTTCACAATGCTTTGCACACACATACAAAAACTCAAAAAGTTTTTTTAGGCATTCACAAATGTACAATATGTGCCCCTTTAGTGATTCGGCAGACATCAAGCCGATAATCAAGTTCCTCCCACACTCGGCGCAGCATGTCCCCATCAATGAGTTCGAAAGCATCGTTGGTGCAAGCTCGCAGTTCTGGCACGTTTCTTGGTAGAGGAGTTTTAAGCACTGAATCTTTCACATAACCCTACAGAAAGAAATCGCATGGGGGTTAAGTCGGGAGAGCGTGTTGGCCATGACGTGAATTGCTGATCATGATCTCCACCACGACCGATCCATCGGTTTTCCAATCTCCTGTTTAAGAAACGCCGAACATCATGATGGAAGTGCGGTGGAGCACCATCCTGTTGAAAGATGAAGTCGGTGTTGTTGGTCTCCAGTTGTGGCATGAGCCAATTTTCCACCATGTCCAGATACACGTGTCCTGTAACGTTTTTTTCGCAGAAGAAAAAGGGGCCGTAAACTTTAAACCGTAAGATTGCGCAAAACACGTTGACTTTTGGTGAATTACGAATTTGCTGCACGAATGCGTGAGGATTCTCTACCGCCCAGATTCGCACATTGTGTCTGTTCACTACACCATTAAGAAAAAATGTTGCCTCATCACTGAAAACAAGTTTCACACTGAACGCATCCTCTTCCATGAGCTGTTGCAACTGCGCCGAAAATTCAAAGCGTTTGACTTTGTCATCGGGTGTCAGGGATTGTGGCAATTGTAAACGGTAAGGCTTCTGCTTTAGCCTTTTCCGTAAGATTTTCCAAACCGTCGGCTGTGGTACGTTTAGCTCCCTGCTTGCTTTATTCGTCGACTTCCGCGGGCTTCGCGTGAAACTTGCCCGCACGCGTTCAACCGTTTCTTCGCTCACTGCAGACCGACCCGTTGATTTCCCCTTACAGAGGCATCCAGAAGCTTTAAACTGCGCATACTATCGCCGAATGGAGTTAGCAGTTGGTGGATCTTTGTTGAACTTCGTCCTGAAGTGTCGTTGCACTGTTATGACTGACTGATGTGAGTGCATTTCAAGCACGACATATGCTTTCTCGGCTCCTGTCGCCATTTTGTCTCACTGTGCTCTCGAGCGCTCTGGCGGCAGAAACCAGAAGTGCGGCTTCAGCCGAACAAAACTTTATCAGTTTTTCTACGTATCTGTAGTGTGTCGTGAGCATGTCAATGAATGGAGCTACAGTGAATTTATGAAATCGCTTCAATCATTTGTAATAGCCCTGTAGTATGAATGGCTGGGAGACCTCGGAAAGCAGCTTGAGCAGCCTGTTAATAAAGGTTTTCCCTGTTCTTCGGACCCTCAGACCTTTTCTTTTACAAAATATAAGAGGGGTGTACGTAAGTGTAAAAGCAGCTTGAGCAGCCTGTTAATAAAGGTTTTCCCTGTCTTTCGGACCCTCAGACCCTTTCTTTTACAAAATATAAGAGCTGTGTACGTACGTGTACATGCTTAGTGTAGTGTAAGTGGACAATACACAAGCTTACCGAATTTAAGTCTGAAATTGGATTCAGCCCTAAAATGTTTACGTTAAGTGAGCAAGCCGATGGAATAGCCGTGGGGTCTGACGCACTGTTTTCCGGCCGGGAAGGCGTGTCAGTCTCCGGCGGATTAGTGTCGAGGTCCGGTGTGCTGGCCGGTCTATGGATGGTTTTTAAGGCGGTTCTTAATCTGCCTCGGCGAATGCGGGCTGGTTCCCCTTATTTCGCCTCATTTACACTATGTCGGCGATAGCTGCGCAAACACTTTCTCCACGTACGCGTACACCATAATTACTCTACCACGCTACCATTGGGGTTGCATTCGTCTGGTGTGAGACGTTCCCGGAGGGGTCCACTGGGTTCGGCATGGGACGGCCGTGAGGTGAGTGAACCACTGAGGGTTATGGCGGGGATTTCTAGGTCCCCAGTTCCACACAATACAATACAATACAAGCTGATAGGAATCAATCTACCAGCCGCTCAGTGACCGTAGTGCTGCCGAAACGGAAGATAACAGAGAAATGGCTGAATTATCGGCTTCGGTCTTCCGAAACTGTATCACTGTGGAGGATCGTAATACGGTTTCTTGTTTCAGTTATCTCACAAACGCCGAAACGGCAAACACTGGGTTACGGTGAACGAGAAAAGTAACTAAAATATCTTAATAGTGGAAATTCACCTGGACTGTGTGACTTACCCGTCAGCTTGTGCAGAAATGAAGCAAAACCACTTGATCCCTTCCTACCACTAATTCATTATACTCTTTAGTGCTACAACAATGAAAAATAATATTACGACGATGTCACACCTTATTTTCATGATATCAAGAAGAATTGACGATATTAAAAATTTCTCAATCGATGTATGTAATGCGAATGTATAAAGGCTATAAAAAGGAGAGAGAGAGGTAACCCTTGCGGACAATCGCCATAATGTAAAAGAAAAGGTAAATACAAGTTATTCAAAACAAATATCTCTAACGTGTATCGTCTTGTGATTTCTAAAGACTGAAAATTACTGTGTTTAATCTAAACCTGTCCTGAATAACAGCGAAGAACATTTATGTCATCATATATATTCTTCGTTTGACCACGGTTGTGATTCGCATGTTACTTTTTGTTACGCGACGTGTTAGGAATATTCTCATTATACGCGCAAAAGTGCACACGGCTTTAATCGTACCTGCATCTTTCGGAAACGATAACTCTTAATCAGTGCAATTACGCGAATACCGTCTAAATCGCAACCGTGATCACAAAAGTGTTTCCTGGACCTGATTTTTATAAATGTGCAGACTTGAAAGCGAACACTATTGCACCATCGCTGGCTCGCAACAATTGAAAGAAAACAAAACAGGGACTGAACAACTTTAAATTTTAGCGCCGTCAGTGTTACGAAATCTGAGCGACGTAAGTTAATTAATGAAATATTAACAGGAAGAGAATTATTAAATTTTAAAGATTAAATCATAGCAAGAATTTAAAGCATTTTAGCATCATTATGTTTCTTTGCATTAGTACTTGAGTATCAGATATCATCATATCTATTTAAAAGACAGTGCGTAATTATTATTATAGCAATTCAGTGACAACCTATTGACAGGACCAGCTTATATGTGTGTTTTTTTTCTATTTGTTTCATGCTGTATTGAGCGGAAATCTAAGACGACGCTAAGCACAATATTTTTGCTGTACCATTCCATCCCAACGCCAGCAGAACGTTAGCACTGAATAAGGTAGGCACAACATCTTTTTGAACCTGGTGCTGTAATTTGAAAAAAGCAATCAAAATAACCAAAAAAATTTTACATTTTGCAAGTGTGTCCTCTTAGGAAGAGGAGAATAACTGCGAGAAGGATCGGTAAAATACGGCATCGTTTTCAGTAGAGGTTAACTGAACGAGATTGGAACTGAATTTTAATCAAACGGAAGTGAACATATATTGTACTGATTCCAATCTGGTGCAGTTTAGTAATTATGTTTTTTGTGTGACGGAATAATTGATGTGTTGCGTGTGACGTTTTCCCGATTAGACTTGCACACAAACATTTGCAAACATGGTGAAAACAGTGCGACGTGTAAGAAAGGCAACACAGCAGGAAGTAACTGTAGAACATTCAGAAGAGGAAGGAATAACTAGTGACGTAGAAATTGACAATATTTTTCCAAATCAGACAGAGGATATAGATCAGGACACTAATATTAAAGTCAATGATCCAGTTTCTATAGAACACTCAGGCAGAATACAGACGGTAGTTCACGTGCATACTGAATCAGAACCACAAGAAACACCAGTTACAGTCGATGCAATGGATCCATTTTCCCTCTTAATGATGAAAATGGACCAAACGTTTAAAATACAGGAACAGCGTATACAAGAACAGACAATACAGTTTGCCACTGAGATTAATAATAATTTAGATAAACGTATTAGCAGAGTAGATGAACTGATTAGGACCTTGGACGAACACATCAGTCAATTAGATGAGCGTACGCAGTTAAGCTTTTCACAGTTCTCAAAAGAGATAGATCAAAAGCTTGAAAACAGGTTAAAAGAACACGATCGCCAATTGCGACAGCAAATAGATGCACAGTTGTCTGCTATACAGAACAACATTTCAAGTATGCAACAAACATACCATAACTTACCACAGAATGTAGAGCAAGTAACCCAGGAGGTGGACAAATTACAACAGACACACACTTCTTTAGAAGCAGAAATACGCAACATAAGTACACGTATAGAAAACCCTTACAGTTGATAATCAAAACGTAATAGAACAAAAATGCAAAGAATAGGAAGAACGCGTTGTGACCACAGTCAACACATAGCTAAACGACAAAGACAAACAAGTTGTGACTGTTATACACTACCTGTGATGTCACAACGAGCAGGAACACAACTGCTCCATGAAAACAACTCAAAGATCCATGAACTCCAGACTTAATTACAAAACGTGCAGAAAGTGCTTAATGAAACACGTATGCAAACATCTCTTAACAGTTCACCGGAGTATGCTGGAATCACAGAAGCACACACAGATCATTATGAAACGCCTTTAACTGAAAGTAGGGGGCAGACGGGTAGTAATTTCAATCCAACACGTGAAGTAACACCCGTTTATCAAGACCATACACAATCATTTGTGACTCAAGACGCTTTTAGTGAAGAATTCACAGTTTCAGAAGTTTACCAATGATAAGAACGGACCCCACCCAATTGTGTTTATCAAAGGGATCCGGGGAATAATGCCAAAACCTTGGAACGAAAGGGAGAAAATTGTCTTCACCATTACGCATATTCAAGGTGAGCCAGCGTTGTTCGTGACACAGAAAGCTGAACAATGCAGCTCCTTCGATGAATTTGAACAAGCTTTTCTAAATATTATTGGTCACGTGGGGTACAAGAACGATTAAGAAAAGAAGTTTATAGTCCTGACCCATTTAATAGAAAAGGTGGTAGTTTGCGGAAGTATTTGGAAAAGCACCTGGACAAAGTGAAATTTTTATCCACACCAATTCTTGGGTGTGATGTTTTAAAGATATTAAAGGAGAAGTTACCACATGATCTAAAGGAGAAATTGTTTCACATTCCGGAAGACAACGTGGAACATTTTCTATCTGTACTGGACTCTAGAATTGGTCATCGAAGAGGCCAGACACCATTATGGAAATAATTCACCGAATAATGGTAATGGTAATGGCAACGGGCGAAACCACAGAAAAACAGTAATAGAACCACCTACTACGGGAATCAAAATCATTGGAATAGTCCGAATTATCAATCGCCATCAGGATGGATGAACCACAATATGAACACAAATGGACATTTCGGTAATGCACCGAATAACACATATCATGCACAGACAAAACAATAACGGAAACTTTTCAAAGAAACGGAAACGAGATTTTAGAGCTAATGCCAATTACAATAACGGTAATTTTTCAAATAATCAGCAAAACATGTGACTACCACGTAACTGGTGAGCACAGAATTATGCACAACAGCAATGGCAGATTCCTAGGCCACCGCAATATCACAACAACATTCATGTACAACCCCCGTACAATACAAACATGTCAAATAACATGCAGCAACATATGAATGCGTAGCCATGGCAACCACCGAATCAAAAGTAGTAACAATGAGAATGTGTGTCGCATAGAATCAGCAGCGATCTGGTCGAACCACGCAAAAGATGCAGTGTATAGGAATAATTCTGCTGATGTTGCTCAGCAACGTAGTTCAACTATGCAGATGTTAAGATATAATGACGGAGTCGATATACGAGAGGAATTATGTCAAGATTTTCGGAAGAAGTGTAATTTGTTTGAACGGGAAGCTGTACAAGCATATATAGTTTGTGATATTTATGGTATTCAAACTACGGTGATTTTAGATACTGGAGCATCTGTTTCTGTGCTGAATGAATCATTCTTTCTTCACTTAAAGAAGATGAGGAAGATTAAGGTTTTTCCAGTAACTAATTGTCGAGTTACAGGAGCCATTAGTCAGAAAGCCAAACTAGTTCGGGAACAGACACAGATTTGTATTAATTTTGGAATGGGAGCCAAAGAGTGCACCTTCCTTATTGTAAAGAATTTAGCCGTTAACTGCCTCCTCGGATTAGATATTTTGCGAGAGACGGAAACTATAATCGATCTCGCAAAGGGTGAATGCAGCATGTGTCTCGGTGACACGAAAGTCAGGTTAGACTTGGTAAAGACCAAAGAATTGCATGGCAAATATTGTCAAATTTTAAGGATAGAACCGATTTGCGCACATTTATGGCAACTTCAAGATAGTTTCAGTTGCAGTACATTCCAGGTCATGGAAGATGTGAAGGACGAGGAGAATACCCACCTCTCTGAAGTAGTAGAAAAAGTACAACAATCCTCTGGTCTTGACAGTCTGCAACAAAAGCAATTATTAGACACACTTACTAATTATCATTAAGTATTTTTGAAGAAACGTGGACTAATTAAACGTTACGTGTACGACATGCAAGTGTTTCCTCATGAAACTTACTGTCATCAAACGTACTCGATACCCAGCGCGAAAAGGGAAGCAGTAACAAAAGAAATTAGACGAATGCTGGAATCGAGAATTTTTGAGACCTCGTTATCACCCTGTAGTAACACACTTCCAAAACTAAATACCGAACCGGAAGACTGGGAGGACAAAGTTAGACAAGCATTGGTCACATTATACAAGAATGCACAGAAACGGCAAGAATCACACAACCGGAGACTACAGAATACTCAACAATTTAACGTGGGAGATATGGTGTTAGTAAGGCATTATCCTAAGTCGTCATTATTAAAGAGAAAAAGAGAAGTGGTTTCCGCTGTATTCAGGACCATTTGTGATCTTAGGTACACCACATAAAAATAGTTATTTCTTGGTCTATACCAACTCAAATAGACAGAAAAGACTATACAATCACAAAGACTTGAAAAGATATGTATCTTAAGTACAGTAGGTGACCATTTAAGTGTGTCGTAATGAGGAGGAGTGAAACATCAAAGACCCAAGTACGGTGCGAGTAGGCTAAGTGACAATTATTAATTAATGGGCTAGTGTTTAAGTATTTCATGGACACACTGCGATGCGGCGTGTGTGATACTAGGAACATACTGCTTGGAGGAAGAGACTCTCAGAATACTAATTAGTTGTAAGAAAATTTAGGCTCCAGTTCGACGGAGAAGAGGACGCCGAGCTGCAGCAAGGAGAAAAAGAATTGCTTCAAGATGATTCCACCCTAAGACACTTAATGAAACATAATACAAACTTGTTGGGATTTAGTAAACTTTGTTGGTGGAAAATTTGTTAAACCTATACGTAACTCTCGTAAACTTTACATGTTGTATGTGTATCCTGTACACACTCTGTGAAAGGAAAAAAAGAACATAAGTTTGCATGTCGTTGGGGATGAAATGATGATGATAAGGATAACACAACACCCAGTTCCTGAACGGAGAAAATCACGAGGGCTTGTGATCCCAGACGTGTCACGGGCACCGTTATCTCGTCTTCCACTCACAACACAACATCGACATGCACAGCACGACTAGTGCCGCCAGAGGATCGTTTGGAAAATGGAATGCTACGTCGTGGTCTTCAGCGAAGAAAGCAGGTCCTGCCTATACGCAAGTAATGGTCGTTTGCGCTTACAGCGTCTCGTAGAATGCATTCGTCCACACTGGCCCCACTTCAGCCTTCTGGTCTAGGATGCGATAAGCTCCGCCTCTGATTCACCTTTGGTACCTCTGGAGGAGACGCTTACCAGCCCTCGGCACTTGCAAAATGTTAGAACCTTGAATGAAATTTTCATTCTACAGCGGAATGTGCGCTGATATGAAACTTACTGGAAGATTAAAACTGTGTGCAGGCCCGAGACACGAACTCGGGACCTTTGCCTTTCATTCTAGAAACATCCCCCAAGCTGTGGCTAAGCCATGTCTCCGCAATCTCCTTTCTTCCAGGAGTGCGAGTTCTGCAAGGTTGGCAGGAGAGCTTCTGTGAAGTTTGGAAGGTAAGAGACGAGGTACTGGCTGTGAGGACGGGGCGTAAGTCGTCCTTGGGTAGCTCAGTCGGTAGAGCACTTGCCCGCGAAAGGCAAAGGTCCGGAGTTCGAGTCTCGGTCCTGCACACAGTTTTAATCTGCCAGGAAGTTTCATGTTAGAACTTTGTCTCCAGTAGGGCACGTGTGCAGTATAATGGGAGCAGAAGTAACTCGTGCAACTCGTCTGGCAACAACTCTTTCAAAATTACGTGAACACTATTTGCCATCCGTACGATCGACCCCATGCCAGAGTTAACTCCTGCATTGCCGACCACGGAGGCTGCATTACGGACTAATAAACGTGTTTCGGCATGGGTCGATGCCTGCTATCTCATAAACACTTGTGCTATTGATCTGTAAAAGAAATCATTTCATGTACTTCGTATGCACTGAGGCAGCAATAAATCTTGAGTGATTTGGAAACCCCTAAAAGGGTGTACTAATTTTTTTACGGCAGTGTATGTAAACGATATAGTTGATAACGTAGGGAGCTCCGTAAGGCTGTTCGCAGATAATGCAATACCAGAAGAGTAGCGACTTGCAGGAAGTCCGGCTGAAAATCTTTGGCTGGGTGAGTGTTTGGCTGTGGACCTTGAGCGTAAATAAAGGTAACCAACTGCGCATACATAGACGAAAACATCCAGGACTGTACGCTTACAATGTTAGCGACAAATCGCTGGGAACAGTTAACTAGTGCAAAGTACCTAGGAGTAATTAACCTGAGCGACTTAAAGTGAAACGACCACTTAAAACAAATTGTGGGCAAAGGAGATGCCAGGCTGAGATTCGTTGGAAGAAGCGAAGGAAATGTCATTTACTCACGAAAGAAGTGGTTTACAAAACATTTGTTCAACCGATTTTTTAGAATTCTTCATCAGTCTTGAAAAATGGCTCTGAGTACTATGGGACTTAACATCTGATGTCATCAGTCCTCTACAACTACTTAAACTTAAGGACAGCACACGCATCCATACCCTAGGCAGGATTCGAACCTGCGACCGTAGCAGTGGCGCGGTTCCGGACTGACGCGCCTTGATCAGCTCGGCCACAACGGCCGGCAGTCTTGTTATGTACAGGAGATCCAACGTCGAGCGGCAAGTTCCGTAACGAGATCATCGTTCAGTCGGAGCGAGAACGTAATACTCAACAAACTCCAGTGGCAGACACTACAAAAGGGAGTTTGTGTTCCACGAGAGTAAGTTTCAAGAAGCGTTGGGGAACATTTTTTTCGTCCCACATGCCTCTTGGGAAATGACTGCAACTAGAAAATCAGACAAATTTGAGCTAATGCTGTTATCTAACGTAAGCCGTTCTTCTTAAGCGCCATTCGCGAATCGAACATGGTTGGTAGTGGGAACAAAAGTACCCTTAGTGATACACCGAGTACAGAGGTTTTGAAACTCCCGCACTGCACTGGCGAACGCCCTGTCCTTAACGTAGCCCTACAGAAAAAAAAATCAAATCGTGTGATGTCAGGAGAACTCCCGGGTTCGTCATGTTTAATCCAACAACCTGGAAATGTTCCATTCAGAGTTTTGCGAACACCCAACGACCACTGAGGTGGAGCACCATCTTGTTGAAACCAAATGTTTGGTTGCCGATCTTCAACCTGGGGAAAAGAAAATGTCTCCAACATTTGTGGAAACGTCTTACCTGTGACAATCTCTTCAGCAAAGAAGAGCGGTCCAATTATCTTGTCGCACGTGAGGTCACGTCAGACACACGCGTTCGGACTGTCTCGCACCTTTTAGTAGTAGTAGTAGTTTTATTCATCCGTAGATCTCTTTTTACAAGGATATAGGACATGTCAAAGTATTTACAAGCTTAGATCAATTTACAATAAGCTAATTCGTATACACATATATTTACAGACTTCTAGTTAGAGACAATCATTAGATTTTACTCCTGGTATACAATAATTTATTTACAAATAACTCATTAAATAATGTAATGCCACACTATTCACTCATATTTCACTGTCAGTCACTGCACACACTATACACACATTGTTTCATAACACTTCACCCACTACATACACACACACACACACACACACACACACACACACACACACACACACACAGGTGATCCTTGGGCCATTTTCTGTACTGCAAGTTCCCATTTGCTATCCTGAAAAACTGAGTCAGCATCCCTTCATAATGAGTGAGATGTTGAGCTCAGAAAGAGGAAGAGGTGTTAGTATTGTGCTATGCATAGCTTGAGGGGAGAGAGTCTCTAGAAAGGAAAAAAGAAGAAAAATAATAAAGTGAAGGTGTTATGTGGAATATTGGATGTTTTATAATCATCATTATTATTATTATTTGTTTGTATAACATTTTTTTATCAAACCCCTACTCTGCTTTATCTAAGTAATCCTTCAATGTATAAAATGTATTGCATAACAGGTACTTTTTAGCTGCCTTCTTAAATAAGTGTATTTTTGAAATTTCTTTAATCTCTTTTGGTAATTTATTGTACAGTTTTATTCCTTGGTAGAAAATGCTGTTTTGAGTTTTATGTTTATTTTTTCTTGGTAAATGTAAGTTGAGTCTATCTCTTGTTGCATGGTCATGGACAGAGCTGTTTGTGCAGTAATTGCCAATGTTACTTTTGATGTGTACAACTGACTGGTAAATGTGTTCACATGGATCAGTTAAAATTCCCAGTGTTTTGAACAGATCTTTACAATGAGTTCGACTACTATTTCTGGTTATTATTCTTATGGCTCTTTTCTGCAGTTTGAAAATTGTGTTCATATTTTGTGAATTTGTTCCCCAAAAAAGAATGCCATAGCTAAGAATTGAGTGTATATATGAATAATACGTAACTAAAAGACACTGCATGTTACACACAGATGATAGAATTCTAAGGGCATAACATGCTGATGACATTCTGTTTGCAAGTACCTTTGTGTGTTCGCACCACTTCAGCTGAGAGTCAATATTCATTCCTAGAATTTTGCATTTGTTACACAGTCTATAGAGGTGCCATCTACATTTAATTTAACATTGTCATTTTTCCTCTTCAAACTGAAGTTCATGGCATTAGTTTTCTTTATGTTTAATGTCAATTTGTTGCTTATTGACCAATCGTAAACTTCCTTGAGAGTTTCATTTGCTTTCTCGGTAAGGAGTTCTCTTGTTCTCTCAGTGACTATAATATTGCTGTCATCAGCGAAGAGAATTTTCTCACCATGAGTAACACTACTGGTAAAGTCATTGATGTATATCAGGAATAGTATTGGTCCTAATATGCTACCTTGTGGAACCCCTATATCAATATGTTTTGGTTCTGATAAGTATTTTACTAAATGTTTAGATCTATTTGAAGTATGTGTTATCTTTACTCTTTGTACCCTATCTGTTAGGTATGATCGAAACCAGTCATTAGCTACCCCTCTTATTCCTAATGCTTCTAATTTATTTAATAGAATCTTGTGGTTGACTGTATCAAAAGCCTTAGAAAGTTCCAAAAATATGCCTGTGACACACTCATCTTTATCAAGAGCATTAAGTACAACTTTTGTGAATTCTACTATGGCTGACTCCGTATTTTTGCCACTTCGAAAACCAAACTGTGATTTGCTTAAAAGATTGTATTTATTCAGATAATTCATTAATCTGTCTTTCATAATTGCTTCTATTATTTTTGAGAATGCTGACAGCAGGGAAATGGGCCGGTAATTTTCTATGTCTTCTGCATTATCTTTCTTAAGCAAAGGTACAACTCTTGCCTGTTTTAGCTGCTCTGGAAATGTCCCTGATGTGAAGGATTCATTTATTATATTTGTTAATGGGCCTTGTATAATCCCTATGCATTGTTTCAGTACACACATTGGTACATCATCTAAGCCTTCTGACTTTTTATTTTTTAGCTTTTGAACAGTTTTATTGACTTCATTCTCTGTGGTTGGAAGTAACATCATTGTATCTAGTGCAACAATTTTTGCAGGTATATGCGATTGCAGTCTTTCTGGGCGTATTCCATTGATGAAATATTCTCGGGTTATCAGCCGAGTGGTGGCGTCGTCTTGTCGCAACGTTTCGATGAGTTTCGTACCCATCATCTTCTGGCGAAGATGATGGGTACGAAACTCATCGAAACGTTGCGACAAGACGACGCCACCACTCGGCTGATAACCCGAGAAGATTTCATCAATTTTTGCAGGTGTTATATTTGTTTTGGGGAATTTTTGCTGTAACTTCTCTGCAATACTTGAAAAATGCTCGTTTACATAGTTTGCTAAGTGTTGTGGATCATTTATTACCTTATCGCCCTCCCTTAGCAGTATGTTATTCTGCGTTTGTTTGCCTCTCCCCGTTTCCTTTTTTATAACATCCCAGACTGCTTTGCTTTTATTCTCTGCATTATATATTATTTTGTCATTAAATGACTTTTTTGCAGCAATCAGCACCTTCCTATAAATCTTTTTGTATCTATGATAGAAATTTAAGAATTCTGGATCATTGTGAATCTTTTTCATGGAACTGAGGTGTTTAAGTGTTTGGGAGGACTTCTTAATACCTGCTGTTATCCATCTGTTTTTGTGAGATGTTGATACAGTCATGCATACTTTTGGAAATGCTGTTTCAAAGTTCAATTTAAACAATGTGGAGAATTTGGAGAATTTCATATTCACATTGGTTTCCTTATACACTTCATCCCAGCTTTGTTTTTCTAGTTCTTTTGAAAAATCTTTTATTTTGATTTCTGATAGATGTCGTTTATAGGCTTGTAGTTTAGGGAATGATTCGATGCCTGATTTTACTGTTGTTATTTGACAGAGATGGTCTGATAGTCCGAGATCTTTTACAGCTACATCACATTTTTCCCTGTCTATATTTGTGGCCACATGGTCAATTACTGATGCAGTCATTGTAGTAACCCTTGTTGCACTATTGACCAATAGGGACATGCCAAAACTTTGAAGGATATTTATGAAGGTGCTGCTGGATTCATTTATGATATTAGTGTTGATGTTTATGTCCCCACACAGAATTGTGTTGACCTTTGTACTTGAGACTTTATCTAGAACTTCTGTTAATTTATTGAAAAAAGTGTCCACACTACCACTGGGAGATCTATACACACACAAAATGATTAATTTCTTGGTGATATCGAGCCCTGATAATTCAATAGCTGATATTTCAATGTGTTTGTCTTCACTTACTGTACTGAGGTCATGTCTAGATTTGAACTGTGTTCCTTTTCTGATATAAATGCATGATCCTCCACCCCTTGAAGTAGTTCTGCAGTAAGAGTTTGCCCTTTCATACAATGATAATACTACATGTTGTATTTCTGTGTCTCTACACCAGTGCTCAGTAATACAAACTACTGTGCAGTTCAAAGATTGGACTCAACTTCTAATGCTTGTATTTTATTTTTTATTGATTGCATGTTTTGATGGAGGATTGTTAAGTCTGTGAAATGCCCCATGTTACTCTTTCCGATGGTTTGTTTTTCTTTGTGACATCTGGTATGTGTGATTTTTGAAGTGTTATAATCTGTCTTGTGAGTGATTGTTTTCGCTGGTACTGTATGGATTCTGTGACCTCTAAATACGATTCACCGAACCAGAGACATAGAATGTGGCCTCGGCTGAAAACATTACGCTTGACAAGAAAGCAGGGTTCCGGTCGATTCTGTTAAGCATTTCACATGCAAATCCATATCACTATTGCGTGTCATCTGGCTTTATGTACTGCAGAAACTGCACCTTGTATGAATACAGACGCAACTGATTTTTGAGGACCTTATGAATATTTGCACGTCGCATCTGATGTTTCTGTGAAGGCATTTGCATGGATTTTGTTGGGACGCTTGGCGGATATTCTCAACTTGTTCTTCACGGACAAGCCGACCTCTGCACGTCTCTCCAGAACGCTGCCAGTATCAAGAATCTGCCTATGCTATACTTTTTTCCTTTTGTGTTTGGTGCAACTTTCTTGTAATCAAAACGAGACATCCTTTGCACCATAACAAGTTTTTAAACTCAGTGGACCAAAGCACAGTTTGTGCTTCTCCTTCACTGAAGCCATTTTCGCTTGGACGAAAACGCACCAAACATTGACAAAAATTAGGCAGCAACTTTTTTCCTTCTGCACCCAACGGACAATTGGACCTGAAGCAAAGAAAGAATTACTATTTTTAAACAACCTCAAAAATATGGCATTATGATATAGGCACCTTGTACGCATAGGTCTTTTTTCTTTTGTTTCTGTGAGGAAAAGAGATATTGTCTGTAGACAGATTATTCAGTACACAATCACGATTGTGTTTGCATACGGCGGAAAGATCCAATAAACAAAGAAAAAACTCCATCTTTTACGAACCGGAACTCAAACGGTGAATGTTTGTAGTACATAAGGTGCGGTGTAGCGGTCTTCGTTTCGCAGAAATATGTTGGCAGTGCGAACCTTTGCCTTCAAGGTTGCGTTTGTTTCATTGGCACGCGGCCATTGTGTACGTCACCGTCAGGCTGGGGGGACGGCGGTTTGGAAGACTCCCTAAAGCAGAAACGCCGATACCGGCATTGCGTTACCAGACACTACTGCTCGCAAAGTCTGTCTGCAGTCCTTTAGGCGAGGTTATCGACTGTTTCATTTTCCGTACATTATTCGTGAACGGAAACGCTTTACGACAAACGATCTTTCTGTGACCTCGTATGAGTGGGACATACTGAGAATTTAGTCACTCAAATTACGAAACTGTTGAAATCGTAACTGTGAGCAGAATGTGATCAGATGATCGTTTTCAGCCTATAATGGAGAAAAATAAATGGCGTCCAGATACTGCTTTTAATGCTGCTCCCTACTCAGATAACTCAAAGCTACACAAGTCTTTTTTTTAAATTTATTTTTAGAATTCGCTTCGTTCACTTTTTTCACTACTGTAACCCATCTGGCCTTGTAAGAAGAAAATTTTGTCTACTATTTACTAGAAAAGGTGAAACTATTTCTTTCCAGTTATTGTACGCACCTGTTTGTGGTCAGAAAGATTCATGCTTTTAACGTGGCTATAAATTTCTCCGAATCTACTCGACATGTTTTGGATTGACTGAAAACGATTTTTATTTTAAATAACTGTTAATCCAGGACTGCTGCAGAAGAAATGCATATGCTAGAGCGTTCATCAGATCTAACACAAAGGCATGTCACTATTGACGCTTCTTCTTTTCCATACCGTTAATCATGTGTCCAGAGCGAGGTCCACATTCGAGAATTTGGCAAATTTTATTTTATTATTTACTGTGTGGCCGGATGCTCATCGCGATGCTGCAGTAGACAGTGCAACCTAAGAGAAGGAAGTTGTGTGCTCTCTCTGTCTGTAAATTACGTAAGCTTTGTTCTGTATGTTACCGTATTTTAACTGCTTGCGTATCGTACTCTCTGGGTAGGAATTGGGGATCAGCCCAGCATTTGCCTCAACGAGCGTGGGAGACCACCTAAAAACCAGTCAGGCTGCCAGATGTACCTGCACATAGTCGTCAATTGACCACACGGATTCGTTCCGGATGTGGCTCGCTTGCCTGTCATGCAAGACAGCACGCTACGCGTTACTCGATACGAGAAAGTAAAAGGACGCCAATTAGGCCACTAGGGCAATTGGTTTATATTAATATTACACTACTGAGGAGCAGTTTCACTTTTTCTGCTCGTCATCATTGCAACTATCTTAACCTTTCTTTATAATTATATGTACGGATTACAGATGTAACTGTTACACGAGGACAAGATAAAGAGTAATCTGCTATGCACAGATATGGCAGTCTCCAACTTGTAAGCAGTAATGCTTGTAAGCTGTTTGCTCTGCAGATGCAACCTCATCGTAGAGAATAACGCTGTGGTCCAAAATAGGAGTCCTCTGCAAGTATTGCTCACTTTTTTTCTGTTATTGGATCGCAGTGTTGTCATTCTAGGATTTTACTTCCATTTCAGGACCATATTCAAATATCCTTTCACTGTCACTAATCGTTAACAAAACTTGTCCGTAGATATCCTCTACACGCGGAAATACACATTTTCGGTAAATCCATACACTTTGTACGTAGTATTCTCCTTGGGTTTGCTGCCGGAGCCTAAAATTAATAAGACTATTTTTCGGCGATCTACCTGTCCACCATCTTCAGGACAATGCTACTGCTGCTGAGTCTCGCGGTAAACTGATGCCAAGGCTGCAGATCGTCTTATCTAGACTTCAGTACTGCACACGGTGCATGCGCCGCTCATTGTGCCAAGGCTTGGCTAGTGCTGCCGCCCCTAGTAAAACACCGGTGTCACTCAAACATTCTTCAAACAGTCGGCCCGGTCGAATCAGAGAACATTGTGTTTTGATGCGAGATAGCACAGATTTCCACGTCCTGCTATGAGGGAAACCCCTGTCTTTATTAATCAAATTTTCTGCCACACTAATTTCGATTGCCTCTTTATAAAGATTGTTCCAAAAGCCGCAAGTACTGACAATTATCAAGGTCTAATCAAATCTCATCCCGTGTCCCGCTTTTAAACAATGTTCCGCTACGCCGATCTTTCAGGTTTTCGGAGCCTCATGTGGTTACGATGTTCGAGGCACCTCTTCTTAACTAAGCGAATCGAATGATCGAAGGAAACCTTGCGCCATTGTCACGGAATTTTGTATATGCCAGGTTTCCTAAGCCCAGATCATGTTTAACTGTGAGCCCTACACTCTAATCAGACGCCACCTGACAAAAGAAAGTGAAGCACCCAGTGGAGATGTGGAAACAAAATGAAACTTCGCCGTTTGAGATGTGATGTTATTCCGGTGATTACGATATGGAGTCAAATTTGAAAAGAACTTAGCAGTACGAGCTTAGTCATCAGTATAACGTAGCACCCTCTCTGGCCTAGATGCATTTACTGTTTCGGTTGGAGAGGATGTCATAAAATCGTTGTATATTCTTCTGACGAGGAGACCTTCTGGGATGTGCATCGCGTTGTGAGCTCCCACTTCGACTGCTTATAGTATGGGTAGGCACCTATCACACCCTAAAATTGTAAGTGCAATGCGGTCCCGTTTTTGAAATATTGCCTGTTAAAGTTTCGGCAGTTCTTTATATACAGAAAAGTTTCACATTGTGGCAACTGAGCGAGTAGCGGAATAACATCACATCTCAAACGGCGAAGTTTCATTTTGTTTCCTCATCTCCACTGGGTGCTTCACTTTCTTTTGTCAGGTGGCGTCTGATTAGAGTGTAGGGCTCACAGTTAAACATGATTTGGGCTTAGGAAACCTGGCATATACAAAATTCCGTGACAATGGCGGAAGGTTTCCTTCGACCATTCGATTCGCACAGTTCAGAACAGGCACCTCCCAGAAGCTCCCCGCGTGAGACAAGGTTGTTCACAACTTTTGTTAACTCTTCCTTGATATTCTGGACACTGGCACTTTATGTTTGAGCTGGTCCTACACATGTTCTATCGGGGATAGATCTGGAAATCGTGATGGTCATGGGAATAGGTCAAAACCAAGCAGACGGTTCATCGAGATACATGCAATTTGTGAATGAGCATGCCCTGCTGGAAAGCGACACCACGATACTGTCACGAGAGAACACAGGATGTCCGTGATGTATCGTTGTGCTTCAGAAATCCATCAATCAGCATCAGCCATGACCTGACGTCATACCCGATGGACCCCCAATACATTAAGCCAGAGGTAACAACAATGTGACTTTCTAAATATTAGAGGAATGGGGCCTCTTCTCCCCAGGTCGCCGCCAAACCTGCCGGTGAGAGTCATCCGAAGAAAGTGGTGAACTGTGATTCACAGCTCAGCAGAATGCGACGCCATTCATCAGCTGCCCATCCTTCCTGGTGACAGCACCACTTCAAACATAGCCGTTTGTGTTGCGGTGTTATGGAAACCTACAAATGTGTCGGTAATTTTCTAGTCGGGCTGCTGTTGATCCGCGACCAACGGTGTCGAATGACACAGAATGTTGTAGGTTGTACATTTCTTGTTCTCGGATGGCAGGGACAGCTGTGGTGTTACGATGTGCTTTGTGCTATATACGGCGACCCTCCTTATGTTATCATCCAATATCGGGCCACTGTCACATCTGAATACCCCTCAACTCGCGATATTGTAGGATTCGACCAGCCGCCCAAATGGAGACTTAGAATGAGGTCTCTTTCACACTCTATCAGGTGCTGATAAAGCTTGTTCACACGAATACATGGTATCTACATGTCGTTGAGTGATCACTCAGCATTTGACACTGATCATATCCTTATATATTCTACCAGGCTTCACAACAGCACAAAAATCGAACAACACCAATGCAATCTGGTGACGTTCTACCTCGCACAGAGAACTACAACTCTAATCATTTGCATACCGGCCAATGGTGTGTGTGTGTGTGTGTGTGTGTGTGTGTGTGTGTGTGTGTGTGTGTGTGTGTGTGCGTGTGTGTACGAGGTTGCGTTGACATCCGTTAATGTCTTCTGGGTGCTTTGCAGCTTTTGTCGGGTAGAAGTGCGTAAAAGATCATTGACAATGACCTGTTCGGCATTTTGAAACGTATCATTACTAGTGAGATACTTACGTGGTTGTGTTTAGAAACACAAAGAAACATTATGGAAAAACACTATATTTTCACGAAGAGACAAACTGTTTCGTACCGAAAAGTGCAAACTAATATCGGAGTTATGAGAAAATAACGATTATTTATACTTAAGTGTGCAATATAGAGACAGGCATCTACAAAAACATGAGATAGTAATCCTGAAAACTGGAAAGACGATGTTATTTAAAGAAGTTGATAGCACTGCAGTTTCGGATTTATCGTAAAAGACTCCATCTTTCGAGACTTAGCTGGAATGTCATATGTTGTAAGTAGGCTGTTTAGGTTTTTTTTATTGGTAACGCCGCCGCCACGTAGCGCTCTGTATAAAAATCACTGGCTGTGCCGTGTGCAGTCTGTGGCTGGTTTGCATTGTTGTCTGCCATTGTAGTGTCGGGAAGCGGCAGCTGGATGCTAACAGCGTGTATCGTTGCGCAGTTGGAGGTGAGCCGCCAGCAGTGGTGGACGTGGGGAGAGAGATGGCGGAGTTTTGAAATCTGTAAGAATTGGTGTCATGAACTGATATATATATATATATATATATATATATATATATATATATATATATATATATATATATATATATATATATTATGTCTATTAAGGTAAATACATTGTTTGTTCTGTATTAAAATCTTTCATTTGCTAACTATACCTATCAGTAGTTAGTGCCTTCAGTAGTTGGAATCTTTTATTTAGCTGGCAGTAGTGGCGCTCGCTGTATTGCAGTAGCTTGAGTAACGAAGATTTTTGTGAGGTAAGTGATTTGTGAAACGTATAGGTTTATGTTAGTCAGGGCCATTCTTTCGTAGAGATTTTTGGAAGTCAGATTGCGTTGCGCTAAAAACTATTGTGTGTCAGTTTAAGCACAGTCATGTATAATTCTTCAAAGGGGACGTTTCATTTGTCGACCCTTAACCAAGGATACCTCACTGGAATCTTCAGATTTTTTTCTTGTAGTTTGTGTAGTTAGTGTAGCCTTTGTTTATTGCTAATGCGTAATCATAGAGAGAATCTCCTTTGCAGTTGTAGTCTTTCATTGTTGTACAGTAAAATAGTTGTGGCATGCATGTAGTTTTGCACGAAGTATTTCGCAGCTGTGCTTGCAATTAACTAGATATTATTTTCAGTGTTACGTTAATGTGTTCTCTTATTTTTGTTCTTCACATTGCGTTTTTCTGTGTTGTCCTGTGAAAAATTGTGACAATTATGGCGTGTGAAAAACGTAACACTAGGCTCCAAAGTAAACTGAGAAATGACAGTGAAGACGAAAGCAGTGTGTTAGCGTCACCATGTAATGAATTCACTAACGTTCAAAGTAGTAATTTGGTAATAGCGCATAGGGAAATGGAGCGGGCTGCAAATAATGGTGTAGGCAGTGAAACAATTAGTGAACAGGGAAGCATTATCGATCGATCGGTCGGCAACAGCTCGCCTCAGGATTCCGAAATGACAGGACACAATCTTGCAAATACTGTAGATTCAGATTTTGCGTCCTCACCGATTTCTCAAATAAATCAAGACACATTTTCTGCTTTTCAAAATGCGAATATTGCCGGTTCAAATGCACTGCCGAAAAGCACTGAGGAACATGTTCCAGACACCAGTGCACTGTTATTACAGTTAATGCAACAAATGGGACAAAGGCTACAAAAGTTAGACACAACGCTTGAACAAAATCAGAAACAAATGGGACAAAATCTTCAAAAGTTAGACACAATGGAACAAAATCAGAGACAAACACAGCAAAAGCTTCAAAAGTTAGACACAATGGAACAAAATCAGAGACAAACACAGCAAAAGCTTCAAAAGTTAGACACAATGGAACAAAATCTTCGGAAGTTAGACACCACACTTGAACAAACACGTGAAGATTTAACTACTGAGTTACATAACATTGAATCGAAATGTCAAAAAATCTGTAATGACGTAAAAACACAAATTTGTGAGCATTTTCAACCTATTTTTTCGCGGCATGAAAACGCATTACAGAATCACGAAGCAGCCATAAAAGAATTGCAAACTGTTGTTCGTGAAAATCACGACACCTTGCAAGCTAAAATGGACTCAGTTGCATCCACCGATTCGGTTACGCAACTTGCAAGTACTCAGGAAAACTTAAAGGTCACAGTAGATTCGATTTCAACACAAATGGACACTCTGAAACTTGGTTCAGAAAAACACACTGAGGAAATGTGTTCACTATCGGAGAAAGTAGCCGAACTTTCTGATTAGTTCACTAACTTATCTATAAAGGTAGATGATGATCTGAATGATACAGAAGAGTGCGGACAAATTAGGAAATTCAAACAAAATCAGAATCAAATTAATACACAACACGAAAGAGAAATCTGGGAAGTGCAAGATCAGCTGACACAGGTAATACAAGAATTACGTATTTCAGAGGACAGTCGCGCTCCAACACCGGAAGAGGGACTTATAAATACGGAAAAGCCACAAAATAATAACACAGGGCATTTCGGAAATTGTGAAAGAAATTGGCAGGTGCACCGAATTTTGAGATGGAACCGCCGAAACGACGTAACAATGACCGACATGCAACCCGCCGACACGATGATTTTGATTATAAGCTGTTCATTACTACACATAAATTCAAAACATTCAGGAATTCTGGCAACGACATTCATCCACAAGCGTGGCTTCATCAATTCTCTCATTGTTTCCCCCCCCAACTGGTCATTAGAGCACAGATTAGAATTTATGTGTGGCTATTTAGAGAATGAACCAGCTGTAAGAATGTGATCGGTCATTCACGATTGCCACAGTGAAGAAGAATTTTACCACGCCTTCCTCTCAGCATATTGGTCTCAAGCTACACAAGACCGAGTAAAATATGGCATCATAATGATGAAACATTTCGAACAATCAGAATTTTCCAGTCTTGTGAAATATTTTGAAAAATGTTGCAAAAGAATCAGTACCTATCAAACCCATACAGCCCCTCAGAACTCATTCGCATTTGGTTAATCAATTTACCGGAACATTTATGGCATATTATTTTGGCAGGCCGTTGCAAAGACGACATTGAAGCTTTTCAGGGACTCTTACAAGAATTAGAAATTGAAACAGACAGTCGCGGTGTGCGAAAACAGGAAAACAATCACTACAGGTCACATCTGTCGCAATTCCGAGATGAAAGAAACAATAACTGGACACGACAAGGCTATTCTCACAACACAAATCGTGACCAAAACAGACACCACCCATATGACAACCACTGGCAGAGTAATAGTTACAGAGAAAGATCGCATTTCCGTAGTAATGAATATCACAGACACAATCAGAGAAACAGACAATACGGGAACCAAAATAATTATTATCAAGGGAGACGGAATAACTTAAGACGCAACGGTCCAGCCCGCAGTTACGATTAGGGAGAAATTCTCCACCCTGTGACCGACAAGAAATTAATTATAGAAATTACCGACATGACGACAGACGATATGATCGTAACGACAGACCTGAATTGCATCAGAACTGGCGGGATTCAAATAGAGCAGGGCCCTCTGGGCAAGGTGAATTTGTAGAAGCTAGGTCTCCTAATCCCAATAACGACGCGCGCCAACAAAGAAGCACACAATGACTCCCACCGCAGGCAGCCGCGTGCGCCGGCGGGCTCAGAGAAAAATAACATAAGCTAACCTTGAGCAAAATTCCAGTGTTCCTTACCGACGTAACCATATGATAATTACTTTTCAGTTGACAGTCTGCGTACTAGGAAGAGTAAAGGTTTACACCAAATTTTACATGTAAAACCGTTTATTAAGAGATAATCTGCTTTTTAACTTTGTCTTTGCCATAAAACATTTCAATTCACATTTCTAGTATGCTTTGTCACACTGAGAAACTGGTAGCATGCAACAATGTTTTGAAGTTAACTATCGAGTCTAGAACCTAGGGAACATTTTTAAACAGAATTTACGAATGCATTGTTATAGTGAACAGGCGACACAGTGTTGTTATTTGTACATTCTTGCTTGTTAGTTGCACGATTACGTAACGACTATAAGGCTTACATACTTAGAACATATACTGTTAATGAGGTTTTAATGCAACATTTTGGTGCAGATGAAAAGACATTCTTTATTTGAAGTACTTTCTGTGAGATTAAAGATGACTTAGCGTTTGGTTTCTTTGATAGCTACACGATTATATCACGACGCTACTAATGTGTGACACAATTTACATTGTGCTTTTGTGGTGTATCTGTTTTATATCTGCACAGTTTTTCTGTATTATTCTGGAAAGTAAAACATGTTTTAGTAGTAACTTTTGTGGTATAGCTACAATGAGACAGCCTTTTCCGTAGCACAACAATACGTTACAGCACAGTACTTTCCTCATCACGGCAATAAGCGTAATAACTAAGATATTTATACGCAAAGCATTTCACTTTTGTTTATCATGAGGTAAGTACATTGACTTCTGCAGAACTTAGCTCTCGGAGGACGATAACTACGACACTTCCACAGAATTATCTTACAGGAAGACGCACATTTAGCGCTACAGGACACACATTTGAGTGATTAATTTTGTACTTGAACCATTTATTTTAAATATTTTTGAATTACATAGAAAGTTTTCCATGATACATTTCACTCCATTCCTGTAATACCTGAGGATATAATTACATTAATCCTCAGGGGGGGTACACGCTTACTTTGTGTACCATGTGTTTGGCAAGCACAAGGAGCCCTATCTAATGTGGTATTTGCTTATACAACTTTACATATCGGTACCATATTTCTCTAACACATAAATTACACAGCTATCTGATCATTTAACTGAGAGAGGCAAATATTTATTCTACTACACCAGTGACAGATGTAATTACACAGTTGGATAACTTCACACTTATGAAATTGTATTTTGTCTGTACTTTGTGAAATGTTCATATTTTATCGGAACCATTGTGATGCTATGAGAGCTTTGAATGTCGCATTTGGTATGGGGTCATGATTTTGAAATTACGTTTGAGGCAGACGACACTATTAAAATGAGCAGAGAATTTTTTTAGGTTTTGAAATTATTGAAGGAAGCCATGACGATTTTGAGATTTGGCTGAGGTTTTATGATGTTATGATGACAATGTGTATTACGCTGTTGCGGTATGTTTATGATCAATAGGCTGATGCTATGTGAGGAATTTGTTTATGCTATGTATTTATTATGATGAAACATTGAAGAAGTTTCTATGAATATGTATATGTGTAATAAGGTAAGGAATAATGAGTAGTGGTTAGGGACTCTGGTTTGTGAAAAACGATGTTGGAAACCGAGAATCGTACTTCAAGAGTTACGAAATTTGTGTATATGCGTGAATGTATCACTATGCCGGCGAAAATTTTTTGGACACTATTATATTTAAAGGTTTTTGTTTCTGCAGATTTGTAACGCAAATTCTTGACCTGTGAAATTTTTATATGAGACTGTCACTGTAGCGCAAACTGCTGTTGTAAATATTTCGGTAGGAGAGTTAAGTGACCTTCACGTAATGCGTGGTGGGCACCCAGCTGGGCGACAGCCGCCTGGAAACAAGCCATTAGTGTGTGCCTTTCAGAGGCACAGGTGGAGAAAAAAATAAAGAGGCCATTATCCTCGCTATTGACATTCCTTTGTAGAAAGCATCGCAAAAACGACACGCTCCTTACTTGGAAAGATACTTATTTACATCTGCACAGCTGATAATGACAAGCGTCTTTCTACGAGAGTTGAGAGAATTTGTACTAACTTATGAAATGTCACATGACTATTGAATGATATTTCTATGCCTTGCCTTTCATAGTTGCTTATTTCATTTGTTATCTGGTTTCCAGCTGTGTTGCAGCACTGGTTTTATAAAATAAAATTAAATGCATTTGCTAATGTGAACACTTTCTGTCAACAGATCTATTAAATACTTATTTTATGATCCATAGTCTTCGAAAAAGGAGCTCTTGGAATCGAAAGAGCAATAAGAAGATACTAATAACAGTAACTGTATATATATAATTTTCTTTTCAAGTACTTGGTAATTTGTTCTAGCATTAGTTTTTGTGGTGCACCACTTTAATTACATAGACATTAAGATGTGATTATAACTTTCCCTTATCTGCATTATTGTTTTTAGTATACTATTTTTCTGCTTGTGGGTTTGTCATGTTTAGATATAAGTTATTACATTTACTGCTGCTTGCCTTGAAAATCTGCATTTTTTGGGTCATTGCTGTTTGTGTTAATTTGTTTTGTGCTGCTGCATTGTGTCGTCCCTTGGTTTAGCATCTGAGCTCAGTAGGTTTAAGTTAGCTTAAGAGGGGGTAGACTATATAAGAAACTAACTATGATGAATTGGAAGAAAAGCATTGAGAAGCTATAAGAAAATGGTTTGGCCAAAAAAAGTAGTGTACAGTGGAGAAAAACTATTTTTGAGAGGATGTGAACAGAATACAGAAAGCATGCTTGGATAGGATTTTTTTTAGCGGAAACAAATGTTGAAATGAGACGAAAGATCTATGGAATGAAGTTTTGGGTGGGACTGCAGTACCAAATGTTACAGTGAAAACAAACCCTGTCGTTTCCTTTTGTGTTATCCCACTATGTGTTTGTGTACCCTTGTGTATTTATTTTCTTCCTGTCTCTGTGTACTGTTCCATAGAATTTTTTCTCTTCTAATACTCAGCTACATTCACTATGATGAGGAACACGGTTATCCTCAAATACACTCCTGGAAATGGAAAAAAGAACACATTGACACCGGTGTGTCAGACCCACCATACTTGCTCCGGACACTGCGAGAGGGCTGTACAAGCAATGATCACAGGCACGGCACAGAGGACACACCAGGAAACGCGGTTTTGGCCGTCTAATGGCGCTAGCTGCTCAGCATTTGTGCACCGCCGCCGTCAGTGTCAGCCAGTTTGCCGTGGCATACGGAGCTCCATCGCAGTCTTTAACACTGGTAGCATGCCGCGACAGCGTGGACGTGAACCGTATGTGCAGTTGACGGACTTTGAGCGAGGGCGTATAGTGGGCATGCGGGAGGCCGGGTGGACGTACCGCCGAATTGCTCAACACGTGGGGCGTGAGGTCTCCACAGTACATCGATGTTGTCGCCAATGGTCGGCGGAAGGTGCACGTGCCCGTCGACCTGGGACCGGACCGCAGCGACGTACGGATGCACGCCAAGACCGTAGGATCCTACGCAGTGCCGTAGGGAACCGCACCGCCACTTCCCGGCAAATTAGGGACACTGTTGCTCCTGGGGTATCGGCGAGGACCATTCACAACCGTCTCCATGAAGCTGGGCTACGGTCCCGCACACCGTTAGGCCGTCTTCCGCTCACGCCCCAACATCGTGCAGCCCGCCTCCAGTGGTGTCGCGACAGGCGTGAATGGAGGGACGAATGGAGACGTGTCGTCTTCAGCGATGAGAGTCACTTCTGCCTTGGTGCCAATGATGGTCGTATGTGTGTTTGGCGCCGTGCAGGTGAGCGCCACAATCAGGACTGCATACGACCGAGGCACACAGGGCCAATACCTGGCATCATGGTGTGGGGAGCGATCTCCTACACTGGCCGTACACCTCTGATGATCTTCGAGGGGACACTGAATAGCGCACGGTACATCCAAACCGTCATCGAACCCATCGTTCTACCATTCCTAGACCGGCAGGGGAACTTGCTGTTCCAACAGGACAATGCATGTCCGCATGTATCCCAAGCCGCCCAATGTGCTCTAGAAGGTGTAAGTCAACTACGCTGGCCAGCAAGATCTCCGGATCTGTCCCCCATTGAACATGTTTGGGACTGGATGAAGTGTCGTCTCACGCGGTCCGCACGTCCAGCACGAACGCTGATCCAACTCAGGCGGCAGGTGGAAATGGCATGGCAAGCCGTTCCACAGCACTACATCCAGCATCTCTACAATCGTCTCCATGGGAGAATAGCAGCCTGCATTGCTGCGAAAGGTGGATATACACTGTACTAGGGCCGACATTGTGCATGCTCTGTTGCCTGTGTCTATGTGCCTGTGGTTCTGTCAGTGTGATCATGTGATGTATCTGACCCCAGGAATGTGTCAATAAAGTTTCCCCTTCTGGGACAATGAATTCACGGTGTTCTTATTTCAATTTCCAGGAGTGTATAATTTGCATTTATAATATATTATTTTCTTTGTAAAGATGTTTATAGACATTATTAATTCTGTTCCGTTTCAATTCTCATGTGTGAAATTAATGTTTCAAAAACTATTCTCATCATTTTATTTATTTACTTATGTCATAATTCCTGTAACACTGATGTATATCTTTATTTCTATTGTTTTGTAAAGCCTGTATTACTACAAATGTTATCTGTACTATTATGTTTTTAATGACATTTTCTGTACCTTTGTTATTGTATTCTCATGTTATAAAATTGTAATTGACACCAGTTCATCAAATTGAGTAACTTGTAAATTACATTTCACTGCTCATGTTTCTGTTGGTCATAGTATATGGACAATATGTGAGAAGTAGGGACTGTTAGTGTTTGCATGTGTGTTAATAATGCAGCAAGGGACTGGATAACAGCATTCCTGGCTCTAAGGACAATTCCAAAAACTTTGTGAATGCACAAGTGGTGGTTATGGACTTGCTATATTATCCGCAAGACTCTTCAGTGGTGATTGTGCACCTGCACAGTCACAGCAGATGGTTGCTGGCCATCTCTACAAGGACTACAGTGGGTCTGCATCTTTGATGACCCACCAATACCGTAATCTCTACCAGGACTACAATGGGTCTACTCTGTGTTGACCTACCTACCAATATTCTTCAAAACTTCGACTGACTCTGCTGTGGGTTTGCTCTGTTGTGGCCAATTACCTGTCTGCATGTCAAGAGTCAGCACACTACTTCTTCAAGACTACATGGAAATCCACTACTTCCGTGTGCATTCCCTTTTACTACTCAGACTTTGAGAAGAAAAGAAACACTGCTATTTTACTGTGATGAACGATCAGGACTGTCTTTATGGACTGTGAGAAAATTTTAGCTTTTGACCAACATTGTATTGATAAGTGTGTCCATTTCATTTCTTTGTTATTGTAATTATGAAAAAATGTTTCAAATCTGTATCGGCCACTGCCCAAAACAATTTGTAAATTTTTTTGTTGGGAGCATGGGGGCTATGTAAGTAGGCTGTTTAGGTTTTTTTATTGGTAACGCCGCCGCCACGTAGCGCTCTGTATAAAAATCACTGGCTGTGCCGTGTGCAGTCTGTGGCTGGTTTGCATTGTTGTCTGCCATTGTAGTGTCGGGAAGCGGCAGCTGGATGCTAACAGCGTGTAGCGTTGTGCAGTTGGAGGTGAGCCGCCAGCAGTGGTGGACGTGGGGAGAGAGATGGCGGAGTTTTGAAATCTGTAAGAATTGGTGTCATGAACTGATATATAATGTCTATTAAGGTAATACATTGTTTGTTCTGTATTAAAATCTTTCATTTGCTAACTATGCCTATCAGTAGTTAGTGCCTTCAGTAGTTTGAATCTTTTATTTAGCTGGCAGTAGTGGCGCTCGCTGTATTGCAGTAGCTTGAGTAACGAAGATTTTTGTGAGGTAAGTGATTTGTGAAACGTATAGGTTTATGTTAGTCAGGGCCATTCTTTCGTAGAGATTTTTGGAAGTCAGATTGTGTTGCGCTAAAAACTATTGTGTGTCAGTTTAAGTACAGTCATGTATAATTTTTCTAAAGGGGACGTTTCAATGTCAGTAGCAGTGTCAAGTTCCTTCATCTGGAAAAGGGAAATGGCATATTGATCTTTTAGCAAAGATGGGCTCTACGAGAGCTGTTTTCAATCTGCGCCTCTGTGAAGGTGAAAAATGCATATTCGATAGGATGCAGTCACTTTATGGTATGAATAGCGGATGCATATCCTACCAAGGAGGTCTCTGTTTGATAGCTGACGGAACGTTAACCGGTTGTCTTTCTTCCTTTCTGCTATAGAGAGCTTCCTCCACTAGTGTACGTATCACAGCAACATACATTTCAGTGACAGATGTAGTCCTACATGCCTGTTCTCGAAGCTTAGTCACACCCTGAGCTGCGTCATATTGATAGGGAGACGCAAAATTCTTCTTTAAAGACTGAAAAATCCGCTTTCGGCGCTAGAAAAATATTTTTTGGGAAACACAGCGACCCGAAACAATACTGTCTCGCCATTACTGCGCTTAAGTGCCTTCGGTCGCGAAGATGTACATAACAATAAGAATTGATCTGATGGCCACACTTTCATGTAAGATATTTCTTACCGGAGATGTCTACTGCTGTGTCTACCTCGTACGCTATCCGCCTCTCTTTTAAGCAAGTGTCTTCTGTACAGTAGCTTATGGTGGAAGACACATTGACAGTGGGGAGGCTAAGGAGGGGACAACCATGTAAATGTATTTGCTTTTAATCAGTTGCAGATGTCCTGCACTGTAAGACCAAAAGTAGCCTAAAGTATCTGACTCCCAGACCGTTTAATGAAAACCTGACAGTTAAAATCCACTAATACATTTAGCAACGTATGGTTTGTGGTTGCAGCAAGATCTGTAGAACTCTGTCTGTAGCCAGATGCATCTTACTTTCATCCCAAACGCAATGTACGGCAACAAAGCACGATAACACATCATCATCATCATCATCATCAGTGGTGGTGGTCTGCCTGCTGGCAGGTACAAAGACAGTTAGGAGACTTCGTCCACTCTTCTTACCGTGTTATAAGGAACGATTAAAAAATTTCATTTCGAAGGGCGTACAGTCCAGGATCGGTATGCCAGTCAGACAAAATCGCCCTGAGCATCTCACCAACACACGAGGTTGGAGATGTTTGGTAAAACACCACGCTACGTGAAGAAGTCTGTAATTGGCTGCTGCATAGCCTCATCCAATAGGAATCATCGACCCTTCATGGCCTTTTTCAAGGAACTGAAGGCGTGATATTCGCTCGGCTTAATCCCGCGCGGCGGACGTGGGATTGAGCCGTCGTCCTCCCGAATGAGAGTCCAGTGTGCTAACCACTGCGCCACCTCGCTCGGTGTACATCTAGGGTGTCATCGCATGATAACTACACAGCACACAGAAAATACACACAGACGTGGATAGAATGTCTTTACAAGTTGTAATTCATCATTTGCGGCGTTGCGTAGTTGCACTAGGGGGCAGGCGTGTAGACAGATCATCTGCTACATACTGTCACTTTAAATTAGTTCGTGTCCACAGACAGACAACACAGTGAACAGACTTTCAAAACTGGCTGCAGTCATGCCTTCCCAAGAAACTCATGTCAGTAGACTGCACACATACATTGACGTTTGCCAAATCACAGACTGTGTTCATGTTGAACATCTGCAATGTGTATTAAAAACTAGAAGAGATGCTCCATCCAGTGATACGTGTCTATTTTCTGAATGTCACAGTTTGACGCAGTCATCTTCTGATACCCCAGCGGTCTTATGAATGATTCTGTATATGAATAGGAAAAAAACCTTAAAGATGTACGTTACTCAGACGTATGAGAGACGAACCTTATACCAAAGTGCTACCTACTGTCTGTATTTTCATATGTAAACATATCCCATAGCCACATCTTCCACTGTGGACATCTGCCCTCAAGTGGAAGACGTTAAACGGGAATAAACCCATACCTGGAATCATTGGCGTACCACTGGTAAGTGGCAACCAGATAAAACTTTTGTTTTGCGCCCCATGACTTTGTCAGATTGTTTTTTTTTAATAATCCGTGTATTCGTTTGTTGAGGTCAGAACGACCTTACAGTGAAGTGAAAGGTGCACATTTTGTATGATTCGATTCAGAACATGGAAAACACGTTGTCCAAAGGCATTTTGCCTCCCCCCTGTTGATCAATGCAAATATGTAACAAACAAAACAAAAATCTCAAAATATTCTATTTACACTTTTGTTGCTTTGGATCACTTGGAATAATGTGAGTGATTCCAAATAGTAGTCTAAAAGAACACATAAAAATGGCTCAAATGGCTCTGAGCACTATGGGACTTAACATCTATGGTCATCAGTCCCCTAGACCTTAGAACTACTTAAACCTAACTAACCTAAGGACATCACACAACACCCAGTGATCACGAGGCAGAGAAAATCCCTGACCCCGCCGAAGATATAGACTTTTCCATGACAGAAAGAGAGCTGTAATGAACACAATCCAATCTCAACACCCTCATTATTTCAGTTCATGCATCACAACCTCTTTTCCATTTTATAGTTCCTTTTAAATGATTTGGCATTTGGAAGATAGTGGGATAGACTGCCACCACCATCAAGTTATCAAAGAGAGACAGGCCTCGTTATGGATTGTTACATTAATTTATGGATAATCTATTCTATACCGCACACTTGAACGATTTAAATATCTGTAACATTGTAAAGCAGAAGAATAAAGACGACGTTTTTAAATATTATACGCTGCCCAACAAAAAAAAGCGAAGCTCCCAGAAAACATGGTCCGATGTCGATTTAACTTTGCGCACGTGTATCGCATCGGTGGATATGTAAATGATAAGTTCCAATACTCTGTTACAGGTAGTACCGCCACCAGAGTGCTTCAATATTGTACGGGTTTAGTGCTGTTATTAGGCCTGGTAGCATATACAGGGTGTTACAAAAAGGTACGGCCAAACTTTCAGGAAACATTCCTCATACACAAAGAAAGAAAATATGTTATGTGGACATGTGTCCAGAAACGCTTACTTTCCATGTTAGAGCTCATTTCACTACTTCTCTTCAAATCACATTAATCATGGAATGGAAACACACAGCAACAGAACGTACCAGCGTGACATCAAACACTTTGTTACAGGAAATGTTCAAAATGTCCTCTGTTAGCGAGGATACATGCATCCACCCTCCGTCACATAGAATCCCTGATGCACTGATGCAGCACTGGAAAAAGGTGTATTGTATCACAGCCGTCCGCAATACGAGCACGAAGAGTCTCTGCATTTGGTACAGGGCTTGCGTAGACAAGAGCTTTCAAATGCCCCATAAATGAAAGTCAAGAGGGTTGAGGTCAGGAGAGCGTGAAGGCCATGGAATTGGTCCGCCTCTACCAACACTGATGAAACTAAAATGAACTCTAACATGGAAATTAAGCGTTTCCGTGCACATGTCCACATAATATCTTTCCTTTATTTGTGTGTGAGGAATGTTTTGTGAAAGTTTGGCCGTACCTTTTTGTAACACCCTGTATAATGGACGTGAACAGCGTGAAGGACACGCAGGTGCCATTGAAACGTCCCCCCCCCCCCCCCCCCATGAACTCGTGTCAGGCAGCGTTACGATGGTCTGACAGAGTTTGAAAGGAACCTCATTGCGGGCCTCCATTTGGCCGGCTGGTCGGATCGTACACTATCAACTTTGGAAAGATCAGTTGCTAAGCGAAGTAATTTGGTAATAAGTGAAGAGAAGCACCATTGAGTATGAAACGCCCCTTTAGAAATATTATACGTGACTGTGCTTAAACTGACACACAATATTTTTAGCGCAACGCAATCTGACTTTCAAAACTCCCTACAAAAGAATGGCCCTGACTAACATTAAACTATACGTTTCACAAATCATTTACCTCACAAAAATCTTGGTTACTTGAACTACTGCAATATAGGGAGCACCACTACTGCCAGCTAAATAAAAGATTCAAACTACGGAAGGCACTAAGTACTGATAGGTATAGTTAGCAAGTGAAAGATTTTAGTAGAGAACAAACAATGTATTTACCTTAATAGTCATAATATATATATCAGTTCATGACATCCAGTCTTACAAATTTCAAAACTCCGCCATCTCTCTCCCCTCGTCCACCACTGCTGGCGGCTCACCTCCAACTGCGCAACGCTACGCGCAGTTAGCATCCAGCTGCCGCTGCCCAACACTGCAATGGCAGACAACAATGCAAACCAGCCAGAGACTGCACACGGCACAGCCAGTGATTTTCATACAGAGTGCTACGTGGCGGCCGCGTTACCAATAAAAAAAACCTAAACAGCCTACTTACAAGTTTAATAGCTTTAGTTACAGCGTGATGAATTTGAAGCTATTTCTCGGACTGGAAAGTTTCAGCAGTTCGTAAACATTTAACACAGCTGCGTCTCTATTAGAAACAGATTTATACCATGCTTAGGGATACAGTAGATAACTATATCATATGCGAATTTCACATGTTTTTTTCTGATTTATGTAAGGAATAGAGATTTTAAAGCTATTTTCTATCGTCACAGAATGGAGCGCAATGTGGTGGCTGCCACCCGACAGTACTTGCATGTCAGTAGTTTTGTTATGGTGAATGATTGTGAGTAAGTAAGGTATTGTATGTGCAATATCGTCAGCTGCCCTCACGTGACCGGCTGTTCGCATAAGTATATCTTATTATGCGCATCCCTAGAGCTGACCGGAACTCCCCAGTGCGTGACGGAGCAGCAAGCGTCGCCGCAGAACGGTGCGTGCAGAGGGGTGTTGGGGACAATGGACATGAATGTCCAGTGCTGCTGACGTAGTTGTACATTATACAACATGTACATTAAGCGACAAATTTAATAATTTTTAACGTGGTTGATGCTGACTGATGTAAAACAAAATATTCAAGTCCTTACTGCACTCTCTAAGGGGTCAATTTCTCTGTTGTGATTTCTAAAGTAGCCTATGCTCTACCTCAGGTTCAAAAATGGTTCAAGTGGCTCTGAGAACTATGCGACTTAACTTCTCAGGTCATCAGTTCCCTAGAACTTAGAACTACTTAAAATCTAACTAACCTAAGGACATCACAAACATCCATGCCCGAGGCAGGATTCGAAACTGCGACAGCAGCGGTTGCGCGGTTCCAGCCCAAAGCGCCTAGAACCGCTCGGCCTCAATGGCCGGCTCTACCTCAGACTTCAAGCTATCTACGTCTCCTGTCAGCGTTGCGAACAGCCACTATATTGTCGCTAGTTGTGTTTTTTATCTCGTGCGAACAGAAACCAGACTGTCGCCGTGTTTTTTAACTGTACCCGTCTCCTTCTTGTGTGTCTTCATCCGCATCGTCACCGCAGCGTTTTTATATTTTAAATTCCACAACTTTTCGGCGTTTTACAGTTTTTTTTAGAATGTCACCGTTTTATCGCCTGTTTTTCTTGTTTGTTTATATTCTGTTTATGTTTTCTAACTTTTCTGTAGGCTGCTGCCAGCCCGCCTCCCCCCCCTTCCCCTGCGGGAATTGAAATCAAATAAAGAAAAAAACTACCTACGTACCTCATTCCATCGAATTTGGTTCAGTAGCTTAATGAGAAAACGTAACCAACAGTTACTTTCGCATTTAATATTATTAGTGTATAAGTATGGACTAAACATGTTGAGGACTGAATAAGCACTGTATGAATAAAAAGCTTTTTCAGAGAGTGAATATTTGTTCCTAATTCAGGTAATAATCTTCAAATAAATAAATATCTTGTATTAAACACTTCCTAAAGTAGCTGTCAGTCTTCCTCAGCATTCAGTCCATCTCCATAACAAACTTCTTCAAAATTGATTCAGCGCTTTAGTGGTGAAAACATAATAGACAGTTACTTTCACATTTATAATGTAGGTAATTTGGACTGTAGTGCCTTTCCAGTACTCCGGTCGGAGTGGCCGTGCGGTTCTGGGCGCTATAGTCTGGAGCCGAGCTACCGCTACGGTCGCAGGTTCGAATCCTGCCTCGGGTATGGATGTGTGTGATGTCCTTAGGTTAGTTAGATTTAGTTATTTTTAAGTTCTAGGCGACTGATGACCTCAGAAGTTAAGTCGCACAGTGCTCAGAGCCATTTGAACCATTTTTTTTTCCTTCCAATTTTTTATCTTCTACTGTTTCTTCTTTTTCTTCTTCTACTAGTAGTACTTCAACTTCCCAGCGTGCTCTCTCTCTCTCTCTCTCTCTCTCTCTCTCTCTCTCTCTCTCTTGCTTTTCTTTCTCCTTCTTAATTATTTTCGTCTGTCACAAAACTACGCCTCCACGGAAACGGGGTCCCGAGCACGCACCTCTCCTTAAATAGCCTAGTTACCCCACTACCTGGAATGTGATAAAAATAGTGACTAGTGAGACGAGAATACCTCCCTCAGCCATCAGCCGTATAGTAGTTATGGTCGTTGTGGCACGTGAGTTGTTTTTTCTCATGAGCTGGCGAGATGTGCGGGTGACGCAGTGTAGGCTTCTGGAATAGCCAGAACGTGCGAGTGTGCGGTGCATCAAGATTAGAGCTGTATGAGGCCTTGGAAGCTCTCGAACCCGGCACAAGTGCAGCCACTCACGAAATCGACGAACCAGTCGCTCGTGTCCCCATCATGTCTCTTCCGTCAAACATATTCTTTTCATTTTTCTTCATACTGTTTACTTTCACTTTGTGCGTGATTTCTTTTCTAAATTACATGTGTGGCATGTTATCTATCTCCCTCAATGTTCTTTAATTTTCTCCATTCGCCAATCAAGAGAAGTAGTTCATGAGTTACACATGGCTTCCTTCTCTCTACCTTCTTATAGACATAGTATCCGACTTGAGAAACCTCCTCCTTCTCTATCTTTCTTGCGACAATAGTTCCAACTACTTTGCGTACACTATGAATGTATTACTTAATTCTTTTCCTCTGCTGCAACACACATCTCTTTGAACCTACTGCTTGTTCAAATGGTTCAAATGGCTCTGAGCACTATGGGACGGTTTCTCAATGCTTCAGGATGTGTCCTGTCATTAATCGTTTCTGCTATTCAACTTGAGCCATAAATTTCCTTTATCCGCAAATCGATTCACTACCTCTTCGTTAGCTATCCGATCTACCCATCTAGCATTCTCCTGCAGCACCGTATTTCAGAACCCTCTATGCACTTAGTGTCTGAACCATTTATCGTCCACGTTCCACTTCCTTACAACGCTACAACCCAACAAATACCTTCAGAAAAGACCACCGAACCCTCAAATTTATGTTAACAAATTTGTCTCTACATCGACCATCGTCCGTCAGTTTGATTTCCAAATAGCTAAACTAGTCCAATAATTAAGTGCCTCATTTTCTTCGATATATTTGACCATTTCTTTAGTTTCCTTGTGTAGTATGTCTCGACATAGACAGCTTGTGTCGTTAGTATATAATTCAGTGCCATAGTGGTTAGTGTTTGCATCGTTTCAATCTGTAGGAGAGGAATATTTGCCGCATTGTTTTTCATATTCAATTAATATACACCCCAACATGAAAAAATGACTCTACTTGATACATTACTCATTGCTCCTTCTATTACTGTAGCCATCAGATCAGAAGTGTTTGTCTTCCTTCCACTTCACATTTATAAATCGTCCCAAAGATAATTTAAGTATCCAGCTATTTTTTCAGATTTTCCTTTTTCTTCATAACACTAAAATATTTAATAGGCCTGCTCGGCGATCAATGCAACAAAACGCAGGGCCTGTCCATTGTCTTGTTGATAAACCATTTCTGAGTAGCGCAGATGTAGGGCGCCTAGATTATTTAGAAATTTTCAATTCTCCTGATACACATAAGAAATTTTCAATTCTCCTGATACACATATTTAGCTTCTAAAACTGTGGTTTTTTATCGCCTTCTACAACCCGAAATCATAGATGGTTCCGCATTTTGAAGAGTACCCAGGAAGTCCGACATAAAATGACTTCTTGCACAATGTGTTTTCAGTTGTTAAAATATATTATCTTTATACAGACTCTTGTAGGTGGCCGAGAACCACTTGGGAACATGTAGAAGGGCTTCCCCCGACTGAAGAGCGATATTTCGAGTAAAAGACTTAAGAGTCCGTACGGGCACAGGTCTCAATGTCATATGAGAGAAGTCGTTCGATATCAGGATGTACAGGGAAAAAAATAATAATCTTTGCACAACAGTTCTGGGGAAAGTTAATGGAAGCATTAGGAATGGTGATGCAGCTGTACTGAAGAAGAATTAAGTTCAAACCCTGATACTAAACTGAATGCTCGACGTCCTGATGTTGTGCAGGTGAAATCTTTAAACACGCTTCGAGAAAGCACATTCAGTAAAGTGGTTGTGCTGTTCCCTAAGTGCTCTTCCGGCTGTTAGCGTGGTCGTTCTGGCACAAGGCCGGCCACTGTACTGCTAGAGGTCTGAACAGCAGCAACGAGTCACGCATTCGCTCGACTTCCACCGCGCTTACGCTTCCGCCTTACCGGCTGTATGGCCAGTAGGAAGTCGCTCGTTTGCATATTGATAGCCCTGTACTTTCACTGTTTGGAAACGAGCAAGACACGATAAGCGTAATCTCCTTTTACCACAATGTTGCCGGGTATGTCAAAGTCCTCATACATTTGCCATGTTAACAATACACTGAAGCGCCAAAGAAACTGGTACAGGCATACGATTTCAAATACAGATATATGTAAACAGGCAGAATACGACGCTGTGGTCGACAACGCCCATATAAGACAAGTGTCTGGCGCAGTTGTCAGATCGGTTATTGCTGCTACAATTGCAGGTTATCAAAATTTAAGTGAGTTTGAACGTGGTGTTTTAGTCGGCGCACAAGCGATGGGACACAGCATCTCCGACATACCGATGAAGGGAGAGTTTCCAATACGATTATTTCACGAGTGTACCGTGAATATCAGGAATCCAACAAAACATAAGATCTCCGACATCGCTGCGGCCGGAAAAATATCTTGCAAGAACGGGACCAACGACGACTGAAAGGAATCGTTCAATGTGACAGAAATGCAATCTTTTCGCAAATTGCTGCATATTTCAGTGCTGGGCCATCAACTAGTGTTAGGGTGCAAACCATTCAACGAAACATCATCGATATCGGCTTTCGGAGCTGAAGACCCACTCGTGTACCCTTGATGACTGCACGACACAAAGCTTTACGTCTCGCCTGGGCCAGCCAACACCGACACTGAACTGTTGATGACGAGAAACAAATGTTGCCTGGTGGAACGAGTCTCGTTTCAAATTGTATCAAGCGGATGGATGTGCAGAGGTATGGAGACAACCTCATTAAGCCATGGACCAAGCATGTCCGCAGGGGACTGTTCAACCTGGTGGAGGCTCTGTAATGGTGTGGGGCATATGAAGTTGGAGTGATATGGGACCTCTGATACGTATAGATGCGACTCTGATAGCTGACACGTCTGTCTAATTACAATCATCCATTCATGTTCATTGTGTATTCCGACGGACTTGGGCAACTCCAACAGGACAATGCTGCACCCCCACACGCCCAGAATTGCTACATAGTGGCAAACTCCCGAGACATTATTGAGCATATCTGGCATGCCTTTCAACGTGATGTTCAGAAAAGATCTCCACCCCTCGTAGTCTTACTGATTTGTGGATAGCCCTACAGGATCCATGGAGTCAATTGCCTCCAGCACAACTTGAGATATGAGACGAGTCCATACCACATGGTGTCGCGGGCACTTCTTCGTGCTCGCGGGGGCCCTACACAATATTAGGCAGGCGTGCCAGTTTCTTTGGCTTTTCAGTGTATATTGCCAGAAATGGTAAGTGTGTTCCTAAAACGAAAGTCTGTGTGAGGCAAAATTTTTCGCCGTCCTAAATAATGCGAAAGAAACAGGACCTAAAGAACGAAAGTTACCAGAAAGTAATGCTGGTCATGTGTGTGCTGAATGAACATGCATTCCGTATAGTAGTAAGGCCGTCAGAATTGGCTTGTGGGTTAAAGGACGACTTACCGTCAGTGACGTACATGCGGAGGCCAGATAACACCAGATGACTAAACCGGTGTGGTGAGCGGATCTCAACAAGAGTGCGATGCGTGCGCGCCATCTGCCTTTGTGAGGTTCCGAATAAGCAGCACGCCGATTGGACCTTGACGCTCGCTTGCAGGATGGATAGAAAATGTATACTTTTATAGTGTCGTAGATAACTGTAAAATATAAAAGGGTATGCTAAAACTTTTTATGTACAGAGTGTCACAAAAAGGTACGGCCAAACTTTCAGGAAACATTCCTCACACACAAATAAAGAAAAGATGTTACGTGGACTTGTGTCCGGAAACGCTTAATTTCCATGTTAGAGCTCATTTTAGTTTCGTCACTATGTACTGTACTTCCTCAATTCACCGCCAGTTGGCCCTATTGAAAGAAGGTAATGTTGACTTCGGTGCTTGTGTTGACATGCGACTCATTGCTCTACAGTACTAACATCAAACACATCAGTACGAAGGATCAACAGGTTAGTGTTCATCACGAACGTGGTTTTGCAGTCAGTGCAATGTTTACAAATGCGGAGTTGGCAGATGCCCATTTGATGTATGGATTAGCACGGGGCAATATCCATGGCGCGGTACGTTTGCATCGAGACAGATTTCCAGAACGAAAGTGTCCCGACAGGAAGACGTTCGAAGCACTTTATCGGCGTTTTAGGGAGTACGGAACATTGCAGCCTATGACTCACGACTGGGGAAGATCTAGAACGACGGGGACACCTGCAATGGACGAGGAGATTCTTCATGCACTTGACGATAACCCTAATGTCAGCGTCAGAGAAGTTGCTGCTGTACAAGGTAACGTTGGCCACGTCACTCTATGGAGAGTGCTACGGAAGAACAAGTTGTTTCCGTACCATGTACAGTGTATGGAGGCACTATCAGCAGGTGATTGGCCTCCACGGGTATGCTTCTCCGAACGGTTCATCCAACAATGTGTCAATCCTCATTTCACTGCAAATGTTCTCTTTACGGATGAGGCTTCATTCCAACGTGATCAAATTGTAAATTTTCACAATCAGCATGTGTGGGCTGACGAGAATCCGCACGCAATTGGCAATCACGTCATCAACACAGATTTTCTGTGTACGTTTGGGCAGGCATTGTTGGTGATGTCTTGATTGGGTCCCATGTTCTTCCACCTACGCTCAATTGAGCACGTTATCATGATTTCATACGGGATACTCTACCTGTGCTGCTAGAACATGTGCCTTTACAAGTACGACATGCACGATGGAGCTCCTGCTCATTTCAGTCGAAGTGTTCGTACGCTTCTCAATAACAGATTCGGTGACCGATGGATTGGTAGAGGCGGACCAATTCCATGGCCTCCACACTCTCCTGACATCAACCGTCTTGACTTTCATTTATGAGGGCATTTGAAAGCTCTTGTCTACGCAACCCCGGTACCAAATGTAGAGACTCTTCGTGCTCGTATTGTGGACGGCTGTGATACAATACGCCATTCTGAAGGGCTGCATCAGCGCATCATGGATTCCATGCGACGGAGGGTGGATGCATGTGTCCTCGCTAACGGAGGACATTTTGAACATTTCCTGTAACAAAGTGTTTGAAGTCACGCTGGTACGTTCTGTTGCTGTGTGTTTCCATTCCATGATTAATGTGATTTGAAGAGAAGTAATAAAATGAGCTCAACATGGAAAGTAAGCGTTTCCGTACACATGTCCACATAAAATATTTTCTTTCTTTGTGTGTGAGGAATGTTTCCTGAATGGTTAGCCGTACCTTTTTGTAACACCCTGTATAAGGATTTACTATTATATAAAAACATAAAATACGAACTATAAGAACAAAAGTGTGACGTAAACTGGTGGTACATATGAGAAATATAACAAGTAATGAGTTCGGTGGCAAATAGGGAAATGGGAGGAAGGAGGGTTGATAGCTTGCGAGGGAACTGGAAAGAGAAGAAGAAACAATACGGAAGTGGAAGCGGAATGATGAGGAGAGGCCGGTGCTGGAAAGAGGGGATGAGTGGATGAGAAGACTGAATACGATGGGCTATAAGAAACCATAATGAAAATTATACAGTTAGTTGAAAGACCGTAAATAATCGAAATTCCATACAAGACTGCGATGATCGAGATCTGTTTGATTGTTCAGTACTTGTGAAAGTGTCTACTTATTGCCGGCCGGTGTGGCCGAGCGGTTCCAGGCCCTTCAGTACAGAACCGCGCTGCTGCTACGGTCGCAGGTTCGAATCCTGCCTCGGCCATGGATGTGTGTGATGTCCTTAGGTTAGTTAGGTTTAAGTGTCTCTAAGTCTAGGGGATTCACGACCTAAGATGTTAAGTCCCATAGTGCTCAGAGCCATTTTTCTAGTCATTTGTCTACTTATTAGCTCCTATAATATTTACCATTTCTAAATTATTCAGCACCGTTCGTTTGCTTTCCCTGAATAAGATCTCCAGGTTGTATTCTACATTTATAGAGGAATGGTCAGAATCCTGTAGGTGCGTTGTCATGACAGATCAGTAGTTGTTGAAATTAAAATGCTCTTTTGCGCCATATCTCGAAAACCCCTTCCTGTCCGTCCCATATACTTACCATGACGTCGTTACAATTAATTGCATATACACCTTTACCGTTACATGGGTTGGAGTTAGTTTTTTATATTGTCTGTACCTAATTCCCTCGCTTTTGGGTATGAAAAATGCTGTAACTATGATTTTCGTTTTCAAATGGCTGCATATTTGCTGTGAAATATTACTGCAACACGGTAAACAGTGATATGTAACGATATTATTGTTGACTTGTACAGGTGTTCACATACGAAATAAACTAGGTTGACAAAGGATGAATATGATCTCTTTTTAAATATTCGTCTGTTAATGTTCTGGACGAAGTTGTATCCATTTGTTATAGCAATCTATTGTGTGATATTTTATTCCCAATTGAAAGTATCTTGGGAATACTAGTTCCAGTAATTTTAATACTTAATTGATCTGTTGTGTGCGACGGATACAATATGTATGCAGATTGTGAGAGCCTATCTATACTACGTGGTCTGTTTGTATCTTGCTGTACATACTATTATGGTCTAAGGAAGCTAGGTTGGAGCCGGCAGGTGTGACCGAGCGGTTCTGGGCGCTTTAGTCAGGAACCGCGCTGCTGCTACGGTCGCAGGTTCGAATCCTGCCTCGGCCATGGATGTGTCTGATGTCCTGACGTTAGTTAGGTTTAAGCAGTTCTAAGCTAGGGGACTGATGACCTCAAATGTTAAGTCCCATAGTGCTTAGAACCATTTTCGAGCTAGCTTGGAATTTACTGGAACCACAAGATCAGTTAGGATATAAGCTAAATGGGCACTATTACATAGCATAAACCATGAGGGATGGATATAATATTTTTTTAGGTAAGATGCAATGTTCTGAACAATATCCCACACCTTTCTTGGTATTAATATCGGACGTTCAGGAAAACCCGGTTTTTGGACCTTTATAACCGTCCTTAAATATGGAGCTTCTGGTGTCATGGGAATTAAGGACCTCCATTGAAAGGAATCTGGGAGAGTGGTTGTAGTTTTTAAGCAGTTTTTGAACTTTGCCACATATTCAGTAATCAGTTAAGTTTTAAGTCCAAATTATATTGAAAAAGAAATGTGTACACTAAGGGCAAATAAAAATTTAAACCTAGTCCAAAATTTACTCGTATATGAAAAAACCAAGGCTAAAGTTGACAGAGTGTATTAAAAGAATCCAACCAGTCAAATTAGCTGGACAGGTTGAGGAATTCTACGAAAGTCGCTGTACAGTTAAAATTGGAAGAATAAAGTCGATTGGAACTGTAAAAGAAGACATTAAGGAAACGGGAGAAACACAACTTGGTATACAAGGCAGAAAAATTTGTAGGTAAAGACCTCAGAACTGGAGAGTTGGCCCAGCGGAAAAACATAAGAAGACAGGGGAAAAAATGGCTAGATGAGAGGGAAAGCGCTCATTCTGCGAGAATGGAACCAATATGGGCACAAAGGAAAGCTAAAACATAACTCCGAATGTGCATTTTGTTCTGCATCGCTCAGTCCATGGGTCCCAAACGTGAATGATAATATTAATGACAATAACAATTCGTGGTCGAAAGTTTGGAATATTTAGAGATGAGAAAAGGCGTAAAACAGGATGATGGCTTATCTCCATTCCTTTTCACTTTGGTACTAGATAAGATCATCAAAACATGGTAGAAGGAAATACCTGAAATGAATGTGAAAACAAAAATGCAAAATTAATCACTATAAATTCTTCGCCTTTACTAATGACCTAGAAACAACTACCTGTGAAGGGAAAGTTTGTATTCTATAGTTTTGTGCACATAATATGACGGACGATGGGGTGATGCACAGTGGCAAAGGGTAGTGTTCCACGTGACGCTCCAGCCAGTTGCGTCGTTCTGCCACACCCGAATGTGTGTGCATCGCGGAGTGCTTAGAATATTTTACATTTATCTTCGTGTTATATTAGGTACGGTGAGCTTAAGTAGCCCCTATAATGTTCATTATGGGTTGCATGAAGCAAACACAAGTGTTACTGAGAATCGACAGCGGTGGTTTCCGGAGCTTATTAATTCTAATAGCGAGAGTCAGAAGAAGAATCAGTGGCTGTGCATAGCGGTGTTTCCAGAGTTGTCAGTTGCCAGCAATTTTGCCAACTCTTGCTCCCAAATAACGGCTAGATGACATCTTCAAAACGGCATTAGTGTAGTAAAAAAGGCTAGATATAATTGACGACCCAAAAATCGCTCACGTTTGGTTTTCAGAATATGAAGCCAATCAAAACATTCTAAACGTCACAAGATAACCATTCTATAGTAGTGAAACATTGTAAAATGATGATAATTTATACGTTACTGGTGCTAGGATTAGATTGTGGGGCATTCTCCACTTTTTTTAAATGCTTGATTAGTTTAATAAAACTAGGTCTTCTCTTCTACTATCTGCAATGCTAGAAAAATGCAGATGTTACAGCACTATTAAATAGATAAATAGAAGTTTATTAAAGCCACTCAATAAATATTATAGTGCATTTTCTATGGGGCTCTAGGGGGTTTTAATCTCAAAAACGATCCTCACTGCACCACTGACTTATATAATACACTCCTGGAAATGGAAAAAAGAACACATTGACACCGGTGTCCGGACACTGCGAGAGGGCTGTACAAGCAATGATCACACGCACGGCACAGCGGACACACCAGGAACCGCGGTGTTGGCCGTCGAATGGCGCTAGCTGCGCAGCATTTGTGCACCGCCGCCGTCAGTGTCAGCCAGTTTGCCGTGGCATACGGAGCTCCATCGCAGTCTTTAACACTGGTAGCATGCCGCGACAGCGTGGACGTGAACCGTATGAGCAGTTGACGGACTTTGAGCGAGGGCGTATAGTGGGCATGCGGGAGGCCGGGTGGACGTACCGCCGAATTGCTCAACACGTGGGGCGTGAGGTCTCCACAGTACATCGATGTTGTCGCCAGTGGTCGGCGGAAGGTGCACGTGCCCGTCGACCTGGGACCGGACCGCAGCGACGCACGGATGCACGCCAAGACCGTAGGATCCTACGCAGTGCCATAGGGGACCGCACCGCCACTTCCCAACAAATTAGGGACACTGTTGCTCCTGGGGTATCGGCGAGGACCATTCGCAACCGTCTCCATGAAGCTGGGCTACGGTCCCGCACACCGTTAGGCCGTCTTCCGCTCACGCCCCCACATCGTGCAGCCTGCCTCCAGTGGTGTCGCGACAGGCGTGAATGGAGGGACGAATGGAGACGTGTCGTCTTCAGCGATGAGAGTCGCTTCTGCCTTGGTGCCAATGATGGTCGTATGCGTGTTTGGCGCCGTGCAGGTGAGCGCCACAATCAGGACTGCATACGACCGAGGCACACAGGGCCAACACCCGGCATCATGGTGTGGGGAGCGATCTCCTACACTGGCCGTACACCTCTGGTGATCGTCGAGGGGACACTGAATAGTGCACGGTACATCCAAACCGTCATCGAACCCATCGTTCTACCATTCCTAGACCGGCAGGGGAACTTGCTGTTCCAACAGGACAATGCACGTCCGCATGTATCCCGAGCCGCCCAATGTGCTCTAGAAGGTGTAAGTCAACTACGCTGGCCAGCAAGATCTCCGGATCTGTCCCCCATTGAACATGTTTGGGACTGGATGAAGTGTCGTCTCACGCGGTCCGCACGTCCAGCACGAACGCTGATCCAACTGAGGCGCCAGGTGGAAATGGCATGGCAAGCCGTTCCACAGGACTACATCCAGCATCTCTACGATCGTCTCCATGGGAGAATAGCAGCCTGCATTGCTGCGAAAGGTGGATATACACTGTACTAGTGCCGACTTTGTGCATGCTCTGTTGCCTGTGTCTATGTGCCTGTGGTTCTGTCAGTGTGATCATGTGATGTATCTGACCCCAGGAATGTGTCAATAAAGTTTCCCCTTCCTGGGACAGTGAATTCACGGTGTCCTTATTTCAATTTCCAGGAGTATATATATATATATATATATATATATATATATATATATATATATATATATATATATATATATATATGTGTGTGTGTGTGTGTGTGTTTGTGTATGTGTTAACCATAGTTACAGTGTGTGACGCAATCTACATCTACATCTACATGATTACTCTGCAATTCACATTTAAGCGCTTGGCAGAGGGTTCATCGAACCACAATCATACTATCTCTCTACCATTCCACTCCTGAACAGCGTGCGGGAAAAACGAACACCTAAACCTTTCTGTTAGAGCTCTGATTTCTCTTATTTTATTTTGATGATCATTCCTACCTATGTAGATTAGGCTCAACAAAATATTTTCGCATTCGGAAGAGAAAGTTGGTGACTGAAATTTCGTAAATGCTAGGATTTCTGATCAGTGACGAGATTGACCGTAATTAGAAGTGTGAAAGGAAAGTAGTGTCCACTTAAAAACTACGTTTAATCAGAATATATCAGTCAAACAGTGTAAAACATCCTGGCACTTATTATTGCAAAAACTCTTTACCATTATCTTGAATATTGTAGAGCTGCCACTTCTTGATAAAAAACGACTCTCGAAGCAGCTAAATCCGATTGGCGCTTATCTAATATGTCACAGTCAAATGGAAATTAAAGCAAGGCTGCTTGTTTGGTTTCTAACAAGTGACGTCAAATTAATCAGGAGTGCTTCAAACTGAAAAGGCTAATTAAATATTGAATCAAAAATTTTTAGTACTTTTTAATTTCTAATCGCATGAACTTACAGATAATGGCAATGCATTAAAAACCATTACAAAAATGCAAAATATGAAACAGAAGATAAAATATTTTTGGATTTCTAGTGTGAAAAGTATTTTTCACTTCTATAATTTTCTTCATTTATCTGTATCAAATTTAATTTATCGCTGTATGACCAGCAATTAAAAATGTTACTTTTGTTAAAAGAATCTGATTCAATATATGTTAATTTGCATTTACATTTCATTATAAATATAAATTTTATAAATAGTTAACACCATCGAGATTCGAGCCAGCGACTTTACAGTTAAAAGTCTTTACACTAGACACTTTTTTTTAATTCACAGTCAAGTTAATACTTACAAATGTGTAACTTCTACATTTCAGATGCTAACCTCATACTGAAATACACCTTATGAAAGTCTCATAAATAATTAAGAACTCAACGTCCATTTACTATCAAACACATGAATTGCTTGTCGCTCTGCCATTAAACAATTTGAAGGATTCTGATATCATTATCGAAGTTTCTTCCAGTTTTCTCTGGAATCATCAATATTGTAGAGTGTTATTCTTCTTCGTAACGCCATCACTCTCCATTTCGCCTTCTTGAGCGGGCTTCAGTGCCAACGAATTCACCTTCAGTTCCTGCCGTTGGTTCTTTAGCCAGATAACTTCATGAAAGACAGCAGATGTACTAGTTTGTGAAACCAAAATGAATCCTCTTCTAACATCAAATGCATAATTTAATGTTTCATGACCGCGATATGAAAAATATTTTTTATAAGTAGTAGGAAGCAGTTTTTTAGACTGCTTAAGGGTTTTTTATATAGAAAATTTATAACTGATATACCTTTATGGATTTAAAGTAGTTAAAAATTTGTGAAAACTATGGTTGTATTTAGGATGATTACTTAAATAATATTGGATGTAGCCAATTATGGCTATTTTTGTTTTGGACTAGGGTATGAATTATAACTTGGATGGAGTACTTCTTTTATGGTATCGATGCGCTCAGTTTTTTCCCTCGTCCACTTCAGGATCCGATTTTTTCTCCTACAGATGACAATATTTTCTAAAGTTTCCACCAGTTGACAGGAGTCACATCATGGAGTGAGCCATAGATTTATTTTACAGAGCCTGTCTCCTGTAAGGACCTTCTGGCTAACCACATCGTACCAAAGGGCTACTGATATTTTGCCATATATTTGTCCAGTTTTTATCTTTGTATTTCATTTAAATGTATTCCATGGTGACCTTTCGTAAGCGAACGATTCGTCCAACATTTGTTGGAGCACTTTGGTCATTAGAGCAAGGCCGTTAACAGGTTTAGTGATACGCTAATCTGATTACTGTTCAATAACTTGAAATCACTACTGAGAAACATCGCCGTCAATTGGAATTGTGTGTCTTTTTAACACCTAGTCCTCCATTCAATGCACGTAATGCTGCAGTTTGAATCAAAACTTTGTAAAAATTGCCACTCCAAACATTCCAGCACGGAAGCGACAATTTTTCTCACGCGATAGCATTGGGGATTAATAGCACCGCAGCGATGTAGTGCCTCTTAATGAGTATGGGACTTACTGTCTGTCATCAGTCCCCTACACTTAGAACTACTTAAACCTAACTACCCTAAGGACGTTACACACGTCCATGCCCGAGGAAGGATTCGAACCTGCGACCGTAACAGCAGTGCGGTTGTAGACAGAAGCGCCCAGAACCGCTCAGACACCGCGGCCGGTTGACGGAATCTTCTCACGAAATTCCAATCACCAACTTTCTCCTCGGAGTCAAAAATATTTTGTTGACATCGACCTACATAGAGAGGAACGATCACCACGATAAAATAAGGGAAATCAGCGCTCATATTGAAAGATATACGTATTCATTCTTTCCGCGCGCTATACGAGATTGGAATAATAGAGAATTATGAAAGTGGTTCGATGAACCCTGTGCCAGGCACTTAAATGTCATTTAAAGAGTATCCATGTAGATGTAGATGTAGAAAGTCACCGTCACCACACCATGAGGCGTGTTGGACGTCCTTATCAGCTGTGAATTGCCTGGGACATATGTACTTTTTCAACTCTCCAAAAAGATGGACATATCGACGTGCCAGTTCAACGCTATATGTAGGATGGGCAAATACTTACCAATCCGGCACAGTTCTTGTTGGCTTAACTGGCATTGCTAAGAGTATCCTACGACTTCCACATCGCTGGCAACGGGTCATACACAATGCTGGTGACTACTTTGAAGGTCAGTAAAATTTTGAAACACGTATCTATTTTGTACGAGCTGTAAATAAATAATTGCCACTATTAAAGTTCCAAACATCGTACATATCCAGATCAGTCAATCATCCAGACTGATGTACCTGTAACTACTGGAAAAACTGCTACCCCTCTTCAGGAAACGCACGTTTGTCTGGCCTTTCAATAGATACCCCTCTGTTGTGGTTGCACCTACGGTACGGCTCTCTGTATCGCTGAGGCACGCAATCCTCTCCACCATCGTCAAGGTGAAAAGTTCAAAGATCATGTTTTGTTCAGTGTTGAACTCTCAATAAATAACTATATTCTTGAACGCTAAAACACTTGTCCATAAAGAGTATTCAGAATCGTTTTCGTTTATGTAACATACATCTTTAAGAATCATCTTTAAGAACCCATACTAAACAACGCAATTTGGACAACATACTTTTCCAGTTGCGAAAACAACTCAATATCCTGGGATGATTATCGACGATAAACTAAAATAGGCTCCTCATATTCGACGTATCACCAGATGTGAAAAACTGCAACCTCATCAGAGCTACGACAAAGCCTGCACTCTCATCAGCACTACGACTGAAGTATTGCGGGGCTCTGCTCTGCAGACAGCGATGGCTCTATACAGATTTCCACTACGGATAAACTTTGATTAAGGACACATGTGATGCACATCAGCAACAGACAGCATGCTCCAAAAACTCAACATTACGCATTACGAAGCCTGGCCTATAGTCATGTCGACCCCAACTAATGCATTATTGGTTGAAGCGAACGAATCACCGTCAAAGTTTTGATGAATATTACTCTGCAAGAAATTCCTCCGGCGCTTCCGTTCCAACGAATATGAGCTCTTTAACGAAAAAATTTGGGAATTAATATCCTACTTCGTTTGTGTGGGTGCTGTAGATATTGGATAATAAGGCACCTTCCAAACGGTGCGGCTAAATATATGTTGATGCAGACACTGAGACTCCAGGTGTGGAAAGTCCTCTTCTAACGCACTACAACAGACCATACGAAACGTCCATTCTGCAAACTGATGACAGTGCCAGTTTAACGTTTCAAAACCGGGACCCAACTCACTCAACGGCCATGGAAAATGGTTCAAATGGCTCTGAGCACTATGGAACTCAACTGCTGAGGTCATAAGTCCCCAAGAACTCAGAACTACTTAAACCTAACTAACCTAAGGACATCACACGCATCCATGCCCAAGGCAGGATTCGAACCTGCGACCGTAGCGGTCGCGCGGTTCCAGACAGAAGCACCTAGAACCGCTGGGCTACTCCGGCCGGCCAACGGTCATGGAATTCATGTCTCACCATCACGATGCGTGCGCGGTGAAAACAGATGGGTCCAAGTCCAGTTAAGGCGCTGGTAATGCCAACTGGATACCCAGAAGCAAAAGAGAAGGCCTGCACAAGCTGGATCCACACTCCACTATTACGCCAGCCGAGCTGAATGACATTTTGCAAGCCCTACTTTTCGAACGGACAACACTCAATAGTCATCATTTCTGATAGTATGGTAGCACTATAACTGTTCACAAACCATCACAATAGTAGTACCAACTCCATAGTTGCCACAATTTTCGACGTTCTGTTTCGGGTGCAGAGAAACTGTGGCAATATCGTGCTGGTATGGGATACCTGGAAATGAACAAGTACATGCCACTGCAAAGCAGGCATCTCTGCATAGAGCTGTTAAATATGGTGAACTCCCTCTCACACGCCCAGAAGGCTGTTGTCCCAGGACTGGCAAAATGAATGGTCGCAGACATCTAAAATCAAAGGCAAACACTACGCACCGATTATCGCACAATACCAAGAGTACTGTGATATATAATAAGGCACGAACATCAAAGAACTTCATGGTAGTCGTAATAAAGATGAAATTTAATTATTGGAAGTACTATAAGCACCTCTGTCGGCTCGAACTAAGCGGTACCCCTTTGTCTGTCTGCGGAAAGGGAGAAGACTCAAACCATATATTTCTAGAACGTCTTTGTAACACATATAACATAAAGGTACTTGTAAGTAATCTTCCGATTCTTGATCATCAGTTCCCTATCAGCCTCCAAACCTTGTTAGCATCCAACACTACAGCAACGTATAATCTACAGTATGAGTTCGTCAACAGTGCCAGCATCAAGATATAGCTCCGTGGGCTGTTAATCTAATGCTATCGATAATTAGACTAGCAGGGGAAAACGAAGGTTCATTTAACTGACTACGTTTCCACATGCTATCCACCATAACATGGAACGCTCATTCTCTTGAAACCTTCCCGTCTAATATTGGATGTACGTTTGCTTGCTGACTGAACGCTGCGTCTCTTAAAATCTTTTAACTGCTGCTCTGTCAAGACTACCTGCTGATTATTACGACGAAACATAAAATGTGTTGTCGCCGTGGCCCTCAGTCGTTACCTGAAATTATTAAGACTGATTCTTACCTTTAATTATTTATACTGGATCGCCATCTGACTGCTACAGCAAACTGTGGAATGAATATACTTACTTCTCTTTAACATAATTATAAGCTGCTGGTGGAGTTTCATAATACTTTGTGACTGGAATTCTTTAAGTTGAAGTTAATTTAGATTTGATAAAAGCTGAAGCTCAGTTTAGACTTTTCTTTTAAGATAACAATAAATTCCGTAAAGCATTTACGTGAATGATTTTGGGATAGAAAATTCTTAATGCATTTAATCTGGTAGAAGTTAACTATATTCTGAGAACGATCTTGACAAACAATTACAAGGGGTATAGTTCTTTACAAAAATTCTTAAAAAGTAGCGTTGCGCTACATACCTAATTTTCCATCAAAATTACATAACTATATTCTGAGAACGATCTTGACAAACAATTACAAGGGGCATAGTTCTTTACAAAAATTCTTAAAAACTAGCATTGCGCTACATATAGCGAGTGGCTGGCGAGCACACCGCCTCTTTCAAAGTGTTAATTCATACCTCGCTTACAGCGACCTCCTCTCATGTCTCGCTAACTACGACTGCCTCGTCTCACATCTTACTCGCAACTGCTCGCTTCCAACGCTCAATGCTACAAAAGTGCGGTCTCGCCGCCAACAATGGTTTTTGGTGCAGACAATCCCTGCTACCATTACAGATGTATTACTGCGCGCTGTTTCCCGCTCTTTCTCAAAATGTATCTATGCGCGGTTTCCCGCTCTTTCTCAATAATACACAATGCAATTTAATTAACAAAACAATTTAAATAAGAAACAGTTCAGATAATTACATGCTAAAACAGTTTAAATACGCCTATTACATAATTACATATGCCGCTACTCGGCTTTCTTAAAATTTTACTACATTGTTGAGTCATATGGACTCAACATAAGTATAAAATTTGATTATAGAAAATAGTTTGAACAAAGTGTATACACAAATGCTGTCATACGAAATGATTTGTCTATCTCTAATAAAGAGAATATGTAAATAGAAAGGGTTTTAGTAGGAATTGTACATCAAGTAAAATTTGGTTCCCTTAAATTTAACAACAAGAATAAGAGTAAATGTGAAAATCAATATACAGATCATATGAAGCAATTGAAAGTTTACATTATGAAACATTTAATTCAAATTGGCATCTCTTAGTACCACAATTAAGGAAGGTATAAAAGGAATTGGATAGCATGGTCAAAGCACTGGCAACTGTCTGTGAATGCACTCAAAAGTCTGTTCCTTTCCCTCACATAGCACAACACCAGGTTTTGCCATGTGGTTCCATCATCGCCTTGCTCCATAGTTTTAGTGTACCCAAACACTAAGTACGTCGTCGAATAGCCTGAGTTGCCGCAGCCACATCAGGATTAAGTTCCACCTCCAATGGTCCATTAAGGTTGGTGGTGTGCATCTTGGTATGCAAACACCTATTGTCGTACATCATACTGTGGTGTGTATCTAGGTATGCAGCCATCAATTGACACACATCGGGCTGTGGTGTGCATCTAGGTATGCAAACACCTCGTCGAGAACATCATTGGTTGAAGTCACGTGTTTCACAATTCACTGATTCTGTGCTCAATAACCATGGGGATGCACAGGAATTAAGGTACGGGTAAAATTGTTTTGGCAATGGGTTCACGGACATTGTTGGTACCATAATTTGACTACCAAATAATTTTCCCTATGACAAAATATGTTGTGTCGTAATTTGTAACAATATGTAGTTTTAATTTAAGAATTCTTCCAGAAAATTATTCCCATATATAAAAGACATAAAAGTTCCTACTTATTCAGTATTTGATAGTATACAGATTTGTTACAGACAAGTACATTATTACTTATTCTGTATTTACATATCTTAGTTTCTTACATCATTAATTATAAATTTTGTTGACAATGCATTTCTTGACTTACTGTCATAAAATTTTATCTTCCATTCAGGGGTGTAGTCGTCAGTTATGAGTCGTCAAATGTCAGGTCATAATATACAATAAAATTACTGTCATAAAATTATTTAAAGTATTCTTTTGCAGCTGAAAATTAAGGTAAACATTATTCTGGTTAGACATTGTAATGTGTGGTCCCCATCCATAGTGTTGCAATGTGTCACATGCTAGCAAAATTATTTCTTAACATTATACATTTCTTATATACTAACATAACATACACATTCTTCTTCTGCATCTGTGTCAACTCTCTGCATAACCTGTTATAAACATTCAGCATTAATTAACGTCAGCGCACGGCATGACTTATTATAAAACATTCAGTATTAATTATCGTCAGTGCACGGCATGACTTCAATAAACATCTTCTGGTACTTCTCGTCCGCTCCTGGCATGACCTATAAAACACTTTATCATAATATTAACTGCTGCAAAATCACGTCAGCTCCCGGCATGACCTATAAAATTTCTGTAATGACAATTAGCGTCAGCTATCTGCGTGACCTAAAGATTCACATCCTTATTCTAACTAAAACTACGTTTCATTTTGATGACGTGTGACAACAATGCTGCATTCTGGAATAAAGAGTACATGTTAATGTTACCACTAAAATAATTGATTAATGAACGATCTATATTATCAGTTTAGCTATTGCAAAAAATCGACATTTTCTTAAGTAATTATGTCACGTTATAAAAAAAATTTCTTTCATTTATGAGCTCTCAGTGCACAAATTCATACGTCGTGTCGTTGTCTGCATGTTCTCTTTAAGTTAGGAAATGTTTCTCGTGTTTTTATTTGTCTTGGCTGGCGTAGCATCATTAAGTACTGCTGTGTTCTTTAAGGTACGGTGAAATATTAGGGGCCCGTTGCGTGTCGCGGCTTTGTTTGTTACTGAAGCGCGCTGAAACTACCATTGTTGCATACTTACGTGTCACGCCGTCCTTTCGTCAGCTGAAATGCAAAAATTTAAGTCAAGAAATGTTTCACGTTGGATACATGATGATTCCCTAATGATTTCTTCTTACGTAGCGTTTCCACATGCACTACATTAGCGTGTGGAATATTACGAACTCTGTAAGGGCCTGCATACAGAAGTTCGAATTTACGGCATCTGTGCTTACCTTTGTTGGAAAGAAAATGAGTGCGAATCAGTACTTTGTCGCCAATCTCGTACTTCTGTAGTCGACTTACCTGCTTCTGTTGTTTCTTCCGCCGATCTGCAGCTCTTTTAGTGTTTGCTAATGCTGTGTCTATTATTTCACAATGTCGAAGCCTACGCGTCTTAGGAAAAGTAATTAGTTCGGTAATTTTGTTCGGTGGGTCTTTATTTGTCAGTATTACGGTTGGTGATAGCATCGTAGATTCATTGGGTATTGCATTTATCACTTCTTGAAACTGTAAAATATATTTATCCCATGTTGTATGTCTTTTATGACAATAAATTCTGCATAACTTCCCGATCTCTTTCATTATTCTTTCTGATGGGTTGGAAGAACTGTGATATCTTGATATGTAAATAGGTGTTATGTTCTTACTTTCTAACATTTTCTTCCATACGTCTGACCTAAACTGCGGACCGTTATCCGAAATAACCTTCTGTACACGTCCTACTACTGATAGAAAATCTCTTACAAACGCTCTTGATACTGTTCTTGCTATTGCTTTCCTTAGTGGAGAAAATGTTACAAATTTGGATGTTAGTTCTACAGCTACAAAAATATAACTATAACCATTATTTGTTCTGGGGATTGGACCGAAAAGATCCACTGCTGCCATGTGTCTTAACTTAACCGGTATGATGGGATACAATGGTGGAATGTGTGACACTGTTGATGATTTAGCTTTTTGACATATCTTGCATGATGCTATTACTTTTCTTATGTGTTTTTCCATGTTATTAAAGTGGCAATTTTGTCGCAGAATCAGAAAGCATTTCCTCGCTCCGTAGTGTCCATAACTTAGATGTGTATACCATATCAGTTTATTTACGATCCCTTCCGGAATGCATAAAAGCCAATTATTACCGTCTCGGTATGATCGAATAAAGAGTATATTTTGATGTACAGTGTAATGAAGTCTGACTTTAGCGTTACTTCTGTCTTTCCAAAGCGTTACAATCTCTTTCAGTGTTTCATCTTTCTGCTGTTCTCTCTCTATATCCTGTAATGCTGCTGATATAAAGTTTTCGAAAGCTACTTGTTTAATATACATAATACTATGGTTGTTGTAGCAAAAGGTATTTTCTTTCTCCATGCGTTTATTGTGAATGGACCTCGACAATGCGTCGGCAACAGTATTCTGCGTGCCTGGAATGTGTATAATGGTAAAATCAAACTCTTGTAAGTATAATTTCCAGCGGCTTAATCTATCGTGCGTAAGTTTTGCTGACAATAAAAACTGGATTGCTCGGTGATCGGTATATATTGTTGTATGTCGGCCATATAGAAAATGACGGAATCGCTTAAAAGCGTAAATTACACATAGTGTCTCTAATTCTGTTACAGAATAATTGCGCTCTGCTGGAGAAAGTATCCTGCTTGCAAAAGCAATGTGTTTCACGACTGTCTTATCTTCTTCCTTTATTTCTTGGAAAATATGAACTCCTAGTGCTGTGGTTGAACTATCTGTTGCAACGGAAAAGTTTTGTGTTGGGTCAGGGTGTGATAACAAAGGTGCTTTTAATAATGCTTCTTTCAAGTTCTCGAATTCAGCTTCAACGTCTTCATTCCATGACCAAAGTGTGTTTTTACTTGTAAGCTGGTATAGCAAGGGCGTGTCTAATGCTTTGTAGTGGATAAATTTTCTAAAATAATTGATAAGACCTAAAAAGCTCCGAAGTTCCTTTTTGTTTGTTGGCACGTCGATGTCTTTCACTGCTTGCAATTTGTCAGGGTCTGGTGCGATACCTGTTTGTGAGATAATGTGCCCTAGAAATTTTATTGACGCTTTACCAAATTCAGATTTACGCAAGTTTATAGTTATACCATTCTGCTCGAATGTATTCAGTAATTGTTGAAGAGTATGATTGTGTTGTTCCCAGTTTTCTGCTGCAATTAAAATGTCATCGACATATGTAGTAATTTTGTTTTTCAGATCTTGTGGTAGAATAGTATTCATGCCTCGTATAAAGGCGGCAGACGAAATCGTTAGTCCAAACGGAAGTTTACAAAATTGATAGCATTCCCCAAAGCAAAGGAATGCCGTATATTTTCGGCAATTTGGGTGTAGTTGGATTTGCCAAAACCCTGATTTGAGTGTAGTATAAATGGAGGTGCCATGAAATTTTTGCAGTAACTTTTCTAACGTCTGTGGTCGGTCGGTTTCTGTAATGATTATTTTATTAACTTGACGTGAATCTAAAACTAAACGTAGTGATCCATCCTTCTTTTCAACAATGTGTAGTGGATTTATATATTGGCTGGCTGCTGGTTCTATTATTCCTTGATCGATCATTGCTCGTAATTCTTTCTTAACTGCTTCTGTGTGTATGTGTGGGATTGGATAATGCTTTGCTTTGAAAGTCTCGTGTGGTTTCACCTGAAATTCGTACATAAATCCTGTCATTGTTCCTGGAACACTGGCAAAAACTGCTATGTGTTGTACCAGAATATTTTCAAGTTCTGTGCGTTCTGCGTCGCATTTTGCTACACTATTGTCTACCTTGCGTGTAATTGTCTCGAACATATTGTACTCCTGTTCCTCTACCAAGTCATTATTAAGTGTGTTCGTGTATAGTGCGATATAACAATCGTTATCTTGAGAATCAGTAATAATCTCGATCCTGTGCATATTTTGTTCTTCGGAGGATACTGTGTTTTGAAATCTTACGATCACTTCCCTGTTTTCCTTTTGTAGTGTGAGGTATGACGATTTGAAGTCAATCTTCGCATCGTACTGAACAAGAAAATTTATTCCTAATATCATGTCTGTTGTTAAATTCGGAACTATCCAACAATCACTGTGGAACGTTTCCCCTGCAAAAACAAATGTTAATTGTGTCTGTCTTTTAACTTCAATGCCTTTTCCTGCAAAAGCTCCCTTGACCTTCGTTCTGTTTAAAGGAAATACTGGGTAATCATTATTGCTATTGCATCTGTTAAATGTGTCTTCGTTAATTACGCACATAGGTGAACCTGAATCAATTATCGCTAAAATATTGTGCGACTGTAAATTTATCTCTATTATTGGGTGATATATTGTTTTCTGTAGGATTGGTTTTTCCTGTAACAATGTGTCTCTCACGTCGTCAAATGTAATGGCATTTTCGGTCGTTATGTTTTCTCTGTGTGATTTCATAGTATCGACATTAAGAGATTCATTGCAGGTTTTCTCTAGTCATAATTCTTCCGATATGTGATTTTCAGCTTGGGAGTTTGGTATGTGTTCTATCAACTGTACAGTTCTGCCGTTTTGATTATTAGCAGTGTCTGGTGGATGAAATCTGGTGTCTGGTACATTCATACGGTAACGCAGCTGTTGGGCCCTGTTGTAGTTTCCGTTAAAATTGTCATTGTGGAACGTCCTCGGCGGTCTGAGTTCGTTTTCTTTTCTCCTGTCGTTATAACTGTGACTGTACGGCAGCCCACCTGCACCCCGTAGAAACGTTTGTTTTTGTTCATTTTGCGGTCGACCCGCGTAATGGCCTTCCCCGGTCGCATTATCTGAGCGATGATTCATATGGAAATTTGACCTATTCGGTTGCGTGTTAAGTCTCGGATTCTGTTGCTGTCCTGAATATAAATTTACCGTGTCAGTATAATGTTTTTCATTACTCCTGTTTTCGTTGTCATTCTCGCTGCGAAAGCGTTTACTCGGATTGTTATTACCAAATCGTGTTTGTTCAAAAGTAGCTGAGTTTGTTTGTTTTCCGTTCTGTCGTGAAAAATTTTTGTTAACAAATGCGTAGTCTGCCTGGTGTGCTTCTAATAGTTGTAAGATGTCTCTAAAAGCGGGTACATTGTCCTTTTGTTGCCCTGTCAGTAATGACACTTTCAAAGCTCTGGGCAGTTTTGAAATGCAAAGCTGTATTAATGCCGATTGACTGTATGGCTCGTTGAGGTACTGGTTCTGTTCCACCATGTACTCGAAAAATTGTGTGATTGTTGGAAAGATAGAATTTTCAAAGTTTGGCAAACTAAGTAGCCGATCTTTGATGCTGTTTTGTGTAGTGTCAGACCAATATGCTGATAAAAATGCTTCCTCAAATGCTTCTACGGAAAAACATTGTCTAGCAATTGGTCGCATTCGTCGTGCTGGTTCTCCTTCAAGAAAACTGACAATAAATTCTAACTTATGTTGTACTGGCCATGATGGTGGAAGTGCTCCCCTGAACTGTTGGATAAAATCCAACGGATGTATTTGCGCCCTGTCGTTTTTAAATGTTTTAAACTTTCTAACTGAAAGAAAATGTTTGTGATCAAAACTGTCATGTCTGTGTGTGTAAGTGTTGTCGTATTGTCTTGAATATGGATTCGGGTGTCTTTCTTCCTGGGTAAAATCTCTTACTCTCTGAAGTCTACCAACATTATATGTATTATGGATCTGCGGCATTTCGTAACGGTGTGTGTTCTGTTGAAAATGATTATGTGCGGCGGTTTCTTGTGCGTCCGCTATCTCTTGCTGTAGAGAATTTATTTGCTGATGCAATGAATGATTACGCGATTTTAGATCTGTGATAGTTTGTTGTATATTTGTCAATGGCGTGTTATTACTATTAGAGTTCTGTTGCACTGGGACTGGTGCAGTGTCGTCTGATCTCTCGTCATTGTTAGTATCTAAAAGATCTATTCTTGTAGTGAGTTCATTGATCTTTTCTGTCAGTTCGTTTCGTAATTTACGGTTGCTTTTGGTGACTTTCTTAAAATCTGCCTTTAAATTTTCTGTGTCATGGTTAATTTCTATGTGTTCTATTTTGTCAGTTAGTGTCTGAACGTCCTCTGTTAATTTATCTTTAACATTCTGGATTTCAGTGTCTGTAGAAGTTTTCACATCGATTGTAGAAACGTCGTATGCGATATCCACTTCTGAAGACGCTGGCAGATACTGCAGTACTATAACACGTAGGACAATTTATTGTTATTGGTCCATGCACGACACTTTATTTCAATATCAATTTTACGCGCCTAGGTGTTCGTATATAGCTGAAACTAATGAACAAAAAGTAAATAAACAGCACACAACTTCGATGTTCAAATCACATGAAAGCCACATGTCGCAATTACTACATAATTTCGTTGTTACATCTACATGACTACATCACCACGATTTCTTTGCAATCCAGGCTTACGTGCCTGACAGAATGTTCGGACTGTTTCTCTACCGTGTCACTCATTAACAGTGTGCGGGAAAAAGAACCACTTAAATCTTCCTTGCAAGCCTTGAATTACATTATTGCTTGGTTTCTTCCTGTGTAAGTTCCAGAGGAAATAATGGTTCAAATGGCTCTGAGCAGTATGGGACTCAACTGCTGTAGTCATTAGTCCCCTAGAACTTAGAACTACTTAAACCTAACTAACCTAAGGACATCACACACATCCATGCTCGAGGCAGGATTCGAACCTGCCACTGTAGCAGTCGCACGGTTCCGGACTGCGCGCCTACAACCGCGAGACCACCGCGGCTGGCGAGGAAATAATATTTTGGCATTCTGAACAGATGTTGGTGATTGAAATTTCGTAAAAAGATCTCGCGGCAACGAAAAACGCTTTTGTTTTCATGAATGTTACCCCAACTCGATTATCAAATCTGAGACCCTCTCTCCCCTATTTCGTGACATTACAAATCGTGCTACCGTTCCTTGGACGTTTTTGCGTGCACAGTCAATCACGTCTGTCAAGGATATTATAGCAGTGGACGGTCACACGTAGTGTAGGCAGTGTTTTCAGTTGGCCTGTTGTGTATTCTTTCTGTGAGGCCAATAAAACGCAGTCATCGTTTGCCTTCCCCACAAAAGCATGTTTTCGATCGTTCCAGTTTACGTTTTACTGGGTACTGAGATGAACTGACAGTGCTTCGACTTGTGTTTTGTCATGTAACCGAAAGTTAATTATTGTTATTGGACGCAGATTTCGTGTTTAATGTATTCCTCATTCAACACAGTACACTCCTCGTACACCACACATAACTGTTTCAAAGTATTAAATTGTTACTGATGTTACCAAGTTGCAGTGGTCATCTTAACATGCCGTTTTGAAACAAAGGAAAATATTATAGCGAAATGTAGCAACTAAGAAGCGGAGTATGCAAACAAACAAACATTTCCGGTTTAAGTAGTTGCAGTAGGTCTACTAACAGTAACGTAAATTAGGAGCAAAGTCCATTAGTAGATCATTATCAGGAAAACCAGCCCTCATAATGCAAAGTGCCACTACATGAAAGAAAGTTTCCAAACATGTCAATGAGTAGTCGAGGAAAGTGGACGCATTCTGTCTACTGAATTCCAACGCACGCCACTTACCATGGGACACGCCAAGTGTCATACCCCGATCTTGCTGAAACTTCGCTCAATGAAAGAGGGGACAAAATAAGCGAAAACGTGTCTCGGCTTTTCTGCATACACTCTACCGCTTCTAAGAAAATAACGGTCAATGTTTTCAATGCGCTGTTGCTATAGTGTAAATACCTCTTAGCGGGTAAGGATTCAACTGAAGCGGTTGCTCTGCGGCTACCATAGCGACTTCGGAACTTTGCGCTGCGAGTTCGAAACCCGGTTTTTCTTTTTTTTCCCCTCTCACTCTCTGAATTATTTACGAATGTTTATTCCAATTTATGTTGAAACACTGTTGTCGTCATTCGTCAGTTAATTTACTGTGTAAAGAAATAAGTTATAAAGGGAACATACAGCGCGTAGTGGGGCGATCACTGTGTTGTAGAAATAATTCAGAAGCCAAGATCGCTTAAATACTGTTTACTGGATAGCCGGTTTCAACACACTAAAGGTGCCATCATCGGATCTGAATGTAGATTAACATCTACAAACCATTTGGATATAACGATGCATGAGGTAGACCAGATGATTTTAGATCAGCTCTTCTCATTCGTTTATTATTTTTTAATTCATTAATTACACATAAAGTTAATTGGCAAATAATGACAACATTATTTCAACATAAATTAGAAAAAAACATTTGTAGATAATTCTGATAGAGAGCCAGGAAAAAGTAATAATAAAAAAACCCAATCTTGTCTCTAACACGGGAATCAAAGTTAAGAAGGAACGAAAGTAGCCACTGAGCCACCGCTTCAAATGCTTTCTCGGCTGCAGAAGGTATCTACACTGTAGCAACAGCGCGTTGATAACTTCGACCGTCGTTTTCTCGGAAACGGTCGAGTGTCTGCAGATAATTCGAAACACATGTTCCCTTATTTTGTCCTCTCCTTCACTAACCAAAGTTTCCGCACAATCAGCCTATGACACCTGGCGAGTTCCCTTCGTTAGTCGAGTCCCTTCTTACGCCCGGCGAGAGTTATGTATGCCTCAGAGTAAACTACGCCACTTGGAAACACGGCGAGCGGGGATAAACACGTTTTCCTTCTTGTAAGGCAACTTTCTACAGCTAAAATTCACGAAGTGTTCTTCAGGTGGCCTCAGATATTTCAGAAATGTTTCTTGCGTTAGGCCTGCCGCATGTGCGAAACGTAAACATTTCATTTCATGTAACATTTATCACGATAAGACATGATAAGAGTCGACCAGTCCCTTCTGAGAAAAATTGCAGATTCTAAGTTGCTCCACTATGTAATGACACGTGTACGGGCTTGCGATCTCTCGTTTATGCCATCGATTTCCGTGTTAACACATACTTGGCCACTGCGTTGTGGCTGTCATCGTGGAGAAGGCAGTCTGTTTTCTGCTAGCGCTGTTTCCGCAGCCGATATTAACCGCGACGAATCATTCAGTCAACGCTAAATGGCCCATCTGGCTGAGGCAGACATGAGCGCTATAATAGCACTCCATGCAGAGGGATCTACAAATGGCTATATAGCAAGAACTATGGGTCTTCGCAAGTCGACGGTAGCCAGGTGGATCAGACGAAAGGGAGAGAGTGGCAACCTGATTGGTCGCTACAAAACAACAGCACCTCAGGATCAGCAGATACGCCGTTTCAGTGAGAACCACCCATTTGACAACGCACGACATATTTAGCAAACTTTGGGTCTCAATGTTAGCAGTAAGGCCGTCACTCGTCGTCTAAGGGAAGGTGGACTGAGAGCAAGAAGCACTGCTGTGAAAGAAACATTGACTGTTTCCCACAGAGAAGCTCGCCTTGCTTTTGCTCCTGAAAATGTCGACAAACCTCTCCAGTTTTGGAGGCGAGTGATTTTCACGGACGAAAAAGTTTTCTCTACGGCATCAACCGGAAAAGTACTTGTTTACCGTCCTAAAGGTGCTAGGTATAATTGAAAATATATTTACAGTTGCCGAAGGGAGTCGGTAACGGTGTGGTCATCGGCAGAAGGGTGTGGGCTCCTGTGCGAAGTGGAAGGAAGATTCGATGTGCGCAGTTACATATCAATTCTGGAGAACGTGATGTCGCCTTCTGTGACAGCATGATCAGATCATGCTCCAACAAGATCGCTCGCCTATTCATATGGCACGTGTGGTTAAGAGGTGGTTCGACGACCATAGTAATATTACTGTAATGGAAAGGCCACCTAATGGAGCTGACATGAATCCCATTGAGAATAGTCGGGCAGAAATGGTCAGAGTCATACAAGAAAAGGGGCAGTCAGCGTCGACTCGTCGACAGCTTTCTGATGTGATTCATGTCGCTTGGAAGGAGTTCCTTGAATCTCCTAGTTATGTGGCTCGAGTTGTGGGCTCAATGCCCAACAGACTTCCAGCTGTTGTGGAAGCCGAAGGAGGCTATACGTGATACTAAGCAGCATCAGTAGCGGTGTTATTATTTTTTTTTCAGCCGTTCACCAATCAGCTGCAACAGCTGTCTCAAGTTTTTTTTTTTTTTTTTTTTTTTTTTTTTTTTTACAGACGTATATTTTATATAATTTCAAGGAAACGCAGTAAGTAGAATGTGGTCAAACAAATTAACTCACAGCAATATATGTAATATTTAATTTGATAAGAGAAGAAATACTCACCTTATAAATTCATGCAGTGTCTAAAAAATACATGACACACGTGTATATGCAAGAAGGGTACAAAACAATTTAGCACAAATGAAAAATATTGAGGAGAAGCTCGCCGATGAAGACGTGATTGGAGAACGAAGGTTGGCTAGAAGGTAAGGAGGCCCGAAAAAGCAGAGAAAAATCAAATACCCAATAGACTTTGAATCGTTGTCGCAGCAGAGGGTGGTTGGTATATGCGATTCGGAGCAACAGTAGATGAATAGTTTTATTTACTGATTTTTGAGGCTTTATTTTGTGACGGCTAAACAGTGCTGCATCATGAGGCCCACTATTTGTCCACATGTGGCTAAACATTAGACGTGTAAAAAATTTTGAGAGGTGCCGAAATTCTCTGGAAGAGTAACGTGTTTTAGACAAGAAGATGATTTTCAGTTCATTTCATTTTAACCATTCACACTATGCTTTGACATTATAATCTTTGATTTCATTTTATTATTATGTATCTTTTCTTCAGTGAAAGTCAACGGTAGTAAGTTTTCAAGATATGAAGAATAACTGGAAGTTTTTAATCTGTGGAATAGCGTATTTAACAGTTAATACTTTCAACAAATCTGTAATTATAGGACATATTAAGAATTACATTTGCTACATGATTCGCATTGAAGACGTAGTAAATGTATGTTATTTGGTCCAGGAAGCACGTTCCAACAGAAATTGATGCTTACATTGACATGTTGCAAATTAGTTGTCTTATCCATCACATGGATAACGAGGATTCTCCGTTTTGCTACAGTTGTTTCATAGCCAACTATGGAACCTCCGCATCGCACCCTCCACAGATTTAGTTATAAATTGGCACAGTGGATGGGTCTTGAAAAACTGACCACAGATCAATGGAGAAAACAGGAAGAAGTTGTGTGGAACTATGAAAAAATTAGCAAAATATACAAACTGAGTAGTCCATGCGTAAGATAAGCAACATCAAGGATAGTCTGAGCTCGGGAGCGCCGTGGTCCCGTGGTTAGCGTGAGCAGCTGCGGAACGACAGGTCCTCGGTTCAGATCTTCCCTCGACTGAGTAGTTTAATTTTTTATTTTCAGACAATCATCACCACACGTACTGTTTATCAACAAATGTAGGAAATAATCATGCAAATGTGATTCTTGAGTTTCTCCCGGCGTATTTGATAATCAAAATATCCACGGGTGTACTGCCGGTCTATAGTGTCCAACGGGCACAATATTTCGGCGATCAAACATGTCGCCATCATCAGGTGAACTGACGGACTGAGCTTCTGTGAACGCGCCGGCACGGAGATCCGTACGCTATGGCTGCTCAGGGGGAACTGAGCAGCCATAGCGTACGGATCTCCGTGCCGGCGTGTTCACAGGAGCTCAGTCCGTCAGTTCACCTGATGATGGCGACATGTTTGATCGCCGAAATATTGTGCCCGTTGGACACTATAGACCGGCAGTACACCCGTGGATATTTTGATAATCATGCAAATGTTCAAAATGGCTCTGAGCACTATTGGACTAAACAGCTGTGGTCATCAGTCCTCTAGAACTTAGAACTACTTAAACCTAACTAACCTAAGGACATTACACACATCCATGCCCGAGGCAGGTTTCGAACCTGCGACCGTAGCACTCACACGGTTCCGGACTGCGCGCCTAGAACCGCGAGACCACCGCGGCCGGCTGCAAATGTTCAACAATCGTTCGATTCCTTAAGGAACTTTCCGATGCCTTACAGTTCGGAATATATTCATTGACATTGTTATTGAAGTGGCGAGCTACATTTGCTGGATTCATGATGCCCACGGAATGCATCTCGCGTATTTAATGCACTCTCGTCCAAAGTAGCGAACAGCCAACTGCCAGCCAGGGAGCCTCGTTAGCAGGAATACTCTCTCTTCCGTGCGCTGTAGTCGACTGACGTCGTGTGTTTCGATGTTTGTTTAGGTGTAGCGTCATCATACTACGGCGCGGTTACTTCGCATAGGACGGACGCACAGACAGATAATAATTGTCTGAAAATAAAAAATTAAACTACTCACTCGAGGGAAGACTTGAACCAAGGACATCTCGTTCCGCATCTGCTCACGCTAACCAAGCGCCTACGTCGCTTCCGAGCTTAGACTATCCTTGATGTTGCTTATCTTGCGCATGGACTACTCGGCTTGTATATTTTGCTAATTTTTTTCATAGTTCAACGCAACTTCTTCCTGTTTTCTCGGTTGATCTGTGTTCTATTTTTCAAGGTCTATCCACTGTGGCAACTTATAACTAAATCTGAGGAGGGTCCGATGGGGAGGTTCCATTGTTGGCTGTGAAACAACAGTAGCAAAACGGAGAATCCTCGTTATCCATGAGATGGATAAGACAACTAATTCGCAACATAAATGTCAATGTAAGCATCAATTTCTGTTGGAACGTGCTTCCTGGACCAAATAACATACATTTCCTACGTCTTCAATGCGAATCATGTAGCAAATGTAATTTAAACGGCATAAAAATATCGAGTGAATTTACTAACATAATTATGAACCACTCACGAACATAAATCGGTGGTCACATAGTTGTCAAAAGTATTCTACAGTATTGCCATTGTCCATTAGACTAGCAGCAGGAAGAAAACGTTCGCTCAGCTGTGCTGAGATATCTTGCACTGACGAAGCTCGCGCTTCGAAGACGCCACAGTATCGTCTGCCACCATTTCATGTGTTTGTTGCGCTTCCATCGTTCTTGTCGTTTTTCCTTTCTCTCCGTTTTGTGTTGTCAGTCTCGTTTGTTTCATTCTCACCCTTGTGGCATTGTTTTATTCGGAGCAAAGGACCGATGATCCAGCAGTTTGGTCCCTCCCCCCTCTTTTAAGCCAACCAACCAACGTGATCCCTTAGGTGCTGTTCTTACTGAGGCAGTGCGACTCACAGTATGACACAGTAGCAAACCACTTCGCTGGAGCACATAGAAACACAGTGAAACAATACATCTAGTTCACACTAATCTATCATATCGGTTGACAAAACACGAATGCGCCATGCAGCTAAATTGTACAGTACATGGTGAACGAAATTTTAAGTCATCTAATGTCCCTAAAAAAAAGATATTTATATAGATGAAGCAATGCTACATTTGTTTCTGTAGTTAGATACTCACTAAACATTTATAGTTTTCATGTAAGAAATTTAAAAAAGGACTGTTTTGCGATTTGCACATGTTCTCTGATATGTAGTACTTCTCATTTAATCTTGAGGAAATTATTCTGTAAAAAATTGTTTTTGATCTTATGATCGGGTATCACAGCTTGATAAGTGATTTTTGTTTTCACTGTTGTCCTTAGTCAAAAAAAAAAAAATGGCTCTGAGCACTATGGGACTCAACTGCTGTGGTCATTAGTCCCCTAGAACTTAGAACTACTTAAACGTAACTAACCTAAGGACATCACACACATCCATGCCCGAGGCAGGATTCGAACCTGCGACCGTAGCAGTCACACGGTTCCAGACTGCGCGCCTAGAACCGCGAGACCACCGCGGCCGGCTGTCCTTAGTCACTGTGATACTTCGAAATTAAGTAAAACAGGACAAATTTAGAAAAGTTTGCTATATAAAATGTAGTCACTGGCCAGTTTACGTCTGATGTATGTCAAGTCATACTATGCTGCATACTAAACGTAACTAATACAGTGAAATCGTTTTTGCTGCTGGAAGGAGAGCCATACCTCTTTCCAGCCTCCAGTAAATATGTGACATACTTGGAAGTTGTCCACGATGTGGTTGGCAGCGATGCACCACATTCGATGCTATTCCCATTTTCTGTCTTGTTCCTTGTCGTACCTTTCCTGTGAGAAGACGAGTGTCGTACTGATAACCATCGTGTCGTGTGACCTTTATTGCAACGTGTCCTATTGCATACCTCACGTTTAATTCTAATTTGTCAGATGGAGTGCAAGAAAGTTGTCACTAAACGGTCTCTAGTCTGTCGTATCAGTAACAACAAATAAATCAGTATCAACTTCGTTTTGTTGCCAAACGATTGTGCCACAGTTGGTACTTCGTAGCTGAGGACATAGGTAGACCAGCTGTTTAGTGTAGAAATGGCGGCCTCGAAGCAGGACGACGTGCAGGATGTATGTCGAGTCAGTGCTGCATTAGCTTGGCTGGGAAGTATGTGTAGCAGTCAAAACAGACATCGCCGAGACACTATTTACACACGCCCATCCACTCACCAAGCATCTCTGAGCCAGCGGCCATAAAGCCAGCCACCGCCCTGCTGGACTCTCCAGCCTACTACCACGTTGCTATCCTTAGATGATGTCTGGCTGCAAGCAGTGTGCGAGACAGGATACCGTGACCACCAGCAGCCGATTCGGCGTCCACTGCGCCAAGCCCATGGCCAGGGGCCCAGGTCTCCACGATCGGAAGACCACGAGAAAGACAGGAAGGGGTGCGTACGTCACGAAGGTAGTCCTGAACTCGCTCGCTCGCTCAGCTCAGCAGACAAAGTGCGTTTCTAAGCCTGTTAACTCGCAGCTGGGCGTGAAAGTACTAACGAGAATTTCATCCTCCACTGGAATCTGCTATTACGAAGTCTTACTGATTAACAGTACTACAGCAAAATTTAAGATCAGTACTCGATATAAATGGTATAACGGCTTGTTTATAGCATTTAGTCTCTTCTGCTTAACAATACTCTTTACATGCTGGAAGTGGTGCCTCATGCAACTGATAATCATTTTAGCATGATTTTATTTTATTGTACGCCAGTACAGCTGTAACAAACTATAAGCAGACACATGGACGTCTCATCATTACAGGACTAATAGCAGTAAGACTTCATAATAGCGGATTCCAGTAGAAGATTTATTTTTCGTTTGTACAGACACGCCTAGTTACGAGTTAATAGGTGTAAAAACGTAGTTCGTCTGCTGATTTGAGCGCGCGAGCGAGCGCAGGACTACCTTCGTGACGCACGGGCTGCGGCCCGTCTTTCTCGTAGGCCTGGTCCACAATCAACTTGGCGTCACACCAGTCGCCATACTTCCCGAATGCTCGGCTCCGTGCAGGGACCGCGGGAAATAAATATGCCAATGAATAGGTCTTAACTTTGTCGCGTGCTGTCGAGAGCTTTCATGCATTTAAACGAGCAGTTAAGAATTATTGAAATCTGCTCTCCGTCGGAGACGTCTGCTGACAATTCAAATGCTTCAAATGGCTCTGAGCACTATGGGGCTTAACATCTATGGTCATCAGTCCCCTAGAACTTAGAACTACTTAAACCTAACTAACCTAAGGACAGCGCACAACACCCAGTCATCACGAGGCAGAGAAAATCCCTGACGCCGCCGGGAATCGAACCCGGGAACCCGGGCGTGGGAAGCGAGAACGCTACCGCACGACCACGAACTGCGGACTGCTGACAATTGTTAAGGCCTGCAATGTCATATGCTGTGAAGTACGCGTCGGGGTCTGTCTTTCTCGTGGGCCTCGCTCCAAGTGGTTACGTTTTCCCCAGACCATGCTTCGAGGAAGCACACATGTCTTCGGCACTGTATCAATGTATTTTGGAATTCGGTATTATTCAGCTGTTGCCATCTTACTGACTGGTTTTCGGCCGCCACGTACGCCACCGATACCACAACGGCCAGGTGGGAGAACAGCTATGCCATCCTGACCGACGGAAGCAACGTTCCCCCACCTCTCAATGACGGGTCATAGCCCCAACCCATTAGAGTTTATACAAAAGGAATTGTTGTCTTCTGCTGTTGGTATCGTGGTTAAGAGACAAATACATGGCGTTTCATCTCAGAAAATCCGATAAATGGTTTCTGAGAAATTACTTTGGAACTCAGAATAGTTTCATAGTTGTCTTACAGGGCTCTTCATAATGTCATTCAGAACTATAGTTGATCGCTCTAGCTTGATACTTTTAACTGAGGCTTATTACGAACAGGAAATAGTGGATCGACAAAATATAAATGTACTTTTTACTTTGGTCTTTTATTTCTTACATGTCCGCATGTCGTTGACGGTAGCTTAGCGTGTTCAATCAGGGAACTAACCACCCTTTGCACAAAAAGAAAGTGAATTTCCCAACGACGAACTTGCAGAGGAGTCGTGCGTCGTACTGTAACGGGATATCCTCCTCTAGCATTACTTTTCCACAACAGTAGTTGTCGATACCAGTATTTTTCGAATTTTGGAGAGGTCAATATTATCTCCGTTACTGTTCTGAAAACTTTTATATAATTCTCTACACAGTATGTTATATTTCAAGATAAAATTTACACTCCTGGAAATTGAAATAAGAACACCGTGAATTCATTGTCCCAGGAAGGGGAAACTTTATTGACACATTCCTGGGGTCAGATACATCACATGATCACACTGACAGAACCACAGGCACATAGACACAGGAACAGAGCATGCACAATGTCGGCACTAGTACAGTGTATATCCACCTTTCGCAGCAATGCAGGCTGCTATTCTCCCATGGAGACGATCGTAGAGATGCTGGATGTAGTCCTGTGGAACGGCTTACCATGCCATTTCCACCTGGCGCCTCAGTTGGACCAGCGTTCGTGCTGGACGTGCAGACCGCGTGAGACGACGCTTCATTCAGTCCCAAACATGCTCAATGGGGGACAGATCCGGAGATCTTGCTGGCCAGGGTAGTTGACTTACACCTTCTAGAGCACGTTGGGCGGCACGGGATACATGCGGACGTGCATTGTCCTGTTGGAACAGCAAGTTCCCTTGCCGGTCTAGGAATGGTAGAACGATGGGTTCGATGACGGTTTGGATGTACAGTGCACTATTCAGTGTCCCCTCGACGATCACCAGAGGTGTACGACCTGTGTAGGAGATCGCTCCCCACACCATGATGCCGGGTGTTGGCCCTGTGTGCCTCGGTCGTATGCAGTCCTGATTGTGGCGCTCACCTGCACGGCGCCAAACACGCATACGACCATCATTGGCACCAAGGCAGAAGCGACTCTCATCACTGAAGACGACACGTCTCCATTCGTCCCTCCATTCACGCCTGTCGCGACACCACTGGAGGCGGGCTGCACGATGTTGGGGCGTGAGCGGAAGACGGCCTAACGGTGTGCGCGACCGTAGCCCAGCTTCATGGAGACGGTTGCGAATGGTCCTCGCCGATACCCCAGGAGCAACAGTGTCCCTAATTTGCTGGGAAGTGGCGGTGCGGTCCCCTACGGCACTGCGTAGGATCCTACAGTCTTGGCGTGCATCCGTGCGTCGCTGCGGTCCGGTCCCAGGTCGACGGGCACGTGCACCTTCCGCCGACCACTGGCGACAACATCGATGTACTGTGGAGACCTCACGCCCCACGTGTTGAGCAATTCGGCGGTACGTCCACCCGGCCTCCCGCATGCCCACTATACGCCCTCGCTCAAAGTCCGTCAACTGCACATACGGTTCACGTCCACGCTGTCGCGGCATGCTACCAGTGTTAAAGACTGCGATGGAGCTCCGTATGCCACGGCAAACTGGCTGACACTGACGGCGGCGGTGCACAAATGCTGCGCAGCTAGCGCCATTCGACGGCCAACACCGCGGTTCCTGGTGTGTCCGCTGTGCCGTGCGTGTGATCATTGCTTGTACAGCCCTCTCGCAGTGTCCGGAGCAAGTATGGTGGGTCTGACACACCGGTGTCAATGTGTTCTTTTTTCCATTTCCAGGAGTGTATGAAGAGGAAATATTTATGGAATATTTTAGTTTGGATGTTATAATCAACTAGTTATGAATGTACAGTTAAAATTATTCTTTTTTAGAAACATTTGAAATTACTTGAGATTTTTGTTACTAAGTATGCTATCCTGTACTGTTTACTATGTTCATTTCTGGAGTCATTTATGAAATAATAATCGAAATTAATAATGTAACGAAAACTAGTAGGAATTCATTTGATAAGAAAAATTGTAAACTCTTTGGAATATTATTTCCGCAGTGTGTGGGGGTCGTAAGTTTGCTTCTAATGTGATCGGACAATTTTTTGTATAATAGCTGCGAACAATGTAATTTCGGCTTTGTTAATGTGGAGATGCTGCAGGATATACTAAAGTGTGAGAAAGTCAGTGGAAAACATATTTACGTAAAAAATTCTGTAACAACCATCTTCCAATTACTTGAAACCAACCATGAGGACCTGCTGTTAGATTTTCAGCTCCAAGAATGTCCGTCCCCGGTAACTGAGTGGTCAGCCGGCACGGTAGCTCAGCGTGTTCGGTCAGAGAGCCGGTTGCCCTCCGTGAAAAAAAAAAACACCCTCAATGGAACGATCAACAAAACTAACTTGAACGGATGCCATGTGACGTCCGCAATGACCAAACACAACGATCAATAACGAACAAAATGAAGAAAGAAAAGAAAAAGTCGCCAGCGCGACAGAATGTAGATCCTAAGGGCCTGAGTTCTACTCCCGGCTGGGTCGGAGATTTTCTCCGCTCAGAGACTGGGTGTTGTGTTGTCCTAACATCATCATTTCATCCCCACTGACGCGCAAGTCACCGAAGTGGCGTCAAATCGAACGGTCTACCCGACGGGAGGCTCTACTCACACGATATTTTTTAGCTCCAAGAATCAGACCCCTAGACAAGAGGAACTGGAGACATCTCAACATGACAAGCTAAATAAACTTGAAAGTTTATTGTAATCTTCGCTCCTCTCAAATCTTCATAAGATTTTGCTTATTAATTACTTGGACTGGACATTTTTTTATGTGGACAATAGATGGAAGAAGAAAGGAGGGGGAGATTATAATCCTCATCGACCTGATGACGAAAAACGACTGAGAAACAGATAGAATGAATAAAAAAGTGTCCAGTTTTGCTGCCTCTGGATCATAGGATCGTAGGTGCGATTCCCGGCCGGGTTGGATTTTATCCAATCGGAAACTGGGTGCTGTGTTCTCCTGATCATAATTTCAATATCGACGCCCAAGTCGTCGAAGTGGCGTCAAATAAAGACTTGCATCAAGCGGCCGAACGCCCCAGGTGGGGTCTCTTGGCCAGTAATGCCGTGCTATCATTTCATTTTTTCATTCGTTGTGTCTGTATCAAAACAAGACAGTAACCAGTTTAATATTCAAACCAAGGAAGTCTCAAATTCCGTAATTCCTTGCAAACAGTTTACTGGAATTTTTGAGAGTGAAAGAAGTTTGATTTCATGATCTGTAGTTGGGAAAATGCGAACATGGTACCAATATTCTTTAATATGGGCGTGGCAGGAGATTATATACCGTCTAGTAAGGACTTTCTTATAGTTCATTTGCCCGAAAGCGCAATTATTGCATTTTAATTGTTCGTAAAAAGTATATGTTAACACATTAGGTGACACATTGTCAATCAGTACTGGAGTTTCTTGTTCACTTTGTACAGTGATACAAACGTTCTGCCAACTTACTTGCACCAGTGAAACTAGTCAGCTTTTCTTTTCATGAAACATAGACTGCGACAGTATAGCAAGAAAGGGCAACAGTGTTTCAGAATACCTGGCTTCGGTACTATACAGAACACTCAATTTGCACATTCTTATGCTATAACAAATAAGAGGTCCGCCATCTTGTTACGATAAAACATTTTGTTATGATAAGTCTGCATGTTATCGTCGGGTGAGATTCTTCTAACAAATTTTATTGCTTATTTGTTTCGTTGCTTGTGAACATTAGAATTAAACTAGCGTTTCATAGTGCTGAATCCAACGAGACAAAGTTTATAAATTCGTGCTGCATCGCAACTTTTTACGGAAGAATTAGATGCATAGATCCATAGGTCGGATAACTAATGTTCTGAATGAAATAGGAAATCATAGATATGCATGGCCCAACGTGACTAAAATAGTGGATGACTTTACGGGTATCATCCTTAGGCATTAACAAATAGTTAATTTGCTAATGGAGGCAGGTACCGAGGGCGTAGACGCAGCGGTAAGACACTAGACTCATATTTGGAGAGCGGTCAATAAAATCATCGTCCGGCCATGCATTATTTAGGTTCTCTGTATGTCGCACATCAAATACTCGGCCAAAAATTGTTTTTAACTGTCTTTATTATAAATGATATATGCAAATGAGAAAATCAAAATCTTGCGCGATTAAAAAATGGAAAAAATGGCCGGGTGCAAGCCCTTAAATTGGACGCACTTGCACGACTTGTGCGTCCTTAAAACCAACGGCAGCCAGTTTCCCCGTGGACGGTTTCCCAGCCAGGTACTAGCGGGGCCCAGTGTTGCTTAACTTAGGTGATCGGGTGGGTCCGGGGTTACCAAGATGACAAAGGCCTCTGGCTGTCTTACGTGATTAGATGTCATCCATTATCAACATACTTGTAAGTTGATTTATTCATTATTGCAAATACAGGATGGACACATCAGTGTTCAAAAATGGTTCAAATGGCTCTGAGCACCATGGGACTTAACTGCTGTGGTCATCAGTCCCCTAGAACTTAAAACTACTTAAACTTAACTAACCTAAGGACATCACACACATCCATGCCCGAGGCAGGATTCGAACCTGCGACAATAACGATCGCGCGGTTCCGGACTGTAGCGCCTAGAACCGGTCGGCCACTCCGGCCGGCCTATGCAGTCACAGTGTCACAACCTTTGGCGCCAGAGCAATGGACACGAAGTTGAATAATCGGTACCGGGGTTTGAGGGCCGGCAGCCAGCTTCCCGCTCCCTTGCCAGAAAAAGTCTATTGGTGCCCCATAATATACTAATTTATATAGATTACGAATTAACAAGATGGTTACATGTGCTCTTGAGCAAAAACTCTTGACGTCCACTGCCTTGGATTCGAACCTGTGACCGCAGCGGTCGCGAGGTTCCAGACCACATCAGTGTGTCACGGCAAAGAAGCAAGTAGTTTGTTTTCTCATTTTCATACAGCTGATCCGGTCTGATCTGGTCTGAAGTGGTATGAACAGGAAATGTTTAGCTGGATATAACTGCGCTAAGTGTCGCCTTGTTGGTTGTTTCATTTTTTCCTAGTAGTACTCGAGATTCAACGTATAACTAGCTTCTGTAGATTCGAAGAAATACGTATACGAGCATTAAGCTGGATTTTAACAACCCCTTATTGTAAATTCTGCAGCAATCTCGCCGTATTATAGGATACCTTGAAGGCTCGTCTTTTCTTTCGGCTAGACACTCAGCGAATGCTAAATATTTCTTTAGTATACTATACTGCGCTGCAAAAGTTTCGTCGGGAAGCCCTTACATGCCCTCCATATAATCTTGAACTCTCCCCATGCGAATTCGATATTTTCGGCAAACTCAAAACAAATTTCTATGAAGACATCAGTAATAAGCAGTCATCTGGCTGTCACCCGCAGCTGCATTCTCACACCAGTAGTTTTGTTAAAACATATGATAGTGAGTAAGTATATTGTTGCACGTGCAATAAAGTCAGCTACCCTCACACGACTGGCTGTAGTGGCAAGGATAGCTAGTGATGTGCTTCCCTCCCCCAAACCTGGCTCATCCACCGTTCGATGCCCCCAATACACGATGACATACATGACATGACATGCTCAGCATTACTGGCAATATCCAGAAAGCTAACTTGCCACTTATGAAGGAAGTTCGTAACTTGCCCATAGGGCAAGAGAATCATTTCAGCCTCAACCAACAAGGCTGCAATCGGTCTGGAAAAAGCAATAGAACGCGCAGTCGGCAGGGAAATGCTGGCTGTCAGAAACAAACAACTATAATGGAGTGAAGCGTGGCCTACAGAATTAGGTAATAAAAGGGAGAAGGTCAGAATGTGCTGCGAGGTCTCTCTCTCTCTCTCTCTCTCTCTCTCTCTCTCTCTCACACACACACACACACACACACACACACACACACACACACACACACACGGACACAGAGGGAGAGGGAGAGAGAGAGAGAGATGGAGAGAAGAGCTGATTTATACAGCAAAACGGCTAAAATACCAGGAAAAATCATTTAAGTACAGAATGATTGGTTTATGAATTACGTCTCCAGTGAACTGAGCCTGAACTCTGTGGTTTTCTTCTTCTTCTTCTTTACCTTATCTCTTTAATCGGCATCTTAATTTTTGGGTTTTGGCGATGTTAGTATAGAGCGTGCCGGGATGACTCTCGTGTCGCTACCCTCTTCTCTCCAGGACTGAATATGCGCAACCCAGCTATCTGCATCTAGTGTTGTCCAATGTGAAGATGTGTGAACGTGTTTTAAATGTTTGCGAATCTTGTAACTGAGGTGGCACATCGGTACCCATCCTCCATTCATCTAGTTTGGCGTGGAAAACAGCCTAAAAACCACATACAGCCTGGGTAATGCACGGGCCCTTGTCATTAACCCGCCAGTTGGAGTCTGTACGGGTACAGCAAGCCTTCCCAGAATCCTAGGAACCAGCGAGCTAACGGGTGCTGCTATCTGAGTAGGCCCATGTATCCTTGAGGTAAGACTTAAACTAACGACTAGTAACACAAGTACACCTACAGTTTTGTTGACTATGAGTAGAGGTGGTTAGCTAAGAAAAAACTGAGAAAGTCGACCAGTCTAATTAGGCAAGTGTTGCCGCCTGTACTATAACATTTTCTGTTACGAGCTTGATAACAAGCGTCTCAATCATCAAAGGCTGAGATTTAAAGCTCTACTTACGGGTTACATTACTTACGGGATGGTTTCTTGTTTTGTTTGTTTTTGTCTTGCAAGGTAAAATTTTCTGGTAGCTAATGATGCGGCGATCAGAAAGCGTGCAGTTGGTCATGAGTTTAGCCGTACTGCCCCTACTCACTATTACGAAGTTTTAACTACGCCAGTTGAGCGAGCATTGCACCATGCTCCGCTGTATAGCAACCAGTCAGATGAGAATTCGCTTACCTTAACTAATACAGTAATAATCTTTTCCTCTGCCTCGTGATGACTGGGTGTTGTTTGATGTCCTTAGGTTAGTTAGGTTTAAGCAGTTCTAAGTTCTAGGGGACTGATGACCATAGATGTTAAGTCCCATAGTCCTCAGAGCCATTTGAACCAATAATCTTTACATTGGATTCAGAAAATATGGAAATAACCAAAGCAGATTTTGAGAAGAAATTGACATGGATTATGAAACACAGACTTCATTAATGCACTTCACTTCGGAAGAGGTAAGATGGGTTAAACGTCAAGGATAAGCTAAGCTCCTAGGCCAGAGTGCATGAAGGCCGAATTGTTTCAAGCACTGGAGGATAAGATCGTACCTTAATTGGTAAGTCTGTTCAGCGAGTATTTGCTGCAAGGGAGAATCCCAAAGTCGTAGAAATTATCAATGTGGTCATCTGTAGGAAAAAGGATGACAAACATTGCACATCGACCCACATACCTATTAAACAACGTAACATAAGCGAGAGATGTTGTTTTGGATTTGACTATTTGAGCTAAGAGAACTGAGAAGACTCAATGAAACCCAATTTGTGGTTTGGAAAGAGATATCAGTGGAGGATGCCATTAATCAAGCACTGAGCATTCGAGAAAATACAGCAGACATGTATGCTATGGGAATAATGCTGCAAATAGCATGATCGTTCGTGATGGTTTAATTTGTTCTCATAGCTGTGGGCTTGCAACGCCCTGCTTTTTGTACAAAAATTTAAGGAACTGTTGTATGAATAGGCAGGCCAGACTTACTTGCCCAGGCAGGTCAAGTTATGCAGAAAGTAACAACGAAAAGATACTTACATAGATGTATTTTGGGGCCAACGTTTTGGGATATAGGCGTAGAGCCCCTGTATAAAAAGTAACAGCGGTCGCCAGATGTAAGTGGTTGAGTACCTAACGCAGACAATCTGCTTCGCATCGTGACTGGCTGACCTAGAGCACAGTGTTGTGTCATCAGATTCAGGCAAGTATGTTTTGTGGAAAGGAATACAACTGTGGTGTTGGTGTTGTTGTTGGCATTGGCTCTTCTCCTTTGAATTTATTTTTGACACAAACTTTCCTGTGAACGAATCAGAGGAGCAGAAGGTTACCACTGCAGAGATACTTCAGACGTTATGGAATCAGATGGTGGAAATGCAAGTAGACAATGTAGAGCTGATCAAACTACTGGATGCACCGACAGAGAATTGGAAGGATCAGCCCTTATCCAGTACAGGTACCTATGTAAGACCCCAGTACTGCTAACTTAGTCTCTACTTTTTTGGATAAGACAGGTGAGGGTGTGTTAACATTCATAAACAACCTGTTAACAGCCGCAAAGCTAGCATGTTGTTCAGAGGAACACCTTTTACATATATCGCCAAATTATGTTTGGCTGGAGTTGCTAACTCATGTGCAGTGTGTCATCAGGAATTAAAGAAAGTGCAGATATTTGAAATTCTGAAGTCAGGCTTGAAGCAACAATACAAAACAATAATAGCTGAACAGATGAACAACTGTCGCATCAACAGAAGGATATACTTTTGTCCATGGGAAGCTTGGACCTCGAGGAGAACAGCAAGTTATATGTTAAGTGAGATGGGTGGAAATGACATGTTTCATGAGTTCAGTGATGCTGCGTTTTTCGATTGAGACAAAATATTTCTAAATTTGTAGGCATTTTTTCATCGTGTAGGGGATAATTAATGTGCAGACTTCATGGCTAGACTTTCTGCTTGTACGTCACACTAGATTAGACCTTGATCGGCACATGACAGAATTTGATGAAACATTATTCCACCTCAGAGAAACTGTCAGCCCGCGGTGGCCGAGCGGTTCTAGGGGCTTCAGTCCGGAACTGCGCGACCGCTACGGTCGCAGGTTCGAATCCTGCCTCGGGCATCTATGTGTGTGTTGTCCTTAGGTTAGTTAGGTTTAAGTAGTTCTAAGTCTAGGGGACTGATGACCTCAGATGTTAAGTCCCAATGTGCTTAGAACCATTTGAATATTTTTTTTTCTTTTGAGAAACTGACGATAGTTTCACACTACAGCAAGGTTCATCCCAGGCGCAAAGGGAACCACTTAGACACTGTACACAGCCACTAAGGATCAATAATGTGCCATAAGGTACAAGAAAAGTACTGTGAGGGACGAAAGAACTATTTGCAGCTAAGTTTCTTGTATGTAGTGAAGCTACCAGATGAAAATTAGGACTAGATGAAGCACAGTGGTTAGTGCACATGAGCGTTGCACATGTACAGAAATTAGATGGCGAGCAGGTAGTGCCCATTGATACATAATTTTGATACTGCAAATGCAGAATTGTCCAAAGGATTGACAGTCGCCAATTTGGAGATCTTGCAGGAAGACGATTTAGACAGAGTAAATTCGGACTCTAAGCTTAAGCTGTTTAGCTATATTACAGGGAAGGTAGCGCATTTGAGGGAAGCAGAGAAGTTAATGAAGCAGCAGTTATTGTTGGAATATGAAGTCCTGTTTAATCATCATGGGTCTTCGTCAACCCCTGTAGTGAAATAGCGTAGAATCCCAGCTGGGTACGAACTGCCTGTTTATTACAAACCATATCATGCACTACGTCATCTGCAACCAGTGATAGCAGAATTTACAAACCAACAGTTACTAGAAGGTGTCAAGGGAATAGGATTAATTCCTGTTGAGTGCTAGTGGTAATCATCCTGCAAAAAAAAAGACTGCAGATGTAACGAAGGCATATCACTTGTTTGTGGCTATCAGTATCTTAAAAAGAGCATGGTTACAGATTCTTACCCAGCCGCATCCTAATGGAACCTTTGGATGATCTGGAGCAATGGCGATATATTTCTACCATGGCTATGTAGAGTGGCATTTCTGTGTCTCTTAGATGGGGTATTGTGGGAACTGAAACCTGGACAAAAAGCACTCCGTCTTCAGGCCACAAGTGGCCCATCGGGACCATCCGACGGCCGTGTCATCCTCAGGTGAGGATGCGGATGGGAGGGGCATGTGGTCAGCACACCGCTCTCCCGGTCGTTATGATTGTTTTCTTTGACCGGAGCCTCTACTATTCAGTCGAGTAGCTCCTCAATTGGCATCACGAGGCTGAGTGCACCCCGAAAAATGGCAACAGCGCATGGCGGCTGGATGGTCACCCATCCAAGCGCCGGCCACGCCCGACAGTGCTTAACTTCGGTGATCTCACGGGAACCGGTGTATCCACTGCAGCAAGGCCGTTACCTCGAAACCTGGACAAAGTATGGTGTATTTAGATGACATACTTGGGAAAGAATATGGAAAGGCATGTATTGCAGGTAAAATGTGTTTAGGTGGTTTAGAAGAAGTGCACTATTTATGACATGTAACTAATCATGGGGTACAGATTGGCTTCAGGATACTAAAAGCTACAAAGAATTTTCATGCACCATGTTTAGGAAAAGAGTAAGTAGGTAGATAGTTAACTGTTCTATAGGTAATTCGAGTAATTTTTTTGAATTAATGAACTTAAAAGATATGTACATATGATTAGTGTTAACACTAATGAACATATTATTTTTTAGTCCTACTTATGAAACTACACTAAAGTTCAGTCTTTTTTTTGGGCTTGGCGAAATATTACTGGAAGTTTGAATCAAAATTTGTGGAAATGCTATGATGCTCACTCACTTAAAGACGAAAGGAGAAAAGTTTCACTGATCAGTGGAGTGCAAGGGCACTCTCAGTCAGATGAAAGAACTGTTAACAACTGGATTGACGTTGGTTTTCCCAAATTATGTGAAGGAATTTGTGCTTTCGTGCAATGTGAGCCATCATGCACTCAGCTGCTTATAAAGTAAGGAAGTGGACAGGCTGCTTTCTTGCAATGTAAGCAAACATGTACTTAGCTGTTTATAAAGTCAGGAAGTGGACGGGCAGAACATCTCATCATCGGTACCTCGTGCAAGTTGAGTAGTGCAGAAAGGAATACTCTAAATGGAGAAAGAAATGGAATGTTTCATACGCATATGGCGTAACATATTTTTTATGTTATTTCATGAGAGAAAATTAAAGATCAGAACAGTTCATGGAGCTTTGGAATGACTACAAGGTTTAAAAGTCTTCTAAAAAGTTAACATGCTGGATGATACAACTCAGTGAATTTAATTTTGAAGGTAGTAATTGACCTTGAAAGCCACACAGAAATGCCAGTGGCCTGGGACAGAAAGTATTGTCTGACACAATGAGTATGTTCCACATCTGCAGAGTGGCAGAAGGCACAAGTAGCTGACGGAGTTTGCAGGTTATTTGCAACACAACCACAATTCATTATGCAGACTTCATATTATGGTAGCAGTTATGAAGCAAAATGAAGCATTGAAATGGGTACATGATCATGTTTTAGCAGGAAGTTTTAGAAGAACAAAACCAGATGTAGAATATCAATACAGGTGTTAAACACATTAGTATGACAAATGTATGTAAATATCTGTGTACCATATACAATATGTGACGAGATAAGTTAATTAGAGACTAGATTAGATAAGATTAGATTAGATTAATACTAGTTCCATGGGTCATGAATACGATATTACGTAATGATGTGGAACGAGTTAAATTTTCCAATACATGACATAATTCAGTTAATTTAACAACATAATTAAGTTAATATAACAACTTTCTCTTTTTTATTTTATAATTTTTTTGTTTAGTTTTTTCTTTTTTTCTGAATTTATATGTAAAATTTCATCTATGGAGTAGAAGGAGTTGTCATTCAGAAATTCTTTTAATTTCTTCTTAAAAACTTGTTGGTTATACTTAAGGAGGGAACATAAGGAGATATGACCTGGATAAACTGAAAGAACCAGAGGTTGTACAGAGTTTCAGGGAGAGCACGAGGGAACAATTGACAGAAATGCGGAAAAGAAATACAGTAGAAGAAGAATGGGTAGCTTTGAGGGATGAAGTAGTGAAGGCAGCAGAGGATCAAGTAGGTAAAAAGACGAGGGCTAGTAGAAATCCTAGGGTAACAGAAGAAATATTGAATTTAATTGATGAAAGGAGAAAATATAAAAATGCAGTAAATGAAGCAGGCAAAAAGGAATACAAACGTCTCAAAAATGATATCGACAGGAAGTGCAAAAGGGCTAAGCAGGGATGGCTAGAGGACAACTGCAAGGATGTAGAGGCTTATCTCACTAGGGGTAAGATAGATACTGCCTACAGGAAAATTAAAGAGACCTTTGGAGAAAAGAGAACCACTTGTATGAAAATCAAGAGCTCAGATGGAAACCCAGTTCTAAGCAAAGAAGAGAAAGCAGAAAGGTGGAAGGAGTATATAGAGGGTCTATACAAGGGCGATGTACTTGAGGACAATATTATGGAAATGGAAGAGGATGTGGATGAAGATGAAATGGGAGATATGATACTCTGTGAAGAGTTTGACAGAGCACTGAAAGACCTGAGTCGAAACAAGGCCCCCGGAGTAGACAACATTCCATTGGAACTACTGACGGCCTTGGGAGAGCCAGTCATGACAAAACTCTACCATCTGGTGAACAAGATGTATGAAACAGGCGAAATACCCGCAGACTTCAAGAAGAATATAATAATTCCAATCCCAAAGAAAGCAGGTGTTGACAGATGTGAAAATTACCGAACAATCAGTTTAATAAGCCACAGCTGCAAAATACTAACACGAATTCTTTACAGACGAATGGAAAATCTAGTAGAAGCCGCCCTCGGGGAAGATCAGTTTGGATTCCGTAGAAATGTTGGAACACGTGAGGCAATACTGACCTTACGACTTATCTTAGAAGAAAGATTAAGGAAAGGCAAACCAACGTTTCTAGCATTCGTAGACTTAGAGAAAGTTTTGACAATGTTGACTGGAAAACTCTCTTCCAAATTCTAAAGGTGGCAGGGGTAAAATACAGAGAGCGAAAGGCTATTTACAATTTGTACAGAAACCAGGTGGCAGTTATAAGAGTCGAGGGACATGAAAGGGAAGCAGTTGTTGGGAAGGTAGCAAGACAGGGTTGTAGCCTCTCCCCGATGTTATTCAATCTCTATATAGAGCAAGCAGTAAAGGAAACAAAAGAACAATTCGGGGTAGGCACTAAAATCCATGGAGAAGAAATAAAAACTTTGAGGTTCGCCGATGACATCGTAATTCTGTCACAGACAGCAAAGGACTTGGAAGAGCAGTTGAATGGAATGGGTAGTGCCTTGAAAGGAGGATATAAGATGAACATCAACAAAAGCAAAACGAGGATAATGGAATGTAGTCGAATTAAGTCGGGTGCTGCTGAGGGAATTGGATTAGGAAATGAGACACATATAGTAGTAATGGAGTTTTGCTATTTGGGGAGCAAAATAACTGATGATGGTCGAAGTAGAGAGGATATAAAATGTAGACTGACAATGGCAAGGAAAGCTTTTCTGAAGAAGAGAAATTTGTTAACATCGAGCATAGTTTTAAGTGTCAGGAAGTCATTTCTGAAAGTATTTGTATAGAGTGTAGCCATGGATGGAAGTGAAACATAGACGATAAATAGTTTGGACAAGAAGAGAATAGAAGCTTTCGAAATGTGGTGCTACAGAAGAATGCTGAAGATTAGATGTATAGATCACATAACTAATGAGGAAGTATTGAATAGGATTGGGGAGAATAGAAGTTTGTGGCACAACTTGACCAGAAGAAGCGATCGGTTAGTAGGACATGTTCTGAGGCATCAAGGTATCACCAATTTAGTATTGGAGGGCAGTGTGGCGAGTAAAAATCGTAGAGGGAGACCAAGAGATGAATACACTAAGCAGATTCAGAAGGATGTAGTTGGCACTTCCTCATTAGTTATGTGATCTACCCATCTAATCTTCAGCATTCTTCTGTAGCACCACATTTCGAAAGCTTCTATTCTCTTCTTGTCCAAGTTTTTCAGTTCTGTAAACAATTCGCGTTAGTATTTTGCATCTGTGGCTTATTAAACTGATTGTTCGGTAATTTTTACATCTGTCAACACCTGCTTAATTCGTGATTGGAATTATTATATTCTTCTTGAAGCCTGAGGGTACTTCGCCTGTCGCAAATATCTTGCAGACCAGATGGTAGAGTTTTGTCAGGATTGGCTCTCCCAACGCCGTCAGTAGTTCTAATGGAATGTTGTCTACTCCGGGGGCCTTGTTTCGACTCAGGTCTTTCAGTGCTCTGTCAAACTCTTCACAGAGTATCGCATCTCCCATTTCATCTTCATCTACATCCTCTTCCATTTCCATAATATTCTCCCTAAGTACATCGCCCTTGTATAGAGCCTCTATATACTCCTTCCACCTTTCTGCTTTACCTTCTTTGCTTAGAACTGGGTTTCCATCTGAGCTCTTGATTTTCATACAAGTGGTTCTCTTTTCTCCAAAGGTCTCTTTAATTTTCCTGTAGGCAGTATCTATCTTACCTCTAGTGAGATAATCCTCTACATCCTTACATTTCTCCTCTAGCCATCCCTGCTTAGCCATTTTGCACTTCCTGTCGATCTCATTTTTGAGACGTTTGTATTTCTGTTTGCCTGCTTCATTTACTGCATTTTTATATTTTCTCCTTTCATCAGTTAAATTCAGTATTTCTTTTGTTACCCAAGGATTTCTACTAGCCCTCGTCTTTTTACCTACATGATCCTCTGCTGCCTTCACTACTTCATCCCTCAAAGCTACCCATTCTTCTTCTACTGTATTTCTTTCCCCCATTCCTGTCAATTGTTCCCTTATGCTCTCCCTGAAACTGTGTACAACCTCTGGTTCTTTCAGTTTATCCAGGTCCCATCTCCTTAAGTTCCCACCTTTTTTGCAGTTTCTTCAGTTTTAATCTACAGGTCATAACCAATAGATTGTGGTCAGAATCCACAGCTGCCCCTGGAAATGTCTTACAAACTAAAACCTGGTTCCTAAATCTCTATCTTACCATTATATAATCTATCTGATACCTTTTAGTATCTCCAGGGTTCTTCCATGTATACAACCTTCTTTCATGATTCTTAAACCAAGTGTTAGCTATGATTACGTTATGCTCTGTGCAAAATTCTACCAGGCGGCTTCCTCTTTCATTTCTTAGCCCCAATCCATATTCACCTACTACGTTTCCTTCTCTCCGTTTTCCTACACTCGAATTCCAGTCACCCATGACTATGAAATTTTCGTCTCTCTTCACTATCTGAGTAATTTCTTTTATTTCATCATAAATTTCATCAATTTCTTCGTCATCTGCAGAGCTAGTTGGCATATAAACTTGTACTACTGTAGTAGGTGTGGGCTTCGTATCTATCTTGGCCACAATAATGCGTTCACTATGATGTTTGTAGTAGCTTACCCGCATTCCTATTTTCCTATTCATTATTAAACCTACTAATGCATTACCCCTATTTGATTTTGTGTTTATAACCCTGTAGTCACCTGACCAGAAGTCTTGTTCCTCGTGCCACCGAACTTCACTAATTCGATCTTGGGTGGACTCCAGCTATTATTCTGATTACACGCTTTTGTGCAACAAACAGTTTATTCCTCGGTGATGAATTACCCCAAAATATGATGCCATATGCAAGCAATGAGTGAAAATAGGCGTAGTAAGCTAATTTACTAAGATGTTTGTCACCAAAATTTGCAATGACCCTTATTGCATAAGTAGCTGAATTCAAACATTTCAGCAGATCATCAATGTGGTTCTTCCAATATAATCTCTCATCAATGGACACACCGAAAAATTTTGAATATTCTACCTTTGCTATATGCTTCTGATTGAGGTCCATATTTATTAATGGTGTCATACCATTTACTGTACGGAACTGTGTGTACTGTGTCTTATCAAAATTTAGTGTGAGTCCTTTTACAAGGAACTTAGTAATTTTCTGAAAGACGTTATTGACAATTTCATCAGTTAATTCTTGTTTGTCAGGTGTGATTACTATACTTGTATCATGAGCAAAGAGAACTAACTTTGCCTCTTTATGAATATAGAATGGCAAGTCATTAATATATATTAAGAACAACAAAGGACCCAAGACCGACCCTTGTGGAACCCCATTCTTGATAGTTCCCCAGTTTGAGGGATGTGTTAATCTTAGCATATTATGAGAACTGCTTATTTCAACTTTCATCTTAATATTCCTCTGCAGAAATTATCAGATGCCAGCAAACAATTTGAGATGATCAGGTTGGCCACCTTAGATCCTTTTGGGCAGATATCAGCAAGGAATTGTTACGTGTTAACGATAGTAGATGAATTCCATGCTTTGTAAAAATAAATTTTCCAAATCAACAAGCCGACAGAGTGGCAGACGCCATGGGAAATAATTAGTTATTAGAATTTAGTACCACAGATGCCTAGATTACAGAGCAAATTACTAACTTCATATCAGAACTGGTAAAGCAACTTTGTTGCTTGTTACGAATTCCTGAATTAGGAAGTGTGTTACACCTGCAAGCAAATGGCAGCTCAGAACAGGTTAATAGAAGGCAAGGGAGATGTTGAATCATTATGTCAATAGTCATCATAGTTACTAGATAATGCTTTATCATTGCGTTACACTGGCAACAGACTTTACTAATAATCCTCATAGTGTTTCACCAATATGGAGACTTAAGAAGTGAGAAGGGAAGTTCTGGAACATGATCATGTAAACACCTCATCAGCCACCTGGCAGAAGCATGGATAACAGTGAATGGAAGCATCATGGCATGCTGTGCACATTGGACTGTCTAGTAGTGGGACGGACCCTGTCTGGACTCTCTAGTGTACATAGCATGAACTGTCCCACCACAAGAGTAACAGGATGGCCAGAAACTCTATCTATCACTACTGAAAAGGCATTTGGCAGAGTAACAATGTATATCTATACCTGATTCAAGCCTAATTATCTACGAAGCAGCCTTTTTCTTAAGGAATTTCACTTTAGGTTGTTTGGCGTAATTCATATTATGTATCATTACACGATGCTTTGATCACTGCATGATTACAAAATTGCATTGCTTGACTAAATGGAACCAGTCCGCAATACCAAATACACTACTGGCCATTAAATTTGCTACACCAAGACGAAATGTAGATGATAAACGGGTATCCATTGGACAAAAATATTATACTAGAACTGACATGTGATTACATTTTCATGCAATTTGGGTGCATAGATCCTGAGAAATCAGTACCCACAACAAACACCGCTGGCCGTAATAACGGCCTTGATATGCTCGGGCATTGAGTCAAACAGAGCTTGGATGGTGTGTACAGATACAGTTGCCCATGCAGCTTCAACACGATACCACAGTTCATCAAGAGTAGCGATTGGTGTATTGTGACGAGCCAGTTGATCGGCCACCATTGACCAGACGTTTTCAGTTGGTGATAGATCTGGAGAACGTGCTGGCCAGTCGAAAATTTTCTGTTTCCAGAAAGGCCCGTACAGGACCTCCAACATGCGGTCGTGCATTATCCTGCTGAAATGTAGGGTTTCGCAGGGATCGAATGAAGGGTAGAGCCACAGGTCGCAACACATGTAACCAATGGCACCCCATACCATCACGCCGGGTGATACGCCAGTATGGCGATGACGAATACACGCTGCCAATATGCGTTCACCGCGCTGTCACCAAACGTTTTGTCATTCGCGCACCCAGATTCGTCGTTGGGTACACCATCGCAGCCGCTCGTGTCTGTGATGCAGGGCCAAGGGTAACCGCAGCTATGGTCTCCAAGCTGATCGTCCATGCTGTTGCAAACGTCGTCGAACTGTTCGTGCAGATGGATGTTGTCTTGCAAACGTCCACATTTGTAGACTCAGGGATCGAGATGTGGCTGCACGATCCGTTACTGCCATGCGGATAAGATGCCTGACATCTCGACTGCTAGTGATACGATGCCGTTGGGATCCAGCATGGCGTTCCGTATTACCCTCTAGAACTCACCGATTCCATATTCTGACTGACAGTCAGTGCGTCTCGACCATCGCGAGCAGGAATGTCGCGATACGATAAACCGCTATCGCGATAGGCTACAATCCGACCTTTATCAAAGTCGGGAACGTGATTGTACGCATTTATCCTCCTTGCACGAGGCATCAGAACAACGTTTCACCAGGCAACGCCGGTCAACTGCTGTTTGTGTATGAGAAATCGGTTGCAGACTTTTCTCATGTGAGCACGTTGTAGGTATCGCCACCGGCGCCAACCTTGTGTGGATGCTCTGTAAAGCCAATCATTTCCATATCACAGCATATTCTTCCTGTCGGTAAAATTTCGCGTCTGCACCACGTCATCTTCGTGGTGTAGCAATTTTAATGGGCAGAAGTGTATATTTGTATGAGTATTTCAGGAGCTGCTCAGCTTGTTAATGCCACCCCATGTCACTTCATAACCACTGCACCACCTCACTCAGTAACAAAACAGATGTGAGGTCACACAAGACAATCAGCATATGAATAACTTTTATTTGAAGAGTATTTCTCTGGTTGTTGCGAAGTAAATCGAGCAGGACGTGAACATATACACTACCAGAAAAAATGCAGCATCCTCAAGGACTGTGTTCAGTGGCTCTGCGGTGTTATATGTCGATATGCATAGGTTGTAGTGTTAGTGATTCATTTGTCAAGGTCATCAGCGACCGAATGGTTTTAATGAGGCCTGTCTGTGCACCCTCTTTTTTGACTCTGCAGGCAGTAACTGTACTTAGTTTGGACGTGACCAGTGTTGGCAACATTCTTTCTAGGGTAGTGTACAATCATGTCCCACTGAAGACCACATACTCCTGTTGAATAACTTCAGCCGCTTGGAGAGGGTCACATCGCGGGCCTGCAGGGAGCTTGATCGATGTATCGACGGATTGCTACTCATGTTGGGCAAAATGTATTGCTGGTGTGTAGCTGTTTACAACAGTGGATGTGAAAATTCGCACATCTGTAGACCAATTTCGGAAAGTGCGTGTGTAATACAGACGCCAAGTCAGGACTGACATATTGTGTGATAAGTGTGGCCAATCAGACATCATCCAGCGACAAAACCGGGGCTTGTGTTACATCTACTGTGTTAACAAGCACCACTGGGAAACGTCTGCTGGCAGCAATATTAAGATCACATGTGCCTCTGGCCAGGATACCACTAACACCACCAAGCATGACTATTCCGGTGTCATGAAAAATATGGAGAGTGGAATGTCTGTTATCTTCAGCGATGGGAGTAGGTTCTACTAGAATGTGAGTAATGGAAATACAGATGTACGGCGTTGACCTGATGAGCTGCATATTCTAGGTTGCATTCACCCCGTGACACACATGTCCTCCCAGACTTCATGGTGAGGATAGGAATCAGTTACAATTCAGTCACATTTGATGTATCTGCAAAGTAACGTATCCTGTGTGTAGTACATTGTACAGGCTGTTATCCCTGTGCTATTGCCATTTTTTAGACAAAATGCTATGTGCTTTTTCAGCAGGACAATGCACGTTCATACAGCTGCTGCGACACAAAGTGCTCTTCGTGGTGTACAACAACTGCCCAGTCCTATAAGATCACCAGGTCTCATGCTAAGTCAAAATGTATGGCACATGATGAAGCAGGAACCTGTTCGTTCTACATCTACATCTACAGCTATACTCCGCAAGCCACCCAAGGGTGTGTGGCGGAGGACACCCTATGTGCCACTGTCATTACCTCCCTTTCCTGTTCCAGTCGCGTATGGTTCGTGGGAAAAACGACTGCCGGAAAGCCTCCGTGCGCGCTCGATTCTCCCTAATTTTACATTCGTGATCTCCTCGGGAGGTATAAGTAGGGGTAAGCAATATATTCGATACCTCATCCAGAAACGCACCCTCTCGAAATCTGGACAGCAAGCTACACCGCGATGCAGAGTGTCTCTCTTGCAGATTCTGCCACTTGAGTTTGCTAAACATCTCCGTAACGCTATCAGGCTTACCAAATAACCCTGTGACGAAACGCGCGGCTCTTCTTCGGATCTTCTCTATCTTCTCCGTCAACCCGACCTGGTACGGATCCCACACCGATGAGCAATACTCAAGTATAGGTCGAACGAGTGTTTTGTAAGCCACCTCCTTTGTTGATGGACTACATTTTCTAAGGACTCCCCCAAAGAATCTCAACGTGGCACCCGCCTTACCAACAATTAATTTTATATGATCATTCCACTTCAAATCGTTCCGTACGCATACTCCCAGATAGTTTACAGAAGTAACTGCCACCAGTGTTTGTTCTGCTATCATATAATCGTACAATAAAGGATCCTTCTTTCTATGAATTCGCAATACATTACATTTGTCTAAGTTAAGGGTCAGTTGCCACTCCCTGCACCAAGTGCCTATCCGATGCAGATCTTTCTGCATTTTCGCTGCAATTTTCCAATGCTGCAACTTGTCTGAATACAACAGCATCATCCGCGAAAAGCCGCATGGAACTTCCGACACTAGCTACTAGATCATTTATGTATGTTGTGAAAAGCAATGGGCCCATAACACTCGCCTGTGGCACGCCAGAGGTTACTTTAACGTCTATAGAACAACATGCTGTGTTCTGTTTGCCAAAAACTCTTCAATCCAGCCACACAGCTGTTGATATTCCGTAGGCTCACGTCCGGAACGCATGCGGGTCATTAATTCGACAGTGCGGAACTGTATCGAACGGCTTCCGGAAGTCAAGGAAAATGGCATCTACCTGGGAGCCTGTATCTCATATTTTCTGGGTCTCATTTATAAATAAAGCGAGTTGGGTCTCACACGACCGCTGTTTCCGTAATCCATGTTGATTCCTAACAGAGTGGATTCTGGATTTCCAGAAATGAGATGATACATGAGCAAAAAACATGTTCTAAAATTCTACAATAGATCAATGTCAGAGATATAGGCCTATAGTTTTGCGCCTCTGCTCGACGACTCTCCTTGAAAACTGGAACTACCTGTGCTCTTTTCCAAGCATTTGGAACCTCCCGTTCTTCTAGAAACTTGCGGTGCACGGCTGTTAGAAGGGGGGCAAGTTCTTTCGCGTACTCTGTGTAGAATCGAATTGGTATCCCGTCAGGTCCAGTGGACTTTCCTCTGTTGAGTGATTTCAGTTGATTTTCTATTCCTTGGCCACTTATTTCGATGTCAGCCATTTTTCCGTTCGTGCGAGGATTTAGAGAGGGAACTGCAGTGTGGTCTTCCTCTGTGAAACAGCTTTGAAAAAAGGTGTTTAGTATTTCAGCTTTACACGTGTCATCCTATGTTTCAATGCCATTATCATCCCAGAGTGTCTGGATATCCTGTTTCGATCCACTTACTGATTTAACGTAAGACCAGAACTTCCTAGAATTTTCTGTTAAGTCGTTCTACAGGGCCGACAAAAACCATTACTGAATAACAACAAAAGTCGCAAAATGCTTGTGACAGCCTATCGCGGTATGCCGTTGGGCGCCTTTGTGATGGATTTCCTGCAAGAATACGCTCATGCTTCGCTGTATTGATGCGCCTGTTTGGTCGCCCTTTACTGCGACGTGTTGTTCATTTCGTCTGAATTTATCACACACTCCTACAATGATGAACTACCTGTCATGTCACTTATCAATAAAATGACCTTGTCCTTGAGAGTGCTGCATTTTTTTTCGGCCCTGTAATTAGACTGTTTCATCCACATTCCTTCACGTGAGTCGTTTCGAACCTATTAGCCATTAGAGCGTTACATGGTCTCTCCAAGTTTATATATGAAAAAAAAAACACTGCGCAGTTCTCAGCGAAGGCCACAGCGAAAACAATCCTTATGACTGGTAACCGTCGCACTGTTTTCCCGGATGACGGCACACTGCGCAGTTTATTGAACACTATCTAAATGCAGACAGCGTGATTACGTGAACTCCACCTGGCGTCAGTCAGGTATGTCCGCTCAGCTGTTGCGTCATCCGCACACAATCAACTGACAGTGTATGGGAAGCTGTGATCCGGACAGCAAATGTGGCGGTGGCTGCGCTCAGCCGTAGCAGTGAGGCGCGCGCGTGGAGGCCCCGCCTCAAGGTATCGGCGCTTCACACGCAAGGACAGCCGGTTTCCTGCGAGGCTGGTAACCAGGTCTGGGCCCGCCTTCCCGCATGTTCCACGTAGCGCTTGCATCACACGAGTCCTGGGCGCCGGTCACCTGCTGCGGGTCACGTCCGGAACGCACGCGGGTCATTAATTCGACGACCGCGCAAAACTTGGCACTCCCTCGTTTTCTCCGTAGCACTCGACTTGTGCCTTTTTATAGAACGCTACCGCGCACTGCATCGCTAAGTGCACAGGAGCTGTGAAAGCCGGGAACTTTACCTTAGAGCTCTGTCTGCTTCTGTGCTATTTTAATTCTGCAATCACAGATTTTATACAGCGAGATGACAAAAACTAATGGAATAGCGATATACAAATACACTGAAGCGCCAAAGAAACAGGTACAGGCATGCGTGTTCAAATACAAAGAATGTAAACAGAAAATACGACGCTGCGGTCGGCAACACCCAGATAAGACAACAAGTGTCTGGCCCAGTTGTTAGATGGGATACTGCTGCTAAAATAGCAGGTTATCAAGATATCTACATCTACATCTACATCTATACTCCGCAAGCCATCCGACGGTGTGTGGCGGAGGGCACTTTGAGTACCACTGTGCGGCTAGTCCCGGCGGAGGTGCGAGTCCTCCCTCGGACATGGGTGCGGGTGCGTGTGTAATGTCCTTAGGAACATTTAGGTTAAGTAGTGTGTAAGCTTAGGGACTGATGACCTTAGCAGTTAGCCGGCCGGAGTGGCCGTGCGGTTCAAGGCGCTACAGTCTGGAACCGAGCGACCGCTACGGTCGCAGGTTCGAATCCTGCCTAGGCCATGGATGTGTGTGATGTCCTTAGGTTAGTTAGGTTTCATTAGTTCTTAGGTCTAGGCGACTGATGACCTCAGAAGTTAAGTCGCATAGTTCTCAGAGCCATTTGAACCATTTGAACCTTAGCAGTTAAGTCCCATAAGATTTCACACACATTTGAACATTTTTTCAGTACCTCTATCTGTTCTCCCTTCTATTCCAGTCCCGTATTGTTCGTGGAAAGAAAGGTTGTCGGTATGCGTCTGTGTGGGCTCTAATCTCTCTGATTTTATCCTCATGGCCTCTTAGCGAGATATACGTAGGAGGGAGCAATATACTGGATGGCTCCGGGCACTATGGGACTTAACATCTATGGTCATCAGTCCCCTAGAACTGAGAACTACTTAAACCTAACTAACCTAAGAACAGCACACGACACCCAGTCATCACGAGGCAGAGAAAATCCCTGACCCCGCCGGGAATCGAACCCGGGAACCCAGGCGTGAGAAGCGAGAAGGGCAATATACTGCTTGACCCCTCAGTGACGGTATGTTTTCGAAACTTCAACAAAAGCCCGTACCGAGTTACTGAGCGTCTCTCCTGCAGAGTCTTCCACTGATCTATCATCTCCGTAACGCTTTCGCGATTACTAAATGATCATCTGACGAAGCGCGCTGCTTTCCGTTGGATCTTCTCTATCTCTTCTATCAACCCTATCTGGTACGGATCCCACTCTGGTTAGCAATATTCAAGCAGTGGGCGAACAAGTGTACTGTAACCTACTTCCATTGTTTTCGGGTTGCATTTCCTTAGGATTCTTCCAATGAATCTCAGTCTGGCATCTGCTTTACCGACTATCATCTTTATCTGATCATTCAATTTTAAGTCACTCCTAATGCCTACTCCCACATAATTTATGGAATTAACTGTTTCCAGTTGCTCACCTGCTATATAAGTGAGTTTGAACGTGGTATTATAGTCGGCGCACTAGCGATGATATATAGCATCTCCGAGGTAGCGATGAAGTGCGCATTTTCCCTTACGACCATTTCACGACTGTACCGTGGATATCAGGAATCGGGTAAACCATCAAATCTCTGACATGGCGGCGGCCGGAAGAAGATCCTGCAAGAAAGGGACTAAAGGCGACTGAAGAGAACCATTCAACGTATCTGAAGTGCAACCCCTGCCCAAATTTCTGCATATTTCAACGCTGGGACATCAACAAATGTTAGTGTTCGAAGCATTCAACCAAACTTCATCGATATGCGCTTTCGGAGCCAAAATCCCACTCGTGTACCCTTGATGACTGTACCACACAAAGATTTATGCCTCGCCTGGGCCCTTCAACACAGACATTGGACTGTTCATGAGTGGAAACATGTTGCCTGGTCGGACGAGTCTCGTTCCATATTGTATTGAACGGGTTTACGTGTACGTGAATGGAGACAACCTCATGAATCCATGGGCCCTGCATGTCAGCAGGGGACTGTTCAAGCTGATGGAGGCTCTGAAATGGTGTGTGACGTCTGCAGTTGGAGTGATATGGGACCCCTATTACATTTAGGTACGACTCTGACACGTGACACGTACGTAAGCATCCTGTCTGATCACCTGCATCCATTCATGTCCATAGTGCATTCCAACTGAATTGGGCAATTCCACCAGGACTATGTGACAACGCATACGTCAACAGTTGTTTCAAAGTGGCTCTAGGAACACTCTTCTGAGCTTAAACACTTCCACTGACCACCAGACAAGAACATTATTGAGGACATCTGGGATACCTTGCAATAGGCTGCTTTTAAGGGATCTCCACCCCGTAGTATTCTTACGGATTTATGGACAGCCCTGCAGCATTCATGGTGTCAATTCCCTCCGGCACTACTTCAGACATTAGTCGAGTCTATGACACGTCGTGTTGGGCACTTCTGCGTGCTCGCGGGGGCAGGTGTACCATTTTCGTTGGCTCTTCAGTGTGCACAATGGCGGCACTGTCGCGTACACAGGCTATAAAAGGGCAGGGCATTGGTGGAGCTGTCATTTGTACTCAGATGATTCAAGTGAAAAGATTTCCGGCGTGTTTATGGTCGCGCGACTGCGATTAACAGATTTCGGACGCGGAATGCTAGTTGGAGCTAGACGCATGGGACATTCCAAATACGAAATCAATAGGGGATTAAATATTCCGAGATCCATAGTGTCAAGAGAGTACCAAGGATACCAAATTTCAGGCATCACCTCTCACCACAGACGAAGCAGTGGCCGACGGCATTCACTTAACGACCGACTGCAGGGTTGTCGGTGTCAACAGACAAACAACACTGCATGAAATAACAGCAGAAATCGATGTGGGACGAACGGCGAAAGTATACGTTAGGACACTGGGGCGAAATTTGGCGTTATTGGGCTATGGCATCAGACGACCGACTCGAGTGCCTTTGCTAACAGCAGATCGCCTAAGCAGGAATGGCTACAGGACAAAGGGAAGGATTTGGAAGAATAAATCAATAGGCAAAAGATAGATACCTCCTACAGAAAAATTAAATATGCCTATAGGAAAAAAGAATAACTGATATGAATATCATCAGCCAGGTGGAAAATCAGTCATAAGCAAAAAGACAAAGCTGAAACGTGGGGCTATATTGAGTGTCTACACAAGGGAGATGAAATTGAGGGCAGTATTACAGAAATGGAAGAGGAGGGATATGAAGATGACATGGGAGATATGATACTGTGTAAAGAATGTGACAGAGCACTGGAAGACCAAAATCGAATCAAAGCCCTGTGAGTAACTCTTTTAAAACTACTGATAGCCATGAGCAAACTCTACCGTCTATTGTGTAAGATATATCAGACAGGCAAAATACCCTTAGAATTAAAAATGAATGTAATAATTCCATTCCAAAGAAAGAAGACGGTGACAGGCATGAATATTGCCGAACCATTAGTTTAATAAGTCATGGTTACAAATTACTAACACTAATTCGTGACAGAGGAATGGTAGAAGCATACCTTGGTGAAGATTGGTTTGGATTCTAGAGAAATGTAGGAACACACGAGGCAATACTAACTCTATGACTTCTTATAGAGGGTAGGTTAAGGAAACGCAAATCTATGTTTATACGATTCGTAGACTTAGAGAAAGATTTTGACAATGTTGACTGGAATCCTCACTTTGAAATTTTGAGGGTAGCAGGGGTGAAATACAGGGAGCGAAGGGCTATCTAATATTTTTACAGAAACCAGATGGGAATTACAAGAGTCGAGGAGCATGAAAGGGAAGGGAGTGAGACAGGGTTGTTGCCTATCCCTGATTTTATTCAGTCTGTACATTGAGCCAACAAAGGTAACCAAGGAAAAATTTGGCGTAGGAATTAAAGTTCAGGGAGAAGAAACAAAAACTTCGGAATTTTCCAGTGACACTGTAATTCTGAGACAGAAAACGACATGGAAGAGCAGTTGAATTGAACGGACAGCTTATTGAAGGATGGGTATAAGATAAACGTAAACAAGAGCGCAACAGGGATAGTTGTATGTAGTCTGATTAAATAAAGTGACGCTCAGGGAATTAGATTAGGAAATGAGACACATGATGTAGATGAGTTTTGCTACTGAGACAGAAAAATAAATGATGAAGGCTAAAGCAGAGAGGATATAAAATGCAGTTTAGCAGTGATAATAAAAGCGTTTCTGAAGAAGAGAAATTTATTAACATCAAGCACAGATTTAAGTGTCAGGAAGTCTTTTCTGAAAGCATTTGTATGGAGTGTGCCCATGTGCGGAAGTTAAATGTGGACGATAAACAGTTTAGACAAGATGAGGGTAGAAGCATTTCAAATGTGGTGCAACAGAAGAATGCTGAAGGTTAGATGGGTACATCACGTAACTAATGAGTAGGTACTGAGTAGAATTGGAGAGCATAGAAATTTGTGGCGTAACCTGACAGAAAGAAGGAATCGGATGGTAGGACACGACCTGAGGCATCAAGGGATCACCAGTTTAGTTGTGAAGTGAGATGTGGGGGTAAAAATCGTAGAGGGAGAGCAAGAAATGAATACAATAAGCAGTTTCAGAAGGATGTAAGTGTCTGTCATTACTCGGATATGAAGATGCTCGCACAGGATATATTAGCATTGTGAGCTGCATCAAACCAGTCTCACGACTGAAACCGACAACAACAATGAAACTTCCAGCTCTTCGTTGTGACTTCTCTGTCTTCTCTATTAACGAAAAATGGTAAAGGTTCCAGACTCATGAGCAATAATAAAGAATCGGTGGAACATGTGCTTTATAAGTCATTCCTTTCGTGTACAGATTCTCCATAAGAACCTCCCAATGCACCGCAGCCATAGGTAGAACTTATTTATTTCTTTCATTTCGATCCCTCCGAAGCCGAAAAAACGAGCGAGCTACATGCTGAATTAGAAATCACATACACTGAGGCGGCAGAAGTCGTAGGATGCCTCCAAATATCGTGTCGGACGTCCTTTTGCCTGGTGTATCACAGCAGCTCGACGTGGCAAGGACTCAACAAGTCCTTGGAAGTGCCCTGCAGAAATACTGAGCCAAGCTGCCTGTATTTTTTTTTTTTTGGGTCATCAGTCTACTGACTGGTTTGATGCGGCCCGCCACGAATTCCTCCCATGTGATAACCTCTTCATCTCAGAGTAGCACTTGCAACCTACGTCCTCAATTATTTGCTTGACGTATTCCAATCTCTGTCTTCCTCTACAGTTTTTGCCCTCTACAGCTCCCTCTAGTACCATGGAAGTCATTCCCTCATGTCTTAGCAGATGTCCTATCATTCTGTCCCTTCTCCTTATCAGTGTTTTCCACATATTCCTTTCCTCTCCGACTCTGCGTAGAACCTCCTCATTCCTTACCTTATCAGTCCACCTAATTTTCAACATTCGTCTATAGCACCACATCTCAAATGCTTCGATTCTCTTCTGTTCCGGTTTTCCCACAGTCCATGTTTCACTACCATACAATGCTGTACTCCAGACGTACATCCTCAGAAATTTCTTCCTCAAATTAAGGCTGGTATTTGATATTAGTAGACTTCTCTTGGCCAGAAATGCCTTTTTTGCCAGAGCGAGTCTGCTTTTGATGTCCTCCTTGCTCCGTCCGTCATTGGTTATTTTACTGCCTAGGTAGCAGAATTCCTTAACTTCATTGACTTCGTGACCATCAATCCTGATGTTAAGTTTCTCCCTGTTCTCATTTCTACTACTTCTCATTACCTTCGTCTTTCTCCGATTTACTCTCAAACCATACTGTGTACTCATTAGACTGTTCATTCCGTTCAGCAGATCATTTAATTCTTCTTCACTTTCACTCGGGATAGCAATGTCATCAGCGAATCGTATCATTGATATCCTTTCACCTTGTATTTTAATTCCACTCCTGAACCTTTCTTTTATTTCCATCATTGCTTCCTCGATGTACAGATTGAAAAGTAGGGGCGAAAGGCTACAGCCTTGTCTTACACCCTTCTTAATACGAGCACTTCGTTCTTGATCGTCCATTCTTATTATTCCCTCTTGATTGTTGTACATATTGTATATGACCCGTCTCTCCCTATAGCTTACCCCTACTTTTTTCAGAACCTCGAACAGCTTGCACCATTTCATATTGTCGAACGCTTTTTCCAGATCGACAAATCCTATGAACGTGTCTTGATTTTTCTTCAGCCTTGCTTCCATTATTAGCCGTAACGTCAGAATTGCCTCTCTCGTGCCTTTACTTTTCCTAAAGCCAAACTAATCGTCACCTAGCGCATTCTCAATTTTCTTTTCCATTATTCTGTACGTTATTCTTGTAAGCAGCTTCGATGCATGAGCTGTTAAGCTGATTGTGCGATAATTCTCGCACTTGTCAGCTCTTGCCGTCTTCGGAATTGTGTGGATGATGCTTTTCCGAAAGTCAGATGGTATGTCGCCAGACTCATATATTCTACACACCAACGTGAATAGTCGTTTTGTTGCCACTTCCCCTAATGATTTTAGAAATTCTGATGGAATGTTATCTATCCCTTCTGCCTTATTTGACCGTAAGTCCTCCAAAGCTCTTTTAAATTCCGTGTTACAACAAGTGGCCAGTCACACTGATGATTCATAAATTAGCCTCTCAAGTACACCATCACCACCACCACCGACACCTCTAACAATAACAATAACAATAACAATAATAGTTTTCTACAAAGGAAGAAGCTGATTATTTTGAATTATAAAACAATGAAAGTGAACGGTAACAGATGTGAAATCCTTTAAGCGAAATTTTGAAAAGTCTCTGCTACATGGTGCTGAAGATTTCCAGAAAAACTTCATAAGAAATTTTTATAAAGTTATCAAAAATAAATTGAAGCAGTATCAGCCGAGACGTTTATGTTTTAAAAGATAAAATGGGGCTCAAGCTACTAATAATAAAGAGAACTGTGAGCTATAAGCAGAGAACTTCAAGAAGCTCCTCAGTTATGACAGACAAATGGTACTGTAGGTGCTTTTGGAACAATAAACTATTTATTTCCACTTCCACTGTCTCGCGCTACGCCAACGGGATCGGATAAGATTTGGTATCGATGTTCTCTCCTGGTTTTGTTCCTAAATAGCAGACGTACGAGGATAACCTGCCTGCCTGGAAAAGAGACGCGAACGGTATTTCTAAACGGAAAAGCCCGTCCCGCTGTTCAGGGATAAGACCGCAGTGGTCGTAGAACCAGAAAATATTGTTACAAATTCAAAATCTCAACATAAAATTGAAATTCTGGTTATAGTTAAGGAACTTATAAATAACAAGGCTTCTGGAGAGCAGTTCTCGGGGGAAATATGTAAAAATGCCAGTGCTCACATGATCGGGAAACTTCAAAAACTTCTGGAAGAAATTTGGAAAGCTTATAAGATACTAGAAGAATAGAAACATCTGTCTTATGTCCTTTCTTGTGTAAAGGATGTATGAGAGCCCTCATACATACTTTGCACAAAAAAAGACATAAGGCAGATGTTGACAACTATACAAGAATCTCTTTAGTGGGTGATAGGCCGTTAAAAATTTTTTAGTAGAGCAATTAGACCAACATCTCGGTGAGCACAAAAGGATATTTACAAAGGGGCGATCCTGCGAAGAACAGATGCAAAGGAAGCACGAAGATCTCTCTATTTAGCAAGAACTAAGAGACAGATTTAAGATTACCTCGGACGCCATCATGAAAATTTCATCTGCAGCTATCACAATATCGAGCATCAATGGAAAAAGTTAAAGAGCATCGTACAATACAAGACAGGTACGTCCTGAGGAAAACTTACAGAGATGGAAAGGATCCACCATGGTTCGACAATCGTGGTAGGAAGCTGCTGCGAAAGCAAAGGGAACTTTACTAAAAATTTAAATGTAGTCAAAGCTTCACAATTAACAAAACTAAATGAAGCCAAAAGTTACGTATGGAGGCCTATGCGTCAAGCGTTCAGAAAGTACAACAGTAAAACACTACCTATCAACTACAGAGAAAATTCTAAGAAGTTTTGGTCCTGTGTAAAATCAGAAAACGCATCAGAACCATCTGCCCAGCCACTCTGTGACCGTAATGACACTGACACAGGGAATGACAAAGAAAATTCCGAAATAATGAACGTCCTTTTCGAAACAAGCTTGCAGGGGAAGATCGTACTGTAGCTCCTCCTTTAAATCGTCGCATGTATGAGGAAATGACACACCGAAATAAGTGACTGAGGGGTAGAAAACCCAACTGCAACCGCTCAACGGATGAGAGGCGACTGGAACTAAAGGGTGATCATCTCGATTCTACACACAGTACACGAAAGAACTTGCCCCTCTTCTGACAGCAGTGTACCGTACGACTCTTGATGAGCGAGCGAAGCGTTCGTACTGATTGAAAAAAAAAAAAAAAAAGCACAGGTCATACCCGTTTTCGAGAGGAGTTGTCAAATAGACGCACAAAATTGTAGGCCTATACCTCTGACATCGGTCTGTTGTAGAGTTTTTGAGCGTTTTATGATCGTATATTATAACATTTCTGAGACCGAAACTCTCCTCTGTAGGAACCAAGATGGGTTCGGAAAACAATGATCTTGTGAAACCCAGCTCACTCTATTCGTACGTGAAACTTAGAAATCAGTAGACTAGATATAGATAGATATAGATAGTACATGCAGTTTACCTTGACGTCCGAAAGGCATTCAATACAGGCTACGTAATGAACAAAATACGAGGGTATGGAATATAATATCAACTGCGTGACTGGAATGAAGACTTTGTAGCAAGCAGAACCCAGCATGTCACTCTGAACGGAGAGGTCTCTTCAGACATAAAAGCAACTTCGGGCGTGCCCAAGGGGAGGGTACTTTTCACAATATAAACAAATGACCTAGTAGGCAATGTCGGACGTTCCATGAGGCTTTTCACTAGTGATGCTGTTGTGTATAGAGAAGCCACGACGCGAGAAAATTGTACGAAAAAGCAGGGAGGCCTGCAGAGAAGGGACGCTTGGTGCAGAGAGTGAGAGTCGACCCTCATCATAAACAAATGCAACGTATTGGTAATACATAGAGAGACATTTTATTTTATGATTACAAAGCTGCAGAACAATCAGTGGGAACAGTTACTTCCATAAAACATCTAAGAGTATATGTACGGAGCGATCTGAAGTGGAAGCTACACATAAAATTTATCACGGGGTGATGTCATGCAGATTCATTGGAATAATCCTCAGGAAATATAGTCGATCAACAAAGAAGGTAGCTAATAAAACACTCGTTCGACCAATACCTGAATATTGGTGTTCACTATGGGATCTGTACTAGTATAGGACTACCAGAGGAAAAAATAGAAGATCCAAAAAGAGCGTCAAGTTTCTTTACAGGTTTGGTTAGTAAGCGCGGAAGCGTCACCAAGATGATCAGCCAACTCTATTTGCAGATGCTGCAAGAGAGGTGTTATGCATAACCTTAAGTGCCACTATTAAAATTCGGAAGGCGTACATAATCGAACTGTTGACCAATAGCGAAAAGATCATCAGTATAAAGTTAGGGGGTTTCGAGCCACACGGATGCATATCGGCTGTCGTTCTTCCCGCGAACCATGAGGAAAAGGGGAAAGTAGCACTGATACGCAAAATGCGTAGCTAAGGTGCCGTGCTGTGCATAGATTTAGATGTAGAACACGAACGTTGTCGGAAGTAACTATTGACCAAGAAGCAAAAGCCTTGTCCTAACATTTGTAGACATCAAGGAAGCCTAAGACTCCGATGGCAGAGAAACTCTCTTCAATACATAAACAGAAATCGCCAGAGACAAATAAACTTTGTTAATAATTAATAGTGAAGGGAGACGAAAATTTAATAGTCATGGGTGACTGGAATTCGTCAGTAGGAAAAGGAGAGCCAGTCATGACAAAACTATACCATCTGGTGAGCAAGATGTATGAGACAGGAGAAATACCCTCAGACTTCAAGAAGAATATATTAATTCCAGTCCCAAAGAAAGCAGGTGCTGACAGATGTGAAAGTTGCCGAACTATCAGTTTAATAAGTCACAGCTACAAAATACTAACGCAAATTCTTTACAGACGAATGGAAAAACTGGTAGAAGCGGACCTTGGGGAAGATCAGTTTGGATTCCGCAGAAATGTTGCAACACGTGAGGCAATACTGACCTTACGACTTATCTTAGAAGAAAGATTAAGAAAAGCCAAACCTACGTTTCTAGCATTTGTAGACTTAGAGAAAGCTTTTGACAATGTTAACTGGAATACTCTCTTTCAGATTCTGAAGGTGGCGGGGGTAAAATACAGGGAGCGTAAGGCTATTTACAATTTGTACAGAAACCAGATGGCAGTTATAAGAGTCGAGGGGCATGAAAGGGAAGCAGTGGTTGGGAAGGGAGTGAGACAGGGTTGTAGCCTCTCCCCTATGTTACTCAATCTGTATATTGAGCAAGCAGTAAAGGAAACAAAAGAAAAATTCGGAGTAGGTATTAAAATCCATGGAGAAGAAATAAAAACTTTGAGGTTCGCCTATGACATTGTAATTCTGTCAGAGACAGCAAAGGACTTGGAAGAGCAGTTGAACGGAATAGACAGTGTCTTGAAAGGAGGATATAAGATGAACATCAACAAAAGCAAAACGAGGATAATGGAATGTAGTCAAATTAAATCGGGTGATGCTGAGGGTATTAGATTAGGAAATGAGACACTTAAAGTAGTAAAGGAGTTTTGCTATTTAGGGAGTAAAATAACTGATGATGGTCGATGTAGAGAGGATATAAAATGTAGACTGGCAATGGCAAGGAAAGCGTTTCTGAAGAAGAGAAATTTGTTAACATCGAGTATAGATTTCAGTGTCAGGAAGTCATTTCTGAAAGTATTTGCATGGAGTGTAGCCATGTATGGAAGTGAAACATGGATGATAAATAGTTTGGACAAGAAGAGAATAGAAGCTTTCGAAATGTGGTGGTACAGAAGAATGCTGAAGATTAGATGGGTAGATCACATAACTAATGAGGAGGTATTGAATAGAATTGGGGAGAAGAGGAGTTTGTAGTCATCAAGGGATCACAAATTTAGCATTGGAGGGCAGCGTGGAGGGTAAAAATCGTAGAGGGAGACCAAGAGATGAATACACTAAGCAGATTCAGAAGGATATAGATTGCAGTAAGTACTGGGAGATGAAGAAGCTTGCACAGGATAGAGTAGGATGGAGAGCTGCATCAAACCAGTCTCAGGACTGAAGACCACAACAACAATAATTAATGAAACAATGACAGAAGCGAACTCCATAATGAAATTACGTGGTGAAATTGAGGCACCTTTCCAAATGAAGACTGGTATAAGGCAAGGTGATTGCCTCTTTTCAGTGCTTACGTATCAATAGTGTTTGCAAAAGGTAACACATGATGGAATCAGACTTCAGGGAAGAGGAATCCAAGAAATCAGTTAGGGAGATAAAAACTCTAAAGTCAAACTCAACTGTCTAGCAATTGTTAGAGATACCGCAATATTTTCTGAAAACATCGATACAGCAAGTGAGCGAATCTACATTTTGAAACAGACAGCGGAAACGCTGAGTTACAATGTTCTTTCGAGAAGACGGAATTCATAATAGACATTAAGAATGCTCCAAAATTCCTATGGATAATAAACAGTAGAAGCAACCTAGTGGACAGATTTAACTGCTTAACGGAAGCCAAACGGTCAAAATAAAGAAACAAACAAAAATAGTCTAGAAAATGGAAACAGCTTATCAATTGGTGAAGGACATTTACAATAAAACATTCTCATTAAAAATGAAAATCTATCACTGTAATAGTGTCATAAACGCCTTTATACAGAGGAATGTTTAACTCTCAACAAAAAGAGAGAAACTAAATAGTTGGAGAAAAAGAAAAGTAACGTACTCCGGAAAATACTCGTTCTAAGAAAAGTTGAGAGAACCTGGACACAAAGAAATAACGAAATCTGCACACGAAGTGAAAAACTATCTGTTGCTCTCGGGAAAAGGAGAATTTCAGTTTGTGGAACCTTGGTCCGAATGAATCCAGAAAGACTGACTAAGATGTCAAAACGCATATCACCCGGTTCAGGGAAGTGAAAAGGATCTTACAATCAATATAAATTAACTTTGCGAAATGAGAAATTCTAAACAGGCTAACTTTTCGAAGCAAATTATGAATTTAGTGAGTTTTCAGGAAAATACGAGAAAATGCATTATAGTATGAATAGATGAAAGAAGAAAACCGTGAAATAATGAAGGAATACTAAAAAGTCAGAAAACCAAGAAAATCATGAAGTTACTTCACGTAATCCACAGATGCCCGAAATCGAAGATATAGTTTGAAATAATATGGCACAGGTATTATTACAAGCACTAACATCCAATTATGGAGCTGAACAGATTTTGACATGTAAATTAATATATACACTTAGTAATGAGAAACAAAAGACATGCTTTCAATACATTTATAATACAGTAAATCTTGATGTTTTTCCAGCATAACAAGTATGCCACGAAATCTAACTCTTCCCATGACATTTCAGCTGACAGCCAGGCAGTCGTATTCACTCAGCAAGAAAACGATATTTTTGAAAGTTCTGTTGGAAGCACACTTCTATAGGACTGCGAATATTTACTGTTTAATGAAGTTCATCTTCTTAAGGGTATTCCCTACATAATAATTTCACAGTGATGCATTTTAACACATTACACAAAAAATCTCTGAGTTATGGTATTGGAGAGTAAAATAAGTTAAATGGGATAAATGGTTACAGCCTCTTACCACAAAAATTCACTTGTGACACTTCAAAATTGCAAGTCACACGTCTATTTCCTATGTGGAAATAAAACTGAAAAAAAAACTGGACTGAACAGGTTCTAGTTTCTCACCAGAAAAACGCTGCACTTCAGGATGGATACCTCACGTTAAGTGCTGCATTCTTGTGAAGTTTACCGCCATTACGGACCATTTGCTAGTTTGCGTCATTGCCGAGTGAGGATGCACGTGAACCGTGCTCGCGTGGCTGAAGGAGTAACCTTTTTATAAATGTCAAGATAGTTAAGAGGTAAATCCCCCAACAATGTAAACAGACAGTAAAACCTAGTACACAGAAATTTTCTGGAATTTTGCACAATATTTGGTTCCATCCAAAATTTCGGTGCTCTAGGAGGCTGCTTAGTTCCTCCTTACGTAAGAACTGGACCTCAGGAAATTCATATTGTGAGCTGAGATTATTACCTTGATCCCTAACTATTCAGCATGTTATATTAAGAATCGCTTGCAGGCCATGCTGCACTCACAGAGTTGATTACTACGATCGTCCAACAAATGTAATTTAACACTCAGGTGTTTTAGAAGATTATGACATCGTCTTTTAACAGGCGTGTTTGGTTTCACACAATCTGAAATTTCAGAATGTGACAAAGTCAAACGGTTTGTGGCCAGAGCGGTGTTATCTCCCCAGTCCTTCCTTCTTCCATCTGCTGACCACATTAAACAATGCCCATTCCAAGTAATTAATATGCAAAGTCTTTTATGAAGATTTGAGAGGAGCGAAGACTGCAGTAAATTTTCTTAATTACTTAGCTTGTCATGTTGAGATGGCTCCAGTTCTTCTTGTCCAGGAGTCTGATTCTTGAAGCTGAATATCTAACATCAGGTCCTCACGGTTGGTTTGAACTAAAAAATTTGGAAGATGGTTGTTGCAGAATTTTTTTACGTTTATATATTTTCCCCTTATTTTGTCACATTTTAGTACATTACACAGTATTTTGATTTTTCACATTAACAAAGCCGAAATTACATTGTTCGCGCCTATTATACAAAAATACGTCCGATCATATCAGAGGCTAGCTTACTACTGTCTCACTTTGCGGAAATAACATCTTTCCAAAGGGCTTACAATTTTTCTTAACAAATGAATGCCTACTAGTTTTCGTTACATTATTAATTTCGATTATTATTTCATAAATGAACTCAGAAATGAACGTAGTAAAGAGCACAGGTTTGCGTAATTAATAATAGAAATTTTAGGTGTGCAAATAATTCGTAACTTCTAGTGTTTCTAAGAAAATAATTTTAACTGTACATTGACAACTAGTACTTACCGATTATAACATCGAAACTAAAATATTTTATCTAGTAATTCTTTATCAATAAATCTTAGCTTGAAATATAACATACTGTGTAAAAAAATTGATTGGAAGTGTTCAGAAAAGCAACTGAGATAATACTGACCTGTCCAAAATTCGAAAAATGATACTGGTATCGTCAACTACCGTTCAGGAAAAGTAATGCTAGAGGAGGATGTCCCGTTACAGCGAGAACTAATTTAATGATGCGACGGCACAGCCGCTCCCCAGATCAACGTGATCATCAGATATTTGATATCCACTGCTAAATAAAGGCTTCCTCTAAGCTTCCACCTACATTACAAAATAGAACTGTACACATGTACACTATCTGAGTAAAAAGATCCGTACAACCCTGTTGTTGTTGTGGCCTCCAGTTCAGGGACTGGTTTGATGCAGCTGTCCATGCTCTCCTATCCTGTGCAAGCTTCTTCATCTTCCAGTACTTACTGCAATCTATATCATTCTGAATCTGTATAGTGCATTCATCTCTTGGTCTCCCTCTACGATTTTTACCCTCCGCGCTGCCCTCCAATACTAAATTGGTGATCCCTTGGTGCCTCAGAATATTCCCTACCAACCGACCCCTTCTTCTAGTTAAGTTGTGCCAGAAACTCCTCTTCTCCGCAATACCATTCAATATCTCCACATTAGTTATGTAATCTACCCATCTAATCTTCAGCATTCTTCTGTAGCACCACATTTCGAAAGCTTCTATTCTCTTCTTGTCCAGACTATTTATCGTCCATGTTTCACTTCCATACATGGCTACACTCCACACAAATACTTTCAGAAACGACTACCTGACACTTAAATCTATACTCGATGTTAACAATTTTTTTTCCTCTCTACTCCGACCATCATGAGTTATTTTGCTCCTCAAATAGCAAAACTCATTTACAACTTTTAAGTGTCTCATTTCCTAATCTAATTCCCGCAGCATCACCCGATTTAATTCGACTACATTCCATTATTCTCGTTTTGCTATTGTTGATGTTCATCTTATATCCTCCTTTCAAGACACTGTCCATTCCGTTCAGCTGCTCTTTCAGGTCCTTTGCTGTGTCTCACAGAATTGCAATGTCATTAGCGAACCTCAAAGTTTTTATTTCTTCTCCATGGATTTTAATTCCAACTCCGAATTTTTCTTTAGTTTACTTTACTGCTTGCTCAATATACAGATTGAATAACATCAGGGATAGACTACAGCCCTGTCCCACTCCCTTCCCAGCCACTGCTTCCCTTTCGTGTCCCTCGACTTTTATAACTGCCATCTGATTTCTGTACAAATTGTAAATAGCCTTTCGCTCCCTGTATTTTACCACTGTCACATTCAGAATTTGAAATTGAATATTCCAGTCAACTTTGTCAAAAGCTTTCTCCAAGTCTACAAATGCTAGAAACGTAGGTTTGCCTTTCCTTAATCTATTTTCTAAGATAAGTCGTAAGGTCAGTATTGCCTCACATGTTCCAGTATTTCTACGGAATCCAAACTGATTTTCCCCGAGGTCGGCTTCTACCAGTTTTTCCATTCCTCCGTAAAGAATTCGTGTTAGTATTTTGCAGCTGTGGTTTATTAAACTGATTGTTCGGTAATTTTCACATCTGTCAACACCTGCTTTCTTTGGGATTGGAATTATTATATTCTTCTTGAAGTCTGAGGGTATTTCGCCAAGCTCATACATCTTTCTCACTAGATGGAAGAGTTTTGTTAGGCCTGGCTCTCCCAAGGCTGTGTGGGGCGGCGGGTGGAATAATTGTTAATGTTCCTATTATTTATTTAATGTTGTTGTTTGCTGTTCTTATCACTGGCTCTCTAACTACAATACTGGCAACCAGAAAGTGATTAACAAAATGTGAAGCCTGTAATTAGAATTCCTAGTGCCCGCTTCACCTGACAAATACATTTATAGCTACAGCTCATAGCTCTGAGGAATTAGGAGATTGCCTGGGATTCATAATCAAATACCATTCTCTCTCAAATGTTCACTATATTCTGAAAGTTACAGACCAAAAAGAATCCACACAATCCAACTACCAGAGCAGTTCAGAGTCTGATGCACTGATGCAACTATAACTGTTCAAATTAAATGTTTAAGTGAATGCTTGCCATAATTTGATGATAATGTTCAACAAACGCCACGCTAATAATGGTAGAATGTCTGTCCTGTGGCGGCACGTGAAAATACGACATACGCAAACTAAAGATAGATCATTAACGTCATCCCAAAATTAACACTTCACCCGAAAACGATTTCATGGTTACGCATATCCCGAGTAACTTATTACTGCATCCGAGGCTGTTTATATCAACGATACCGACGCGACGCGACTCCCGGCACAGGTGGTGCGCTAATCAGCGTCTGGAGAGAGCTGGGGCCTTCTTTTCTTTCGCTCGCAAATTCACAGAGCTCCATGCTCTGGTGTGTTGTAGGGTGAGCGGATCACGCCTTTCCTACTTCTATCTTGGTTTGATTGTTGTTTTCCTCTTTTTCTGGATCTTCGTCTCGGTTGCGTTGTTTCTTTTCTTTCTTCTAGCTCGTGTTGCGGCGTATATTTACGCCAGCAACAGATCTGGCCACCTTGTGGTCGGGAGCCAGTGCACCTGGTTGCCCAGGTTGCGGACGAGGTCGTTCTCCGAAGTCCTCGCGGCCTCATAAAATCGATGCGCCGCTTGCCGGAATCGGTGTTTGAGCAGCGGGACTCCGGCTATTCTGTGGAGTTCTCCCGTGCTGAAATCTCGTGGCAGGTGAAGCGCTAGCCTAAGCGCTTTGTTCTGGACCGTCTGCAGCTTGGCGATTGACGAGTCGGCCGCATTGCCCCACACCACAGCAGCGTACTCTAACAATGGCCTGATCAATGTTAGGTACAGTGTAACACCGCAGTGTGGGGGCAGGGTCGTCGCTGGGTTCAGTAAGGGGTATAGCAAGCGCAATCTGCCAAGCGCTTTACCCCTTACTTCCTTGATGTGCGCCTTTCACGTCAAGCGCCGGTCCAGTGTGACGCCTAGGTAGCGTCCGGTGTTCGACCATGGGATGGGGCCTCCCATGATGTTGAGTGGCTGGAGGTCGGCCGGAATTTTCTTCCTGGTGAAGATCACCGCCTGACTTTTGGCTGCGTTGAACTTGAGCCGCCATTTGGTGGCCCAAGCTCCAAGCACATCGCAAGCCGATTGCAGGCGGTGACGCATCATCCTGGCGTTGATGCTCTTGCTATAGAGCGCGGTGTCGTCTGCGTAGAGCGCGACATGCACGCCCTGCCTCTTCGGGACGTCGGCGGTGTAGAGTGAGTAGAGCAAGGGGCCGATGACGGACCCTTGCGGTACTCCGGCTGCAATGGGACGCGCTGTCGATGTCCCGTCGTCGGTGCGCACGTGGAAGGTGCGCCCAGTCAAATAGGATTTGATAAGGCGGGCGTGCGACACCGGTAGGCCCTGTGTAAGCAGTTTATACACAAGGCCGTCGTGCCACACGCTGTCAAAGGCTCTGGAAACGTCCAGGAGTACCGCCCCAAGGTACTCGCGACGCTCCAGCGCCCCCATCGCCTGCTCAACCAGTCGAAGCAGCTGCTGCTGAGTGGAGTGGCCCCTCCTGAACCCGAATTGTTCGTTAGGGAGCAGGCCTTCCTCCCCGATGTGCCGCCACAGCCTCTTGACGTAGAGCCGTTCGAAGACCTTCGAGACTGCGGGCAACAGGCTGATAGGTCTGTGGTTTTGCGGTAGCCGCAGGTCTTTTCCGGCCTTGGGGACCGCTACAACTTCCGCATGTTTCCATGCAGTTGGGAAGCTGCAGGTCCCGAGCACAGAGTTGCAAATCCTCGTGAGTTGCCGCACAGCGGCTGGCGGCAGCATCTTCAGAAGCTCGCTGCTGATGTTGTCGCACCCTCCCGCCTTTTTTGTCTGTAGGTGTGCGAGTTGTTGCGCGACCTCGTCCTCCGTCACCTCCGCGATGGTGTCGCCCTCGTCTCTGTGCGCCAAGTACACAGGAAGGCGCCGCTCTACCAGGCGGACGTGCTCTTCGTCCACGACGTCCTCCACTGGCGTGAAATTGGCGGCGAAGGCGTCGGCTAGCGCGCCAGCTTTGGCGTCAGGCTCTGTGATGGCGATGCCTCCGACTTGGAGCGGTGGAACTCGTTGGCGTTGTTGCAGGAAACTCTTCGTCACCCTCCAGGCCGTTCCGTCCTCTATCCTGAGAGTGGCAATTCTGCCGGCCCAGTCGCGATTGCGGTGGTTTTCAATCGCGTATTTGATCTCGCGACGCATTCGGTTGATGGTGGCCTTCGTTGCCGGCTGTCGCGTGATCTGCCACTCTCGGAACAGACGGTTCTTCTCCCGGATGGCCTGGAGGATGTCTGGTGGGAGCTGCTTGGAGTGTTCCCGTGGACGTCTGCGTTCACGTGGCGTGGCCGCTGCGGCCGCTTCGTGCGTCAGACGCGTAAATGCTGCAAGGGCGGCATCGGCGCCCTCGGTTTCTGGGTCAGGCATGGCGGCGACTGTCTCTTCTAGGTGGTCCCGGAAGTGGTCCCAGTCGACGTTACGGTACTGCTTGCGGCCCTCTGGTGGTGCGACCCCGTCGGTGGCGAGATCGAATACCACAGGAAGGTGGTCAGACGATAGTGCCACCCGCGTCGTCGCGACAGCGTCGTGTGCGGCACCCTTGATGATGGCGACGTCCAAGACGTCGGCGCGGCCGCGTTGGGGATAGTGTGTGGGGTCAAAAGGCCCCACTACTATCGCGTCGTGTTGCTGGGCCGCTCGCAGTAGCCTCCTCCCGCTAGTGGTCGTCACCCGGGAGTTCCAATCCGGGTGTTTGGCGTTGAAGTCGCCGCCGATGAACAGGTTGCCACGCATCGACAACAGCGAGTGGAAATCTCGCGGTTGTAGCGGCCGTCCTGGTGGTCGATACGCGGCGACAAACTTCATATGACCCGCCGAGGTGTTGACCACAACACCAGTCGCCTCCACTGTGGTCAGTTCGGGCAGTTGGAACGGGTGGTGCCGCAGCGATGTTTTCACATACACCGCCGTTCCGCCGCCCGCCGTCTCTCGGTCGGTGCGGTAGCACCGGAAGTTCGGCGCCCGCACTTGCACACCTGGTTTCAGCCAGGTTTCGGTGACGAGGCAGACGTCCACGGCCTCGTCACGTAAAAACTGCCGAAACTCGCCTGCCTGGTCACGGATGCTGTTTGCATTCCAGACGCAAACGGTGAGCCCCAGTATTGGCGTATTAGCCATGATGTGGGGCGGGGGCTGCACGTGTGGTGGCGGCCTGGCTGGCCGTATTCAGGGCAGATACAATCATCTGCGGAAGCTGTAGTATGAGCTGCTTGAATTCACGCAGCATTTCACGCAGCTCTGCAGCTTCGCTGGGCGCAGCTAGCGTCTCTGTCGTCTGCGTCGGTGGAGGCAGGACTTGCTCGGCGGGCGTCGAATCGGTGGGGGCGTTGTTTGGCCGCCCTCCGCGTCTGCCACGCCGGTTTTCTGCCCTGGCTGGCGTGGAATCTGCGGCTGGCGGTGCGCCGGTCAGCGCTGGCTGCTCTCTTCGCCGTCCGCGCCCCTGGACCTCGGATGTTGCGCCCGCAGGCGCTGGCTGCTCTCTCCGCCGTCCGCTCCCATGGACGTCCGCGGGGTGGGCGGGTGGTCTCTGGGCCGGTCTCGTCATCGGAGCCGCAGATGCAGCGGCAGCCGCCGCGAAACTTTTGCCCGCTTGCACAGGCCTGGAAGGCGCAGGTCGCCCCCTGGCCGCTGCTCTCTTGAAGGCCTTGCAGCCTCTGTAGTTGGCGACATGCGCCTCCTTGCAGTTGCAGCATGTCGGGGCGTCCTTCCTGGGGAGCGGACACTCCCTGCTGGCGTGGTTCCCTGCGCATTTCACGCAGCGCGGCATCATCTGACAATATTTAGCAATATGGTCGATGCCTTGGCAGTTGAAGCACTGTGGAGGGCCTCTTCTGCGCCGCAGTTTCTCCACAGTGACTTCAGCACTGCCCACCCTCTTCTCCTGGAAAATCTTCCGATGAACTGGGTTGTCATCCAGGACAGCGAGGAAAAGGGGCATGTCACTGTTGTCCCTCGGTGACTTCATCCGCGATGTGCTGCGGATGACATAACCCTTCTCCTCCAGTAGCTCTCGCAGGTAGCCAGGATCCATGTTGAAGGGCAGCTTCCTGAAAACTACCTTGAGTGTCTTCATGGGTTCCGACGAGTACGTGAAGGAATGGAGTCCCTCACGCCTCGTCAGTTCCATTACACCACGGTAGTCGTCCGCGGTGCGCGTGATGACGCGGTACAGGTCGCGGCCTGCCGTCCGCGTTGTGAAGCTGCCCTTCACCACCTGCTTGATCATCGTTTCAAATTCTTTGAAAGCGCCCTCCCACCGGATGACAACCGGCGGGGGAGGGGGCGCCCTCTTCTGCTGCTCAGCGTCGGTCGCCTCCGCTGCTGCGTCAGGGAGGCCGCTGTATCTGTTGGCAGTTTCCACTCCGTCTGCTGCCGCTGCTAGCACGACCGCCCTGGCCGTGTGCTTCCTTGTGGGCTTTGTAAACCCGTCTTCATCCGTCTCGGGCGGGGTCCTGGTCCCCTTCCGTGACGTCTTCTGTATAGTGCGCGTTTCCGATACGCTGCTGGAGGTGCCGGCGGCCGTGCGCTTTGCGGACGCATCGTGCAGTGTATCAGCACGACGCTTCCGGCTGGAGCGCTTCAGAGTCGGGTTTTCCGCCTGGTTACCCGATTTTTGAGTTCCAGGGATGAGCCCCATCAGAAATTGGAGGTGCTTGTCGGCCTCCGTCGCAGCTGTTGCGCCCCCATTTTTGCGGACCATCGGGGCGTCGTTGCTGGAGTCGCCCTCAGGTCGTCTGGCGGCGGCTTCTGTGGTCTTGGTGGAGGTGGGTGAGGGTGTTTGCGGCCCTCCCACGTCCAAAACACGCGCTACCGTCAACGACGGTGAGCCGTCGCTTGTCGTCAGGACGCGCCAACGTGTCTTCTTGGCGCCACTCTTCGTTCGCCGATTTGCCGTAGGTGGCGGGCGGGACGGGCCCGCCGCACCACTCGCCTCGCCAGCCAAGGCTGGGTCCGCATAACGGCTCATCGACGCTGTTGGAGTGTCGCCAGTCTCGGTGTCCATGTCCTGGTCGTGGTCCGTCGTAGGTAGCGGACAGGAAGCGGCTTCTGCCAGAGCAAAAACTCCAACGACAACCGCCCCCCCGCGCTACTCGCTTCAGTGGCGTGAGCCACCTCAGCATAACGACTTCCCACTACAGGATCGTCATCCAGCTCATGTACCTCGTCCATGTGCCGGGTCGTCGTAGATGGGGGGCCGGATGGGGCCGCAAGCTCGGCCGGACAGCGATCCGCCACACCCTTCGCTCCGTCACTGCGGTCCGCACGCGATGCCATCTCAGCTCGGAATTCTTTCTTTTCTCTCGTGCAGCGTTCTTACATATAAAGCCGCGGTGCGGACGGCTAAGGGAACGCCTGATCAAATCTGTTCTCCCGACTAGCCGCTGGGCTAGTAATGCACCACTTTAAGTGATCAAATAAATCATTGCTTCCTTTGCTGATGGCCGATGAAGCTTTCAATTAGTTGTGCAATCAGCACACAAGTAAGTAATCATAATAAAAGTCTGACGTGGCTAAGTCAAATATTTTGAGCGAGAGAATTAATTTAATTACACTACACGCAGTAGACGAGCTCTGAACTTGCTCTTTGGAGATACGCTATAGCTATAGTTTTATAGTTATTCTATTGAAACTTCTCAAATTTTTATGACTATAGCGGATCTCCCTTCTACGTAAATTTGAACATCCTAGCTTTATTTATTCGCCTACTTATTCTATCTTGCTTCCGAAATTTCTAATACAAAAACCAGAAAATCATGAATTTCAACTAAAATTTTAATTTGCTAGATCCAGAATACTGTTTCTACTAAATTATTAAGCAAAAGGAATCTAAATAAAATTTTTTAAGTTTCTAGCTGTTTTCTGTTGCTCCAATGATTTTTACAGAAAAACATCCAAATTTCGAAAATGGTTAAAGTTATTGAACTGATATCCAACACATATTGATTTTGTATTACTCCTGACATGCTAGAAACGTTTCAGGTTATTTACTTCATTTTAAAGTATTGGGCAATATTTATGACGTCAGAGCTAGTTACAGCGGACTATGCTGGCACACAGTGGAAAGACTGGTGTGAATTTTATAAGGCGTGAGTATTCTGCTTCCCTACAGCTGTCAGTAGTTCTAATGGAATGTTGTCTACTCGCGGGGCCTATGTGATCCAAAATTGAACGCTGAATGTCACGAGAGGCGGACGTGCCACCATAAAAGGTAGCGGGGAGTATTATGTGGTCAGTAGAGAGGCAGTAGAAGGGGTCCGTCGGGCGAGCTCAGTGATTTCAGACGTGGACTAGTCATTAGATGTCAAAAAAAAAAAGGTTCAAATGGCTCTGAGCGCTATGGGACTTAACATCTGTGGTCATCAGTCCCCTAGAACTTAGAACTACTGAAACCTAACTAACCTAAGGACATCAGACACATCCATGCCCGAGGCAGGATTCGAACCTGCGACCGTAGCAGTCGCGCGGTTCCGGACTGAGCGCCTAGAACCGCTAGACCACCACGGCCGGCATAAGATGTCATCTGAGCTAGAAATCTAAAGGGTCATTTCAATCCTTGGAAAGCTGCATATGTCGAAAGTTTGAAACGGAGAGGCGAAGGAACAACCACAACGAAATCAAGGCCAGGCAAACCTCAAGTGTTGAGAGATAGCGACCATAGAGCGCTGTGGAGAGTGGTTGTAAGAAATCGCACGAAATCAAAAGGAACCACGCATAATTTTCGAAGTCCAGTGCAGCTAGCACAATGACTGGCCGAGCAGCTCCTCGTAAGTTACAGTTAGTGACAAGCGACGTTTGAGGTGGTGTAAAGAACGACAAAACTGAACAGTGCGTGACTAGAAACGAGTGCTTTGGAGTGATGAATTGTTCTGTATCCTGTAGCTATCTGATGGAATGTTTTAGGTTTGGCCAATGCCTGGAGAACGATACCCATGATGTGTGGTGCCAACAGTGAGGTACGGAGGAGTTAGTCTTGCGGCATGGGGGTATCTCCCGTGGTTACGGTGTGGGCCCCCTACTGTGCTCAATGAGACACTGAACGCGGAAGGATGTGACACATTTTACAGGATTGAGCACTGAGTACAGTAGAACAGTTCGGAGACGACAATTGATTGTATCGCCATGATAGTGCACCCTATCTTAAACCACCAGCCACTTTCCTGACCTATTTGTTTGTTTACAGATCTCCCCTAGTGATTCCCAACACGCATCTCACCAGCATATTCCGAGCAACCGACAGTTGTTGAACGGTTTTCGCGTTAGAAGTCTATTTGTGATTGCCGTGAAGCAAAACTGCTAATACAGACATAAAATTTTTGTTTTTAGATACTAGTTCAGATTGGAGCTTGTTATTACCGCACAATACTGGCAAAAATGGAAAGTGGCTCTTCTCATAGCCTGGCCCGACTTCTTGGAATTATCATTATCAAGTTTACTGACAATTACGAAGAGAATGAAGTAACAATGGCGACAGAAAATGAGAGGTAATTTGTAATTTCCCCCTTATTAATCGGTTAACACAATAATAGAATATATCATGCGAGGAAAATTTTGATTTGGAAGTGGAGAGAGGCATATAACAAGCTGTTCTAACGAAGAACCTATTCTTCTCCTGCGCTTTCTGCTTATTCGGATTTGGTTTAGTACTTAAAACAATACCCTCACTCACTCAAAATATGAAACGAAATGGGTACTACATGACCCAAATTGTCCACAACAAATCTAGCTGAATTAATTCGGTCGCCGGCCATGTGGACACCGTCTGTCCGCTAGCTGATAAATAATACTGACAACAATGAATACGTACCGCTTAGATGTACGTGTGTCAACCGAAGGTTAACACATTTTTCTGAGAACACAGTTCGTTACGAAACAATATTGAATAAAGAAAGCAATTCTCTGAGATTGTCAAATCTCAGCTATGTTAATTTGGAAAAGATATTTTAACTCATTGTTGAAAAGTAAAGGATTGACTGCTGGTAGCTCCTTTGTTACGGCAGTAATTTACGTAACCTCTGATTAACGTTTACTTAACTCCTGGACAATGCAAGCTAAGTACTTTTAACAGATTGCAATTACTATGAAAATTTAGTGTATCCAATAAGGAGCTGTCGGCTTTGAACACATTGACAATGCCAAAATTCGAATCGTGCCAGCACACAATAGCATTATTACAAAAGGCACAGATATGAAACAAGTGAACTTAATTTATTCTTTCCTTTGACTTCATGCTGCCAGCATTACCTTAAATTCCTTTACTTTGTTGTCATTCAATTAGCAAAAGTACGACTTTGCCTCTATACTGAATTCTTCATTATTATTTACCGTCATTTATCCTTTCAACAAATGAACAAAACTGTCAATGATAGTCTTTCATTACGTTTCTTTTAATTAAACGACGCTCAGACACTAAATAACTGGAAATGAATGGCACAATAACTGAGAGTAACGACAAGATCAGGTACCTACAGTATTGCTTACAACACTTATCATTGAAATAAAATGTACTAACAACGTCACAGGCTAATGTCTCAGAAAGTTTCGATGGTGAGCGATAGTAAAACAACCTTACATTTCGTTGGAGATCTTGTCTCCGTCTACGTTGTCGTTTACAATTCTCCCTTTGCTCCATGTACTATTGGGAGCATACCTTGATTCGCAATGACCAATTATGTGGCAGGATCTTGATGTTATTAGGGCCCCTTACATTTACCCACACTCGTCATGCTCTTGGTGCCTCGCTAGTAACAACTGCACCTTACATACGTTCAACAGTGCACGCCACTTGCATATATTCACACTAACGTCTCACAACCAAGTAAGTCCCCTGCGCGCTCTCCTCTGACGTCACACGCGCGTCCAGAGAAAGCAGTCCGCACAAGTCATTACTCCCTGCCAACGATATTGCTTTTCTAGCTTAGCATACTGCATTAATGGAGAATAAATACACAGATGAGTCAAATCTGCTTAATAGCTTACTTGTCCGTATCTGGAAAGAAATACATCAATGATTCTGCGTATCAGGTATTCAGCAGTTTGTCAGTAGGTTTGTGGAGGTATGCGGCATTAAATGGCTACCTACAGATCGACTGTTGGTGATGTGACTGTGAAGCGAAAAGTGAAGGAGCAAGCGCAGTTAAACAAAAACTTGACAGACATCATGCACTGTCAGATGAGCACTGAGGAGCGTGGTTGTAAAAAATAGGGCGAAATGAAAGGAAAGAATCACTCTCAAATTGCAAAGTGATACCGTTAGTCCATCTAGCACAGTGAGTGTGGGTATGAAGTTAAAAACTGTGGGGTACAATCGTCGTGTAACTGCTCATAAGCCGTATGCTTCTGTAGTCAATGCTAAGCGACTTTTGAGGTGATGCAAACAGTGGCACCACTGGACGCTGGAGACTGTAAACGAGTCGTTTGGATTGATGAATCACTCTATAGCATCTAGCAATCCGATGGAAGCCTATGGGCTTGGCGAATGTCCGGAAAACGTTACCTGCCATCATGTGTAGTGCCAACAGTGAAGTATACTACAGTTAAGTGTTGCGGTATCAGAGTTTTTCGTGGTTATTATACGCCCCCATCATTCCGTTTACGAATATGAAAAATGCGAAACTATACAAATACATTTCACACAATGGTGTACCGAATACAATAAATAACAGTTCAGAGACGATGACTGATGTATCATCATGACAATGCATCCAGGCATAAAGCAGCACCTGTGAGGCAATGGTGAGTGTACGAAAACATCCATGAAATGGACCGGCCCGCCCAGAATCCCCACTGAAACGCAATGAAACACCTTCAGGATGAATTAGAACTTTGCTCCAGATTCCAGAGTCCAATTTCTCTACCTTCCCCGGTCCACACTCTTAAGGAAGTATGGGCTGTCATCCCCCCACAGATATTCAGAAACCTCAATGACTGTTCCCTCAGCAGAGTTCAAGCCGTCATAAAGTGAAGCATGGACCTACGCTGTTGTGGCACTGTAGACAACAGGCGCCGATGGAACCGCCAAGAGTTCTACGTCATTTGGATGGCCGCGTGCTGAGCCCCTACGGAACACACGCCGTGGGAGCTCTGAACTCCGGAACTCTGCGGTCAGACCAGCAGATGACGTCAGCAGCGCTCTGGCCAGGCCAACAGGCGAGACGCATGACAACGGTACAGATCGCGGACGTACCGCAGCGTCGTGTGCCGAAAATAGGCCCCCACGGCTGCATCGGTGAGGCAGCTATTTTGGCCGGCTCGTGAACTTCGCAGAGCAGTTTTATCACAGCGACCAGCCGACCAGAAATTCTCCACTATGCCTCGTTCGTGACTCCGCCACCATCTTCCGGGACTGCACGCCGCCTCGTCCGCCTGCGTCAATCCTTGTCGGACTTGGAAATTTCCCTAAGCTGTTTTGACCTTCCTTAATCCTCACGTGAAATATACTTTGAAAGTCTTTTGTTTCTGAGACATAAGCATACAGTACGGACTTTGTTTTTCAAAGCTAACAACTACAGAAGTTGTTTAGTGCTGAACTTTACTCAGATTTCAAGATATTTAATTCCAAGTGCTGAGTAACTTAAGTGTTTGTTTTTGGGATTCGGGAACTCTAAAGTTTGTTGTCGTGCAGAAATATTATTTGCTTGTTCAATTGTGGAAGAATTTTGTTTAATTTCATCTTAAAGGAAACTCACCTCCAAATAACATTGAGGAACTTGTTACGTTGTGTAGGAGAAATAATTTTGACTTGCTGTGACTACCTGCCTCTTTAGTGGACATTTCTGTGGAAAAGCATGTATCACACGGCACATTAATAGCCACAAATAGACCTCTGCATACTTTTGACCAGATAGTGTCATTACATAACACTTCGAACTATCAATCACTTCACTGTGTTATTGTGGGTATATTGGTTCAAATGGCTCTGAGCACTATGGGACTTAACATCTGAGGTCATCAGTCCCCGAGAACTTAGAACTACTTAAACCTAACTAACCTAAGCATCTCACACACATCCATGCCCGAGGCAGGATTCGAACCTGCGACCGTAGCGGTCGCACGCTTCCAGACTGAAGCGCCTAGAACCACTCGGCCAAAACGGCCGGCTGAGCATAAAGGAGAAGAATCATGAGGTAAGCGTTTAGTAATAAGCAAACGTTAATCATCTCTTTAATTTTACGGACCAGCCCACACGTTTTGGCGTTGATAGTGTTTAGTTCACAGTATAATGTGTGTCTATGTACATCCTACGTACATACACACTTACCATTTGAGTTTCGATGCTTCATTTTTTCGTAAAAATCTTCGCATATGACTGCTCGCCACGACTGGTATCTTTTAAGTAGGTACACATTACTTTTTTCGGACTCTTTGTGCTAGCGCTGAAGTCCACTGTGTGCCAAAAAAATTGTGACGTTCACATTCACTTTGCAGTCCTTTATGTAGTTAACAACGTCAGAGAATCCTCACCATACCTGATCCTTATCGAACTGATAGGCCACCGTGTACCATAATCCATATAGTCATTCCTATATTTATTGTGGATACTTCTTTATCTTTGCGGCAAGTAATGAATGCCGTTCCCTCGGCACTCATCTTGGTTTCCGTAATCAGTGCACCTTCACTTTACGTTCAGTACTCAGGAAGTACATTTGTGACACTATAAAACAGATGCGCTACCTAAAATTTTTGCCCATTACGTTTACTGTAAATATGATGTAGTTGTTTTATTCTGTAAATTTTAGATACTATATTTTAATTAGAACTGTGATATCTGGTGCAACAAGTATACATTATTTTCTGTTGTGATCTACACTGATACGCCAAAACATTATGAACACCGTCCACCGCGATGTTGGATACCGCCTGGTGACGCGGTAACAAAATTATACACTCCTGGAAATGGAAAAAAGAACACATTAACATCGGTGTGTCAGACCCACCATACTTGCTCCGGACACTGCGAGAGGCCTGTACAAGCAATGATCACATGCACGGCACACCGGACACACCAGGAACCGCGGTGTTGGCCGTCGAATGGCGCTAGCTGCGCAGCATTTGTGCACCGCCGCCGTCAGTGTCAGCCAGTTTGCCGTGGCATACGGAGCTCCATCGCAGTCTTTAACACTGGTAGCATGCCGCGACAGTGTGGACGTGAACCGTATGTGCAGTTGACGGACTTTGAGCGAGGGCGTATAGTGGACATGCGGGAGGCCGGGTGGACGTACCGCCGAATTGCTCAACACGTGGGGCGTGAGGTCTCCACAGTACATCGATGTTGTCGCCAGTGGTCGGCGGAAGGTGCACGTGCCCGTCGACCTGGGACCGGACCGCAGCGACGCACGGATGCACGCCAAGACCGTAGGATCCTACGCAGTGCCGTAGGGGACCGCACCGCCACTTCCCAGCAAATTAGGGACACTGTTGCTCCAGGGGTATCGGCGAGGACCATTCGCAACCGTCTCCATGAAGCTGGGCTACGGTCCCGCACACCGTTAGGCCGTCTTCCGCTCACGCCCCAACATCGTGCAGCCCGCCTCCAGTGGTGCCGCGACAGGCGTGAATGGAGGGACGAATGGAGACGTGTCGTCTTTAGCGATGAGAGTCGCTTCTGCCTTGGTTCAATGATGGTCGTATGCGTGTTTGGCGCCGTGCAGGTGAGCGCCACAATCAGGACTGCATACGACCGAGGCACACAGGGCCAACACCCGGCATCATGGTGTGGGGAGCGATCTCCTACACTGGCCGTACACCTCTGGTGATCGTCGAGGGTACACTGAATAGTGCACGGTACATCCAACCATTCCTAGACCGGCAAGGGAACTTGCTGTTCCAACAGGACAATGTCTAGAAGATTTAAGTCAACTACCCTGGCCAGCAAGATCTCCGGATCTGTCCCCCATTGAGCATGTTTGGGACTGGATGAAGCGTCGTCTCACGCGGTCTGCACGTCCAGCACGAACGCTGGTCCAACTGAGGCGCCAGGTGGAAATGGCATGGCAAGCCGTTCCACAGGACTACATCCAGCATCTCTACGATCGTCTCCATGGGAGAATAGCAGCCTGCATTGCTGCGAAAGGTGGATATACACTGTACTAGTGCCGATATTGTGCATGCTCTGTTGCCTGTGTCTATGTGCCTGTGGTTCTGTCAGTGTGATCATGTGATGTATCTGACCCCAGGAATGTGTCAATAAAGTTTCCCCTTCCTGGGACAATGAATTCACGGTGTTCTTATTTCAATTTCCAGGAGTGTATAAGCGTAGCTGTCGAAGACGGGGATCATCCTTGCGAACATATGCGCTTCAAATAGGGAAATCCATTGAGATAAGCAACTTTCACCAAGGGCAGATTGTTGTTACACACATACAGTGAACATCTCGAAAACGGCGAAGCTGGGTTAAATGTTCACGTGCTACTGTCGTGGACATCTACGGAAAGAGGTAGGACAGTGGTTCAAATGACTCTGAGCACTATGGGACTTAACTGCTGAGGTCATCAGTCCCCTAGAACTTAGAACTACTTAAATCTAACCAACCTAAGGACATCACACACATTCATGCCCGAGGCAGGATTCGAACCTGCGACCGTAGCGGTTGCGCGGCTCCAGACTGTAGTGCCTAGAACCGCTCAGCCACTCCGGCCGGCAAGGACAGTGGAATTGCCACTGGGCACTAAAAGCTTTGACGTCCACGACTCTCCACTTAACGTGAGGTTCGGAGGCTTATTTGCTCTGTAAAGTACGACAGATGGTGATATGTGGCATCTCTGTCGAAAGACCACAATGCTTGTGCACGCACAAGTGTTTCGGAGCACACCATTCAGAGTACATTGTTGAGCATGGAGCTCCGCAGCAGACTACGGGTACGGGTTCACATGTTGACCCAACGACATCGTCAGTTACTACTGCAGTGGGTACAGGACTATCGGGATTCGACCGTCGATCAACGGAAACTTGTCGGCTCTTCGGGTACATCACATTCTTGCTACACGGGGTCGCTGGGCGTCTCCACAAACGCCGTGTGCCCTAACGGTTCTAGGCGCTTCAGTCTGGAACCGCGCTGCTGCTACGGTCGCAGGTTCGATTCCTGCCTCGGGCATGGATATGTGCGATGTCCTTAGGTTAGCTAAGTGTAAGTAGCTCTAAGTCGAGGGGACTGATGACCTCAGATGTTGGGTCCGATAGTCCTTAGAGCCATTTTTTTTTTTTTTTTTTTAGGTGAACGGCGGCTCGAAACGTGTAGCGTGCCACGGACGCAGGCTGGTGGGGCAGCAGTATTATGGTATGGGAGACATTCTCTTGCGATTGCGCGGGACCTGTGGTAGTAATCGAAGACACGCTGACAGCTGCGAGCTACCTGCATGCCTTCGTATTCGATGTCTTCCCCGACGGCGATGTCATCTTTCCGCATTATAATTGATCGTGTCTCAGAGTCAGAATCGTGCTACAGTGGTTTAAGGACTATTATTGTGAACTTACGTTGATGTTCAAATGGTTCAAATGGCTTTGAGCACTATGGGACTTAACTAGAACTTAGAACTACTTAAACCTAACTAACCTAAGGACATCACACACAACCATGCCCGAGGCAGGATTCGAACTTGGGACCGTAGCAGCAGCGCGGTTCCAGACTGTAGCGCCTAGAACCGCTCGGCCACTCCAGCCGGCTACGTTGATGTCTCTGTGATCAAATTCCGCTGATGTGAAGCCTATGTCTCTCATCTTGGTCGCAACCGGCTGCCATCACAGCGTACGCAGTTCCGCGGCCCGATATTTACGCGAATTACAAGACCTGTACGTAGCCATCTAATACCGAGTACCGCCACAAATCTACCAACAAACTGTTGGGTCCCTGATACGCAGAATCAGTTATGTATTTCGTTCCAAAGACGCATAAGTAAGATATTGAACAGGTTTTGGCTTATTAGAGTATTTACACTTAATTAACGCCGTTAGGCAAAGCTAGGAAAAGCAATGTTCGCTCATTGTTGCATATCTCGAGCTTGGACTGTTCACTGTTTCTATTTTGATTCATTTTTTCACAATTCAGTACACCTTCTTCGTATTTTCATACTTGATGCTTGCCCAGTTTTTAACGAACCATCCACTGTGCCATTTTAGCAGTGAGGGAGTGCTGTGGGGAGTTTCCCCCGACAGTACATACAGAACTCTCTCACTCCACGTCAGCGGAGTAGGAAAACTACTTCCCATTTTGTGGCTGAAACTACCTCTCTCAGTTTCCTTTCCAACAATTCCAGTGACACCCTTTATCGTAGCAGCTCGATCACTTGTCTGTCTTCAGACGTACACCCCTATGAAGTGCGAAACTGACCACTAGATGACGCGACAGGCGGAAACGTCAGCATAAAAGAGGGCTGGAAGTACTGTGTTTTCAGTAGATAAGCAGTTACTGCAGAAAATCTCATTCACTTCCAGTGTGGACTAGTTATCGGGTGTCACCTGAGTAACATAGGCTTCAGGGACATTAAAACCATGCACAACCGCATTCAAAGAGATTAGTTCTTTGGCATCTTTGCAAAGGATGCTGTGTGTCCGGTCATGTCTCTTCACATAAAACCAAGGCTGTCAACACACAGAAAGAAGATCGGAAGGAACATGACGGCACAGAGGGCACCAGTACTATACTCTACAACCCATTCCGCATAACGTCAACTGAAGGACAAATTTCCGCTTCAGTGACTTCTTAAGTCACCTCAACAGGACAGGCATCAGAGACCTTCCAATGTGTTCTTGCAACTCAACATCATAAGGCTATTTAAATAAGCTTTTATTTTTGTGTGTGTGTTGTCGTGACCAGCAAGACGCTTTTAGCAAGAGACTAATCAAACTGGAACTCAATTTCTCACTAGTATCACCACTATACCGAGATCTGGGCATTAAATACATCAATCACAGGAAATCTGTAAGCAACCCGGAGGTCTGGAGTAGGCATTACGCAACATTAGACACATAGAAGGCAAGTTACATTCGAGCTGTTACTGAGATCACTGAAGTACTGGATTGGGCAGGTGATCTAAAAGCAGACAGGTCTCGTAGCCAGAAGCAATGATGCTGTTACATTGGAACGAAGGAAGGAACATTAGAGTTTAATGTCCCGTCGACATCGAGGATGGGAAAAGTAATTAACTATGTCCTTTCAAAGGAACCATCCCGCCATTCGCCTGGGCGATTCAAGGAAACGAAATATTCCCTAATGGGAGTCTAGTGTACTGACCTCTGTACGAACTCGCTCAGCTGTTGTAGTGAAGTCCAAGAAACGGAAGATCCAGTGAGCGGCTGTCAGATCTATGCGACAAGAACAGTCACACAATAATTGCTGAAATTGTCTGACAGAGAAAAGACCAAGATCATACCAGCTGGAAAAAAAGGTTGGAAGTATGTCTCAACGTTTAACTCGAAAAGACTTCATAATTTTATGGTAAGGTGGTGGTCACAATTATCGCCGTATCGGAAAACAGATTTACACTTCACCTCGTGTTTATCTTTTCTCCCTCAGCAATATAAAAGAGTTTGAAAACCTACCACTCCTTATAAATTTAAACCTGGTATTCACGAATAACTATGAATTCCTCCCTGAAAGTTACATCAATATGCTGAGTAAGACCCCTAATGAAACAACCTGACTGACAGAAGAGCAGTTAGAAGATGGCCGAACTTCCACAAGCGTGGCTAAGTAGATTAGTCTGAAGTGATTCAGAATAATTTAGATTTGAAAGTTGATTACCAAAGCGGAGCAATGAACTTTGATCATGCATCAATCAATCCGTGCCTTCTAGACTCGACTTGTGCTGGACAAATGTTCATCTAATCTGCGACCTATACTGCCTGTTAATCTATTAATCTCTGAAGTGGTGTGGTGGAGAAAGTGAGTTCTGGTGACGGTCGTTTTGCGACGACGTGTCTTGTAGTACTTCCTTACTTGTCGAGCTGTGCATGTCTTACAGAATACAATAGCAAGAGCGCTGCATAATTACGTGTCGTTGCCCCTGAGTAGAAAGCAGTGTAAGTGAATGGAGCACGATTTCAGGAAACAATTTCCAGAACGAAAGTGTGGGGAACTTGGTCGAAATCATAGAGCAAAGAAAGTATGTGAGGTAATGAATTCGCGAATGTAATATAATGATAAAAAGAGACTCCAGTACGAAATATCGTTCATTGGCGATTGTAAATACATCAGATCTAAATTATTTCATCATCACAGGTTTATTTCGTCACAGGAAGAGTAATTCAACATAATATTATAGCGTTGCAGATTGTAATTTTACGAGTTAGAGAGAATTGTTATAAGCCACTTGAAAACACGGATGTTTGAATGGGAATCGGATAATGGCTACCATCTGCTCTGGTGAAATTGAGTGACTAAATGCATTAAGTCCCCCGCAGAATTTCGATTCTAGAATGAAAAGCTGGTAACGATCTTGTTTTTGCACAGAGTTGAAACATATACACGCTCCAGCAACGTATACAAAACGCGAATGCAAGCTGCTATAGCTACAGCAGGTTGAATGCCCCCATCTAGAAGCACACAGAACAAACGTCTAAAACCGATCCATTCCGCAAGCTGGCAGGGTCCGGAGACAGGAAGCTGAAATTAGAGCGCAGAATTCCGTTTCATCCTCAAACCACGACGTCTGCAAACAGATTTTTGGCGGCCTTCACCTAATTGACAGTCACGGTCAAGGCTCCGAGAGCGACCAGGACCTACAGGGGCTAGACAGTAACGAGGTGGTTGTGTTTGACGGTCAACAACGCAGGTAAGGTACGCATTGCGCTAGACTGGGCATGTTCAATACGGACTAAGCATCTATATAGGTTGTTTACGAGTAGTGCCCACTTCGTATTGGCATTCAGAGGCCGGGATCGACGTGCAATGGAAAAGCTAACAGAGTTACAAAGAGGGCAGATTGTGGCGACTCGATTAGCTGAAGCATCAGTAACCATGACAGCCAACTTTCGGAATGTTTCAAGAGCAAATGTTTCAACGGTCATGGCAGCCTACACAAAACATGGAAATACATCATCGTGTAAACGTCATAGGAACGGCAAATTAAAACTAAATGGCAGAGATCGTCGTACGCTAAAACGAATTATGTCAAAACAACACAAAACTACGGCGGCTAAACTGACTGCAGAGCTCAATAGCCATTTTTGAGACGCCCTATCTATCGACACTGTCCCCCGTGAATTCCATAAAGCGAATGTTAATGGACGAGCTGCTATACCGAAACCATTAGTGACGCCAACCAATACGAGGAAGCGTAAAACATGGTGTGAGGAGCATAAATCCTGGACGGCTATTCAGTGGAAATACGTCACGTGGTCCGGCGAGTCACGTTTTCGTGATTTTCAACATCGGGCGAGTTTACGTATGGAGAACGAAAAAAGAAGCCTACATCATGATCGCTTGATTCCAGCGGTTAAGCATGGAGGTCCCATCATTACTCTCAAAGGCCGTGTTACAGCCGACGATTGTGTGAACAGTTTAGGCGATCAGGTGCACCCCATAATTCAAATTTGTTCCCCAACAATGTTGCCACATTTCAGGATGATAATGCACCCTCCCACACAGCCAGGACAGTACAATCGCGGTGCGAGGAGCATGCAACTGAACTACACCGTCTTTCCTGGCCAGCACATTCCCCGGGCTTGAGCATGATCAAACCCTTGTGCCGGTATTGGAGCACAAACTTCGGAGCAGATTTCCGCCTCCCTCGTCACTACAGGAGTTAGAAAAGGTTCTGATCGAAGTGTGGCATAACATTCCACTGGAGACTATAGAGTCATTATATGCTAGTATTCCGAAAAGAATCGCAGCTGTATTATGGGCAAATGGCGGTCCAACCCCTTATTAATAAATCATTCCCAAGTAAGCACAGGTTGTCACATTATTTTGCCTATCCCTTGCTCCTTACAATGCATTGCACAGATGCACTCCGCTTGCAGACTGTATTCGTTGAAGACTGAGAACGTCTGGAAGAAATGACTTACGCGTGGAGCACGAGTACGCGTGATGTGGAACAATGGTCGCACGAGAGCGGCCGCGTTTCAGGTTATGTATTTACCCTGATGTTTTATACTGAGCCATTGTCAACTAATGTGTTTTCTGAAAGTCATTGCTGAAACTGTTTTAATCATTAGGTGTACCATCTAAGTGACTCGGTGCTTACTTCATCGTATGTACACAAAACGCTCTGAACAAAAAAGTGGATTCTCTAGTTGCTATGTTAGCTGTCCTCTAGAGAACTGTCTCTGTTGCTCAATTATTCCAATTTTGGTTTAGTTGGAATCCCAGGAGGTATGCTGATGCAGTCTCCAATACCTCTCTCTGACCAAATGTACGACGCTGTTGTCATTCTGACTGGGAGACAGTTGGCTAAGTCAGATCATATACATACACACATACACCTGCTGCTTATTGAGAAGGAATTCCAGTTACATCTTTGCTAAGTTCTATGTTTATAAAGGAAGCGGCCTTCCAAGTGTAAGCGTTGGTTTTCATTGATGATTACGTCATCTATATGGTAGTATCATTCATCTCTAGGGTACACCCATATTCATAAAACAGAACACCTTGAACGACTAGACATAGGACGTTCATATTCACATGTCATGTACATTAGTATATTCTGCAGAAACAAATAGCATTTCAGGCACCTCGGTTCACCATGAGTCCTGTTGCCTAGCAGGCACAGGGTCGATGGCGTCCTGTGGTATGGCCATCCATGACGCATTGACCTGATTCCAAAGTTCATCTGTGGTGGTTGGCACTTGGTCACAGTGCTGCACCCGTCGTTTCACCACATTCCACACGTTTTCGATTGGCGACAAGCCTGGTGATCTGGCAGGCCAAGGCAAAAGGCTGACATACTGTGACACCGAGAAGGCACGGGTTCGTGCAGCAACGTGTGGCCGTGCGTCTGGTGCGTTGTGGGGAAAGGGTATGGTAGCGGATCGAAGGTCACACTGGCCACAGTGTTCTGGACACGCATCAAGTGTGATTTGTGGTTGTACCCAATAGCACCCCACAGCATAAGGCATTGAGTTTGCGCTGTATGGTGTGCGAATGCAGTCACTGTAACGCCGTCTCCACTGTCGGCGGCGAACCAAAATGCGGCCATCATTATCAAACAAACAGCACTTGGATTCGTCCCAAAACACTGCGTGATTCCAGTCCTGTCCTCAGTGACATCGTTCCACACACCACTGCCATCCAGCATGTTTCTGCACAATCGTCAAACGTAGACGGAGGAGTGGACGACGCGTTCGTAACCCATGCCACAATAAACGGCGATAGACTGTCACCACTGATACTGTACGATGTGTTGCACTGTTCCACTGTTGTGTCAGAGCAGAGGAGGGCGCAGAACTGTCCATCAATGCCATTCGGATGAGGTGTCCTTTTCCTTGGGGGACGATCTGTGTGGTGCGACCTGCACATCTCGTCGAGTGCTACGGCCTTCCGTGGACCATATGGCACACGCACGTTGCACTGTCGAAACACTTCGTCCCATACAAGCAGCAATTTTCCAGATGAATGCATCACATTCTCTCTTTCAAACTCACTGATCTGACGGAACGGTTCACGCATACGTCTGGGAGGCATCCAGCACGTCTGTTCAAGTCACACTGATCCATTATCTTCGGTTTATACGGACAACGAGAACCACAGCGGTAGGAATGTTGACCTTGAACCCACAAGCTGACATGGTTCAAATGCTAAATATTGCTGCAGAACACGTTAATGTACGTGTCCTGTGAATATGAAAGTCGAATCTCTAGTCGTTAAATGTGTTGTTTTTTTCTGAACATGAGTGGATTATGATTTTTGTTGCAGAATGCTTTAGATTGGGTGTAGTCAAGTAAAACGATAGAATGGTCTAGTATTCATATTAGCAATAGACTTAGCTGGTATTCAAGTGTGACAAGCGAATGCAGAAACTAGTGAAGCTACTGCATCCTGAATGTTATACAGAATTTTTTTATCGCCTGTCGAGGACGCGGTACTTTCAGGGAATATCATTCAATTTAATTTTTTTTTTCACTTTATTGCAGCAACTTACTTAGTCACGTCTTGTGACAAGGCCGGTCGTGAGCTACAAAATAAAAATTTAAAACAGAGAACATGGTAAGTTGTTACAGCGTGAGATCCAGTTCTGCTGGTAGCGCCGATGTGGGGTTGATGACTGGGTAGAGCATACGCTGTCTACGCAGCGCCTTCCTCCTCACTTCTTCGATGTGCTGGCGCCACGTTAGCCGCTTGTCTAGCGTGACGCCAAGGTACTTCGCGCTGTTTCTTTGCCGCCGTAAAGGCATTCTTGACTAACTTCAGCTCACCACACCCAGTCTGAAAGGTAACTAACGCTCATGACACAGCGGCCGTTTAAAGAAAATCTTATTTTCATCCTCATACTGGCGCCACTCTCATGCGACACGCACGTAATTTGAATAGACATAATCTTTCAGATGTAGAGACACGCCTACCAAGTTTCGTTTATGTCACTCAACTACTAGTTGGTGTTGCCATTTCTTTTTACGCCAGCGTATTTTAAAATGGTAAATTCTAGCAAAATTTTATTCTTAAAAATTTTTCAAGTGTTACTCAACTTCGTTTACTAACATTGACTTATCACTGTTTATTTGCTGGAAGCAATAACGAAACATTACTGCAAAACCTGTCAAAGATACTAGTTTAGAAGTTCCGAGTTGTTTCCTTTTTTGACATCAAGATTTGTATTAACAATTTTTACAGTAATAAACTACAACAACCGCAAAAATTAATCTGTGATTTAACACAAAATAGAATTAGGTCTAGTGAGCACCTTACTATAGCACGTAAACCATGTTAGGGATCATCATTTACCATCGTAAAATCACGTAAACTATGTTAAGGGACGCAATGTGGATAACTTGCTTAAACAAATATTTAAATTTACCTGCTTAGCGGCAGCTGCGTTTGGAACATATTCAGGATCTTTATCTTAGTTATCCACATCACCCACAAATTTGTAAAAGTCACCCCCGAAAAGCATTTTCCTGCCACAAACATTTCATATATTACCATTACTGGCAACTATGTTTCTGGCACTTTACATGCACAAAATAATATAATTTAATGACAAAATAATATATAATGCAGAAAATAAAAGCAAAGCAGTCTGGGATGTTATGAAAAAGGAAAAGGGGAGAGGCAAACAAATGCAGAATAACATACTGCTAAGGCAGAGGGATAAAGTAGTAAATGATCCACAGCACTTAGCAAACTGTGTAAACGAGCATTTTTCAAGTATTGCAGAGACGTTACAGCAAAAATTCCCCCAAACAAAATTGCACCTGTAAATAATGTTGCACTAAATACGTCTACATCTACATACATACCCCGCAATCCACCATATGGTGTGTGGCAGAGGGTACCTCTTCTCTCCTTGTTCCACTCCCAAACAGAACGAGGGAAAAATGACTGCCTATATGCTTCTATACGAGCCTTAACCTTTCTTATATTGTCTTTGTGGTCTCTCCGCGAAATATAAGTTGGCGGCAGTAAAATTGTACTGCAGTCAGCCTCAAATGCTGGTTCTCTAAATTTCCTCAGTAGCGATTCACGGAAAGAAGCCTCCTTTCCTCCAGAGACTCCCACCCGAGTTCCCGAAGCATTTCCGTAACACTCGCGTGATGATCAAACCTACCAGTAACAAATCTAGCAGCCCACCTCTGAATTGCTTCTATGTCCTCCCTCAATCCGACCTGATTGGGATCCCAAACGCTCGAGCAGTACTCAAGAATAGGTCGTATTAGTGTTTTATAAGCGGTCTCCTTTACAGATGAACCACATCTTCCCAAAATTTTACCAATGAACCAAAGACGACTATCCGCCTTCCCCACAACTGCCATTACATGCTTGCCCCACTTCATATCGCTCTGCAATGTTACGCCCAAATATTTAATCGACGTGACTGTGTCAAGCGCTACACTACTAATGGCGTATTCAAACATTACGGGATTCTTTTTCCTATTCATCTGCATTAATTTACATTTTTCTATATTTAGAGTTAGCCGCAATTCTTTACACCAATCACAAATCCTGTCCAAGTCGTCTTGTACCCTCCCACTGTCACTCAACGACGACACCTTCCCGTACACCACAGCATCATCAGCAAAGAGCCGCACATTACTATCCACCCTATCCAAAAGATCATTTATGTAGATAGAAAACAACAGTGACCTACCACACTTCTCTGGGGCACTCCAGATGATACCCTCACCTTCGATGAACACTCACCATCGAGGACAACGTAATGGGTTCTATTACTTAAGAAGTATTCGAGCCACTCACATATCTGGGAACCAATCCCACATGCTCGTACCTCAGTTAGGAGTCTGCAGTGGGACACCGAGTCAAACCCTTTCCGGAAGTCAAGGAATATGGCATCCGCCTGATACAGTGATGTTACTTCCAACCACAGAGAATTAAATCAGTAAAAAAATTCAAAAACTAAAAAATAAAAAGTCAGTAGGCTTAGATGAAGTACCAATGTGTGTACTGAAACAATGCTTAGGATTATACAAGGTCCGCTAACAAACATAATAAATGAATCCTTCACATCAGGGACATTTCCAGAGCAGTTAAAACAGGCGAGAGTTGTACCTTGGCTTAAGAAAGATAATGCAGAAGACATAGAAAATTACCGGCCCATTTCCCTGCTGTCAGCATTCGCAAAAATAATAGAAGCAATTATGAAAGACAGATTAATGAATTACCTGAATAAATACAATCTTTTAAGCGAATCACAGTTTGGTTTCCGAAGTGGCAAAAATACGGAGTCAGCCATAGTAGAATTCACAAAAGTTGTACTTGATGCTGTTGATAAAGATGAGTGTGACACAGGCAAATTTTTGGATCTTTCTATGGCGTTTGATACAGTCGACCACAAGATTCTACTAAATAATTTAGAAGCATTAGGAATAAGAGAGGTAGCTAACGACTGGTTTCGATCGTACCTAACAGATAGGGTACTAAGAGCAGAGATAACACATACTTCAAATAGATTTAAACATTTAGTGAAACACTTATCAGAACCAAAATACATTAATGTAGGTGTTCCGTAAGGTAGCATATTAAAACCAATACTGTTCCTGGTATACATCAATGACTTTCCCAGTAGTGTTACTCATGGTGAAAAAATCCTCTTCGCTGATGACAGCAATATTATAATCACTGAGAAAACAAGAGAACTCCTTGCTGAGAAAGCAAATGAATCTCTCAATGAAGATTATGATTGGTCATTAAGTAATAAAGTGACATTGACCACAAAGAAAATTAATGCCATGAATTTTAGATTGAAAAGGAAAATGATAATGTTAAATTAAATGTAGATGGCACCTCTATAGACTGTGTAACAAATGCAAAATTTCTAGGAATGAATATTGAATCTCAGTTGAAATGGTGTGAACACACAAAGGTACTTGCAAACAGAATGTCATCAGAATGTTATGCCCTTAAAATCCTATCATCGGTGTGTAACTTGCAGTGTCTTTTAGTTACATATTATTCATATGTACACTCAATTCTTAATTGTGGAATTCTTTTTTGGGGAACAAATGCACAAAATATGAACACAATTTTCAAATTCCAGAAAAGAACCAGAAGAATAATAACCAAAAATACTAGTTGAGTTCAATGTAAAGATCTTTTCAGAACACTGTGGATTTTAACTGCTCTGTGTGAATACATTTACCAGTCAGTTGTACACATCAAGAATAACATTGGTAATTACTGCACAAACACCTCTGTCCAGGGCCATGCAACAAAAGATAGACTGAACTTTCATTTATCAAAAAATAAACATAAAACTCAACACAGCATCTTCTACCAAGGAATGAAACTGTACAATAAATTACCAAAGGAGATTAAAGAAATTGCCAAAATACACTTCTTTAAAAAGGCAGCTAAAAAGCACCTGTTATGCAATACATTTTATGCATTGAAGGATTACTTAGCTATAACAGAGTAGGGGTTTGATAAAAATGTTATACAAATAACTAATAATAATAATGATTATAAAATATCCAACATTCCACATAAAACTTTCAGTTTATGTTTTTCCCTCTTTTTTTCCTTTCTAGAAATACTGACTCCCAAGCTATGCATAGCACAGTACTAAAACCTCTTCCTCTTTCTGAGCTCAACATCTCACTCATTATGGACGGATACTGACTCAGTTTTTCAGTATAGAAAATGGGAAGTTGCGGTAGAGAAGATGACCCAGAGATCACCTGTGTGTGTTGTGGCGAAATAAATAAAAATTTTTAAATTTATTGGGTTTTTGGAAGGAGGAAAAATTACGTACACGGAACTGTAACTTTAGAATTTTTGAAAGACTTTTTTAAAGGACTGTACTGACCGTGTTGAATGCGGACAAATTCAGTGCTGTGTGAAATTTGCTTCTAATTTAATTTACCATTCCGATTAATTACATTTTTGAATTCTGTTGATTTAATCAGAGTTCTCACCTTAGACGTAGAATTAGTCCTTCTGCCACAATATTAAGTCATTAGTCGCCATCGATGTTCTTCTCTTTGTTGACCGTGTGTATCTTCCGAAGTCGGCATCGGTTCACTTCACGAAGACGGTGGAAACCAAGGAAATACAATGCTACGTCACTTTAAATAATTTTCGTAACACTTCGATACTTCTCACTATATTTTATTCACAAGACAATAAGACTTGTTCTTCTCGTCGCACAAACCATACTTACTAACAATATGGCTACCTTTCCGCACACACCAAAAATTACGTCCATCCTCCATGAGGCAACAATCGAAAGTGTCTCTTAGCTCCTTCTTGGAGTATGAAACGAAAGAGAATCCAACGTGAACATTAAAAAGACTATAATCTACATGCCTCTCAATTTAATCTTTGGCGCAGCCTTTAAGGTATTGTATGTCTCTGCGTCGGAATGTGTCATTACAGCTGCCCCCCTGCTGTATAATGTCAATAGAAAATTTTTTTGGTTGACAGGATACAGTAGGCGACCTTGCAATTGATAGGTTTGGGGGTCTTTTATTTACAAACTTCATTCTTATTGTCTCATTTTTATGGCACTGTGAATTCTTTGGTATTACTGAGTGTGTGTCAGTTTTTTGGTATACTTATGCTAGTATTTACAAACCTTAATCCTAATATACAACGTTCTGGTTAATACTGAGAAAACGACATCATGTAGTAAAGTTTGTACAATAAAAGATACAATGAATACAACGTTATTTACAAATGTTTCGCCCGCATCTCGTGGTCGTGCGGTAGCGTTCTCGCTTCCCACGCCCGGGTTCCCGGGTTCGATTCCCGGCGGGGCCAGGGATTTTCTCTGCCTCGTGATGGCTGGGTGTTGTGTGATGTCCTTAGGTTAGTTAGGTTTAAGTAGTTCTAAGTTCTAGGGGACTGATGACCATAGATGTTAAGTCCCATAGTGCTCAGAGCCATTTGAACCACAAATGTTTCCTTCCTCATCAGAGGTGAAAATTAAGTCCTTGTATTGCTTTCTGTATTTATTATGGGGCGACGAGCTTTGTTCGCTAGCCCAAGTGTTGAATATGGACGGGTGATACGCGCGCCTGATTGTTTGGTCGTCCGTTAACGGGTGACGTTGGTTGAATGCGCGCGCCAGTGCACTGAATATACACCGACTTGCGGGTACCGTCGAGACTTTCGAACCTCAGTATGCGTGTACTTTTTGTAGTTCCTTCCAGTACTTGGACTGGATACGACGAGGTACATTGGAATATGTGCCCCGAAGAACACACCCCACTATGTGCGAGGCGGAGGTCGATCCCGTCGATGCAGCTCCAGGTAAGAAACGTACCATGTCAAACTTGTTTGGCATTGTCCTTTCCTATTATGACGATACAAGCTTCAATTTTCGACGGGTGACGTTGGTTGAATGCGCGCGCCAGTGCACTGAATATACACCGACTTGCGGGTACCGTCGAGACTTTCGAACCTCAGTATGCGTGTACTTTTTGTAGTTCCTTCCAGTACTTGGACTGGATACGACGAGGTACATTGGAATATGTGCCCCGAAGAACACACCCCACTATGTGCGAGGCGGAGGTCGATCCCGTCGATGCAGCTCCAGGTAAGAAACGTACCATGTCAAACTTGTTTGGCATTGTCCTTTCCTATTATGACGATACAAGCTTCAATTTTCGATGTCACTTGTTTAGGCTCGCTGACACTTGCAACGTAGCACTACTTTGCACAATTTTAATTTCTACACACACCACTTTAGCTGGGAGTATTGCGATCGAAACTTTCTTTATCGCTACACTTTATTCTTCGCATTAACCCCTTTTACCTATTGTACCGAGATTCATTCCCCTCAATACTTCTGGTCAATGTACATAAGTATTCACAAATTTGTTAAGTCACGGGACTTGGCATGAAATACAAAATACATCACATACAATGGAATAACATATAACACATACAATACATTTGTTACATTAATTACAGGAAAAAACTATCTACTAAAATTGAAAAATTTTTGACCACTCATAGCAGCTTCTTCGTCTTGGATTTTACTGACCCACACACCTTTTTCCATTAATCTGTTAGAAGGAACAAGTCCTTTGTTTTCCTTCTTGAACTCGAGTATATATTAAGGTTTACCAGCGTTACGTATTCTTCATACGCAACGACATGCATCAGCATGCTGAGAACACACCTGTAGCCTCTCCACTGCAGCTTGGGAAGGGAATTTTCTACCTTCTACTTAGGGTAGTGGCAACGACTACGTGTATGCTGCGATTTTTACGTATAAAATCTGAAAATGCACGAAATAATCATTTATATGCAGCATAACCCTAATATGTACAGTGATTTGTGCTTAAGCATGTTCTGGTATGCTTGTACATCATTACCTCTAATAAAACTTCCTACATTAATATGGACATAGAAACATAAAATCTTGAAGTTCTGGGTGCAACTACTATTACTATCTACAGTGTTTCATAGTAGCGGCACGCCCTTGTTTGCGTGTATCATCTTCAATTAAAGTGCGCTTATAGGCGTCTTATGTTATCATGGGAGAAAAAATTCAGACATTTTAATGCATCGGTTGTCATGAAAATCTATGTACACGAATAATCCGACCTTCATAGCTTCAGTGAAGCATAAAATTCTGTAAGACGTTTTTGTTCATAATTCATTTCACAGACGATTCCTTTGCTTACAGGTCGTCGATCACACTACTTTCCTGTTTCTCGTATAGCGGCCATATCATTTTCATTCTTTGTGACTGTAAATCATTATATTTATGAAAGATATAGTTTTGACATGATTTATCATTTCATATTTCAAATGTGTAAAGTAATTCATACCTTTCTTCTGCATACATGAGTGAAGCATCGCTAATGTTGAACTGTGTATCAGGTTTTCCGTATTTTCTCGTAAACTCGTAGAGTGTTGTCTAGAGTTGTTACATGTTTATAGGAGGTTGTGTTAGAGTTTCATTTTCCTTATACACTTCTATGTTGTTTAGGTTCCGAACATGTACAGACCTTCTTTCGCCTTTCACACATTCATACATACGTTTATACACACAAAAAATATCTACCACTATAATATACACTTTGCTGGTGGGGCCCCTTTTCGGTACCCTGCACCATTCCTTCAATATTCCAAAATAATTCAGGATGTGCTGACCATCGTCCCTTATACTAATAATATTTACAACTAAATATTTCTTCTTACATACATAACTGCCTTACGGTCCATTAATGCGCAATCATTCCGTATTTTCCTCCTTTACACTTTAGCTTTCGTACATGTAACCTCGCGTATAGCTTATATATTCTATAAAGTTGTTTGCTAAGTGCTTTAGGTGTTTCCTAACGTTAATGTGTTTCTCTCTCTATAAATCCTAGGTATTTGTTTTGAGAGCGGTTCAGTTCATTACTCACGCTGCATAGATCTGTTTATTATTTTCCTATTTTAAAGCTTGTGTCATTCTTTTCCTTAGTCACAAAAATTTATGCGTTTACCCTTTTGTTCATTATAAAAATCGCTAGCTACTGTGTAACGTAAGTGTATGCGTTATCTCTTTGCTTTCCTCTTTGCTGCTTTTTCCCTATATGTAATTGTGTGCTGTTCTCGTGTACATAGCCTTTCTTCCGGTTATATATCTGCATTATTTATTTATTTTCTGTTTGGCTATTTTCTTTCTCTTTCCGTACAAGCTAAGATCTTACTCAATATAATATAACATGACAATACCGTCCATGACCAGTATGTACTTGTATGTTCACTTTCATTACGTAGTACCAGCTTATAATTAAATTTTCTAAGCCACTATTTACAAGACTTGTGTACCCTTTTCTTTCTTGTTTTTGAATGGCCCTCGTTACTGTGTCTCGTAGTAAGCGTAGTCTCAAAACTTTTAAACGTTCCGCGCATGTGCACTTATGTACCACGACTGGACTGCATGCGCGGAGAAAACTGCATTGTTGGTGAACATTATTCGTGATAGCCGCCATCGTGTAATATGAGTCACTCGTCTGGACTCGACCGCGCATGCGCCACCGCGCTTTGTATACACTCAACTGATCGGACAGGGAAGGGGGGAAGATTTCTCTCCCGCTCGCTGCCTACAGCGCGGCCAATGCCCTCGTCTTGCCATGCCGCTATCGCGTGCTCGCCAACTGAGCGTTGTATTGCAACTTTGACGCGTGGTTTGTTGCTCGTCTCAAACGAACAAACTCTGACCTTCGCGCTAATTTCTCTTTGTTCCTCTCTCTTAAATAACTGAGTTAGACTTCAAAAGTAGCGTATGGTTTATTTTATAGTGCTAAGACTCACAGTAACACATGTTTCGTTAGGTGTGGTTAACTATGCGTTTTTTTAGCTGGCATATGCCCCCAGTTGATTACTAGTTTCGATGTTTAACTGAAATTTGAGTTATGTTTTCTAAAAATATTTCGGTATTCATAAAGAAGATCTGCTAGTTCATTTTGTTGAGTTTCTGAAAGACAAGTGGATTTTCCTACCTTCTCGTGGGCGGCCTGTTCGTTAATTTTTTCCGTGTCTAATTGTTCGGGGAAAGGAATATCTATCAATAACACTTGTGGGTAAACTAATTTTACTTCAGCTTGTTTCTGTAATTGGCCATTACGCTTTATTGTTGACGTTGACACTACAACTGCCCACACGGAAATAGCAAAATCCACTGCCTACGTCGATGTTTACTTTATACTGCCGGAAAACTTCCATACCTAAAATACAATTGACGATTAATTTGTCAACGATTAAGAATGTACAGTTTATCGTGACATCGCTAATGGTAACAGGTATTTGCGTCTGCCACTTAATAATTTTTGACTTGTTACCTACAGCTGTAAAGATTTTACAATTTTCCGTTGGCTACACTGGTACTTTTAATGCTTTCGAAACTTCTTTAAATAAACTGTTAGAAATAATATTCGTAGATGCGCCTGTATCTAAAATTACGCTGGTAATTATAGTTCCTATCTTTGCTGTTATTACAACCTGCACGAGGTCACATACCAATTGTTCAGTGCTTTCATCTCTTCTTCACATAGATCTTCTTCTACGGTAGCATCCTGATCATATCTTAAAAATAATTGTTTAAGATGTAATGTGTGCTTGTTTGTGCCCCCTGTTGTCAAATCGGTCGGCCGGTGGGGGCTCATTACGACCGATTGTTGTTTACCGGGGGAGACAACGGCGTTGCTTCATCACTGTCCGCTACCTCTACGAAGTGTACTGAGTGGTTATTCTGTCGCCACTTAGTTTCCGGACCGCTGCGTGCAACATTTTCTTGCGGCCGGTCGTCGTTGTTTCTCCTTGGTCGGTCATTCCTATTACCGTAACTATTGTAATTTTCATTTGTGTGCCGCCTGTCATAACGCGGACCTGACCAATCATTCAAGTGATTTCTATCATTTCCATACCGGCGTGGACCGTAATCTGTACTATGTCTTCGGTCTTCACGTCTCTGTGGCTCCGAATTCCTCCGATTTCCGTAATTTCAGTTTCCATTATTTGGCCTTGTCGCATACTGATGCCAACTGTGTTGGTTTTGTCCATTGCCATTAAAATCATTCCCGTTACCGTGGTTTTAATAGTTTACGGAGTGTTCATTCCGATTACTTGTGCTCGGCTCTTCTTCATATATTAGATCAATTGAGTCAAGCACGGAAAGAAAGTATTCAAGGTCGTTTTCCGGTATGGTTTCTAATTTTTCGCGTAAGTTCGCGGGTAGTCTGTTTTTTAGAATTTTGAGAACATCTACGTGCGGTATTGGATTGTTCCAATAGCGCGTCTTATTCAAATACTTTTCGAAATACTTTCTCAACCCGCCGTTTTTTAGGTTGAACGGTTGTGGGTTGAATACCTCACGTCGCAGTCGTTCTTGGGCCCCAGTAGACCAATATTTCTCCAAGAAAGCCTGTTCAAATTGTTCGTAGGTGACGCACTGTTCAGCCATGTCTGTGGCCCACAAAAGTGCGTCGCCTTGTGTGAAGCCTACTGCATATCTAATCTTCTGTGCCTCAGTCCAGTTTCTTGGTAAGACATTTTTAAATGCTCTTACGAATACGACTGGATGAGTTTTTCTGGATTCTGTGGAGAATACTGGAAGCTGTCTATGTTTCAATAGGCTCTCATCGACTAGAATCGTCGAGATGCATGGCGACACGCTAACTGCCTGTTGCAGCACCGCGTTTGGCGACTAGCCATTGTTTGCCTGGGCCGGTGCGTGCACATACGCCGGACTGGGCGCGTGATGTTCTGCGTTATTGACATCGTAATCTGGCACGGGCGAATAAGTGTCAGGCTGCCTGTTGCTTGACGTAGGCAAGTCATTTGAAACATTCAGTCCACCAGCAAATTTCCTTGCGTATTCTGTCTTCGGCTACTTTGATTTCATTACTTAATTTTTCAAAAAGTTTTGCTTCCCGGTCAGTTATTGATTCATTTACGTTACCGGTTTCTAAAGTTTCATTTATTTTGATAATGTCCTCGTTGATGCGTCGAGTATCCTGTTTCAGAAAACTTTATTAACTTGGTCAGGTATTTCTTCACATGCGGACTGTACTCTGGTTAAATTTAATTGAATAGCCTGTACGTTTTCATGTATTTCTTTTTGTACCCTTTGTGTTTGATTGTGCGTTTCCACGATTTCTGACAGTTCCTGTTCCTGTTTGTTTGTAAGATCTGACAATTTCTTTTCCAAATCATTTGCCAATACATTGTATACATTATTGACTGTTTTGATGACTTTGTCTTCGATCTTTTGATCGATTTCATTGGTGAGTTTATTTAAGCGTTGATCAAAATGTTTGTGCATATTTTCAAATTGCGTGTTTACACTTGAAAACATCTGTTGGAAGCCAATTTCCATGTTTGACAATTTTGTGTTTGTCATGTTGTGACTGATTTCTAGATTCGACAGTTTTGTGTTCGTTGTGTTGTGGCTGATTTCTAGATTCGACAGTTTTGTGTTCGTTGTGTTGTGGCTGATTTCTAGATTCGACAGTTTTGTGTTGTGACTGATCTTGAAATCAGATAATTGCTCGCTCATGTTTGACATCAGACTGTATAATGCCTCAAGCGTAACTGACGAAACTTGTGTGTTTGTATTTATGCCATTATTTGTAACCATTGTTTCTCTACCATAGTCTGATTGAATCGAAACCGGGCTAGGTTCACTGATTTCACGCGAAATATTTTCATCTGATCTGGTAATCGATGCTTCATCGACTGTATACAAGGTTTCATTTGCAAGTGGTTCGTTATTGTTAATCCCTGTGGAGCGCGATTGAATTCTATTTACTTCTACATTATGTTGTGCTGAAAAATTAATTGTGTCATCATTTACGTCACTATTGTCAGAATCGGGGACATGTTCATGAATATTTGTCAAATTAAAATTCTCCGATTTCATTGTGAAGATATTATTTTTATCTGTACATTACTGTTAATCTAAATCTTTAAATTCTCTCGCAGTAGAATTAATAAAAATATCTCGCGTTCGTTATTTGTTGCGCGTCGGAAATTTACAAGATGGCGCACTACGTCTTCTAATTCTGCGATTGTTGAACATAAAAAAGTAATTATCAAAGTGTAATTTTGTGTTGCCACCAACACCACCAGGATTTTAATATGGAAAGGAAAAGGTTCTACTTTAAGTGGAGCTAAGCCAAGGTGCAGCCGTTTCATGCGTTTGCGCTTTCCTACCTTAATTCCGGCTGAGCTGCGTCTCTCACGATTACGTTAGTTTTGTAAATCGTTGTCCTTGTTCCTTCTGGTTATTGTGCCATCCGTTTGTACAGCTAATATTGTTTCACCGTATTCGTCATTTTCCATGTGCGTCATGTAACAGAGAAACAGTAATTAGTACAAGTACGTTTGTAGTACAACAATCAAGTACTTGCTCTTTGTTCCACCAGCACTGTCCCTGTCAGCGATCGCCAGTGTGGCGAAATAAATAAAAAAATTTAAATTTATTGGGTTTTTGGAAAGAGGAAAAATTACGGACATGGAACTGTAACTTTAGAATTTTTGAAAGGCTTTTTAAAGGACTGTATTGACCGTGTTGAATGCGGACAAATTCAGTGCTGTGTGAAATTTGCCTGCAATATAATTTACCATTCCGATTAATTACATTTTTGAATTCTGTTGATTTAATCAGAGTTCTCACCTTAGATGTAGAATTAGTCCTTCTGCACAATATTAATTCATTAGTCGCCATCGATGTTCTTCTCTTTGTTGACCGTGTGTATCTTCCGAAGTCGGCATCGGTTCACTTCACGAAGACGGTGGAAACCAAGGAAATACAATGCTACGTCACTTTAAATAATTTTTGTAACACTTCGATACTTCTCACTATATTTTATTCCCAAGACAATAAGACTTGTTCTTCTCGTCGCACAAACCATAATTACTAACAATATGGATACCTTTCCGCACACACCAAAAATTACGTCCATCCTCCACGAGGCAACAATTGAAAGTGTCTCTTAGCTCCTTCTTGGAGTATGAAACAAAAGAGAATCCAACCTGAACATTACAAAGACAATAATCTACATGCCTCCCAATTTAATCTTTGGCGCAACCTTTAAGGTATTGTATGTCTCTGCGTCGGAATGTGTCAATACAGTGTGTGTGTGTGTGTGTGTGTGTGTGTGTGTGTGTGTGTGTGTGTGTTTGTGTAGTGATATGAAGCAATGTGTCTATAGTGTGTGCAATGACTGATAGTGAGATATGAGTGAGCAATGTGGCATTACATTATTTAACAAGTTATTTGTAATAAAAGGTATTGTATACGAGGAGTACATCTAATTATTGTCTCTAACTAGAAGTCTGTAAATATATGTGTATGCGAATTAACTTATTTTACATTGATATAAATTTGTAAATACTTTGAGATGCCCTACATCCATGTAAAAAGAGATCTACGGATGAATACAGCTACTACTACTACTACTACTACTACTACTAAATCCTGACAAAGCTGCCATTAGCTAGTATGGGAAATTAGAGGTGGCGTTGTCATTTCTCGATTTGTCGTGCAACTATCGACTACTATTGATAAAGCACCTACCATGTTTTGCATGCAACGACTACGAGTATGATTCTCATCCACTGCCCCTAGCAATTGTTTACATCTGAGGTCTTCATACAGTATTCTGAAGACGAAGGAAGACTTTGATTGACTGCAATAGTTCTGAGAGAAAAATACTCTAGGAGATGTGAGAGCAGAGGAAATTTGATTTAATGCTCTCCTCAACTGACATTCTAACTTCGCAGGTATTACCACATTAAAAGTATTCTTGTCCCGACTATGCTTGATGTATTCTGAACTGCTGTCGGGTGTTGCACCTTATCGCTTTTTGCATACTTTTTTGACATTCAAACACTTCCCAGTTTCGGATCGACGTTGTTATTGGTGTTTATAACAGTTTCCCACCTTCAGCCGACAAGGTGTAGCTCTATACCCCACAGTCAGGGCTCTCTGGTGTATTCCAGTAATCATAAACAAGGATTCGACTGATGGGGCACGAGACGCCAGAGGAGCACTGACCTGGGCTCACAGTTTTACTGTCCTGAATGGAACAGAGGAGATAGTATCACGACCTGGGTGTAAAACGTACTGTAGACTCAAAGATTGTGTCGTGGTATGCTTTGATCGCACAAAGCAGCAGCCTGAATGTGATGGAGCTGGTAAAGATCGACTTATGCTTTATTTTTGTTGCCTTGTTTACTAGTATATGTATGTGCTCTCTGTGGTTATGTTTCTCGTCTAATGTAAGCCTAGATATCTACTCACTGTTTGTTGGACTGTGTAAGCTGTTTTATTCGTAACGATAGCGAACGTTTTGGCTACACACCTCCACTTCGTGTGTTCCAGAAGACCATTATGTTTTCATTCTGGCGGGATTATGATACTGACCGGTATTACCACTAACATATCGCCCAGACGTTCGACGATGCCACTGATATGGTCCATTGTATCTAGTAATATGAGATGTTCTACAGCTATATCCTGGAAGACTAAAACACAGATCGACTATGTGGTTATCCTCTAGTCAGTTTCTTGGCTCAAATGCCTCTGAGCACTATGGGACTTAACTGTTGAGGTAGCGATCGCGCGGTTCCAGACTGTAGCGCCTAAAACCGCTCGGCCACTCTGGCCGGCAGTCAGTTTCTTTATCACTTCATAGTTTCTTGTGTGTTACGCTGCTCTGCTGATGGACAAGCTGTTTTAGAATGCATCAGGTATCAGAAGCAACTCAGTGCATCATAAATTGGCGAACTCTGATGTTTATCATTACTTGAATACCAGTCGGGAATGAGAAGACAGGGTCCTTTACTGTGAGGGTTGTCCATAAAATAAGGTGCTCAATTACTTTTCAGAATAAAAAACATGCTTATTGGCACAGAATAATACACGTGTGCAAAGCTTCCACTTTCACGTATTTTTCGACATGATCACCATTGAGATCAATGCATTTTTGCCCTGCATCGTAGAACTCTCCCACTGTGCCACAAAGATAGCTAAAAACCTCTTCTTTCAGCTCCTCTCTGGCTCTGAAATGTATCTCATCTAGGTGTATCTGCAATTCAGAGAACATATGGTAGTCACTGGGGCTATGTCTGGGCTGTACATGATTATATTGGTTGTGACATGGGCGATGTGTGCACGAGCGTTGTCCTGATGAAAACGCACTCCCTTCAGGGCCATGCCTCTCCTCTGGTTTGATGTTGAATGTTATATGGCTATTATTTTGTTCTTGTTTCTTTTTCTTTCTCTTTCCAAAACCTTTCCATTCTTTGGCTGTGTTCCAGTTTCCTTTGCTCTGTCCATATTTTGCCTGTTTTCTTTCTTCCTTTTACATCAGATTTCGAGTTCATATTTTTTTTCTGAATTTGTCTTTCATTTATCATTTCAATACTGATCCCTATTTGTTGTACGTCTTCTTCTATTTACTGAAACCAATTGTTTTTACTACATCAAAAATCCTCTTTGTGATTCTGTTGTCCAGTCTATGTATGTATCCATAGAATATCAGTCGGTGTTTTCTGATTATTTCTGTGAGCCTGCCAGTGTGTTCATATAATTCCAGGTTGGTCTCTTTATCCATATGCCATCTATGTGCTCTGCTCCAAAAATTTTACTGAGGTTGGTTAGTTGGTTGTTTTGGAGAAGGAGACCAGACAGCTTCGTCATCGGTCTCATCGGATTAGGGAAGGATAGGGAAAGAAGTCGGCCGTGACCTTTCAGAGGAACCATCCCGGGATTTGCCTGGAATGATTTAGGGAAATCACGGAAAACCTAAATCAGGATGGCCGGGCGCGGGATTGAACCGTCGTCCTCCCGAATAATTTTTCTGAGGATTTTACATTCTATTTTTTCTGCCTCTGAGATGCCTGACGTTCCGATAGTGGTCGTTTCTGATGCGTAGAGTGCTTCTGGTAGTGCAGCTGTACGGTAGTGCCTGAGTTCAGCCTGTCATTGTACTGAGTCCATGTCAGTTTGTAAGCTTCCTGAAGTTTTTTTGTCCTTTGTATGTTGGATGCCTTGTTCTACCCTTCTGTTGGTATATATTCCCCAATATATGTGAGTTTTTCCACCCTGCTGACCTTTCCGTATTTTGTGTACATGGCTTGGTTGTTGGTGTTCTTTCTTTCCATGTATTGTGTCTTCTCATACGATATCTCCAGACCTGCTTTCTCAGAGACCCCATATAAGTATTCCAATGGTTCTTGTGTTTCTTTTTTGCACACGTTCTTCCTAACTGAATTCCTTTTGCTTTTTCTTCCTATTGTTTGATAATTTTGTCCAAGTCAGTCTTGAATAAAAACGGTAAGAGGCCATCTCCTTGTCTGACCCTGTATGTATCTATAATGAGTCTGAGGTTTCTCCCGTAAATTTTATTTTGGGTGTGGTGACTGTAAGTGCCTGTTGTATGAGTGTCCTAGTTTTTCTATCTACTCCATATTCTTCTAATGTGTCAAAAAGAATCTGCCTTTCTATGGGGTCGAAGGCCGTCTTACAGTCCACGAATGTGACTAACGTGTTGTTCATCTGTCCGACCTTCAGGAGCGCTCGAAGTCCCAAATTTGTTCAGTACAGGACCTTCCTTTCCTGAAACCTGTTTGTTCTTCGCCTGCCTTTCTATCAGCCTATGGTTCTAGCCTGTTGAACAATGCCTTGGAGAGAACTTTGTAGGCGACCGGTAATAGTGAGATACCTCTGTTGTTATTAGGGTCTGTCTTGTCGCTCTTTCTGCGGAGTAGCTGAATCAACGCACATTTCCATTCCTGCGTAATTTTCTCTGTATTCCTTGTTTCTGTAAGAATCTCATGGATTTGTTATGGTTTGGTCTTTGAGTTTTCAGATAATGCCGTCTTCTCCTCGGGCTCTGTTATTTTTTTAGTTATTTTACAATCTCTTCTATTTCTGGTATTGAAGGCGGCTTTGAATCTAGGTTTCGTGAAGTGTAATTTTTCTTTAGGCTTCTCGCAATTGAGTTTATCAAAATAATTTTTAAGAATTTTGCAGTTTTCTTTAGGATTTGTTTCCAGAGATCCGTCTGTTCTTTAAATTCAAATATTTGGAAGCTGATAACACTTTATATTTTCCCTGAAAATACCATAGAAATTTCTTGTTATTTCTCTTGAAGTCTCTCTCGTTTTCATTTAGTCTATTTTTGTCGTATGTGCTTTTCACTCTTCTAATACCTTTCGAGGATTGTTTCTGGACTCTGTGGAGAGATTGCCATGTCTCTTTTGTTCTGTTACTGCTAAACGTCTTCCAGACTTAGATTCTACGTTCAATAGCCTGACCACAAGTTGTGTTCCACCACTTATATTTTGTTCCCTGGGAGACTCATTCCAACGTATTGCATTCCAAATTGTCTTCTTGAGATTTGTCCAGTTTTCTGTTGGACTATGATTAATTTCTTCAATAATTTTGCATTTGTTTACCTTCTAGATTTATAGGTCTGGTGTAATAATTTTTTCTGTGTTGTCTTTCTGTTTCTTGGGATCGGTCTAACTTTTCTTGTAGTAAGTCATGGTCGGACTCGAAGAATCCTTTGCGTGTTCTCACATTCAGAATTTCGCTTTTATTTTTGCTTGTGATTGCTACATAATCTGTGTGAAATTTTACCCATATGTTTTTCGTGTTTTCCATGTAGTGAGTTTTCGTTTTGGTTTTTGAAATTGCGTCAACATACTTTTTAAGCTAAAATTTTGACTGCAATGTATGAGATGTTCCCCATTCTTGTTGGTGCTTTTGTGTGCTGTGTACAGGTCTATGATTTTCTTCTCCTCCTTCTCCTTGCCTAGTTGTGTACTGAAGTTGTAAGGTGGCTATAATTTCGCACCTTACAAGCACTCATCTGCATACTTTGCCTTGATCTACAACCACAATTAGGTATCCTCTGATAGGTTGCACATTGTATATATGAATATTTAAAGAAGATTGACATTGTCACGTACGCCTTGTAAATAATTGTTAACACTTTTGAATGAAAGGTGACGGAGTGTCTTTATTATCAAAACGGCATAATGAATGATTGCCTGTACTAGTGGAGGTTGGAACGTCAGTGGAGATGAAACGGCAGACGGAACTGAAGCCCTGGGTGGAAAAAAGCCCTCACAGGTGTGCTGGTCCTGCTCGGCACAGGAAGTGCCAATACGGACAGTCTGGACACCTGGGTACGGAAACAATACAGCGGCGGCTGGCCGGTATCGTAGCTAGGCCACAAGGATTATACTTCAGAAACTATGAAAATCTTGGACGCCGCTGAGAGAAACGAGGAAGCGTCACCTCGGAAATCACGCAGGCTGGGTTATTTCCGCGGATTGTACTCAGAAGCGTACCATTGTATGAGTATAGGTATTTCCTCGCAAACTTTCCTTGATGCACGACAAAATACTAAAACATGGTTGGTCGGCATTCGGAAGAATCTGTAGAGAGGGAGAATATTCGGTGGTTTCGAGAAGATGATTTATTTACTGAGTTAGGAGGTTGGGGAGCCGAGCCTTGCTGGGGGGCCAGTGGTGGAGAGAAGAGGTCTTCCGTTTTGAGCGCCCGTTTCTGACGGTCGCTGTGTATCAGCTTTTCTGGTACAGGCGGAATTCCTGTCTTTGCTGTCAGGAGAGTTTACAGTTACAGCAGCTAGGCACTGTACTGTTGCGAACCTATGCGATTCTGGACTTCACCTCTGGGTTGAAGTCGTCGTTGAGTACGTGGCGTTCAGTGACTGAGAGCACTTCTTCAGCCTATACTTACGTTGAGACGTTATTTGAACTCCGTCCTTGCGGTTGGGAGTTCGCATTTCTCGTATGTAGAACACAGAGGGGAGAAGACAGTATTATTGTATTTTAGTCAGAGGACCACCTTCTGTCGTCCCAATGTTTGAAAGAGTTTTACTTTGTGGCTGGAGTTCTTCCATCATCGCAGACGTGTACGAGAACCATCACTCCGACGAACCGGACTCAGTACATACGGTGATATTGGTAATTGCTTCGGCTTATTATGGCTATAAAACTAAACAGCTGTGATCACGCCAGTTTATTTCCACTGAAATTCCATACCACCGTAGATAATGTTTGAAAGTAGTGTCTTCTAATGTTTGGTACGTGGATGATGTCAGTCATTTCGCATTATTTGTTAGATTGCGTGGCCATAAAAAGGGGCAGAGTTGGGCAATTGATCAGAAATTTTAGTTAGGAAATATAGACATTTGTAATAAAGGATTATTTTTTCATCTACAATAAATGTATAATAAGAAACAACATTTATCATTTTGTAGTATTAGTTACCTTAATCATTCATTTATGTTTAGGTTGTAATTCATATGTTAAAGAGCATTAATAGATCCTAAGATCTGCTTCAGAGGGGATAGTCAGACAGAGTCAAGTAACAATAATTTTATCGTTCACTATTTTCCGTTGCGCACACTAATTTTACACCCGCCTGGAGTAGCATCTTGGAAAGTCACCTAATACAATTTTAACAAGTCTTTCTGGTATTTTATTTGTTGTGTCTTCCACGTCTTCGAAAGTCTTGGACATCTTGTCGTTTCTTTCCAATGTGATCATCTCTTGCATTGCGAGGAGTCCGATGTGAATTTTTTTCTAGAACATCCGTATGCTGTTTGCTTTTATCTGTTTTGACCAGAGTATTTGTGTTGAGGATACCAATACAGTGCTTGCGAAGAGTTTTCGAGAAGTCCGATTCTTCTCCTCCTCATGATGTTCCTAGACCCCCAGAATCTGATGACCTGCAAAGCCCAGTATTTTTACTGAGTGTTGGGATAATGGATAGATTTCCTGTTGTTCCATCATGTTTTTCCAAGTTGATGGTGGTTTTAGTAAGCTGTTTTGGAGATAAGTAAATGTAAATGTCGTGTGACTAGGGCCTCCCGTTGGGTAGATCGTTCGCTGGGTGCAAGTCTTTCGATTTGACGCCACTTCGGCGACTTGCGCGTCAATGGGGATGAAATGATGATGATTAGGACAACACAACACCTATTCCCTGGGCAGAGGAAATCTCCGACCCAACCGGGAATCGAACCCGGGCCCTTAGGATTGACATTATGTCGCGCTCGTCACTCAGATACTGGGGGCGGACTGTTTTGGAGATTACAAGTGTTAAAGATGTGATTGTTGGGATCGAGACATATTTGTAGCACCCGCACGAACTTGGTGAACCGATGCTGACCACTAGGCGCTGTATTAGACCTAAGTTAGTATTTGGTCCACACTGGGAATTTGATTTTCCCAGTAGCATCCATACATATGGAATGCATCGATGGTCAACTCACGAAGCGTAGTATTGATGTTGCTGATGACATCAATATCACGCTTCGTGAGTTATTTGAAGAGACATGTACATGCATACATTGTAGAAAATTGGTGTTAGCAACACAGTAATCTGGAATTAGTGACAAAACTTACCTTTCACAACCTGAAAATTGTGAATGCTAGAAACGAGATATTTATTATTAAAAATGTGAGAAATCATGCGCTGAGTTTTCAGTCCGCAGCCGCTTAATGCAAGGCAACGCAGCTTTTGAGGCATGCATTAATAACGACGGTATTGGACAGAAAAGGTACATTACCGATACATATTCAGTAAAAGCTAGTCAGTGTTAATGAGACAGATCTGGAGGAATTTCTATCGGGTCTTGGACAGCACAGACATTCTATATAAAAATTCTAAAGGTGATGTGACTAATTCATTTCCTACAGTCAACTCGATGCTCAAAATCATGATAGGAGACTCAATTCACAACCTGGCAATAGGCCATCTCGTAATGGCAATGGACAAAGTGAGCCTAGTTAGTTTAGTGACCACATGTATTGCAGTAATAATAACGGCAATGGTAATAGAAACCTGCAAAGCCACAATCACTTTAGAAATAGGAGGCATGAAAACTATTCAGTCGCAACTTTGAAACTAATACTGGACAGAATCAGCGGTCGTAACCTCACCCAGAACAGCTGATTGGAACAATGACTGGTGCAGTAGTCTACCCATCATCACTGAGGCAGTGGAGGAGAAGCATCCTACAGGACAACCGACTTTGATGTTAAAATAGAACCCACCACGTCTGGCCCCAGTATGTCTGTCGATAGTTCTCCTGGGGGCTTAGTAATATGGGTGTATTAATGATGCGTTGTAACAATGGGTAATTTATCTGTGAGAAAATGGCACAGTATTGAAAACCACGCACATTTAAATCCATGATGATACAACATTCTGCAGGGATAGCTGCGATTCAAGGAATAATGGTAAATGTAATATTAGATACATGTGCAGGTGCAGGTGTAAATGCTGCTTCAATGACACTTTTCAGTAATCTCCCAAACTATAAAAAATCTACCGATTTTCCCTGTAGCAAATTGTAAAACGATAGGCGCTGTGGAAGGCCAATTACGTTTGGTGGAAATATACACGTGACTGAAGCTTATAATTGGTAATCTAATGCGTGTGCCTTGTAATACCAAATCTCATTGTAAACCGTATTCTCTGGTGCGACTGCGTACACCTCGTCATCCGTGTCGTACTGAGTTAGAAAAATCAATGCAGCTTCCATGCATTGCTTGTTGTGTTCATCCATCGAAAATTGAGGAACCCACTCAGTACACACTTTGTTATAAATCAGATCACCGCTAACAGTTTCATAAAGAACTGACAGTGAAGTTGCAGGAAAGCACAAGATCTGTTCGTCAACAGCGAAACATACACTGAAGTGCTAAAGAAACTGGTATAGGCAGGCGTATTCAAGTACAAAGATATGTATACAGGTAGAATACGGCGCTGCGATCGGCTGCGGCTATATAAGACAACAAGTGTCTGGCAAAGTTGTTCGATAGATTACTTCTGCTACAATGGCAAGTTATCAAGATTTAAGTGAGTTTGAGCATGGTGTTATAGACGGTGCACGAGCGATGGGACATAGCATCTCCGAGGTAGTGATGAAGTGCAGGTCCATTTCGCGAATGTACCGTGAATATCAGGAACCCGGTAAAACATCAAATCTCTGTCATGGCTGCGGCCGGAAAAAGATCCCGCAAGAACGGGGCCAACGATGACTGAAGAGAATTGTTCAGCATTTCAGAAGTGCCACCCTTCCTCAGATTGCTGCAGATTTCAATGCTGGCCCTTCAACAAGTGTCAGCGTGCGAACCATTCAACGAAACATCATCGATATGGGCTTTCGGAGCCGAAGACCCTCTTGTGTATTCTTGATAACTGCACGACACAAAGATTTACGCCTCGCCTGGTCCCATCAACGCCAAATTGGATTGATGCCTGGTCGGACAAGTTTCTTTTCAAACTGTATCCAGTGGCTTGTATGGGTATGGAGACAACCTCATGAATCCATGGACTCTGCATGCCAGCTGTGGAATGTTCAAGCTGTGTGGAATGTTCAAGCTGTGTGGGGCGTGTGCAGTTGGAGTGATATGGAACTCCTGACACGTCTGGCAGGTAACACGTAGTAAGCATCCTGTCTCATCACCTACATCCATTCATGTCCATTGTTCATTCCGACTGACTTCGCAATTCCAGAAGGACAATGTGACACCCCACACGTTCAGAATTGCTACAGAGTGGCTCCAGGAACACTCCTATGAGTTCAAACACTTCCGCTGGGCACCAAACTGCCCAGATATGAACATTATTGAACATATCTTGGATGCCTTGCGACGTGCTGTTCAGAAGAGATCTCCACCCCCTCGTATTCTTACGGATTTATGGACAGCCCTGCAGGATCCATGGTGTCAAGTCTTTCCGACACTACTTTAGACATTAGTCGAGTTCATCTCACGGCGTGTTGCGGCACTTCTGCATGCTCACGGGGACCCTACGGGATATTAGGCAGGTGTACCAGTTTCTTTGGCTCCTCAGTGTATATTCTGTTGATTTTCTATGTCAGTCCTTGTTTTCAGTATATCATTCTCAACTGAAGGTCGACCTGATCGTTCTTCATTACAAATATTCCGTCATCTATCATTAAACATGATGCACCGCGTTCCGAACTGAAGCTACATTCATCACATTTCCATAAACTTCTGTTATCTGCTTGTAAATTTCGAAGCAATATGCTTTTACTCTATTCAGAAATCGTATTACACTATGAATCTCAGACTAGGTGTGACAATTTTGTCACACGTTTCAAATTCGCATAGATCAACAGTAAACGGACGTTCCTGCTGGTGCCTTTGATTGGGAAGGCCTACGGCATGGCAGCGATGGTGAGGGATGGGGGGTTGAGAATTACCCCGCTCGTAAGATCAAAACGTTCCTTTACGCTTATTTAGAATGAGCTTCGCAGATATGAAATTTTGAGAAGGATGCGAACAATCTCTTTTTCTGCATTTTATGACAGCAAGTACGAAACTAATTGACGGAAGCAACAATCAAAGAATTAAATCATCACTCCTGGACAAAAAAAGGGAACTCGTATTCTCGAACATCCCCGTAACGCAAGTTATTGTCGGCAGTTGCGGAACTAACAGAGATGACGCAAAGCGCGACCTCCCGCACTGACGCACACGCGAATGTCACATAGCCATAACCAAGAACTGCAGCCACCTGTGGCGGTCGGTCGCGGGCGCGGGCGCTGCCGCTCAAGGCGACCGCGGCATTGTTCACCGACGGAAGGAAGGAACGCCAAACAGCCTTGCGCACTGGGTCACTCCACCGGAAATGAACCCCAAGTCTTTCTGCTTTCGCGTCCTCATATTCTTGCCCTTCCTCTGTCTACCTTACCTGCCCTTTCCCCCCCCCCCCCCCCCCTCTGTAGCGACCTCTAGCTGTCATTTCTCATAGTCTTCTCCTATACAGTGGGATACAGTTTCTCCTGACTTGATGGAACCGTATATCATCTGGATGGTTCGGAAAATCAGGAAAAAATAGAATGACATGCGTTCAATTCTATAAACACACGTGACATTTATTTTCAAGTAAAGACTCAAATTAGACGTTATTTTCAAATAACTGTTGAGCAGGTATTGACAAAAAAGTGAGTTTTGTACACTGAAATGATCAACAAGTTTCCTTTGAAGCAGACTCTTGTGTAGTTTATGTGGAGCACGATCACAAAGCCGCTTCATCAGCGATAGTCTGTCCGAGGATTTTCCCGCTTGGCGTCCCAAATAAGCCATTGTTTTGTTCAGCTGCCTTGTCGCTTCTGTATGTGTCATAACATCTCCAGCTCGAGCACCAGTTTCGTCAGTGAGCTCATCATAACTAGCGTCAGGCCTGCAGACTAACAAATGTAGATAATTTTGTCGTTAGGTCGTTAGAGATCATACTGTAGCCACGCAGAATTAAACATTTCCTCAGTATTCGGATGAAGTAGTAATGCTGAATTCTTTACACGTAGATATCTGTAAAAATATGTTACATAGGTACGTATATACATGTATCACATATTGCTCAAAAGTATCGGGATAACATCGGTTTGGACGTCTGCCATACTCCACTAAGCAATAATTGGGGACTGGATATGTTGCCAAATTATACTTTTACCTTTCACAAATTAAATACACGACAAAACATCATTACGTGCTCTATCGTTTTCATGGAAAGAGCTGATATGTACGACAGGGGTCGAAATCAATCATTGATCCCGTCATCCAGTGTGCTTTTTATTGGATTTACTTCTTTGCTCTCCATGAATGTGTATCATGCTCGCCGCCCACGTGGCATGCTCCATAAAAGTCTTCGGAGGTCACCCTGTGGTATCCGTTCCCATTCTTCAATGAGAATCTAAAAGACTTCTTGAAGAGAGTGTGGTGAAGCAGGACGACCACGCCACGTCAGTCAGCCATGTCAAACACATGCACGATGGAGTTTAGGTCGGTACACGCCACCGGCCATTCCATTATTTCGACGTCTAGGCTTCGCAAGACATCCCTGTCGACGCCAACCACATAGACCCTGGCATTGGGCGGAATGCAGGGCCACCACCATATGCAGCACCCACCACGTGGTCCAACAAGATCTGTTCGATGTACTGCCTGGCGGTAAGGCGACTATGGGCAATTACTTGATCCGTATGGCTGTCAACACTGACGCCTCCCGACACCATCACAGTACCGTGAAAGTCTGACGATTTTCTGGACAAGATTTGGCAGGTACCGCTCACTACGGGTCACTGGACACGAACACGGACATCACGTTGCATCAGAAGATATCTGCACTCGTCCATGAATAACACGTTTCGCCAGCGATGAAGTCGACATGGGAACGGCAGAAATGAAGGCAGTTGCCATGTCCATTGGGGTACTCGAACAGGGCGTCTGTGACGTAATTTCCTCTCTCGTGACCTGTTTATTACGTCTGATCGAACACAGCAGCTCCAGTGACCCTTCTGAGATGGTTGATTGGTTGGTTGATTTGAGGGAGGGGACCAAACAGCGAGGCTATAGGTTGAGGGAAGGATGGGGAAGGAAATAGGTCGTCCCCTTTCAAAGGAACCATCTCGGCATTTGCCTGAAGATATTTAGGGAAATCACGGGAAACATAAATCAGGATGGCGGCACGTTGCTAAAATCGTCGTCCTCCCGAATGCGAGTCCAGTGTGCTAACCAATGCACCACCTCGCTCGGTTCTGAGATTGTCTTGCAATGCTCTGGCGGTGTCCTTACGACGCCGCAACATCATTCTTCACATAGGGTTGTAATGTCTCTCTGTAGCATGTCCACAACCTATGAACGACACATGGAGACTCATTGGCATCTGCAGCAACACGCCCAAAAGTCCATCCTTTTTTTAATCAAACATCACCTTTGCAAACTGCACTGCATTAAAATCTCGTATTGCGTATGCTTTGTTGAATACGACGTCCACAAATGACAACTGTCATCTGTGTGCCTCACTAGAAAACACTGTACACAGGTACTCACTTCTTTCTGATGGATCACTTGGCAATGTAATGCATAACACAGCAAACAGATAGCGAATGATTCTAATTGTTGCCTACATTGAAAGGAAGACCTCAAGCCAAGCAATGAGCCACAGGTAATGCCTAAATTAAATTAGATTTAACATACTGATACAGTGAAATACATTTTACATACGCGTCAGCATACGAAGCCGCGGGCAAAAAGCCAGTTAGTCACAAAATTACACTGGCCTGTTACAGATGTAGTGGGGATATGGCAGGCTATTCGGGGATTTCTGATCTTGCTGTATTAGTAGCCCACTGCGAATCTGTGCCAAGTTTCTGGCAGTGAAGTCGTCGTGACGGTAGCCGCGGAGTGCGGTATCAGGTACACCTTGTACCGTATCTTTATAGGGCCGCGACAATGTCCGCTCAGGCGACTGCCCAACGACCAGACAAGGACCGTTGCACGTTGATCGGTGATACACAATTCGGAAGACGGTAACCGTGCTGTCTGTTAAGCTGACTTAAGATTTCGACTGTCTCTCTTACTGTACGGTGCTACATCCTTGGGTGCCTCGAAAGTACTGTTGCTTCTTGGAAATTTATAGGACACTCGCTGAAGCAGGGACGATCAGCTGTTACCAATTCAGTTTTATTCGCCTTTCTTCACATAGTGTTCGTTCATTGCTGTGAGAATGCTACTGGCCCTCTGGTTTCTCCTTTGTAAACAGTACTGCACTCACTTCATATCTCGTGCACGCCTGCAGTGTTGATAGCTTTCACGGAATCCTTGGTGGCCCCTACCAAATTTTGGATCCGACGACTATCCTAAAAAATTTGCTTAATTCCTCCATGACGAAGAACGTTGGTCTCCCATTCACTGACGTGAAGTAAATGTGCCACCTGCTTACATTTTCTCTGTATTTCTTCATGTTGGACTTTGTAAATCTTGTAATTATTTTTAGTCGGTTCCATTGGCTGGGGAGCAATGGTGTATCTGTTCCAGGTATTGACTGAAACTGGATGTGTCTTCAGTGCTGTAAGATCGGGCAGTCAGCATGCGAAGGAAGGAACACTTGGAAGTTCATTTTTCAGAGTGTCACTGGGAGTTACGTACATGTCAAAGTACAGGGGAGGAAGTACTCGAAACCACACCGTTTTGAGTAAATCTACCCTGAAAAAACAAGAATTAATTCAACTACTTAAAATTATATCTATGCTCAAGGAGTTCAAAGCACTCCATCATAAATTAGCGTATAGAGTGTTTAAAAAAATTAATCCGACTCCACAAGGCTACTTCTTCTCCGAGAATGGAGAGAGAAACTTGACGTGAACTTTAACTTACATCTTTTACATGCATACACATACTGCCTTGGGGTTCTTTTCGCAGTTACATTTAGGATAGAAGCTTTCATTTACATTTCACAAATGATAAATGTGCCTTCCGTTAGACAAATTAAAAACATCCATTCGAATTGATTCCATAAGTTTTCCTACCGAGCAGAGTATCGTATTATCTTATAGGTCACAAAGGAATGGAATATCCAAACCATCGTTAATCTCATCCCATACATTTGTAAGCATGTCCTGAGTTACTACGTTCACTACCGTTGTTATGTGACGTTGCAGATCACATTAAGTTTTTGAAGCGGAGGTGCACAAACTGAGTCTTTCACAAGCCCCACAAAGAAAACCCTCATACTTGAGATCAGGTGATCTGAAAGGCAGTGAGGCACTGCGAGATCCGTTCAGTCCTTAAGGCTGAATCATCGTACAACTTATCGTTAAAAAGTGCTCTTACAAATAAGTGCTCGGATGATCGTCCACTTTGTTGAAAAATGATACTTCCGGCATGTTTTCGTGATTGTGGAAAAAAACATGAATGAGGTAGCTGCACCGGGCAACTGGCTCGGTCTTTGAATATTTTAAAATGTACACCGAGATTTTTTTACCATTCGTGTAGACTACATAGTCTTGGGAAATTGGTTAAAGCTTTTTAAAACATACTGCCTTACTTAATGTAAATTAGCCGACTTATACCCCAGAAGTTAAAGGTCTCGCCATCGCAAAGATTCGTTAGATGCAGAAAGAACGGTTCATGTGTAGAGCTGCAAATCAAAACCATTTCATCGGATCAAATGACAGTGCTCTGCTCGGAAAAATAAGGCCTGGCAGTATAAAACAACGTTAAGCCAAATCCTGCTGTCATTTGAGTAAATCTGAACCCCGAAGTTTCTCTTCGGTGCTAATAAAGTGTAGCTATCTATGACGGATGTTAGGGAAGTCAGAGATAACATCCAGTCAAGTTCAGTACAGAAGGAGGTCTATCTCAGTTGGACGTGAGTGGTGAAGGGAAGCACCCACGATCTCTTCAAATGAACTGTTCCTACACACGCCTACACTTATGGAGGGAAACCACAAGACACAAAATTCAGGATTGTTGGACGGGGATATCATACCGAAAGCCATCGAACATGAGTCCACTCAGCCGGCCGGGGTGACCGAGTGGTTCTAGGCGCCATCGTCTGGAACCGCGCGAGAACTACTGCCGCAGATTCGAATCCTGCCTCGGGCATGGATGTGTGTGATGCCCTTAGGTTAGTTAGGTTTAGGTAGTTCTAAGTTCAAGGCGACTGATGACCTCAGAAGTTAAGTCCCATAGTGCTCCGAACCATGAGTCCACTCGAAATTTTCACTGCATCTGATTAATAGACAACAATAAAGTCTTCCACATTCAGATGAGTCTATGTTGTGCAGAATCTCATCTTCATATCAGGAAATAAAATGGTGTCCCAGGCCAGGACTTGAACCGCGGCACCTGTCAGTCGCGAGCAGTCCTCTACCTGATTATGCTACCCCAGAACGGCTCATGTCCTCACTCAGAGGTTGAATTTGCTATAGATCTCTTCATTGGTTAGACGAAGTGCGTCAGGACCTCTGTTGATACAATAGACAGTCGGGTGGCAGAATAAATGGTCTGATTCGCACCTTACATGAGACCTTTACAAATCGCAGAGAGAAGGTGAAGATGACACCTAACGTAAATCGAAAGTTATGCGAACATTTGCCTATCAGTATGTAATGCAAAAAGGGATGACAGTCAATCGACGGTAATTAACACACAATTCCTATACAATGCATGTCTTTGAGCGGAAGGTAGAACAGGGAACGCGAGTCGAGTAGCTTCTAGTTTTGAAAAGCCAGCTCCACAACGGCGTAGCGAAACCGCGCTGCGGGAGTTACGCAGGCGACCACTTAAAGGGGTGACAGGAAAGAGGACAGCGACCCCGGGCCACGTGATTCAAGCTGGAGGGCCACCTGTAGCGAGGGCATCGGTACAAGGGCAGAGAATGAGCTTTAGAAAACTGCGTTTCGAAATTACAAAGGGAGACGAACAAAAGCAAGTGACGCATTTTCGTCCAGCATGTCGACGCACGGAAAGGTAATGTACTTTAGGCTTCTAGAATGGGCACAAAACGTCCGAATGGAGGAAACTAACTAAGAAGGAGAAAACTACTGAAGTTTCGACGCAGTTTCAGAGAAGGGACGTTGCGATTGGTAGAGGATGCTTCTACAAAATGAGAGGAATGCTCCTATTGGTCGAGATAAACTATGACGTGAAAAAGGAACCAAAGTGGAGGGAGGCAGTTCTGTCAAGAATAGGACAAGAGAGAATTTTTGAGGGGGGCTCTTCTCTGAACTGACGTCAATTGCAGAACGGAGCGCTTATGCTCCGTACTATGCAGAGAAGAAATTGGTGTGGACACTGCGTTCACAGCGGCTGCACTCCAGCTAAAATTAGCTGTAGCAACGTTTAGCTCCAACTGTGGAGAAACGAACTATCCAAATTAGTTAACTGTTATTACGAGAACTGAGAGGGCACTATAATATGCACGCTGCTACATCCATGCGTGTGAACATCGCCACATAATAAGACTAGGGTTGAGTACATGTTTTCTTGCATAACGAGAAACCTAGGGAAAGTTTCTGCTGGAAAGTTCAGCAAAGGCGTGATTAGTTTTGTAGGAATTTCAGTGGGAGAGAGCAGCCTTGCAGACAGCAGCACGTCGCAGCTGAAGGTAAATACCGCGTGCAGAGGCGTAAACTTCGTTGGTTCACCAGCTTGCGTCCACTGTAAACTCGAGCGGCCTTGGGTAATCTTGCGCTCAAACTTGTCACTTGACTAACCATCCACCGTAGACTTGATTGTTATCCTAAATAGTACCGAACTTCGAACCGTAATCGGACGATTTTCGTAGTACTGACCAACATCATAAAGTATGTGTAGGAGCGATTTTGTAAAGAAACGTCCAATTAAACTTTCATATTATTGTGCTTAGGATTAATGTAAAGAATCTTCCAATTAAACTTTCATAATATTCTGCTTAAGATTAATGTTATTTCAGAGAGTTAATATTTAACATTGTTGTGTGTAAACTTATTTCACTTTTTTATGTTGGGAAGATGCGTTATCCATTGGGCTGTTTTTATATTGGCGAGTTGAAAACTGTCTGAAAAGTTAGAATGTGGTGTGAAATATTGCGACATTAAACATGTCATTTCATCTCACACAGTTGTTCTCAATTCTAGAATAAGCAAGCAAAAACAAACCTCCGCAACCATAGAGAATCTGATTCATACACAACAATACCATAAAAGTCTTCCACGTTAAGATGAGCCTATGATATGCAAAAACTCATTTTCGTATCAGGAAATAAAATTTTGTTCTAGGCCGGGACTTGAACCCCAGTAGCTGTCAGTCTCGAGCAGCCCTCTACCTGATTGCGCTACCGAAGAACGGCTCATATAGACCTCTTCACTGGTTAGGAGAAATGGGTCAAGATCTCTGTTGCTACAATAGACAGTCAATCATCGATCGATGCTTACGAGGGGCGTGAAATATGTAATGCAACACATTTCTTTCTGAAAGAAGGTTGGTTTTATTCAAGATTCCAATACGTCATATTATTCTCCACTCTTTTGGCGACAAACTCTGTTTTTATACATAATCTCTTACTGGGAGGGCCTGTATGCCCGCATGGTAGCACTCTGTTAGTCAACGTGGGAGCCATCGCCTTGCTGCATCAGTAACCTCCCCATCATCCACGTACTGCTTCCCCTGGGCTGCATCGTTCATTGGGCCAAACAGATGGAAGTCGTAAGGTGCGAGGTCCAGGCTGTAGGGTGGATGAGGAAGAACAGTCCAGTGAAGTCTTACGAGTTCCACTCGGGTGAACAGACTTGTCTGAAGCCTTGTATTGTCTTGGAGAAGCAGAAGTTTCTTCGTTTCTTCGATTTCCGAAGGATAACACAATACACTTCAGAGTTGATCGTTGCACAATGAGGGAAGACATCAGCACTACCAACACAGACTTCCAGTTGAGTAGCGAGGTGTTTCATTGTGACCTGTCGGTCACCTCAAATGAGAGTGTCCGCAGGTTTTAAACATTGCAGCAGTCATAGCTGTGTGCGCCCGGCCGGCACACGCGAGATCGGACAGGTTTGCGCTACTTTGTTGAGATGATGACAGACGCCTCGCCCAACAACTCGCCATGCTTTTGCTCATACAAGGTTTACCTAGACATTCTGCAAACTTCATGGAACTGTACGGGCGGAAGCGAGAATTTTTCACGATGTCCCAAGACAAATATCACGTATTTTCAACCGAACGTGTCCCATAAAAAATGTGTTTCATTACTTAACGCATGTTGTAGAATTATACTTCGTATTCCGTAATGCTACAAAAGGAGGTGACTAAAAAAAATCAAAGTAATGAGCTTTATCATGGACACATTCTGTTTCACGGATATCTGTGTGTGGTATATCTGTGTGTGGTACTGATACGTACTACTTTTCAAAGCAGTCGATATGCTCGTCCTGATGTTTGATCTTTCAGCACTCCAACGCATCATAATGTTCATCGCAATCATTGGCGTTAATCCCGTGCACGTATGGAGCAACAATAATTCTATGGTGGTTGTGAATAACCTACTAACTAGGTTTCCAGTTTTACGATGAGATGTAAATTACAGGAAACTAGGGTGTAACTAAAACTGACAGACCAGTTGCATTCTTTTGGGTGGCAGTACTCAACCAATCTGCCTCAAATCGCAGTCAGGAAGCCATTTGATTCCATATCTTCTCATCTCGGAAGAATCGTTTGAGTAGTAGACGATTCCCAATGTACAGGACGCTCTACTTTTCATTCGGGACACATCTGAATTTACTGTGTAGTTTCCATGCAATCTGAGATGTCCCAAAATATTTTATATGATTTACATTTGTGGAATGTTTTCAGATACAGGGCTGGGGTCGAACTTATTGAACAAGTTCACAGCCACGTCTCTTTACTATGTTATCTTCGAACTCTTCCGGCAGACGTTGGCCCTGGCTGTCTAGTGGTAAAAAATAAAATAAAAAGTAAAAATAAATAAAAACATTAACCCCTGGACTCTGAATCCTGCGAAAACAGTAAAAAAATATAAAAAGGTGATAAAGCACGTGCGTGAGAACCCAGAGGTTGAGGTGTCGAATACCGGTCGGATCAGGAACTTTTCAATCTGTGTTTATCCTTCATCTCCTAACGATGTGTGGTGTAAGCAAGTAACGCCACCTGGTTCGGATATCAAGTGCAAGTGGGGGTCCTCTTTTCTCCGTTGTATAACTGGAGCAGGTTAGGGACACGGAACTCACCGAAGTGGCGTCCAATTAAAAACTTGCACTCAGCAACTGAGCCATACGAAATAATAATTGAGAAAACTTTTTCGCCTTCATTGACAGTAGAGTGGCTGGTACTGCTCTGAGAGCTCTCGTTGATAAAATGCGAAGTTTAACGAGAGCTGGTTTATGAATGAGTAATGTTCAGATGATCAGGGAAACAGCTAACTCGTAGTTTAATGCTACACGAGAAAGAGTTTAGCGAATATACTCGATGTAGTAGTTACTATTTAGCTTGCATTACATATTGACGTATGTTTCTTGAAATACGAGGACAAGTCACCATCTCTTGATGAGCTTCCTCATTCCGCTCTGCAATGAATTCTGCGGCATAATGCGCATCCACTTATCCATTGCTCCCCGTCGTCAGTTCATGAAATTTGAACCTGTGCAGACATTCCTTCGTCTAAAGAAAAAGGTAAAAATTACTTGGGGCTAGGTCAGGACTGTGGGGTGGGAGCTCAAGCCACTCAAAACACTGTTTCCGAATGCAGTGGATTGTTTTCCCAGCTGCAAGTGTTGCGAGTTATTCAGAAGCAGCATCCCACTTGTTGACATCTTTCCTTTCCTCTTCGTTTTGATTTTGGTTTACAGATTTCGTAGTAACTCACAGTGGTTGCCACTATTCACTGTTTAACAGTGTAATGATCAGCAGTGGACCTTTAGTATCCCAAAACATTGTCATCGTCAAGTTGGGTTTTGAACACTTTTGCTGTAAGCGAAGATGGTTGCTTCCACACTAAGTCGTGCCGCTTACTCCGTCGTTCATAGCCCGCATCTCGTGGTCGTGCGGTAGCGTTCTCGCTTCCCACGCCCGGGTTCCCGGGTTCGATTCCCGACGGGGTCAGGGATTTTCTCTGCCTGGTGATGGCTGGGTGTTGTGTGATGTCCTTAGGTTAGTTAGGTACTGATGACCATAGATGTTAAGTCCCATAGTGCTCAGAGCCATTTGAACCATTTTTAGAACCGTCGTTCATAGAGGTGGACTCACACGACATCAGTGGTAGCTAAGTGACTGAAAAGTTCTCCTTCTTCCTCTTTAAAATGCCTCAAGCGTGATTTAGGCATTTCCAGATGTTCCCCTTTGCGTTTATCTGCCAGTAGACGTGATACCCAAAAACAACAAACTTAACGCTAATTCAGAGATTAACGACAGTCCGTGGCTGATATTCAACACAAACCCAATATCGTCAATCTTGGCATGACGATCGTCACGAATAATTCGCTGTACTGTGTCGACGTTCCTGTGCACTTTCAAAACTGGTGTCCGTCGCAGACAGACACACCGCCCCATTTAATGTCATCTATCCAGTCGTAAACATTAGTTCATAAAAGCAATTATCATTCTGTGAATTGTATCCGTAGTTTAGTCCTTCAGACCACAGGAAACAAATCACTCCGCTCATTTCTTCCTTGTTGCATACGGACAACGGGGTAGGCACAATAAAACGCCTTGAAATCACTACGAGTAGAGTTATTCACTGAACCAAGAACAATAGTGAGGTTAAGGCTTGAGTCAGTACTGTTAACCTATGAAGCAGAGGAAGAAAATAATATTTACTTATTGACATGTCCTAGTCATAATCCAATAAAAGAGCATGTGAGCGTGTTACGTGCGGAATGAGCTTAGTCTTGACAATCTTCCGTAACTTCGTCAGGGAGGTTCGTTAATACAATTAGTCACCCCAGTGCCCACATACAGATGAATCGTTCAGACTTTGCAGATGGCGCAGCGATCGAGTCGCATATTTGGCCTTGCCCATGGCCGTACGGTGTATGAAGTTGGTGACTTTGTTGGTGTTTCGCGTCGAACTGGCTACAACGAGGCCGACGAGAAAGGCAGGCCGGGGCGCGTATGTCACGAAGGTAGTCAAGGTAGTCCTGAGGTCGCTCGCTCGCTCAGCTCAGAAAAAAAACAAGCGTTTCTACACGTCTTAACTCGTAACTGTGTGTTTACGCACAAACTAGAATTGCATCTTATACTGGTATGCGCATTGATGGAGTCTTATTGTTAATTTGTTCTGCAACGATTGGAAGTCCATAGGACTACTAATAATTTGTTGCGGCTGTACTAGATACAATATATGAAAATAATGCCAAAATGATTATGACTTGCATGAGGCACTACAGTCTGGTACCGCGGGAACCGCTGCGTTCGCAGGTTCTAATCCTGCCGCGGGCATGGATGTGTGTGATGTCCTTAGATTAGTTAGGTTTAAGTAGTTCCAGGTTCTAGGGGACTGATGACCTCAGAAGTTAAGTATCATAGTGCTCAGAGCCATTTGAACCATTTGCATGAGGCACTACATCTTTTATTAAATCAGGACTGTTACGCAGAAAAAACTAAATGATATAAACGAGCTGTTAGACCATTTATCTCGTGCATATATATAAAATACAGCATAATCCACAGCAGTGTATTTTTTCGAGTACTAGTAACCCGTAAGACTTCACAAGCAGGTGACTGGATGTCACTTGTGTCATACGTCTGTACGAGAGATTTCCACACTCCTAAACATTCCTAGGTCCATTGTTTCCGATGCGATAGTGAAGTGGAAACGTGAAGGGACACGTACAGCACAAAAGCGTACAGGCCGAACTGGTCTGTTGACTGACAGATACCGCCGAGAGTTGAAGATGGTCGTAATGTCTAAGAGGCAGACATCTATCCAGATCATCATACAGAATTCCAAACTACATCAGGATTTACTGCAAATACTATGACAGTTAAGCGGGAGGTGACAAAACTTGGATTTCATGGTTGAGCAGCTGCTCATAAGCTACACATCACGCCGGTCAATCCCAAATGACGCCTCGCTTGGTGTAAGGAGCAGAAACATTGGACGATTGAACAGTGGAAAAACGGTTGTGTGGAGTGACGAATCACGGTACACAATGTGGCGATGAGATGGCAGCGTGTGGGTATGGCGAACGGTGAACGTCATCTGCCAGAGTGTGTAGCACCAGCAGTAAAATTTGATGGTGGTGTTGTTATGGTGTGGTCACGTTTTTCATGGAGGAGACTAGCACCCCTTGTTGTTTTGCATGGCACTATCACACCGCAGGCCTACATTGATGTTTTAAGCACCTTCTTGCTTCCCACTGTTGAAGAGCAATTCGGGTATGGCGATTGCATCTTTCAACACGATCGAGGACCTGTTCATAATGCACGGCCTGTGGCGGACTGGTTACACGACGATAACATCCCTGTAATGGACTGGCCTGCACAGAGTCTTGACCTGAATCCTATAAAACACCTTTGGGATGTTTTGGAACCCCGACTTCGTACCACGCCTCACCTACCGACATCGATACCTGTCCTCAGTGCAGTACTCCGTGAATAATAGGCTGCCATTCCCCAAGAAATCTTCCAGCATCTGACTAAACGTATGAACGTATGCCTTCAGAGTGGAAGCTGTCATCAAGGCTGAGGGTGACCCAACAACACACTGAATTCCAGCAGTAGCGATGGAGGGCGCTACGAACTTTTAAGTCATTTTTAGCCAGATATCCGGATACTTTTGATCACTTAGTGTAGCTGCACATCCTTGTGGATTCCGCCAGGTGGTTATCAAGTCCAGGGGCAGAATTACCCGGTAGTTAATGGCACTTGCAATGAGTCCTATGATTTCTCTAGGGGTAGCTAATATTTGTTTTGTACAGTGAGTTTATGTTGCCGTGACAGTTTGCCCCTTACGAGCATAATCCGCCAGCATCACACCACTCCAATACTAAAAAAACTCCACATTGTCTTGCCCGGTGATGGTTGGGTCTTGGCGTTTTCCAGCGATGGCGAATCCACATATTTCCACTGCTTGCCTTGCTCCTTCATCTCGGGGACATAGTGATACATTCAGCACTCGCCTATTGTGATTAGGCGGCTAAAGAAGTAACTTGGGCTGGTCTGAAAAAGCTGAAACATTTTCTCTGATGCCTCTTTAGGGCGGTATTTTCTGAATGGTATGAGCAGTCTTGGAAAGTAGCAGCCGGCAACTCTTGTCACGTTCAAAATCAGGGCTAAGCAAGTGACGGCAGAGCGTTTTCTGCAAGTACGAGGAACGTTCAATAAGTAATGCAACACGATTTATTCTCTCGGCTATTTTCGATTTAAAAAATGCGAAATTTGTTGTGGAACATCGAGTAGTATTCCCACTTTAGCCCCTATAGTTTCATGAAGTTCCGATAGGTAGCGGCGCTACACGTAGCCTTCGGAATGGAGTGTGTAAAGGAGGTGCATTCCAAGGAGAAAGCTGTCATTGAGTTTCTTTTGGCGGAAGACGAGAGCGTCGCAGATATTCATTGGCTCTTGAAGAATGTCCACGGGGACACGGCAGTCAACAAAAGCACGGTGAGTTGCTGGGCGAGGCCTGTCATCATCGCAACAAGATCCGGCAAATCTGTCGCATCTCCCGCGTACCGATCGGCCGCCCACAGCTGTGACTCCTGCAGTGTTAGAATTTGCGCACACTCTCTTACTAGAGGTGATCGACGAATCGCAGTCAAACATCTCCACAACTCAGGGGCTCACACAAGTCTGCACACCCGAGACGAGCTCACTAAACTCCATTGTACTGTTCTTCGTCGTCCACCCTGCAGCCTGTACCCTGCTCCTACCGATTTACATCTGTTTGGCCCAATGAAGGATGCACTCCGCGGGAAGCAGTAGGTGCGTGATGAGGAGGTTCTTGAGGCAGCAACAAATTGCCTTCGACGTCGACCAGTAGAGTTGTACCATGCCAGCATACAGGTCCTCCCAGTAAGGTGGCTTAAGGCCGTCACATTGAACGGAGCTCATGTTGAATAATGGAGTTTTCTAGCCAAAAGAATGGTGTATTGGAATCCTAAATAAAACCAATCTGCTTTCAGAGAAAAAGTGTAGCATTGCTTATTGAACGATCTTCGTAGCTAAATACTCTCGTACTGCTGGAAGCCACTGTTCACTGAAGGCAAACATTGTAGTCTCTTCGTATTGCTGGACTGCTGGGAGTCGATGTGGCTGGAGTCGTTACTTCCGTTCTTGAACGGAGAAAATAAATAATTGAGAGAGAAGAAACCGAAGCGGTAAGTACATCCTGCGCACAGAGCTGTCGACCTCTGGAGGTTACTCGCTGGAGAGTTGTCTGTCCGCCACTCAGCTGTCAGAGACTTTCTCCACGCGCGCCGCTTGCTGCGCTCAACACTTCTGCCTGGGAAGGACAGCTGTTGACCTCTTACTGGAGCTGCTGAGGGGCTTAATTCAGCCTGGTGTGCGACTGTATCCAACAACAAGCAGTGCAAATAAATACCGTGGGTTGAGGCCACACTTCTGTAAATACAGACAGATCTGCTCTCGTGTTTCTTGAGAGGAAAGTAGCAACCCAGCATTACGCAGCAAAGGCTCAGCAGATGGACTTCCCGCACTTTCTGCGTTTAGTGCCCAATGCCGTTATGCAGCATGATAACGCATGTTTGTATTACGTCTCACACATCAGTCAGCTGGTGCGAGTGGGGACCATTTCCTGGTCTGTAAGGTGCCTGAGAGGGGCGTTCAGAATGTAATGCAACGCTTTTCTTTCCTCTGAACCGTTTGGATTTATTCAGAATTCAAGTATACCGTATTATTACACACTCTTTTGGCTACGAATCCCTCTTCTTCAACACAACGTGCGTTCAGTGCGACGGCCTTACGCCACCTTACTAAGGTGCCTGTACGTCTGTATCGTACCACTCTATTGACTGACGTCGGAGCCTATGCCTTGCTGCATTAATAACCCCGCCATCATGCACGTACTGCTTCCCGCGGAGTGGAACCATCATTGGGCCAAACAGATGGAAGACGGAAGGTGCGAGATTTGTTCAGTAGAATGCATGAGGAGAGCAGTTCAGTGCAGTTTTTTGATCTCACCTCGGATGCAACGAGGTATTTTATTGCCCTCTTTCGATCACCTCGGATAAGGGTGTTCGCACCTTCCATCATTGCCGAAGTTAGAGCTACGTGCGACCGACCGGTACGCGAGAGATGGGACTGGTTTGTGCGAGCCAACTGGTGTGGTTGTGCGGTTCTAGACGCTCCAGTCTGAAACCGCGCGACTGCTACGGTCGCAGGTTCCAATCCTATCTAGGGCATGGATGTGTGTAATGTCCTTAGGTTAGTTAAGTTTAAGTAGTTCTACGTTCTAGGGGACTGATGACCTCCGATCTTAAGTTCCATAGTGGTCAGAGGCATTTGAACCATTTTTGGGTTTGTGCGCCCAATAACCCACCGTCCTTTCGTTCACTGTCAGGCCCCCGTAGACATTCTTCAAGCCCCTGTAAATATCCACCAAAAGAAACTCAATGACAGCTCTCTGCATCGAACGTAGCTCCGCTACAGACGCCATATTCAAGGTTATGTATAGTGCCGCCATCTATTGGAACGCTATGAAACTATAGGGCTTGAAGCGAGAATATTCCACGATGTTCCATAACAAATTTCTCATTTTTTCAACCGAAATTTGCCGAGAAAAAAAAGTGTTGCATTACGTACTGAAAAGCCTCTCATACGCCTACATCCACACTCTGGAAACCATCGTGAAGTGCATAGCTGAGGGTACTTTCGGTAGTACTAGTCATTAGGGCTTCTCCCATTTAAATTCACATGTGGAGAACGGGAAGAATGATTGTTGAAATGCCTCGGCGCGCGCTTGCCCTCGCTATCCCTACGATGCCAACACGTATCGCTAGCGACTTGTGGTGTAATCATAGACTCATCACTTGAAGCTCGCTCTCTAAACTCTGTTAAATAGGCTTTTATGGGATATCTTCAAACGTCTGCGAGTTTAGTTTCTTCAGAATTTCTGTGCCACGCCCATGGATCAAAAATTCCCATGCTTTATCGTATGCGGTCAATAGCCACTGTTAGTACTATTTTCTACGGGTCCTACACACTCAACCAATATTCTAGGATGCTTCTCTAGAGTCTTTTGTAACCCATCTCCTTTGCAGACTGAATGATTTTGCTTACCAATGGATCTTAGTCTGCCACCTTCCTTACCTACGAATAAGCCTATGTGATAGTTCCATTTTGTATCACTGAAAGAAACTCCAAGTTTCTTGCAGGAAAGTAGCTGCAGCTGACTGTAAAAGGCGGGGACCGGCGTCTCACATGGGTAGTTCTGCAAATGTGCACACAACCTGGCAAGTAGACAAGCAATTTTTCCATGGTGAAGCGTTGAGTCTACCGTTATGTTGCCACTCCTTTAACGACCCTACTTTGCTTTTGGACTGTCTGCTTTATCCTGTCTGTTGACATTCAGTGCGCCGCTAAAGGTTTTGATTTGGATCCAGAGTTTCTTGGCCTTCGGGAACAAGAGCTGTCACTGCAGCAGCAGTAGAACCAGTAACAGTACCAGGAACAACTAAAACTGTAACAGGATCAACAGGAGAAATAGTGAGAACGGCATGATGGTATGTTTCAAGAACAAACTACTTTCCGCTGTGTATGAATTTGTATATACAGGAGAGCGACCGGTTTTGTGATATCATATCACATCTTCAGGTGTGTACCTACAAACCAGGAAACATACAATGGACATTATGATGAACTCGGATACTTATGCTAATAGTCTAATCTTTATGTCAACGAATATAAAACACATGTTAGTAAACTTTTACTCTCCTGATAATGAAGGAAGGGAACTCAACCTTCTCAAAGTAAAATGCTGTTACTAGCAACAAGCATGGCGTCACAGACGAAATTATCCTCTTGGAAAACAGACATAATCTACAATCAAAAGAGCAAATTAAAAAAACAAAAAAGTAAAAAGTCCGAGCTAGTAACTTTAATAGATCGATGACGGTTAAGAAAACTCGTACCAGGAAGTGGTCGACAGCAACCATCCAATTGTCTCCCGAGCAGGGCCACACTGCGAGTCAACGTGCTCATATGTGTCACGGAGTGCACCAGCGCAACTGTACACATAACGGGGAAAATTACAAACTTTTTTCTAGTGTGTCCGAATATCGCGGGAGTGACAGAGGCCCCCTTTTGCACAACACCATATAAACTACAAAATACCTCAGCATAAAAATCAGATGAAGCCAAAGACACCCTACGGAAGAGCGTATAACAACAATCCCAGGCTCAGTAATAAAGCAGTCGAAAAAACTATGACATTATGTCCTTAAAAGGTAATCAGAGTTAGATAGTACATTGTAATGTCTTAACTCCTCACCCTTAATAATCAGGTGGAGTTAACACATTACAATATACGATCTAACTTTGATTACTTTTCAAGAATATAATGGCACAGTTTTTCTCCGCTGCCTGGTTATTGATCCTGGACTTCTTGTTATATGCTCTTGTGTATGCTGTATTTGGTTTTAAGTACTTCTTATGCTGAGGTATTTCATACTTTGTATGGTAGTGCTTGTAAAGCGGATCTCAGTCATTCCCACGATATTTGGATACGCGCATAACTTTTATTTCTATTTTATTTGTAAAAAAATTTCTTTATTCAACCAATGATATTCATACATAATAACCCACCACATTATACATTAGTGGGTCTTAATGTCTACAATACAGTTATTTACTTTAGCAGCATTGTTACTATTACAAGTTTCCTACCTTCGTACTTGCTACAGGACGTGAGAGTGTTTATTATGCTATGGGTAAGTTCTACAGTCTACTTGACTCTATTCTACTGCCCTAACAAGCTACACTGTAGCGTTAGCCGGCCGGAGTGGCCGGCGGTTCTAGGCGCTACAGTCTGGAACCGCGCGACCGCTACGGTCGCAGGTTCGAATCCTGCCTCGGGCATGGATGTGCGACATGTCCCTTAGATTAGTTAGGTTTAAGTAGTTCTAAGTTCTAGTGGACTGATGACCACAGCAGTTAGGTCCCATAGTGCTCAGAGCCATTTGAACCTTTGAACCTGCAGCGTTACAGATGTGCCGGTTGATCTATAAACCTACAACTTCTTTGGCCGTGCCCCTGGCACTGCTGGCCTTAACCTAGAAATCGCTGCAGGTACTGTTAGTGGATATCCAAAAATCTACAGTCTACTTAAGAACTACCTACCTACTATAAGTCATTATAGGTGTACATTAAGTCAAATCCGGGATATTTTCGCACCTTCCCCCTACTACAAGACGTAGCGGATTTCGAGCGTCACAGCGATCGGCCAGTCCACGCCCCGGTGGCGGAATGGGATAGGTGCGGCTATGTCATATTAGGATCACGATTTACAGCCTGTCCATACGATATTCTTGCAGGACCTTTGCCGATAGCTCGCTGCTAAGACTATCGATGATCTTGAATGTGGTTGGATTCCGAATCAGATGGTATGTGTATTTACTGGGTAACTGGCATCTTAGATCGATGGCTATATCATCAAAAATGGGACACTCGTAGATCACGTGGTCCGGAGTGGCAATTTCGGCACTACAGTCACACGACGGGCTACCCTCTTCCCAAACCGGCAAAGATATGCCGGATACGACCCATGACTTGTAAGGAAGTGCAGCAGTGCGCGAAACTATGTGTAACTTTCGCCGCTGTGTGTGTGGCGGCGCTGGTGCCCTCCGTGACACACATGAGCACGTTGACTCGCAGTGTGGCCCTGCACGGCGAGGCAGATGGAGGGTTGCTGCCTGCCGCTTCGTTGAGTCTCATATGAGTCTTCTTAACCATCGATAGGCTTTCACTAGCTGCGACTTTTTACTTATTTTTCCTTAATTTGCCCCCTTTGAAACGTCCCCTTAGAAAAATTGTACAGGACTGTGCTTAAACTGACACACAATATTTTTAGCGCAACGCAATCTGATTTTCAATAATCCCTACAAAAGAATGGCCCTGACTAACATTAACCTATACCTTTCCAAATCACTTACCTCACAAAAATCTTCGTTACTCGAACTACTGCAATACAGCGAGCGCCACTACTGCCAGCTAAATAAAAGATTCAAACTACGGAAGGCACTAACTACTGATAGGCATAGTTAGCAAATGAAAGATTTTAATAGAGAACAAACAATGTATTTACCTTAATAGTCATAATATATATAGGAGTTCATGACATCCAGTCTTACAAATTTGAAAACTCCGCCATCTCTCTCCCCTCGTCCACCACTGCTGGCGGCTCACCTCCAACTGTGCAACGCTACGCGCTGTTAGCATGCAGCTGCCCAACGCTACAATAGCGAGTATTACAACAATGCCAACCAGCCACAGACTGCACACAGCACAGCCAGTGATTTTCATACATAGGTGGCGTTACCAATAAAAAAACCTAAACAGCCTACTTACACCCTGAATAGGTCAACTTGCTATTGACATGCTAGTTTCTCAACGGGACAATTACAACTATAACGCCCTGCTTGTTACGGGCAACAGTATTTTGTTTCGGGAAGGCTAGGTATCCTTCCGTATCAACTGCTTCATGTTTTACCGACATGCGATTATTTCATATTGATTGACATAGAGCTTAGATTTTTTGTCATACTGTCCATTGTATGTTTCCTGTCTTTCTGTTGACCTAGAGCCATGACATTTGACAAGAAGTAAGGTTTTACAGTACAAGTATAGCAAAAAATCCTAAAATTTTTAATCTGTAATTACAATAATTCAAAAATATTTTTCTGCCATCTGTCTGTTTGTCCCTTTTTCTCAGGAATGGGAGAAGTATCAAGTTGAAATTTATGTCAAATGCTGAGGTCTACGGTCGCTTGGCAGTGTAAATTATTTAAGCTTTTAAGTCAATGCACCATGAACCTTACTGTTTGTGGTGTGATTTGCGTGCCTCAGCGATACGGATAGTCGTACCACAGGTTCAACCGCAACGGAGGGGTATCTGTTGAGAGGCCACACAAACGTGTGGTTCCTGAAGAGGGGCAGCAGACATTTCAGTAGTTGTAGCGGCAACAGTCTAGATGATTGGCTGACATGCCTTGTAACATCAGCCAAAACGGCCTTGCTATGCTGCTACTGCTAACGACTGAAAGCAAGGGGAAACTACAACCGTAATTTTTCCCGAGAGCATGCAATTCTACTGTATAGTTAAATCATATACGAATCCTGGTAAGCTTCTACGAACAACATAGTGATCGCCACATCGCAGCCAAGATAACCTCAAAGGCACACCCACTACAGTAGTTATATGCAAACTAGCTTCGCAGATGACGAAAAAACTGAAGAAATGTATAATGAGATTAAAAAAGAATATTCGTGTAGTTAAGGGAGAGTAAATTTAATTGTGGTGGAGGACTGGAATTCGAGATTAGGAAAAGGAAGAGAAGTAAAAATTGTAGATGAATATGGACGGGGGGAAAAGAATCACAGAGTAAGCATCCTGGTAGAATTTTGCACAGAACATAATTTAACTATCACTAACACTTGGTTTAAGAACCATGAAAGTAGGCTGTACACTGGGAAGAGATCTGGAGACCCCAGAAGGTTTCAGATTGGTTATATAATGGTTAGAGAGATTTCGAAACCAGATTTTTAATTTTAGCACACTTCCAGGGGCAGATATGGAGTCTGCCCACAATTCATTTATCATAAGGTACAAATTAAAACAGAAGAAATTAAGGAGATTGGACCTGGATAAACTGAAAAAATCAGAGGTTGCTGAGAGGAGCATTAAGGAATGGTTGACGAGAAAAAGCGAAAGGGATACACTATAAGATGGATAGGTAGCTTTGAGGCAGCAGAGGATCAAGTGGGTAAAAATACGAGGGCTAGTAGAAAAACTTGGGTAACACAAGAGATATTGAATTTAATCGATGAAAGGGGAAAATATAAAAATATAATAAATGAAGTTGGTAAAAGGGAATACAAACGTCTAAAACATGAGATCGACAGGAAGTGAAAAATAGCTAAGCAAGAATGGCTAAAAAACAAATGTAAGGATTCAGAAGCATATTACACTAGAGGAAAGGTAGATATCGCCTACAGTGAAATTAAAGAGGTCTTTCGGGAAAAGAGAAGCTGGCTATAATATCAAGAGCTCAGATGGAAAACCACTCCAGCTTTAGGAGCACATGGAGCGTTCATACAAAGGAGGTGAAGTTCAGGGCAAAATTGTAGAGATGGAAGAGGGCGTAGGTGAAGATACGAAGGGATATATGATTCTGGAAGAGAGATTTGACAGAGCACTGAGATGCGTAAGTCGAAACGAGGCCCCCTGACCTACCGATAGTCTTGGGAGAGCTAGACATGACAGAGCTATTCTATCTGGTGTACAGTATGTATGAGACAGTCGAAATACCCTCAGACTTCAAGAAAAATATAATAATTTCAACTCCTAAGAAAGCAGTTGCTGACATGTGTGAATATTACCAAACTATCAGTTCAATAATGCAAAATACTAACACGAATTGTTTACAGAAGAATGGAAAAACTAGTAGAAGCTGTCCTCGGGGAAGCTCTGTTTGGGTTAATAAAAGGCTAGTCTACATTTTCCTCATTAGAGAAAGCTTCTGACGGTGTTGACTGAAATACTCTTTTTGAAACTCTGAAGGCATCAGGATAAAAGGAAGGGGTCAAAGACTATTTACAACTGGTTGGTTCAAATGGCTCTGAGCACTATGGGAGTTAACTTCTGAGGTCATCAGTCCCCTAGAACTTAGAACTACTTAAACCTAAGTAACCTAAGGACATCACACACATCCATGACCGAGGTAGGATTCGAACCTGCGACCGTAGCGGTCACGCGGTTCCAAACTGAAGCGCCTAGAACCGCTCGGCCACCCTGGCCGACATTTACAACTGGTACAGAAATCAGGTGGCAGTTATAAGAGTCGAGGGTCATGAAAGGGAAGCAGTCATTGAGAAGAGAGTGAGATAGGGTTCTAGCTTGTCCCTGATATTATTCAAACTGTACATTGAGCAAGTAAGAATTAAAGTAAAGGGAGAAGACATAAAAACTTTGAGGTTTGCTGATTACACTGTAATTCTCTCAGAGACAGCACAGGGGCTGAAAGAGCAGCTGAACGGTCTGGGTAGCGTCTTGAATGGATGTAAGATTAACATTAACATAAGCAGAACTAGGATAATGGAAGGCGGTGGAGATGATGCTGATGGAATTAGATTAGGAAACGAGACACTTCAAATGGCATATGAGTTTTGCTATTTGTGTAGAAAAATAACTGACAATAACCGATGTAGAGAGGATATAAAATGTAGACCAGCAATGGTAACCAAAGCGTTTCTGTAGAAGAGAAATCTGTTAACATGAAATTGGTCAGGAAGTCTTTTCTGAAAGTATTTGTCTATACTGTAGCCATGTATGAGAACGACATATGGATGATAAACAGTTCAGACAAGAAGAAAATAGAAGCTTTTGAAATGCGGCGTTACAGAAGAAGGCTGAAGATTAGGTGGGTAGACCAAATAGCTGATGAGGAGGTAATTAATACAATGGAGAAGAAAAGAAATGTGACACAACCTGACTAGAAGAAGGGATTGGTTGATTTGACACATCCTAGAACATCAAGGGATCACCGGTTTAGTATTGGAGGGAAGTGTGTGCGTGTGTGTGTGTGTGTGTGTGTGTGTGTGTGTGTGTGTGTGTGTGTATTGAAACGTCCCCTTCTAAAATTGTAGAAGACTGTGCTTAAACTGAAACACAATATTTTTGGCGCAACGCAATCTGACTTCCAAAAATCCCTACGAAAGAATAGCCCTGACTAACATTAACCTATACGTTTCACAAATCACTTACCTCACAAAAATCTTCGTTACTCAAGCTACTGCAATACAGCGAGCGCCACTACTGCCCGCTAAATAAAAGATTCAAACTACTGAAGGCACTAACTACTGATAGGCATAGTTAGCAAATGAATAATTTTAATACAGAACAAACAATGTATTTACCTTAATAATCATAATATATATAGCAGTTCATGACATCTAGTTTTACAAATTTCGAAACTCCGCCATCTCTCTCCCCACGTCCACCACTGCTGGCGGCTCACCTCCAACTGCGCAACGCTACGCGCTGTTCACATCCAGCTGCCGCTGCCCAACACTAAAATGGCAGACAACAATGCAAACCAGCCACAGACTGCACACATCACAGCCAGTGATTTTCATACAGAGCGCTACGTGGCGTTACCAATAATAAAACTTAAACAGCCTACTTACAGTGTGTGTGTGTGTGTGTGTGTGTGTGTGTGTGTGTGTGTGTGTGTGTGAAAGGGGGGGAGGTTGGTAAAAATTGTGGAGGGAGACCAAGAGATGAATACGATAAAAAATTCAGAAGGATGTAGGTTGCAATATACTTCTGAAATTAAGAGGCTTGCACAGGATAGAGCCGGCCGCGGTGGTCTAGCGGTTCTAGGCGCGCAGTCCGGACCCGCGCGACTGCTCCGGTCGCAGGTTCGAATTCTGCCTCGGGCGTGGATGTGTGTGATGTCCTTAGGTTAGTTAGGTTTAAGTAGTTCTAAATTCTAGGGGACTGATGACAGGGTAGAGTACAATGCACAGCTGCATTAAACCGGCCGTCAGACTGAAGACCACATCAACAATAACAAGGGAATGCCACGATATCACATATTTTGATGCTTGCAAACTGATTCACCAAAATGTATAGCTGAACTATTATCATACATGTCGGGCATGATGTTGCAGCAATAACGAACGTATCTGAAAAACCAGAGGTATCGGGATCGAATCTCCAAAGGCCAAGAATTTATCATTCTTAGTTTTAATCTAACCTGTATTTCTCAACGATGTGAGGAGCCGTAGGAAACAACATTTAGTTCGGATTCTACGTTAAACCGGAGGTTCCTTTACCCAGTTGGATAACTTGGTGCCGGCGGCTGTGGCCGAGCGGCTCTAGGCGCTTCAGTGCGAAACCACGCGGCTGCTACGGTCGCAGTTTCGAATCCTGCCTCGGGCATGGATGTGTGTGATGTCCTTAAGTTAGTTAGGTTTAAGTAGTTCTAAGTCTAGGGGACTGATGACCTCAGATGTTAAGTCCCATAGTGCTTAGAGCCATTTGAACCATTTGATAACTGGGGTAGGTCAGGGCCACGCAAGTCGCCGAAGCGGCATCCAATAAAAAGGCTTGCATCAGACCACTGATCCGCTCAAAATTATTATTATCTTTATACACAGTTTGTGTCTACGGATCCTAAGACTGTACATGCGTATCTACGGCTGCTAAAACTGTTAATTCTACTTACACTTGCCCGGTTTTTTAATAAACAGGACGGTCATAAACGCACTTCCGTCTTGACATTGAAGCCTGCGCCCTGCAAGTCAGCGAACTTTCAGTCACGCCCTGAATGTGGATGACGTCATTCAAGAAACAGCTGCCCGCCAGCTGTTGGGTGTGTGGCAAACACGGATACCTGGCCAAAGTATGTCAACCTGCCGCACGCCGGCCTCACGTCACAACACGGCCCGATGAAGGTGCATCTCTGCATATTGTCACGTCAGTTGGGCAGATTGTCTAGCAAGCACCGCAAAACATTGTTGGCTCTCGCCATTTCCAGCCAGCAAGTGAAGTTTCAGCTAGGCACCGGAGTTTCTGCCTCATTAATCATTGAAGACACGTATCGGTGGTACGGTTCGCTCTACTGAAAAGGACTCAGCGACGGGTAGAATATTACTGCCAAGAGATAGCTCCTCTCCTCCAACAACTGCACTTACAACTAAGTACAAAAACCTCTAGCGCATATTAACATTTGTGGATTCGCTTCGTGCAATAAGCGTTTAGGACTCAAACACGTTTACAGTGTTTGGTTCAGAAACAGTGGACACACAAGCCTAGTGCCTGAAACAGTGCCATCTCGATTCTCTCTGTGCTACGTATAAAAAGATCTTGGAAGCATCACTAGGTTGTGCAAAAAATTTTGCAATCATATACACAGAAGAGCCAAAGAACTGCCTAATATCATGTAGGGCCCTCGCGAGCACGTTGAAGTGCCGCAACATGAGGTGGCATGGACTTGACTAATGCTAGTGCTGGAAGGAAATGACGCCGTGAATCCTGCGGGGCTGTCTATAAATCCGTAAGAGTAGGAGGAGGTGGAGATCTCTTCTGAATAGCACGTTACGAGAGATCCCAGATATGCTCAATAATGTTTATGTCTGGGGTGTTTGGTGGCGAGCGGAAGTGTTTAAACTCAGAAGAGTGTTCCTGGAGCCACTCTGTAGCAATTAATGCAGGTGATAGGACAGGATGGTTACGTATGTGTCACCCGTTAGAGTCGTATCTAGACTTATCAGTGGTCCCATATCACACGAACAGCACCCTCCTCACATTAGAGCTTCCACCAGTTTGAACAGTCCCCTGCTCATATGCAGCGTCCATGGACTCATAAGGTTATCTCCCCTTATACTATTTAAAAAGAGACTTGTCCGATCAGGCAACATGTTTTCAGGCATCAACAGTCCAATGTCCGTGTTGACGGTCCTAGGCGAGGAGTAAAGCTTTGTGTCGTGCAGTCAGAGAGGATACACGAATGGGCCTTCGGATCCGAAAGCCCATATCAATCATGTTTCGTTGAATGGTTCGCACGCTGACACTCCTTGATGACTCAGTACTGAAATCTACAGCAATTTACGGAAGGACTGCATTTCAGTCACGTTGAACAATTCTCTTCAGTCGCCGTTGGCCCGTTCTTGCAGGATCTTTTTCCGCCCGCATCGATGTCGGAGATTGGATGTTTTACCGGATTCCTTATATTTACGGTACACTCGTGAAATCGCCGTACGGGAAAATCCCTGATTCATCGCTACCCCGGAGATGCTGTATCCCACATCACTCGTTTGCCGACCATGACACCACGTTCTAACTCACTTCACTCTTGATAACGTGCCTTTGTACTAGCAGTAAGCGATCTAACAATTGCGCTAGCCACTTGTGTTATACAGGGTGTTACAAAAAGGTGCGGCCAAACTTTCAGGAAACATTCGTCACACACAAATAAAGAAAAGATGTTATGTGGACATGTGTCCGGAAACGCTTAATTTCCATGTCAGAGCTCGTTTTAGTTTCGTCAGTATGTACTGTACTTCCTCGATTCACCACCATGAATTCATAGGGTATACTCTATCTGTGCTGCTAGAACATGTGCCTTTACAAATACGACACAACATGTGGTTCATGCACGAAGTCGAAGTGTTCGTACGCTTCTCAACAACAGATTCGGTGACCGATGGATTCCATGGCCTCCACGCTCTCCTGACCTCAACCCTCTTGACTTTCATTTAAGGGGCCATTTAAAAGCTCTTGTCTACACAACCCCGGCACTAAATGTAGAGACTCTTCGTGTTCGTATTGTGGACGGCTGTGATACAATACGCCATTCTCCAGGGCTCCACCAGCGCGTCAGGATTCCATGCGACGGAGGACATTTTGAACATTTCCTGTAACAAAGTGTTTGAAGTCACGCTGGTACGTCCTGTTGCTGTGTGTTTCCATTCCATGATTAATGTGGTTTGAAGAGAAGTAATAAAATGAGCTCTAACATGGAAAGTAAGCGTTTCCGGACACATGTCCACATAACATATTTTCTTTCTTTGTGTGTGAGGAATGTTTCCTGAAAGTTTGGCCGTACCTTTTTGTAACACCCTGTATAGGCTTTGCAGAACGCGGCGCCGTATTCCGCCTGTTTACATTTCTCTGTGTTTGGACACGCATGCTTTTACCAGTTTCTTTCGCGCTTCAGTGCATGTATGAAACCACTGGCAGCACGCAAATGCAATAAACGTGGGTTCCCCTTCTTTAATCTATCGTCTAAGGTAAGTCGTAGGGCCACTATTGACCTAAGTTTCCCTTACACTTCATCTACATCTACATCCATACTCCGCAAGCCACCTGACGGTGTGTGGCGGAGTACCTCTATCGGTTTTCCCTACTATTCCAGTCTCTTACTGTTCGTGGAAAGAAAGATTGTCGGTATGCCTTTGTGTGGGCTCTAACCTCTCTGATTTTATCCTCATGGTCTCTTCCCAAGATATACGTAGGACGATATACTGCTTGACTCCTCGGTGAAGGTATGATCTCGAAACTTCAACAAAAGCCCGTACCGAGCTATTGAGCGTCTCTGCTGCAGAGTCTTCCACTGGAGTTTATCTATCATCTGCGTGACGCTTTCGCGATTACTAAATGATCCTGTAACGAAGCGCTCTGCTCTCCGTTGGATCTTCTCTATCTCTTCTATCAACTCTATCTGGTACGGATCCCACACGGGTGAGCAATTTTCAAGCAGTGGGGGAACAAGCGTACTGTAACCTACTTCCTTTGTTTTCGGATTGCATTTCCTTAGGTTTCTTCAATGAATCTCAGTCTGGCATCTGTTTTACCGACAATCAACTTTATATGATCATTTTATTTTAAGTCACTCCTAGTGCCTACTCCGAGATAATTTATGGAATTAACTGTTTCCAGTTGCTGACCTGCTATATTGTAGCTAAATGATAAAGGATCTTTCTTTCTATGTATTCGCAGCACATTACACTTGTCTACATTGAGATTCAATTGCCATTCTCTGCACCATGCTTCAGTTCGTTGCATATCGTCCTGCATTTCAGTACAATTTTCCATTGTTACAACCTCTCGATATACCACAGCATCATCCACAAAAAGCCTCAGTGAGCTTCCGATGTTATCCGCAAGGTCATTTATGAATATTGTCAATAGCAACGGTTCTATGACACTCCCCTGCGACACACATAAAAATCACTCTTACTTCGGAAGACTTCTCTCCATTGAGAATCATTGAGAATGATATGCCGCGTTCTGTTATCTAGGAACTCTTCAATCCAATCACACAATTGGCTGATAGTCCATATGCTCTTACTTTGTTCATTAAACGACTGTAGGGAACGGTACCGAACGCCTTGCGGAAGTCAAGAAACACGGCATCTACCTGTGAACCCGTGTCTATGGCCCTCTGAATCTCTTGGACGAATAGCGTGAGCTGGGTTTCACACGATCGTCTTTTTCGAAACCAATGCTGATTCCTACAGAGCAGATTTCTAGTCTCCAGAAAAGTCATTATACTCAAACGTGTTCCAAAATCCTACAACTGATGGACGTTAGAGATATAGATCTGTAGTTCTGCACACTTGTTCGACGTCCCTTCTTGAAAACGCCGGAACCCGAAGGCGGGCTTCGTCCTGTTAATATTTTGTAACCATATTTTATTAAACTGTTACTTCACACTGCCAGCAGCTGTCTTCTATGCAGCTGAAATTATCACTGTCTTCCTGAAGTCTGATCGTATTTTGCCTATCTGTCTACTCTTATGCTGTAGTTCTGTCAAGGCTCTTTCTCCCAAGGATCGCAATAATTCTGAGGAAATTTTATCTTCTCCAGAGGCCTTCTTTCGACTTACATCCCACAGCACTGGACTCGCATTCTGGAGGACGACGATTCAAACAAGCGTCCGCCCATCGTGATATAGGTTTTCCATGATTTCCCTAAATACGTAAGGAAAATGCCGGGATGGTTCCTTTGAAAGGGCACGGTCGAGTTTCTTCCCCACCCCTTCCCTCTCCCGATGGAACTGAAGACCTCGCAGTTTGTCCCTTGCTCTCCCCCTCCCCTATTCCCCTCCCTCCCACCAAACCAATATGTTTTACAGTGCTCTGTCGGATTCTTCTTGCTACATCACATTTCTCACCTTCACATCTGTTTCCTCTTCCTTTTCAGTTGTACTGCCTTCAAGTTCATGTTCCTTGAATAATGCTTCTGCATGTTAGTTCCAGCCTTCAGTTTTGCCTTGTTTGCTTAGTACTACCTTGCCATCTAAGGTTTGGCATTCATACAGCTGTTTCTGTTTTTCTCCTAAAGTCTCTTTAATTTACCTGTACGCAGCACCTATCTTTGCTATAGTTCTGGATGCCTTTACATCTTTGCATTTTTTGTGTAAACATGCCTGCTTTTCCATTTTGCACATCCTGTCAATGTCACATTTTAGTCGTCTGTATTCGCTTCGGCCTTCTTCATTTGCTACAATTTTATATGTTCTGCTTCCTTCAGTTACGTTCAAAATCTAGCGCGTTATCCAAGGATTTCTACAGGTCTTAGTCTTTTTATCTGTTTGATCCTCTGATTCCTTCACTATTTCAACTGTCAAGCTTACTCATTCGTTTTCAGTTGTGTTCCTTACTCTTGTTTCAACCAGTTGCTGCTAATGTATTCTCTTTCACTTTATCGAGATCGCGTCTCCTTAATTTCTATATTTCTGCGATTTCTTCAGGTTTAATCAGCACTTTAAAAACAATAAATTATTGTCAGAGTCCAGATTTATCCCTTGAAATGTTTGGTGGCTTAAAATTTGGTTTTTAAATCTCTGTAACACCATTACGCAATCTATTTGCAAGCTTCTTGTGTGTCTAGGAAGCCAACATTGTTTCGTGATTTTTTAGCCAAGTATTACCAAAGGCTAATTTATGGTCTGATGCAAAGTTCTAGCAGGCAGCTTCTTCTTCAATAACTGATCCCCAGACAATGATGTTCTTCCTGTTTTTCCTACCATCGAATTACAGTACCCCGTTACAGTTAAATTTTGGCTTCCCTAAGCTATATGAATCCTTTACCTCATTTCACATTATTTCAGTCTCATCATCTGCTTAGCTAGTTGGCATATAAACGTGTGCTACTGTAATGGCCGGTGGCTTCGTGATTATCTTGGCATTGATAATTCGTTACTTTGTTGTTTATAGAAGCTTATCCGAATCCTTGTTTCCTTATTCATTATCAGACCTTCTCCTGCTTTACTCGTATTTGATTTTGTACTGTTGGTCTGTACTCACCTGACCAAAAGTCCTGTTCATCGTGCCACAGCACTTAATCAATTCCCACCATATCTAATTTCAATCTATCCTACCCGAGTAGATGATCTAATATTCCACGAATAAATCGGGCCATTACAATTTTCATATCATATGTTCTGAACAGACAGATCACGCCCCAGGTCACTAGCTGTACGAAGAGTGCGATAAGTCGGCGACAAGCACATTCTAATAACTTCATGTCGACTTTCCTATGTTTGACTTTTGTTTTTCCTCATGAGAACATCATGAGTAGTCCCTGCACGGAGTTCCGAATTGGAGACTATTTTACCTCCGGAATATTTTAGCTAAGAGAATACCATAATCATTCAATCATACAGATGCGTGTACTCGGGAGAAATACCGGCTGTGGTTTCGTTACGAGGATCACTCAACATCCAGACTAGAAATCGTCAAACTGCGACCCGAATTTAGTGTTCGCGCAGCCCGCTGGGTTCTCAGGCGCATTTTATAATTATGTGCCTCTAGCAACTAACAGCCGAATCCACAAACGCCAACTGACGTTAAGAGCTTCTTAAGAGTGTTTCCTGCGTAGCAGCATATAAAAGCAGTTACAGAGATAGCAATATTTCTTAAGAAGTGCTTAATTTTAATTGACGTTGTTGAATTCGTTCGTGGGATAGAAAAAGTTGTCCGCTTACCTCCGGGTCAGAGGAGTAACTAGAGCAACCACTGTTGGTGAGGCGTTAAAGGGTGTATGGGGGTTCAGATGTTTTATTTTTTGTCTTTCAGTACTGACAAATCACGTGCGTACGAACCCGTATCGATAAGCTGCTATGGTATAAATTTTGACACGTAACATGTATTCGTGAAATACACATTACAGATACGTAATCTTCAAATGTGGTACTTAATTGTAGCGACGAACATTACATTAATGAAGGTTGTTGTAATACAGTGCTGTGAGAAGAAGAAAACTACCATTCAAAGGATTTAGTAAACATCTGTGATCATGTAATAGTTACACAATGCATTTAAATGTAAGTACAATTACTGTCATTAATCAATTAATCGTCTGCTCATACAGATGACACGTCGTAAGGCAATTACAGTGTCTCAACTTTGGGGTCGCTGAGGATGGTAGCAGTCTGAAACGGAGAAAAGTCGACATGGAGTGTTCCGAATGTACTTGGAGGCCGACAAACGACTTGTCGCAGTCTGGTCTAGCTAGTCTATTGGGAGCGGTTAATACCTAACCCTATTTAGGTTAATATACTTCTATTTGCCTATCTGTTCTGAACGTCTGATCTCAAAATTGTAAAGATGCTACTAACGCACGGATTTGTGAATCGACTGCTAACGTTAAATTTGCTACTACGTAGCTTTTTAGTAGTAATGTACCAGTTCTCCGATAAAACCGATTGCGAGACAGACAATGTAGCAATTCCCGACATTAGATCTTCTATGTGGTGTGATTTCTATAAGCTCTCAGATGTTGGTAGTCCTGTGTAACAGTTTGTTTAACAAGAATCAGCAGCCTATACAATAATTTTCATATAAAAGCCAAGTTGTTAGTTCATCCGACTGAGCTTTCTCCGTGGAAATAATCGTGTCTCGAAAACACATATCAATTGATAGTTCTACAAGCCTGACAAGAAAGAGAAAGAGACTACGTGCTTCTCAAGCTAGCGAGGATCGCCAAACAACCAACGAATCAGGTAGTTTACGAGCTGCTTGATCATATCCTTTGGAAAATGTTATATGACCTATGGTCATCAGTGGGGTAGAAGGAGAATTTGTTTTTGCAGAAGAGTGAAAGATCAAAAATATTGCATATCCCAGAACACTTGAATAAACTTATTTACATACAAAGCGATGATGAAGAAATTATTCTTTTAATTATTTTCTACATATACAAATGCCTGCTTCGTATATGTCTATCTGCTTCCAATAAATTACAAAACCACTGAAAGAGGCATTGAAACACATGCCGGACAGTTAACAAGAAGATCGGTAGCGTACATACGCTGCCCGACGTGCCGCCCAACAAATTCAGTGTTGGCTCTGGTGCAAAACAGTTTTACAACCACTGCTCCAGACGGTCGCCCCTGTAACTATTGGAACGGCTGCTGCCCCTGTCGAGGAACAGCAAGTTTGTCTGGCCGCTCCACAGATATCCCTCCGTTGTGGTCACGACTGTCTGTATCGTTGATGTACGCAGACCACCCCAGCTTGGGAAGGTCCGTGGTTCATAGGGAAAAAGAAGTGGTAAGTTACAAATGGTCGAAATGGCTCTGAGCATTATGGGACTTAACTGATGAGGTCATCAGACGGTAAGTTACAGAAAAAAAATGGCTTTGAGCACTATGGGACTCAACTGCTGTGGTCATCAGTCCCCTAGAACTGCTTAAACCTAACTAACCTAAGGACATCACACACATCCATGCCCGAGGCAGGACTCGAACCTGCGACCGTAGCAGTCGCACGGTTCAGGACTGCGCGCCTAGAACCGCGAGACCACAGCGGCCGGCAGTTACAGAAAAGATCCTAGTATTCATTGAGGATTGAATCCTGTACTTTTTTTTCCTACTTCACGCTTATCTTCCGATTCTGTTTTCAGCAATACTGATGTTCTCATGGGGAGCACTGTACGATGGCGTTAAGCCAAGAAAGATTTATGGGGATGTTTAAAACGTTATACACTATTGACCATTAAAATTGCTACACCACGAAGATGACGTGCTAGAGACGCGAAATTTAACCGACAGGACGAAGATGCGTGATATGCAAATGATTAGCTTTTCAGAGCATTCACACGAGGTTGGCGCTTGTGGCGACACCTACAACGTGCTGACACGAGAAAAGTTTCCAACCGATTCCTCATACACAAACAGCAGCTGACTGGCGTTGCCTGGTGAAACGTTATTGTGGTGCCTTGTGTAAGGAGGAGAAATGAGTACCATCACCTTTCTGACTTTGATAAAGGTGGAATTGTAGCCTATTGCAATTGCGGTTTATCGTATCGCGACATTGCTGCTCGAGTTGGTCGAGATCCAATGACTGTTAGCAGAAAATGGAATCGGTGGGTTCAGGAGGGTAACACCGAACGCCGTGCTAGATCCCAACGGCCTCGTATCACTAGCAGTCGAGATGACAGGCATCTTACGCGCATGGCTGTAACGGATCGTGCAGCCACGTCTCGATCCCTGAGTTAACAGATGGGGACGTTTGCAAGACAACAACCATCTGCACGAACTGTTCGACGACGTTTGCAGCAACATGGACTATCAGCTCGGAGAGCATGGCTCCGGTTACCCTTGACGCTGCATTGCAGACAGGAGCGCCTCCTATGGTGTACTCAACGACGAACCTGGGTGCACGAACGGCAAAACGTCATTTTTTCGGATGAATCTAGGTTCTGTTTACAGCATCATGATGGTCGCATCCGCGTTTGGTGATAATGCGGTGAACGCACATTGGAAGCGTGTATTCGTCATCGCTATATTGGCGTATCACCCGGCGTGATGGTATGGGGTGCCATTGGTTACACGTCTCGGTCACCTCTTGTTCGCATTGACGGCACTTTGGACGTTACAGTACAGATGTGTTACGACCCGTGGTTCTACCCTTCATTCGAACCCTGCGAAACCCTACATTTCAGCAGGATACTGCACCACCGGATGTTGCAGTTCCCGTAAGGGCCTTTCTGGATACAGAAATGTTCGACTGCTGCCCTGGCTAGCACATTCTCCAGATCTCTCACCAATTGAAAACGACTGGTCAATGGCGGCTGAGCAACTGGTTCGTCACAATACGCCAGTCACTGCTGTTGATGAACTGTGGGATCGTGTTGAAGCTGCATGGACAGCTGTACCTGTACAAGTCATAGAAGCTCTGTTTGACTCAATGCCCAGGCGTATCATGGCCTTTATTACGGCCAGAGATAGCTGTTTTGCTTACTGATTTCTCAGGATTTATGCACCCAATTTTCTATACTTAGCAGTTTATGTAGTCACTGCAGACCTATACACCAATCACGGATGCAAAAAAAAACAAGGATATCTGGCAACCAGTGTCAGTAAAAGCAGGGGAAATATGGCACTACGAGAGGCGGAAAAGCATTGAGGAACAAGCGTGCTTCAGTTCCTGGAAGCCTCCGGTATCCGAGGCGAGGCGGCGCGAGGCCGGCTGACCTCGACCTCAGCTTCCAGCTCGGCCTGCTCAGGGCCCCGAGCTCCGCCAACACGGCATGCTTGACCCTGCCTCTAGCACTCCCCCTAGAACCGCACGACAGCTTTCTATTTGACAGCGGAGCTCTGTCGCTCAGCAGGTAGCAGGACTCGTCTTCTCCTTCGTGCATTTGTTCTCATGCTAAGCGAAACGATATGAACATGCAGAAGATTTGGACAAAGATATAGAAACACCAAAACACATAACACATTACCATCCCTAATATGGTGAAAGAAACACGTTGTCATTCAAACCAGCTTCCAGTCGTCTCGGAATGGATAAACACAGGGCCGGCCGCTGTGGCCGAGCGGTTCTAGACGCTTCAGTCCGGAACCGCGCTGCTGCTACTGTTGCAGGTTCGAATCCTGCCTCGGGCATGGATGTGTGTGATGTCCTTAGGTTAGTTAGGTTTAAGGAGTTCTAAGTCTAGGGGACTGATGACCTCAGATGTTAAGTCCCATAGTGCTCAGAGCCATTTGAACAATTTCGTAGACACAGGCACTTTACGGGTTTCGAGGGAATATTGTACCATTCTTCCTGCAAGATAGTGGTAAGTTTAAATAACGATGTGGAAGTGGACCGCTATCACGCACCCTTCTCTCGAAAGCAGACGGCAAAGGGTAGATTGGATGGCTGTGGTGGCCAGGAGACACACACTAATTCACCAGCCTCGTGCTCACAAAACCAATCCTGGACGATACAAGCTATTAGTGGCCTTGTGATCTTGGGACGCTGCATCACCATTAGGGGATAAACAGTGCACCACAGGACGGACCTGATCAACCAAAATGATCACATAATATTCGGAAGCAATGCTACCTTGCAGAGTAGCCATGAGGCCCGTGGCATACCACGATGATCATCGAATCACCGCTATCTTCCAATCTTGGGTTCAAACTGGGCCACTGATTGGAGACTCAGACAACCAAATGACATTCTTCCATTGCTCCATTTTCCACTATCTATGACCTCAGAACTACGTTTCCTAAGAGCACTTGCATCTCTGATGAGTTGTTTTGGATTTCCAGCTCATCCTGCAATTCCCTGCTTATGGAACTCCCTTCGTGATGTTTTGGTGCTAATAGGGTTCGCGAGTCTGACACTCAGTTCTGCAATGACTTTTGTAGCCGTCGTCGTCTTATTCTGCGTGACAGCCCCTTCGATAACCATCTGTCACGATCACTCAACAAACACATTTTTTTTTCGCAGTGTAACTTAGCGGTTGACGTTTTTCCACTATTCCTGTATACGGTGAAAATTTTCGATGTAGTGCCTCTTGAAACACCAAACATGTCGATTACCTTTGTTACGGAAGCACACGAGCACCGACAATTTTTGCACTTTCGAATTCACTTAGCTCAGACATAATGCGCTCGCAACGATACAGAACGCTGTTATGACCACGACTGACATTATCAAGATAATGAGGATAATGCACGGTTGTCGTTCGTAGTCAAATACAACAGTGCAATCTGCAGGCTTTGCTAGCATTTATCTTCAAGGATGCATTTCTCGTGGTGTTCCCGTGTTTTTGTCCAACCTCTGTATACGCACTCCCAACTAGTCTTCTTGTTGTGGTCTTCAGTCCGACGTCTGGTTTGACGCAGCTCTCCACGCTGTCTATCTATCCTACGTAGGCCTTTCCATCTTTACGTAACTACTTCAACCTATATCCATTTGAACCTGTATGCTGTAATCAAGTCTTGGTTTCCCTCTTCAGTTTAGAAAGGAGGTGTCCTATCAACCGATCCCTTCTTTTTGTCAACTTGCGGCGTACTTTTTTTCCCTAATGAGATTCAGAATGTGTGCATTGGATATCCGATGTACCCTTCTGACCTCTGGCTCTCCGCTGCAATACCACGTTTCATAAGCTGCTATTCACTGCTTGTCTAAACTGCTTATCACTAACGTTTCATTCACTTACTGAGAAAATTGCACCCCACACAAATGTCGTCAGAAATAATTCTTGATACTTCAGTCCATGGGCAGTGGTAACGAATGTCTTGTCATGGGGAATGCTTTCCTTGCCATTGAAGTCTACATTTTATATCCTCCCTGTTGCTGTTCAGATAGCAAATCCCGGCTACTATTTTTAGTGACGCATTTCCTAATCTAATTTCCTCGGCATTCCTTGATCTACTTCCGTTGGTCTTGTTTTACTGTTATTGATGTTCATTATATAACCTCTTTTGAAGACGTTTTCCATTCCGTTCTGCTACTTTTCTAAGTCAACTTCGCTCTGTGACAGTTGTACGAAGTCATCGGTAGTCCTCAAAGTTTTTGTTTCGTCTCCTTGAGTTTTAATTCCCCTTCCCAATTTATCCTTCTGCTTTGGCATGTAGTGTTATAGAAGAATGCTGAAAACTAAGTGCGCCAAGAGATAGGAGGTTTTCCGCAGAATCGAACACGAAAGGAGTGTGTGGAAAATACTGATTAGAAGAAGGGATAGTTTGTGCTAAGTCGCCAGGCAGCAAATTCCGTTGTATCAAAGAGAGCCACAGGGCGGCAAAAATTTTAGCGAAAGACGCAGATTGGAATATATCTAACAAATAACTCAAGAGTTGAGTGTATGCCTTGGCGGGCCGCGTTACACCAGTCAGAAGACGGGTGAAGAGGAGAAGAGATTTCGGTGTCACGCTGTAAGGTGACTTGCGGGATAATAGGTGTAGAAGGAGTAATGTACATAAGAGTAGAGTTCACGACAGTTAGTCTGAATGTCTTCAATAAAGGCTTTACATTGATGTATAAATTTCTGTACTACTGCTGCTGCTACTACTACTACTGCTACGTGATCAGGCCCAGTGGACCGCATGCTTCTACAAGTTTCCTCCTCCACTGTATTCTGTCCATTGCGGCTATCCGCCATCCGTCCACGTCTATTGACACTTGGTTTAAATCCATCCCTCCAACGCTTCTTGGGTCTCCCTGGAGCGTCTCTTTTCTGATGGTGGGAAATCCAGGAGCTTCCGAGGCCATCTGTGATCTTCCATCCGGGCCACATGGCCGGTCCAGTGCATTCGTTTGGCTCTGAAATTTCCTGCTTATGGAAGCTCTGTTTCCAGATGCTCCATGTCTCACAGCCATATAGCACAACAGGCTGGATCAGGGTTTTGTATAGTCGAATCTTGAACTGTCTGGAGAGTCTGTGCTCTTTTATATCCTTGAGTGATAATCTCTTTACTTGCGTCAGTGTGTCGAATCTAGGAATTTGTCTGTCGCTTGTGACTTGTAGCTCTGACAATACTTTCAGCCTGTAAACAAGGCAGACATGTACCACTTAAAACTGTAGGCCCAGCTACAACTAGCAGTGGTACAATGGCTGTCAGGTTGAAAATAGGCAAGGATGTGCCCCGTAATAATGTCACTTCTGACTTACGTTTACCACAGCTTCTGACTGTTTTGCAGCGGTAGTGAGTACGAATCTTTAATTGCATAAAACAAGGTGCTTAACGTATGTCAGACTGTTTTAGTATAATAGTGTAGTGTAATATTAAGAGCCTCATGCCGTTGAGAAATAAATTTGCAGAGTAATCTGTTTCGTATTCAGCCAATATCGTGAATCTTAAAGTTCTGGGAGAATCTCCCTCTCCAACAATTCACAAAAAACTTCAGAATGAGCAACATCGACAGAGTGGGAGTCGAAGATGTCATGCATAGAGGATAACGAAATATAATTGTGTGTATCAATTTTTTCTTTCCGATGCCGAAATATGTAGTCAGAGCCTTGTTGCTTCGAAGGTCTGCAGTAGAGCACAATGAAAACTGAACAGTAAACGCTGTTGATATTGATTATTATCTAGTGGTTCATATAGAAGGTAAGGAGTTTATTTATTTATTTAACCGTATCTGATTAGGGCCATCAGGCCGTCTCTTTACATCGGACCAGGGTTTGACACATACAGTGCCTTTTTTACATAATAGTTAACCAGTTTTAGTATGACAAATTGAAAGGTACATACACAGGGCAAATTAACTCAAGTTTTGTTAGAAAATATTGTATTGAACCAGAGATGGTCAAACGTGCTATCGATTGTGTAGTAGCGTCGCTGCTCAACAGCGATCGCTGATTTAGGGCGTTTTTGGTAATGTGTTAAGGCCGGTATTACACTATCAAATTTCTTTGTCAAAGATTTGATCAAAGATGTGATCAAATATTCCGTCCAATATATTTGACAAAGATCTTTGACGTAGCGCTAGACGGGGAATTGCACTGTCATCAAAGTTTTCGTCAAAGTTCAAGATGGCTGACAAAAACAAATTGTTATTTTTAACCGCAGCAGCGGCTGCTTGTGCCACAATTGCTGTGTGTGTACATGTGATACAGAAGCGGGGGAAAAAAAAGGAAACGTACCTGGGTGAAGCCGTGGATTTCACTACGAGACGAAAAAAGCATTCAGAAAAACTTGTTACGTGAGCTAATAGTGGAAGACGTCAAATAATACATCAATTTCTTGCGAATGGATGAGCATACTTTTCAGTATGTTCTCAGTGAAGTGATTCCTCATATCTCAAAACACGATACTCACCTAAGAACTGCTATATCTGCAGAAGACAGGCTCACTGTAACACTTCGATTCCTTGCTACAGGAGAAAGCTACTCTAGCTTACAGTACAGCACTCGAATTCCACAATGCACATTAAGTAAAATAATACCTGAAACGTGTGAAGCAGTTTATAAAGCACTAAAGGACCATTGTCTGAAGGTAAATAAATGTTCGATACACTTTATGTCCATGAAGATAAATTGTTATTTTATTTATTTTATTTTAGTTACATATCAAATTACAATTGATGTGTGATACCACAAAATTAATAGAGATGTATGAAGCGGATGAGACGCTTTACAATGTGAGGCGCCCTGATTATAAAAACCGATTACGAAGATTGGAGGGATACAAAAATTATATGCATACATATTTACAGAATAGAATCCTCTTCCTCTATTCCAGCCTGTTGCAAGGCAGCCTGGATACATCCAGAGGTGGACGGTTGTGCACAGGTTGTCGCATGCAGAAAATCCCACCTGTCCATTAATGTCCGCTCCAGACCGTGCATAGTGGCAATGGTGTATTCCCTACCGCCCACTTTCTCCATTTCACGCAGTTCTGCTGCGATGTGGGCGCCAAGGGTACTGTAGCGGTCTTCATGGACAGGCATGGTTCTGGCAGCATCAGCCATAGCCTTAAGTGTTCTGCTGGCCTCCTCCATGACGTTTGCTGCTACGTCTGGCGTGACTTTCCTCCTTTTAGTGGGAGGCCGCTCTTGACGCAGGGGCTGGGGCTGTGGCTGTGGCTGTGCCTAGCTACATGCGACAGGCTCTTGCATCTCATACTATCAATAAAAGATAAAAGCTATTAGTTACGTACTTCCTTGCACATACATAAATCTTATTTATTTACAGGTACCCACAAGCAGAGGGGAGTGGGAGCAAATTTCAGAGGATTTCGAGAAGAAGTGGAACTGTTATAACACTATAGGAGCAATGGACGGAAAGCACATTCGTATCAAATGTCCACAAGCTAGTGGATCTCACTTTTTCAATTATAAACCCTTCAACAGTATCATTTTATTTACCATGGTAGATGCTTCCTACAAATTTTTGTATGTAGATGTAGGAACTAATGGGCGCGTTGGTGATCCTGGAGTGTTTTCAAAAAGCAAGCTACGTGAGTGTCTCATTGACCGATCTATGCTCAACATTCCTGAAGGCAGGAAGCTTGGGAACACAAACACTACAACTCCAATGGTAGTACTGGCAGATGACGCTTTTCCTCTCAGTTATAACATTATGAAGCCATACCCCTTAAAAGGGATCACAAAAGAAGAAAAGGTTTTCAATTACCGACTGTCACGAGGGAGAAGATTAGTGGAGAGCAGCTTTGGCATTCTTGCAAGTCGTTTCAGGACTTTTCTTACTACCATTAATCTGCCTCCTGAAAAAGTTACCACTATAACACTGGGTGCCTGCACATTGCACAACTTGTTAACTGAGAGAAGAAAACACTTGTACGCTCGTCAGGAAACAGTGTCTGCCATAGTAGAATACTGCACTTATCTTGAGACACAAAGCACTGAAGACCTACGGCGAATGGAACCAATAGCTTGCCAAGCTACTTCTGCACGTTCAGTACACGGGAGAGCAGTTAGGGAATACTTTAAGACATTTTACAATGGCGCTGGGAAAGAGCCCTGGCAAGACAATCACATTTAGTAACGTAAAATGTAAACAAATGTACATACCTCAAACATTTCCTCAAACGTCGGTGTGGCACGTTCACTCTCACTTTCCGTGCTCTCTATATTACACACACTCTCGTCTGCGTCTGTTGCTTGGTCGAGAAATTTGAGCATTTGAAACCACTACACTTGTGGTGTGTACGCCGCCTGCGCACTGGCTCCACTTTTGCTTTTATGCATCTGTAATATTAGTAATGAAAATAATTTAAACTACTTGTAGGTTACGTAAACATTATTGTATGCTTCAAGTCGCTGCAGTGAACAAATTAATGCTAATCATTTGTATGACATGTAAACTTTACTTGCATAAATAAATATAAATGAATATGTCAATACATACTTTTGTTTTCTCCTACGAGTAGCTAGTGCGGAGGCCATTTATCTTCCTCTTTATGTCCTCGGCCGTACATCCAGGCCGTATGTCACGGCTAATGATCTCTGCTATATTTTTATAACTCTCCAATCTTCTTAATCTGTTTTTGTAATCAGGGTGCCTCACATTGTAAAGCGCCTCATACATTTCAATTAATTTTGTGGTAGACGCCACACACCAACTGTATTTAGCAGCCATGTTTACAAACACAAAAGATGACAGAACGCTCCAGGGATGCTGGCGCTCCGCGTGGTAACATATCGCATTGCAGTGAACAGAAGACAGGCGATTTCTTTGATCAAATATACGGCCTCGCCCTAGATTTGATCAAATATTAGACGACATTTGTCAAAGTTCTCTATTACACTATCAAATATCTTTGACAAAGATATTGGACAAAGAAATTTGATAGTGTAATACCGGCCTAAGAGTAACGTCGAGTAAGATGGAGACTCTTCAGTGTAAAGACATATTGCATCTGATGTGTGCTGGATATATACTTACTCGCTATGGGCAGTAATGATTTTTTTATTTGCAAGATACTATGATGTTTTAATTGTATAAGGGATCTCAACAGAAGCTGTAAATAATTAAGGTAAATAACGTTATTTTGTTAGTAATGTAATGCATGTTTTCATTAGTGATGATTGAGACAATGTACCGTATAGAACGCACATCCAATGATTTTTAAAACTAATTGTTAATGTATAATCAGTTTATTGAGTGTGTTGATTGTGAGTGTTATTAGTTTTCAAAGAGTCAAAATACAAGTTTTAATGTTAGACCCTCAAGATCCATTTCATTTTCGACTAACTGTTTTTCTACAGAAGTTATTGTCTCAGTCATATTCGATTTAATTAAAATGTATGCTAAGCAACAGCCTTGCACAATAGCTGTTTGCTAACAATTTAAATACTAACAGAGAGCAATGTGAAGAGTGTTACCATTGCGCAGACAAAGGTAAGAAGTTGTATTATTTCAGGGATAGCATTCATTAAGCACAGGGACCATCAAGTTTTGTTTTATTACCAGGGCCAATTTAAAATCGACAGTTTTGCATCACATTCAGTCTTTGTGTTACGTAAATTCATGCAATTTAAGATTGGTTTAAAGTTATTGACAGTTGACATTCTCGCAGCTAAATTAAATTTACACGCTCGCAATCAGAAAAGTTCAATTCAGGGCAAAAGCGCATTAGAAACGAACTAAAATACACGTTCATATGCCATTCCCATTCTAACAGATGTTATTCAAAATATTGCCAGTTACGTAATTTCAATTATATTTCAAACATACGTTTCAAAATAGTAGTGAAATGACTGGAGTGTCAGAAATGGCAATGTGAGTAAATAATAGTGGCAGATGTAAAAAGAATCCATAAGTGTACAAAACAGGTTTCTTCTGATATAGCGAGTTCTGGGGAAAGAAAATTTAAGGGGACTGCACCTGCGAAGAATCATAATGGGAAACGGGGAAGATCTGGTTAGAGATGGAGCTGTTATACAGTCCGTTAATATAAAGCGGGAGGTTCTTTCAGAGTTGGATTCTTTCTACTGTGAAACTAGCTGAATGGTGGAGTGGGGCAGAAAGGAATTTGCTCTAGTGGGAACAGGTAGTTGCTGCCTTGTTCAGACAAGAGAGAGAGATGAAGGACCGTGTACGTTGATAACACAACAGTGAATACAGAGAGTATGGAAATCTCTGTTTCTCTGCACGCAGCCAGAATGGGTGATCATATGATGGTGAATTTCGATCAAAGCGTCGAATATCATAGACATTCATAACCCGTTCCTGGGGCCGTGAGCTTTCCTCAGAAAGGCCTTGCAAGATAACTTAGCTGTAATCGTTGATTGGAAGTATAAGTGTTGTGCAAGTTTTCTTTTTCACGTCAAGAGGGACCCTCTTTTTTTTGCTGCTGTCTTCTTGCACATTACGTTAAACGTAAATTTTAATTGCTGAGTCCAATTTAGGGTCGTTCACTGATGAACACTGAATAAGCGACTATTGTAGGTTACAGTATGAAGTCCTTTAACTTTTCGAAGTCCGTCACCAAATATGTACTTGTACTACGCATGACTTAACGGAGAAACTGTGACATTGCCTTACTCCTCCAGTAACACGACTCGTGAGCTGAGGGACCTTCTCTAAGATGTATGTTACCTTCACTGGGAATTGTCCGTTTTAGGATAGATAATGGTCAAAAGTATATGTAGTTGTGTGCCTACTACCAAACGATGTTGATAGAACATATAGTGTACTGTAGTCGTTCAGATTGGTTATTGTAGAATTGAAAATTACGTGGCTAGCGGACAGCATATAATCGCGAACGGCAATCTCTTACCAGAGGAGTAAATAAAATTGTCTCAGTTTATTCGAACACGAACTCTAACTGTTCGTAGTACGCCACTTAACGTTAGAGATCCTGTTTGTAATCGGAAATGGAATACGAATATGAAATGTCTTTTCAGTGTGAGGAACTTGCAGGGTTAAATCGTAAGTTTAGGACAGTAAGTATATTTTATGAGTTAAGCAAAGTACATGATGGTGTGGGCCTATTTTGCATAAGCGGGAGTACCATAAACGATAGCAAAACACTTATTAAAAGTACAACTCATAATTAGCAAGCAGGAAGCAGAAGTTTGATCTCTAGTCAGGAAACAGAAAACAGTTTGTGGCCAACTGCTTTTCTTAGTATGTATCAATGATCTGCCGTTTAGGAATGGCAGATAAAACTCTTCACCGTCCGAAAAGGCCTCGGAAGGCCCAACGATACCGACCGACCGCTATGTCATACATGGCCCACATGCATCACTGGAGGCGGATGTGGAGGGGCATGTGCTCAGTGTTGTGGTTGGCAGGAGAGCCAACACCGTGATGCTAGAGGAGGCCGAAAGGCACGCGTTTTAGCTCATGCAGGCTGGCGTGAGGTCTGGATCATGATAAGGAAATTAGGATTTAGAAACAACGGACGTAGCTGGTGGAATACTTAACTTTAATCCATTAATGACGAACGTCGCTCTTGACGGTAAATGATTTACAATATCAATAGTAACTGATAATGGCACCTTGCTAGGTCGTAGCAAATGACGTAGCTGAAGGCTATGATAACTATCGTCTCGGCAAATGAGAGCCTATTTAGTCAGTGAACCATCGCTAGCAAAGTCGGCTGTACAACTGGGCGAGTTCTAGGAAGTCTCTCTAGACCTGCCGTGTGGCGGCGCTTGGTCTGCAATCACTGATAGTGGCGACACGCGGGTCCGACGTATACTAACAGACCGCGGCCGATTTAAAGGCTACCACGTAGCAAGTGTGGTGTCTGGCGGTGACACCACACTCAGCACACCTCTCTCCCAGCCGTTGTCAGTTTTCGTGACCAGAGCCGCTACTTTTCAGTCAAGTAGTTCCTCAAGAGGCTGCACAATGGCTGGATGCAAATGATATGTAGCTTTAGCCTTTTTCTTTGTCATATAGTTCCAACGTACTATTATGAAAGTCGTGGAACACATATCAAACGATTTAACAAATAAGTTATCGCCTGACATGAGCTCGTTGCATACAGGGAACAGATTGTCGTTCAACGGCAACAAATCACAGCGCATAAGCTGTCGCTACCACGCACGTTGTCAGCATGAAGTCGTCCAGGGTTTATTGTAGTTACTGGTCGAGCGCAAACGGAACCATTTCCTAGCGGTCGAACTCGACAACGGCAGGAAGGGGAAGATGGGACAGGGTGTCTCCATTGGCATGTTGGGTGGCTGGATGTGTGACAGTACCTAACAGTATCCCATACCAGCAAATCAGTTGCGACTTTGCCTTATACTGCTCTTACCTTAGGTACTTGGGCTACGCATGGCACTGTTTAAAAAGAATGGGTCTATATAGCCATAGGGTCGAGCCGCGCACATCTGATTTCATGCCTCACAGCCAATTGGTTGCAAGTAATAACCTATAGCTATGATCTTTCAGTCATTGGCTAGAATTGAGAATTAATAAAATTCTCAGAAGTACAAAATACAAGTTAAATGAACAATTTAGTAATAAGAGTTCTACTCTAACGTCTGTAAGTGATGTAGACGACACAGAGTTGAACAATGTTTATTCAAGAAAGGACATCTTAGATAAATGGCAACTTTTCCTGCGATGTTCATTTAAAATACAGACAGAAAATATCTTTATCAAATGCACTAAGATTACGCTGACCACATTACGAGAATGGTAGGGAAATCCCCAAACTAAATAGTCATCAAAGATATACGAAAACTAGTCCGTTTCGTTGTCGCAATACGTGACCTATTCACCAGCTGAAAATAGTTCAGCGTTCAACCTGATGATTCATAAATTCAGACACATGATACAAAGAATAGCAACTCACACACTGTTCCGAGTTCTGTAAATCAAGCAGCAAACGTCAGAGTCCTACTCTGGCGCACATTCAGATCTAACGAAATACAAAGTCCCTTCAAAAGTTAGGGTACTGTAGCGTCCATTAACCGCCCAGAAAAAAATCACCTATATGACTGAACTGCACACATTGCTCCAGATAGGTCTTCCATCTTCCAGAACTCACCACAAAATATCCAGAATCGTTCCCTTGAGCTGTTCACCCAAGAAGTCGCAGTTTTACGCTACTATCTGCTTTTCCATTTGCCGAAGGCCGTCCCCACCAAAAATACATCGTCCCTCAGCTCTGCAGACATGATCTGATTCAAAATGATCACTTCCCGGACTAAATTAATATGTTACAGCAGTATTTAAATAAAGAAATGTCATAAGCATTTGGTTACACACTAATAACTTACAGTGAATATAAGTTATAGTTGGTTCTTACGTAAATAAGCCAGCACAAGTGTTCTCATGATAAATGGCAACACATTGTCCTTAAGCATTATTTAAACAGTTATTTATGGCTTCCTGATTGAAGCATCTTTTGGTTCTCTTTTCAATTATGGTGTCCTCTAACACATGCGATTGACCGCTTATAACTTAGCACAGTTTTTAATAGCACTTGAAATCAATATTCAAATGAAGTTACAGGTAAAATAGTTAATTGTCCATCAAATAACTACACAAGTATGACAAAATGAGGTATTGATGCTATGTTCATTGGTATGTAATTGTGAGGTATTTGATGTCCTGACAAACATTTGCGTGATTAAACAGATATAAAAGACATCGTAAATCAATAAATACAATAGATACAGATTTGTACACTACTGTCCATTAAAATTGTCACACCAAGTAAAAATGCAGATGATAAACGGGTATTCATTGGACAAATATATTATATTAGACCTGAGATCCTGAGAAATCAGTACCCAGAACAACCACCTCTGGCCGTAATAACGGCCCCTATACGCCTGGGCATTTAGTCAAACAGAGCTTGGATGGCGTGTACAGGTACAGCTGCCAATGCAGCTTCAACACGATACCACAGTTCATCAAGAGTAATGACTGGCGTATTGTGACGAGCCAGTTGCTCAGCCACCATTGACCAGACTTTTTCAATTGGTGAGAGATCTGGAGACTGTATTGGCCAGGAAGCAGTCGAACATTTTCTGTATCCAGAAAGGCCCGTACAGGACCTACAACATGCGGTCGTGCATTATTCTGCTGAAATGTACGATTTCGCAGGGATCGAATGAAGGGTAGAGCCCCGGGTCGTAACACTTCTGAAATGTAACGGCCACTGTTCAAAGTGCCGTCAATGCGAACAAGAGGTGACCGAGACGTGTTACCAACGGCACCGCATACCATCACGCCTGGTGATACGCCAGTATGACGATGACGCATACACGCTTCCAATGTGCGTTACCGCGATGTCGCCAAGCACGGATGCGACCATCATGATGCTATAAACATAAGCTGGATTCATGGAAAAAATTACGTTTTGCTATTCGTGCACCCAGGTTCGTCGTTGAGTACACCATCGCAGGCGCTCCTGTCTGTGGTGCAGCGTCGGAGGTAACCACAACCACAGCCATGGTCTCCGAGCTGATAGACGATGCTGCTGCAAACGTCATCGAACTGTTCGTGCAGATGGTTGTTGTCTTGCAAACGTCCCCATCTGTTGACTCAGGGATCGAGACGCGGCTGCACGATCCGTTACAGCCATGCGGATAAGATGCCTGTCATTCGACTGCTAGTGATACGAGGCCGTTGGGATCCAGCACGGCGTTCCGTATTACCCTCCTGAACCCACCGATTCCATTTTCTGCTAACAGTCATTGGATCCCGACCAACGCGAGCAGCAATGTCTCGATACGATAAGCCGGATTCGCGATGGGCTGCAATCCGACCTTTATCAAAGTCGGAAACGGGGTGGTTGCCTTTCTCCTCCTTACACGAGGCATGACAACAACGTTTCACAAGGCAACGCCGGTCAACTGCTGTTTGTGTATGAGAAATGTCAGCACGTTGTAGGTGTCGCCATCGGCGCCAACCTTCTGTGAATGCTCTGGAAAGCTAATTATTTGCATATCACAGCATCTTCCTTTCGGCTAAATTTCTCGTCTGTAGCACGTCATCTTCGTGGTGTAGGAATTTTAATGGACAGTAGTGTAGTTACCACGGCTCAAAATCAACACGTACCACTGCAGATGGTACAGTGTCTTTCCGGGAGCATGGACCGATGCCAAAAAAGCGATGTTAATTATTTGTGGCTTGCTGGTAGATGAAATGTGTTGCTATTAAAATATATAATAAACTTCTTCACATCGTAAATTATCTTGTAGCCCAGGATTTGGGTGGTTTACTGGCTTCTATAGATTGTAGAGGGAATTTAGTACTAGCGTTTTGGTAAGGAACCCAGTCTTTGAAATATACTGTTTGAATGTATAATACGTTTGAAGATCGGATCACTTTCTAATCTATCGCATCACAGTACACACACAGCGAAGACATTGAGCTCTGACATGTGCGTTCTACAGGATCCCGTGACATGAAGAGCGTTTCGAGTAGTCGTCGTCGGGTTCTCTTCTAGGTGAGGAATGATGTCCCCTGCAAAGTCGAGAGTGTGACACGTCAGTGGATCACCGCAGTCAACCCTTATAGTTCCGAAAGCATCAGTTGCTCGCAGCCTTTGTTGTAGTCGGAAAAAAGTGGTATGTGGCGTCATAATTATGAGAGGGACTGGAGATGGTGATCTCAGATTGTGTGCTTACTCCGAAGTGGGAGAATTCAAAGTGATCCGATCTTCAAACTTATTTTTATATGCGAGTGGTTCATTTTTGGACATAAGTTGCTTTTAAAACTTTATCTACCAAGTCCCTTCTACAACTCCCTAAAGCCTGTAGGAGGCATTGTGGAACACCCTTGTACATATGCAAACGACTCTTTTCTGAAGATGTGTTCCTTACCAAAACTATACCTGTAATAGGAATTGTGAAGCACCATGTATATATTTCAGTTCATCCAACTATCGCCCTTCATGTCGATTTCATTTTCATTATAGTCATAATTTAGTCAAACTGTGTCTTCCACTATCTTGGTCCGGAATACATTTACTTGTTTTCTTGTTGCTATAAGAAATTCATATCGTGCATCACTCCATTACTTGGTGAACGACCTCGTTTTTAATGGATTTCGGAATGAAAGTCTTGCCTCACTCGTTGGCAACATTTAAGACTATTAAGGAAGACACGTATTGTATAAATTCCAAAGAATAGGTTTCATGGGAATAAAATCGTTGGGCGCAAGCGAGCGCACAGAGAGAGAGAGAGGCGGAAGAGAGAGGTATTTGTAAGTTTTCAGTGGCGAAGTAAGGACGCAGTGTGTCAGCGCTCAAGGGCTTAATGGAGTGTGTACTGTCGAAACGGTGTTTTAAACATGCCAACGCATTGCAAAACGGATGAGCGAGCAAGTATATGGTGACAGTACGAAGTGTACAAGAAGAACTGGAAATTTAAGTGTTGTAAGAAGTTGTGGCCTATGTTGCACGTTGTTGAAGAAATCCCTGTCGCCATCAATTACTGGCACATAATGCATTACGTCGCACCATCTGCAACTCGCCACAAAGTAAGATCTTGCCATATAGGTGCTCCATTATATGGACGACCTTCCTGCGTCGTAGAAGCAGTATTTTGCCATTAGTGTTCTTATTGACTTGATTGCTGCTTATTACCCAACGTCATTATCCGTCAGTTGGCTCCTATCCTTTCACCATTATCGCTGAGTGAATCGTAAGTGAAAGAGGTAATATTATTTGAACTCAGAGAAATTTTATTGCGTTTGCCAGTTTATTTAAAGTCAATCAGTTTATAAAACTAGGTTTAGTAATAATTAACTGAAGCTCATTGTGCATTATAGTGCTCATCCTGCAACCTATTAGTAAATAACTAAAAACAATGCAAAGTAACTTGAAATTACTGCCAAATTAAAGTAAATATTCAAATTTGACAACCTGTTGTATGTTTGTAAATATTTCGTATGTTTTTGATTTCGTAAATTGATTTTGGAGAAGTGTTTGTTCTTAGTTGATGGAACTATTACCAGCTTTTCTGAAATAATCTTTAGCTATTGTAACACAGACATTAGTTGCGAGTAGATGCTTCGCAAAATCTCCCTACAGGTAGTATTAAGTAAGGGACATTGCTCGATACACGCCATGTCATCTGTTACTATTAGTAAATGTTAATGAGCTTTATTGATTACAAAGAATTACAATTCCTACTAATTAATTTAAATGCATTCTATACTACATGATTCTCCATTCCGGCTCACACGCGAGCGTATTTGTTCCATTACTGTCTGCCTACACACTTGTGATTATTTACGTAATTTCAGTTTCAGTTCAATAATTAACTTATTAACTTTTACACACTTTTAAGCTGTTCTCAAATATCATATAGTTTAACTCACATATTTTAAATTATAGCTAACTACTCTGTATTATTTAAGTCCTTGCGAAATTTCTTTCTGGTCGTTGTCATACACGATAACTATATACGCGATAGCGATCTATTTAAAATCTAGTTGAATTCTTTCGGTTAGCATTATTCAGCGGAATCAATGCCTTTGCCATAATTTACGAGACATTAGGTAACATGGATCATTAAATCATGAATCTTAGAACTGAGTTCTTTCCTGTGACTTGTGTAACTTAGTGGTAAAGTTACATCATGTGAAAAATCTGGATGTTTAATATCAGGTGCTCTTAACAGGGATAAAGTGAATGCAATGAAAATTCTAATCGTGCAAAGTAAATCCTCCTCTACCTAGTTTGAAGTAGTAAACCGATTTCTGTTAGATCACTCCATTTTATTCACATCTGGCAGGGACAAAGACGCACAGATGTTTGATCCACCACCGGTTGAGGTCATCATTGTTACCCATGGAGGTAGAAAAAGAAGGGGATGTGGTATTATGTCACAAACTTGAAGCCGACGTCCGCCATCTTAACTAGCTCAGAACATTAGGTTCACCTCATTCATATCCCCATAGTTCACTGCAGTGACACTTTCTCGTGACGTCACTCTGACTGTGTCGTATTACTATAGCAAATATACATTCAAGAACAGAAAAACTTCCGAAATTACCTTCGTGACACTGTTATTCAAGTAAGCTCTGTAATTTTTAGTATTTAAAACAGTTATTGCGCGCACCGGGCAACGTCCTTGCCACAGTGGATACATCGGTTCCCGTGAGATCACGGAAGTTAAGCGCTGTTGGGCGTGATCCGCGCTTGGAGGGGTGACCATCCGAGCCGCCATGCGCTGTTGCTATTTTCCGGGTGCACTCAGCTTCGTGATGCCAATTTAGGAGCTACTCGACCGAATAGTAGCGGCTTCGGCCAAGAATACCATCATAACGACCGGGAGAGAGGTGTGCTGACCCCACGACCCTCCTATCCGCATCCTATACTGACGATGACACGGCGGTCAGATGGTCCCGGTAGGCCACTCGCGACCTGAAGATGGAGTGCTTATTGCGCGCACACGACAGTAATGATCAAGGAGCACTCGTAAATAGTGGTCTGCTAATGTTTTGGGCTACTTAAAATGGAGTCTACTCTGGTTTCAAAACCTTGTTCAGCGTAAGTCTGTGGCACCACCTCCCTTCTTTCTTTACCTCCTTGCTATTATCAGCAGAATATCTCTGAGAGGCGACGCGCGGCGCTAGAGGCCGCTGCAGACGCCGACCACACCGGGGCAGACTCTCTGACGTCAAGTAGCCAACACTGTCCTGCGCAGTGTATGCCAGCTGTCAGTTTGCGTGGAGCCTAGACAGCGGCTGGAGTTCATGGAGTTTTACGTAACGCTCTCGACGTATTTCTGTAAAACTTGTGTTATGGCGTTTTAGCGACAGGCTAGTATTCGTGGACAGCTTGAACTGCTTTTTGAAGGCCAAAGTCCATACAGACCTGGGACAAGCCCACGTCTTGTAGGCTAGGACAGTTGGAAAGGACAATGGCTAATTATTACGTGCTTAGGGACGAGGAAGCAATATGATTCCATCTCCACAACGCACAAGAAACATTTCTGCTCTACCTATGGTGCAGAAACTTCGTAAGCCAGCGAAACCGAAGAGAATATTACGAACGCAGTCAACATCTGACAATGAGCAGGACAGAAGAGATAATTATATGACAGCAGAGCGATTCGGCCCTCAAATAAAGGCAGAAGCAATAATTCAGAAGATGAATAAGACCACCAAGACGTTGAAACGCATCTAATTTCGTGATCGACTCGTCATCGACGGTAGTGTCAGATTACTGTTCAAGTGAAGAAGAAACGGAAGCAGGTAACAGGTGAACGCGACCATCTAGGAGTGGTCACAAGATCAAGTCTACAGAACGAGAGCACAAAAACAGAAACCACAAAAATGGCTCCGAGCATTATGGGACTTAACTTCAGAGGTCATCAGTCCCATAGAACTTAGAACTTCTTAAACCTAACTAACCTAAGGACATCACACACATCCATGCCCGAGGCAGGATTCGAACCTGCGACCGTAGCGGTCGCGAGGTTCCAGGCTGTTTCGTCTAGAACCTCTCATCCACTCCGGCCGGCCAGAAACCACATATTTGCCTTTCAAAGGCCCTGATTTCAAGACAGCCACAAGCAAACGTAATAGAAACATCAGACAGCAAAACCGCTTTCAATCGATGGAGTGTTATAGTGTGGTCAGTAAATTTATGGAAAACCGTAATAAACACTTCTTCACTCGTCAGAATCTGGAAGAAAGAAGTTTCAAAGTAGTACTGAAAGGTCTCCCCGAGAAAATCCGGCTGAAGAACTCTGGAAGGAACTGGAAAACAGGATTTTTGATAAATAACATTCACTAGTACAAAAAGAGAGGCCTTGAGACTACAGAATTGATAATCCTCCAGATAATAAGTAATTACACTACCCAAACGTGCAAAACAAAGAAGATATACAGTGAAAGATATATCTCGTACACAAGGATTGGTCGGATAAATGTGAGCCGAAAACAGGTTCCCCCTCCCATGCACGAATGACAGCAGTTTCAAATGATAGAACACGTCAGTCAGTCGTCCTTTACTTGCAGGTTCTATTCGGCAAATCTAGATTTCGTCTAGTGCCTAGCCATTATCGGTGCACCATTTCATAGTATCAATGCATGTCGTTGTACCTCAGTCCCCTGTGGTTTGGGTCCAAAGATCATGCACTGATACTATGAGATGGTGAACTGATAATGGCTGGGCACTAGCCGAAATCTAGGTTTTCCGAATAAAACCTGGACGATTGATTGCTGTGATCTATCATTTGAAAATCATATCACAGTCGTTGAGTGCATCCACGTACCTAATGGAAAGTAACCTGATAAGAATGACAGCACCTTGATCGTACAAAGAGGTTCTCCCACTTGCAAGCAATGTGCATAAAGCATAGCAAATACCACCACATTTCTCAGTGCAATCTCAAATAAGATGACAAAGCAAAATGTTTGTCAAGCAGACATCCAGTATGCTACCACTGTACCACCAAAGATAAAGAGCGATGACGTAGGCAAAAAGCTCGGAAACAAAACAAAATAGAAAAAAAAAAGAAAAACGCATGACAAGTACATTAGACTACCAGCACTACACCTCCAGTACCAAAAAAGACAGAAGAGTAAAACCCAAACCAACTATGTCGAGCGAAGGAAGTAAAACGTGGATTCCACAAACATCAGGAAGTGGGTCAACTAGAACATACCCCGATAGAGTAGCAGCAAGCGCTCTACGTAAACAGACAAGAACATGTGCCAAGTAACACCCGGAAAAGCACAGTAATACCCAAAATAAGAATATGGTGCGGTCAGCACACTTAAAGAAATCACAGAACTACTAATATCCCACTTCTCAACCAAAAGCCTGTGTACAATAACCACAACAAGAAACATAAGAGGAGGAAACGACAACATCGAATGATTGAAGGTCCTTCCATCAGCAGTGGCGTAATTTAATGAACAGACCGTGCCAACCTAACACAAGCTTGAAAATCACCACCAAAAATGCTAACTTTACCAAACACAAAAAAGGGGATGAGAGCTTCGTTTCTCGCCAGAGTATCCACTTAATCTTTATCTTGGAAACACACCTTTGATGGGGCACTACTTTTAAGCAGAGAAATGGAATTGATAAGCCGGCGCAAAGAGGAAGAGGAACTGAAGTATATGTCAGGAATTCCCTGCTTCGCAATGTGGAACACATTCAAGGACTCACAGTACAGTAACAACTGCAGTAACAGTTCCGACATTTACCGGCGAAATAACTTTTATGAGAGTTTACCTCAGCCTCAGTACATTTTTATGACTACAGGAACTAACTGACATCTTTGATGCTATTGATTCGGTGTTTATGTGGGCGTATCTTAATGCCGATCATATATCAACTGAAAGGGAACAAGCTACACGGCCTGTAGATGTATCTGAAAATATAAATGCAACGACTAAACGAACCTAAGTACCTCCACTTCAGCAGCCGACGTCACCCAGAAGTTCTACACGTGAACTGTAGCTAATTGCAATCAACGACCTGTCTTCAAATCTCTAGCCTGTAATTGCGGTCCTTCAGTGAGCCACATATCCTACGCCTAACCCCAGAAAAATAATAAATTTTGCAGAAAATGGAAGATATTTATTTCACACCATTAGATCAAAGATAGAAGTAATCATAACAGTTAACGATTCAGCCAAAAGAGCCGAAACTGTACCAACAACAGAAAAGAATCCAGAATGAGATTTTCTCTCTGCAGCAGAGTGATATGAAACTTCCTGGCAGATCATAACTGTGTGCCGGACCGAGACTCGAACTCGGGACCTTCCCGCGAAAGGCAAAGGTCCCGAGTTCGAGTCTCGATCCGGCACACAGTTTTGATCTGTCAGGAAATTTCAATAGAAAAGAATACTGCAGTAAAGATGTTCCCTCCACTGTTATTGTAACTCAAAGTAGATAAAAAGTTATATAGGAAGAGGTGGCAGAGTTTCAGAGACCCAAAAGATAGATTAAAGATGCATCAGCTGCAACGCCAACTGCTTGGAAGGCTGGCAGACTACAGAAGAGAAAGTAGAAAGAAAGAATGGAATCATTCGTCCTCCAAGCGAAAGAGGAATGCCAGTTACTGAGAGCTCTAAATATCCGAAGCCACCTCGAGGAGCTATGAATACCCCAAATGGCATTTCATGTGACCTCGTAAGCATTTCGGAGAACTTATCATCATGTTACGAGGAACAAAACACGGTGTCATAGTATCAGTTAACTACAGAACACTTGTAAGAGGTACACAACATACATAAAATAACTCATTCTCAGAACAACACCCACACCATTGCTCCCACCAAGCATCATCGAGTCATAAACATCACAAAGAAACAGAACTGGAGAGGTGGCACTGAACGGCATCACACGCTAACACCCGACGCAAGAGGCCTGGAAAGTTCTAGTGATGCGACGGAGATCTTCTGCTTGTACCTTCAGATTGGGAACGTCCCTGAATAGTAAAAGAAAGCAATAGCAGCTGCTATCTTAAGAACTCTGGAGAAGCTACAAACCTGTAAACCTCCTCGGTGCACTTAATAGAATACTAGAGTTGTTTTGTACGTAAACGGATAAGCCTCTCACTAGTAGAAGACATCAAGATAAAAACCGAACAGTTCGGATTCAAGAAAAAATTGTAGGTGGAGCTATAGGCCCTGCGACCAGTAGAACACTTCCCCAAACACTCTAAGCACATTGCTATACCAACCCTTACTATGTTATCAGGTTGTTTGTCTCCACTCAGTATAATGGCGAGTCTGTCGAATTGTCGCAGAGTCTACTGCGAATACGGCCTCAAAATTTAGCCTTAAGGGTGAAAGTCGTCTGCTGTTAGAAATCTTTCATGCCCTGTATTAGTGGGCGGATCTATAAGCACTTTGTCTCAAAGCACTTTAGTCACTTACCCGTCTGCTAGAGTACCTTGTCTTTTAGATGGAAACTGCAACGTATGTCGTAAGCGAGCCGCCTGGTCTCTGAGGTGAGCAAGCAAAATGCCTGGAGGGCAGAAGCACGTTGGTGGACATAACGACACACAGCTTACTGTTGTGAGCAAGTGCCGATCTGTTTAGTTAGCCGCTTTGTCTCCCTATAAAGGAATGGGCCCACCGAACACTCAGTTTTTCGCATTATGGTGAGATGGTTCCTTGCTTACTATGCATTTGCGTAGATGTGCTTTGGGAAACACTAGATAATTTACGTAAGATACTTTGCAGCAGTATTCAGTGGGGGCAGTAGTTCTTTGTTCGAGTTCACATTTTTGGTAGATCACGAAAGAATCAATACTCAACTTCCATTCAGTAATTTGGGCTTGCAAGCTGAGAAATAATTGTTAAGAAAAAAATTTGATACACTGGGCCATTTCCGAGTTGTTTAGCATTGAAATTCGCCGATCCTGTGGTCGCGCCCGCAAATTCGAGCAGCCTGTCGTAGGCAGTGTTACTAAATATGTTCTTCGGTTTGTTTCCTCAAACTGAACAAATGTAACTTTTGATCACCTACCTGAAATTTTTCACTTCCGAAAAAGGCACATTTTAAATGGTAATGCGTATTTCAACAAGTGGTAACTCACAGACCGACTAATGTCCGTGCGTTACCGCACTTTAGCGCGTGCAAGTGTTTGAATCCGAGAGCGCAACGACCTGATTGGCTAACTTCAAGGCTACATAACTCGGAAACGAATTTTTTTAACAATTATTTCTTAGCACATCCTCCCCTGCACACTTACAAGCTTTTCAGACTGCTACTGACCACCCTTATATACCACGAGCGTTAATACGAATATACGTTGATTTTCCTTGTCCTATGTATATATTTGGTTACGTAAAGTCACGTGCCCCATTTAACTGCGCTTGTATATGAAACATGAGATTTCTTATTTATTCTCTGAACTATTCATATTGAGTATTCAAGTACTTTCCAGCTTATTTTTTCACTCCTATAACCTTCATTGAAATCTATAAATATTTTCACTTAAGAACTATGTCCTCGAACTAACGAGGTTTCGCTTTCACTACACGAGTATCTGAAGCAGAAAGAGAGTAAACTGTCTTGAACTGTGAGGACATTTTCTTATTTTTAAACGAAATTTTCAGCTACACAGGAAAGTAGCTGTTACGATGGAATTTCAAGGCACGTGGCTGCAACGATGGAGACTTCGATATTTTACTGTCACATAGTTTATTAGGTATTGTAGAATACAGAGTGCAAACAAATTTGCATCCACCAACTACACCTACAAGATGTAATCCTCAGACACAGATAGCAAATAATCATACGAGATCTACAGTAAGGGTTATAGTTTCAGTTTTGTTTCAGCCTCTGCCAAAGCCCTTTTAATTATTCCGTTACGCTGTGGGAAAGTTTCTCGTCATTACGAAATCTAAAACAAAAAATCTTTAGATTGCATTTGTTCAGTTGCGAGTCAGCATATAAAGGGGAATGTTTCAGGGAATTCAAAACTGGGGTGATAGTCTTTTATGAACGCACAGGTTTACGTACAGATTAGTGAGTGGCTTTCAAGCGATTTCACCTGAAAATATCGCGTTTCTTCCGAAGATTCCAATCCACAACCCAAGAGCATCTCTGTTACACTTTTGTATATGCTACAGCAATCCACTTAATTGAGACGTCAAACACCAGAGCAGTACTGCATTTTTTAACTCTTCGTTCATCACAATTCCTGCAGCATATACTGTGCTAATAAAAGAATATTAATGAAATACAGTGACCGATTTTATTAGAGCTTAGAAATTGACCTTCCACCGTGCTACGCCTGTCACCAAACGAACATTCAGTCCATAGCCATTCGCCGTTGTAGTACATCCAGGTATAGCATTTCCGTTAAAACGAGCTCTGAAGTCCTTCACTTGCTTATGGACTGCGCTCTGGTAGTAGAAATTTGCCACGTCTCGTTTTTGTAACGTTGCTTTCACGCGTAATTGACTGGCTTTAACAGCTTTCTCCATCTTTTGCTATCGAGCGAGACGCTGGAGGAGAGAAACTCTTCACTCGCAATCTGGAAGATCGTTGCTAGAAACGAAGTCTGGCGTTGCTGATTCTTATCTGTGTTTACACAGCACTGGCCAAGAGAAAGTCCAGATCAGAAGATATGCAAATAACTCTGAAGTGCGTAGCAGGCTCGTCACGTGCAAGGGTGCGGCAACACTGTAGATCTTTTAGACGTATGTGTGACTAATTCTAAAACCCCTTCGTGGTATTTGTGAAGAAGACTGCTAAAGGTTCGTCTTGAAATAATGTAGGTCTTTGGAAAATAGCAATCGTCCTTTTTGAATTGTTCATATTCTGCACATTCCCGTAACACTCGCGTTTGATCTGAACGAACTGGCTGCACACTCTAACCTTGTATACCAGTAACACAAACAGTTTGTAGTTGCAACACTTTATTGATTACACATACACATGAATTCATCAGCAGTAATAATCAGCTAATATCATTTGCATATCCTGTCCACGATTAGTATTCACAGTATTAACCGTCACATTTGTGACAACGGCCCCTTTGCGTGGCGGTAACAACAAGAAAATAATAGTTGAAATAGATAGCCAAATGTTTACAATGTCGGCTATCGCCTTTCTCACTCAGTTTTACACTTACTGAAAAGATAAAATTAATTTGATGCTATCTGACCTGTGCTGTTTACACAGCATTCTACTACACTCAACGTCCGGAACATTCTAGACTTTATGCAAGCTTAAGGCAAAGCGTCAATTTGATGAACATGTGACGGACGTGATCAAACGTTAATCTATTACGGTTTCAATACACAATCAAAAGGGTGAATTTATACTCAACTTCAGGCAGTAGGAAATTTTCTGCCTAAAACAAGCCACTCGTTGAATGGAATAGAGAAATCGCGGTTTAACGGGGTCCGGACGGCCCTGAGTTCAAATCCTGATATTTCCGTCACACTGCAAGCTGGCTGGGCGAGGTATGTTCTCGTCGACCACTATACACGTTTCTGCAAACAGGAAAACATGAACGGCAGACACACTGTAGTATATACAAGTCCACACCCAATGACCTAAGGTCCACCTTACAAGTTAATCTGTCTTTGCTGAATGGCTGACACTACATAAATCAATCTTACAGTACCTAACGTCACAATCAATCTTCAGATGGGTATTTGAAATTGCAATAGGAAACTGTCACTTCAACAGGTTTCTAATGCAATAAGCACGGCCCCTAAGGCCACAGACCGAAATACACACGGCCTCTATCCGACCATAAAACGCCATGAGACATATTTATCATGACCACTTGCCTTCCATGCACACAAGGAATTATTAAGAAACAACAACTACTACTAATTCGTAAAACCAGAAAATTCTAGATCTATAGCTAAATAAAGAAATGACGTTCAAGTGAACCAGCTACCTTCAGCGTGCCACTAACCACCAAATCCAAACTTACAAATGCGAGGCGCTATTTCTAACCACTTCAGTAACATAACTTCATGGCCGTTCCAGAACATAACTCGTCTCACCACCACAGCAATGAATGTTATGCTGCCAACTAGCACGAGCAGCTGCAACAGTCAACAGTCCTTAAGTACACAATAATATTCACTATATGTAGAAGGAGGAACGCACCACGAAAGCTTCGCGATTAATTTTTTCTTCATGTGAAATTCCCACGCCATCCATCCACATAGGTCCCGAGGTATTAGCAAGTCCTGGTCGCCACTGGCCAGCCGTGTCAATACAACTTTAATACTTTCCGGCAGCGGGCCATGTTTCGCCGTTGCTCCAACTCAACTGGTCCTCACGGCATACGGCCGTGCCACGTGACATGGTGTCGCCAACTCCCTACAACGACAACGTCGAAAGCACGTCACGTCACAGACTGACTCGGCTCATGCGCGGACCCACTCTACTAGACTTGGGCACGCGCGCCACCATAAATAGCCTGCCTCAATGACGCAAAGAGAACAAGGCACAGGGACAACCAAAGATGGAAATATGGATCGATATCACCTGGCGCCAGAAACCCACAGACTCACCAGCCTTCACACTGCCATTCACTGTGAGTGTCCACTACATCTGTTTAATGAAATATTGCAGATTTAAAAAACACGAGTAATATTTCATCGCAGAAATTTTTTCAAGCAACCTGTCTCATGGTACAATCGCAGTTTAATATCATACCTAAAAACAAAACACCACTTGTTCTCTAAGTAATTCAGCTAATATCATAATTCATTCCATGTACAGGGGACCGTTGTTCATGTAAGTTTGTTTTAATAGCGGTGTAATCAGCAAAACAAGTCTACCGTCTTACGAAGTGTAGCCCCTGCCACAGAAAGCACGTGCTGTGCAAGGTAGCCTGCATGTGCAGTGGCAACTGGTTTGCTTACAGGGCGACTTTAACTGTTAGTATGGACAACTCAAAGATAAACAATGAAACGTCCCCTTTGAAAAATTGTGCAAGACTGTGCTTAAACTGACACACAATATTTTTAGCGCAACGCAATCTGACTTTCAGTAATCGCTACAAAGAATGGCCCTGACTAGCATTAACCTATACGTTTCACAAATCACTTACCTCACAAAAATCTTGGGTACTCGAACTACTGCAATACAGCCAGCGCCACTACTGCCAGCTAAATAAAAGATTCAACCTACGGAAGGCACCAACTACTGATAGGGATAGTTAGCAAATGAAAGATTTTAATAGAGAACAAACAATGTATTTACCTTAATATCATCAAAAGTCATAATATATATAGCAGTTCATGACATCCAGTCTTACAAATTTCAAAACTCCGCCATCTCTCTCCCCACATCCACCACTGCTGGCGGCTCACCTCCAACTGCGCAACGTTACGCGCTGTTAACATCTAGCTGCCCAACACTACAATGGCAGACAACAATGCAAACTAGCTACAGACTGCACACAGCACAGCCAGTTATTTTCATATAGAGCGCCACGTGGCGTTACCAATAAGAAAACCTAAACAGCCTACTTACAACAAGAAGTAAGCATTTACTGATGTATTCCGATGTGACAAAAGTCATGGGATATTGATATGAACATATACAGATGGTGGTAGTATCGCCTACGCAAGGTATGAAATGGCAGTGCACTGCTCGAACCTTCATTTGTACTCAGGCGATTCACGTGAAAAGGTTTCCGACGTGATTATGGCCCCACGGCGGGAATTAACAGACTTCGAACGTGGAGTGGTAGTTGCAACTAGACGCTTGGGACATTCCATTTCAGAAATTGTAGATTCAATACTCCGAGATCCACAGAGTCAAGAGTGCGCCGAGATTACCAAATTTCATGCATTGCCTCTCACCGCGGACTACGAAGTAGCCGACAGCCTTCACTTAACGACCGAGAGCAGCGGCGTATGCCATAGAGCTCTCAGTGTTAACAGACAAGCAAGACTGTGCAAAATACTGCAGAAATCAATGTGAGGCTTACGGCGAATGTATCTGCTAGGACAATGGTGCGAATTTTGGCGATAATGGGCTATGGCAGCAGACGACCGACGCGAGTTCCTTTGCTGAAGGCACGACATCGCCTGCAGCGGGCTCATAACCATATCAGTTGGGCCCAAGACAACTGGAAAACTGTGGCCTGGTCAGACGTCCCACGATTTCGGTTTGTGTGAGCTGATGGTAGGGATCGACTGTGGCGCAGACCAAAGAAGCCACTGACCGGATTTATTAATGAGGCACTGTGCAAACTACTGGTGGCTCCATAATAGTGTTGGCTGAGTTCACATGGGCCGTTGATGGGAAATGGTTATTTTCAGCTACTTGAAACCCCTTTGCAGCCATTCATGGACTCCAAATTCCCAAATGACGGTGGAATTTCTATGGATGACAATGCCCCATATCACCGGGCCACAATTTTTCGCGATTGTTTGGAAAACGTCTGGATAATTCGTACGAGTGATTTGGCCACCCAGATTATCCGACATGAATCCTGTCGAACATTTATGGGACGCAATAGAGAGATCAGTTTGTGCGCTAAATCTTACACCCGCAACACGTTCGCAATTATGTTCGGGTATAGAGGCAGTATGGCTCAGAATTTCTGCAGGTAACTTCCAATGATTTGTGGAGTCCATGTCAAGTCGAATTGCATGGCTCAGAGCACTTTGAGACTTAACATCTGAGGTCATCAGTTCGCAAGACTTAGAACTGCTTAAACATAACTAACCTAAGGAAATCACACACATCCATTCCCGAGGCAGGATTCGAAGGCCATGCGGTTCTAGCCGCTACAGTCTGAAACCGCGTGACTGCTACGGTCGCAGGTTCGAATCCTGCCTCAGGCATGGGTGTGTGTGCTGTCCTTAGGTTAGTTAGGTTTAAGTAGTTCTAAGTTATGTGGGACTGATGGCCTCAGAAGTTAAGTCCCATAGCATTCAGAGCCATTTGGACCAACCAGTACTCGAACCTGCGGCTGTAACAGCAGCGCGGTTTCGGATTGAAGCGCCTAGAGACGCTCGGCCACAATGCCCATGACTTTGTCACCTCAGTGCAAGATGCGCTGCTGTACTCAACTCTGAGTGATGTACGATGTGTGCTTCGTGTTGTTTTGCTCTACACACTAATCTAAGGTAGCAAAATGAATGGTGACTAATGTACGGTAGTTCAACCTGGCGCGCTGTAACTAAAAGTTTGTTGCTTTAGGCTCGTGTTTGAATAAGTCTTTAATACTTGGCGTTTACTGCCTGCCAATCATTCGTGAATGATGGCAACTGGTGACCTGCTTGAGATGGTGATAACTGAAGAACTGTGACAAGAACGGTGCAGGCGTTGAAGTGGGCGAGTGCGGCTGTGCATTAGCATTTACCCGCGTACGTCAGCATGATGTCGACCTACGATCTAATTGGCGGACCCAGAAAGTATTTCATTTTGTTAGCGCCTGCTGTGGCGGCTGACATAAGTATTGGCGGATGGAGCGGACTCATTGCATTTCTTGTGGTAAAAGTATAAATAGGTTCCTGTTTACGAGCGCCGCCTTAGTGTCTACAGACCGGCACTTTGTGACGCCACGGCGGGAGGTTACCTGGCTGGTGGTACTCTCTGCAGCTGTCCCCGTGTACCATCTGCGATGGGGTATAGGGCAAATAGGCGACTTTTAATGTTGTCTCTTTAATTCGTGACCTCTCTTTCCTAGCATTTATCACGTGTAGCTTTTCTGGCTCGGAGAGCTACAGCATTCCCGTCCAAAGTCACTACGTAATTAGGTTGGTTGTTTGGGGAAGGAGACCAGACAGCGTGGTCATCGGTCTCATCGGATTAGAGAAGGATGGGGAAGGAAGTCGGCCGTACCTTTTCAGAGGAACCATCCCGGCATTTGCCTGGAGTGATTTAGGGAAATCACTCAGTAATTAGGATGGATAACATTAGCTCATGTATGATGTAAGAGGTGGACTGAGGGGTCGACATTCTTAAATTTATTAACATTTCAAGAGAAGCCTTGAAGGGAAAGATGATCCTGAATACCAATATGACGCGTTCTGAAGAGGTGACATAAGAAGTGTTACATTGGGCTGCAAATTGTGTTTCTTGAAAATTATGTTCTTTAAAGTTTATTTACCTTTTTCTCGGAATGTATGAAGACTAGAAGTATGAAATTTTGTTATTTCTATAAACGCAGTAAATGTTGTCTGAAGAATAAACTTTGAAACTTGGAGTGTAAGCTGAGATATGGGACAAGGTGGTGGGAATTTTGTATGACTTTCACATTATAGTTATACAATTGTAATTAAAAAATAATTAAAATCCCCCTATTCGATATATTCAAAGAAGCTCATCCGAGAAGCTTACTACATGCAAAGACATTAAACAGACACAAATTTGTAAAAATTTCTTGCACAGTTTATGAAGAAAGGACATTTATAAAATTTTTGGAAAATAAAATTTTAAAATTTCATAAAAAAGTTAAATGTATATAATCCAAGAAACTTAAAAGTAAATGTGTTAATTTCAATTAAAACGTGATACGAAATTTCATATCCGTATCACCAAAATTGTGGATTTGGTGCGCCTTTTAAATACTGTGTCTTTCTTCATGAACGTACCCCCTTAGCAACAATTATAAAATTAATCAAAATTTTACAGCCACGCAATCACTAGTGTTGATACTCAGTTATCCAAATAAGACTGGACAACAGACCACAATCTGAAGACATTAGCTAAAATTCCTTTGAATACACAAGTTGAGTCTGCGTAAAAATTACCGGCTTGTCATGATTATTGATTCGGGTAATTACAAACAAACATCTACTGATTAACCAATAGTTATTCTTCCGTTTGTACAGATTACCCACCCTATACCGCATCCACACATTACGGTTATCCTAAAGCGCAAGAAGTCAGTCTCCTGCAGACCGTCGCCATAATGTTGTGTCCTCCAAACAACCGTCCTTGCACGGACGCAGCTGACGAACCAGTCCAGACCTCGGCGTGCAACCCACCCGGAAACCCTTGTTCTCCAGAGCCCACTTCGAAAGACGAGTTCTGTGAGGCGAAACAGTGGCACACCTCACTGCCACCGTTCGCAGTTCGCACTGACGCGTCATTTAAACTGCCGTGGAGCTGCGACATTCCGTGACGGCAGACAGAGAGTTGAGCACGCAATCCTGGGCTACAGGAGATAGTTGCCAACTTCGCCCACCTTGCGGGTACGGCGCGCCGCTCACAGCGACGCGGGAGGGAGACGGCTTATTTAAATCCCCCGCGAGCGGGCTTGCTCTTCCATCGCTAGTTTGGACTTCGAAAAGGAATACGACAGGGTATGACGGGATAAGCTGCTCCTTAAACTTGAAGATCTCCAGACCATTAAAAACTACTGCCTTAGACTGAGAAGCAGCTTTTTGAAAAACCGCCAGATCATGATCAAGATTACTGGACAATGCTCAATCCAAAAAATACTCCAGGGAATCCTCCCACAAGGAACGGTCTTGTCGCCGACATTCGTTATCGTATTCGTAAACGATTTACCAGAGCTGTCCCAAGTCGTCCTCGCCCAGTTTGCAGACGACACCGCCCTACTGAAGAGCAGCAGACGAATCACTGCTGGCATAGGGCGATTACAACGTCATCTTACTTTAACCGAAGAATGGGCAGCAACGAAACAAGTCGTGGTGTATCACTAGCACCACAAATTTCAAGCCACTACAGGTGATCCAGAATAAGTGTTTTAGACTCGTCCTTGGTGCTTCGAGATGGGTCCGAATCAAAGACTCCTTTTTCTACCGATCTGCGACCAAATCAGGGTTAAAACCCAAACTCTACTGTAGAAAATCGACGCGCTCCGGTCTACCACCAGAGACCAGGAAGACACAGGCCGAGTCAGCCCAGAAAAATGGCACCATGTAAAAGTCTCTCGCCTAATTGTGGAAGCACCCAAATAAAACTACAAGCAAATCGCAAAACCATCACTGCAGTAGGACTTAGGCTTCACTGTAATATTTCTGGCTTTACAACCATCGTATTCAGCTACAAGAAGCGTCTCTTACAGCGGTTGCGAATGCACTAGTGGGAAGATAAATGTGGTGTGGGGTACCGCTGGCACATGGTTTATTCGGTACGTGAGTCGCGAGAAAGGCCACCTAAATTGAGGTGCTTCTCCACGATTTACAGCTATGTCCGGAAGTAGTGCATTAAAATAATAAACTTCTGTTATTAATATTAGAACAACTGAACAGTCAATTTCCTTGCATTTCACATAAAAGTATCTTTCTATACCAGGCTATCATTACATTATTTCAAAAGTGTTAATTACCTGCAGAATAATAAACAGTTGCTAAACGGGAAGGCAGACGACGTAATTCAGAGATCTTCAGGCTGGGCCCAACTTGGATGGCGGGCGAGGTAGTTCTGCTATAAGACCAGAGCTCGATCGGTAGTGTCGGAAGGCGGACATGTTGTCTGCCGCAGTCGGTATCAGTTAAGAGATAATTAGCAAACTCAGCTTTGTAAATAAAAGAGCTCCATTGGCAGTTAAGGAGGACAGACATGTTGTCTGCCACGGTCGGTATCAGTTAATAACTTAGACCTAATAAGCAAGCTCTTATTTGACATCTAATTGAGAACTACTTTGATAGTAATTACGCAAATATACAGCTCGTTATTTTATTTGTTTTTTGTGAAAGAGTAATGAGTGTAAATTATTTGTGGTTCATAAAGTGGACTATAATGGTGCAGTTTCTGGTATTCTGCTAAAAAAAGAGCGAGGACCGTCCCATTTAAACAAAGTAATTCAAAATTTATTTATTTATACGGTATCAGTTTCTCGCCAACAGTTTATTACAGCCTCAAGATAACGCTCTTCCCACTTTCGACGTACGTGCCCTTCTCCACTCAGAGGACAACAACTATTGAAGACTGTATGTTGTTGAACGTTAGTCAGAACTTAAGCATTCCACTGACGGCGGTGGAACCAACTAGGCACCTCGCGTGTACTGCAATCGTCGTACAAATGATATCAATGACAAGTCATCCATGGTAACACTGAAGAGGTGCGAAGGAAGAAAATTTTCTAGGGAAGCCATTTATCACACACACATAAATTCCTCTCAACGTCTGTCTCCTTCAGTTGCCGTGCCACGAGCCCAACCCCTGATAATATATAAATAAAGCCAAAATTCAATCATATACTTCCCTTGTCTCAGTAGTCCAGCCTCAATGGAGGGGAGTACTTCGGATCCACCACACGCAATTCAGAACTATTTGTTTCTATCAAGAACATTTCTATCAGTGTATACAACTCAACACAGCAGAATAACCAACAATACTTCAGACTTATTCTCATCTCAGTTATTAGGAGTACACATTGTCAATAAACTTATTAACGTGTTACCTTACTCTCCAAGTCTGACTGTCTTTATTGGTCACTTCGAGTAACGACACATCAGACATCTTCTTTTTTCTTGAAGCTGGTGTGTTCTGCCTTACTTAAATTGTGCACATGATACGATAATGAAAATCTGTAGGCGGAGCAGGAACTAATGTGGAATCATTATAGCGAGGACATGGCAAATGGAAAAATCCGCTGAAATGAGCGGCGAAGATGGTCATCTGTTCGAGCGCTACTGCCGTGAGAATCTATAGAAAGTGGTTGAAGAATAGTGAAATCCCGAGTAAAGCCCTCAGCACGTGGACTGTGCTTTGAAACGTAAACGTTGAGCGTGTCGAGGTCAACGCGCCGCTGAATGCTCAGAAAGTAAAGCCTGTATAAAGGAAAGTATGGCCATCCTTTTCCCTTGCGTTTGCCGCCGTCCGCACTTCGGGATTGGCTGAAACTGCGTCACATAACATTAGCAGCCATTGTGGGCCCAAGCGTTATGCGTGAAGTGTAGGAAGTGTTGTGTATCTTAGAAGTTTTAAGTAGAAGAATGATTCAATGGTGTGATTTTGACTGTTCATTTCGAGGCGAAAAGGGGGGAAAACTGTACAGAATTCCTTCCGAAAGGAGAGATGTAACAAGAAGGAGAAAATTGGTCTCAATGGGAAAGGTTGCCGGAAATCGAATTAACCATTCAGTTAATTTTATTCATTTCTGACCTTTTGTCTTTGTCTCCGTTTTACATTCCTGTTACTTAGTTTCCAATCGATTCGAACAGCAAAAGAAAGTCAGAAGAGCTAATAGAATGGTTTAATGGTAAATTAATTAGAAGACAGAAACATTAGAGATAAAACTGCCACTGTTAGCATATAAAACGAAAAATAGTGAGTGGTGCCGTACAAAATTATCATGACTGGTAAAAAATTTGACCTGATTAAATGTACAGTATGGTTTAGACTTATATTTACGATGCTCACAATAATACTTTGTTCCACACAATGTAATGTACAAAAAACAAAAAAAGTGCACGAGGCAAGTACCCAACCTACGACCTATCATGCAGAATCCAATAACGTTACCAGGAAACTCTCACTACTGTTGCAATCTGGCCGCTAAGATACATTATATTAATACAAATACAATTGTCACTGTTCCAAAAAAATTCTTCTTCCAGCAGCATAAATTCCGTTTCTTCTTCTAATATTTCGGCTGAATACCTTCCAGCCATCTTGAGAGTGAGCCGAGGTGACGGACGCTTCAGCCTTTGCTCCGTCCTTTTAATTCGAGGACCGAACCACATAGTATGCGGCCAAAGACACAGAAGGCGCCAGAGAAATTGAGAGGCGGCAAAAACGTGTAACATATGCATAGACATTAAATCTATGGCTGCGCAGTCGATCCACACGGTGATATCGATGTGTCACGGAAAGCTGTACCGTCGCGACGTCTTTGTGATTTAATTACAGAAATTGCCGGATTCCATAATTTGTCCAAGCTGAGGCTGCTATCTCTATTAATTAAATTCGTGGCCAACCGAATTTCAATTGCTTCTTTCACTACTGAGTCCCAGAAAGATGAAGTCGAGGATAGAATTTCGACATTTTCGTACACTATAGAGTGCTCAGTGTCAATACGCTGCGCCGCCACCGCAGATTTATTACTTTGTAAGAGACGAGCGTACCCGCGGTGCTCTGTGCATCTCTCCTGTACTGTACGTGTCGTCTGTCCGATGTATGATCGGCCGCATTCACAGGGCATCTTGTAAACCCCAGTATACCTAAGGACCAAAACATCTTTAACCGAGTGCTGCAGTCTTTTTTCGGAAGACGAAATATCACTTACACTTCGTGTTTACTGATGATCCGTCCTATTTTTGACGAAAGGCTTCCCACGTATGGCAGGAAAGCTATGGATTTAAAATTTTCTGTGTCTTCTTCCGCTTTTATTTTGCCCACCGTTGATTTCATTTGTAGTGCCTTACTTAACTGCTGTCTACAATTACACTCCTGGAAATGGAAAAAAGAACACATTGACACCGGTGTGTCAGACCCACCATACTTGCTCCGGACACTGCGAGAGGGCTGTACAAGCAATGATCACACGCACGGCACAGCGGACACACCAGGAAACGCGGTGTTGGCCGTCGAATGGCGCTAGCTGCGCTGCATTTGTGTACCGCCGCCGTCAGTGTCAGCCAGTTTGCCGTGGCATACGGAGCTCCATCGCAGTCTTTAACACTGGTAGCATGCCACGACAGCGTGGACGTGAACCGTATGTGCAGTTGACGGACTTTGAGCGAGGGCGTATAGTGGGCATGCAGGAGGCCGGGTGGACGTACCGCCGAATTGCTCAGCACGTGGGGCGTGAGGACTCCACAGTACATCGATGTTGTCGCCAGTGGTCGGCGGAAGGTGCACGTGCCCGTCGACCTGGGACCGGACCGCAGCGACGTACGGATGCACGCCAAGACCGAACGATCCTACGCAGTGCCGTAGGGGACCGCACCGCCACTTCCCAGCAAATTAGGGACACTGTTGCTCCTGGGGTATCGGCGAGGACCATTCGCAACCGTCTCCATGAAGCTGGGCTACGGTCCCGCACACTGTTAGGCCGTCTTCCGCTCACTCCCCAATATCGTGCAGCCCGCCTCCAGTGGTGTCGCGACAGGCGTGAATGGAGGGACGAATGGAGACGTGTCGTCTTCAGCGATGAGAGTCGCTTCTGCATTGGTGCCAATGATGGTCGTATGCGTGTTTGGCGCCGTGCAGGTGAGCGCCACAATCAGGACTGCATACGACCGAGGCACACAGGAGCAACACCCGGCATCATGGTGTGGGGAGCGATCTCCTACACTGGCCGTACACCTCTGGTGATCGTCGAGGGGACACTGAATAGTGCACGGTACATCCAAACCGTCATCGAACCCATCGTTCTACCATTCCTAGACCGGCAAGGGAACTTGCTGTTCCAACAGGACAATGCACGTCCGCATGTATCCCGTGCCACCCAACGTGCTCTAGAAGGTGTAAGTCAACTACCCTGGCCAGCAAGATCTCCGGATCTGTCCCCCATTGAGCATGTTTGGGACTGGATGAAGCGTCGTCTCACGCGGTCTGCACGTCCAGCACGAACGCTGGTCCAACTGAGGCGCCAGGTGGAAATGGCATGGCAAGCCGTTCCACAGGACTACATCCAGCATCTCTACGATCGTCTCCATGGGAGAATAGGAGCCTGCATTGCTGCGAAAGGTGGATATACACTGAACTAGTGCCGACATTCTGCATGCTCTGTTGCCTTTGTCTGTGTGCCTGTGGTTCTGTCAGTGTGATCATGTGATGTATCTGACCCCAGGAACGAGTCAATAAAGTTTCCCCTTCCTGGGACAATGAATTCACGGTGTTCTTATTTCAATTTCCAGGAGTGTATTTATATATTACAATTGATATCCAGAACTTCATCATCGTTCTCAGTGCGAAGACTGGCTGGCAGCAATTCTTCTTCTCCACGCCTGTCTGTTACTCATATGAGTCATATTTGATCTGCCTATATCGCAGTCTTTGTTCCTCTCTTGCCTTGGATTCATGCTGTTACATTACCTGTAAAACAGCTGGCTCAGTAGAAACGGCGAATGAACTGATATCTTCTGTTCCGTATGGTTGGTAGCAGAAACCTTTTTTCGGTTTTTCTTCTAAGAATGTCTTCATTCGTCAGCTTTACTGCCTATGCGTTCTTCTCCATTCTCCTCCAGCAGAATGTTTCAAACACCTACACACGTCACTTGTCGCATTCGACAGTAGTCCACGTTTCTGGCACAAAGCTCTTTTTGGCCTCCTTATCTAGGTTCATTGATTTAATCTGCACTTTTTTTAAAATTACTGTCTTTGCCTCTGTAATTCTGCTTCGTATGTCGGCTGAACTTCTGTCCGCTGACATTATTTTACTCGTAAGTAGTTGAAGGTATTTAACTCTGATGTCTACTGAGATGTGTTGGTGGATGTGTATAAAAATTTCAATCTTCTTTTGTTAATGTTCTTGTTACAGTTTTCTTTCAAGATTTTGTTCTTTCAGTGAGAGATACATTATACAAGATGATCAAGAGTAATAACAGAATGAAATTACAATGAAACCTAGACCTTTAGCTGCTCACAGGCGTTGATAACGGGGACAACTGAAAATGTGTGCCTTGACCGCGACTCGAAACCGGGATCTCCTGCTTACATGTCAGACGTCTGTTTTCTTATCTCATTTTTGTTCTACATTGTTCGTTGGTTTGTTCGTTGCGGACGTCCGATGACAGCCGTTTAGTTTGCTCCTTGATCCGTTCACTCTTACCGAGCGTTCTGAGCTACCGTGCCAGCGTCCGTCTGAGCCACCGAGGACACAGAGGATAGTGCGACTGCAGGGACGTATCTCACACACGCTCCCCATGAGACCCACATTCACAACTTACTGTCCACACACTACATTTGTAGTGCCCCTGTCCACTATACTCATTATTCGCGGCAGTCAATCTACCGATTCCCGTAATAGTTCGGGCAACGTGAGGGCATCCGCACATCTATATGAAGATTGTATCCGTTCTTTCGGAGAGCTGCAACATCAGCGTCTTCATATTCGTACAGCAATGACAGGTTACATCCCTGAATCGTGTTTCACCATTTGCGTGTATGGTGCCTCTTTGGTTTTTGTACAAGTCTGTAGCTGAAATGTAAACCATTACTAGACGCAATCTTCATTATATTCCAGTCCAAATCAGCAAAAGCTTTTTCTACATCTATGAATGAAATAAAATAATATGTGTCTTGTGTACAGCATTTTGTCTACAATCTGTGAGAGCATAAATTACGCAAGGCTGTAGACAAATTACTGGACATAAGAAAACCATTGTTTATGGCATTAGCAGACATAGGTATATATTCCTAACAGTCACGATTAAATCAAACATTAGAGATTTCCAACTATGCCCAACTTTCCATCTACATCTTTACCATCGTCAAGGCGAGTTTGAGTGTGAGAGTAGCTGAAGGATGAAACAAAAGTAATGTCGTACACAGTGATTTTTGTAGGACGGGATTCTTATTCCGCAATCAGCGCACCGCCTGCATAAAATACAATATATTGAAAAATGACATTTTTAAACTGATGCACGTGCGAAGTTTTAAGTGTTTTACAAAGTCGATTCGATACTAAATAGAACGGGAGATATTGGACTACCTTGTCGTATTCTTTTCTTAAAAAGATTTCACACAGAATAAAACAACGTTAATTACAGTAGTCTAACATTCCTAATCGTAAATTTCCCATATAAATAAGTTTCCTATTTTAAGTTATCTATGGCTGCGGATAAGAAACTGTAAAATAAGGCTTTAAACCAAAATGCAGCACGCTATAGAAATCTCTGCTAACAAAGTGTATTATTTTTTCCTGTTTTCAAGTTTGTGAATACGTTACTTGAAAACAGAAATCCTGTGTGTGCTGGTAGTAAAACTCAGTTTTGCCTCTTATTTAGCAGAAGGAAAATAAGAAAGGCAGTTGATACATCGTGGCAGATTAAACCTATGTCCCGGACCGAGACACGAGCTCTTGACCTTTGCCTTCCGCAGGCAAGAGCTCTACCAACTTTTTTATTTTGTTGATCTCATTTTGTTCGTTATTGTTCGTTCTATTTGTTCGCGGAGGACGTCCCATGACGCTTGTTCAAGTACAGCGTTGAGTCATTAACTCAGTTTTTTTTAATTACAGAGGGCAGCTAACCATCTGACCAAACACGCTGAGCTACTGTGCCATTCCAGCTGAGTTACCCAAGCGCGACTCACGACCCGTCTTCACAACCGTACTTTCGCCAGTACCTCATCTCCTACCTTCCACACTTTACAGAAGCTCTCCTGCGAAACTAGCAGAACTAGCACTACTGGGAGAATTGCTGAGACATGGGTTTTGCCCCAGCCTGGAGGATGCTTCCAGAATGAGATTCTCACTCTCTAACGGAGTGTGCGCTGATATGAAACTGCTTGGTGGATTAAAACTGTGTGCCGGATCGAGACTCGAACTCGGGACCTTTGCATTTCACGGGCAAGTGCTCTACCACCGAGCTACCCAAGCACGACAAACAGGAGCACTTGCCCGCGAAAGGCAAAGGTCCCGATTTCGAGTCTCGATCCTTGCCTTTCACGGGCAAGTGCTCTACCACTGAGCTACCCAAGCACGACAAACGGGTAGCTCAGCTGGTAGAGCACTTGCCCGCGAAAGGCAAAGGTCCTGATTTCGAGTCTCGATCCTTGCCTTTCACGGGCAAGTGCTCTACCACTGAGCTACCCAAGCACGACAAACGGGTAGCTCAGCTGTTAGAGCACTTGCCCGCGAAAGGCAAAGGTCCCGATTTCGAGTCTCGATCCTTGCCTTTCACGGGCAAGTGCTCTACCACTGAGCTACCCAAGCACGACAAGCGGGTAGCTCAGCTGGTAGAGCACTTGCCCGCGAAAGGCAAAGGTCTCGATTTCGAGTCTCGATCCTTGCCTTTCACGGGCAAGTGCTCTACCACTGAGCTACCCAAGCACGACAAACAGGACTTGGTTAGCTCAGCTGGTAGAGCACTTGCTCGCGAAAGTCAAAGGTCCCGATTTCGAGTCTCGATCCTTGCCTTTCACGGGCAAGTGCTCTACCACTGAGCTACCGAAGCACGACAAACAGGACTTGGGTAGCTCAGCTGGTAGAGCACTTGCTCGCGAAAGGCAAAGGTCCCGATTTCGAGTCTCGATCCTTGCCTTTCACGGGCAAGTGCTCTACCACTAAGCTACCCAAGCACGACAAACAGGACTTGGGTAGCTCAGCTGGTAGAGCACTTGCCCGCGAAAGGCAAAGGTCTCGATTTCGAGTCTCGATGCTTGCCTTTCACGGGCAAGTGCTCTACCACTGAGCTACCGAAGCACGACAAACAGGACTTGGGTAGCTCAGCTGATAGAGCACTTGCCCGCGAAAGGCAAAGGTCCCGATTTCGAGTCTCGATCCTTGCCTTTCACGGGCAAGTGCTCTACCACTGAGCTACCGAAGCACGACAAACAGGACTTGGGTAGCTCAGCTGGTAGAGCACTTGCCAGCGAAAGGCAAAGGTCCCGAATTCGAGTCTCGATCCGGCACACAGGTTTAATCTGCCAAGAAGTTTCATACTTGCGCACACTCCACTGCAGAGTGAAAATCTCATTCAAGAAAGGCATTTATGATGCGGTAACTTCGGCGAAAGATGTCTGGGTAGAAAAGAAGGAAAAAAATCTATTTTGCTCGTGGCCAAACCTATCCAAAAACAGAGAAACAGGGACACAAGGGCGTGCTTGAATATGAGGACGAAGAGGCGTCGGTGATCTGTGGTCAGTGGTAGTCGCAATAACTGACGACGCAGGATCGGTACAGCTTACGAATACTCTGACTGTGAGTCTCGTCGTTGTGCTTACATACCGGAACCACATGAACGACCTTTGTGATGCAGTCGCTTCTGGCCTCGCATGTGTGGGCTCGCCTCTGGCAATGTCTGTGGCAATGCAGAAGCGGAAGCAGAAAAAAAAAATCAAGTCACATGCATCCCAGCAACTGATCAAGACCGTCACCCGTAAGTAATGCAGTCTGACTGCTACTAGTCATAGCGTTAATTGAAGCAGTGCGAGATCAGCCGCACTTGGAGGCTTCACAGGTCGTAACCGCTTACGGCCAAGTCAGTCCGCTGTCATAAAATTATAGAAAAAATCATTGTAAGCAGTTCAGAACCTGCAAGAGGTTTTCGTCCAACATATGTATAAAATATAGATAGAAAAGTTTGGCAGTGTCTTAAATTCGTAGAAGTACAGTTTGAAAATACCCTTAAGTTGAAACAACATACCGCAGAATTGCTGATATACCTATACAAATCTGTGTTTTCCATAAGAATGTTGTTACCAATAGGTTATATAAAAATAAAAAAGCTGATATATATTGCTGCTTTCAGTGCATAAAATCATATGGTATTTTATTTTATGAGAGCTCATCCAGCCGAGATAATGTAAACTAACTCCATTTTGTGGTAGCTCGTGACGTCAAGATAACGCCCTCAGAACTGTGTAATATGAATTATTTGTGGCCGCGCGGGATTAGCTCAGCGGTCTTAGGCGCTGCAGTCATGAACTGTGCGGCTGATCCCGGCGGAGGTTCGAGTCCTCCCTCGGGCATGGCCGTTTGTGTTTGTCCTTAGGATAATTTAGGTTAAGTAGTGTGTAAGCTTTGGGACTGATGACCTTAGCATTTAAGTCCCATAAGATTTCACACACATTTGAACAATTATTTGTGCTGTAAATTCAAGAACGTCTAGCAGAAACTTGCAGATTAATTGCACAGAGAAACGATCGTATGGATTACATTTCCCCTTAAAATTAATAACTTAGTTCAAGGAATAAAAATTATATGTGTGGACAGTCTTTTACAGAATTAGTCACTTACTTTGGTCTAAAAAATCCTACATTGTTCTGTAAGACAATCTTCCAATAATGTTCCAGAAATCATGAAAAGTTTCGCTACGAATAAAGTAGGTACTAAGAGAGCTTAGAATATTACTCCTACTTTATTTATAAATTACTTAGAAAAGCGAATTAATGAAAAAGTTACTAACTATATCACACCAAGTGAACGTTTTATAACACCTGACTTCGGCGCATTTTTGTTACTGCAATGCGATCTACGTTACTAGTGTCTTGTTAACTGTTCTTGTTTTCAGGATGAATTTTCAATCTTCAGTGGAGCGTTCTTTGGTTTGCAATTTCCCGCTTGATTAACACAGTGTGTTCTTGTTTAGGCATTACTGTATTACAGCAGTGTAGGAGATTTCAAATGTTCAAATATGTGAGAACTCCTAAGGGACCAAACTGTTGAGGTCATCGGTCCCTAGACTTACACAGCGGACATACCCATGCCCGAGGAAGGACTCGAACCTCCGGCAGGAGGGACTGCGCAATCTGAGACATGGTGCCTCTAACCGCGAGGCGAAATTTCTTACGCGCATTACTATGTATACATTGAAATGTTTGTAATAAGCCTCTAAATAATATGCAAATGAGAAACATATACATTACAATTTTTCCCACTTCGTGGGGACCAGTCACTTAGAATCTGTGGAAAGAACGTGCGCATATCAGTGCTTTCGTAAATATGTTTTGCGTGCTTTTATTTTTAGACATGTAACAAATTCTCTAGGATCTCATCATTATCACCATAAATAAGGAACAATGTATCTAATCAACTTACTTAAATACTAACGGTACTAGTTTAATAACCTACAAATGAGCCTGCTTCCAGATGTTTCCGTGACAATAGTGGATACCAGTAAACTAGAGAGGTGAACGCTATTCATTGCTAAGAGTTACAGCGATCTGATCAACTAAAGTAAAAGTTACGTTACTTTCAGTTCTGCTTAAGAATTCTACGTAGTTCTTGATGCAGGAATCCAAATATACGGGAAACTGTGGTCTCGTTATTGGACATGTTCACGTTTTTCAGCCCACTTCCACTGTGGGACTGAAGATGGTATCTACGGAGTTTCATGTTTGCAAAAAAAAAAATTCCCACAGCTTCAGATGCCCTTAAATGCACGCTGGCTGGTCAAAATACACTCCTGGAAATTGAAATAAGAACACCGTGAATTCATTGTCTCAGGAAGGGAAAACTTTATTGACACATTCCTGGGGTCAGATACATCACATGATCACACTGACGGAACCACAGGCACATAGACACAGGCAACAGAGCATGCAGAATGTCGGCACTAGTTCAGTGTATATCCACCTTTCGCAGCAATGCAGGCAGCTATTCTCACATGGAGACGATCGTAGACATGCTGGATGTAGTCCTGTGGAACGGCTTGCCATGCCATTTCCACCTGGCGCCTCAGTTGGACCAGCGTTCGTGCTGGACGTGCAGACCGCGTGAGACGACGTTTCATCCAGTCCCAAACATGCTCAATGGGGGACAGATCCGGAGATCTTGCTGGCCAGGGTAGTTGACTTACACCTTCTAGAGCACGTTGGGTGACACGGGATACATGCGGACGTGCATTGTTCTGTTGGAACAGCAAGTTCCCTTGCCGGTCTAGGAATGGTAGAACGATGGGTTCGATGACGGTTTGGATGTACCGTGCACTATTCAGTGTCCCCTCGACGATCACCAGAGGTGTACGGCCAGTGTAGGAGATCGCTCCCCACACCGCGATGCCGGGTGTTGGCCCTGTGTGCCTCGGTCGTATGCAGTCCTGATTGTGGCGCTCATCTGCACGGCGCCAAACGCGCATACGATCATCATTGGCACCAAGGCAGAAGCGACTCTCATCGCTGAAGACGACACGTCTCCATTCGTCCCTCCATTCACGCCTGTAGCGACACCACTGGAGGCGGGCTGCACGATGTTGGGGCCTAATGGTGTGCGGGACCGTTGCCGAGCTTCATGGAGACGGTTGCGAATGGTCCTCGCCGATACCCAGGAGCAACAGTGTCCCTAATTTGCTGGGAAGTGGCGGTGCGGTCCCCTACGGCACTGCGTAGGATCGTACGGTCTTGGCGTGCATCCGTGCGTCGCTGCGTTCCGGTCCCAGGTCGACGGGCACGTGCACCTTCCGCCGACCACTGGCGACAACATCGATGTACTGTGGAGACCTCACGCCCCACGTGTTGAGCAATTCGGCGGTACGTCCACCCGGCCTCCCGCATGCCCACTATACGCCCTCGCTCAAAGTCCGTCAACTGCACATACGGTTCACGTCCACGCTGTCGCGGCATGCTACCAGTGTTAAAGACTGCGATGGAGCTCCGTATGCCACAGCAAACTGGCTGACACTGACGGCGGCGGTGCACAAATGCTGCTCAGCTAGCGACATTCGACGGCCAACACCGCGGTTCCTGGTGTGTCCGCTGTGCCGTGCGTGTGATCATTGCTTGTACAGCCCTCTCGCAGTGTCCGGAGCAAGTATGGTGGGTCTGACACACCGGTGTCAATGTGTTCTTTTTTCCATTTCCAGGAGTGTATATTGTTAAGAAGTGCAGCATAGATTTTGTACGCTGAATTTGATTAAACTGAGTTTTCTGTTTCCGGAATGAAATTGTCACTTTGCAGTGAAGTGTGCGCTGATATTAAGCTTACTGGCAGACTAATACTGTGTGCCGGGCCGAGACTCGAACGGTTAAGTGATCTACCAGTGGGGTATTGGCTGAAATATAGCTGTAAGGAGGGGTCATGCTTGGGTAGTTGAGTCGGTAGTGCCCTTGACTGCTAAAGGCAAAGATCCCGATTCTAGTCTCAGTGTGGCATACAGTTTTAATCTGCCAGCAAGTTTCTTAGTCCTCTGTTGTTCCCGATTGTTGCTGCAAGCCTTTTATTGAGACAGATAATACCTTTGCATGAGTCATTCTTGAGGAATAGTGCTGACCTGCCCGCATACAAAAAATATGAAGAAAGTGCGCTCAAGTTTTTTATTCGCTGATGGCCAGATTACAGAGCAAGAAACGAAACTGTTTTCAAAGAGGACTTCATCAATCACTTACTTCATGTTCTGAGAATAATTTTAAGATCTCGACGAAGAAACTTAAGACACAAGCTTTCGCTCCATTAGTCATTGCAGCAGAAAACATTTTCAGTTTTTTAGAACCTGGCGTCTCATATATGGAATCAAATAAAAAATTTTATAACAATATGTCGCACTGCGCAAAGAAGCCTGTAACATGAAACTGACAAGGAAACAAGATTGTAATTCTATAACACACGCTCAGCACCAGACCTTTGAATATGAAATGTATTATCGAGGGGAAAAAAAAGAAGGAAAAATCCAAGCTGCAGAAATGACGTTGCTAAGAGCCGTCGAGGCATGTACGAAGAGACCGTATTAGACATGAAAACACTCGTAAAGAAAAAAATACCACGCCGTTGATATATACAGTAAAACAATGCAGACGTAAATGATGCACCAATCTCCAACGAAAGAATGACAGAAAAATCCAGAACTCTGTGATGCAATATCCAAGCGAGAGAGAAAAAATATAGGTCTACAAAGACAGCGATGGACGACTGAAGACCCAGTTTTGCCTGACCTGTGATTAGATGATAATGGTAAAGGTGACGATGAGAACAATTAACAGTACATAGTAGCTGTTTCAACTTCCAGTAACAACACGCCCGTAAATAAGTTACACGGGTAGAGGAGAGTGTTGGACTTGTCCCTCGTTCCTGGTTGATCGACTGATACCTAAAAACCTTCACGTGTATAATAACTTACAGTTCAACGAATGTATATGTTCCTTTATGCCTACACTTGCATAAAAATTTTATTATGTAACGTTTTCACATGAGCTGCAGAGTTTTTCTACTGGACAACGTATATGATGTTTTCTCTGGATGTCAACCGAGTGAAACTGTCGATATGTAGTGGCTCTCGGCTGAGTTGCTCATTCATCACTCTAAACCTAAATAACGGATATGCTCGCACACCCGATGATTAATGCAGCGAAACAGAGCTTTACTCTCAGGGGTGATTAAAATCTTCTTCTCCAAAATCCTCGGTTACTTACAAACCATAAAACGTTAAGGAACTTTTAGGGGTTGATGTAACTGTATAACCATGTTCACGGCTCCTGGAGTACGCCGCAGCTTTCTAAGCTGATTTCGTGTGAGTCTTCGGAGCGGAATTCTCTTTACGGACATGTTACGTGGTTTAAAAGTAGCATCGGATGACGTATGAAGAAGTTAGCTGAGGGAATCAAGTTACGTACACTCTTATGCAGTCGATCATTGGCGTACCGATAAAAGTTAACGCCCACAAATAATGAATTGTCAACATGTGTGACACCAACGATTGGAATTAAAGAATGACTCGTTAGAAAGAGGAACTCCTCGTTACAGGAATCATTCCTTTTTATCAACTTGGTCAGACAGAAGAGTTTCCGTGTACTATTATCGGCTAAAGGTCTTCAGATCGTTTTCAAACTAATTCTCACAAGGCCATGTAGTTCTTGTTTCTGTCAGCAGTACATTAAAAAAAACATATAAACTGACGTCAGAATCACTTAAATGTCTCACACGTGCACTGACTTCGTCATCACAGTTTTTTACAGGCTAGAAATTTTCGAAGGAGTCAGCTTTGTCCGGTAATTTACAAAAATGGCGTGGCTCACACATTTACAAAGAAACCGACAGACATAGAGACCAACGCTATGAGACAGTCGCTGATGCTGAAGACTGATAAGCGGGAATCTTCTGGTAGAGCTTAGCGAAGGCCCAGCATGGTTTATTGCAACGGAGGGTTCAATGTCTTCCAAAATTGAGCAAAAATACCTCAATTTTCTTTGTGTGTCCACGCGAAGAGGATCGGAGCAAATTAAATATTCGAGATTGGAGAGTCCTTGACAATAAATAGTGGTCCATTGCACGTTTCATTTTGCTTTCAGGCCTTCACTTGAATTACTCTGCAAGAATTCCATTGAGGGCATTTTATTACATCTCACGCGTTCTCAGACAGCAATTGTTAATAGATGCGTGTGTTTTATAATGAGGGGCTTCATTAAGTTATAGAGTAGCAGTAAGGCTGTTAGTAGCGAGAGTTACATGTATTACTTAGGAGACTATACAATTGGAGTAGTGTTAGGATGAAGGAGCTCTCGCGAAAGCTGGTATGAACTGTAGTGGAATAATGGCGTAGTTGATAAATACTGAACATTTTCGTGTCTGAGTGCCCATCGTCTTCAAAGGTTAGACCGTAGGCGGGAGAAAGTCACAGGGTTGTGAGGGTCAAGACAACACCGTTGTCAGTGACTTTATTGATGAAGGCACATCATTTATGAATGACAAACTAAACCGAAAGAAATTATTTTTAAGTGATCGGATTTCAGAGGATAGGCTGGCGTGACAGCTACATAGTGATGCTTCTAACATGAGTATTGACAAAGATTAATTTGTTAATTTTTATTGAATTTAAGCGACAGATCTGTTTACTAATATGTAACTGTCTAACATGCAGCAACACGCACAAACAACTCATGGATTACATAGCCTGTAAACTCTCATTCCAAGTCTTTTCGATAGGAGCTGTACGGACAGTATACACTCGGAGCAGTTCATTAGTAGAGTGCCTAGATGTTTTTGTCAGTAATAATTTGAGAAATTTGCCTTAGTGTACCAGAGTCCCACGTATATGTGAATTTTCGCAGGTTCCTAAGAGGGTGTGTAAATGTTTACACGTTTTATTATGAATTAAAGCAATCATCAATTCTAAGGTACTGTACACTAAAGTGGTTCACTTTTATTGGAGGCGGTATGTTATGGTAGGTGTGAAGAGACTCGCGCATTCTCATTATGAGCGGACCTAGATATTCGTGTGGAAGACGTACCACGGTGCGTGTGTTGCTTACTCATAGCATTACCATATTTGAAAGTCATATTATGGTTAAAAAAAACCTTAAAACTAACTGGCTATCCATTTCTCATCTGTTATATTTGTAGGCCTACAAAAAGACAATCGCTGGAAAATCACACATTCGCAGAAAGCTGAAACATAGACTATCCAGTAAATTTCGAGTGGCCCAAATAAAGCTGGTTTAATGTAAATTAACGAAAATAATACTTCAGCACACCTGTAGTGTCCAAGTATGAGATATCTGATGGAGTGACATCAGCAAATGCAGATACGCTTCTTTGAAGTGACTGGTGTGATAATTTAGAATACAATTTTTTCCGAGTTATTTCTCGCATTTTTAACGTTCATAAAAGCAACATGTTTACAGAAGCCAAATTTTCTGTGGCTTTTGTTCTTATAATAGAACGATGTGTGCTTTTTCGAATCCTTTTGAAACCATTTGTACAGAACAATACAGTAACATTCCCCATGTTGATATTTACGCATAAAAATTTCACGAAACACATGACTCCTTTATATGATGAGAATATATTCTTTGTCAGCACTTTAGTGTGGTTTTGAAGTCAATGGTAGTATGTTAATTTCGTTTAGTGGATGTCACTACATATACACAGAAAAATAGAGGATACATTTTTTTTCTTTTGGACCCACAATGCAAAACATGCATTTTAATGGGATGGTTATTACGCATATTAGCCAGATGCGCTGCAGTCATGAACTGTGCGGCTGGTCCCGGCGGAGGTTCGAGTCCTCCTTCGGGCATGGATGTGTGTTTGTCCTTAGGATAATTTAGGTTAAGTAGTGTGTAAGCTTAGGGACTGATGACCTTAGCAGTTAAGTCTGATAAGATTTCCCACACATTTGAACATTTTCAGCCAGCTGCACTGCAGTGCAACTGATTGATATTCCTAATAATAGATGATACAGTTAATGATATTAAATAATAACTGTAATGGTACAGCAAAGTTTGCAGATTCATATATTTTAACGACATGGTGTACCAAGATGCAGACAAATGATTTCATATTGTTCGTCTGGTCCCATTATCACTTGCAGCGTATAGTCTTTCACTAAATGTTTCATTGCTTAAGATATTGGTTAATGTTGGCTCTATAGCGGAATATGTACACTTGCGAAACTAACTGCTGGATTGAAGATATAGCACTACTGGTCCAAAAAGTTCCGAGAGTGATTTTACTCCTGACGTGTAAGTGACGTCTGTACAGCAACTGCGGTCGTGCCCTGAACTAACAACTGTTGTAAGGTTTTCATGTGTTTTTGCCATCGTAAATAATTCACGTCTACTCTACTGGAACAAAGGTCTGTGAGTGCGCTGCACGAGCAGTGGATAAGATCACTCACACTGTGTTTAATGCAACCTCAGGTGCGCTTGGTCACTAGTCTGTTGTGCGGCGCTGGGGCTTTCTTATTAGAGGCATAATAGCGGGCAGTTGAGTTTTACAGGAGGAGATCTTTGTTAATGTGGGATAGTATCTGGAATAGTTTATTATGAAGATGAAAATTTGATTATAAAGCTGCTGTATTGAGTGTATTGATTAAGAAGTTTTTTGGAGGAATACACTGAAACGTCCTTTTAGAAAAATTATAAATCACTGTGCTTAAACTGACACACAATATTTTTAGCGCAACGCAATCTGACTTTCAAAAATCCCTACAAAAGAATGACTCTGACTAACAATAACCTATACCTTTCATGAAACACTTACCTCACAATAATCTTCGTTACTCAAACTACTGCAATACAGCGTGCGCTAATACTGCCAGCTGAATACAAGATTCTAACTACTGAAGGCACTAACTACTTATAGGAATAGTTAGCAAATGAAATATTTTGATAAAGAACAAACAATGTTTCTCTGCCTCGTGATGACTGGGTGTTGTGTGATGTCCTTAGGTTAGTTGGGTTTAAGTAGTTCTAAGTTCTAGGGGACTGATGACCATAGCTGTTAAGTCCCGTAGTGCTCAGAGCCCACAAACAATGCATTTACCTTAATAGTGTTCAAAAGTCATAATATATACATCAGTTCATGACATCCAGTCTTACAATTTTACTGTCTCCGATGGACACACGTCCAGATCATCCGCTCTCAAAACTCCATCATCACTCTCCCCACATCCAGCACTGCTGGCGGATCACCTCCAACTGCGCAACGCTATGTGCTGTTAACAATAACTGCTCAACACTACAATGGCATATACTCCAACAATGCAAACCAACCACAGCCTTCACACAGCATAGTCAGTGATTTTCATATAGAGCGCTACGTGGCATTACCAACATAAAAACCTAAACAGCCTACTTACAACAGTACTGGCAATTAAAATTGCTACACCAAGAAAAAATTCAGATGATAAACGGGTATTCAACGGACAAATACATTATACTAGAACTGACATGTAATTACATTTTCATGCAATTTGGGTGCATAGATCCTGAGAAACCAGTGCCCGGAACAACCACCTCTGACCGTAATAACGGCCTTGATACATCTGGGCATTGAATCAAACAGAGCTTAGATGGCGTGTAAAGGTACAGCTGCCCGTGCAGTATCAACACGGTACCACAGTTCATCAAGAGTAGTGACTGGCGTGTTGTAACGAGCCAGTTGCTCTGCCACCATTGGCCAGAAGTTTTCAATTGGTGAGAGATCTGGAGAATGTGCTGGACAGGGCAGCAGTCTAACATTTTCTGTATCCAGAAAGGCCCGCACAGGACCTGCAACATGCGGTCGTGCATTATCCTGCTGACATGTAGGGTTTTGCAGGGATCGAATCAAGGGTAGAGTCACGGGTCGTAACACATCTGAAATGTATCGTCCACTGTTCAAAGTGCAGTCAATGGGAACAAGAGGTGATCGGGACTTGTAACCAATGGCACCCCATGCCATCACGCCTGGTGATACGCCAGTATGGCGATGACGAATACACGCTTCCAATCTGCGTTCACCGCGATGTCGCCAAACACGGATGCGAACATCATGATGCTGTAAACAGAACCTGGATTCATCCGAAAAAATGACGTTTTACCATTCGTGCACCCAGGTTCGTCGTTGAGTACACCATCGCAGGCGCTCCTGTATGTGATGCAGCGTCAAGGGTAACCGCAGCCATGGTCTCCGAGCTGATAGTCCATGCTGCTGCAAACGTCGTCGAACTTTTCGTGCAGGTGGTTGTTATCTTGCAAAAGTCCCAATCTGTTGACTCAGGGATCGAGACGTGGCTGCACGATCCGTTACAACCATGAGGATAAGATGCCTGTCATATCCACTGCTGGTGATACGAGGCCGTTGGGATCCAGCACGGCGTTCCGTATTACCCTCCTGAACACACAGATTCCGTTTTCTGTTAACGGTCATTGGATCTCGACTAACGCGAGCAGCAATGTCGCGATACGATAACCCGCAATCACGATAGGCTACAATCCGACGTTTATCAAAGTCGGAAACTTGATGGTACGCATCTCTCCTCCTTACACGAGGCATCACAACAACGTTTCACCAGGCAACGCCAGTCAACTGCTGTTTGTGTACGAGAAATGGATTGGAAACTTTCCTCATGTCAGCACGTTGTAGGTGTCGTCACCGGCGCCAATTTTGTGTGAATGTTCTGAAAACCTAATCATTTGCATATCACAGCATTTTCTTCCTGGCGGTGAAATTTCGCGTCTGTAGCACGTCATCTTCGTGGTGTAGCAATTTTAATGGCCAGTAGTGTATTTCAAGGTAACTTATGGCCCGCATATCGTGGTCGTGCGGTAGCGTTCTCGATTCCCGGCGGGGTTGGGTATTTTCTCTGCCTCGTGATGGCTGGGTGTTGTGTGTTGTCCTTAGGTTAGTTAGTTTTAAGTAGTTCGAAGTTCTAGGGGACTGATGACCATAGATGTTAAGTCCCATAGTGCTCAGAGCCATTTGATCCAAGGTAACTCATGGACGCACAAGACTGAAATGTTTGTTTCCCATAACTGTCACTTGAAAGATTTTTGATCCTTATATAACCAATAATGTTCATGATTTGTTTTAATTTTATCTCTTTTTTTCATTATGTCACGAATTACGCTGTTGTTTGAAATGGCAGTAATTTTTGTTATGACAGAACTTCTTAATTGTTGGGGTCTTCTTATGTTGTAGTCTTTTTGGACAATAATCAGAGTTTAACTTTTCAAGAACGCTTTTCTTTAAACAATATCCTTCTCCATTACACCACACGTAGCCAATGATTGTTTCTCACAAGCAAAGAAAAATTTAGAGGAGATTATTTTTCTTTAGTTGCCTCATTTGCTGATTTCAATTTGCTTTCGAGAAGTTCAGTACACCAGACAAGAAATAGCAGGCTGAGCAAGAGGTAACTTACTCTTCTTTCAAGGCAGGTCTCACTTTGCATTCTTGTGAGCAAACGGTACGGTGTCAGAATTTTCATGTGTTGTACTAAGGAAACATTAACTTACAGCGGATAGTGTAAGTTACCTTAAGCAGATATTTTCTACCGAGTTGAGCAGTATTTCATTTTGTGGATATTTCACTTTCACTTCATGTTCCGTATCTTTCATAACGTACCTCAGTATTGAGTTTCAGTCAAATGGTTTTCACTGAATAGACAATTAGTTTCTTTTGAAATATAATTAGATTCATTTTCATTATTTAAAATTCAGCATTTCAGTAAGATATGAGTATGTTTCACGCCACTGGTCATATACAAACACAGGGCCAACAAACAGTCAGCTTTACAAAGCAGCTCAATACGATATCTAAAGCACACGTTACACGAGGATAAAGTGTTTGAGAAAAGTGTATTCAGTATTTCGCATACAGATAAATTACGTAGGAAGCTTACTCTGTAAACAACAGAAGTCCATTCAATCAGTCAGCTGCGATGAGGCAATGGTGCGCAGTGGGTATGCGACCAGTGTGTTAACGTTGTTGTATCACAAATCACAATGGAGCAACACCTCCAGTGCGTGCAAAAGTTGTCCCGGAGACTTGGACTCCCGAACTAAAACAGCGGCGCGTGGAAGCCTTTCGTGACTTGATTGAAATTCAAAACGCGGACATATCTTTTGTGGAAAAAAATCATCACAAGGGACAAGGCTTGATGTTATCAATATGGGTCCACTACTGAACCGCAAAGTGCAGAAATTCACTTGAAAGGGTAAACGCTTCGACGATATAACCGACATTCAGCCCAGAGTGACAAGCGAGTTGAACAATACTCCAAAGAAAGACTTAATGGTAGTTTCATACGGCTTAACGAACGTTCTGTGCATTTCACTCAAGTGGGGGGAGACCGTGTAGAACAGCTGAAGCGCTACAACAACCACCTGAACCTTTCTCTGTTTTTTATTTATTTATTCAGTATCGAAACTTTTTTGTATTGACGGGGTATGCATTATTTCGGTTCGAAACTAGTACCTAACCTTTCGTGGCCTATGCTGCTATCGACTGCGCTATCCAGGTAAGAGTCAGAACTTCACAGCTTCAATTCTACTACAGTATCTCTTTCCTATTTTCTAAACTCCGACAGCGCATGTTCGGCTGCAGAGTGAAAGATTCATTTGAGGAAACAACATCAAGCTGCGGCTAAGCCTTTTCCAGGATTGCTAGTCCAACCAGATAAGAGAGGTCCTCTCCGAACTGAAACTGAGGAGGCAGCTTATGAGTCCACGTCTGGCTAGGAGCATTGTCCGGCAATATCTGACGAAAAGCTATTTGTTGAGGATGATTGTAACGAGGGTTATTGAAACTGTGTTCCGTTGCCCTATTACGCATGAGTGTAGATATATGGTTGGTTGATTGGTTTGGGGGAGAGGACCAAACAGGGAAGTCATTGGTACCATCGGATTAGGGTAGGTTGGGGAAGGAAGTCGGCCGTGCCTTTTCAAAGGGGCCATCCCGACATTTTCTTGAAGCGATTTAGAGGAATCACAGAAAACCTAAATAAGGACAGACGGACGCATATTTGAACCGTCGTCCTTCCGAATGGACACATGGGAATCAAAGAATGATATTATGTGGAGTCAGGTTCATCTACCACCCTTCTTCGCAAGTGGTGAACTCACACTCTCAAGTCACTATGTCATGTAATACTGGGAGTGGTTGGCGGCTGACTGGTGGAAACGTTAGCTGTGGTACGGTGAAGTGAGGATGAGGGAGGAAGCGTGTGGGGGGGGGGGGGGGGGGAGGGGGGGGGGGGCATAGCTTGGAGCTCGATTTCGGTGCGCAGCACACTGCTTACCAGAAACTGGACGTCATATCATCTCCTCTTGTCAGACAAACTTCAATTATGATCACTTTTCCTTCTACCAGACCTCGTACCCGCTATGTCACTACCTAGCTTTGTCTTGTATCAGCGCAAGTATTAAGTTTCCACGTACATGCAAATTATAAATGAGATAAAGTTTCAGAATCGTCGCTCTACACAACTGTCATAAAAGATAATCAGTCTTCTTACCCTCAACTGTTACCTGAGTACTTTTTATACTTACATTAAGGGGTATTACCAGTAAATCGTCTTAAGTTAGTATGAACCCCTGAAATATTGTAGCAATCCGTACATTGTCGAATCGCTCTGAATATGAAATTACCCGACCATTTTCTTCGAGTTGCCTGACATTATGTCGTTACGCCAAAAGAAACCTGATAATTACGGTAAATTTATAGGTGTGAATTCAGTCATAAATATGTCTTCCTTTGTTGCAAACTGAAGAATGCATTAATCAATTCTGAAACCACTGTGATGGAGACAGGCGCCAGTCTGCCTCAGTATCGCATCAAGCAGAACTTTCGAGGCGTTCATAATGTGGATTTAATCGGGTTCCGTTCTTTTCAATAAGATTATTAATAAAAGTAACAATCTTTGCAGTTCTAATCCGTTAAATGAGGAGTATATTGGAGATGCGCATCCAGCCCCTTCTCTGTAGAACAAGCAGTTACGCGCTTCGTGTCACAACATTAAAGATGTTAGTTCCACGGTATTCACAACGTAATTGCTACAATTAAGAACAAGGAGAAGCCAAAAGACTTTAGCCTCTGTCTTAACAGCTCTGCTTTTTTATAAACTTAGAAAACATTTGCATGTAAATGGATAACAGACATTACATATTTACAATTTGTTTGGAATAATATTTGCATTCTTGGCATAAGAGCCATCTCCAGTGTACATGAATATAAGAGCTAAAATATATCCTTGATCGTGAAGTCCTTAGGTATTTTGCCCAGAACGTCCTCTTAACTCAAAAAGTAATGTTCATTAATATAATGTAATATCCCATCGACATAGAAGTTTAGGTGGTGGGTGTTGAGCACACAATGCGAGAGAAAGTATTCTGGAAACATTTAGGGAAACCTATTGAGCACAGAATGCAAGAGAAAGTATTCTGGAAATATTTCGGGAAACCTATTGAGCACAGAATGCAAGAGAAAGTATTCTGGAAATATTTCGGGAAACCTAATCAAGACATCTGAACAAGGATTTGAGTTCCCCTCGTCTTGAGACTAATTCAATGTATTGACGTCTACGTTGTATCGCGTTTGTTTTAGTCATATCGTCTCAAGTCACGTTAATATGGAGCGTGATTTAGTGGATGGAATTCTACATATCATTCTGCAGCTTACCACAATACTCCAGCTACTGTCAGACTGTAAAATGGACTTCGTTATCTCTAATCATAATGGAATGTAGTCGAATTAAGTCGGATGATCTGAGGGAATTAGATTAGGAAATGAGACACTTAAAGTAGTAAAGGAGTTTTTCTATTTAGGAAATAAAATAACTGATGATGGTCGAAGTAGAGAGGATATAAAATGTAGACTGGCAATGGCAAGGAAAGCGTTTCTGAGGAAGAGAAATTTGTTAACAGCTAATATAGATTTATGTATCAGGAAGTCGTTTCTGAAAGTATTTGTTTGGAGTGTAGCCATTTATGGAAGTGAAACATGGACGATAACTAGTTTGGACAAGAAGAGAATAGAAGCTTTCGAAATGTGGTGCTACAGAAGAATGCTGAAGATAAGGTGGACAGATCACGTAACTAATGAGGAGGTATTGAATAGGATTGGGGAGAAGAGAAGTTTGTGGCACAACTTGACCAGAAGAAGGGATCGGTTGGTAGGACATGTTTTGAGGCATCAAGGAATCACAAATTTAGCATTGGAGGGCAGCGTGCAGGGTAAAAATCGTGGAGGGAGACCAAGAGATGAATACACTAAGCGGTTTCAGAAGGATGTCGGTTGCAGTAGGTACTGGGTGATGAAGTAGGTTGCACAGGATAGAGTAGCATGGAGAGCTGCATCAAACCAGTCTCAGGACTGAAGACAACAACAACAACAACATCTCTAACGTTGAGCTATAATACTACATTATTAAAATTACTAAAATGTAAAGTCTATAATGAACAGCCAACAGTAACGTTACAGAACAAATCTTAGGAAAAATAATTTCTTATCAAATATTAAGCTAAGATTTCTTAAGTGAGGTTGTAAATAAACGCGTCACATACAACTTTAAGAGGAGCGTTTACGTGCTTTTTTATCAGTAAAAAGAGAAGTCGCAGGTCTGAGATGGTTTGGAACTGAATCATCAAGTTTTTGTTGATACTGTTTCCTCTGATGTAACTGTTAGGTTTGCTTGTCAAATTGTTCAAATGGCTCTGTGCACTATGAGGCTTAACATCTGAGGTCATCAGTCCCCTAGAACTTAAAACTACTTAAACCTAACTAACCTAAGGACATCACACACATCAATGCCCGAGGCAGGATTCGAACCTGCGACCGTAGCGGTCGCGCGGTTCCAGACTGAAGCGCCTAGAACCTGCGGCCATTCCGGCCGGCGTTTACTCGTCAACGGCAATAACTGTTATATCAATGTCGTTATAAATAGCTGTGGGATGACAGCTTTACATTTCATAGTGTGAGACAAGTGACGATCCAATACTTTTTTAATAAGCTTGCAATGATAGACCTATGGGCACAAGCTTGTGAGGTGTCTGGGGTGGGGTGAGGTTAAGTCTGCATTATGCTAGACAATGACATCGATTATAGCTGCAGATGCGACCTCGTGCTTGTTGTTGGTATGCGGGTCAGTGACGACAGTACACAATGGACAAGCCAGAGACCAGTCCAGCGGCCTCATATCTGAATGGTCCTACAAGACAGGGAGTTTTGTACTTTATACAGAAGTATGGACCAACTATGTATTCCTCCAGCATGTATTTAAAGGCAACATTTAGCGGCAAGTGCTTTAATTTGTAGCATCAAAGTGAGATCAATACTTCATATCACCGAAAGTTGCTAACAAGTTGTTATATTACCAGGATTCAGAAATCGAGTTAGCCACTCTGAAAAAGGAACCGACCAAGATCAGTTCTCCAGCATGCTGGGTAGGCGAGAGACTACAAAGTATCCAACAGTGAGAAACTCTGCTACTACATGTGAAGTGAGTCACTTCAGACTCTGTTGGAAGGCGGCTCAAGACTTTCGTCATGTGTAAGCTAGTTAGTCTTCTGATAGTTTTAAACTTTAACGGCCATGCTCTGATCATTTTTTTATCATTGATGTGTTACATTTCGCAAACGTAATTGCAAACTATTTAGAGATGTTAATCCAGTGGAAACGGGCCCTTTTTTAAAGCCTCGTTAAATGACAAGAGCGGCAGGGTTTTTATAGCGCTGATAAAATACAATGCTTTCTTCGCCACGTTCCTCATGCTTTTTGAAAGTTGCTCTTCATTAGAACGTTTAAAAAAGGGCACTATCACTAACAGGCTACTTGGGTGGCTGACTACTGGGATAAGGATATCATACAGGAGGAAGTGGCAGTTACATCAAAACACTTAGAAATAATCACACTAGAGTTGCAGTAGACCATTACAGATGAAGGGCACAGGTGTAGCCGTGTGAAAATCTGTCAGCACCTAATGAACCACCATGCTAACGAAGGTGAAACGTTTCTGAAATATATCATTACAGGAGAAGAAAACAGAATCATCATTTCGAAACCGAGAGCAATTCCAGTCAATGGCTCAAGGAATCGGTGCAAATGAGACTTGCTGAGCAACCCGAAAACTGTTCTGCAGTGGGTATCGGGAAACTAATGCAACGGTGTATCAGCGTATTGAAAAGCAGGGTGACTGTTTTGAAGCATAATATCAAAACAAATTGTGGACGCGTTTTGTAATAAGTTATAAAAATCGATGGCCTCGTATTATAAAAGTAGATGTATGTACATTCCACATCTCTCTCTGAGCCATGGGTAGATTTCAACGAAACTTTGTATACACAAGTCACTTACTGTCTGGAAAGGACAACTGTGGTGGTAAGAATGATCTCCGTCCGGATGAGGTGACGCTGGGGATAAAGAGTATCGAACCTCACAACGCACAAGTAGCGAGATAATACTCATCCAGTATTTGAGAATGAGAGCACTTGCTGACCTGCAACAAACTGTACACACAATTTAAAACGTCAACAAGACTTTATCTCAAGTTTATCGCTTACTACATTTCCCTGTCCACTGAGTAATGTTTCCGCATCAGGCATGAAGCTTTAATTTATTACGTCTTTACTACAAACTCTGTTCACAACCGATTTTGTACCACTGAGTGTATCTGCAGAAATGTACGTTTGTAAGACACATAATTGAAGAGGTATAAAGTCACAGACATTGAACTGCATGAAAACGAAACCGTAGCGCGAAATGCGGCAGAGATACAGGTGAAATATGTCTAAAATAGGTGTGAGATATGTTAAATATATGTTAAAAATATCTAGCATGAGATTACAAGGGCAAAGCTGCGGGTGAAAATCTCCTTCTAAACTCCTGGATCGATTTCAACCAATCTTGGTACACATGATTCTTACTATGTGGAAAGAAATACTGTGGGGGCAACAATCAGCAACCTCATGTTGGGGTGGTGTTGATCATGTGGAGAGAAAAGGGGAAGAGTTGTTGGACTGACACAGAGGGAGAAACAAGAAATGGATAAAGAAAGGGAAGAGGAGGAGCTGGACAAGTAGAGAAGTAAGAGGAGATGTACAGAGAAAGGAAAGGAGGAGATGGGCAGAGAGAGGGGAGAAGGAAAGGTAGAGGGTGAGGGGGATTAGGTGGACGGAGAGAGGGGAAGGAGGAAATGGACAGAGAAAGGGGAGGAGCTGAATAAGGAGAGGGGAATAAGAGATGAACAGAGAACAGAAAGAGGAGGAGATGGACAGAGAGAGAGGGCGAAGGAGACAGAGAGCTGGAGGAGAAGGAGATAGAGGGGGTGTGGAGGAGTTGGGGGCGGGAGAATGAGGTGGACAGAGTGGGGAGGAGCAGACCTATCAAGAGAGGGGTTGGACCGTGAGAGAAGAGATGAAGAGAAGGACAGAGATAGAGAGGGAAAAGGAGGTGGAGAGAGAGACAGGGGAGGCAATGGACTAAGAGTGGATGAGGAGGAGGTATAGGTGGCAGGAGGAGATGGCCATGAAGGGGAGGATGCGATGCAGATAGGGGGCTGGGGGAGCAGCAGATGCTCAGAGGAGGAATGAGGTGATGAAACGTGGGAATAAGGAGAAGTAGATGGAGGGGACAGAGAGGGGTACAGGAGGAGATGTACGTAGAGAGGGGAGGAGGAGATGGACAGTGAGAGAGAGAAAGAGGAGGTATACTAACAGAAGATTTGAAAAAAATACATACCAATACAATGCTGGGTACTCAGCTAGTAGCGTTATAAAGGAATCGATCGAGGTAAAAATTTCTGAAAACACTGTCAACAACGGTAGCGATTTGCAGTTAAGTACAGCTTGGAACTCAGCCATCGGAAAGCTCAAACGGGTGGGGCGGTTTTGCAACCAAAACACAATCTTATATGGCGCTACACAGAACAACAGTGACGTCATAGATGGTAGCTGTGCTGTATAAGAAAGTCATTCACTACTAGACAATGGCCGATGAGAACTCGGCTGAAAGTTCGTGGGTTTTTCACCATTTCAGGCGGTTGCAAACTCGAGATAATTTCACCAGTGCACAGGGTGATTCTTATTAACATTTAATAACTCCTCAAAGCGAAGTAAATGAGGCCGAGACAAGTGATTTGATATGAGACATATGGGGTCGCAAATGTCGGGAAACACCCTAAACGTGGATGAGAAATGTTGAACATGTGACGTCACCAGATAACATCCTCGCCACACGTGCAGCGGTTGGACTGGGGTGTGAAGGGATGATTAAGCGATGCAATACTTGCATTCGAGCAAACGGTGCAAATTTCGGAAACCTTTTGTAAACATGATTGTTGTAAACGTAGAAGTTCCAGAGTTATTGTCCTCGCTGTAACCAAGTAAAAGCTGTTCCTGTTTCGTATTTCTGCACTTTTTTGTTTTTTTGACAGGCATTATTTAGTAATGAGAAGGTAGGTCATTTACTGGCAACGACGCAGTTCAGAAGCTTATACTCATTTACGTGCTATGCAATACGGCGGATTTTTGTTGTAATGTCCTTTTCAAAAAACCAGCGGAGACCGAGAGACTGGTAAATAAAATAATAAATCTTACCTAAACGTAAACACATAATTGTCTAATGCAATGAAAAGAAAACCGCATGCCAGATAGGAGACTCGAAACCTTAGCCCCACGCGCTCAATTCGCGCACTTGGGCCAGGAGACACAGCGACGAGAATACGTGACTCGGATTGGATTGTCAGGTGACACCGCACGTGCGGCGAGGTGCATCATCTGGTGGCGTCAACATCTGTCATCTGTTCAACATCTGTCATCCACTTATGGGGTATTTCCTGACATTATAGACCTCATGTTTCTCATATTAAATTGACTGTCTCAGCGTCATTACGTCTCTCCTGACGTTTTTAAACGTTACTAATAATCACCCGACATATTGCTGTGAAAACGTGCATTCTGACGTATTATTCTCGTTGCTCGTTTTTATGCAATCAGTACCTTAACTCTTATTAATGAGTTACTTCAGAATTAAATAACATAAAACGTTCATAATGGGAAATATGCAAAATGTTTGGACTCTAATTTGTTTATTTACAGAGTGGTAAAAGTCAGTGAACTTAATTGCTTAAGCAGCTCAGTAGGTACAATGTTCGCTCCATTTCAGAACTACGTCAGTATGTAAACTAAACGATTTGGGACTTTCTGCTCTGTTAACTGGCTCCTATTTGCTAGATTAATTGTTACTGTTATTCTATTTATTGTACAGAACTGCATATAATGTCCGTTTCAAACCTAAAGGCGAGTCTATTACTCTTTGACAGTAATTGTTAACTATATCTCCAATTGCTTTCTCTCTAACACAGTTCATTTGAACGTTTCTGCCTTCTGCGAAAATACTAACTCTACCCGCTGTATGTTGAGTAGAAGATTATTCATTTATTTAACGAGAGAAGTAACCGAAACTCAATTGAGTGGGACTTCTTTCTGATTTCTCCCTAGTCACCGAAAACATTTCTTCTGCCAGCATTCAATAATTCAGCACACTTTTTTGGATAATTTTTGTTAAGTTTGATTCAAATTGTACTTTGTATGGAACGATCACACAATACAAAGTAAACATTTTAAGAAGAGCATCACACTCCACACAGTCAAACGTGTATGATAGATCACAACAAATACCAATTGGTGTCTTCTGCTGTTCGTTTAAGGCTTTTAATATTTTGTGAGTAAATGTAAATATGGCAGATGTAGTGGCATCTAATGTATAACGCGCTAATTACATTGTTTCTACTTGAGTGTTACCACCTTCTCCAATATTTTAGAGAGAAACGTTAGTAAACGTACAATGTGTCTTGGTGAGTAGTAATTCTCCCAATCCATGTTCCGTTATCAAACTACGAGGGGAAGGGTTGTTGTCGCTTAGCCTCCGCATGAGCCCTGATTTCTCTGATTTTCTTGTCGTGGTCATTTCCAAGGCGCATGTGGATGCTATATGTTGTCTCTCTCTTCTTGGAGCGTTTTGCTCTCATAATTTTAAAAGTGCAGCTCTTCACGATGCACAGTCGCTCTCTTGTAGCGTATACCTCTGGAGTTCATTGGGCATCTCCGTAACGCTCTCGCGCTGGCCAGCAAATCCGAAAATAAACTATTCCACATTTGGCTAGATCTTTTCTGTCCCTCCTGTTAATCCAACCTGATAAGCGTCACAAGAACTAACGAGCTGCGCTCAATAATTGGACGAACGGATGTTTTTAAGCAATTTACAACTAGTTTTGTGTGATCGTTCCATTTTAGGCCATTCTGAAAGACTATTTCCGTGCTTTTAAAGACTGTTACTTTCTACAGTGATTTATCGCCAGCAGTGTAATTGAAGAGTAAGCGGTCTCTTCTCCTGTATACATGCAAACGTGACAGTTACCTACGTCAACTCTCAGTCTCTGTACCAATCGGTGAAACTCTGCAGGTCTTCTAATTACATTTTTTAGGGTTCCATGCCTTAATCGATAAAAACGGAACACTTATTGAATAACTTTAGTGTCTGTCTGTCTGTCGTCAGTTAAGACCCCTTTTTCCCGGGAACGGGGTGAGTTATCAAGTTAAAATTTTTGTTATATATTAAGCTTCAAAGTCTGTGCAGTCAAAAGTTTTGGCCATATAGGTCACATATTTTGATGTAAACTCGCTCATCAAAGCCTATGGATAACTATTATATATATAATACAATTTGTACGGAACTCTCAGAACACGAGTGCTGCTCCAACTTGACCGGTTTTTTCATTATTCAGCTGTTATTTACATTCGCCTTCTGGTGGAAGATTGCTAGCGTGTACATTTCACTCTACACAGTTTTCATTACGTAAACTTAAAACTTAGTATGCTAAAATAATTTAAGAGTTTAAAGTAGGCAATGATATTTGTGACAAGATGATTCTGATGTTATGTATAACCTTTCATTATGTTGGTGATGAAACGGGGCCGATAACACAACTGTGTCTGCATACACTAAGTGCGCGCACTGCCTGACAAAAAAGTGAAGCACCCAGAAGACAAAGTCAGATGTTAATGTAACTACGTACAAGTGCAGTACGAAGTGGGGCATTCAAATTGCAGTGGTTCTATGTTGGACTGTACTGGAACGTGAGAACAGGCGCACACTTTTTCAAGGTTACTGTCGACCACGTCTGAGCACTACAAGAAAGGATCGTCGTCTTGTGCACCAAGCATATCATAACTGCTTCACATATGCTCAACATTCTGTGTCTTGCTGCGCCATTAGTCGAAGACTAGAACCTTCCGGACTAAGGAATTACGATCGCACACGTAGGCTGCCGTTGACACCACAACAGGATGCGTCACGGACGTCCTTGGTCGTCATGTGTTGCCGCTCATGGATAATATCGTAGTGCCATTTTGTAACAGAACAATTCTCATGCATTCGTGGCACGTGTCTCTACGAACTGTCTGCGTCATTTGAGGTACTGCCGCGACCGAAAAGATTCCCATGCCTGCCCCGGATAGAATAAGTGTGGTAGCAGCTGAACACTGTCAGTAATTGAGGCGTCTAGGATTGGTATTACTGCTCTGTAAGCAATGCTCTCACATCATTTAATTTAATATAAAGGACGCCTCTTTATATTTTATTTAACTTCAGTGTTACATTACGAAATTACCTACGTAATTGTAGTTGTAGTAAAGTTAACGGCGTGCGAAAGTCAGCAAGATCCACATGTAAACGTTATTCAAAGGCCGTTTTGTCTAACCACAATTCAGATGACATCTTCTGTCATAATTAATACCGCCGTATTTCAGTGGAGAAAATGACCGTCATATTGCGAGTATTCTACGGCCGGCGCTGTTTTTCGCTTCCGTATTCCATTTCCTCCGATCATACCAGTGTCCTTGCGGGAGTCCTCTGACGTCAATCGCATTCAGAACATCTCTATCCAGCTCCTCCTAGGTCGTCCACGCATTCTTCTTTCTCCTGGCGTCCCCTGCCACACTTTCTTTGGCCATCAGCTAAGGTCTATCCTTTCCAGATGTCCATACCGTTTAAGATGTTTCATCTCTGTGGTTCTCTTACTGACTTATTGACGCCCATATCTACTGTTGCTATTTGGTACACGGCCAAGCATGGAGATGCTACAACTTCGCCTCCGAAAGCCCGTCTCTGACTCGACCACCTATGTTATTATTTACATCTACAGCTACATAAATGCTCTGCAAGCCACCGTATGGTGCTTGGCCTGTGGTACATTACTGACTTCCATTCCTGTTCCACTCGTAAATATGTCAGCTTCAGTTTTCTCATTTGATGGTGTCGTAAACCCATAAACTTAAAAGACTTAAGAGTCCCTGATCTTACTGGCTCCAACCTCCAGGGTCCCTGTGGTATTGTCGTCAACCTCCAGGTATTCGGTTTTTGTCATGCTAATTGTCAACCCCACCAAGCTATCAAATTCCTCTTTTAGCTTCTGAAGCAAGTGGGTCCTCTCACCATCATTCTGGTCTCCTGTTACGATGGGCTGATCAGCACCGAAGATAACTGTGTTCAAGATTTCGTTCCTCTCAGGGACTCAAATGCCTTCATATTTCCTCCTCTGGGATTTAAGTGCTTTCTCCACATAGATTTTAGATAGCGACAGCGATATGGCGCAGCGTTGTCGTAGCCCTTTTATAACAGGAAACTCCAGTGACACTGATTTTTCTTAATTGACAGCATTCACACACTTCATATAGTATTGCTTAATTGCTTCTATGTCCGTAGTCACTTTGCATAATATCGAAAGTTGCCCGATGTACTTCTCATAGATTTTATAATGTCTTAAAATAAAAATTCTAACATATTGACACTACGATGGTTTCCACGTTTAGTCAAGAGAACAGCGAGCGAGACTGCCTCTCCAGCAAATACCTCAGGTATTAATGTTGGCGTTATTCTGTTTTCCAAATTCTGAAAAAACGTTCCAGTTTGAATGAGACAACCTGTGTGATAGGCCGATCACACTATTATTTCATTTTATTAATGCACTCTAAGACCAAAAAAAGACAGCGCACTAAAATAAATAATATTCGAATGGAACGGAAATCCGAAGATGTGATGTACATGTACAAACAAATGATTACGATTTCAGAAAAATTGGGTGATTTATTGAAGAGAAATATCTTCACAAACTGAGCATGTCAATAACATGTCGGTCCACCTCTGACCTTCATGAAAGCAGTCATTCGGCTTAACGTTGATTGATAGAGTTGTTGGATGTCTTCCTGAAGTATGTCGTGCCAAATTCTGTCCAATTGGTGCATTTGGTCGTCGGAATCGCGTGATGGTTGAGGGCCCTACCTATAAAGCTCAAGGCTCCAAAAGTTCTTAGTCGGTGAGAGACCCGGCGACCTTGCTGGCCGTGACAGAGTTTGGCAAGCACGAAGACAAGGAACAGAAACTCTCCATGTGTGCCGGTGGGCACTATCTTGCCACGAATGACAACAGAACAGGGCGTAGAATATCGTCGGAGTACTGCTGTGCTGTAATGGGGCTGCGGATGACAATCAGAGAGGTCCTGTGTGAAGTGAAGTGACAGACAGACCATCATCCTGATTGTCGGACAACATGACGGGCGTCAGTCAGGTTGGTATCCCATCGCTGTCCGGGGCATCTGCATAAACGTCTTCGGCCTGGAACCTCATTGGCTGGAGCAAACTTGTGATGAGTTCCGTTTAGAACTTTCCGGGTGACCAGCGAAGACGTGTCTAGAGAAGCCATAGATCAACCAATTTTTCTGGAATTGTAATCGTTTGTCTGTACGTCGTTTGTCTGTGCGTCGTTTTCTTGTCTTAGAGCGTAATTAATATTTACAGTAATCCGCGTCATCGCATACCCGCCTCCGTAGCCAAAGTACACTGTGAAGTCGCACCCGACTCGGACTAAGCCGACTCAGCTCCAGTCAGTGGAAAATGTTCGCAGCCACTATTTGACAGGAGAGGGAATGAAAGCTGACTGCCTAAAGTTGTTGATCACCAGTCTTTGAGTCAATATCCGGGATTAAATTCCAGCCCTCTCTGCAATGCCTCATGACCAGAGGGAATGTGGCACTGTTAACGCTGATTCATCCGCTGGATGGCGATGTTAAGCTCGGCACCCCCGCTGGCGCTATTCGAGAGGAGTAGGCTGGCACCGAGTTTCGCCCTCTGCCTTCCCTTCATTCATAACCCAACCCAAACAACTGTACAGTCTACAAGCAGTCTTCAGGTATCCACAAGACACGAATTCGTACTTGTCACTTCATAACAGGTCAGAGGAAAGGAATAACAACGTACCTCGAGTAGCATCTTGCATAGAACGGTGACGCCTGCACTCATTCCTTGAGCATGTGACTACTCTGACTTGTTACGGGAGATTCCGCTGTCTCCAGCATCTCACGGCTGTACTCTCGCAACAACTCAAGCTGCCCCTGACTCCAGTCATATGTATACTGGACACCTATTACCGCGGAATGGGTAAATCTACGGATCTCTTCGCACTAGCAGTGCTACGGCAGTGAACATAACTCTGGGTTAAGTAAAATGAAGACCTGAAATTGGATTGAAGACCGCGCGGTGTCGGTTACTGTGAGTAGGGATTGTAACGTTAGAAGTTTATGGAGAATGTCTTTGCTTATTTCAACTGGTCAGTTCGATACCTCTTTTGCTGCAACACTTGGAAAGTGTGAGGACGTTATTGTCCTTCCGGGGTGCTAACAACTAACTGTTGGCTCGGTTTCAAATGAGCGAAAGCGTCCCCGCGGCTGCCGCAGAGTGAGCAGTTTGTCTTGCGACGTAACGCGGCGCGTCCTCTAGCGTGGCTGCGGCGGCGGCCTTCCGCAGCCCACGGCGCCACCTACGTGCTCTGCTCTGGAAGCAGCGGGCGTCGCTTCCTGGTGGTGGCGCTCGCTACCGTCGCCGAATAGCGAGTGTCTGCCGCAGGGCCGCACTGGCGCGAGGACGGCGATTCCCGGAACTACAGCGGTGGCACTCCACCAGCACGTACCCTGGAACAGGGATCTTCAAGTTCATCTGCAGGCGTGCACGACCCAACGAGCATTGCATCGTACTTCTGAATAACACAGGCACTGCTGTTTGGTTTTTATTCGCCAATACCAAGCCATCGAATCCCAACAAATATTTACAAATGGACGGGAATGTACGTAACGTACGCGTCCGGTTTGTGACACGTGGACGGCGACAAACGGAAATTTGGATCTGGCCGTGATTCGTGCTAGGATGGCCGAAGCGGTTCATATTCACAACGGCGAATACATTTCCTGTAGTTCTTGATGGATGTAGTCACTGCAGTGACTGTTCCTTCGGAAATGCGTGCATATACGAAGAAACAGTGCATTAAACTTGTAAATAACACAGGCACTGCTATTTGGAACTGAAGACGATTTCTGGTAATAATCGAACCGGTAGAGATATGATTATTGTGTGAGTTTTTTGATAAAATAAACGTTTTAAAATGTTAGACCTCTGTCAGATTGTTCATGCGAAAATAAGTGTAGATAATCGATTTTATTACGGTCATCATTTTTTGTGCAAAGTGTTGGGATATACGTAGAGAAACAAGTCTTCCACAGCAACCTGATAACGATATTCTTGCTTCTTAATTATTTAACTGTTACACATTTGTGTCTTGTGGTGGCTCCGAAATCTTTTACAATTCCATAAAACTAAACGTATGATTGAGTGCAGATATGGACTTCCCATAGACCTGCCATTTACTTCAAATAACAATGAGACGATTTTGGTACGTGTTTCACAGTTTTTTTGCGTTTTCTGGAATTCTTCCTAAAATATTGGGCGTGACATTTTAGTGTATAGCTACCCAACGACAGTAATGTGGCCCCTTTTAAATGTGTCGATCCTTGTCACTTATAACTGATTTTGTCTACAGTATTCTGCTGTGTTTTAATCTGTACATCACTGATTGTCTTTAATGACCCTGCATACCCAAATTTTACATTTCAAGCTCTAACGACTATTTATTAATGTAATAACAACAATATCTTCATAATATAAACGTTATTCCGTACTGAATGTTTTATTCTTTGTATTTTAAGTTCTTTTACATTTGCCGTGTTTCTTGACTCACATTGATTACGAAAATTTATTGTTGTTTTAATAGCTTTTAAACAATCTCGTCTGCATTTATTTCATGCGAGAGTGCTGCTGACCTCACTATTAGGTGCCGTAAAACACTAAATATTTTCTAAAGCATATTAACTCCTTTAGCTATTGATACCACAATACCAAACGTTTAATCTTACTGAATTATTTCACTGTCTGAATAGTTTTTTCGTCCATGGTCATTAATTGGTGGATATATTGTGACTTACTGACTAAATTTTACTTCATATGATTGACAAGATTTGCAAGACAACTGTCAGAATGTTAGCTTATCCGGGTAATACCACTCATTTACGTTTTCAATTAATATTTTTCGCTTCAACGCAAAACATTAACCTCGTATTTGAGTGATATGAGAGACCGATACCAAATATTTCGCCAAAATATGATCGCAGGAGACAAACCGGATGATATATTTTTATCCATAGTAGGGTAGGCAGCGATCACTGTTATAAAATACAGATGTCAATATCGTAGTTGCCCACCCAGACAGGTGGCAGCAGGGGGGCTGGGGGGAGGGGGGGAAAGAGGGAGGGGGGAGGGGGGAAGGAAATAGCTCTTCCTCCCTCCTAGAATTTTCAGTACAGTGTTTTTATTTATTACAAAATTCTTACATACTTAATAATTGAGTGCATAACAATTAATTATCTGGAATATAATAACGTTTTTTGTGTCACCTACAAATTTTGGTCTTTGTGGCCTGACACCATTCGATACCGACCAACCAATTTATTTTAAAAATGGGAATTTTAGAGTCTTCCCCCTCCCCCCCCCCATAAAAATTTCTGTGGACGCCAATTATCAGTATTGATTTCGCCGGGCACCAGAAGACGTATGAAATCTATGCTTCCATAAGAAGCAGTCGCCGAATGTTTCCTGTAACTCTTGTGTCGTTGTCAGTGAACCTTTTTGTCACAGAGAATAACGGTCTTTCGTTTAAATCGTCTGTTTCGTTATTTTATAATACAATTAACCGATCTGATGACACGAATGGGATGCACTAGTAAGTTCAAGTCGAAGCTGTAAATACTATGGCTCAAAGCCATTTTGCATCTAACGTCCTCCGAATGTTTTATAACCCACATTTCCCTCTACACTTTACCGACTCCAAAACGCAGTTACCACTAAGACTTGGTAATCGGCTAACCCTTCTGTATCAATTTATAGAATATTGATTATAAACTCATTCTCGAGTGTATTAGGAGTAAAAACTGTTTCCCAGTTGCTTCAAAGAGTAAGTTTAACCGGTATATTCATTCGAGATATAAGTATTTGTGTGCAAATCACGGAAAATCCAATAGTAAATGCTAATACGTAGCTGGTGAAACGTCTGTGAAAGCGGAGGATTATCTCATGCGCAGGATATCCAGAAGTTGCTGCGGCGAATGGTTCTCATTTCGCGGAACTGATGTACTTACAGGAGATTGCTGGGTTGTTCGTGACTTCATTAGGGAACAAACAGGTTTGTAATGCGCCAATTCTCTTTCCCATAAACGATTCCTAGGGCTGTGCAACATTGTGCAGAACGGCCTGACATAAATCCGGATGATCCGGAAGTAACTTGTTCATTTTTGTTATTAATATAATGTAAATCAAGCCGTGTGGACCGAGATCCGATATGTAGAGGAAAAGCCAAACAACAATCGTATTTCTGTCAGCTCTTACTTATATTTCCTTAAGCTACCAGTTTTAGCACTTCGCTGGTGCCATCCTCCAGTCCCCGTACACAAATTGAATGGGTGTATCACAAAGCTTGATTCAATACCACAGAAACCATCAAATAAATCTGGACTACAAATGTTGACAAATCGTTGGGGTATTCGTGGAGTCCAAACTTACTTGATGGCACCTGTTGAATTGCACTTATTGAAACGCGGCTCTTTGGTTTTTGCTCTAGATACTGTTTGATAAATTACTATCCCGAGTAAATGATGTACCGAAGGAGATCGAATATCGTGTGACTGCGCAATCTCGACCAGCCGTTGGAATCAGTCATAAGTGTCAAATATATCTGAAATAATTATTGATTGCCGCCTAGTGGCATTGTATGCACGTGACGTGATCACGAATGTACATGACAGGAATGGAGATGAATGGAAAATCATTGTAGTGACGATAAAGGCGCAAATTCGGAATCAACTGACATAAGTGAAATTGACAGAGGGCAAACTGTTATTAACCAGCGCCTGGGAACGAGCATTTCGTAAACGGATAAGCTGGTCGGTTGTTCGCAAGGCACTGTAGTGAGCATCTATCTACAGATAGTGGTTGAAGAACTGTAAAACCACATGTAGGCGACTAGATGTTGGGGTGTTGGACGTCCAAGCCTCCTCATACAACCTGTAGGTTGGAAGCTTACCCCATAGAATATCAAGATGTCAGAAGTGCAAGGCCCATGTTACGACACGGAAAAAGAACGGCAGCAGCTCTCCAAATGGTGTGGCAGTGAACTTTGAAAACGAGAAATATGGCGAGGAAATCCGTATTGCTGTTAGAAATACTAGTACTAGATGATAATATTTTTCATTTACTCTTTAAGAGTCGTCTGGTAGTCTGGTGGAAAAGTGTATTTATTTTTAAAACTATAGGGCAATTTCGATCGTGGGGCTATTATCAAGTGGAAATTATGTTTCTGATTAAGTCCATCTTGTGTGTATTGCACTCGTTGAATTGCGACGTAAATATGTTGCTCGTATTTTGCCTAATTTTTCTCTCATAATGGGTGGGGTAAATGATTCCTTCTTTTCATGTGATTTCGTCATATGGTATGTTGTGGACTCATGACTGTTACTACTTACCACTCCGTGTGTGAACTGCTCGATTTAAACACACTGTGAGTGTACGAAAAACGGATGGTAACAAAAATAATGTAGATTATGAGCAATATACAGTTGTAGTGCTCATATTCTACATTATTTTTGTTACCATCCGTTTTTCGTACTTGAACATTTGACGGAGGCTGCAGGAATTTTCAATGACTTCTGCTAAAATATATTGTTTGTAGTACTCGTTAATGAAGCTTGAAAACATTTGCCTAACTACTGCCGCATTTTTAGCATTTGCGAGGAAGAACGCTCTCGTCACCAAGCCTACAAAGCGAAGGGCCCACTTATCTTCATCCATATCCATATTCTGCAAGACTTTGGGAAATTCATGGCACTTAGTGGCAAGAACCAACACCACTCAGAGCAGAATTATATACTCATTTCGTGGCAAGATGTAATAAAGCTGAACAATAATACGGTCAAAAACCGGCAACATGGAGTTCTCCATTAAATGCAGCAAAGTACGGAAAACAGATGCAAACAAAAATAACATACAATACGAGCAATATACTTGCAATGTATTTAAATCAAGGATTTGACGTTCAAATTCGTAAACAATAACAGATACACGTAAGTCGGCCCAAAACGATGAAACGAAAGCAGCTTCTGCTTTATATGAAACAAAAACAAGTTTGGAATCACTTACCCCACCCAGTATTACGGATGCGAGAAGAACGCAATCAGAATACGAGTAACATAACGAGATTTTCACTCTGCAGCGGAGTGTGTTGGAAAGACTTCTTTGGTGTCAAGAAATATGATGGTTTATAGGACGGAAGAGTGGGTGAGCATAGTGAATAAAGCAACACTATCACCTGCTGTGTTTACAAAGGAACAATGTTCGCTATCGTGTCAGGCAGTGCATTAAGGAGATAGTGAAGGAAATTATTTTTCTTTGACCTCAGACAATTCGAAGTGCGGAGACAATTACTTGTGGCACGCAGAGCGCCGTACTCCATTTTTAGTAGCCCTTGTATTTTTCTTGCTGTGTGCTGTGACGGCAAATCGTATGGTCGCAACTTAACTGCACGCTAGCCTTCCCTCTAGCGACACGTATTGCACGGGACAGCCTATTCACCAGGCGGAGCGTGACTGCTAGCAATTCCAGCGGCCTAGAACACAGGTCGATTGGCGACGAAGTGAAATTACAACAGACGGAATTAGTGTCCTTAATATCAGTTATTTTTGCTGGACGTCCATTACGGTACTAGCGTCACAAGAGTCATCAGAGGAGAACCATTTTGACTTAGCTGGGGAGTATGTGATGGGAGAATTACGGACTACGCCGGCCGGGGTGGCCGAGCGGTTCTAGGCGCTACAGTCTGGAACCGAGCGACCACTATGGTCGCAGGTTCGAATTCTGCCTCGGGCATGGATGTGTGTGATGTCCTTATGTTAGTTAGGTTTAAGTAGTTCTAAGTTGTAGGGGACTGATGACCTCAGAAGTTAAGTCCCATAGTGCTCAGATCCAATTACAGACTACATTTCAAATACATTTCCTGAATAATTTACTTCTTTTATTAACGGAGAACGAGAGCTAATAATAAAGTAACAAGTAGCTTTGCTGACAAACACATGGAAATATTTCGATTTATTATAAAATTTTTTGCAAAATCGTCTGTTATTTGGACCGCCTCATGTGATGCTCTGCTTTGTAACTTAACCTATGATATAATACTCGATTTCTAATGCGCGTTTCTCTTCTGCCTTCGACGTTCAGGCATTCTTCTAGGTCAATAACAGTGCTGTTCAGGGTAGATGGTTCAAATGGCTCTGAGCACTATGGGACTCAACATCTTAGGTCATAAGTCCCCTAGAACTTAAAACTACTTAAACCTAACTAACCTAAGGACATCACACACACCCATGTCCGAGGCAGGATTCGAACCTGCGACCGTAGCAGCCCCGCGGTTCCGGACTGCAGCGCCAGAACCGCTCGGCCACCACGGCCGGCTGTTCAGGGTAGGCCTACATTTAAACTCTTCAATGTCGTCAGCAAATTGGTGCTACATTACTACTGGTTTCCGTAGTTTCCGTAACATTCCCTGTTCAGCGCTCGCGGCTCTGAAAGCACATTCAATTTTTTGTCGTTCTAAGGAAATACGTTTGTTGAAATGTCGCAGATTCTTCACAAAATACGAAGATTGTCAAATTCCTGGTGTTCAACTATAGGCAGTTTGGTTTCGATTTTCGAATATAGACCCCGAGTGGCTGTTTTCAAATCATAGCGAAGTGTTGACGGATCAACAGAATAATGTGTCGGAAGAAATTTGAAAATAATCATACTGCGACGTTGTGAAAAATTTCGAACACTGTTTCGTTGTAGAGGTATTTGTTCTTAAATTGATTACATCAAATTTAATGTAACTAAAAGGTATGTATTAATAGGTATATTTTCAATACAACACTAAAAGTCATTAAAAAATACAAAAAAACAACCTACTTAGAAAGATAAGTGACATAAAATAACAACGAAACTGGAATGAAAATTATACTGAAATTTGCAAAAAAAAGGAAAGAAAAATAACATTAGCATCTACATCTGTACTCCGCAGGCCACTTGACGGTGTGTGTGGCGGAGGGTACTTTGTGTCCCACTGTTATTTCCTCCTTTACGTTATGGTTAGCAGGAAACATGATTGCTGGTACGCATGGTTACGAATCTCTAATCTAATTTAATTTTCATGGCCTTTTCGAGAGATATACGCAGGAGGAAGAAATTCATTGGTAACTCTTCTAGGAACGTAGGCTCTCGGTATTTTGACAGTAGACTATATCGTGATGCAGAACGCCTCTCTTTGAGCGCCTACCACTGAAGTTAATTGAGCATCTCCGCGACGTTTTCGCACTTACTAAATGAACTTGTACTGAAACATGCTGCTCTTCTTTGGGTCTTCTCTATTTCCTCTATCAATCTGGTATGAATCCCACATTGACGAACAATATTCAAGCATTGGTCGAACGTTTGTATTGTGAACTACTTCCTTTGTTGATTCCTTAGGATTCATCTCGCGATCAGCTACCCACTATTATATTGTGTGGTCTTTCCACTTCAGATCGTTCCATACGCAGACATGTTATGAAAGTAATACTGAAATCCACAAAGAAAATTTCGTGGAAATTATCATAAACGCACACTCTAACTGGCAAAAGATAACACTAAATTTTGAAAAATTGGCACCATGAAGTGAAACGATTCTACCTTCTCTTCCTTTCCTATCAAATATTAATACAACTTAAATCGCTAGATATTTGTAAACAGGGGACATTAAAGTGTGAAAGAAAGTAAACAAAGGAGAAGGAGTTCACACTTGAAGAAATTCAGCACCTATCACAGGATACAGTCGGCGATACTCGACAATAATGTAACCAAATTCAGTGTCCCTCGGGACACAGCCCAAGGTAGCACAGATATCCAAAGGAAAAGTTTTGAAATTTACCACCTACGGTTGGGAACTATTGACATAGAATCCTGCCGTAGTACAGCAGTTCTCCAGGCAGCTTACCTTCATGGCCAGAGGTCACGTGGGACAAATGACACCGCTTGTGGCGGAGCCTCTAAACTTATCCGATGGAGTACTACTGGCGCATATTTGTCTTTCTATGCAAAGATATAATACTTAGTAATGTCCAAACGCTCGCTGTCTTCTTGCGCACTATCTGTCTCTCTCTCTCTCTTTCTCTCTCTCTCTCTCTCTCTCTCTCTCTCTCTCTCTGTGTGTGTGTGTGTGTGTGTGTGTGTAGTACGTGTGTGTTTAGTACATGTGTGTGCAGATCTAGGACTTGCATTACAATGCTATTTGAGTAATACATCGTTTTCGATCGTCGTGTATTCGGGGCTGGCTCTCCGTGTGTTGTTCGTGCTCTAAAACTGAAAAAAAAAGTTCATTGATAATTCTTTCATCATATTGAGCTCTGAGCCGTTCGTGACTCTTGTTCGTGCCATATATCATTTGACATCTGAGGTCATCAGTCCCCTAGAACTTAGAACTACTTAAGGATATCACACACATCCATACTCGAGGCAGGATTCGAACCTGCGACCGTAGCGGTCGCGCGGTTCCAGACTGAAGCGCCTAGAACTGCTCGGACACACCCGCCGGCTAAGCCAAGTCGTAGAGTAATGGAACAGTCTGCCTTGTTTGCGTCTCGTCTGTTGTTCTGCTTGCGAGCGAGCGCGTGTTTCTTTACTTCTTCGTGGTGGCCTTTGTCCGAATTCATCGACTATCGTGGTGTTTTCCTATCGCCAAGCCACGATTAAATTAATTTTCTTTTGGATCATGAATGAAGAGCGTATGAAAAAGGACATTTAATACTTTGTACTGGATGAAATGTGTCTTCTGCCGCGAAATAGTCTTAGAATTCACCTTCGATCCTTATTACCACTGTGGGCATTAAGCTGGCGAATGAAGAGCTGTGCGCCGACGTTGTGAGGCGCCATTATAGCGATCTGAAGCTCCGGTACTCTGACGGCGATATAGGGGCAGTCGTGGTTGGTCACGCTGCTTTTTACCTCCGAACGTTGAGGTTTTCCAACTTCAGTGTGAGGTGCCTTCGGACGTTGGGTGGCCGCCTTCAAACCTTGAGTCGACGTCGTCAGTCACGTTGCTGATTCATGAGGGATGCTCGAGACCTACCGTGTCCTCAATGATGTCCGTCTGATAAAAGATGAACTGAGCAAACACGTGGCTTCTTACTCGGTTATTGCCGGCTGTAGGGCTGTCGTCATGTACGATGGTCAGGAAGACCATGTCAGTTATGAATATCTCAGACTGGTTCAGACGCCGATCTGAGACGTCGCTCTCCCTGCGACGCCCACTGTGCTATGTCTTAGGCAACAGCTTGCTGCGCCCATATCTTTCTTTCCTACACTGCCTCCGGAGGCAGTGCCAACGGACGATGGCTGTCAGTAGACGCAAGCCGTCCATCCCGACCCCATGGTTGCTGATCGTGGAGCTGTACCAATCTCCATTTGCCTCTCATCTGGCCGCATGTCGGACGACAGTCGTCCGCTATTCGACACAGAACAAGTTAGAAGGCAACGATTGCCGAGGAGACGGAAGAGACAGCACCGCACCCCTTATATCACTGCCTTCATGGGATGTGTGACCGCACCCCTTATATCACTGCCTTCATGGGATGTGTGACCGCACCCCTTATATCACTGCCTTCATGGGATGTGTGACCGCACCCCTTATATCACTGCCTTCATGGGATGTGTGACCGCACCCCTTACAATCACTGCCTTCATGGGATGTGTGACCGCACCCCTTATATCACTGCCTTCATGGGATGTGTGACCGCACCCCTTATATCACTGCCTTCATGGGATGTGTGCACAGGATAACGTCCCCCCTACTCGTGGTGCACCGTCCTCTGACTCCCTGATACCGGACGACGTGGCGGCCCTCCCCGCCTCCGCCTCTAGTCAGAATCTACCTACGGATCTACGGAAGCCGACATTCCTCCGCCTGCGTCTTATGCGGTTCCCCTCCTTTCTGTGTCTGGCGCTACCTGTGGGCGCACCTCTGACAGTGTTCCACTGAATCGGCCCGGTGAGACATCTGTCTATCTGTCTCCTGGGCGGAGGACATCAATGCTGCGAATGAACGTTATAGAGGAGTACAGAACGCTGGAACCCAATTGGTGGTGTCGGCCCCCTCCCCGTCAGAGTGATGTGTTCCTCCACGGGGGTCTATACAGTGAGATCGCCGTGCTTCCTCCGTTTTTACATAGCCTATCCACCTGGCGAAGCCACAGTCAATGATAATACCATTAGCGAGCGCCAGTAACTTCTATTACTCCACGAAATACTGTGTGCTGCTGACGTTGACGTTGCCCTCTTTCAGGAGATGCCTGTTGCAATTTTTTGTGCTCCCTATGTCTTTATGAAAAACGTCCTCCATGCTTTCCCTACCCGTAGTGGGATAGCTATCCTCGTATGTGACACTATCCTCCCTGATAAAGTTGCCTACCTCCCGGATGCCAGAGGTATGACTCTCACATTTGCTGCCGTCAGGATGATCAATGTCTATGCGCCATCTGGTTCGACTCGCCGCCTAGAACGTTCCACTTTCTTCTTCGAGGCGCTCACAACTCTCTTCGTGGGTCGACAGGATGCCTTAATCATGGGAGCCGGCATCAGCTCTTTCCAAGGCGCCCAAAGACCAACTGCCGTCACTCTCCGTGTGCGGCGCTAGTGGCAGTTCTCCAGCACCTCAATCTTGCGGGCTCTTGGAAACATGTTCCTGGTGGTCGTCCGGGATTTACGCATTTCCCTAGCCGTTCTTCCAGTCGCCTCGATCGTGTTTATATGTCTTACCATATTGTGGGTAGGGTACAGGCTGCTGAAGTCTGGCCCGCTGCGTACTATGACCATTTTGCATGTATCTGCGCCGTCAATCGCTGCCACCAAAGAATGTGCCGCAGCAAGGAACAATGGAAACTGAACACGATCCGTCTTACTCTGCCCGAGTGCCGGCAGCTCATAGAAACCACATGGCCAGCTTGCCGTCGACGCCACGATGCATGTAAGTCTGCCCTGTCACAGTGGGTCTTCTGCGCAAAGCCTGCCTTTGGCCTTGGTAGGTTGCAGAAGGGAGGTCGCGAGGCAACGTCGGCGAACCGAGGATTTCTACTTAGCCATTTTCCTGGAGTGTACTACGATACCGTATTCGCCAGAGTGTCAGAGGACGGTGAATCGCGCCAAGACACAAAGAACTTCCATTTCTCAATGTAACCTTGAAGGAGCTATGGTCAGAGCGCTCAAACACGACGATTTAGCGCAGTAGCGTCCGTCTATGTACCACATGATAGAGGGACGGTGGCACCGTCGGAGGATTTTGATTATTGCTCTTACGACTGATGATAGGCGGTACTTAGATACCCAACGCTATGTAGGGTCTGCCTTTCATACACATTCCGTTACTCTGTACTCTGCATAACGTCACCACGCTCCCAATATTGCGGTGGTCTCCCGACACTCTTGTAGCTCGGTTCCTGGGGATGCAAAGATGGACCTACTTGACGACGTCACGGAGGGCGCCATCAATGTTGCTATCCAGGATGATTCTACGAACAAGTCGCCCTACCCTGACGGCCTCCCACTATAGTGTATCAGACATTTTGTCCACTAATGAGGCCGGTATGGACGAAAATTTGTGAGGATCTTATATCGCTTATCGTGTAGCTCCCAGATGGTTTTCTCAACTGTCTCCTCTTTCCCATACACAAGTCTCGAGGTACACCACCGATATGTGATCATCGCCACTTGACGCGCTCAAGAGGGACACGAAGATCTTTAACCACCTGTTGGCTGCACGACTTAAACGGAGGGCCCACGACGTGATTTTTCCTGGTCAGACGTCTCTGGAGGTGCCAATAACATCTGCCCTGCCCTCAGTCGTTGTAGAGACATAATCACTGTGGCTCACACTCGTCGTGTGCCTGGGCGTCTGGCCGCTCTTGACGTCAGCCAGACGTTCGATTTGGTCGATTGCTGCTGCCTGGAAGGGATGCTGCGCAATATGGCATACCCTGATATTAACGCCGACTTCGTAATACCCCTCCTTCGCGGAAAGACTTCATGTGTACCCTACACTGGCCGTCTCATTCATTCCATCTCTATCCGTCGTTCGGCTAGTCAAGGCTGCCCGCTCTCTGCACTTTTGAAAATATGTCGTAAGTTCCTATGCGACCATACTGCTGAGATCCGCCCTAGGCTTACGCACTGCTTAATCCAACTGAAACTAACTTACGCTAAGGACAACACACACATCCATGCCCAAGGGAGGACTCGAACCTCCGATGGGGGGGGAGCCGTGCAAACCGTGGCAAGACGCCTCAGACGTCTACCCCGAGCAGCCACTATTGTGTGCGCTCGCTTTGGAACCACTTCTCCACGGATTCCATCCACGCCCGTCTGGAATGCATCTCGATGGCCATGTATTCAGATGCACTGCTTATGAGGATGATCTGGTCCTCGTGCTGCGTAGTGGTGCTGAGGTCAGCGAGTCATTTGCATGGTTTGCGACATGCAGGAAGCTTCTGGTAGTTGTCTTAACATCCGTAAATCTAGCGCTCTGGCTATAGGTATGGGGCTTCCTCTGGACAGCGCTGCCTCATTGCGTGTATGTGCTGCTGTCCGGTGCCTCGGACTCGATTTTTCAAGTGATCTGCGGCGTACGATTGCCCTCAACTGTGGCGACTACTGTTCCAATTACGTTTCGCGTTAGTGGTGGGAGAAAGTGGTCGAAGTGTAGCGTAAGTTTCTGCTTGAATAGCTAAAGGTGTAATCTGTCGCGTTACGCAATAAAGACCAGTTCGGGGACTGTATTTGGGCCGTGAGAGGTTTTTCCATCATAGTGAATGTATTCTTCGGAGCCGAATGGGAAGTTTCTTCGGCGGAGCAACGCGGCAGCAACGCGTTGCGACTTCTGCTGACGGCGCGACGCGCAGCGGGCTGCGGTGACGTCAGACGAAGCGCTGCTGACAGCGCGTCTTGTGGCGGCCTGACTAAGCGTGCTACAGCTGTTCGTTGCCTCAGGAGTCCCAGACAGCAGCGGCCGGCTCAGCAGACGCCATGTATGGTAAGCTGGCTACAGAAATTGCCAGCCGGCGTGTGGCTCTTATTTCCTCTTGCTTCTTTGACTCTGGCGCAACCTAGTAACAGAACTACACGCGCAACGGATCCAGAACTTGTGAACTGGCTGCCGTACAGCAAAATTCGTCCGGTGCGAGCGCGCTTTACCTCACATTAAGAAGCATTTGGGAAATGTGCATCGAGCTTTGACTAAATTAGGCTCCAGGTCCGCGTACATACACGGACACTGGAGTATACAACCTGATCCACGATGCGACAGTCACTGCTGCTTTCAGAACCGCCGAACGCGCTCCCGGAATCAGTGGAGGTATACATCAGTTGGCGGACAGGAGCACGGGAGCAATTAGACGAGTGGTATCCAGCGAAGAATTAATTCTCAAAAGAAATAAAATGGAAACTAAAATTATAAACGCCGTAGATGAGTTCTTAGCTGAGTTCCAGAATGAACTAAAGCAAAAAGATGGCGTCAACCCCAATTACATCGAATGTTAGAGATTCAATTTGGGCAATCGCACTAGGTCAAGCAAGGCTTTATGGACAAAATGAAGAGCTCAGAAATGAAAACGCCAGACTCAGGAAAGAACTAGCGGTTGCAAACGCACCAGATGCCTAGAAACGCATTCAGCGCCTGTACCAAGGAATAGCGGAACTCAAATCCGAAAACCAGAGACGAAACTCAGAGAAGAATCCACTCTCACTTTCATCTGCAGCGGTTGCGGTGCCGCCCCCATTACAAAACCTTAACATAAAGTACTAGAACACATTAAATAAACAGTCCAGCACACTTTTCTTTAAAATCAGAAGATAACCAAGATGCCCAAACCGTTAGAGAAACCATCACTAAAACAGCTAACTCCAAGCAAGACAAATTTTAAAAAAATCAAATCAGTCAAGTCAACAGCAAACTGTGTAATAATTGTAACAGAATCACATGTATATGTTACCGGCCAAATCTGATTTTAGGATAAACTAGTTTCGTTGCATCAGTCATAGCATAAAGTTCATCATCTGGAGCAAAGTATTTTATATTCACTTCACACCGTGAAATCGGTTTTTTCACATCACCAATTTTCAAAACAGCAAATCCCTTCAGTCTTATTTTTTGCAGTGATGTTCTTTTTTCCAACTTTTCCGCATGCTACTTCTTGTTTACCCAAATCTGGATATTCGTCTACAGATAACACATTATAATGGGAATACTTTTTGTTTTCGCTCTGCAAAATTTCGCTTCAGAAACTTTTCTCTCCACAGTTTTCGTTTGGCTAGTCTACTACACGAAGGCTCATCCATGATGAAATGCCCCGAAATAATTATACTAGGATTATAATAAAGTCTTTTAAAAGCAACCAGCAACTTAACGTGCACACTCGTCGATGCAAAATACTGTTGAAAGCAAAGAACAGTGCGAACGAGAGCGGGTAACAGGTGTCCACTGTTGCGGAACTAGGGGGTGTTGGAGGGCTCCTTTGCCGTTTTATTCACGCATGCGTCAATGTCACACTGCCCCCCCCCCCCTCCCCGCTCCCTTCCCCGCGATTACGACATAGGATGGCGCCGCGAAGCAGGAGGGCTGAAAATGCTTAAACTCCCCTTGCTGCTTTCGATCACATTCAAATTTATACGAATGGTTATGAACGGTCCCTCGTGCCCCGTCCTGTACACGAAAATAAAATACCACCGCGCTGAACTCCAAACGGATGCGATCACGTTAACGGAGACGCAGCCCCACAATGCCCTTAGAGAAGGGTTGAAATTTCAGGGCGTACCAGCAATGTCTAACATTTCCAAGAACGTCGTGCTTTGCTCATCGCACTCCGAACTGTTCTTTACGGCCGGGAAACGAGCGGGAATCAACGCACTAAGAAGAGATTCACTGACGCCGTATATGTCACCCCCTGGGGCGTTTTGGTGTTGAATCTGAGCACATGTGTCAGAAATGTTTTCCTCGGCCACCCAGAAGAAAACCGCGTACTTTCAACGTTGTGCGTCGTGTTTCTGACCTCCTTAGGAGAGGCATCAGAAGAAGGTGCGAAATGTAAGAGGGGGTGCGACGACCTTCCTATCTTGTGACATGTCCGCGGCGGCGCAGGGCAGAATTTTGGTGAAATTTGGTGCCAATGCGACATCATTAACCCACCTTACTCCTCACATGAACTTCTGAGCTCTGGCATCTTTTGCGCACGTGTCGACACCTCGCTGTTTGAAGCGTTGTCCAACTCGAGGGTGACGTCGCAGGGTGCCACGCATTCGCACCGTTAAGGAGAAAGGTAGTAGGCACCTTTGAGATAAAGTTGAAATTTATGCATTACAATGGGAGGCAATTACGGGGTTTTGAAGAAGTTATCTTTAATTCTACGTGCAGTGTGCTTGCGGTTTGCGAATTTCGTTAATTTTATTTCCTAACCGACATTAACGTGTGAGATTCATCAGAGATCAGTCTTTCTCATTTATTGGTCTTTATAAAGTTTCTCCACGGGGTGGGCATGTTATTCTGGATTTTCCAATGTTAGTTATAGAGTGTGGTTGGATGTCCTTCTCCTCGCGAATACGATTCGTGAATACGACTACAGTATCCTTTTCTGGGTGTAGATACTACTCCGTGACCGTTTTGCGTTCCCGCTGGTCTACTGATGTGCCTTCAGACTCGTCGACGGCGTGTAGCGCGAGACCGCGATTTCTTCGTTGAAGAGGTCGCTGCAATGGAACTACTTACGTCTGTGGGACTGGAACAGCCCGTTAAGCCACGAAGCGCTACTTTTATGCTGGTTTGCACAATGGTATGACATGAGCTGTATTTGATTGATGTGAATATTGAATTACAACATACAGTAGTTGCCGTTATGCTGGCGGCCTGTATAGTAGGCCGCTCGTGTTGCTAGCGGTCGCCCTCCGCCTGGTGTGTAGGCTGGCCCGTGCAACGTGCTCTGCTAGAGGGAAGGCTATCCTGTAGTGGAGTTGCGACTGGCTGTCACAGTACTATTGTGTTCGAAAGGTATAATGAAAAAAAAACCACGAAAGAAAGAAAACAGTGCCCTTAATGTTACACAGCTTTCTGAAGGTACTGCCTGTGTGCCAGACACTCGTAGATAACTGAACTCTTACTTTCAGTTTTGCTTTTTTAAGTGAACAATCATGTTAATCTTTGAAGAAAGACGCACAATGAGATCATGACAGCCGTTAGGAATTGATTTGCGCCAGTACACACGCCATTGTGCATAATTTTTTCCCCCACACCGCACTTTTTGTCAGTCAACTGGAATGAAATTAAATAAAATGAAGCTATTGTAACAGGCATTTAACGATAAACCCACATGCTGTCAATGGAAAGAAATTACTCCTGCTGTTCTCATGAAGTTTCTATGCACATTTTTCAATAATTGAATAGCTTGTGGCTAAGGTGGTACATTCTGCAAGTTACTTCTTTCAGGAGTTGCTGGCGCAGCAATTTCCTGTGTAAAACTGTAAGGCTATGCAGCACAGAGGTTGCTTTTCCTGTTTAAAAGAATATTCCTCGTTACATGCAATCTGTTTCTCAGACACTCATAATTTGTATCTTAATGCGTTCAGTATATATTAGATAAAAATTGAAAGTCTTTTCGCGTCACTCGTCATTCTTTCAGGAAAAGGTAACATTAGGTACGAAAGTAATAAGAAAATTTTATCACCATCAAATATGTAGCAAAACATCTCCTCATTCGAATCTCGAAATAGGAAAGTGGGCTTGGAACTTTCAGTTTACTTTCATTCAACAGTCTTCCTGACGACGAGTGATGAAATACGTGTCATAGGTAATCTTTCTGAGAACCTATACTTCGATCAGCGTGAACATGTCATTTGCATCTGCAGTGGGAAGTATTCTTGATAATTTATGTTTCGAAGTGTTACTTTCTAACAACACGTCTTACTCGATCAGGTACGTTTGTCGTCAATAACGACGATACAGTTGGACAGATTCCACAACTCAGGGATCTATCTGCTATTAAATTCTAGGCATTTCAAAAGAATACCATGGAAAACACAAATCTGGACAATCCGATAGGAAATTTATACCACTACCTTCGAAAATGTGAGTCCATTGTCTTACCCTTCTGCGTATCCTCACCTGGTAGGTGTGGTATCGTAACCCATCGATACCACAAAGGGCGCAATCGTTCGAGACGCTGAGGTTAGCAGTAGAGCTTATCCCGTTGCCCGTCAGGCGCAGTGCACCACCCAACCACTAGCAACACGAGTGCCACCTCCCCAGTGCCACCTCCCCTGAGCTGAGGCACCACCGGAGCCGCGGACCCCAAGGGTAAAGTAGCCTCCCGACGGCAGCTCTGCCACCTCGTCTCCACTCCAGTTCGTGGGAGTACTTACATTCTAGCCGAGCTGTTATGTGATTTCAGCACAGCGTAGTCTAGTATTGTCTTACTGAGGACGTAACTCTCTCCACGAATGTCGTACCTGGTCTCCAAATTAATGTTTCTTGTGAACAGTCGAAGTGTAACTTGTATCAGTATTTCCCAAAGACTTCTATTTGAACGCCAACGAGGAGTCAGTGTACAGAAGTTGAGTATAATAACAATCCTATTCTCAGTGGCTGTGTTCTCTCGATTCTTTGGCTTTCTACCCCAGAACGCACGCACCCACTTGATGGGACACTGTACCTTTGCAAAACACCTGCAACGATAGTTAACATATTTTTGTGTCAAGCATGTAGTGTTAGCAATTATATATACCGTCTGACAACAGTGGTAAAGCATGCAGCAGGGGAAGAGGAAACCAAATCAAACTTCAGAGTTTACAAGGTATGTAACATCATTTCACAGGCTACAACATCAAGTCACATTTTGCAAAGAACTTGGCCTGGATTCACACACTGATTTGGTTTGAAGGGGTGTCATACAGTTGTTGTATATGCTCCTGAGAAAAGCTGACCCACCATTCATGTAACTGGTAGTGTTAAGATAACAGGGGAACCACCCCAGTCGGCATTGTTGCCAGATTTATTCACGATGACTGATCCAAGCTGGTGGCCATAGATGTGGAAACGTCACACCGACGTCATGGTGCCAAGTTCAGATTTTGGAGGGAAAATAATCAATTATGCTACCTCCACTAAACTAATTCCTACCCTCTCCTCTACTTCTGCCAAAAGTACTCAATCTGTACTGGGCTGCGGGATTGGGTGGACCGTCTTTATTTTGTATTTGTTGTGTTACATTGTTCACCTAAAAAGTTTTAGTTGACATTGACTGACCACTAGACAGCATCCAGTGTGTTCACCTCGATGTCTGGAGTCCAACTAATGTAGTTCACGACACCATCAGGAGACAGCGCTGTTGATCCTATCGCTCCTCTCCCTCTCCCCCTCCTGTCCCAAAACGCCATCTGGGGAAAAATGTCGGGAAATTCGCTGTCTGTGCTGAGCTTGCCAACAGGACTGACGTAATTGTTTACTCTATACTATGTGCCGAATGGATGAGATGTCTGTGCTTGAGAAGGAGTTTAATAAGTATATTGGCTGTAATCATGCAGCTGAGGACTGTGTCCATCGACACGATGCTTCGGAAGCAATGATATTTGGTGCTTCTATGAAGACGACGAATAAGCTTTATCAAATAATGCAGATACAGCAGGATGGGTTAAGTTACAGTTCGCATCTCATGCCGATAAATGTGTCTCCTTTAACTGTATATCATTCGCTAACAGTCCAGTCAGTCTTCTGGAGCACAAGACGCAAGACGTTCACACACTCCGATGTAAGTGCTCACAGCAGCGGCATGTGGCGGACACGGTCTAAGGACTTCCTGTCGCTCTGGAAATACCCAAAGTGTTCCTCCTCCTCATACTTGGCGCATGGATACCCTATATCGCTGAACATGAACTGTTTCAGGATTTATGAAATATGGTGTTTAAGCAATGTGCAGAATATTGTCACATACATATTTTGAAAGATGTCGTAGAAACTAAATGCACCACTGCAAAAAAGAGATAGGTTTGCAGATGAGGCCAGAATATTTAAACAATTTGCGTTGTATGACACTTGAACATTAACTCCAAAAGAAAATGATCTTGGCACACTTGTGAACCCTCCTTGAGACACTTCACAAGCTTTTGTGCAAAATACCACATCCTTCCATTGTGTTTGAGCACAAGGTGCTACAGGAGTTATTAAACCCAATGGAATATGGCTCTTGATACACTTTCAAAAGATCATTGCACCATAGTTTGCTTCCGTTTTCTGCGCAGGGTCCTATTCCTATGCCCTGCACAAAGGATGACTTGTGACTCACTGACAGCATGGAACTTCCTGTGAATTCAGTGAGAACCAAACTGCTGTTGCCTGTGCAAGAGCACTGTCCACTTTCTGCAGATGGAGATATTCCGATACTTTCAGTGGCAAACTATTTTGTGCAGATCCAAAAACATACAGCAGCCATATTGCCTTGACAGTTAAACCCTGCGAAAGTGATCTAGCCATTATGAAATACGGAAACTATTACACTTCCTCAATTACTCTGCTCCGCTACTGTCGAGGAAAGCTTGAATTTTTTCGGCGTGTGACCTATCTATAGCGAGGCTATATCACCACAAACAATTGTACCACCATACCATATCGATGTAGTAAACACAATTCGTATTCTGCGCAGTACAAAATCCTAGGTATATGCATCCTGCATATAGCTATCAACGAGCAGACACTCATACATATACTGTGAAGACAGACAGATCGCCAAAAACGTAAGCACATGCACCGTATATACTTGCAGCAGTAGGTATTTCCCAGGAGGTTGGTCAGTCATCAACCACAGCCAACGGTCACGAGGCAACTGTCCACCACACACGCTGGTGTGGTGGGCGACCAGAGCGCCCTCGGCGGACAGCGGCCACTCTTCCAGTTCCCTAACTCCTCATACTGTCTTTTCTACTACCTAAGGAGAAAACTTCACTTGGCGCCGGCCTTACACACCGTACACAGTTGGCGGAGGTATGACAACATGTTCCCATTTCCATCTAGTGGTCATAACACGGCCCTGTCGCATTAACTCAGCTCACCCTGCTTCTTCACCGGTTGCAGAAGGTGACATACAGCACCCTGCGACTTCAGCTCAGTGTCGACTTAAATTGGGACGATCACATTGACAAAGCTATAGGGAGGATGGGGCAGAGATTGAGGAACAGTTACAAGATGCATCGGGACTGTCTAAAACCACACTGGAGTTTTGCTGTATCGGGTCCTTAGCAGACAGGTTTGAAAAAGGTGACTCTTCTCGAGATATGAGAGTGCTACAAAAATGCTTCACTAGTGTCTGTAACCATTAAAAGACATCTCGGTAGGATCCAAAGCAAGTATGTGGTTGAATAAGAGACCTGATTCCAAATCGCGGACGGAATTTCTACTGGAAAACGTAATGCTATAGATCTGAAAAACCATTGTATTAATCATAGTATATTGTACATTTCTTATGACCTCAATCAAACGCTCAATTTTTTTAAAAATGATTCATCGTGTAGCACACCATCTACTGTATGTGATCATTCTCAGTCAACCATAATCCTCCCTCGCCATTATTCAGTAAATAAATCGCAGAACCTCTGACATGGCACTGAGATAGAATGCGTTACAAATACTTTTCGTTAGCCTGAGAAATATCTAGCGATGGCATGAGGGAGTTGCAAATATCGTCTTAATACCATGTTCCTTAGCCGAATCACTTCCTAAAATTCGTTGGGAATGGTGATTTTATTGCGAGCTTACACTGTCAGCGATGAGCAACCGCGCTTTTGTCTGTCAATATACACGCCAGCAATCACCGTCTATGTTCATTGTCGCCGTATTTATGTGTAAGACCACTTCATTCGGGAGAAATACCATAACTCGAGTTATAAAGCTAGTATAGTTTTTTTAACATGGATATCGTTAGTGTGCTCCTGCAGAACCAACACCACTTTTTTATGCAGGGTAGCAGTAACATAAGCGCTGCGATCGTATTTTTTAGTAGCTCGTCGTTCATAACAGGATTTCATCTCTCTTCCTAAGACACATTGCTACCACTAGTAAGAAAAACAAATGAGACTTGTCCAACCATCACGGATTTTCCCTCAATATTATTTGTATCACCAGCATTCAGTTATTGGCGAAGTATTATACTTAATAGGAGATGTGTGATAGGTTAGCTGTAATCAGCGGGCTTATGAAGTAAATGTTGGTTTGTAAGGTTAATGTGGCCATTGTTCTGAAATGCGCAAAGAAAGTAGCTTTGTCTTGTCATGCGGAAGGTATGGATCTGACGTGGAAAACTGTGATTTCAGCGAATCGATAGCTGTAAGGGAAATGAAAGACTTTTTTAAGCATAAAAGTACGTCCAGTCATAAGAATGGTAAAATTTTGATATTTCCAGTGCCACAGTCGTCAGAAGGGGTTATTTTCGATACTTCACCCATTGTCAAATGTAATCAGATTGAAGCTGCATTCGTAATACATAATCGGAAGTACAATGATAAATATGTGGCTAGTTTCCTTGGATGATTCTGCCTGGCGTGCGGGATCGCGTGGTGCAGGTAGCCTGTGACCAGAACTACTGACGTTTGTGACTTATGGCGGGAGCCGCCCGAACTGGAGAGGCTGGCGTACAAGAATGCATCATGAGCTAACCGTTTCGTTCTCTAGGCGGCTGAATAGCGAACTAACACTCAGTATGTGTTGGGCAGCCTTTGTGATCGTGTGTGGTGCGAGTATTATCTGTGGAATTCTGAGAAGATTGAAATGGGCGAGTCTTTGCGCTGGACAATTATTCTCTTTCGCGTAAACTGACTGCTTGTGCTGCCATTCTACACATTTCCCGACTTTTTTTGGTTGAGAGAACATCGGTTGTGATGTGTGTGTTGTGTGCATCTAGATTGTGAAAAACAGTGGAAGAGACATCTGCCAGTGCTCTAGACATGAGAAACACATACGATTATAAGTATTAAAACCTCAGTAGACTTCGTAAAGTGCAAGATGATATGGAATCAGTTTTATCATCGACATCAGCGTTCATTTAAAAATACGATTGGAAATGCCAGTTTGCTCTACTTTAGCGTTTTCACGTAAAGATTTTCTCAGACGAGATAAGGTTCTAGTTACTCAGCAGTTTGCAGCACATCCCACCTCTCTTAAGTTTTGGGTTTCTAGAGATATTATTTACACTCTCTATCTTCGGAATTATACTGTGAAAGCTATCGGTAGCATACTGCTATGTGATTGATATCGAGAGCGACTCCATAAATGGTATGATATCCTGGCAAACCATGTGAAAATACATATGTTCTTGTAATCCCAGGAGCCACAGTAACAAGCAGACCAGATCCGAAAGGGGATCATCAGCGCACACCTTTTTGTCGGGGAAATCAGCCCAGCCCTTGTACACCAATTCAGAGAGTGGACACTGTCTGCGCATCAGCCAGCGTGTGAAGTGGGCAGTTGCCTTGTGACCATTGGCTACCGGCCTCATGGGAAGTATTTAATGCTGCGACTATATATGACGCACGTGCTTACGTTTTTGGGATCTGTCTGTCTTCGCTGCATGTGTATGAATGTCTGGTTGTCGATAATTATATGCAGGATGCAGAGTGATGTTTTGTATAGTGTAGGATACAAACTGTGTATAGTACCTCGATACGGTTTAGTGGTACAGTCGTTTGTGGTGATATAGCTTTCCTCGACAGTAGCAGAGCAGTGTCACTGAGGAAGTGTCTTTGGTGGTATGTTCCATATTTCATAAGGTGTAGACCACTTTTGCAGGGTTTAACTCTCAGTGCAATATGACTGCTGTATGTTTTTCGATCTGTACAAAATAGTTTGCCTCTGAAAGTCTCGTAATTTGTCCGTCTGCAGAAGATGGACCGTGCTACCCAAACTGGCAGCAGCAGTTTGGCGGATAAATGCAGTGAGAACCAATCAAAATGCTCCATTCACAGTAAGACATTCTTTGTGCACTGCATAGGACGCTCTACAGACTGATTTGAACAACAGGGGCAAGGTATCAACGGAAATTTCTGTGACGTCTGAGAGTCACGTGATGTCTTCTTTGTTCAAATTTTCAGAGACGTGTCGAAGCAGACCATCTTCCTCCGGTTTGGAGGGGCGGTATGCTGCTCCTAACCCGCCATTGTGGCTGTAGAGCATCTTCAGACCAGCAGTTGTAGAACATCGACGATTCCAGTCATTTTTCTCGTCTGTAGGTAAGTGCTTCGAATTTTTTTCTTTTTTTTTTCGCGATCTGTTGTGGGATACGAAATATGTCATGAACTTTGAGATATGTAATTGTTCTGATTTTTCCATCTGCGGTTAGACACTAGAGTGTTTCGGGAAGTACGGAAAATAAACAATAAGAGCCATAACATCCTTGACTCCAGCAGCACGTATAAACTAAGCCCACTCAGAGTTTCAGAAAAGTGGTGAACACCACAGCAGATGTAGGACTCAGAAGCTTTTCTCTTTCTGTCAGCGCCTTCAGACCAGCAGCAAAAATTCGAAAAACAGCGACTATCCTGTTTAGAGTTACAGAGATGTTTATTTCGATTTCCAATGATCGTCGTTTCGGCGTGTAAAGTTGGATATTGCAGCTGATATCGGACTCAGGAACTATTTCCCAATTTCCCACAAAAGCGAGCGAAGTGTCTCAGGGATGAAGACTGAGAGTTTTCGCAAGTGTGCCACAATCCTTTTAGAATCTGTGTTCAAGTGTGACGATATACACAGCAAAATTGAAAAAAAAAACAATACGCTGCAACGATCTTTTTGAAAGTGCACTTAGAAACGTATTCAATTGGATTTAATATCTCCTGAAGCAGCTCGAGCTCAAAGACAATGGAAGAACGTGGTATTTCCCACAAAAGCGCGTGAAGTGTCTCAAGAAGGTTTCACAAGTGTGCCGCGATCATTTTCTTAGAGTCAGTGTTCAAGTGTGGTGGTTGTATTCCTCGGAAGAAAAGGTGCAATTACGTCGTAAAGCTCTCGCTCTTTCTGAAGTGGTACATTTAGTTCCGGTGACATCTTCAAGATATGTTGTTGTTGTGGTCTTCAGTCCTCAGACTGGTTTGCTGCAACTCTCCATGCTACTCTATCCTGTGCAAGCTTCTAGATCTCCCAGTACGTACTGCAGCCTACATCCTTCAGAATCTGCTTAGTGTATTCATCTCTTGGTCTCCCTCTACGATTTTTACCCTCCACGCTGCCCTCCAATACTACATTGATGATCCCTTGATGCCTCAGAACATGTCCTATCAACCGATCCCTTCTTCTAGTCAAGCTGTGCTACAAAATCCTCTTCTCCCCAATTCTATTCAATACCTCCTCATTAGTTATGTGATCTACCCATCTAATCTTCAGCATTCTTCTGTAGCACCACATTTCGAAAGCTTCTTTTCTCTTCTCGTTCATACTATTTATCGTCCATGTTTCACTTCCATACATGGTTACACTCCATACAAATACTTTCAGAAACGACTTCCTGATACTTAAATCAATACTGGATGTTAACAAATTTCTCTTCATCAGAAACGCTTTCCTTGCCATTCCCAGTCTATATTTTATATCCTCTCTACTTCGACCATCATCGGTTATTTAACTCCCTAAATAGCAAAACTAGTTTTCCACTTTAAGTGTCTCATTTCCTAATCTAATTCCCTCAGTATCACCCTAGTTAACTCGACGACATTCCATTATCCTTGTTTTGCTTTTGTTGATGTTCATCTTATATCCTCCTTTCAAGACACTGTCCATTCCGTTCAATTGCTCTTCCAAGTCCTTTGCTGTCCCTGATAGAATTACAATGTCATCGGCAATGCCTCTGCGACGTGCATGGCGTCGTCGCTGGCGGCGCAGTGTACCTGTGTATCGCAGTTTGAAGGCTATTGATATTGACCTTGCTGGTCAATTTAATAAACAGCAATTGATTGGAGGTCCGAATGTATTTCGTGGACTCCATCTTAACTTTACCTGTGATGTACAAGCAGTGTTTGGAGGTAGTACTTGGCTCACACTTGCTGTTGTGTGGGGCAATCAAGCTGATTATGGTGGCCTTGAAGCTTTTCCAGATGCTAATATTCTGATTTGGAAGACATGGAGTATTTCGGAGACTACAGGACTGTTGGCTAAACAGCCTTATGGTACTCTAGTTCCAAGTATGCCATTTGTTTTGAGTACTAGAAAGAAGAAAAAATTAAATGCTGATGAATACCTCTTTATATGGGCCAAAATTGATAATAGCAATTGTAAAATAAAGATCAACGGAGATTGTTTGATATATTATAGACAATAAAGTTCCTTATCTCCTTTCCTTACCTCCTTTCCAAAAAAGATATTGATTCAGGTGGTTATGGGTCGCACCAGACCGCTCTACAGATTTTTTTTTTTTTTTTTGAAGCTGGCTCTCTGGTTCGCTCGCTAGGCGGGTGACCTTGAACGGGACTTAGCCGCTGTCGATTTCTCCATGGATTTTAATACCCACTCCGAATTATTCTTTTGTTTCCTTTACTGCTTGCTCAATATACAGATTAAATAACATCGGGTAGAGGCTACAACCCTGTCTCAGTCCCTTCCCAACCACTGCTTCTCTGTCATGTCCCTCAACTCTCATAATTGCCATCTGGTTTCTGTACAAATTGTAAATAGCCTTTCGCTCCCTGTATTTTACCCCTGCCACCTTCAGAATTTGAAAGAGAGTATTCCAGTCAATATTGTCAAAAGCTTTCTCTAAGTCTACAAATGCTAGAAATGTAGGTTTGCTTTTTCTTAATCTAGCTAAGCCGTAGTGTCAGTATTGCTTCACATGTTCGAACATTTCTATGGAATTATAGCTGATCTTCCCCGAGGTCAGATTCTGCCAACTTTTCCATTCATCTGTAAAGAATTCGCGTTAGTGTTTTGCAGCTGAGACCTATTAAACTGATAGTTCGGTAATTTTCACATCTGTCAACACCTGCTTTCTTTGGGATTGGAATTATTATATTCTTCTTGACGTCAGAGGGTATTTCGCCTGTCTCATACATCTTACTCACCAGATGGTAGAGTTTTGTCAGGACTGGCTCTCCCAAGGCTGTCAGTAGTTCTAATGAAATGTATGTGACAATATTCTGCACATTGCTTAAACACCAGATTTAATAACTCCCGTAACAGTTCGTGTTCAATGATAAGGGGTATCCATCCATCAGGGATTAGAAGGAGGAAGTGCTAAGCACGTGGCTGCCGCATTTCAGTCTCATCACTTGTATCGGAGTGGGTGAATGGCTTGCCTCTTCCACTTAGAAGACTGACTGAACTTTTATCAAATGATCTACAGTTACAGCGCACTCATTTATCAGCATGAATTGCAAACTGTAACTTAGGCCCAACCTGCTGCATCTTCATTATTTGATGAAGGATATTTGTCTTGTTCATTTATGTACCGAATATCATTGCATGATTACAGCTAATGTACCTGTCAACTCCTCCCTCTCCATCACAGATATCTCATGTCAGTCATTCATCTTGAAGACTTAAACACAAACTGAACGAATTTGCCACTATTTTTCCCCAGACCACATACTTGGATTACATTACATGAGGGGAGGGGGAGGGGAGGGGGTGACGCCAACAGAGCCCTCTGCTGATGGTGTTGTGAACCAGGTCAGTTGGACTCTGGACGTCAAGGTGCACACACTGGATGGAGCTAGTGTGTAGTGCTCGATCAATGATAATTCAAATTTTTTAAATGAACAATATACTGCAACGCACACAAAATAAAGTCTTACATCTGTCATATCCTGCAGCCTAGCACACAATGAGTCCTTTCAAAACCAATCTCCAGTTGGGGGAGAGGGGTTGGGGAGGGGGAGAGGAGGGGAGTTGAAGAGTTAGGTTAGTGGAGGAAGCCTAACTGATTTATTTTCCTGCCAAAATTTGACATCCTGCAATGTTGCCATTTTGGATCCGCCATCTTGAATAAATTTGGCAACCATGCAGAGTGTGGTGGTTCCCCTGTTACCCTACTACTACTGGTCACTGGTACTCCAGTACTGGCACTGGGATGGGTTGACGTCTGAACTGGTCGCACATACGTTTTATAGGCTACAGATCTGTGGCTCTCACTTCCCACTGCTATCCCCCATCATTATGTATATTAATACCCAAGTCGCTGCCTTACTATGGTCATCTGGCGTAGTGCAGATCGGCGATTCATCGTCGAACACAATGACATGCCATTCAGCAGGAGTCTATGCTTCCCACTCACAGTATCACTCCAAAATCAGTCGTTTGTGTTGTGAGGCTAATGGCAGCCCACACATGGGACAGTAATTCCCCAGTACAGCTGCTGCTAGTCTCCAACATTGGTGCGGGATCACACAGAATGTTGCAAGGAGTCCATTACTTCTTCGCAGATACCAGGTGCAGATGTGAAGAGATTATGGTGTGGTTTGTGCATGAGCCTTTCTTTTGGTGGTCAGACGTGATCGCCCAGAACATTGAAGGCTAGTATACCTGCTATACGGTCAGTGTCACATCCGAATGCCCCAAATATCTGGATATTTCGTGATTCGACCAGTCGACGAAACGGAGACCCATAAGGAGGCCCTTTCAAATTCTGTTAGGTACTGATGAAGCTCTTACAGGAGTACATGACATCTCTGTGGCATTCACAGTCATCGTTCAACATTCGAAACTGTTCATGCACTGTATAAACGCTACCATGCCTAGTATCAACACTAATTTAAACACGAGCAATACTAATGCACTCTCGTGACTATTCTATGGGTCACACAGGACTGCAGCTCTAGTTGTTTACATATACGCTAATGTTGTGTACGAATATGAAATTACATCGACACCCATTCAAGTCTTCTTGGTCTACGTTTTCATCTGGCAGTGTACAGTACTAGGCTATTTTTTAGACATAGCCGTTACTTTCATTTTCTTTGGTTCTCAGAACAAATTTATAGTCACAAGCATAACTACATTCTACCTGCTTTTGGAATATGGTCGAACCAATGAAGTTCGTATGGGGGACAATGAAAAAGAAATGGTATCAGTTTGTCTCCATAGAATTCAATCGCTAGCCCGCACTTCAAGGAGTCAACTTCCCTCTGGGAACGTCCTGCCATTGGAATAAAATGAAACCAATATGGGAGCTGCAAGTAAACAATTGTCTGCATACGCACTCAGCAAGTGGAAGATGGTATTAAGACAGGAGCAGTACATGATGTGATACATGAAAGAGCACATCAGCGAATATGTGATTCATACATGGCGTTTGCGGAATGACTGTAAATAAGGAACAGAAAATAATAATATACTTGCTAGAATGAAAAGACACCGGCAGTCACCCGATGACGATATCGACCGAATGTTTCCTCATTTCGTGCTCTCTGATTTCCGGAATCTTTTCAACAGGCATAAGAGGTCTCTGAAAATAAAAGTCCTGTTACTTCTGAATGAACAGTCGGACAAAGAAGAGAAAGATGTACCGAAATCGTTCCCGTCTTCGTGAGCTTCTTCTCGTTGTTCGAATCCCAAAGTAATGTCCATAACTAAAGATACACAATCAATTACGACGAGTTTCATTTGAAATTCAGAAATTTTCCCGTAAATGACATTCCATCTAAATGATATGCAAGAATGTGGGATTAAGTTGTTATAAAAACTATTCTACCTTTGTTCACATGTAATTAATATTTACTAGCAACCCGCTCGAGCTTCTTACGGATATCTCAATGTGTCTAGGGCTGGACGACTTCTCTGGCGTAGCGGTAGTAAATTAAACACACTGACTTGCCTAGTGAGTTAGTTTCCTTCACATAAAGACAGAAAAACTTGGTTGGGCTGTATACTTTACTGGGTTTCCAGACACCACCTCCTTTGTAGCTAAGCAGCACGTAGCACCAAGCACTGTCATGAGAAGTCACTCCAAAAGCCAATTAATATGGGAAAGATAACATGTATCACGCATTGGTTTCAAAATGGCTCTGAGCACTATGGGACTCAACTGCTGTGGTCATCAGTCGCCTAGAACTTAGAACTACTTAAACCTCACTAACCTAAGGACATCACACATACCCATGCCCGAGGCAGGATTCGAACTTGCGACCGTAGCAACAGCGCGGCTCCGGACTGGAGTACCTAGAACCGTACGGCCACCCGGCCGGCACACGCATTGGTTCAAATGGCTCTGAGCACTATGGGACTTAACATCTGAGGTCATCAGTCCCCTAGAACTTAGAACTACTTAAACCTAACTAACCTAAGGACATCACACACATCCATGCTCGAGGCAGGATTCGAACTTGCGACCGTAGCAGCAGCGCGGTTCTGGACTAAGGCGCCTAGAACTGCTCAGCTATCACGCATTCATCATTACTATAAAGACAAATGATTTACACAGACCCTCCTCGAAAATCAGAATATGTATTAGCAAAAACCCTATCAAAGTCCCTAAAATAGTTCCTGAGATTAGCCTTCATATAGAGACAGAAAAACACGCCAGGAGACTATGAATTAGTGATATACACTTTGAGGTGAAAAAGAGATAAAATGCATCATGGAAGAACTATACGAATGGAATAAAAACACACGGAATAGGACGGAAATTGGTAGATGTGACGTACATGTGCAGACAAACCAATTATTGTAATTTAGGAAAATTTCTTTTCATAGCAGGACTCCTTTAGTTGCCATCCACATTCTACGCCCCATGGGGTGACCAAAGACATTGCTAGCTCGATCATAACCACCTATGGGGAGCTAACATACACTTACAAGCGATAACATTGGCAAACCCTTGCATATCAACAATACTGACTGGGTATGCCAGCTGCTATCACAGTCGACCAACAGGCTACGGCAGGGAAGCAGGGAAGCTCGTACACTAACGCATATACTAACAGCTAACACTACACTATATTGTGAATCCGATATACGAGCTATCGGACATTTACTGCTGAAGCCAACTGTGAAAATGTATGCTGATGCTCCAGCAGCAGCCGGAGAGTAACAGTGCTTCGCAACGTCAAAGATATCCGCCTACATGATACCCACTACTAACAAAAGTTGCCCTTGCATGACCTATCGCAGGCAGCAAGAAATCCGCTACTGCTCTTACAGCCCGACCCAACTATTGCAGGGGCTTTCTCCCCTTGGTTCTTCCCTTGGCCCTTTTTTCCTTCTGCCCTTCAAACAACTACCCATCGTTCAACTTTCGACCCAATCTAACTCCAGGTGAGCACGTAGTAATGGTTAATCATTACCACCCGTACGCAAACATCGCACTACTCACATCCTGCCAGACCTCACTTAGTGAAATCTAACCAATGTGCAGAGATGACAGTAGACATTTTGTGTTGGGCATCATGCCGGTGTGAGCTTGGTGGCGCTCCAAATTATATTTTAAAAAATTAGAGCGTATAAAGCATTATGGGCGGAGCCCTCCAACCAGCTCGTTATTCTGATTGTCTAACACAAAAGTTGGACATAATTTGGCATGATATCCAATAGAGGACATCCAACAACTCTATGATTCAGTGCCAAGACAAATAACTGCTTGCATAAGAGGCAAAGGAGGACCAACGTGTTATTCACTTGCTCAATTTCTGAAGGTCTTCCTATTTAATAAATCATCCAATTTTTCAGAGACTGTAACCATTTCTTTGTCTGTACATTTACGTCGCATCTATCGTTTTCTGTCCCATCCAGACCATTTATGTGTTGCTCGTTGTCATCTATCTTTTGTTCATATCTACAGTATCTAATTAGGTGAACAAACACCCTGAAGATGTTTGCTTGCAACAGGGACCGAAACGTCGGTAGTTTTATGTACACTATTTGATCAAAAGTATTCGGACTCCCCCCAAAATATACGCTTTTCATATTAAATGCATTGTGCTGCTACCTACTACCAGTTACTCCATATCAATGACCTCAGTAGTCATTAGAAATCGTGAGAGAACAGAATGGGGCGCTCCGCGGAGCTCACAGACTTCGAAAGTGATCAGGTCATTGGGTGTCACTTCTGTTATACGACTGTACGCGAGATTTCCACACCCATAGACATCCCTACGTCCACTCTTTCCGATGTGATCGTGAAGTAGAAACGTGAAGGCACATGTACAGCATAAAAGCGTACATCCAGACCTCTTCTGTTGATTGACAAAGACCGCCTACAGTTGAAAAGGGTCGTAATGAGCAAGGGGCAGATATATCCATGAATTCCAAACTGTATTAGGAACCGCTGCAAGTACTACGATAGTTAGACGGGAGGTAAGAAAACTTGTATTTCATGGCCGAGGGGCTTCTCATAAGCCACACATCACACTGATAAATGCCAAACGACCCCTCGTTTGTGTAAGGAGCGCAAGCATTGGACGATTGAACAGTGTGGAGTGACGAATCACGGTACACAATGTGGCGATCCGATGGCAGGGTGTGGTTATGGCGAATTCCCAGCGAACGTCATCTGCCAGCGTGTATAGTGCCAACAGCAAAATTCGGAGGAGGTAGTATTATGGTGTGGTGGTGTTTTTCATGGAGAGGGCTCACACTCCTTGTTGTTTTGCGTGGCACTGTCACAGCACAGGCCTACACCGATGTTTTAAGCACCTTCTTGCTTCCAACTGTTGAAGAGCAACACGGGGATGGCGATTGCATCTCTCAACACGATCGAGCACCTGTTCATAATGCACGGCCTATGGTCGAATGGTTACACGATAATAACGTCCCTGTAATGGACTGGGCTGCACAAAGTCCTGACCTGAATCCAAGGGACACCTGTGGGATGTTTTGGAGCGCCGACTTCGTGCCTGGTCTCAACGACCGACTTCGATAGCTCTCCTCAGTACAGCACTCTGCAAAGAATGGGCTGCCATTCCCCAACCTTGCAGCACCTGGCTGAACGTATGCCTACGAGAGTGGAAGCTATCAAGGCTAAGGGTGGACCAACACAATATTGAATTCCAGCATTACCGATGGAGGGCGCCAATAACTTGTAAGTCGTTTTCAGCCAGGTATCCGGATGCTTTTGACCACATAGCGTATATTGAAAATGCGGTCACAAACCCAGAAAAATTTTACTGGGAGTGATAATGGGCGCGGAAGCCTATGTTTACACTTTTATCGTTACGTTTTAAACCAACATGTCCACCGCTTCTTCCACCACATTTTCCGTATGTAGACCAAGGAAACTTCAACAGATGCCCTCTTCCTGATCAGAAACCTGTGATGGTATCACGTCGTCGTGTCTACCACAGTCCTCGCCCCCAAATGAATTCTTGGCTCAAGACTCTAAAACCTCTCTCAGTCCCCTGACACTTTCTCATTCCCTCCTCTTCCAGTCAGCACTTATCCATCACATATACACCCTTCCCCACCATCTCTCTCCGACGTAGAGATTCAATCCATGTCTGTTCTTATATTATCCTTCAAACTTCTATGCTCCTTTCTATCGTAATAACACCACAGCACTAATTGGAGCCTGCGAGAAGCAGCATCGACTTCTTCGTCAAAGCACCTGCCTAACCATTGCCAACTCTGTTTTAATAGTAAATCATCGAATTTAATTTTTATTGCATTTTAATTATTTCATTTTAACCCCTGTAAGTCTAAAAACCTTGCTTTTGTATTAACGTAACTTCGTCGGAGAACAGCAATGTGGATGCAGACCCCCCCGCGCTAGTGTACGTTTTCTTTTGCCAATAACAGAACAGTCGCACCTAGTATTCTACTTTGCGCTGTATCTGACGTGTCGTTCTAATGTATACAAAATTTCATAAAGTCGAACTAAGAGCCGATTTCTATTTTGTGATTCTAATGCATTTCAAAATCGTATGTCGTGTAAAACTAGGTAATCATCTGAGTATGGTTATGTGTCGTATTATTGCCCACACCCTCACTTATTTAGCTGCTGTTTCAAAGTCGCATCGCTGAACACAATGCTGTCAAATGGACGGTTGTGATTACGAAATGTTACTCATTACAGTTGATGATATCAGGAAGACAGCACTTTGTGCATACACGGCGTTTGAAAAACTTCTGAAGGTCACGCCTTGTATGACGAATGGTTTAAACTGCTGTCAAGTCTCTCCAGAAGATTGTCCGTTACAAGTAACGTGACGTGAGCTATATCAGTAAAGGCTGACGGATGTGTGGACCCGAAGTGCAATTAGAGCATTTCCGGCCAAAAGTCCTCCTGGGGATTTGTTGTTTGGTAAGATATTCTCCGTATGATTTGACGTTTACGGCGCTGCATGAGACATCGGACAAAGATTGCTGCCATGATTCTGTTGATGCGACCATGGTCACCGGAGCTAAATAGTCTATCGAGAAGGCAAGAAGGGCATTTCTGTTTAGCAGAAGAAAAAGACGATAACACCTTACTTGAAGCATGAAACGAGTTCATTCAATCTGAAACTCGACAGATGTGGTCAGAATCGACACACACCATAAATCGCGATCCACATGAATGCGTACTTAGCAAGACAATAAAAGACGGCACACCCTCAAATTGGTTTAATGGTAGCATTCAAAAACAGATCTTGTTACGAACTCGTTTGAAATGAGAATGTACGCATACTGATAAAAAAAAATTCAGAGCAAATTGGTTACCGATAAGGTCTATGATCACGAAACCTATTTTGAGTAGAAACATTAGACTTGCGTGACTTTCGTGAGGAATGAGAAGAACATTTCTAATTGATACATTAAACGTGTCGAATTTTGTTCCTAACAAACAGTATTTGCGCGAAATGTTCATCTTGGACCTCAAGAAGTCTGCTGCGGAAAGTCATCGTCTACTAGTACAAGCGTTTGGAGCACATGCTCTGTTGGAAACAATATGCAGAGATTGATTTCGACAGTTCAGAGACACCCGATTTTGAGGCGCGTGATGAAATTCGTCCTCGTTGATGCTGTGTATTATGAACTGCTGAAATCGGGTCAAATGGTGAGTGCTCGCCACGAAGCACAATTACTCAAACTGAATCGCGCAGAGAGAAACTCCCGCAATATGTTCATAGACATGACAGAGTCATTCTGCGCTCCGTGACAGCGGCAAACTGCATGTTACAAATCTCGTGAAGGAAAACTTGAAGGGACTTTGATAAGATGTCTTACCCCCACCCCCTTTCCCCTCACCACATTCGCCAGACATCTCCGGATCCGATTACAATATGTTTCGGACCCTGGGCTCTCTAAACAGTTCCTCACATCTGAGTTGATCCATTATAAATAGTTCTGAAAGCCTGCGACCGTGAAAACAATAGGTGTGTTTATAAATAACTCATCTACTACCAGTCACGATTTAAAAAATTTTTTTTTCAAACGACGAGCTGGAAATGATTCCCATTTTCAAGTGCGTTTTTTGTGTTTGTTATGCCATTTCTATGTGATGTTGTCGATGTGTGAGAGTCTGCTTCATTTCGTTAAACATCGAAAACATATTCAAATGTTTTCGATGTTTAATTTGTGTAAACAAGTTATGTGTGATGTTTAGTGTATGTGAGACTCTGCACAAGCGGACCATAAGGCAACTTAAAGTCAACGAAATTAAGCAGACTCTCACACATCGACATCATCACATAGAAATGACAAAAGCACTTGTAAATGGGAATCATTTCCCGAAACGTGTCGTGCGAAAAATAAAATTAAGAAAATCGTGACTGGTAACAGATGAGTTATTTATAAACAAGTTTATAGTACCTCACGTCTTTTTACGACCTAGGAAACTGGCTCCACCAGTGGATCACCTCAAAAACTATCTGAAATTCTTATCGGGGAATTGATTTTTTTTCAAAAAGTGGGAAAACGTTATAGCAAATGAACTATTCGATCGGAAATCCATAGTTGTGATTCACATGTGCTCTCAAATAACTGATTACAGTTTCAGAAAAATTCAAGAGAAAGAGCTTCACAAATTGAGGAAGTCAATAATGCGTTCATCTACTTCTGGCCCTTAAGCAAGCAGTTATTGGGCTTGACATTGGTTGATAGAGTTGTTTGATGTCTCCCTGAGGGATATCGTTCGAAATTATTTCCAACTGGCGTATTAGATCGTCAAAATCTCGAGCTGGTTAGAAGGCCCTTGCTACAATGCTCCAAACTTTCTGAGTTGGGGAGGTATCCGGAAATCCTACTGGCGAAGGTAGGGTTTAGCGAGCACAAGCAGCAGAATCTCTCTCCGGGTTCGGGTTGGCGTTATCTTGCTGAAATAAATCCCTGAATGAGTTGTCACGAATGACAACAAAACAAGCCGTAGAATATCGTCGATTTGCCGCTATGGTGTAATGGTGCCTCCGATGACAATAAAAGGGGTCCTGCTTTAAAAAGAAATGGAGGCCATCACTACTGGTTATCAGGCCATATAGGGAGCGACAGCCAGATTGATGTCCTACTGCTGCCCGGGTGGTTTCCAGCCACGTCTTCACTTTTCATCGGGGGTCAGTTCGAACCGAGAGTCACCACTGAAAGTTCTACTCCAATAAGTGAGATTCCAGGTCGAAGACGTGTCTGGAGAATCACCAGGCAACAGTGTGATACCAACTAGATTGTAGCCCGCCATATGGCAGATATGTTCTCCTGAGAGATATCTGTTTTATATCGCCAAAATGCTTCATTCTCCAAACGTTCTCAGTTGGAGAGGTATCCGGCTACCTTGCTACTCAAGATTGGGAAGCACGAAGACAAGCAGTGTAGAATCTCTTGCTGTGTGCGGCTGGGCAAATCTTGCTAAAATGCAAGTGTAGTATGGCTTGTCATGAAGGGCACCAAACGAGGTGTAGAATGTCGTCGACATACCGCTCAGCTCTAAGGGTGGTTGAAATGGCTCTAAGCACTACGGGACTCAACATTTGAGGTCATCAGTCCCCTAGACTTAGAACTACTTAGACCTAACTGACCTAAGGACATCACACATATCCATGCACGGGGCAGGATTCGAGCCTGCGAGCGTAGCAGCAGCGCGGCTCCGGATTGAAGCGCCGAGAACCGCTCGACCAGAGTTCTAAGGGTGCCGCGGATGACAACTAAAGGGGTCCTGCTGTGAGAAGAAATGGCTGGACGGTAGTGAGATACCTACCTGACTATTGCCAGTAGTACGGCCCGACAACCAGGAGTGATGGTGCCGTTTCTTTGCGTAGCAGGATCCCTTTGTTTGTCCACGCGGCACCTCTACAGGAGAGCGGTACGTCGACGACGTCGTACGCCTCTTTTTCTAGGCCTTATGGCAGCTATCCCGGTCTTATTTTTCCGCAAGATAATGTCCGCCCGTGCACGGGGAGAATTTCTACTGCTTGTCTTCGTGCTTAACGATCTTCCCTTGGTCAGCAAGGTCAACGTATCTGTCCCCTATTGAGAAAGTTTGGCGCATCATTGGCAGGGCCCTCCAACCACCTTTTGACGATCTTTCTAGCTGATTAGCAGGATTTGGCATCCGAGGACATCCAACGACTCTATCAATCAAGCCAAGCCGAATAACTGCTTGCACAAGGGCCAGCGGTTGACCAACTCGTTGCTGACTTTGCTGAATTTGTGAAGCTCTTTGTCTTGAATAAATCATACAGTTCTTCTGAAATTCTAAGCATTTGTTTGTCTGTATACGTACATCACATCTGATGTGTTATTTCTTTTGACACATCGAAATTAAACACATAACCAGTTTGTAGTTGCCATACACTTCTTTATTAGAAACACATGCTCTTAATGAAATTAACAATAAAAACGATTATAATAAAAGGCACCTGCCCTACAGAACCCCATCAGGACTCAGATTAAAACATTAATCTATGTAAGTCCGATAGACACAGATCTTTCAAAATTTACTCAAACAACTTTCAGTTTTGTACTAATTAAAACAATGTTTATAAAACCACCATTAACAAAATTTAACTAACTTTACTGAATCATACAAACCTTACATAGAACCTGGTTTTCACGTAACTCATATCAAATTCTAAAACTACTTCCAACAACAAAGACATCTTCCATGGACTGATCTTAAGCAATTCTAACAAATTAAAAGTATTATCAGATTAATATACTCAACTAGGCTTCTCTTCAGTATTACTTACAGGTTCGAGGATCACACACATTTCATCCCCAGAATATAATAATAGCATATTAAATACTTTAAAAAGGGCTGTTTCGATTTTACGTTGAAAATGAGTGATGGGCGCGAGCACACCGAAAGGTTCTAACATACAGGAGGTTCACGGACGAGAAGGTGAAATAAAACTATACTGAACTTTGACCTACAATTAAGGTTCCTGAAAACCACCGGAAAGGTGGAATTGCAAGACACTAACAACGTAACCATAGACACCGATCCAGGTACTTAAATTTCCCTCTTCCACGGTGACACCCCGATCGGAGTTTCCTCGCGTCGACCACTGCCAATTATCTGAAACATAAACACAGCACCGGGAGGAAACATTCTGGCGCATCAGATACACAAAACATATATGCCCAACTGGTTATAAATATACCTTTAATTATGCACGGCACAAAATGAACCCAAGCAGAACTAACCTACGCGACCATTTGCCCAGTAACGGCACTTAAAATTTGTTTAGAGAATTCTCTAGAACAAACAAATAAAATAATAACATAGAAAAAGGAAATAGGGAAAATTATTTCGGCCCGCTCTCAAACGCCAGGCACATACTTACGTACTACTTGGTGCGACCTCTAGCTACGCATTAAGCACGGCTTCATGTCTGTTTGTTGTGCGTAGCTAGGATTTCCTTAAATGCCGTCAACTTATCAGGCGGCCAGACCAAATACAGTAACAAGTAACTGAAACAATCAAGATAGTTTTCAGTGCATTCGAGTATTCAATTAACATGAACAGAACTCACCAAGGAACAATTCGACGACGCCAGTTCATTCACATTGAGTAACATGTGACAGACGCGAAGGGTATCTGTTCTTCAAATCTCAAAGAAATACCAGTCATCGTCGGCAGCGGATTTGCTTTCCAACGGCTAAACACGTCGCAGCAGCTGCCCATGCTCCTCCGTCGTACCGACTCGGCCACTCGCCACGCTGCATACATCCACAGTGTCACACGTCACTGTCGCTCACACAGCTGATACCGCAACTCAAGCCCCCCACCAGAGCACCCGCGACGCAGTTAAATAGCCATCCGCCAAAGGTGTGAATAAGACAAGCAAGCATCGAAAATCGACTCACAAGGATCTGGATGACAATCGATGGAGACTGGCGCCAGCAGCGCACCAGCTCAACATCGAACCGCATTCGGGTAATTTTTTGGTTGTGCGTCTTCTTTTTATCTTATACTGTATATCTCACGAAACTACCATGACGGAAAAGTTAGCGAAATTCGAGCGGATACAAAACAGTAAAACCATCTTTTTCGTCGTGCGTCATCCGAGAATGAAACAGAAAAAAGGAGTGAAGGCGGAATGACTCAGGTACACCTTATACCCTCCGCCTAAAGCTGTAGATGTAGCGCAGGACACTGACTCATTAGATACACAGTTGAGCCAGACGCGAAAGCAATCACGGTGCCACATCTCCTCTCCGTAAAGAACCAGTTACGCTAACGACAAATATTTCTATAAAAATGTTCCCTTTCAAAAACACTCACATATCATTTCAACAAGAGATTTCCAGTTGTTTTTAAACTATGCGTGATTGTGCGGATAACAAAAAGTTGTTAGAAAGTATTTGAACAATCCATGACGTCTCCAATAAGGTCTTAATATGTTGTTGTTGTTGTGGTCTTCAGTCCTGAGACTGGTTTGATGCAGCTCTCCATGCTACTCTATCCTATGCAAGCTTCTTCATCTCCCAGTACCTACTGCAACCTACATCCTTCTGAATCTGCTTAGTGTATTCATCTCTTGGTCTCCCTCTACGATTTTTACCCTCCACGCTGCCCTGCAATACTAAATTGGTGATTCCTTGATGCCTCAGAACATGTCCTACCAACCGATCCCTTCTTCTGGTCAAGTTGTGCCACAAACGTCTCTTCTCCCCAATCCTATTCAATACTTCCTCATTAGTTATGTGACCTACCCATCTAATCTTCAGCATTCTTCTGTAGCACCACATTTCGAAAGCTTCTATTCTCTTCTCGTCCATACTATTTATCGTCCATGTTTCACTTCCATACATGGCTACACTCCATACAAATACTTTCAGAAACGACTTCCTGACGCTTAAATCTATACTGGATGTTAACAAATTTCTCTTCCTCAGAAACGCTTTCCTTGCCATTGCCAGTCTACATTTTATATCCTTTCTACTTCAAGCATCATCAGTTATTTTGCTCCCCAAATAGCAAAACTCCTTTACTACACAATTACAATGTCATCGGCGAACCTCAACGTTTTTATTTCTTCTCCATGGATTTTAATACCTATTCCGAATTTTTCTTTTGTTTCCTTTACTGCTTGCTCAATATACAGATCGAATAACATCAGGGACAGGCTACAACCCTGCCTCACTCCCTTCCCAACCACTGCTTTCCTTTCATGCCCCTCGACTCTTATAACTGCCATCTGTTTTCTGTGCAAATTGTAAATAGCCTTTCGCTCCCTGTATTTTACCCCAGCCATATTTTGAATTTGAAAGAGCGTAATCCAGTTAACATTTTCGAAAGCTTTCTCTAAGTCTACAAATGTTAGAAACGTAGGTTTGCCTTTCGTTAATCTATTTTCTAAGATAAGTCGTAGGGTCAGTATTGCCTCATGTGTTCCAACATTTCTGCGGAATCCAACCCAGGTTCCCAGATGAATCATGATGCCTCAAAAAGAAACATTATTTTCACGACGATTCTGATGGTGTACTCAGATTTTCAATATCTTTATTAGTTTAAAGTACCTGACGGTAAATTATACAAGTAACACCCAGCAACAAATTTCCAAAATATAAACGCTTCATCCATTTTGTCGATCGACGTGTCTTTAGAAATATATTAGTGCAAACCTAATTGGCATGAATTACAGGCATGTAACTTCAATAGTACATGAGTTATTTCAGGTAAAAGTGGAAGATTACTATTGATCGCGTCAGGCCATAAGTACGCCAGAATTACTCGACAAAACGGTAGCAGCATGCTTATAAATATATTTATTCATCTATGTCTTTGTTTATATCCGATATACACGGTGTTACAAAAAGGTACGGCCAAACTTTCAGGAAACATTCCTCACACACAAAGAAAGAAAATATGTCATGCGGACATGTGTCCGGAAACGCTTACTTTCGATGTTAGAGCTCATTTTATTACTTCTCTTCAAATCACATTAATCATGGAATGGAAACACACAGCAACAGAACGTACTAGCGTGACTTCAAACACTTTGTTACAGGAAATGTTCAAAATGTCCTCCGTTAACGAGGATACGTGCATCCACCCTCCGTCGCATGGAATCCCTGATGCGCTGATGCAGCCCTGGAGAATGGCGTATTCTATCACAAACGTCCACAATACGAGCACGAAGAGTCTCTACATTTGGTACCGGTATTGCGTAGACAAGAACTTTCAAATGCCCCCATAAATGAAAGTCAAGAGGGTTGAGGTCAGGAGAGCGTGGAGGCCATGGAATTGGTCGGCCTCTACCAATCCATCGGTCACCGAATCTGCTGCTGAGAAGCGTACGAACACTTCGACTGAAATGTGCAGCAGCTCCATCGAGCATGACCCACGTGTTGTGTCGTACTTGTAAAGGCACATGTTCTAGCAGCACAGGTAGAGTATCCCGTATGAAATCATGGCGGTGAATCGATGAAGCACAGTACATACTGACGAAACTAAAATGAGGTCTAACATGGAAATTAAGCGTTTCCGGACACATGTCCACACATCTTTTCTTTATTTGTGTGTGAGGAATGTTTCCTGACAGTTTGGCAGTACCTTTTTTTAACACCCTGTATACTGTTCTTGAAGAAATTGGTTATTTAAAGTCATTAATATAGTACCTGCAGATTTTATTTAATTGCAATTTTTTATTTATAAATTTATGTTACTTTCATAATTCTCAATATTCGAGTGATAGAAACCTTCGAGCATTCGATACATGTGAGTATTCTTATCGTATACTGTAGACTCAGCAGTATTTGGCCTGTAATGCGTCAACGACGTACCCTAGCCCCTAAACAACGAAACCAGCCAAAAATTTTAATACTTCAACATTGAGTCGGAGGGTACGTAGTTGAAGGCCACCTCATTTCATGCATTTTCTGTTTGAAAGCCCGCATTCTTTTAAAGTGCCATTCTGCCACTCGGGAGGCCACAATTTGACAAATGGCTCAAATACCTCTGAGCACTATGGGACTCAACATCTGAGGTCATAAATCCCCTAGAGCTTAGAACTACGTAAACCTAACTAACATAAGGACATCACAAACATCCATGCCCGAGGCAGGATTCGAACCTGCGACGGTAGCGGTCGCACGGTTCCAGACTAAAGCGCCAGAACCGCTCGTCCACCCCGGCCGGCCACAATTTGACACGTTTTAAACTCGCTCAGGTGGCTATAGGAATCACGAGCGCGTCTCCATGCCATGGTTGCCTGATAGCTTCACAAGTTTACACCAGATTGAGCCTTTTGGCTTTTTTTTCTTTATTGTATTTTAATTCCCCATTGGGGCGGGCTGGCAGCAGCATATGCGCTGCTCTTCAGCCGAAATACATAGAACAAACATTAGAAGTCATTTAAAAATAACAAAGGAGAGTATATGGTGAACATACACTACTGCGAATTGAAATAATAACACCGTGAATTCATTGTCCCAGGAAGGGGAAACTTTATTGACACATTTCTGGGGTCAGATACATCACATGATCACACTGACAGAACCACAGGCACATAGACACTGGCAACAGAGCATGCACAATGTCGGCACTAGTACAGTGTATATCCACCTTTCGCAGCTATGCAGGCTGCTATTCTCCCATGGAGACGATCGTAGAGATGCTGGATGTAGTCCTGTGGAACGGCTTGCCATGCCATTTCCACCTGGCGCCTCAGTTGGACCAGCGTTAGTGCTGGACGTGCAGACCGCGTGAGACGACGCTGCATCCAGTCCCAAACATGCTCAATGGGGGACAGATCCGGAGATCTTGCTGGCCAGGGTAGTTGACTTACACCTTCTAGAGCACGTTGGGTGGAACGGGAAACATGTGGACGTGCATTGTCCTGTTGGAACAGCAAGTTCCCTTGCCGGTCTAGGAATGGTAGAACGATGGGTTCGATGACGGTTTGGATGTACCGTGCACTAGTCAGTGTCCCCTCGACGATCACCAGAGGTGTACGGCCAGTGTAGGAGATCGCTCCCCACACCATGATGCTGGTTGTTGGCCCTGTGTGCCTCGGTCGTATGCAGTGCTGATTGTGGCGCTCACCTGCACGGCGCCAAACACGCATACGACCATCATTGGCACCAAGGCAGAAGCAACTCTCATCGCTGAAGACAACACGTCTCCATTCGTCCCTCCATTCACGCCTGTCGCGACACCACTGGAGGCGGGCTGCACGATGTTGGGGCGTGAGTGGAAGACGGCCTAACGGTGTGCTTCATGGAAACGGTTGCGAATGGTCCTCGCCGATACCCCAGGAGCAACAGTGTCCCTAATTTGCTGGGAAGTGGCGGTGCGGTCCCCTACGGCACTGCGTAGGATCCTACGGTCTTGGCGTGCATCCGTGCGTTGCTGCGGTCCGGTCCCAGGTCGACGGGCACGTGCACCTTCTGCCGACCACTGGCGACAACCTCGATGTAGTGTGGAGACCTCACGCCCCACGTGTTGAGAAATTCGGCGGTACGTCCACCCGGCCTCCCGCATGCCCACTATACGCCCTCGCTCAAAGTCCGTCAACTGCACATACGGTTCACGTCCACGCTGTCGCGGCATGCTACCAGTGTTAAAGACTGCGATGGAGCTCCGTATGCCACGGCAAACTGGCTGACACTGACGGCGGTGATGCACAAATGCTGCGCAGCTAGCGCCATTCGAAGGCCAACACCGCGGTTCCTGGTGTGTCCGCTGTGCCGGGCGTGTGATCATTGTTTGTACTGCCCTCTCGCAGTGTCCGGAGCAAGTATGGTGGGTCTGACACACTGGTGTCAATGTGTTCTTTTTTCCATTTCCAGGAGTGTAGATATAAAGAAGGGGGAACATCATGGAAGGTAATAGACAAAAAACGGGGTGACTGTAAAATGGAGATAAAAAATTATTTAAAAGTAGCACACGCCAAAAGCCACACACTGCGACAATTAAAAGAACACAAGGCACAGTATGACTAGAGCATAGAAGGTATCGACGGATGGCGTAGCACATAACAAACACTGACCGCGATCCTCAAGGCAGTACACAATTAAAATCACACCTCTTGCCGCACAGGAGAAACAGCACTAAACACAACACTGATGTGGCACACTGACGATGATCAAAACGGAGGATCTGACAGGCGCAAGGAGATGAGAGAGCCTTTTGGCTGTCAGCATTCCCCATTAAAGGATAAAAACAGATGCCGCTCTGTAAGCTATGCGACTACGCCATCTCTTGTCGAACCACGTTGAAACCATTATCAATACATCTTCTATCCCCAGGTGGCATATGCCGTCATCGAATCGAAAGCGACATTGTCTTTCCAGGTTCACTATTCTTTTCCGCTAGTGTGTTTTTCTTCATATTGGATTTTGTGGAGTTTTCATATATTTTATTGTCTGGGTGGAAATTATTGTGGCCGAGGACAGTAGATAATAACTTCTAGCAATTGTATAAAATGAATGTAAGTTTGTGCTTCAGTATCTGAACCGCAATCAGTGTATCGTCTGAAGGTCGTTACTGAACGTCAAGTTGCGGGCGCTACGCCAAATTCTTCTTGATAACGGTAACAGACGCATCTATTTTGCTCGCAGTACTTTCCGCACTTTGTAGGAATTATACTAATTTGGATTTGTAGTTACCATCGCAACAACAAAAGCGTCGAGGTCGCATACCTGAATCTGATAATCACGGGCAGGTGATCCAGCTGCCATTGGAAACGATAGCAGTAGCAATCACCTTATCTCGCAATCAGTACATTCAGAGGCCACTACAGATTACTGCTGATCGGCCGATTAGCGTCCGTGCCACAAGTGGGAATCGAGAGAGCAGACCTCAGCTGGTAGCGTAACGTTCCGCAGCCTTCGTCAAGAGAGGCTACACCGCAGCCATGGAGAAGGGCAGCAGGCGGATGCAGTACCTGGCCACACTGTCGGGTAAGTAGCCTGCCGGCTACTCCTGCAGACTGACAAAAGTGCAAACTTGTCTTCTCGACTTTAATTTGCAAAGTGTTATCGAGACCGTGTTGATATTCGTGGAAATCCATTCCCACTTCAGTTAAAGCACTCACATAATCTTCGTCCACCATGACAAATTCACATTTTGTATCCACTCCAGCCTTTCTGGGAGAGAAACAGGATGTCAAAAATGCTTTGCTATCATTCTCCATTGACTCAGCTATGAGAGTTATCGTTTAACCGTGGGTTCCATAAATCACTGTAGGCGATGGTCCGTACGTGATGTCTGATGCCTGAAGTTTCAGCTTTGCACTGATTGCAGTGGAGCCAGTATTTACAGTACATTGTTGACATCTGATAAATTTTCTGAATTAAAACTAGGTAGTTTATTCGTCAACGAATCAGTCACAAAAGAATGTTTGACATACCATTTTAATGCAAAGATGATTAGGAACTCCTCTAAGTTGTGTAACCCACAGTACAACCATAGAATAGAAATATCTCTGGAGCGAGGGACGAATGTAAAGTGGAATCTTTTGAAAGAATGTGGAACCTACAAAAGCTTAGAACTGCACAATCTGTAGCGAATTAAGTTTTAAAATATTACCTAAATAAGAAAATGACAATTGACTCCTGCTAGATTTGAACGCCTGTTCTTTATCTTCGTAAACCGTGAGCCTATCCACTTTTCTTTTTAACCACTTTTTTTTGCACACAGGAAAAACACCGAAATATACACTCACATGGCAGTGTATCCCTTCAAAAAACGAAAATATTCACTCTTTTTTCCAAAGAACTTATTGAAGGCAATCAATTAAAATAAAACAAAAGAAGTCATTTCGACAAAACAAAAGGGTGGAATCAGAATAACGTATATGAAGGAATGGGGCGTTAATTTTAACGTGCCCACACATTATTTCCTCCGTCACTTCTACATCATCGAACTTCTAAATCCATAGACGTGTCCACAAAAATAAAAATGGGGGAAGGCAACTCATCCAACGCCTTGTCGATGAAAAACAAGATACAACATATTAGAAAAAAAATTTCATAATAACGGGGCATCCTCAGCCACGTCCAACGGGCGGTAGACATATATTGGGAAAAGGCACACGGATCTGCATCATCACGTAGTGGACATAATGTCCAACAAGCCACATGATGGTATTGTTCTTAGATCGGAGAAGAAGGTTGAATCGGGACGCACGAGAATCTCCCCCGAGATAGCCGCCTCCGACGTCCTGAGGAGAAAAGCCAGTTTTCGGCAAAGCCACCTCCAATGGCCATGACCACAGGAAATCAACCGATGAGATAATGTATCAGTTTCATGGCAACAACTGCAGCGATCCGTTACACTGGGGCCATACGAAAAAGTCGCACGTAGGTAGGTACAATATCATGAACAACTTAGTACCACGAGGACGCCACTTCCATCGGGAAAATCGGGAGGCTGATGTTAGACCAAGCAATCTTCCATTTCATTTCTGGCGACAGGGCTTCCACAGAGGGAATACTATGAGGAATTGTCCAGTGGCTTAACAGCATTTTTAGGGAGACATTCACTTGGGAAAGGATATTTACTCCTAAATAACTGACCTCAAGAAATAATTCCTTAACGTGCCGTAGTTTATAACTAATCCTACCAATATCTACTGGAGGTGTTAAACTCGCCGGTCGGATACAGGCATAAGGGCGAGCTGTAAGTGACTGGGGGGAACGTTGACATGTTAAAACGGTGCGACGGATGAATAAGGCAGAAGCCTTAATCCGAATGTCAGAGAGGTCCTAACCTCCCAGCAGATGAGGGCGCGCCATGACCCCATAACGCACGCAAAATACAGAGTGGCGCCAGATAAACCTGCCACTTAAACTTTGCAACTTGCGGTACATCATCGCACGAAGTGGAACGATTTGTGCAATAAAATAAGCCTTGCTTAACACATACGTTTCCACGGCAGGAACCTTATGAAGAATTGAGAAGGAGCGATGTTCGTGTTCAATGAACGCACCCTGAATCTTGTCCGTGACAGACTTCCAGTTCATCGTAGCCATCTTTAGCGGGCAACTGTCAGTTATAACACCCAACGATCGACATCGGGTGACCTTCAAAGCCCATGGAATTTCAAAAGCGTCAAATCCTCGCAAATTGACTAAACGACATTTCTGGTCACTGACCCGCGCTCCTTTAAGACGACAAAAGGCATCCAAAACTTCAGCATATGCACGAACGGTAAACTTTTCTCCCAGCAGCGACCAAACACCCAAACGAGCAGCTTTAGTTCGCAATAAGCGTTCCAGAAACAGCACGTAGAACGACATGGATAATGGACTCCCTTGAAGGACGCCCTGACACACCGCGATGGGGGAAGTAAGACGGCCATTTACGTCAATGGAAGCCCGAATACCAGTGATTAGAGGGCTAAACAACCGTCGTGCAGCATCGTTAAAACCAACAGTCATCAGTACTCGCATAAGGAATCCATGATTAACGCGGTCGAACGCTTGGTGAAAATCAATGAAAAGCAAAGCGCTGGGCACGGGAATGTTGGAAGCAATCGAAATTAAGTCACGAAATTCAGCAACGGGATTCAGCAGAGTAAGACCCGGAAAACAACTTTGATGGCTCGCGATGATAGTAGTCAACAATACCGATAGTCGGCTATTGACGACTCGCGCCACTATTTGATAATCATAGTTGAAGAGGGTTATCGGGCGGTCTTGATCCATACGCTAACGTCCCGGCTTTTTGGGGACCAGGACAATTTTAGCAACCTTAAAGCTGGGCGGGAGAAGGCCTCTGTGGAACACTTCATTCACCATGGAAGTTATTGTATCTCCTAGTAGGGGTCAAAATCGAATATAAAATTCTTTGGGAAGGCCATCGGGGCAGGCGATTTGTGGGAGGGAGAACGTGCACAAGTATATCATCGCGATGGAATACAGAGGAAAAACTCTTCCTGGAGAGTTGGCGTAACAACACTATCAAGGAGGGAGGTGAAAACAGAAGGTGGACAGTCTGAATCCACTTCAGTATAAAGCTCGGAATAGTACTGGTGAAGTTCACGCATGATATCAGATTTATGAGGACCACTCACGCCCATCTAGAGGACGAATGGTAGAAAGAAATCGCTTATGAATCCGGAGAAGATGATAGAGCTCAACTCATCCTGTACGACTGAACGAGGCTGGGAACGCAATCGGACCTCATGCATTTGCCTACGTTCGAGTTGGAGAAGTTTTACCTTCACACGGTGTACGTCGACTACCCTCAAGGGGGCATCATGAGCATAATCGTAAAGATCGCGAAGGACTGCACAATAAAATTCACTAGTGGGCCTTATTTGAGCCGCTTTTTCAGTTCTAAAATGCTTGAGTATATTTCGAATCCGTGGTTTGGCAAAGGTAACCCACCATTCTAGAAGTGAGGAATAATGCTCCTGGGACTGGGTTGTTCGCCGCCATACGTCTGCGATGATACCTTCCAGAGTGTTTAGCTTCCATAAAGGGCGCGAAAGGTGGACCCGCTGCGGGACGTGGTTAAAAGCCATTGAAACAGCACAGTAATCAGTGAAACTGGCAGGAGTTACATCAATCGATAAAAGCTGACTACATATGTGGGCGAATAAATAAAAGCGATCCAATCGGCTACTTGAAGTAGCTGTACAAAACGTAAACCGCACCAATGTAGGATATCTGCAATCCAAGCATCCTGGAGATGCAAGGACGTCACCATACCATTAAGTTCACGACAAAATGTATAATTGGGGGTCTAATTAATACAGCGTAAGACGCAGTTAAAATCGCCCCCAACGAAACCTTGCACGGGTTCCTTCGGAGTAAATAAACCTTCCTTATAAAACCGCGCGCGATCGGATGAACGACCGGATCTAGACGGAGCGTAAAGAAGAATTAAGGTGAGGTCACAAAAGCTATACAACCTATACAGCGACCATCATCTAGCGTTTCGAAGTCCGTCAGCGGGATTCCATCTCGATAAAGCAAAGCCATACACGTAGAATTTTCAGGAGCGTCATTGAAAAAGGACAAAAAAACATCAAATAATATCTCTTGTAAACACACGATATCAGCTTGGGAATCGTAAATAAACTGGCGTCACGCAGCAAGTCGTAATTGGGAACGTATCCTATTGACATTGAGGGTTAGAAATGTATACGCTTGCATCCGTTAACTCATGTAAGGTCAATAAAACAACACTAAGGAAAAAGCACTAGCACGTCCATTTCAACGTCCGGAGGCGGGGCAAAGAAGATATAATTTTAATCCTCCCCACCGGACGCCGAGGAATACTCGTTTTCCTTTTTACGATGCGCCGCAGGACGTACAGGTTGAAAACGCTTGTTCACACAACTCTGTGAAAACATAAACTCTTGATGTGGAGGAGTTGGGGGCACGTCAAGTTCCGATTTGATAGAGGAGCCATCGCCACTTCACTTATCGGAAATCTGGGAACACAACACAGAACGACCAACAGCAACATCAGGTACAGAAGAGACAGGTAATGCAGTGCCGGTGTCGGGTGGCATCTCCTGAACATCAGGAAGAGAACCCGTAGAATCCTGTTGCTCTACCGTCTCAGTGTGGACGAGAGGTGATATTGCACTAGAACAATGTAAAGACTGGCCAGCAGGCGACGTCTCTGCGGGAACAACGGAACTCACTGGAAACGTCACCTCGACGGGTGAAATGGGGGAAGCAGATTCAACGCACATTTCAACATCAAGAGAAGCAACTACATCCTCTCTGGTAATACTGGACTCACAATTAACATCAGTAGACAATTCATTACCGCCAGAAGGTGCACCCTCTGTCCACTCATCCATGCTCGTGGTAGGATTCGAACCTGCGACCGTAGGGGTCGCCCGGTTCCAGACTGTAGCGCCTAGAACTGCTCGTCCACCCCGGCCGGGTTTCTCACATCAGTTATATTAATGCAATAGTTTACCATTCCTAATTAATTGTAAAGATACCCCTTATATAGTTTGCCCTTCGTATTCAAGACTGGGTACAAGGACTCCTTTCAGTACATAGCGAATAGCTTTGCACTAGTAACAGTTGTTATTGTTACGTAGCAAGTGACAAGGTTTTCTGAAATGACGGCAGTTTGTACGAATATTCCCTCTACTGAAGTGACTGTCCAGGAAAAAAAATAAAGTCGTATGATATTGTTGGCTGAGAGACTACATTGGATAAACTGAGCCGCGTAACTGGAAAAGTTTTATAACTTTTCGCAGATAAATGAAAAGAATTAAGAATTTACATCAATGCGTCAAAGTATGAAAAATGTACGTCATTTAAAAAGTAAAAAAAAGAGGTGATGAGTTTATGACAAGATGATGGAGACGTGATTTAATTATCTTTATTATAAGCATGATACGATGGGGACAAATGGTAACTGATGATAAGGATTGGGATGTGGCATTTATTGGGCAGGTATGCTATGGAAAAGGCTTTGGGGAGTGTTTATGGGAAGGAACAGATGGGTTGGATCCAGATACGTAGGATGCCTGCTTGGTAAGTAAAAGTTGCTTTCTAGTCTTGATTCGGGATCGGATGGGTAAGAAGCTAAGGATAATTTTCAATGGATGAGTTCGTAAGTTCATAGTCTGAGAGAGGATAAGCGTTTCAAGTTGCGCTCGCTGAGGACATGAGATGCTTACAGATGGAGGGAAGGTTGATAGAGCTACGGCAGAAGGCCAAATTGTATTGCTGTCACGCAATTTGAAAATGATAAAGTATGATACGAAAGAGGGTAGCTTAAACTAATGTCGATGTACGGTCGAAGATAAAGCGGGCTTTGTTGTGGGGTAAGGTAGTAGTTTCATTGAGGTGAGACATAGTCTGGAGTACTAGAGAGATTTGGTGTAGGATGTGGGGACGATAGAAAAGATGACTGCATAGGAAAACATATCTTACTATTTCTTCAGCTTCAGGAGAAGGACGGAGGCAGTGGGTGGGACAAAAGGGTACAAGTGGTTTGGTGTTCCAGTTACCGGAGAATGGTGGCGGTGCTTAGTTCAGCTGTTATAGGACGGGAGATTATACAAGTTAGGATAATCTTTGCAAACATTATGGGGTTTTTCGATGGGGACAGGTGGGTGGGCTTTGGCAATTGTTTGTGGGGAGATCACTGTACCGGAGGCACAAAAGGCAATGGAAGGATTTGGGTTGGGCTTTCGACGGTTCGACTTCATAGCATTGCGAGTAAATGATGTTTTTAATTTGATGATCAGTGATGGCACAGGAACCTGTGTAAAGAAAGGCCGTATGGCGTGAGAATGGTTATTCTGATTTATAATTCGGCTTTGGAATTAATTTCCTGTGTGATTTCCTTGACCGTAATTTCGGGGTTGACACCACTGAGCACAGCGCTGAGAGTCAGCGGGTTGGATGAAGGAGAGAGTAGAGGAAGTAGTCTGAAAGTGGATTGTGTAGCCTGTTAGGGGGAGGCTGGGAACAAGGGGTTTGTAGTGACATGATGCCTATGTTTTCAGCAGACTTTTTTTTATTTGAGGATATTTTGAATGTACAAGAGTGGTAGTTCATTTGTACTACTTTGCGTTCATGGTCTTCTTACTACGTGGGATTTTCGTGAGATTGTTAGAGAGTACGTGGCTGCAGGTAGGTGTATCCATAACCAGGAGCTTGTGGTAGTGGCAAAGTCTGTGCGATGGTGACGTATGTGGCTGGATATCATGGACTTCCTGGCACTGGTGCTGGAAAAAGTGCCTGGTTGTGGCGCTGCCAAAGGTGCTGGTGATGATCCTGGTGGTGCTGGCCGTGATGGATCTGGAAATGGCCTCGGCTATAGAGCTGGCGACAGTGGCAGCGACGGCGCTGGAGATGCTTGTGACTCCCTGCAACGGTGCATAAAGTTTTGCTGCACTTTCTCAGATATTTCCGGTATCTGTTGTACGCCCCGTGAAACGGACAGCTACGACCATATCAGAAAGATTGTGTTCTCTTGCTGCTGGGGCTTTATGCACAATGGACACGAAAAATCTCAAAGTGAGATTCGGCTATCAAGCTGGCTATGGGACAGTGCCTTCTATTCCAGTCAAACGATGAGTGAATATAGTACTCACGGACTTTAATACCCAACTGACACAAGGCACAGTCATATTTCAATCGCGTGCTTTTACTGACAACATGACACACAGTCTCCAAAAACTGTGGCAGGCGGCCTCGAATGAATATCACAAGTTGATTGATAATTGGTGTAAGTGACCTGAGCCGTGCGGGGTAGCCACGTTGTCTAAGGCGCCTTGCACGGTTCACGCGGCTCACCCCGTCGGATGTCCGAGTCCTCCTTCGTTAGCGTAAGTTAGTTTAAGTTAGATTAAGTAGTAGGAACTGATGACCTCAGCAATTTGGTCCCATAGGCACCTACCACGTATGACCTTTTTTTATTACTTCAAACTTGGCGATTGTGCCAGTTGATAAAATTACCATTGTTGAAAGATACCACAACTGTGAAACACACTAACTACAGGAACTCCAGCGCGGTAGTACAGCACTGGTTAGTCCAATAACAGAACTGAATTATTGCTGTTCAGCCACTACATTCCACGCAGTATTCTTCGAAGATGACGGATACTTAAGGAAGACACTTCTCCCACATCTCGTCAAATCCTAGTGTCAACATTCTTTATCAAGAACGTTGGTCCGGTTTTTTTTTCTCTGTACATTTGCTTTGCTTTCCTGGCAGCACACCCTTAGCAGTACATATGACATGCACGTCTGTAAATTCATGTAACGAAAAAGGTTTCGTCTTCGAGCATGTCTTGAAGTGTAAACTGTTGTGGTTGGCAGGAGAGCCAACACAGGGTTACTAAAGGACGCCGAAATGCACGCGTTTTAGCTCACGCAGGCTGGCGTGAGGTCTGGAACATGACAAGGGAATTAGAATTGAGAAAAACGGACGTAGCTGGTGGAATACTTAACTTTAATCCATTAATAACGAAAGTCGCTCTTGACGGTACATGATTTACAATATCAATAGAAACTGATCATGGCGCTTTGCTAGGTCGTAGCAAATAACGTAGATGAAGGCTATGCTAACTATCGTCTCGGCAAATGAAAGCGTAGACGTCAGTGAACCATCACTAGCAAAGTCGGATGTACAACTGGGGCGAATGCTAGGAAGACTCTCTAGGCATGCCGTGTGGCGGCGCTCGGTCTGCAATCATTGATAGTGGCGACACGCGGGTCCGACGTATACTACCAGACCGCGGCCGATTTAAAGGCTACCACCTAGCAAGTGTGGTGTCTGGCGGTGACACCACATAAACAGTGGAGAGATTCCCAATAAGACACATCACAGATGATGATGGTGCATGGTTAATCAGGGCAGCCCTACCATCGTAGATGCGGCAGTTCTTTTTTCTTTCAAGTATAGGCTGGGACGAGTACCTGCTTCACGCGGATTGCCTATTTATGAGGTCGCCCCGTTTTCAGTAGTTATCTATAACTTCCGTTCTTTGTGTAAAACTACTCAGCTAAGGACTCTCTACGCTCTGTATAATTTTGACACTTGGAAAAGCCTCATGTTTCGTGTTGTTGCCATCTTTAATGACTGTTATAACTTCACGTCATAGCTAATCGTTGCGGCTACTGTGGTTTCTGTAGGTTGACAACAGCCGACGATGTTCCGTTCATAGTTCTGCGCGAACAGTGGCGCTATTTCGAACAAATGGTATCAAGTACACCTACATATAGATATTGCAGTTACTGAAAAAACTACGAATTATTGCGTCTAAACAATCAGTACCATATATACTCAACTTACATGTGATCGTTGTACAAATAGTTCTAGCCTTAGCAAGTGCCACATTCAGTGATAAAGTCCAAATCGGTGAAAACAACTGTCTCCTCTCCACCCCTTCACCCTCCCCCCCCCCCCCCCCACCTCCGTGGCGATGTCTTTCGTTGTCGCTGGGGTGCTCACTTCCAGCCGTCGTCCTCGTGTGTGGGCTTTCTTGGACTAACAGGTCGATGGCGGTCGATAGGTGACCTGCTGAGGAGCTCAATGGAAATAGAACTGCCACTTATAGCCTGGTTTCCGCCGTGATTTGAAGCTACGCACTGCTTGTTCCACATGAATGCCTACATGCAACTCACAGGAAATGGACAAAAATGTGGGATGCCTGTAAGTTTAGTTTTTGTATTTGATCACGAGCGACACCTGTGCAGTGTCACTAATATGTTGCAATGTCAGTCGTGGTCATCACGGTGTTTCGTTTCTGTAGTTGTGAGTGTATTAGTTGGGGCTAAGTAAACTCGAAAGTGGGCAAGCTGTTGCTGCTCGCATGGGTGCTTCCGTAACGAAGGTAACCGCAGTATTTGATGATGTTTCAAGAGGAAACGTATTGAAGACTTAGAGAAAAAGTCGGAAAACATCTTCACTAAGTCATGCCGATGAATCAGTATGAGTTGAGCGATTGTGACAGAAAGTCATTGAAATAAGAAATTGGAAGATCACAGCTGGAAAAGTAATTGGAGAAAGGAATATCGAACTCTAGAACCCCGTCAGCAACGAAACGACATGAGGGGGATCGTCATAAGCAGGGATGCAGAGAGAAAAACGAGGTGCCCGAGGAATATAAGCTCGACTAAAGAGCAATAGAAGAATGTAATTTTATCGGATGAGTTTTGTTTCACACTGTTTCCAACTTCTAATCGACTTCATGCCCCGAGGGATTGTCGATGATTTGAGTAGCCATATCATGGTACTCCACGGTCACTACGCAAAGTGGCATTACTGCTTAGCATTTTCTGACCATTTTAGCTGATCATACCTATCCCGTGGTACTATGCTTGTTCCCCAATGGTAAGAGAGGTCCCCTGTTCACACAGCTCGTATCGTAAAAATGACGTGAATTTTCATATCTCTCCTATCCTCAGTAGTCACCAGATCTCAATGTAATTGAGCTTACGTGGTCTTCTTTGGAAAGAAGGGTACGTGATCGCCATCTAGCTCCACCATCGTTATCTCAACTTGCCACTATTTTGCAGGAAGAGTGGCGTAAGATTCCTTTAGAGACCATACAGGACTTATATTTATCTATTCCGAGACACCTGGAAGCTGATTTGAATGTCAACTGTTTTCCTACATTGTATTAGACAAGGTAATTTTGTTGTATTTTGGCGTTACCCCTGTAGCTTATGTTATTCTTGCGACCTCGGCTGTAAGCCGCTCGAATTGGTAGCGGTCTCGTTCCGCCTGGTTAGTAGGCCACCCCTGTAACCTGTCCTTCTAGAGGGAAGGCTATCTTGCAGTGGAGCTTCCATTCAACACTCGCGGTCATCTCATTCCTTCGTCCCCTCCCTCCGCCCTTTTCCGCCTAAAGGATGTAATGGATCATCGTCTGCTTCTGCTCATATTCCTGTGGGCAAATGAGATTCACCTGCATGCTAACCTCAGAATGATCTGAATTATAGTCCGAGGCTCTGACGCCTTAGGCCGTGGGTGAGGCGGTTATTTCCTGCATAGTAATTTTTAAACATGGTTTTTATGAATTTCTCTAAGCCTTTCCATTACATGTATTGTCATATCATTGTCTTGGTTATGGAAATTTCCCAATAAAATTTGTGCAAAGGCTTTAATACATTTGGTGTTAGTGCTTCCGTAATTACTAAATACGCTTTCGCTTTTACTGAGTACAGACTCCTTTAAATATTGACAACGCTGTAGTTTTCAGAAGAGCAACAATTAGTATTTTCTTTCGTTTTATATATATATACTCCACTCTCATCAGTGTTCTGCACATATACACTACTGGCCATTCAAATTGCTACACCAAGAAAAAATGCAGATGATAAACGAGTATTCATTGGGCAAATACATTACACTAGAACTGACACGTGATTACATTTACACGCAATTTGCGTGCATAGATCCTGAGAAATCAGTACCCGGAACAACCACATCTGGCCGTAATAACTGCATTTATATGCCTGGGCATTGAGTCAAACAGAGCTTGGATGTCGTGTACAAGTACAGCTGCCAGTGCAGCTTCAACACGATACCACAGTTCATCAACACGGCGTGACTGACGTATTGTGACGAGCCCGTTCCACGACCACCATTGACCAGACGTTTTCAATTGGTGACAGATCTGGAGATTGTGCTGGCCTGGGCAGCAGTTGAACATTTTCCGTATCCATAAAGGCCCGTAACAGGAAATGCAACATGGGGTCGTGCATTATCCTGCTGAAATGTAGGGTTTCGCAGGGAACGAATGAAGGTTCAAAAGGCACTGAGCACTGTGGGACTCAACTTCTGAGGTCATTAATCCCATAAAACATAGAACTAGTTAAACCTAACTAACCTAAGGACATCACACACATCCATGCCCGAGGCCGGATTCGAACCTGCGACCGTAGCGGTCTCGCGGTTCCAGACTGCAGCGCCTAGAGCCGCACGGCCACTTCGGCCGGCAACCAATGAAGGGTAGAGCCACGAGTCGTAACACATCTGAAATGTAACGTCCACTGTTCAAAGTGCCGTCAATGCGAACAAGAGGTGACCGAGACGTGTAACCAATCGCACCCCATACCATCGCGCCGGGGGATACGCCAGTATGGCGATGAAAAATACACGCTTCCAATGTACGTTCACCGCGATGTCGCCAAACACGGATGCGACCATCATGATTCTGTAAACAGAACCTGGATTCATTCGAAAAATTTACATTTTGCCATTCGTGCACCTAGGTTCGTCATTGAGTACACCATCGCAGGCGCTCCTGTCTGTGATGCAACGTCAAGGGTAACCGCAGTCATGGTCTCCGAGCTGATAGTCCACACTGCTGCAAACGTCGTCGAACTGTTCTTGCAGATGGTTGTTGTCTTGCAAACGTCCCCATCTGTTGACTCAGGGATCGAGACGTGGCTGCACGATCCGTTACAGCCATGCGGATAAGATGCCTGTCATCTCGACTGCTAGTGAATCGAGGCCGTTGGGATGCACCATGGCGTTCCGTATTACCCTCCTGAACCCACCGATTCCATATTCTGCTAACAGTCATTGGATCTCGACCAACACGAGCAGTAATATAGCGATACGATAAACCACAATCGCGATAGGCTACAATTCGACCTTTATCAAAGTCGGAAACGTGATAGTACGCATTTCTCCTCCATACACGAGGCATCACAACAACGTTTTACCAGGCAACGCCTATCAACTGCTGTTTGTGTATGAGAATTCGGTCGGAAACTTTCCTCGTCAGCACGTTGTAGGTGTCACTCTGGCGCCAACCTTGTGCGAATGCTCTGAAAAGCTAATCATTTGCATATCACAGCATCTTCTTCCTTTCGGTTAAATTTCGCGTCTGTAGCACGTCATCTTCGTGGTGTAGCAATTTTAATGGCCAGTAGTGTACATTTCAAGGCAATGAGACCTACCTCAACAGTGATGTTTACTGTACAGACAAGGATTGAAACATTTAATAACCACTGTCGTCTCTACTGACTGAACTGCAGCTGTTTCATGTTTTCTTATAGGTTTTTATCGCATAACACTTTGGTGAGGACAGTACTCATCACTTGCCTTAATTTCCATGAGGAATTCAGCTGGCTCATCATGGAGTTGTGTTCGTCAGCATTGGCAATGATAAAAACATACAGTGATGACCACCTGTTTAATACTCGTAATGTGTTGGTCGACTTCTTTACGCAATACAACGGATATTATGCGCATAATGGATTTATCATGTCAGATTTCCGGAGGTATGTGGCATCAGATATCTATCCAAGGTCAGGCAGTTCTCGTAAATTACGGAACGGTGATTTGTGGACATGGAGTTGGCATCCAATGGCGTCCCTGATGTGTTCCATCAAGCTCAGATCAACCGAATTTGGTGTCCAGAGTTTCAAACTAAGTTCCTATCATGTTCCTCAAACCACCATAGGCCTATTCTGGCCTTATTATATGGACAGTTCTCCTGCTGGAAGATGCCATTGTCGTCGTGGGAAACATCAAACATGAACGGATGGAGGTTATTTGCAGTAATGTTCACTTACTTACCCTCCAGTGGGACGAATGCATATTTAGCACCTGTCATTTATGCTTGCTACCAAACTTCTGAGGATCCTTTGGGGGATATTAACCCACTCCACTCTCAACACGGTTTTCAGTTCTTGCGCAGTCCGAAGAGGTGGTGTTCGTTGTGAAACACGTCTGCCAAAAGCGTAACAGGTATTCTCTGTAAGCCTTAGGTCCGAGGAGTAGGCAGGTCATTCCATGCGTTCAGTATCCTTACTTGCTAGAGTGCCCGCGACGTCAGGTCTCCTGTGTGGACGGGTGTTGCCATTCATAAACGGAAAGTTGGGAAATACCGCACTGCTAATGAGATCGTCATGATCCAGAATAATCTCCCTGCAATACCGCTGTGCTGCAACGGTACTCGGTGCAATCGTATTCAGCGGTGTTTGGCTATTGCGTATAATGACTGCCCACACCATTGCGCCTATGCCATACCGATGGTGTTCATGAAAGTCCTGTGGTATGTAAAGTGTTCCCTTCTCTCTCCACGCTAACTGGTGGGCAGAATAATTTGGCGCAGTGAAGCGGAATTCGTCGGAGAACATTTCTGGACCACTGTTGCTGAACCCGACCGACATGCTCCCAAAACGAACGAACTCTTTCGCGACGATGGCATGGTTGAAGCGCAGTGCATATAACAAGCTTCCAGCATACAGACTAGTCTGATTTTATCGCCGCGAAATGGCGTATATCGCTGGCGGTTGCAATTACTGCAGCGATCTGCCTACTAGTGAGATCAATATTCGTTTTCGCCACTAGGGCTACGTATTGATCCTCTTGAAGTGTGGCGGTCCGTACACGATCACCGACTTGCTTTCTGACAGCTTCCTCATCTTCAGCGGCCTATTTTAGTCGAAAGTTTACACTTTTGGACTCACCCATTCTTGTTGCCACAGTAGGGACACTTCGAACGGCTTAGTCACCAACTGTTCATCCACGATTGTAACCGTTCAAATGATGTCTTGCACACAAGTTGTCGTATCACTATTCGGTTCCACGCCAATCTTCATCAAACACTGTACTACATGAACTGTCAAATGCATACAGAGCGTTTATGCGCAAGCTTCTCTTTCCGCCCTCTACATTTCCTTTTATCTCATCAATTGGTAGTTATTTCTTAGAAGTGTCAGTTGCTTCTTTGAAATTGTCAAGCAACATATAAAGATAGTGGTTGTTGTTGCATGTCGTGTGTTAACTGGGGACCTAGAAACGACGGAGAGGCTCCGTCCCCGCCGCAGCCGCAGTGGTTCACAACCCTACGACGACTACCGCAGTCCACTTCACCCCTCCGCCGCCCCACACCGAACACAGGGTTATAGTGCGGTTCGGCGTCTGGTGGACCCTCCCTAGGGAACGTCTCACAGCAGACGAGTGTAACCCCTATGTTTGCGTGGTAGAGTAATGGTGGTGTACGCGTACGTGGAGAACTTGTTTCCGCAGCAATCGCCGACATAGTGTAGTTGAGGCGGAATAAGGGGAACCAGCCCGCATTCGCCGAGGCAGATGGAAAACCACCTAAAAACCATCCACAGACTGGCCGGTTCACCAGACCTCGACACAAGTCCGCCGGGCGGATTCGCGCCGGGGACCAGGTGCTCCTTCCCACTCCGGAAAGCCGTGCGTTAGACCACTTGGCTAACCGGGCGGGCCAATATAGTGATAGTTTTATGCACTTTCTTTCATTAGCATTTTATTTTGTTGTGTTTAGAAAGCGATGGAAATCAAACTACGCTAGAATGACTTAACGCTCACTGACATATTGTAGGCCATCCTGCGAGATATTAGACCGTCATCCAACACGTTTCAAAGCATGGATCCAATTCTGAGGCTTTTTCCAGTGTTTTCTAACGTATCTGCTTAACAGGGTGGGTCGTAGGCATTTGTGTCGTACCGAGTCCTGGAAAGACATAGGGAAGATAAAGAAGACGCAGAGAGCAAGTCTGATAAGACCGTTACTGTTTACACTGTATGTATACGATCTAACAGAAAGCGTCGGAAGCTCTTTAAGACTGTTCTCAGATGATGTGGTTGTCTATAACAGTAGACTGTACCAGTTTGCAAAATGAGTAACAGAAGACTGATTAATGATGCAAGCTCTGACAGTTGACCTTGTACATAAATAAATGTAATACATTTCGCATACATAGGAAAATGAATATATTAATGTACAACTGCACTGTTGAAGACTGCTGGAAACATTTTCTCCGTTAAATATCAAGGAGCAACTATCCAGAGCGACCTGAAGTGGAATGACCACATGAAACGAATATTAGGAAAACCAAAGGCCAGACTGAGAGCCAGAGGAAGAATCTTAAGGAAATGTAATTTATCCACGAGAGAAGTGCATTGTTCTACCGATTACTGAATCTCGTTTACCAATGTGACACGATTACCAGGTGAAACTGGTAGACGAGATAGAGAAGGTCCAACGAAGATCAGTGCGTTTCATCACGGGATCGTTTAGTCGGCGCGAGAGATTGCTTAGATGTTCAGCAATCTCCAGTGGTACACAGTGCAAGAGAGGCATTGTGCATCACTGAGGGATGAAATTTTGAGAGATTACTTTCCGGGGAGAGTCGGACAATATATTACTTTCTTCCACATACATCTCGCGAAATGACCACGATGAGATACTTCGAGAAATAGGAACTAATACAGAACGATCATTCTCCCCAAGCACCATTCACGAGCGGGGAAGAGGTATCTGTTAGCGGTATTAGAAGTACCCTCCGCCACACTCCATCTGATGGCTTGCGAAATATAGAAATCTGGATATAGCAAACACGCTATTCAAGACGACTGGATCCTTAAAATGTCTAGGAAGCATTTGTTAGTTGAAATGATAACATGGAAGAGGAGGTAAAGAACTGTACAAAGTCTTCAAATCAGATGGCTCGGAGCACTATGGGGCTTAACTGCTGAGGTCATCGGTCCCCTAGAACTTAGAATTACTTAAACCTAACTAACCTAAGGAAATCACACACATCCATGCCCGAGGCAGGATTCGAACCTGCGACCGTAGCGGTCGCGCGGTTCCAGACTGTAGCTCCTAGAACCGCTCGGCCACTTCGGCCGTCTACAAAGTCTTCAGAGATTTTTATATTCTCATTATAATTATTCACCAGTAAATTGTTAATAAGGTAATCTGAATTACGTATTTAGAAGACAAATGTGGGACAAGTCTTAATACGTTAGGCCAAGACATGGAACTGAGCAGAAAGAGGGAGAGGAAAATTATTACCTCTGTAAACAAGGCGCTAACAAAATATTTTGGAACCATTTTTGAGCACGGAAGTTCAAAAGAAGACAAAAAACATATAAATCAGTTCACTGTACAATGAGTCGACTGTGACAGCAGTGACAAGGAGCAGGAGAATTGAGTGGTGGGACCTGAACTCAGAAAGAAAGGAGGGATGGTGTTAGGTGGAAATACACAAGGAAGGAGATCCCTTGGTGAATCACAGCTGATTATATATGATGGAGTCATCTGGAACCCCTGGGAGCTCACGAGAACATGGCCGGAAACAGAAAGCAATGGAAGAGACTAACGAGTGAGGGAATCACCCTTTTGCGGTTCATGTAGCCTTCTAAAGTATGTCCGAGGAGTTCCTATGCCCCTCGTCCAAAATAGTAGATTGTATGTTGGAGTACTTATATATAACAACTTTGTATCCAGTGGATCTGTAGGTGCACCGTCCTGCCTTACACAGAGATCTACGCATCTCCATGTCAGCCTTGAAATCTGGCGGAGTATCGCAGGAGCTATGCTTTGACAGGCTTCTTTAACACTACTTCGCAATTCGTAGCCTTGTACCGGCATTGAGCCACGCGTGATCTGATTATTCACGATAACGTGTCATCTGATATGACAAGATATGGGTCTTGGGTGATCAATTCAGTGAGGCTAGAGGTGTTGCTGGACCATGTACAATCCAGCACCTTCAAACTTCTTCACCAAAGAAATCACGCTCCTGAATGCAAAGTATGTTGTAGCTCCATCCCGTTGTAACCACACAAGATCCATCTGCCAAGGAGGTCTCTAAACACCCTCATTATTTCCGTAATAGTTTGCACTGTCTGTTGACATTTGTGCACACACACACACACACACACACACACACACACTAAAAGCCCCTCTATACTGTGTGTCCACTCATCTGCCTTGACTTCGCAACTGAAACAACTCAGTACTGAAACAAAGGAAACAGTACTGACAACCATAATTTTCATCAGCTTCAAAGCAGGGATACCAATAAATCAGCTATTTATTTAGCCAACTGTACAAAGTCAAGGTGGATGCGGTGACATTTCAACACCCATTAGATAAGGTGAGGTGCGGTAAATGTGGGGATGCAGTTTTTGTTTGGTCCCTTCCTGTAAAACGATGGGAACTATTAGATTAATGCAGGAGTTGACGCAGTGGCCAATAGACTAGTGTCTGAACAAGCACGTGTCTATCTGTTTATGTCTAATACGCTAACTGCTTTCGCAAATGCAACATTACGTTTCAATACACTACACAAAGTGGGGAAACAATATTCCTACAGTCAAATAAAGAAAGAAAGTGAAAACTGTTCTAAATGCCAGATCTCACATACATCAGAAGAATCAGAAACCAACGTACCTTTTTTGATGCAGAATTTATCAACTGTATCCAGAAAACTGAGAAGGGATTCTGATAACACATAATTACGTTGTCCGACTTATCAGTGCAAACATTATGAGAAAAATTAGAAAAAAATCCACATCTACATCTACATCTACATGACTACTCAGTTATTCACAATAAAGTGCCTGAAAGAGGGTTCAATGAACCACCTTCAAGCCATTTCTCTACCGTTCCACTCTCGAACGGCCCGTGGGAAAATCGATCACTTAAATTTTTCTGTGCGAGTCCTGATTTCTCTTATTTTATCGTGATGATCATTTTTCTCTATGTAGGTGGGTGCCAACAAAATATTTTCGCAGTCTGAGAAGAGTACTGGTGACTGAAATTTCATGAGAAGATCCCGTCGCAACGAAAAACGCCTTTGTTTTAATTAATGCCACTCCAATTCACGTATCATGTCTTTGGCACATCTCTCCTATTTCGCGATAATACAAAATGAGCCGCCCTTCTTTGTGCTTTTTCGATGTCATCCGTCAGCTCCACCTGATGCGGATCCCATACCGCACAGTAATACTCCAGAATAGGACGGACAAAAGTGCTGAAGCAGTCTCTTTAGTAGATCTGTTGCACCTTCTAAGTGTTCTGCCAATGAATTGCAGTCTTTGGTTTGCTCTACCCACAACATTATGTATATGATCGTTCCAATTTAGGTTATTTGTAATTGTAATTCCTAAATATTTAGATGAATTTGCAGCTTTCGGATTTGTTTTACTGACCGCATAATCGAAATTTAATGGATTTCTTTTAGACCTCATGTGAACAACTTTACACTTTTCTTTATTCGGGGTCAATTGCCACTTTCACACCGTACAGATATCTTATTTAAATCATTTTGCAATTCGTTTTGGTATCTGATGACTTTATAAGAAGGTAAATGACAGCATCATCTGCAAACAATCTAAGACAGCTTAGATTGTCTCCCATATCGTTAATATACACTCCTGGAAATGGAAAAAAGAACACATTGACACCGGTGTGTCAGACCCACCATACTTGCTCCGGACACTGCGAGAGGGCTGTACAAGCAATGATCACACGCACGGCACAGCGGACACACCAGGAACCGCGGTGTTGGCCGTCGAATGGCGCTAGCTGCGCAGCATTTGTGCATCACCGCCGTCAGTGTCAGCCAGTTTGCCGTGGCATACGGAGCTCCATCGCAGTCTTTAACACTGGTAGCATGCCGCGACAGCGTGGACGTGAACCGTATGTGCAGTTGACGGACTTTGAGCGAGGGCGTATAGTGGGCATGCGGGAGGCCGGGTGGACGTACCGCCGAATTGCTCAACACGTGGGGCGTGAGGTCTCCACAGTACATCGATGTTGTCGCCAGTGGTCGGCGGAAGGTGCACGTGCCCGTCGACCTGGGACCGGACCGCAGCGACGCATGGTTGCACGCCAAGACCGTAGGATCCTACGCAGTGCCGTAGGGGACCGCACCGCCACTTCCCAGCAAATTAGGGACACTGTTGCTCCTGGGGTATCGGCGAGGACCATTCCCAACCGTCTCCATGAAGCTGGGCTACGGTCCCGCACACCGTTAGGCCGTCTTCCGCTCACGCCCCAACATCGTGCAGCCCGCCTCCAGAGGTGTCGCGACAGGCGTGAATGGAGGGACGAATGGAGACGTGTCGTCTTCAGCGATGAGAGTCGCTTCTGCCTTAGTGCCAATGATGGTTGTATGCGTGTTTGGCGCCGTGAAGGTGAGCGCCACAATCAGCACTGCATACGACCGAGGCACACAGGGCCAACACCCGGCATCATGGTGTGGGGAGCGATCTCCTACACTGGCCGTACACCTCTGGTGATCGTCGAGGGGACACTGAATAGTGCACGGTACATCCAAACCGTCATCGAACCCATCGTTCTACCATTCCTAGACCGGCAAGGGAACTTGCTGTTCCAACAGGAGAATGCACGTCCGCATGTATCCCGTGCCACCCAACGTGCTCTAGAAGGTGTAAGTCAACTACCCTGGCCAGCAAGATATCCGGATCTGTCCCCCATTGAGCATGTTTGGGACTGGATGAAGCGTCGTCTCACGCGGTCTGCACGTCCAGCACGAACGCTGTCCAACTGAGGCGCCAGGTGGAAATGGCATGGCAAGCCGTTCCACAGGACTACATCCAGCATCTCTACGATCGTCTCCATGGGAGAATAGCAGCCTGCATTGCTGCGAAAGGTGGATATACACTGTACTAGTGCCGACATTGTGCATGCTCTGTTGCCTGTGTCTATGTGCCTGTGGTTCTGTCAGTGTGATTATGTGATGTATCTGACCCCAGGAATGTGTCAATAAAGTTTCCCCTTCCTGGGACAATGAATTCACGGTGTTCTTATTTCAATTTCCAGGAGTGTAGATCAGGGACGATAGAGGGCGCATAACACTTCCTTGGGGAACGCCGGATATTACTTCTGTTTTACTCGATGACTTTCCTCCTATGACTACTACTACTACTACTACTACTACTACTATTCCGTCTACTTAACAATATATTAAGAATGTTTTAATTGACGCACCAGGAAACTGATTGGTTCTAAGTTGAAATGGTTCAAATGGCTCTGACCACTATGCGATTTAACATCTGTGGTCATCAGTCGCCTAGAACTTAGAACTAATTAAACCTAACGAACCTAAGTATATTACACACATCCATGCCCGAGCAGGATTCGAACCTGCGACCGTAGCAGTCGCGCGGTTCCGGACTGAGCGCCTAGAACCGCGAGACCACCGCGGCCGGCGATTGGTTCTAAGTGCCAATAATGAAATTTTTGTTCCAAGTAGCATTAATACAGAAGCAGTACGTTTTATTTGTAATAAAACATCACTTTTGCATTTCTGTACTTGTTTCAACTAGTAGAACCATTTCTCGTTTCTTTCACAGTTTTTACAAGAGAATACGAAATTAAATTCACGAAAAAAATTCTCAGTGTTGACTTCTGCTTCTTATATAACTCCATTCTTGGGATCACATGTTGAAAATTTTACTGTAAAATTCCGTGTGCTGCTGAGGAAGCATTGGCAACATCAACAGGTCTTTCTGTTCTTCAAACTGGCAAATACGGCTTGTCTTTCAGATTACGTGCGGCATAGCATGCATCTGCAATCCTTTTTCGTCTACACTGACATTTTTCCATTGTTCTGTTTCAGAGTAAGAACTTTTAATAGCTATTTGAGATGAAAGTGTATGTGTCACTTCGATCATACTGCATTTGAAGATCTTACACCCCTGCATTGACAATGTTTCAGGAACATTTCTAAAATCAAAGAAGTTAGTTGTATGCATTAGAACGGCATTTGGAACTACTGAGGAAAGCATTGATTGGTAAGAAGGCCATGAACCTTCTAGTAATGAATGTTTGAAATATTTTCTCTAATGATTTGACAATTGGAACAAATTTAGAGGCGTGCAACAGAGCACCCAGGCACAGTAGTGATAACGTCTGGAAGAAACTTGTATGTACGCCGAGCAGTTGAATTACGTATCGGAAAAAGCGTCGGGTACCCACAGAGATAAGGGAATTATCTTCGTCTAAACTTCTGAAGACAGAGTTTCCAGGTATAGGAAGGTCAGTAACTGGCACTCATATTAACTCATGATGATTTAAACTTTTTTGGAAGGTGACTGACAACAGCCTTTTAGTAATGTATGAAATGCATATTTGAACCATCAGCTATTTTTATTTTTAACCCCAATATCTGTCGGTTTCAGACTTGGACCATCTTCACGGATACTATCCAAAGATGCAATATTTATATGTATTATACGGGAAATGTTAACAGTTCTTTACAACGAAGTGCAAAATAACATAAATACTTCAGGGTTAAAATGACATAAATCACCATATTGCGTTAGTCATTACTTAAAATGTGTAGTGCAAGCCATGTATGTAAATATATGACACATTCCGTCTAATGTGTTTAAGTCTGTACACATGCAAGTACATATTTCGATTTGCAATCACTAGTCTTGATTATGTAAAGAATATTTTCTATGTGGCTCTCAAAATGTATACTCAATGGCTGAGACTCTAATACCGTTATCTAAAGTTTTACTTTAATGTTACTCATCACAACCACTACTATATACATGTGTTGTCAATATTCCTTAACGCCAAATTCGAGAACGTGGTTGGTTATGCTGCCCCTTGTTACTGATTCACTAAAGTTCCAATTAAGCACTGTAATGAAACTTTATTTACACAAGAAGGTTCCCTTGAAATATAGTATATGTTACAGTAAGTGTTTCACTACTATAACTTAGATGTATATGAACACTAAGTGACATTTCAACCCGTTTCTGAGCACTGTATTTAATGTCACAGATGCGATTTCCATTACATTTATGATATAATTGGGGTTTTTATACATCTATTTCATCAGGTATATGCGATGAACATGATACTGTGTAGCATTAGGGTTTAATAATGTTCTCTACGTTGCATAGTAACATCTATGTTTTCTTATGATTGGAGATGGCAGCTTCGTTTTCTGTTTATATATGAAACTGTACCAAGGATGTTCACCAAATACAGTCTAGTCCTCTACATGATCAAGTAACTTGTCACCGAGATATTCTTATACCATATGACGAAAATAATCTTTTAGAGATCTTTGACTAACTTCTCAACATTTTGTATTAAGTAATACTTACAGTCCTGATCTTCTCTTCAGTATTGCTCTGTATACATTTAGTATTCGTATGTTTGCTTCTAAAGTTCTGTGAAACATATATACATTCACGGCATGCACTACACATTTTAAGTAATGACTAATGCAATATGGTGGCTTAAACCATTTTAACCCTGTAAGTATTCATGTTATTTTGAACTTCTTTGTAAAGAACTGTTAACATTTCCCGTATACTACATATAATTATTTGCATCTTTGGACAGTATCCGTGAAGATGGTCCAAGACAGCTGATAGTTCAAATACGCATTTTATACAGAACTTGTGATGAGTCTGATAAGAACACCAAAGCCTCGTGTGCACTTTTTGGAGCAGCACCCAGGGAAGTGTGAGCTAGATGAGTTAGAAACCCTCCAGTTTAATACCTGTGATCGCTTCTAGATACGACTACCATTGCAGAAGTTTTATGGTAAGTTTAATTCGATCTATGTTACAACCAAGCAATGTATAATGTCATATCCAGCCAAAAGAATGTGGAAAGTTATACTAATTCTACCAATGTAGTCCGGGGATATTATTCTGACTATGAAGAAATCCTGAATTGTTTACCGTCCTCGTTTAACTTTCGTAAAAGGCTGTATTTTACATAAATATTTGCAGAAACGACTTCTAGACACTTAAATATCTATTCGATGCTAACAATATTCTCTTTCAGGAAGGCTTTTCTTGCTATTACCAGTTTACGTTTCCAGTCTTCTCTACTTCGTCGTTCGTCAATTATTTTGCCGTCGAAAAAGCAAACCTGCATTGGACTAGTGTTAGTGTCTCATGTCCCAGTCTGATTCTCACGGCATCATCTGATGTAATTCGACGGTATTCCTTTATTTTTGTCTTACTTCCGTCGATCATCTTCTAACGTCGTTCCAAGACTGCCCATATCGTTCAACTGCGGTTACTAATCCTTTGCCTTCACTGATAGAATTTCAATGTTGTCGACCAATCTCAAAATTTTTATTTCTTCTCCCTGAACTTTAATTTCCTTTTCAAATGTTCCCAAAGTTCCCTTTACTGCTTATTCAGTGGACGGACTGAGTAATTTCGGGAACAGGGAACAAACCTGTCTCATTCCCGTCTCCGCCACTGCTTCTCCTTCATGCCCTCCAGCTCTTTATAACTGCCATCTGGCTTCTGTACCAGTCGTGAGTAACGTTTCTCTCCGTGAATTCCACCCCTGCCACATTCCGAATTTCAGAGTGTTTTCCACTCAGGGTAATCCCTACTCTTTACCCTGCTCGATTTATTGTAACTGTAGGCATAAAGAATAGCGAAGAGGATAATAAAGATATAATACACTTGCTCTAGCATTTCTGGAACTCACTTTTCCTTATGGTATTCAGCTCCTGCAGCGATTCTGATTTTATTTCATGAATAGTAGCATCATTACGTTCTTGCGCAATTCTCCTTGGACTTGGGAAAAGAAAGAAGTCTCAGGGCCCCACGTGTGCCGAATACGGTGGCTGTGGCAACATAGTGGTTTTGCCAAAAAAATCTCGAACAAGAATTGAGTTTGAGCGGAAGTATTATCGTGTTTCAATTTCTACATGTGGTTTTTCTACAATTCTGGTCATTTTCTTCGAACTGCTTCACTCAAATGGCGTGTAACTTCCTTACTGACCGTACGACCATAATACAGGAACTCATGATACAGTGTCCCATTGTAATCGAAGAAAACAGTTAGAAGAACCTTCACATCTGATCGAACTTGTCCAATTTTTTCTGTCTTGGCTATTCAGGCAGTTTCCATTGGGATGACTTGGTTTCGATGTATACCCATGTTTTGTCATAACTATTATCAACATCTTTTGAGGTTCTGGATCGTTGTTGTCTTTGTTCAGAAATTCCTGTGAGATGTCTACGCGGCATCGTTCCTGGCGGTAATACAACAATTACGGAACAAATTTTGCTGTTACATGTTTCATGCCGTAAACATCCGGAAAAATTGCTTGGCATGAGTCAAAGGCTATGCCGACATCATCAGGAAAAGCTCTGATGGTGATTTGGCAATTTTACACAACCATTTTCTGTACTTCTTCCACAAGTCGTCAGTAACTGATGTGCTAGCGCGTCCAGGACGGTTATAGTCTTCAACGTCTTCTCCACCCTCTCTGAAACTTTCTGCCACTCGTAAACTCTTACTCATAGTAGATTCGCAAAAGTGACTGTCAACATTTCGAATGCGAAATGCGATGCTGCACCTTATTCTATTGTTACAGCAAAATTCAGGGAAAATAATTTCAGTTTTTCGAATGCCGAAATCGCCGAGCACTCGAAAACGTTCAGAACCTTCCCGAGTGTCAGTAGTAAGATAAATATTCAAGCAATATACAATTTCACTGTCCACATAATAGAGTCTTTAAATAATAAAATGTCACCAACAGGAATTTTCTGTGGCTTGTCCAAAGCATTTGATTGTGTGAACCATGACGTTATGTTACAGAAATTACAATTCTATGGTATAAATGCAATAGCATATGAGTGGTTTAAGTCATACCTATAGAACAGGAAGCAAAAAGTTTACTTATATGGGTCAAGTGATTTAAATAAATTTGCCACGTTATCTAACTGGGGTGAAATTACATTATGTGTTCCACAGGGTTCAATGATGAGTCCCCTTCTGTTCTTGATATATGTCAACGGCCTCCCTTCCTATCTGAAACAGGAAGTTGAACTGACACTGTTTTTAATGATACAAGCATCATTATTAATCCAGTAAAAGAAAGTCCAATTGAAAATGATACAAAAAAGATCTTTGGAAAAGTCATTAATTCGTTTTCTGCAAATGGGTTTGCTCTAAACTTTGAAGAAACATAGTACATCCAATTTTCTGCTGCAAAAAGTACAGTTCCTTCAATAAATATAACACTTCAGCAGAAGTCAGTAGACAGGGTAGAACATACTAAGTGTTTGGGTGTACATGCAGATGAGAATCTTAATTGGAAAAGCCATGTTTTGGATCTCCTAAAGCGACTAGCTTCAGCAACATTCGCGATCAGAATAATTGCCAATTTTGAGGATACAGAAATTAGTAAGATAACATACTTTGCATACTTTCACTCTCTGATCTCATACAGAATAATATTTTGGGGTAACTCAACATTTAAACAAAAAGTATTCGCTGCTCAAAAGGAAGTGGTCAGAATAATGTGTGGGTACACAGTCGTACATATTTTAGGCATCTTTTTAAAAGATTGGAAAGTCTTACAACAGCCTCACAATACATCTACTCACTAATGAAATTTGTTCTCAACAACTTGGACCAGTTTAAATACAACAGTGACATTCATGATTATAATAGCAGGAAAAAGGAAGTCTTACACTCAACCTATCTTTGGCACAGAAAGGGGTAAAATATGCAGCTATAAATTTTTTCGACACATAACCAGATTAAATAATGTTTCTGGCAGACAACAGTAATAGTTTCAAAAATAAATTGAAATCATATCTCCTCAACAACTCCTTCTATACCATAGATGAATTCTTGAACAGTAATAAATAAATCTATAAATATAGTATATACATTTTCTGCAATTTAAGGGAATGGGGTAAATAATACACTCCTGGAAATTGAAATAAGAACACCGTGAATTCATTGTCCCAGGAAGGAGAAACTTTATTGACACATTCCTGGGGTCAGATACATCACATGATCACACTGACAGAACCACAGGCACATAGACACAGGCAACAGAGCATACACAATGTCGGCACTAGTACAGTGTATATCCACCTTTCGCAGCAATGCAGGCTGCTATTCTCCCATGGAGACGATCGTAGAGATGCTGGATGTAGTCCTGTGGAACGGCTTGCCATGCCATTTCCACCTGGCGCCTCAGTTGGACCAGCGTTCGTGCTGGACGTGCAGACCGCGTGAGACGACGCTTCATCCAGTCCCAAACATGCTCAATGGGGGACAGAACCGGAGATCTTGCTGGCCAGGGTAGTTGACTTACACCTTCTAGAGCACGTTGGGTGGAACGGGATACATGTGGACGTGCATTGTCCTGTTGGAACAGCAAGTTCCCTTGCCGGTCTAGGAATGGTAGAACGATGGGTTCGATGACGGTTTGGATGTACCGTGCACTATTCAGTGTCCCCTCGACGATCACCAGAGGTGTACGGCCAGTGTAGGAGATCGCTCCCCACACCATGATGCTGGGTGTTGGCCCTGTGTGCCTCAGTAGTATGCAGCGCTGATTGTGGCACTCACCTTCACGGCGCCAAACACGCATACGACCATCATTGGCACCAAGGCAGAAGCAACTCTCATCGCTGAAGACAACACGTCTCCATTCGTCCCTCCATTCACGCCTGTCGCGACACCACTGGAGGCGGGCTGCACGATGTTGGAGCGTGAGCGGATGACGGCCTAACGGTGTGCGGGACCGTAGCCCAGCTTCATGGAAACGGTTGCGAATGGTCCTCGCCGATACCCCAGGAGCAACAGTGTCCCTAATTTGCTGGGAAGTGGCGGTGCGCTCCCCTACAGCACTGCGTAGGATCCTACGGTCTTGGCGTGCATCCGTGCGTCGCTGCGGTCCGGTCCCAGGTCGACGGGCACGTGCACCTTCCGCCGACCACTGGCGACAACATCGATGTACTGTGGAGACCTCACGCCCCACGTGTTGAGCAATTCGGCGGTACGTCCACCCGGCCTGCCGCATGCCCACTATACGCCCTCGCTCAAAGTCCGTCAACTGCACATACGGTTCACGTCCACGCTGTCGCGGCATGCTACCAGTGTTAAAGACTGCGATGGAGCTCCGTATGCCACGGCAAACTTGCTGACACTGACGGCGGCGGTGCACAAATGCTGCGCAGCTAGCGCCATTCGACGGCCAACACCGCGGTTCCTGGTGTGTCCGCTGTGCCGTGCGTGTGATCATTGCTTGTACAGCCCTCTCGCAGTGTCCGGAGCAAGTATGGTGGGTCTGACACACCGGTGTCAATGTGTTCTTTTTTCCATTTCCAGGAGTGTAGAAATATTAATCTTTAACTCTGTATTGTAACATATATATATTAGAAATTTTGTTACGTATGTGCATTTCTTGAGCACTTGACATGTTCCACATCATAACGGCTACAATACCGTGTGATTGATCAGTGGAACACGCAACTAACTAAATTACTAACTAAAGACTGAAAATGCAAAAGTGCATAAGGGAAACGTTTACCAACAAGATAAAAAGTGGATATATGTTGTTGTTGTGGTCTACAGTCCTGAGACTGGTTTGACGCAGCTCTCCATGCTACCCTGTCCCGTGCAAGCTTCTTCATCTCCCAGTACTTACTGCAACCTACATCCTTCTGAATCTGCTTAGTGTATTCATCTATTGGTCTCCCTCTACGAATTTTACCCTCCACCCTGCCCTCCAATGCTAAATTTGTGATCACTTGATGCCTCAGATCATGCCCTACCAACCGATCCCTTCTTCTAGTCAAGCTGTGCCTCTTCTCCCCAATTCTATTCAATACCTCCTAATTAGTTATGTGATCTACCCATTTAATCTTCAGCATTCTTCTGTAGCACCACATTTCGAAAGCTTCTATTCTCTTCTTGTCCAAACTATTTATCGTCCATGTTTCACTTCCATACATGGCTACACTCCATACAAATACTTTCATAAACGTCTTCCTGACATTTAAATGTATACTCAATGTTAACAAATTTCTTTTCTTCAGAAACGCTTTCCTTGCCATTGCCAGTCTACATTTTATATCTTCTCTACTTCGACAATCATCAGTTATTTTGCTCCCCAAATAGCAAAAGTCCTTTACTACTTTAAGTGCCTCATTTTCTAATCTAATTCCCTCAGCATCACTTGTGGATATATAAAACCCGCGAAATTAAAAAAAATCCCGTTACTTTTTGATCGCACTTCGTATCGTCAGGAGATGACTTGTGGACCCTGGCTCTGCCCGCAGAGACGCTGGTGTACGCCAGCGCGGGCACCGTGATGGGCTGGGCGTCGCCGATGACGCAGCGCCTGGACAATGACGGCTACGTGAACGCGGAGGAGGTGTCGTGGCTGGCGTCCGTGAACAACCTGGCGATCATCGCCGGTAGTCTGGCCGTGTCGCTAATGGTGGACTCTCCGCTGGGCCGCAAGTGGTCCCTGATGGCGGCGGGCGTCCCGCTGGCCGTGCAGTGGCTCATGCTGGGCCTGAGTTCCAACCCCGGCGTCCTCATCGCGGCGCGCTTCGTTGGCGGCCTCGGCGTGGGCGTCGCCACCTCCGTGGGGCCCATGTACCTCGCGGAGGTCGCAGAACCGGCCGTGCGCGGACTCATCACCACGCTGCTGCAGGTAACGTAATCCCATCCCAGCAGCAACAATTCACGCAAGTTCGTCTACATACGGAACTACTACACACTGAGGTGACAGAGGTCGTGGCACACCTGATAATGACAGGTCAGATCTACTTTCGCCCGTAGTAGTACAGCAAGTCGACGTAGCAAGGTCTCAACACGTCGTTGGAAGTCCCCTGCAGAAATATTGAGCCACGGTGCCTGTATATCAGTCCATAATGGTGAAAGTGTTTCCTGTACCGCATCGTGTGCACGAACTGACATCTCAATTATGTCCCATAAGTGTTCGTTGGGATTCATGTCGGGCTATCTGGGGGGCCAAACGATTCACTCGAATTGTCCAGAATGTTCTCTTCAAACCTATCGCGAACAACAATGGACCAGCGACATGGAGTATTGTTGTATGGGACCATTAAGTCCATGAATGGTTGCAAAAGGTTTCCAATTAGCCCAACACAACCATTTCCAGTCAACGAGCGGTTCAGCTGGGCAAAAGGACCCAGTCTATAGCATGTAAAGATGCCATACATCATTATGGAGCCACCACCAGATTGCACAGTACCTTGTTGACAACTTCGGTTCATGGTTAGATGGTATCTGCGCAACACTGGAACCTTACAATTAACTCATACAAACTGAAACTGAGGCTCATCTGACTAGCTCGCGGTGTTCAGCCGTCTAGGGTCCAATCGATATGATCATGACCCATGAGAGCCACTGTTGGCGATGTCGTGCTGTTGGCAACAGCACTCGAGTCTGTCATCTGTTGCCACAGTTCATTAACGCCATATTTCGCCACACTGCCCTAACGGATACTTTCGTGGGACGCTCCCTTGATTTCAGCGGTTATTTCACTCGGTGTTGCGTTTCTGTTAGCACTCACAACTGTACGCAAACGCCGCTGCTCTCGTTAGGTGAATGTCGTCGGTTGCTGCGTTGTCCGCGGTGAGAGGCAATGCCTCACCCTTGACTCTGTGGATCTCGGAATATTAAATACTCTAAAGATTTCGGAAGTGGAATGTCCCGTGTGTCTGCCTCCAACTACCATTCCACATTCAAAGTCTGCTGCTTTCCATCATGTGGCCATTTCAAGAATTCAGGTACCTGCGACCAAAGAAAATGACAATCACGAACAACAAACAGTTGTACTCAGAAGTGTTCCAAGGGTCGGCCTGGGGAGGAAACTCTAACCTTAGTGTAGGTGATACAAATAGTCAAACGTAACACTAAACAATCGGGTTGCAGCACAATGTACGGACAGCTGACGAACCAACCAACTGCCTAATCAATTCTCTTCCACACTACCAACAGCAAAACAACCAAAGATATCAGTGAAGACGAGGATCGCAAAAGGATTATGTCTTAATAATTGGCGTATAAACACAGTCAAGGCACTTAGCACTTATCAGTTCTCTCAACTAGTGCTACACAACTCCGACCGCGCGTGCACGCTGCCAGCGGCCCCGGCCTGTTCACACGCCACAGAGACTACCTCGCTGCTTCGTCGCAACCGACCAACTACCCGCACACACCATGACACAGAAATATAACTGCTACACCAAAGAAGTTACAGCAGTACTGATATCGATAAACACTGCTGCTGCCACTGACGGAGGAAAGTGAGCGACTCGTTCAGACAGTAACTAAGGGAGGAATAAGACGCCACTCCATGTTGACAAAACGCCCAAAAGGAAAAACGGCATTCACGCGAGTCGACTGTGAGATTGCACAGAAAACATTAAAGTCCAGTGTACTTTGCTTAAGAGCCCCTATTACATCAGGATTTTCTGTTTCCACACTCTCATATTGTCACAGTTAATCTTTCCAGGTAAATGGAAGAGTGATTCGTCACTGAATATTTGCTTGGAGGCGAAATGTTCATCTTAAAGTGTTTCTTGTATAGTGGTGCAACATTGCAGGTGCTGTCCGGTCAGCCAGTTTTAATTGCTACACCTGCTGCAGACGGTACGGTATAAAATGTAACTACCGACGGAATACGTCCATTGCACTTTGCTGCGATGTTCCAAATTCGTGGCTTGCACAGCAAGTTGACTTTTTTGAACTGCGTATGAAACTTTCCCTCACACTATGCACGGTTGTATCTGGCACACTTGGCCGACCGGTACTTTTCTGTTTATAGAGACAACCAGTGTCCCTAAATTGTGAATTGTGGATACCAACGTACAGTGTTTTGCAACCAACGAATCTAGAACACAACAGCAATATCACGAGATATTAGGGAGGTACTCCATACTGTGTGGTCACCGCTAACATTGGTTACAGAAGACCACGTAAGTGCTCTGTCATATTGTTGATAACCCTATTACCTGCAAATGTATAGTCTAAATATGTCCTGAACTGAAGTGGCCCAACATATACAAAGTTCATCCAATTAAGTTTTATAATAATGCGATCTGTCTACATTATTAAGAAAGAAAGTTTTTTGTGTATAACTTGTTATAATAAACATAGGAATTTACATGAGAAATGTGTAAACAATTGTGCTTATAGCTCAAATGTATCCATAGGGCGTGCTGAACCCATTTTCTTAGCATAGCTCACAAATGAAAGACGTAAAGTAATCACAATTTATACAAAATGATGACCTTCAGTTCCATTAGCACTGACTTCAACTGACTTATCTTCTGTTCTGAGAAAGCGTTCATAGATAGACGGAATTGCTTACCGCGTTTACTGAGTCATGTACTGTTTCGTAAAAAGCAATTGAGGATAATGCTACCTTTTCTGTTGGCAAATTGCACTTTACGTGAAAAATTGTTTAGTACAGGTTACAAAGAACAACTCGGCCTAAAGCCATCATAAATGGAAAGAAATTATTGCAAAGAAATTCGAATGACTTTGAAAATATTTTATTAGGAAAGAGATGCAATTGCTCCAAAAATTTGGTTACGTCGTCATGCCACGTACAACATTTGTGTACACAAGGCTACAACACGTGAAATACTGGAAAGAAAGAAAATCTGTATAGCTCGAAAATATTCGAAAAAGTATATTGAATGGGGATGTGATGAGTTTCTAATGACCTACGATTCGAATGGATTAATAGAAAACCTATTCTCAGCGCTGCATCGGAGATCGTCGACTTCTAAAAGCCAAAAGTGTAAAATTTCTACACTCGCTATAAAGTTCTGAAAACACCTCGAAAGTCGCCACTTCGAAGGCCTGCAACAGGAACTAGAAAATAGGCACGAATTAACGGTACAATGTCTGCGAGTGATTAGCAGACTTTGATTTCATTTGTACTCATATTTCATCCAATCATATAACATCACACCGTGTCCTCGACTCCCCCCTCCCCCCATCACAGCCCCGCGCGACATCACCGACAGATTGTACAAACTGACCATATAGTCTTTTGGAATCACGCCGTCCTCCGTTCGAAACGAGGCGCTCGAATACATTAGCTCGTGTTACCGGGAACTCAGAGAGTGTTTTCCGACCGCCTTACTGACCGTGTCAAAGTCAGTTACGCTTACAGAAACCGACAGCTCGATAGACGATATATTTGCAGTGTATCTGCAAGTGTTTAACACGTTAAATCATTGAATAGAGAAAATTGTGAAGATAACAGACAACTTTCAACTTGTGTCGTCTGCGTATCACTTATGTGCTCTGACTTTTTGATCATGCCCACCGTTAAGACAATTCAAAAACATAGCGTGACTATATTTTAATGTGCCGACAGGAGATCTTTCGTTGACTCCTGGGACAGCTGGCAAAGACATAATGTTGGGTATTTAGACTGGTGCATAAGTCCGCAGCGTTTTTCCATTAGTATAGCAAATACAGTAATTAATAAAATACTCTCCTTTAGTATTTACAACAGCCTGACAACGCTGGGATAACTTTTCGATTCCGCGATGGTAGAAATCATGTGGTTTTGCTTGAAGGTTGTTCGATACTGAGCGGAATAGATGAAAATCTGAGGGCGCAAGAGCAGATGAATAAGGTGGGTGCGGAATGACTTCCCAACCCAACTCCTATGTAATGTTTTTTATCAGTGTAGTAGAATGCCGCCGGGCTTGAAGAAACATAACTTCCTGCGGTCTTTCTGGTTTTTGTTCTTGGATTGCGTCTACAAGACTTCTCAGTTTTAGGCAATAAATGTCAGCAGTGATGGTTACACCTTCGGGAAGCAATTCGTATTACATCACGCCATTTCTGTTCCACCAGATGTATAATACACTGAAGAGCCGAAGAATCTGGTACACTTGCCTAATGTCGGAGACATGATGTTTTACTCGATGCCTGATATTGAAGGCCTGATATTCGTGAAATGGTCGTACTGGAAGATCCCAACTTCATTGCTACCTCGAAGGTACTGTGTTCCATCGCTTGTGTGCCAACTGTAACACCACGCGAAACTCACATAAATCTTGATAACCTGCCATTTCAGCTGCAATAACCGATCTGTCTTACAGAGGCGTTGCCGACCGCAGCGGCGTATTCTGCCTGCTTACATGTCTCGTTATTTCAATACCCATGCCTATACGAGTTTCTTTGGCGCTTCAGTGGATTATCTTTTGTGGATGTGCCCAGGTCTCTGTACGGAGAGTTGTTGCTTTGTTTGGGCTCATATGGTAACATAGGTAGACCATTTCTCGTCACCACTGACGAGGATTAATGCATTTCAACGATATTCATCAGATCACGAAGGTCTTGCTGAACGTAGAAAGTCACTAATGTCCTTAAAATGAGAAAACCATTTTCTTACCGTGCTCTGTCCAACGGCATTATTATCCTACACGGCGCAAAAAGTTTCTGGCTGCCTCCAATGTTGTCACCCTTCCACTGAACTCAAACATAAGGAAATGTCGGACATGTTCCAACTTCTCCACTTAGCACTCCATTTTCTAGCATCCATAGTTCAACATACTATCTCCAAACGAGAAAATAACAGTATTTAAATTCGAATAGCAACAGTGAGTTACAAAAAAATTAACAATCGAGTAATAAACCAATAGCAGCCAGAATACTAACATAAAACAAAACACTACCATCTTATGCACCAACCTAATATTTTAGTGGAGGACAGACACTTAAGGGGAGTACGACATGCCGTGTGGGTATAAAACGTCGATGTATATTTTTTATGGAAAATTGTTGTTTGGAGTTTTCTATTTAATTTTGTGTGCGTATCGTTGATTTTGTATGCCTATAAGTATTTTTAATTTATTTTAACATAATTTACTGCACATTTAATTGCTACAGGTTCCCTGAGCATTCATTTAGTTATGACCAGCTATTTCGGCAATTGTTTCATCTATAAGGCAGTAATTTATGTCGATTTATAGTAAACATCGTGCTGCGTAGATTGGGTGCATTGGTTCCTGTGATATCACTATCTATTTGTGGACTAACGCATGGTATCATTCAAGTTTTGTATGTCGTATTACACCTATCGTTGTATGTATTCGTACTTGTTGCTTATTGAGTTGTGTTTCTCTCTTTAATATGATTCCATCAAAGGCAATATTAAAGACGAGAAGAAATAAGGGAAATAGTTTCTACAGACCACGTCCTGTTTGAAGTTTATATCCAGAGAAAAAGGTCAGGACATGCAACACTAAAGAAAATTTTTCACCACCAAGTGAACAGTAATGAAGTGTACATTGGAACCAGAGCTACTGTACTAAAATAATGTTTAATCAAACGACCTCTCGTAATTTATGTGGTGGAGAGACAATGATTTTTAAAAAGGTCTTCAAAATAAACGGTTTACTTCTTAATTTGGAACTCTCTTGTTAGAGTTGTGAGAGTAAGAAAAATGTAAAAACAATAATCATTTTGAGACGAATTTCAGGTATTTCTATGGGTTGAGATGCATCGGTAAAGGACCTAGGGATGGAAAAACATTGTAAGCTCTTATGATCTTTTATCCCTCCCTACTAATATTTTATGATATGCGGATGCTTTAGGGAAAACAATGAAGGTAATTGCAAAGAATCAGTGAAGTCTGAAACAGTGGAAATAACGCCGAACCCCAAGATGCCTGGGCGTGGTTGGGTTGTTTTGGGGGAAGAGACCAAACAGCGAGGTCATCGGTCTCATCGGATTAGGGAAGGAAGTCGGCCGTGCCCTTTCAAAGGAACCATCCCAGAATTTGCCTGCAGCGATTTAGGGAAATCACGGAAAACCTAAATCAGAATGGCCGGACGTGGGATTGAACCCCCCCCCCTCCCCTCCCAACACGACTCCAGTGTGCTACCACTGCGCCACCTCGCTCGGTGGGCGTGGTTTCACCTTGGTTTCGCCATGTGTTGAAGACACTCACCACAGCACTCCTCGAACAATTCGTACAGTCTCCGAAACGTAACGGGGCCATCACACTCTGTCCTCGGTCAAACTCAGATATGTAGCGCGCCTTTCCCATTCTACACGCAGGTAGCAAGCTCACTGATACTACACGGTCCGCTCGTGGGACTGAATAGCAGGCATTCGCTCCAGGTGATGCTGCCTCGCGTGCACGGGTTTGTATCGATAGTAGGTCAGCGGTCATAATATTCTGTCTGACAAGCGTATCTGTTTCGACTGTAATTTCAATGAAAAGGCTAGACCCTCAACCCCAATAGAACTTCCGTCTATATATGAATTCATTCAAAGCAACTTACATACTTTTCCGTCCTGAGACATTTCAAAGTTGATATACACTTTACTGCCGAAACTTCAAGACAGAATGTGGCATATGAGCAAGTCCACATGACTGTAAAGTAATAAAATAGCTCAAATCATAAAAAAATTAGTTATTAATGCGACTACAATGTCATCGAAGTTCTCAATAAAAATTAAGGTCTCAATAGTTGTTAACTGGATAACATACACCATGGGATTACAATTTGATTTGAAAGGTAATGTTACATGTCACATCGCAACTGAGCTGATAGGATACATCATACTGAGAGACAACTGAAAAGAGAGGAAAGCATGCCTTTCAGTGTCTAGGATGAAATATCCTCGAAGACGAAGAGCAAAAGGATCTACTCAACATCATGGTCAGGCAGTTAACATTGAAAGTAAGATCATTCTTGCAATGAGCGTTCTACATTATCAATGCATGCAAGAAAATCATGCGAAACGAAGCAACTTAATTTTTAAGGCTGCAATATGTGTGAGCTTTCACAAGTGCAATTGTTGTGCGTGAGATAAGAGAATTTTAATGAAAGAGTCGAGTTACACATTCGTCTACGAGGTGCATTCAAGTTCTAAGGCCTTCGATTTTATTTCTCTGGACTGGAGTGAAATAGACACATGCGCATTGTTTTAAAATTAAGCCGCATTCATTGTCAATACGTCCCAGAGATGGCAGCACCGTACGGCAGATGGAATTTTACCGCCAGCGGCGAGAATGAGAACTGTTTTAAATACTTAAAATGACTACGTTTTCCTTACTTGAACAGCGTGCAATCATTCGTTTTCTGAATTTGCGTGGTGTGAAACCAATTCAGATTCATCGACAGTTGAAGGAGACATGTGGTGATGGAGTTATGGATGTGTCGAAAGTGCGTTCGTGGGTGCTACAGTTTAATGAAGGCAGAACATCGTGTGACAACAAATCGAAACAACCTCGGGCTCGCACAAGCCGGTCTGACGACATGATCGAGAAAGTGGAAAGAGTTGTTTTGGAGGATCGCCGAATGACTGTTGAACAGATCGCCTCCAGAGTTGGCATTTCTATGGGTTCTGTGCACGCAGTCCTGCATGACGACCTGAAAATGCGAAAAGTGTCATCCAGGTGGGTGCCACGAATGCTGACGGACGACCACATGGCTGCATGTGTGGCATGTTGCCAAGCAATGTTGACTCGCAACGACAGCATGAATCAGACTTTCTTTTCATCGGTTGTGACAATGGATGAGACGTGGATGCCATTTTTCAATCCAGAAACAAAGCGCCAGTCAGCTCAATGGAATCACACCGATTCACCGCCACCAAAAAACTTTCGGCTAACCGCCAGTACAGAAAAAATGATGTTGTCCATGTTCTGGGACGGCGAGGGCGTAATCCTTACCCATTGCGTTCCAAAGGGCACTACGGTATCAGGTGCACTCTACGAAAATGTTTTGAAGAACAAATTCCTTCCTGCACTGCAACAAAAACGTCCGGGAAGGGCTGCGCGTGTGCTGTTTCACCAAGACAACGCACCCGCACATCGAGCTAACGTTACGCAACAGTTTCTTGGTGATAACAACTCTGAAGTGATTCGTCATGCTCCCTACTCACCTGACCTGGCTCCTAGTGACTTTTGGCTTTTTCCAAGAATGAAAGACACTCTTCGTGGCAGCACATTCACCAGCCGTGCTGCTATTGCCTCAGCGATTTTCCAGTGGTCAAAACAGGCTCCTAAAGAAGCCTTCGCCGCTGCCATGGAATCATGGCGTCAGCGTTCTGAAAAATGTGTACGTTTGCAGAGCGATTACGTCGAGAAGTAACGCCAGTTTTATCGATTTCGGGTGAGTAGTTAATTAGAAAAAAAATCGGAGGCCTTAGAACTTGAATGCACCTCGTACATCCACTCTTTCTAGCGTTCACAGTTGCCATCTTAGGCTACGTTTACTGTATATGTTACTTTTCAGGCTTTGGATTTAATGTTTTTGCTGATACCAGTTCACCATTGACAAGGATGATGGTTAAGCCCAGACAGTTTTGAACAATTTCAGAGAAGAGCTCGTAACACATTTACCAGGTACTTTGATCCACTAAGCTTGAATCAGCCGTAATGTATTAAATGAATGTATTGCTCTTCTTTTGGACACTAAATGTAATGCACTACCTCTTAGTATTTTGAGATAGTTTTGAGCACCAAATATGGGAAAACAGAACTATTAGTTTTCAATCTTCAACTTGCGGCCTGAACAGAATACCTTATCTTAGAACATATCAAATGCACTAGCATATTTATTACCTCAACGCGATTAAACTAAAGATGACAGTGTCGATAGTCCAGGCTGCTAGGTAAGGTGGCTTTACGTGTTGTGAAACGTTCTGATGTGTTTATTGTGACATGCTGCAATCTTATTACGTTGACGGTCTGTCCGAAACATCTGACACCACATATAATTAAGGCGAGGACGATCAATGATCTCTTCAGTGAGGATGCAAACCAGGGTCGACCTCCTACGGAAATCGATGAAATGTCTCTAGTAATGAGGATTATGGTCAAGGGGCACTGCATTTGTAGTGTGTGGATAAGTCGAGAATTTGGGTCTCACGGGAGGCGTGAGAGTGCAATCCGTGTAGTTGCGATGACCACTGTGTCCGAATGGCTTAAGCGATAGCAGCCCTTCTTAAAAAATAAACTGAGTAAATGGATCAACGATGAACTTGAGCAAGCTTCGTGGGAACTTTGCCCCAAGCAAATATAACGACCAGTAACGAACAAAATGAGATTAACCAAAAAAGAAAAAGTGGTCATAGCATCTACCTATAAGCAGAACCAATCCCGGTCCAGCAAAAATTTTCTACTTCCCTTTTGATACAAATCAGTGTCCACTCGCAGCTAATGTCTTTAATTCATTTGTGTCTTAATTCATAGTGCCTGCTGGTTTAAAATGGTGTCAAGTCTTTCAGGCATGTCCGAAAGAACAGGCACCACCGTAAATAGATATTGGAATGGTGTGTAACATATTTATGGATCATATTGACTGCTTAATAATTATCTCCGTATGATGTGACAATAACAGATACAGCACAATTTTCTGTGTGTGTAATAAATTTGGTTGGTACCTAGTCAATATTTGCGGAAGTGTAGCAAATGTTTTAGAGCTGTGTGTATGTTTATTTTCATTCCGAAACTGGTATCTCTCAAAATTAATTTTACCTCAAAAAATAATTTTCTCACAGTTAAAAATTATGACTATATGTAGCTAAACAATGTCAACATAACTAACAGTAGAAAAATTTGTAAAGGTATGGTTTTCTTATGAACAGACTGGGTGTGCAATGTTTTGGAAGTTTTTACTGTATCAGTGTTGCGGCACCTTACACTACTATCCTTTTTACTATTATTTATATTCCATATTCATTAATGAATTCATTGGTTAACGAATGTTGTTGTTGTTGTTGTCTTCAGTCCTGAGACTGGTTTGATGCAGCTCTCCATGCTACTCTATCCTGTGCAAGCTGCTTCATCTCCCAGTACCTACTGCAACCTACATCCTTCTGAATCTGCTTAGTGTACTCATCTCTCGGGCTCCCTCTACGATTTTTACCCTCCACGCTGCCCTCCAATGCTAAATTTGTGATCCCTTGATGCCTCAAAACATGTCCTACCAACCGATCCCTTCTTCTAGTCAAGTTGTGCCACAAACTTCTCTTCTCCCCAATCCTATTCAATACTTCCTCATTAGTTACGTGATCTATCCACCTTATCTTCAGTATTCTTCTGTAGCACCACATTTCGAAAGCTTCTATTCTCTTCTTGTCCAAACTAGTTATCGTCCATGTTTCACTTCCATACATGGCTACACTCCAAACAAATACTTTCAGAAACGACTTCCTGATACATAAATCTATATTCGATGTTAACAAATTTCTCTTCTTCAGAAACGCTTTCCTTGCCATTGCCAGTCTACATTTTATATCCTCTCTACTTCGACCATCATCAGTTATTTTACTTCCTAAATAGCAAAACTCCTTTACTACTTTAAGTGTCTCATTTCCTGATCTAATTCCCTCAGCATCACCCGATTTAATTTGACTACATTCCATTATCCTCGTTTTGCTTTTGTTAATGTTCATCTTATATCCTCCTTTCAAGACACTGTCCATTCCGTTCAACTGCTCTTCCAAGTCCTTTGCTGTCTCTGACAGAATTACAATGTCATCGGCGAACCTCAAAGTTTTTACTTCGTCTCCATGAATTTTAATACCTACTCCAAATTTTTCTTTTGTTTCCTTTACTGCTTGCTCAATATACAGATTGAACAACATCGGGGAGAGGCTACAACCCTGTCTCACTCCTTTCCCAACCACTGCTTCCCTTTCAGGCCCCTCGACTCTTATTACTGCCATCTGGTTTCTGTACAAATTATAAATAGCCTTTCGCTCCCTGTATTTTACCCCTGCCACCTTTAGAATTTGAAAAAGAGTATTCCAGTCAACATTGTCAAAAGCTTTCTCTAAGTCTACAAATGCTAGAAACGTAGGTTTGCCTTTTCTTAATCTTTCTTCTAAGATAAGTCGTAAGGTCAGTATTGCCTCACGTGTTCCAACATTTCGACGGAATCCAAACTGATCCTCCCCGAGGTCTGCATCTACCAGTTTTTCCATTCGTCTGTAAAGAATTCGTGTTAGTATTTTGCAGCCGTGGCTTATTAAACTGATAGTTCGGTAATTTTCACATCTGTCAGCACCTGCTTTCTTTGGGATTGGAATTATTATATTCTTCTTGAAGTCTGAGGGTATTTCGCCTGTCTCATACATCTTGCTCACCAGCTGGTAGAGTTTTGTCATGACTGGCTCTCCCAAGGCCGTCAGTAGTTCTAATGGAATGTTGTCTACTCCGGGGGCCTTGTTTCGACTCAGGTCTTTCAGTGCTCAGTCAAACTCTTCACGCAGTATCGTATCTCCCATTTCGTCTTCATCTACATCCTCTTCTATTTCCATAATATTGTCCTCAAGTACATCGCCCTTGTATAAACCTTCTATATACTCCTTCCACCTTTCTGCCTTCCCTTCTTTGCTTAGAACTGGGCTGCCATCTGAGCTCTTGATATTCATACACGTGGTTCTCTTCTCTCCAAAGGTCTCTTTAATTTTCCTGTAGGCAGTATCTATCTTACCCCTAGTGAGATAAGCTTCTACATCCTTACATTTGTCCTCTAACCATCCCTGTTTAGCCATTTTGCACTTCCTGTCGATCTCGTTTTTGAGACGTTTGTATTCCTTTTTGCCTGCTTCATTTACTGCATTTTTATATTTTCTCCTTTCATCAATTAAATTCAATATTTCTTCTGTTACCCAAGGATTTCTAGCAGCTCTCGTCTTTGTACCTACTTTATCCTCTGCTGCCTTCACTACTATATCCCTCAGAGCTACCCAGTCTTCTTCTACTGTATTTCTTTCCCCTATTCCTGTCAATTGTTCCCTTATGCTCTCTCTGAAACTCTGTACAACCTCTGGTTCTTTCAGTTTATCCAGGGCCCATCTCCTTAATTTCCCACATTTTTGCAGTTTCTTCAGTTTTAATCTACAGGTCATAACCAATAGATTGTGGTCAGAGTCCACATCTGCCCCTGGAAATGTCTTACAACTTAAAACCTGGTTCCTAAATCTCTGTCTTACCATTATATAATCTATCTGATACCTTTTAGTATCTCCAGGGTTCTTCCACGTATACAACCTTCTTTCATGATTCTTAAACCAAGTGTTAGCTATGATTAAGTTATGCTCTGTGCAAAATTCTACTAGGCGGCTTCCTCTTTCATTTCTTAGCCCCAATCCATATTCACCTACTATGTTTCCTTCTCTCCCTTTTCCTACACTCGAATTCCAGTCACCCATTACTATTAAATTTTCGTCTCCCTTCACTATCTGAATAATTTCTTTTATTTCATCGTACATTTCTTCAATTTCTTCATCATCTGCAGAGCTAGTTGGCATATAAACTTGTACTACTGTAGTAGGTGTGGGCTTCGTATCTATCTTGGCCACAATAATGCGTTCACTATGCTGTTTGTAGTAGCTTACCCGCATTCCTATTTTCCTATTCATTATTAAACCTACTCCTGCATTACCCCTATTTGATTTTGTGTTTATAACCCTGTAGTCACCTGACCAGAAGTCTTGTTCCTCCTGCCACCGAACTTCACTAATTCCCACTATATCTAACTTTAACCTATCCATTTCCCTTTTTAAATTTTCTAACCTACCTGCCCGATTGAGGGATCTGACATTCCACGCTCCGATCCGTAGAACGCCAGTTATCTTTCTCCTGATAACGACATCCTCCTGAGTAGTCCCCGCCCGGAGATCCGAATGGGGGACTATTTTACCTCCGGAATATTTTACCCAAGAGGATGCCATCATCATTTAATCATACAGTAAAGCTGCATGTCCTCGGGAAAAATTACGGCTGTAGTTTCCCCTTGCTTTCAGCCGTTCGCAGTACCAGCACAGCAAGGCCGTTTTGGTTAATGTTGCAAGGCCAGATCAGTCAATCATCCAGACTGTTGCCCCTGCAACTACTGAAAAGGCTGCTGCCCCTCTTCAGGAACCACACGTTTGTCTGGCCTCTCAACAGATACTCCTCCGTTGTGGTTGCACCTACGGTACGGCCATCTGTATCGCTGAGGCACGCAAGCCTCCCCACCAACGGCAAGGTCCATGGTTCATGGGGGGAGGGGTTAACGAATATTGAGTCATAATTTTTAATAAATTTAAAATATTTTATTTTGAATTACTGTTTGCATGAATATCTGAGTATTCAGAATAAAACGGAATTTTGGTACAAAGATACGATACATCACATAGTAAACAAAATATTTTTTTTGATTTCTGGAGATTGAACAGTATTAATGTTGAGCATAATTTTTTCGTTTAAGAAAATTGTATTTCGCAGGTCTGAGTCAAGTTTCAATTTATTTTCATACCACTAGCCATTACAAACAAAAGATATTTTTATTAAAAAATATGGTTCAGTATTTGTGTGGATATAGTGACATTTACAGTACCTACTTTAACCAGTGAGCAATTTCTGCTATTGTTTGAATATTTTCGCCAGTTCAATGTAAAACTTCTTTATTTTGTATTACCATCATGGTTTCGGCCTTAAGCCATTATCAAGTACAATACCGAAACAAAATTTGTACAAATGCAAAGGCAGTGAGGATGACCAAAATTTAATATCAGTATGTCAATCCAACCTCAGATTTAAAATTATCAAATAATACTACTTATATGATGAGTACAATTAGAGTTTGGTAAATATAGTCATTGTCAATTTTTATTGCACTGTGTGTCCCAGCGTGTAGATAAATACAAAATCAACGAAATATATGGCACACAAGCAACAAACGTGTTTTCTACTCGTAAAATAATTGAGTCGCAGAATGAACATAAATACAGTAGTTGCATGTGCAGTGAACATGGTTTGAAAATACATTGTGGAAGTTACTGGCTCACTGGTGGTCCAAGAAACAGTGTAGGTTGTAAGTCTATGTTGCGTAATCTACGATTACGGAAAAAGATTAAAGGAACATTAAACCATACATGATTGGAAGAACTGTGTTACCTATTAATATATTTGTAAATACACTCCTGTAAATTGAAATAAGAACACCGTGAATTCATTGTCCCAGGAAGGGGAAACTTTATTGACACATTCCTGGGGTCAGATACATCACATGATCACACTGACAAAAACCACAGGCACATAGACACAGGCAACAGAGCATGCACAATGTCGGCACTAGTACAGTGTATATCCACCTTTCGCAGCAATGCAGGCTGCTATTCTCCCATGGAGACGATCGTAGAGATGCTGGATGTAGTCCTGTGGAACGGCTTGCCATGCCATTTCCACCTGGCGCCTCAGTTGGACCAGCGTTCGTGCTGGACGTGCAGACCGCGTGAGACGACGCTTCATCCAGTCCCAAACATGCTCAATGGGGAACAGATCCGGAGATCTTCCTGGCCAGGGTAGTTGACTTACACCTTCTAGAGCACGTTGGGTGGCACGGGATACATGCGGACGTGCATTGTCCTGTTGGAACAGCAAGTTCCCTTGCCGGTCTAGGAATGGTAGAACGATGGGTTCGATGACGGTTTGGATGTACCATACACTATTCAGTGTCCCCTCGACGATCACCAGAGGTGTACGGCCAGTGTAGGAGATCGCTCCCCACACCATGATGCTGGGTGTTGGCCCTGTGTGCCTCGGTCGTATGCAGTCCTGATTGTGGCGCTCACCTGCACGGCGCCAAACACGCATACGACCATCATTGGCACCAAGGCAGAAGCGACTCTCATCGCTGAAGACGACACGTCTCCATTCGTCCCTCCATTCACGCCTGTCGCGACACCACTGGAGGCGGGCTGCACGATGTTGGGGCGTGAGCGGAAGACGGCCTAACGGTGTGCGGGACCGTAGCCCAGCTTCCTGGAGACGGTTGCGAATGGTCCTCGCCGATACCCCAGGAGCAACAGTGTCCCTAATTTGTTGGGAAGTGGCGGTGCGGTCCCCTACAGCACTGCGTAGGATCCTACGGTCTTGGTGTGCATCCGTGCGTCGCTGCGGTCCAGTCCCAGGCCGACGGGCACGTGCACCTTCCGCCGACCACTGGCGACAACATCGATGTTCTGTGGAGACCTCACGCCCCACGTGTTGAGAAATTCGGCGGTACGTCCACCCGGCCTCCCGCATGCCCACTATACGCCCTCGCTCAAAGTCCGTCAACTGCACATACGGTTCACGTCGACGCTGTCGCGGCATGCTACCAGCTGCGATGGAGCTCCGTATGCCACGGCAAACTGGCTGACACTGACGGCGGTGGTGCACAAATGCTGCGCGGCTAGCGCCATTCGACGGCCAACACCGCGGTTCCTGGTGTGTCCGCTGTGGCGTGCGTGTGATCATTGCTTGTACAGCCCTCTCTCAGTGTCCGGAGCAAGTATGGTGGGTCTGTCACACCGGTGTCAATGTGTTCTTTTTTCCATTTCCAGGAGTGTACATGTTTGGTTCAAATGGTTCAAATGGCTCTGAGCACTATGGGACTCAACTTTTGAGGTCATTAGTCCCCTAGAACTTAGAACTAGTTAAACCTAAGAAACCTAAGGACATCACACACATCCATGCCCGAGGCAGGATTCGAACCTGCGACCGTAGCGGTCTGGCGGTTCCATACTGCAGCGCCTAGAACCTCGCGGCAACTTCGGCCGGTGCCACATTTTAAGCTGTGCTGAAATTATATGACATAACTCATACCTAGTGTTTAGTGTGAGTGATTTCTAGAAGGTGCTATCCAAACCTTACGATCTTACAAAAGTTTAAATGATTCATACTGCCCGCTCTATGAGACAGTGGACAGAAGGAAATGGTGTGTGAAGACCATCAAGGATGTCAATATAACTGCTTCATGGTTGGTTGCAGGTGGTCCAAAACATGGGTATCCTGTACATGTACGCCTTGGGACCTTACGTCTCGTACGGGGGTATATCTGGTGCCTGCGTGGTGTTGCCGCTGCTGTTCATGATCACCTTCTGTTGGATGCCCGAAACCCCGTATCACCTTCTCTCCAGAGGTCGCCGCGAGGACGCCGTTAAGTCCCTTCTGAGGATCAGGGGCAAGACCGACCCCGATGGGATTCAGGTACGTCTCACTCAGATGTAACAGAATCTTTTCTTATTCTGAAAGAGATTACAACAGCCACTCATTGTTTATGTGATTAAAATACTTTTCACTGCCCCTCACCAGTTTCAGGTGTTTTGGCACACCCAATTACGCGAAGTCCATATTTAGATTATTACACACAAGAAATACACTGAAGTGACAAAGGTCATTGCATAGCGATATGCACATATACAGATGGCGGAAGTGTCACGTACGCAAGGTATAAATGGACAGTGCATTGGTGGGACTGTCATTTGTACTCAGGTGATTCGTGTGAAAAGGTGTCCTACGGGAATTGACAGCCTTTGAATGTGAGATGGTTGTTGCAGCTACATGCATGGGACATTCCATTTCGGAAGTCGTTAGGAAATTCAGTATTCCGAGATTCGCTGCGTTAAGAGTGTGCCCAGGGTACGAAATTTACGGCGTAACTTCTCACCACGGGCAACGCAGAAGCAGACAGCCTCCACTTAACGACCGAAAGCAGTGGCGTTTGGGTAGAGTTGTCAGTGCTAACAGACAAGCAACACTACTTGAAATAACCGCAGAAATGCGAGGAACGTACCCCATTGACAGTACGGCGAAATCTGGCGCCAATGGGCTATGGTAGCAGACGACCGATGGGAGTATCTTTGCTAAAGGCATGACATCGCCTGCAGCGCCTCTACTGGACTAGTGACCACATCGGTTGAGATCTAGACGACTAGAAAATCTTGGCGTGGTCAAATATGTACCGATTTCTGTTGGTATGACATGATGGTAGTATTCGAGTGTGGCGCAGACACTGCGCAGTCATGGATCCAAGTCGTCAACAAGGCACTGTGCAAACTAGTAATGGCTCCATAATGGTGTGGGCTGTATTTATGTGGAATGAGCTGGGTCCTCTGGTCAAACTGAAGCGATCATTGACTGAAAATGGCCATATTCGCTTACCTGGAGACCAGTTGCAGCCGTTCATGGACTTCATGTTACCAAACAACGATGGAATTTTTATAGATAATAAGACGCTATGTCACCTGGCGACAACAGTTCGCGATTGGATTGAGCGATATTCTGGAAAATTCGAGCGAATGATTTGGCCACCATGAATCCCATCGTAAATTTATGGGACGTAATCGAGAAGTCAGTTCGTGCACAAAATGCGACACCGGCAACGTCCGCAGTTATGGGCTGCTATAGAGGCAGCATGGCTCAATATTTCTGCAAGGAACTTCCGTCTTAATGCTGTTCCGTCGTTTTGCTGTAAAAAGGAGGTCCGACACAATGTAGGAGGTGTTGGAAATTTGTGGTAAGGCCTGATGGGACCAAACTACTGAGGTCATCGGTCCCCAAGCTTACTCACTACTTATTCTAACTTAAACTACCTTGCGCTAAAAACAATACACACAGCCATGACCGAGGGAGGACTCGAACCTACGACAGGGAAAGCAGCGCGGACCGTTACAAGACGCTTTAGACCGCTCGGCTACCCCGATATAGGAGGTACACCATGACTTTTGTCACCTCGGTGTAGCAGATCTAATATTTCTTTTTAACAATTGCTTTATCTTCATCCTTTCGTAAGGGTAACCACTGAAATATTAAAATAATGCATAGTAAACACAGTTCGCAAATCTTTTATCCTTGAGGTTAAAAAATGTTCAAATGTGTGTGAAATCTTATGGGACTTTTCTGCTAAGGTCATCAGTCCCTAAGCTTACACACTACTTAACCTAAATTATCCTAAGGACAAACACAGACACCCCTGCCCGAAGGAGGATTCGAACTTCCGCCGGGACCAGCCGCACTGTCCATGACTGCAGCGCCTTAGACCGCTCGGCCTTGAGGTTACAAATCAGTAGCATGTATCTGATACGAAACGGAAGGCACAATACATTTTCATTTACATTATCGGCGTACGCAGATTTTATCGACAGACTGCTTTAGCTTTTAGTCATTATTATGTCTACAGTACTCGATTTTTACAGATTTACCTTATCCCACCGTAGTGTCCGTTGCTTCGCTCTCGTAAACAGCATGGTCTGCGCAGATTCTGAACCTCTAAACGTTTCACACTAGTTGAGGTCTTTCACGACTGTACTCCTGACCAAGTCATTCTGTAGTCTAGTGTCGGAGGTCTTTGTTGATTCAGCCTTTTGAGTTCTTGAGGTGATATTTCCGTAGAACCTTTCATCTTTAGAAGTCAAATTACCATATACCAGTTTTCATAGATTTAAATTTAGAAATGTTTTAATATAACTAAATATTTACATAAAAACTTTCATCGTCTATTTCGCCCTCTTAGGCTTCTCGTAAACGACTGTCCATAGCTGTTAGATAATTTGAAAAGAGGCATATTTGTGCCATCATCTGTACAGTTGTATGTTAATTGTCTACGATATTCGACTATTACGATTATCTTCACAGCAGTCCGCCTGCTTAGGTGAACGAAAATGTGTTCACCTACCATACAGCGAGGGCAGTTTCGATTCCTGTCCGGGTTGGGGATTTTCTTCGTTCGTGCAGTGGGTGTTGTGTTGTCCTCATCGTCCTTTCATCATCATCACCGACGTGCAAGTCACTTATTGGGGACGTCGAATTAAACAAGACTTGTCACCCGGCGACCGAACTTCCCCAGTTGGGGCCTTCCCGCCAACAATGCCCCACGATCATTTCAGTTCATCTTCACAGGAGGAAAACAGTGTACATCAACGGTTCAAACATACATTTTCGTCATATCTGACCCAGCCAAGTGTAGAACATTCATAATATTCAAAATGTAAGATGAATGGTGTGCTCACAAGCACTTGTGCGTGCACCAGCATTGTGCTTTTTTGGCAGAGATGCCACAGATCAGACAAGCCTCCAAACCCCTCGTTCTGTGAAGAATCGTGGACGTCCAGCCATTTAGCGCCTGTTGGTACGATTAGTGTTTTTCTACCTCTTTCCGTAGATGCTCACGAGAGTATCATGTGAACATTCGACCAGCTTCTCCGTTTTCGAGATACTGTTCCTTATCTGTGTAACGATTTGGGAGACAATCTGAGAAGCCGTCTTCGGTTGTTTGAAGATGACGCTCTCGTTTATCGACTAATAAAGTCATCAGAAGATCAAAACAAACTCCAAAACGATTTAGAAAAAATAACTTAATTGTGCGAAAACTGGCAGTTGACCCTAAATAACGAAAAGTGTGAGGTCGTCCACATAAGTGCGAAAAGGAACTCGTTAAACTTCGGTTACACTATAAATCAGTCTAATCTAAAAGCCGTAAATTCAACTAAATACCTAGATATTACAATTGCGAACAATTTAAATTGAAAAGAACACATAGAAAATTTGTGGAGAAGGCTAACCAAAGGCTGCGTTTTATTGGCAGGACACTTAGAGAATGTAACAGACCTACTAAAGAGACTGCCTACACTACGCTTGTCTGTCCTCTTTTAGAATACTGCTGCGTGGTGTGGGATCCTTACCAGGTAGAACTGACAGAGTACATCGAAAAAGTTCAAAGAAAGGCAGCACTTTTTGTATTATTTCTAAATATGGGAGAGAGCGTCACAAATGATACAGTACTTGGGTTGGACATCATTAAAAGAAGGGCGTTTTTCGTTGCGACGGAATCTTCTCACGAAATTCCAATCAGCAAATTTCTCCTCCGATTGCGAAAATATTTTGTTGACACCGACCTACATAGGGAGGACCGATCACCACGATAAAATAAGGGAAATAAGAGTTCGTACGGAAAGATATAGGTGTCCATTCTTTCCGCATTCTATAGGAGATTGGAATAAGAGAGAATTGTGATGGTGGTTCGATGAACCCTCTGCCAGGCACTTGAATGTGATGTGCAGAGTATCCATGTAGATGTAGATTCACAGACTCTGAGTAATATTAATCTGCCGTTTGACGAAGTCGCTTATCTCAGTGGTTTTCCCCATTTGCAGCCCATATCATCGCTAGGGTGATACCCCGTACGTGTGTGCTCCGCTTACATACTTTTGTTACAGCGTCACGAGCCCGCAGGGCTTTCAGGCGGCATCCAACTTCGCTGCGGGCAGTGGTCAGAATGATTTGGCTTGTCAGTATATGATTTGCAGCGACGCGGGATAGAGTGGGGGAGAGGGCAGTAACCGTTGTCTGCGCGGTGCAGGAGGAGCTGGAGTCGATGGAGCGCGCCGTATCGGAGCAGCTGCGTGAACGCCGGAACCCCCTGGCGGAGCTGTGCGAACTACTGAGGCGCGCGCGCCACCTGCGCGGGCTGCTCGTCGCCGGCGGGCTGTTCTTCTTCCAGATCGCAAGCGGCATGGTCAGCGTCTCCTCGTACGCCACCGCCATCTTCGACAGCGTCGACGCCGGCCTCGACCCCAACGTGTCGGTGATGCTGCTGGCCGTCGTGCAGATCGTCGTCAACCTGGCCGCCTCGCTCGTCGTCGACCGCCTGGGCCGCCGGCCGCTGCTCGTCGCCTCCTTCGCCGGCTGCGCTGCCTCCATGGCCGGCGTGGGCGCCTACTTCTACCTCCAGAACGCCACCGACACGGACGTCTCCACTCTCGGCTGGTTGCCGCTCACCGCCCTCATAATCTATTACGTGAGTCTTTCTTTTTCAACCACGCTGGCTTTATAGTCTTCGTTTTCCTCTTCACCGTCATTATCATTTTCATCGACATCGTCACCATGATCTTTCATTCTTTATTTCTTTTGCTTGTGCCGTTTCCCCGCAATGATGCAGGGTCGGCATGGTTAATCAGATTTGGCAGGGTTAATTTAAGAGGTGGCCGGATGATCTTCCTGCCACCACCCCATACCCCACGGGACAGAATTAGTGTACCCCAACTGTCTGTGTCTAGTGTAATCCATGGAATAGTGCGAATGTGTTCAGATGTCTGCGAGCCATGTAACTGAGGCGGGACATAGGGACCAGCCCGGCATTCACCTAGTGGGATGTGGAAAACCGCCTAAAAACCACTTCCAGGCTGGCCGGCACACCGCCCTCGTCGTTAAGCCACTGGGCGGATTCAATCCGGGGCCAGCGCGCCTACCCGAGTCCACAAAGCAGCGCATTAGCGCTCTCGGTTAACCTGGTGGGTCCGTCATCAGCATGATTCTGATGGTATAATTACGTGAGTGGCGCCTCTTCTTTCGGACTCACATCTATACTTTTATGATTACGACCGCTGTTTGACTAGAAAGTTTCAGTGCGGATGCACAACCAACGTCCGAACTCCTACAGGAATCAGAAATCTGCGACTGGAGAGTGCGAGCTGGAAGTTGGGAATTTCGATTTGATTGATGGCGTATCCGGATGGCCGAGGCGGCCTAGGCAACTATTCTGGAGAAGCGGAGTCGTCACAGGACGTCCATTCAAGATTGAGTACCGGTCTGGCACACATTTTCAACTCTCGCCACTACATCTCCGAAGTGCCTTATGCCCCTGTAATTTATTATTTGAAATTACAATGAAAAGAATACCCATAGTTGTATACTGGCGTTGATATAAGTCAACGGGGACAGTTGAAAATGTGTGCCCTGACTGGGACTCGAACCCGGGTTCTCCTGGTCACATGGCAGACGCTCTACCCATATCTTTTTTCCCTTGTGTTTGGTCGTTGCGGACGTCACAGGACATCCGTTCAAGTTCGTTTGTTGATCCTTCCACACAGTCTTTTTATTACAGAAACCAACGCAGTCTTTGACCGAACACGCTGAGATACCGTGCCGGATTTTCGTGTGACGTAAGAGAACATTCGCAACTTATTCTGCCGGGCTATATTCATAGTGCCGCTGCACATCATACTCATTACTTGTGGCTTAACCTCCGATTCCCATAAAAGTTCGGGCACTGTTTGTGCATCCGCACATAAGAAGATGGTCAAATGGCCGGTGAGCCTCAACTATATATGTATTAAGATCGTACCATCTTCATATATATAGTCATTATTTCCTTCTTCTCTCTTTCCCATGGAGTTTCCTTTCCATTTTTTTGACCGCAAAATATTCATGATCATATTCATCGCTACGAACACCATCTATGGAAACTCATCGTGGCCTTTTCCAAGGAATGATTCTGGAAATCATCTAAAATAGTTTTAAGAAAACTACTGCAATCATAAATCAGGCTAGATGATGACTATCTGAATCCAGGTGCAAAAATTTTAACCTTTTTAAATGGTGTAGACTGTACTTAAAAACTAAAATAAAACACTTCGCATGTGAGTATATACTCCTGGAAATTGAAATAAGAACACCGTGAATTCATTGTCCCAGGAAGGGGAAACTTTATTGACACATTCCTGGGGTCAGATACATCACATGATCACACTGACAGAACCACAGGCACATAGACACAGGCAACAGAGCAGCGTGAGACGACGCTTCATCCAGTCCCAAACATGCTCAATGGGGGACAGATCCGGAGATCTTGCTGGCCAGGGTAGTTGACTTACACCTTCTAGAGCACGTTGGGTGGCACGGGATACATGCAGACGTGCATTGTCCTTTTGGAACAGCAAGTTCCCTTGCCGGTCTAGGAATGGTAGAACGATGGGTTCGATGACGGTTTGGATGTACCATACACTATTCAGTGTCCCCTCGACGATCACCAGAGGTGTACGACCAGTGTAGGAGATCGCTCCCCACACCATGATGCTGGGTGTTGGCCCTGTGTGCCTCGGTCGTATGCAGTCCTGATTGCGGCGCTCACCTGCACGGCGCCAAACACGCATACGACCATCATTGGCACCAAGGCAGAAGCGACTCTCATCGCTGAAGACGACACGTCTCCATTCGTCCCTCCATTCACGCCTGTCGCGGCACTACTGGAGGCGGGCTGCACGATGTTGGGGCGTGAGCGGAAGACGGCCAAACGGTGTGCGGGACCGTAGCCCAGCTTCATGGAGACGGTTGCGAATGGTCCTCGCCGATACCCCAGGAGCAACAGTGTCCCTAATTTGCTGGGAAGTGGCGGTGCGGTCCCCTACGGCACTGTGTAGGATCCTACGGTCTTGGTGTGCATCCGTGCGTCGCTGCGGTCCAGTCCCAGGTCGACGGGCACGTGCACCTTCCGCCGACCACTGGCGACAACATCGATGTACTGTGGAGACCTCACGCCCCACGTGTTGAGCAATTCGGCGGTACGTCCACCTGGCCTCCCGTATGCCCACTATACGCTCTCGCTCAAAGTCCGTCAACTGCACATACGGTTCACGTCGACGCTGTCGCGGCATGCTACCAGTGTTAAAGACTGCGATGGAGCTCCGTATGCCACGGCAAACTGGCTGACACTGACGGCGGTGGTGCACAAATGCTGCGCAGCTAGCGCCATTCGACGGCCAACACCACGGTTCCTGGTGTGTCCGCTGTGCCGTGCGTGTGATCATTGCTTGTACAGCCCTCTCGCAGTGTCCAGAGCAAGTATGGTGGGTCTGACACACCGGTGTCAATGTGTTCTTTTTTCCATTTCCAGGAGTGTATATACGAGGTGCATTTAACTCCTAAGGTCTCCGATTTTTTTTTCTAATTAACTACTCACCCGAAATCGGTGAAACTGGCGTTACTCCTCGACGTAATCGCTCTGCAAACGTACACATTTTTCACAACGCTGACGCCATGATTCCATGGCAGCGGCGAAGGCTTCTTTAGGAGCCTGTTTTGACCACTGGAAAATCGCTGAGGCAATAGCAGCACGGCTGGTGAATGTGCTGCCACGAAGAGTGTCTTTCATTGTTGGAAAAAGCCAAAAGTCACTAGGAGCCAGGTCAGGTGAGTAGGGAGCATGACGAATCACTTCAAAGTTGTTATCACCAAGAAACTGTTGCGTAACGTTAGCTCGATGTGCGGGTGCGTTGTCTTGGTGAAAGAGCACACGCGCAGCCCTTCTCGGACGTTTTTGTTGCAGTGCAGGAAGGAATTTGTTCTTCAAAACATTTTCGTAGGGTGCACCTGATACCATACTGCCCTTTGGAACGCAATGGGTAAGGATTACGCCCTCGCAGTCCCAGAACATGGACAACATCATTTTTTCTGTACTGGCGGTTACCCGAAAGTTTTTTGGTGGCGGTGAATCGGTGTGATTCCATTGAGCTGACTGGCGCTTTGTTTCTGGATTAAAAAAAGGCATCCACGTCTCATCCATTGTCACAACCGACGAAAAGAAAGTCTGATTCATGCTGTCGTTGCGAGTCAACATTGCTTGGCAACATGCCACACCAGCAGCCTTGTGGTCGTCTGTCAGCATTCGTGGCACCCACCTGGATGACACTTTTCGCATTTTCAGGTCGTCATGCAGGATTGCGTGCACAGAACCCATAGAAATGGCAACTTTGGAGGCGATCTGTTCAACAGTCATTCGGCGATCCCCCAAAACAACTCTCTCCACTTTCTCGATCATGTCGTGAGACTGGCTTGTGCGAGCCCGAGGTTGTTTTGATTTGTTGTCACACGATGTTCTGCCTTCATTAAACTGTAGCACCCACGAACGCACTTTCGACACATCCATAACTCCATCACCACATGTCTCCTTCAACTGTCGATGAATCTGAATTGGTTTCACACCACGCAAATTCAGAAAACGAATGATTGCACGCTGTTCAAGTAAGGAAAACGTAGTCATTTTAAGTATTTAAAACAGTTCTCATTCTCGCCGCTGGCGGTTAAATTCCATCTGCCGTATAGTGCTGCCATCTCTGGGACGTATTGACAATGAACGCGGCCTCACGTTAAAACAATGCGCATGTTTCTATCTCTTTCCAGTACGGAGAAAAAAAATCGGGGTCTTAGAACTTGAATGCAAGTCGTATATATCATTTTATTCGGAAAATTGCAAATTTTATAATGAGATAAAAATCCGAAAATGTGAAAAAAGTTTTTGCCTTCCTAATTCCCCTTAAGGGATGCGTTTTGGAGCTCATATTTGCTAGACTTTATTTTTTCTTTTGGTCCAGACTCATCTCTAAAAGTATGTCGGTGCAGTTCTGGTTCACCCTGTATATGGGTTATACGGTATTTTTATTATCCTGTTGAGATTCAGCTCAACAAAACTCAGAAGAAAAATCCAGCTGCAGTGTTGTATTATCGTGTGTACATGTCTACTATGTGATTTTGTTTTAAATTCCGCCTGAATATGACGGGGAGCTCTGACTCATGTATTAGATGTTGATGTGACTGGAGCCTGAAGTGAGGATACGTGTGTCCGATGCAGGTGTTCTACTCGTTCGGGGCGGGCCCTCTGCCGTGGATGGCGCTGGGCGAGGTGTTCGCGCCCGAGGTGAAGGGCGTCGCCATCTCGCTGGTGGGCGTCTTCGTGGGGCTCTTGGTGTTCCTCTTCGTGAAGGTGTTCCCCCTGGCGGCCGCCGCCCTGGGCGACCACGTCGTCTTCTGGGCGGAGGCCGCCTTCTCCGCCTTGGGGGCCGTCTTTGTCTTGGTCGTCGTGCCCGAGACCAAGGGCAAGTCGCTCCTCCAGATCACGCAGGAGATGGGCCACAGCTCCTCCCAGCACGCGCCCGCGGCGAGCGACAGTTCGAGCGCAGATCTGAAATGAAGTTACCTGCGCGTACATGTACACTCAGCAGGCCACTGTCCAACTCCTGCTGGAGGGTACTTCACAGCAGTATTAGCGTTTTCCGGTCTTGTTCGTTTCGTGGATTGTGAGATGGGAAAACGATTCTCTGTATACCTCTATAGGCGCTCCACTCCTTCCTTATACGTGGTGCGCCCAGAAAGTAAGTTTAGTTTTTGTTATAAAAACTGAGTTTAGATACAGAAAAACTATTTAATGAAAAAAGCTACTAATTTCAAACTATCTTCCAACACAGTTCCACCATTTTGTCGGCCAGGCCCGTGTAGTACCGTGGCACTTTTTCTATGCCCTCCTCATAGGCCGTTGCCGCCTGTGTTGTCTACCAGTTGTTAACATGGTCTCTTTGATCTCGCCGCTGTTATGATTTTTTTTCTTGCGTTTGTGCCGAACTGAGATTCTAGCACTTCCACAGAAAGAATTACAAGAGGAATTTATTTTCTCGACTTATCGGAAGGACAGCCATGCCGGACGTGATAAAGATAGCTTCAGCAACGAGACTTGCTGGTGATGGGGTCACATCCGTTCTGAAGCGCCATGACCGACCTCATTTGATCTCTCCTGTGAGGAGAATTAATTTAGAAGTGGAACGTCTGCATGGATCAGGTATGGAGTCTCATATTAATGTGTTTCCTTTTGATTCTGTCAGTAGGTGGGACAGCCTTCACCTCAGCAGGAAAGGGAAGGGAAAAGAACTGAAGGGGAGACAATATCACGTGTGGTAAAGTACCTGTTGTTACAAGTGACAGAACAGCAGTTTTTTTTAAGCTAGGGAGGGCAGAAACAAAAGTTTTTCAGAGAGAGGTTGAAAATAACATTCACATTGATAAAACAGACAGCCAGAAAGCACACAATTCAGCAAACAACCCCAGACTGAAACTGCAGATACTCAAAAATTGACAGAAAAATTAGGTTCATCCAGCTGGAATTCATCCAGTACACAAAATCAGTTATCCTTATCGCATCAAAATGTCAGAGGACTGAGGGATAAGCTAAATGAGTTGCTTATTTCTATTGAAGGATTAGAGTTGAGCAAACCAGCTGATATGATCTCCCTCTCTGAACATTATGTGACCATTGGTATAGCTATGTTAAATGTTACACGATTGAGGTTAACATCTTACTTCTGTAGAGAAAATATGGAGACAGGAGAAGTTGCCACATTTGTTAGAAACTGTTTTAATTACAAGAATATTAATATTAATAAATATTACTCTGAGGAGCATTTAGAAGCTTATGGAATAGAATATTTCATAATAAATCCTTTGTAATAGTAAGTATATACAAAATTCATGAAACGTCAACCTCTTCATAAAAAATCTGGAAGCTCTGTTGTCCCATCTCACAGTAGAAAACAAGAAAACAGTATTTAATTATAATTTCAATGTGAATTTATTGAACAAATCTGTCAGTGGACAAGAGTTGCAATCAGTAACCCCGTCATTCAATTTTATTCCTATTTTGAACTTTGTAACTACGATATATACGTGCTCTGAGACTGCTATTGATACTATCTTTGTAGACTAATTTAGGTTACAAAAAGTGATATCAAAAAACTAATAGCATATGGCCTATCTGATTATGACATGCAGCACCTTATATTATATTCTGAAACTTGTTAGGATAAAAAAATCTATTAAATGTGAGCAAGGAAGGATAATAAGTCAGCCAGAAACTGAGAATTTCAGGAGATTTCTCAAACACAGGAACTGGTTAGGTGATTACAACATTGCATTGTAATGCACTGCAAGGGATATTGCAAAAAAATTGAAGCAAGTAATCCAGAAATCTACGGAATTTTACTTGAAATAAGGTAATTACCAGTAGGCAACAAAATAAAAACTATATGGGATGTAATGAAGAGAGAGACAGATGGGATCAGAAAGGAAGAGGAACCGATGGTTCTAAAAATAAGTGAGACGTTGGTAACAAGTGCATGTAGTATTGCAAACCTGTTAAACAAGTACTTTGTTTCTGTTACTGATAGCTTGGGGTTATTAGGTTCATTAAACAGTGGAATGGAATATCTGAGACCAGTCCTTACAAATAACTTCAACAAAATGGAAATGACACTAGCATCTTCCAAGGAAGTAGAATCCACCGCAAAATCCTTAAAATCAAAGTATTCTTTTGGTTATGATAACATATCAATGAAGTTAATCAAGAGTGCTCATGTGCATTAGTTTTATCTTGTCAATCCCTTATCAGGGAAACATATCCAGACCAGCTAAAATATACTTAAGTCCCAGCACTTCACATGAAGCGGAATAAAGAGTTACTGTCAAACTATCAACCAATTTCTCTTTTGCTGGCTTTTCCAAAACTACTTGAAAAGATTTGGTTTAAGTGTCTTCTTAAGCATCTGACAGCAAATACTATAACATCCAAATCACAGTTTGGGTTCCTTAAGGCTATTTGCACATACAGTGAAATGTGCTTGGTTCATTAGATAACAAATTAGAGGCTACTGGCATTTTCTGTGACCTATCAAAAGCCTTTGACTGGGTGAATCACAGCATTAGAATATTATAGTGTCACTAGCAGTGCTTGAGTCTTATGAAACTAATTGGAAACAAAAGGTGTCATAGTGAAATACCTGTAGAGCAAACAGTCTTTATCTGACTGGGAGTTACTTACACATGGTGTTCCTCAAGGATCCATCTTGGGTCTGTAACTTTTTCTTGTGTACGTTAATGACTTCTCGTCTGTTACATTGCCAGATGCTAAGTTTGTTTTGTTTGCAGATGATACAAACATTGCAACAAATAGCAAGTCAAGTACAGATTCAGAAATGGCTGTTAATAAAATTTTCATTGCCATCAATTAATGGTTTGAGCCAAATTCATTGTCATCAGACTTTGAAATGACCCATTATACATAGTTCATAACCTATAAGAGATGTACTTCCACATTGAGTATAACATATGAAGACATTCAGATCGAAGAGGTTGACAGTGTTCAGTTTCTGGTATTACAAGTCGATAACAAATTCTGTTGGGAAGGTCATGACAGAGAACTGCTGAATTGCCTAAAGAAGTCTATATTTGCAATGCGAATTATGTCAGATGTAGGATACATGAATATATTAAAAACTTGCATAGTTTTCTTACTTTTGGTCTATTATGTCTTATGGGATCATATTCCAGGGTAACTTATCAAGCTGAGCAACAGCTTTTAGAGTGCAAAAGCTTGGAATAAGACTCATTTGTGGCATAAATTTAAGAACATCATATAAAAGACTCTAACCACTGCCTCACACTATACTTATTTCTTAAAGAAATTTGGTGCAGATAAGATCACTTACTTTGATCCAAAAATGGGTCCAGTATTCAGGAGCACACTTTTTCAATAAATTTCCAGCAACCATTAAGAACTTGGTTTCAGATAAAGCACAGTTTAAACAGAGTTTGAAAGACTTTTTGATAAACAAATCCTTTTACTCTATAGATGAATATTGTAACAAGGACTGTTACACCAACTTAAGTAAAAACGTCTGTTGGATTTCAGTTTTGACACTACTGTGCCACAACAGTCAAGATTAGGTATTTTGTGTATGATAAATCTATTAATAGTTAATAACGATATTTCATTTGGATGGTGTATTAATTGTGTAATTACTAGCAGTGCTAGTTTACTGTAGTATATTCACATATTTTAATTATGTCGTGACAGATGAACAGAGAAGTGAGTATTACATGCAAATGTTTTTTATGTTATACTATTGACATTTTAAACACCACGAGAATCATCTAATTTTCTGGGCTACCGACCGGAAAGTGAATCAAATCTACTCTAAAATCAGAGACTTTAATGTTTGGCGAATTTTTTAGCTAAGTTGCAATCATTCTACAAACATCAAAATTGCAGGACGTACAGCCTGACTAAAGGAAATCTCCTAAACAGTCAATAATCCAAAAAATACATAAGTGACTATTATGTCCAATGAGGTAGAACGTTGTAGCAGCATAGGTAAAAAGCGCTACATGAATTGACAAAACCGGCTTTAACTTTAAAAGGTCTTTATTAAAGTCTCTACGTGTGCAGCCCATGCGGATGCCAGCAAGACCGTCGTTCGTGGAGACAGAAGGCAGAGTGTGTCTAAACAGAAATTCTAATCTCTCAAGTTTTGAAAAAGTTCCAAGTCATCCACCAATGATGACAATGATTCTGAGCACCATTCATTCTTTAGCCAAGATATGTCGAGATTTCACCCACCTTCCCAATGAAATGTCATGATTTTGACAGAGCGCCACCAAAAGTGACACTTTTTGTTTATTTTGTAGACGGGGGTGCAGGCAGAAGCTAACCATCTTTCTAGCCACATTCCAGAGTAGCCGTTGAGACGCTGTGTTTTGCAGATCCCACGGAAAAATTCAACCTCCGATTTCTTTAAGTAAAGGAGACATTCCTGCAGATACTATAGGCATAGCACCATTGCAAGAGTGCTTTCTAGCTGCCCAGTGAATCACCTTCTATGGCGTTAACATGGCCAGCCCCGATTCAAGGGAAGCACGAGGCTGGAGGCTACATCGGTCCTGAAGGCTGCTTAAAGCTACACTTTAATGGCCGTGGTGAACGTCAAATGCTTGCGGCTTTCCGCCATCTCCCTCTCTGGTAAGTTCTGTGCTAAATAAACGCAAGAATACAGTTTCTCACGAACAAAAGTTTACAGCTAATTCAATTCCTAGCTTGACCGAGCGCAACATGTGGAATTAAATATGCATTTTGCAACTAGTAATACGAATTAAGAAAATTGCATCTAAGTTGTCCATTCATCTTCTTAATAGACATGGGGTGTGCCATAAGAGCATAAAAATATGAGTAAAATATGTAGGACGCCGCTACATGAATAATTAAACCCTCTTACAATACACGACTCCTGTTTATAAATGTCCGAAGGTGAAGTTGTGCCAGAGTTAAACAATGACACAAGTTCAACGACGACACTTTCTCTTACTATTTTGCTGGGATGTAGGAAACTTGATTTTATTTTTAGTGGAAATATGCTAAGCTGAAAACTTTTACCAAACTACATCGTAATTACCGTCACTCGTGTTCAAAGTCAAGCCTCATCCATTCATTCAACTAAGTTGCTAATTTATTTGCCGACATAAGTAGGAAAGCAAAGTAGTAGCGATAAATTAACTTCATATAATCATTTTAGTATATCATATTTTAAACTCATTCATACCAATATAATTCACCTCCAAATAGTCTGCTTGGAAGCAAAACTTCATCATTATTCACACTTGGAAGGATTGTTATAGTGGCCCCTTTGACACAGGTGAAAACTTTACGATAAACTGAAACCATTCATACCACTTGTCTTACAGAGATAATTCATTCATATACTTCACCGACTATTCTTAATACATGAAACACTACTTTGCGGCGTGACCACATAAAACACAAATATAAACTGAGAAACATCATATAACTAAAACATAAATATTTTAGCATGAAACAAACTTTCCATGAGCACAGAAAAGGAAAATTAAAATAAGCCAACTCATCATTTGAGTCAAATCGATATTCTTGGGTGAGAACATATGACACGAAATAACAATATGAATCCTTCAGAGTAGTGTCAACACAGACACTAAGCACAACATTAAATTCACAGAATGAAACAAACCATGTTACATTCATAAATTCAGATCAACTATATATAACTACAAAACATGTCATTGGTAAACAAAAGAAGGAATATCAAAATAATGTGTCGTTTGCAAACACTTGTCTAGCTGCGAGGTAACAAGCTGATAATCATCGACTCTTTTACAAGCAGTTGTGTTATGGTGAGGCACAGGAAAGTGCACATAGTTAAACCTGCAGCTAAACTTTCGTGTATAAGATATAAAATTTATTCTGTATTGACAACTACTATTACACAAAGATTAATGTCCCTGTAAAATGCAGATAGAGAAAACAAATCAATTATACGTACAAAAACACTAGTTTTGGAGCAATATACTGTTCAAGACACTCTAATACTTATTAGCACAGGCACACTGAGAACTTTCAATAGAGTTTTGCACACGATATAGAACTCGGCAAGACGGAAAACGCGCGGAAATCACGATTCTGTTTTAGAGCTCAGGCAATGTTAATCAGTGGACAGGCGTGACAGTTTTTGTGGCAATTTGAGAACCTTAACTCCTTCGATTGTATGACCATGCATAGTTCATAAACCCAAACATGTCTGTGACTCAAGGATACAGTTCATGACATGCCGTTTTGATGGAGTCACAGTACAAGCATTAGGTGAGTTGTCATTTATTGGAATGTTCACTACTCACAGATAAATGTTGCAAGGTTGTTACTAAAAAACAGTTTAAGTTTCATCTTATAGCAGTTTGTGAACTGGAGTAGTTCATTGCACTTGCAGTTTGCACCAAGTCTTACAGTTCGTTGCACATCCTGATCCACACACACACACACACACACACACACACACACACACACTGACCAGCCAGAACGTTATGACCACCGACCTACTATCGATATAAACACGTCCAAGCGATAGCAGCATCACCTTGCGAGGAACGACTGCGTCAGGCACACGCACATGGCACATAGTATCTGTGACTGTGCTGTCCATGTATACAATGGGGATGCCGCGCGATCTATATGAGTTTGACCAAGGACAGATTGTGATGGCCCGCAGGATTGGCACAAGCATTTCTCAAACTGCACGACTTGTCGTGCGTCCGAGGAGTGCTGTGTTGTGTGCCGTGGCGAAAGCAAGGTGAAAACTCTTCCAAACGTCGTGGCGTTTTGCGGCCACCCCTCATTACAGATGTCAGACGTCGTAGGCTGGGAAGGCTGGTAAAACAAGGCAAGCGCCCAACTGTCAGACTTTAATGCTGTGCAGAGTGCAAGTGTGTCTGAACACACACTGAACCGAACACTCCTAACGGTGGGCCTATTCCAGACAAAAATATGAAATTTTAACTGACTCATTACTTCCTGTTTATATGACACTCAGTACGACCGCGCTGCTCGAAGTCAAAAAAGGTGATAAACAAACAAACTTTATACCGAAGGTGAAAAGTGTTCCAGCTCTCCCGGACCTACCCTCCGCCATTATGCGCGAGACACAAAATCGTCCATCCTGTACTAGCTAAACTGCGCATTGTTAAGTTCGTCGTTGTTAATGTATTGTATTATATTGTGTGAAAGTATGTTACTAATCATGCTACAAAAATAATGTACCGCTGCTGAGTTAAAATAAAAAAAAAGAACATACGATCGCAGCCTAGCACTAACTGCTCTAAGCAGCAAAACCCAATAATGAATTAACTCTTACCACTAATGCCTTCATTCTGATTTCGTGTTATTTTCGATACTTTCTATTCATATATTTCTCTTGTTTTCTCTTTATCTTTTTCTACATATTTAAATTTCCGGTTTCCGTTTATTCTATGTGCAAGCAGTAGTACCTTAAGCGATCTACATCTACATCTACATCCATACTCCGCAAGCCACCTAACGGTGTGTGGCGGAGGGTACCCTGAGTACCTCTATCGGTTCTCCCTTCTATTCCAGTCTCGTATTGTTCGTGGAAAGGATTGTCGGTATGCTTCTGCGTGGGCTCTAATCTCTCTGATTTTATCGTCATGGTCTCTTCGCGAGATATACGTAGGAGGGAGCAATATACTGCTTGACTCTTCGGCGAAGGTATGTTCTCGAAACTTTAACAAAAGGCCGTACCGAGCTACTGAGCGTCTCTCCTTCAGAGTCTTCCACTGGAGTTTATCTATCATCTCCGTAACGCTTTCGCGATTACTAAATGATCCTGTAACAAAGCGCGCTGCTCTCCGTTGGATCTTCTCTATCTCTCCTATCAACCCTATCTGGTACGGATCCCACACTGTTGAGCAGTATTCAAGCAGTGGGCGAACAAGCGTACTGTAACCTACTTCCTTTGTTTTCGGACTGCATTTCCTTAGGATTCTTCCAATGAATCTCAGTCTGGCATCTGCTTTACCGACAATCAGCTTTATATGATCATTCCATTTTAAATCACTCCTAATGTGTACTCCCAGATAATTTATGGAATTAACTGCTTCCAGTTGCTGACCTGCTATTTTGTAGCTAAATGGTAAGGGATCTATCTTTCTATGTATTCGCAGCACATTACACTTGTCTACAGTGAGATTCAATTGCCATTCCCTACACCACGCGTCAATTCGCTGCAGACTCTCCTGCATTTCAGTACAACTTTTCATTGTTGCAACCTCTCGATACACCACAGCATCATCTGCAAAAAGCCTCAGTGAACTTCCGATGTCATCCACCAGGTCATTTATGTATATTGTGAATAGCAACGGTCGTATGACACTCCATAAGTAGTATTACCCTATCCCGTCTTCGAGTCACATTATCCCATTACGGTCTCTACTTTACAACTAGATTCAGTATCTCTTCATTAGTTACTCGATCTATCCACATAATTTTTAGCATTCTCGTGGAACAGTACATTTCAGAAATTTGTACCACTTATCGTCCCCATTTCATTTGCATATTAAGCTACACCGTCATCAAGAAGTACATTTTTCTATTCGAAATATAACATTTGACGTTCTGAAGCATCCCCAACTCTCTTGTGGTTCCCTTTTTAGGTACTCCACGTCGACGTCTGCTCGTAGATACGTATCGTCGGTAGGTTTTCCAGCTTTATTTCCCGACGTGACAGCGACGACTCTCCGATGAGGTGCGGGCCTTGTGTTTTGCTATTACTGTGAATCTTGTAAATATCGCTTTTATTTAGTAATTTTCCCGGCTTAAACTTTCCCCTTTTATGATTAAGACAGCATGCGTCACCTTTCGGAGGAAGTGGGGACGTCAAAGAGTCACAAAAGTTCATATTAAGCAGTCCGTAAAAAACGTAAACGTTCACTTCAGTTAGTGTGTTAGTTAATGCCTACGCTTTCCGCTAGATGATGCTGACTTACTGCTGAATGGCTTTGGTTCCGTAAAACCTTCACTGATTAGTACTAGGTAAATGAAATAAGTACAACACTCTTGTATTTCACTTTCACTCTACATTCAAGGATTAAGATGGTGATGGATGATGGTCTGTTTATATGATTCCTAGACTGGAGGAATCTAATAGTCCGCAAATGCCGATTTGCACGCGCTCTACGTCCAGATTCGCAACTAACGGCACACGACACTTTCAAAAGTCCACACGTTAATATCTAAATACCTGTACCTCTGAATTCACTCGTATCAGCAGATCTGTCGTCTATATGTTCGTAAAGTTCCAATCTAGCACTAATGTCCTTAAATCCCCTGAATACTCCGTTGCTACCGACAGTCAGAGATCGTACACTACATCACTTTTAATCTCTGTAATATTCTAACAGTTTATCGTGAATCTTAACACGATAAATCCAATCTAATTATTGTCTCGCTGACTGACACTGGTTCCCCGCCCTTTAACTAAACAAGGAAGGCAAAAGGCGGCAATAATGACGATTAGGCTTTTTATAGGTTTTTCATCACAAGAGTCACTGCCTTCTCCATGACGGAGCTTCCGTGGCTTTGCTGTACTTAGACGTTAAACTACTTGCTGATATACTATAATTTTGATCATCAATTACCAAACTCTGATTCTACACTATTTTCCCCTCTAAAAATTCTATTCTTAATTTTAAATTATTCTTTCTATAGCTTTTATCACTGTGAACTGAAACGAGGTGTTACAGTTCGCATTGACATTTGTTAGAACTCGATAAGTATATCTGAAGGAGAATTTAATATAACATTTTATAATACTAAATTAGTCATGGTTCCCAGAAATTATAAACATAATGTGCCAGTTCTCTTCCCTACTGCCACAACGTCGACCTTACATGATGGATTTCATCCTCTCGTTATGATAGAAAATCACAGGGCTGTGTATCGGCGGAAAACGCACATCAATATATAGCTATAGCCGTGATACACAGATTCGGTAGACAGCGTGAACGGTCATTTATTATTCCATTAGGCAGCTTTAGTTTCTAGTTAAACACAGTTTATGTACACTCACGAAGTCTGCAAATTAATGTCTCACACAAATAACGGAAAAGCCGCTACTTCTGGAAATTGTTACTTTCTCTGTTACATTTTACGATTACCTACATACTACAATGTACTTAACAGTCTTGTGAATAATATTCTGATAGGCGTCTCTGAAGATCCGCCATTACTCTATGACAACTGGGACTTAAGTATGTTGTTATCTGTATCTATGAAAGAAATATGAAAAGTCCAAATATTCAAATAACGTATAGAGACGGTAAGAAATAATATACGACTTTCGCTGCCTGTTGAAATTGTTGGGATTCTCAATTCCGTTTCTGGCGTCTGAAAGCTAACGCATGTCTGCAGGTTAATCTGTGCACAATAATACAGACATCCGCTTTTTAACAACACTGTAAAATGTTATAATGTCTCATCTTTGCTCCGCAAACACTCTAGGTATACGAGGGTCACCTGTAATGAATGAAAGTATGCTAAATATGATACTTGTCTCTGTGGATCAAGAGAACTCGATAAACATCTTTATGCAAACTGCCTTTCTTCATAAATTTTTGCCTGTAGCTATTGACTTTCAGTTTTGGCGTCCTTATGGATACCACGTAAATTTACCCACGAACTTTTGACAAACAAATACGCAAAACATCCACATGGAAGTTGGAAGGTGCACAACATTTTATCCGTCATATGTATCTCTGTCCTTCACTCCTCTTCCAGGCCACAATGTGCGTTGTTGCATAAGCTTTTTGCCTGCCTAGTAACACCAGCTGCTCTTGTTCCCTCGCACGCTGTTAACTAAACTGACGTCTTCGCACCTCACTGCAAGGTGACTTAGCACATTTAACTCTACTGCTCGTTGCACACAGATAAACCCAGCCTTTCGCGGCAAATTACTGACGTCACGCAAATAACAAATTTCCGGAGCTGTGTGGGCAGTAGCAGCTCAATTTCATTTGACTTGTATATTATGTCTCAGATTGATACATTTTGCAAATAACATAATACAATGGTGTGCGAAATTAAAGCAACAAACGGAAAATTTTGCAAGGTTTCGTTTAATTTGCCATTAAACAGTAAGGTGATAGTAAAGTAGGAACAACGTGAAGAATACAGAACGTAAGCAATTGAAAATTGGTTCTTCGATTTTTTTTCCAACTTGACGCATTTCCACACACATTCCCACAACTGATTAATGTGCTGAGTATGAGATGTGACTGGCCCGCCCAGTTAGCCGAGCAGTCTAACGCACAGCTTTCCGTAGCGGGAAGGAGCGCCTGGTCCCCGGCACGAATCCGCCCAGCGTACTTGTGTCGAGGTCCGGTGAACCGGCCAGTCTGTGGATGGTTTTTAGACGGTTTTTCATCTGCCTTGGCGAATGCGGGCTGGTTTTCCTTATTCCACCTCAGTACACTATGTCGGCGATTGCTGCGCAAACAAGTTCTCCAAGTACGCGTACACCAGCATTGCTGTACCACGCAAACATAGGGGTTCACTCGTCTGGTGTGAGACGTTCCCTGGGAGATCCACCGGGGGCCGAACCGCACGAAAACCCTGCGTTCCGTGTGGGGCGGCGGAGGGGTGAAGTGGACTGCGGTAGTCGTATTGTGGTTGTGGACCACTGCAGCCTCTCCGTCGTTTCTAGGTACCTGGTTAACATACAACATGGGGTGTGACCACCTCCTGTAGGAATAAAGGCCTGATAACGACGGGGCACGCTGAGTACAATGTCATTAATCTCATGTTGTGGCAATAACGCCCATTCTTCCTGCAGAGTTCCTCGCAGTCTGGGAGAGGGGATAGTGGCTGCTGACGTGATGCAAGCCGTCTCCCTAGTGCATCACACACATTCTCTAAGGGATTCAAACTGGGAGAGCGAGCAGGCCATGCTCTATGAAGTCGAGCATTATTGTCCATTAGTACGAAGTCTGGGCCCACAGCACCCCGCAGCTACCGCACATGAGGTAGCGAGATCTCGTCACGATACGTGACAGCACTTAAACCTTGCCGATTCACCCGTACAATTTCATAAACAACTCTTCACGTGGTCAGCATAATCTCTTCCCACACTATAATGGATCCTTCTCTATATCGATCTTTTTCGACAATGTTTTGGTCTCGAAATGGTGTTCCACGTTTCCTCCAGATGCGAATTCGTCGAGACTCACTCTCCAGACCAGTTCGGGACTCATCTGTGAAATGAACATTGGGCCACTGTTCGTCCGCCCAGGTGGCATGTTGACGGCGCCACTCTAGACGTTCCCGCCTGTGAAGACGCGTCAGAGGCACACATACAGCAAGTGTTGACAACAAAGGCCACTCTGCCGAAGCCTTCTGTACTCAGTTTGCACCGATACAACTCGTCCAGTCGATGCTGCGAGGTCAGATGCCAGTCGCTGTGCAGTACTAAGGCGGTACCGTTGTTCCCCTACAGGCAAATAACGGTCTTCTCTTTCTGATGTCGCACACGGTCGGCCCTGTCCTGGTCTTTGGGTGGCAGTTTTGGTCTCCAAAAACCGTCGCCATATCCGAGAAACAACAGAACGATTCACTGTAAGCCATCGGGCGACATCGGTTTTGCGACTGTCCTGTTTCCATTTCTCCTGCTCCTTCCGTCTGTAGAGTGTGTGGCAGATATTACTGCACCTTCTGTGACTGTGCAAACAGCGATTGGGGATGTGGGACTACCCGACAAATGCTACCCCGTTTGATGGGGGTCCTGACGTCATCGCTGGCGTGGTTTCCCGCTGATCGGAATGCAGAACACGATCGTATGGACATCTACTGACAGCTGGTTTGATTATATCGTGACTGAGACATAGGACGGGGAAACAGCGGTTTGTTGCTTTAATTTTGGACAACAGTGTACTTCACTAGAAACAGAAGAAATAGACCATACACACGATATTCAATAATATTTATTGTTTGCATTATCTCGTGTGAACCAGTATTTATTTGTAGTAATTTCTTTGCAAAATTTTGAGGTTTCCCTGTGATATTTGAGAAGCACTGCAGATGCAATTCCGGTATGCAAGTACTTGAATAACTTAGCGGCCTGTAACTTTGTGTTTGTTAGACATGCATACTGTTCCTCAAGAGCAATCCTCAATGTTTCTCCATATATCAAAGTAAAATGTAAAATATAAAATGAAGTGCCGATTTCTATAAAAGAAAAAAACTCAGAAGTCCAAGATATCTCCCTGATTACCCAATGTTCCATCAATAAAATGTCCACTTAGATAATTCTTCGCCGCCCTCTCCCACTCCTTCTGAAACGATACTTAATTGATGCCACGCGTCATTTGAAGCCCATGCAAAGCAGTAGGTGCGTGGTAGAAGAATTTGGTAGTTATCCGAACGGCGCTAGTGTCGCTTCTCAATGATTTGATGATAACACCCCGGTAACACTGGGAGAATGTGTCATACAGCACCATGATCGACATGAAGTGAACCAGTCGTGAAAAGAAAAAAAAGACCGCATTGGTGCAAATAAATTGCCTGTGAGTACCAGAACTATGGAAGAACGTCACGTGATGTCTAGAATCAAGTACAGATAGCTGCAAACTTACTCTCTTTTGTAGATCTAACGAATACAAAAGTGGTCTTATCAACATACGCCTGTCATTCGTAGCCTACTCTACGTTTAATAATTTCATTTTCACGCATTATCAGGGCAGAAATCTTTTACAAAGTACTCAACAAACTTCTTATACTCTCACTGCTACAACAAACACAATCTATCTTTATTTTCAGGGTGATAATGCCTCTATTGACAAAGGGAAATCCACGACGGACACATTTGACGATACGGAAACAAAATAAAGCAGCTAGCCTGATGCCCTGATCTCAACCCAACTAAATATTTATGATATAGACTCACCAAACAAGAAACTACTCATCTCTAATGAAATCACTACAAGCATCATTTAATACCATGTAATTCCGACTCTGGGCTTGATAAACAGCCAGATTCGGTTAGAAACGGAGTCCACAATGTTGTGCACTTACGTCGCGTCCTGGTTAAGCCACTCGCTGTGGATTTGGTGCTGCAGTTCAACGAAACTGGTGGGATACTGGTGTTGGCGTTGACGTCTTACCTGCTGTTCCAACATGTCCCACAAATTTTCTATGGGGTTCGAGTCCTGTGACTTCACAGGCCAGTCGAGATGTAATTGGGCAGGGGAATTTTTGCGAAAACTAGTCACATATTCCTCCATCCCTACTAACTTCGCTGTTGTCGTCTTTATTTGCCTGTGTAAGCAATAGCCTTTTGGGAGATGACAGACTCCAAATGTTCTTTGCGTCCAGATCCCGTCACAACTTTCTTTCACTAACAGGTTGAAACAGACTTTCATTCACAGCCTGCAGCAATTCCTCTCAGGTTTAGAATCGATTCTGATTCACAAGCTGTGAAAATCAGCAGTACTTCTCAATCAGGATCTATACCGTCCACAATTCCGATGTCGCACTTCTCGGCCATTTGTTTTAAACCTCTGCTTATATACACGCCGAACGTTCCACCGTGAAACATCAACAACTCCAGCAACTTCATACACCGTATGTTTAGCAAGAGTGACAAAAAGCAGATTTCAGAGTAATTGACGGCTCAACACAAAAGTTTTGTTTCAACTACAGATAGTGTTGAGGATCAGTGGACAAAGTTCAAAACTATCGTACAATTTGCGTTAGATGAGTATGTGCAAAGCAAGATCGTAAGAAATGGAAAAGAGCCACCGTGGTACAACAACCGAGTTAGAAAACTGCTGCGGAAGCAAAAGGAACTTCACAGCAAACATAAACATAGCCAAAGCCTTGCAGACAAACAAAAATTACGCGAAGCGAAATGTAGTGGGAGATGGGCTATGCGAGAGATGATCAATGAATTCGAAAGTAAAGTTCTATTTACTGACTTGGCAGACAATCCTAAGAAATTTTGGTCTTATGTCAAAGCGGTAGGTGGATCAACACAAAATGTCCAGACACTCTGTGACCAAAATGGTACTGGAACAGAGGATGACAGACTAAAGGCCGAAATAATAAATGTCTTTTTCCAAAGCTGTTTCACAGAGGAAGACTGCACTGCAGTTCTTTCTCTAGATTGTCGCACAGATGACAAAATGGTATATATCGAAACAGATGACAGAGGGATAGAAAAACAATTAAAATCGCTCAAAAGAGGAAAGGCCGCTGGACCTGTTGGGATACCAGTTCGATTTTACACGGAGTACGCGAAGGAACTTGCTCCTCTTCTTGCAGCGGTGTACCGTAGGTATCTAGAAGAGCAGAGCGTTCCAAAGGATTGGTAAAGGGCACAGGATATCCCCGTTTTCAAGAAGGGACATCGAACAGATGTCCAGAACTATAGACCTATATCTCTAATGTCGATCAGTTGTAGAACTTTGGAACACGTATTATGTTCGAGTATAATGACTTTTCAGGAGACTAGAAATGTACTCTGTAGGAATCAGCATGGGTTTCGGAAAAGACGATCGTGTGAAACCCAGCTCGCGCTAATCGTCCGCGAGACTCAGAGGGCCTTAGACACGGGTTTCCAGGTAGATGCCGTGTTTCTTGACTTCCGCAAGGCGTTCGATACAGTTCCCCACAGGCTTTTAATGACCAAAGTAAGAACACATGGACTATCAGACCAATTGTGTGACTGGATTCAAGAGTTCCTAGATAACAGAACGCAGCATGTCATTCTCAATGGAGAGAAGTCTTCCGAAGTAAGAGTGAGTTAAGGTGTGCCGCAGGGGAGTGTCGTAGGACCGTTGCTATTCACAATATACGTAAGTAACCGTGTGGATAACATCGGAAGTTCACTGAGGTTTTTTGCGGATGATGCTGTAGTATATGGAGAGGTTGTAACAATGGAAAATTGTACTGAAATTCAGGAGGACCTGCAACGAATTGACGCATGGTGCAGGGAATCGCATTTGAATCTCAATGTAGACAAGTGTAATGTGCTGCGAACACATAGAAAGAAAGATCCCTTATCATTTAGCTACAATATAGCAGGTCAGCAACTAGAAACAGTTAACTCCATAAATTATCTGGGAGTAGGCATTAGGAGTGATTTAAAATGGAATGATCATATAAAGTTGTTCGTCGGTAAAGCAGATGCCAGACTGAGATTCATTGGATGAATCCTAAGGAAATACAATCCGACAACAAAGGAAGTAGGTTACAGTACACTTGTTCGTCCACTGCTTGAATATTGTTCACCAGTGTGGGATCCGTACCAGATAGGGTTGATAGCAGAGATGGAGAAGATCCAATGGAAAGCAGCGCGCTTCGTTACAGGATCATTTAGTAATCGCGAAAACGTTACGGAGATGTTAAACTCGAGTGGAAGACTCTGCAGGAGAGACGCTCAGTAGCTCTGTACGGGCTTCTGTTGAAGTTTCGAGGACATACCATCACCGCGGAGTCAAGGAGTATATTGCTCCCTCCTACGTATATCTCGCGAAGAGACCATGAGGATAAAATCAGAGAGATTAGAGCCCACACAGAGGCATACCGACGATCATTCTTTCCACGGACAATACGAGACTGGAATAGAAGGGAGAACGGATAAAATGGTTCAAATGGCCCTGAGCACTATGGGACTTAACAGCTGTGGTCATCAGTCCCCTAGAACTTAGAACTACTTAAACCTAACTAACCTAAGGACATCACACACATCCATGCCCGAGTCAGGACTCGAACCTGTGACTGTAGCAGTCACGCGGTTCCGGACTGAGCGCCTTAACCGCGAGAGCATCGCGGCCGGCGGAGAACAGATAGAGGTACTTGAAGTACCCTCCCCCACACACTGTCAGGTGGCTTGCGGAGTATGGATGTAGATGCCACGGGCCTCGTCAAACATGATTGCCCTTGTTTGCAATTTACCCATCCTTACGTACAATGTCCGCTTGAAATATAATGACTCACTGACCGCCACTATCTTACTCTGACGTAGAGGCATTGCGTTCGTGTTTGAGCACATGACTCGATCGCTGCGCCGTCTGTAAAGGCTTAACGAATCATCTGTGTTCTGTCGTAACCACAAGCGGCGGAACGAAGACGAAGAACGGAAGATCAGAGAAGGTAGTGCGGCGATGTCAGCCAATAGCTCACTGACAAGGATCATGCCGCGCCAGGAGTGACCTCTGCAAGAAGTTAATATAAGCGCCGCTCCTGCCAGCATTGGGGGCTCGGATTTACTCAGACCGGCACTCGCAGAACTGTTAGGCATGATCTGTATCTTTGTCTACAGCGTAGACTATTACTGTTCCCATGTCACTTAGGACACCTTTGTAAATACAAGTTAGGTATTGTCAATCTGCTTTAGAAAAAAAACCTACTAATTTTATGTGGTTGAATTGTTGAATAGCACTCCGAGAACGCAGCATCCCTTTAGGCATCCTATAAGCGACGAGTAGGCAATATCCAACAATCTGTGTGTCCTTACTGGGCTGACTAATTTCCGGTCCAGTGGGCTTAACTAGACACTGGCTGGAAGTGGCTACAGAACTTACCTAGCTATAGAAGAGATGGAACTAAACGTCCTCCGAAGCCTTCCTGAAAGGCAAAAGAGGGAAAAAGATAAAAAGGGGGAAAGATAAAAAAAGACAAATGAGATCAAATTCGGTGAGACCTCATTTACTGACCTCTTACACAGTATTGATTACTGCGACGCTTGGTCAAGGTTTGACTGCTGACCATAGCTGTTAAATCCCATAGTGCTCAGTGTCAGATCAAGGTTTCATAGTCAAAAAGTTTTCAAGTTAGTCTCCGTTATATGTATTGTGTATGACGGTGTTACAAAGCGCAAGTTTGAGAGTCGTACATTTTATAGTACAAAGCCAAACACAAAAAATAAATAGAAAAGGAATCGACGCACCACAGAGTTATGCAAATTGGTCACAAATTAATATGCACGCAGGTATCGAAGGAATGTGGAAAATTGCAAATTTCGGCAGCCAATGGATGAATCTGTGACGCTACAACGCAATTTCATCTAGCAGCTGGCAAGCACGAGACTTGTCTATACCAGAGCATAAAGTCTGTGTGAATTTCATTTCGTTTACGCAGTTGGACAGCAACTATGCCTCGCAGACAGGCGAGTGAACAATGCACGGAGATGTTAACATTTCTGAGAGGACGTGTAGTTGAGCTCAAAGAAGCCGGTTAGGGTGACTGGTGAATCGCTCGAGATTGCAGTAGGGGCGATGCGAGTACTCGACGAGGTTGGCAGGAATGGCTGAACCACAGCAGAACACAGTGTCAAGTAGGAAACGGCAACCCTAGAGCAGTAGTACGTAACCTTTCTTAAACCATTACCCTGAGGGTAATTAGACATCACCTAGTAGCCCCTCCCTCTCCAGCCTCTGCCGTCTGTTGCCCCCCGTCCCACCCGAACATTATCACCAGCTTCAGCACTTTTATTTTCAAAATGATGGAATGTGAATGACATTTAATTTCTTAGTTCGTGTGTATGTGTGTGTGTGTGTGTGTGTGTGTGTGTTAGAATGAATGACGAAGGAATTAGCGGTGCACTTCAAGTGCTACCCACAGCTCGTTCTCAGAGAAGGAAGCTCATTATCCACAGTGAGGGGAAACACTTGTTACAAAATATTCTTCCCCTGCATTACTTACCTCCATTGCCGCACTTGCATGATCTGCACACTGCAGCTCCACTTAAAATCAACTAAATTAAAATGTGTGCACTGTACATACTGTTCGTAAATAGCTTTATTGATGCACTCCTTACTTCTGAACAAATGACGACCCGATACACCTGACCTGTTACAGTTCCTCTTTCAAAGACTTGCAGGGGTGTATGTGCACCAATGATATTCCCACCCCATGCCACAAAACCATGATCTCAATACAGGTCCCTTTCAAGGACATTAAGGGGTTGGTATCTGGTTCCTGCTTCACGCCAGATGAAAATCCGGCGAGATTCAATGTTCAGACTATACCTGGACTCGTCCGTGAACATAACCTGGGACCACTGTTCCAATGACCATATACTGTGTTCTTGACGTCAGGATTTACGGGCTCTCCTGTGACCAGGGGTCAGTGGAATGCACCTTGCAGGTCTCCAGGCGAATAAACCGTGTCTGTTCAGTCGTCTGTAGACTGTGTGTCTGGAGACAACTGTTCCAGTGGCTGCGGTAAGGTCCCGAGCAAAGGCTACTTGCAGTATTCCGTGGCCGTCTGCGGGCACTGATGGTGAGATATCATGGACGTCCCGCTCTGTAGCGCCTGGACACGTTTCCTGTCTGCTCCAATCGTTGATCTTGAGATCACACTTTGTGGCACACAGAGGGCCCATGCTACGACCTGCTGTCTTTGACCAGCCTCCAGTCGCCCTAGTATTATATCCCTTATAACGTCGTCAATATGTGTTCTTTGAGCCATTTTCAACACACAGTCATCATTAGCACGTCTGGAAACGTCTGCACACTTACTCACTTCACCGTACTCCGACATGCACCAACACACCTCAGCGTTTGTGGTCTGCTGCCAGCGCCACCGTTCAACGACCGCAGGTCAAATGCACCGCATGGTCATAGCACGAGGTGATTTAAACCCACAAACCGCCCATCAGAGCGTTGTTTCACCATGTATCAGCATTATCCTTAATTTATGAGCATGAGTGTATTTAGAGGCGCTCAATGAAGCAATTCCTGGACTGCTGCAAGTACTATCTACAGCTTGGAGTAGACATATTCTTGAGATATTTAGCATTTGTTACGTATATGTCTCACTTTTATCATCATCATGTATGGAATAAAGCACAACATTCGCATGTAGTGAGTTGAATATGTGATGAACCTGTAACCTCCGCCGCGTTAATACTACACTCCTGGAAATTGAAATAAGAACACCGTGAATTCATTGTCCCAGGAAGGGGAAACTTTATTGACACATTCCTGGGGTCAGATACATCACATGATCACACTGACAGAACCACAGGCACATAGACACAGGCAACAGAGCATGCACAATGTCGGCACTAGTACAGTGTATATCCACCTTTCGCAGCAATGCAGGCTGCTATTCTCCCATGGAGACGATCGTAGAGATGCTGGATGTAGTCCTGTGGAACGGCTTGCCATGCCATTTCCACCTGGCGCCTCAGTTGGACCAGCGTTCGTGCTGGACGTGCAGACCGCGTGAGACGACGCTTCATCCAGTCCCAAACATGCTCAATGGGGGACAGATCCGGAGATCTTGCTGGCCAGGGTAGTTGACTTACACCTTCTAGAGCACGTTGGGTGGCACGGGATACATGCGGACGTGCATTGTCCTGTTGGAATAGCAAGTTCCCTTGCCGGTCTAGGAATGGTAGAACGATGGGTTCGATGACGGTTTGGATGTACCGTGCACTATTCAGTGTCCCCTCGACGATCACCAGAGGTGTACGGCCAGTGTAGGAGATCGCTCCCCACACCATGATGCCGGGTGTTGGCCCTGTGTGCCTCGGTCGTATGCGGTCCTGATTGTGGCGCTCACCTGCACGGCGCCGAACACGCATACGACCATCATTGGCAGCGAGGCAGAAGCGACTCATCGCTGAAGACGACACGTCTCCATTCGTCCCTCCATTCACGCCTGTCGCGACACCACTGGAGGCGGGCTGCACGATGTTGGGGCGTGAGCGAAAGACGGCCTAACGGTGTGCGGGACCGTAGCCCAGCTTCATGGAGACGGTTGCGAATGGTCCTCGCCGATACCCCAGGAACAACAGTGTCCCTAATTTGCTGGGAAGTGGCGGTGCGGTCCCCTACGGCACTGCGTAGGATCCTATGGTCTTGGCGTGCATCCGTGCGTTGCTGCCGTCCGGTCCCAGGTCGACGGGCACGTGCACCTTCCGCCGACCACTGGCGACAACATCGATGTACTGTGGAGACCTCACGCCCCACGTGTTAAGCAATTCGGCAGTACGTCCACCCGGCCTCCCGCATGCCCACTATACGCCCTCGCTCAAAGTCCGTCAACTGCACATACGGTTCACGTCCACGCTGTCGCAGCATGCTACCAGTGTTAAAGACTGCGATGGAGCTCCGTATGCCATGGCAAACTGGCTGACACTGACGGCGGCGGTGCACAAATGCTGCGCAGCTAGCGCCATTCGACGGCCAACACCGCGGTTCCTGGTGTGTCCGCTGTGCCGTGCGTGTGATCATTGCTTGTACAGCCCTCTCGCAGTGTCCTGTGCAAGTATGGTGGGTCTGACACACCGGTGTCAATGTGTTCTTTTTTCCATTTCCAGGAGTGTACTAATTGACAAAAAGTAATTATTAATAACGTCTATAATCAGTATTAGAGTCTTACAAAATTGTGATAATAGTAATGATCTTTTGGAAATAATTTAGTTTCGTGACTGAAACATGATCGAATCGTTTAGTTTTTACTCCTCAAAATTTTTCGTAATACCCCTCAGGGGATAATACCCCAATTTTTGGAACCACTGACCTAAAGAGACGACAGACCCAGAGGACTCAGAAATCGTCAGAGAGGCAGTCAGAGTTCCGGACTTAGCGTTATCATCGATCCGATATGCATCCGATGCTTCAGGACCATTACCAAGCGACTAACAGAAAGGAGACTGAGCTCACTGTACCCCTTGCACCGGCTCTGTTCTTTTACAGTGGTGTCGGGCGCATTCGCTGAAATCTCATTGGCTGGAGTAGAATTGTGTTCAGTGACGGGTCCCGCTTCGTACTGAGCCCAGATAATCTGCGATGACACGTCTGGAGACGCCCCGCACAGCGATGGAATACCAATCTGACTGTCGCCCGCCGTACGGACCGACAACCAGGAATTAGTGTGAGATACCTTTTCTTTTCGTACAAAAGCACCATTACATCATTGCGGTGCATCAGCGATAACCTACGCTCCGTTTCGTTACCCTTCATTGCAAGCCATCCTGTCCTTACATTTCAGGAAGCTAAAGCCCACTCGCAAACGTTGAAAGTTGGCCAGCATGTTCGCCGGATCTCTCCACAACTGAGAACGTTCGAGCATTAAGTGCAGTATTCTCCAATCGGCTCGGGATTTTGACTATCAGACGCGCCAGTTGGAGGGAATTTGGCATGATATACCTCAGGAGGACGTCCAACAATTTCTTCAATTAATGTCAAGCCGAATAACTGCTTGCACAAGTGCCACAAGTGGACCACTACGTTATTGACTTGTTCCATTCGTGAAACTCTTTCTATTGAATAAATAATTAATTTTTTCTGTAACTGTAATCATTTGTTTGTATGTACAGTCTTTTTTTCCCTTAGAGCGTAGCCTGCTGCTGTGGTCGAGCGGTTCTAGGCGCTTCAGTCCGAACCACGCTGCTGCTACGGTCGCAGGTTCCAATCCTGCCTCGGGCATGGATGTGTGTGTTTTCCTTACGTTAGTTAGGTTTAAGTACTGATGACCTCAGATGTTAACTCCCATAGTGCTTTGAGCCATTTGAACCTTAGAGCGTTTGTTACAACGCCCATCCCGGTAACAAGGCAAGATTGGCTCCGAACGTCGCCTACACGTTGGCCTTTGCGTCGCTTTCTGGAAAATGCTGTATGGACTTTAGTTGGAGAAAATCCTTGTGCCCTTTAACACTTTAGACTCATGTGTCAGTAGCATCCCTTTACAAATATGTCCACACACTCAAACTAAAAACTTGCAAAGTAACGTTAGTTGTAATATCTAATACATAATTTACTATTTTTCTTGAATATTAATGTATTTTATTCGGCAATTTGTCTTCACTGGGCAGAAACTTTTAATAATACTTCACAGACCGAATGTTGTGTTTCATTTGTCTGTCAGAACGTCCGAGTTTTTAGCTCTTTGTCTTTACTTTCGCCAGTATCAGCATTAGTACGAGAAGAAGACCTGATTGCTCTCATCAAGTAGCCACTATATGACCAGCCCAGGGCGATTCAGTGATGTTACAAACTTTCGGGGATGATGAAGAAGGGTAAATGTATGAATTAGAGATAAGGAATCCTAGTCTCGAAACAGAAGAGTCGATAGTTGTAGGTGAAAATCGTTCTGATACCTCTGACGGTGGAATACCTGTACCTGTACCATTACTGCTATGGTAGTGGGGTAGGCAGCTTTCAGAGGTGTTAGTATGGACGGAAACAAGTGGAAAATGCATATCTTAAGAGCTATGAGCACTTGTTCATCTTCGCTACTGTGAAACACCACTGAACAGGAGGCCATAGCTCTTAAAATATGCATTTTAGAGCCCATATTAACTGGACACTGTCTTTATGTTTTGGTCGATACCATCACCCGTCAAAATATGGTCTTGCACAGTATCTAAGATGAAGAAAGATGAAGAAGTGCTCATAGCTCTTAAGGTATGCATCGTAGAGCCCAAGTTTACTCGACTTTTTTCTTGTTTTGGACTATAATACGGTCTCTGATAGTTTACCTGCCCTACAATCTCAGCAACAACTGTATCACCACAGGAGTTCCACTGTGTGAGATATCAGAACAGTTTTCGCTTGCTCTCGATTCGGTCGTTTCATACTAATACATCTACCCTTCTCCACCATTACGGAATCACTCTGTATAATGGAATGATGTACAACATTCAAGGACGTAGCGATACTATGTGGACCGATTTCGGCATGATTCAGATTGAAGTATACGTTACGCATTTACTCAGTATTATCTAGTAACCCGAATGTACTCATTCATAGTTGTCTTTTTGTGTTGAAGACTATTGTTAATATCGTGGAGCTTCTCGAGGTTCCGATGTAAGCAACTACTAGAGACAGTAACTACAGGTTAACGGATGCAACATACTAATCCCGTAGATTGCTTTGTTTGTTAAAAAAAAGAACTGGAAATATTATTGTTGTTATTATTATTATTCTTTATTATACGGGCGCTTCGTAATGCATCGACTGACCAGTTCATTCAATGTTCACGGGCATGCACGAGGGAACAGCAGAACTCTCACGCGTTTCTAGTTGTGAGTGGATAACCATTAATTATCTGGAATGTAACACTTATAGTGCCAATGACATGTCTCGACACTGACCACCTCATTTGTATCAAAAATGACAATTTTAGCTGGAAGAAGGTTTGAGCGGAGCGTCCCGATAGGTCAAGGAAGGGCAAGGAGACCTGTCGCTACCTTTTCACACTAAACATATTTGCTTTCAGCTTAATATACGAAAAGCAAACAAAACATAAATCACGATGGCCGGACTGGCCATGAACCCGAGTTCAACCGAGTGCAAGTCAAGTTCATTTTTAACCACTGTACCACCTCGCTCGGCAAATCAGACTGAATTGTAGAATATGTCTTGCAATGGCTTTATCTGGTAGCTACTCAAAGGAAAGCATCTATGCCTGTGTTCCCAGCGAGGAAACAGCCCTCGTGGTGACCATGCAGAGGACTTACAGGAATTGCGAGGGAGCTTTGAAAAGGATTTCGGAAATAGTTTTGGACTTTTTCCCATTTTGACTTATCTTTTGGTCACTCCGACAACTTATTTCCCGTTCCGCCGATTTCCGGTAATGATAGCGTCGTCAGTCATCTAGTACAACATAGTTACATACACTCAGAGTTTCAATTGCTCCATCTGGATCAGGGCTGTAGAGTTCCCTCATACGCCTTGGCTTCATCTTTGTTGTTCGTTAATATAGACTGGTCATCAGTGAAGGCCAGTCATTTCAGAGTGACTCTTATTGCTTTCTCTTTTCCAGTTTGGAGTCATTTGACTTGCTTTTCGCATTCTCTGATTTTTTTTCCTGTACGTTGTTGAAGTGTGGCGAGTGGTGATAAGCCGTCTTCGCTACGAATTTCGAATTAGTTTGAGATTTCCCCCAAGAATTTCACTTCACTGAGGTGATTTCAGATAAAGTTTCCTATGATGGCTATGGTCTGTCTATTGGGTCCTAATTCCTCTAGGATATTTATAAGAGTTAAGAAATCAAATAAGAATGGAAAACCAAGAACGGAATTTGTCGATTATAATTGATATAAGACAGGAACGTAGTCTTTCGCCCTTATTATTCATCTATACATCGTAGAAGTAATGACGGAAATGAAAGGTTCGAAAGAGGGATTTAAATTCAAAGATAAAACTTGTAATGACCGGTATCAAAAGTGAGATTAACGATAAATTTAACAAAAAAATTAGGACCACGAATTGAAGACATACTGGTAAGTTCAAAACAAAATAAAACATGACAGACGAAGCTAGAAGAATATAGAAACCAGAAAAGCACGTGCAAAGAGAGTATTCCTGGCCAGAAGACCTCTACTAGAGTGAAACATCGGCCTTAATTTGAGGAGGAATGTACGCCATAGAGTAGCATTAAATGGAAGTGAAACGTGGACTGCGGGAAAGTCGGAAAAGTAGAGGATCGAAACGTTTGAGATGTAGTACTATAAAAGGATGTTCTAAATTAGGTGAACTGATAGGAAAAGAAAAGAAGAAGTTCTCTGCAGTGTTGGTGAGTAGCGGAACACATGCAAACGATTGACAAGAAGAAGGGACAAGATGATAAAACATTTGTTCAAGCATCGAATTAACTCCCAAGGTAGCCGAAGACAGAGTCTGGAATATGTACAACACATAATTGAAGGCGCTGGATGTAAGCGCCACTCTGAAAAGATGGTACAGACGAGGAATTCGTGGCGGGGCACATCAGACTAGTGAGAAGACTGATGATCCAAAAAATAAAAACAAAAGCAAGATAATACTATTGTGACAAACTCTAAGCATGTTGAGGCTTCCATATTCCCTATCTGAGCTGACTTTTAACCTTCACAGAGTATCAGTCTCTTGTCGCTGAGTATTTTAATAACGCCACATGTTTGTGCGATATCTCAGATGATAGCCACAAAGATTACACGCAACAAATTTGATTGCCACGTTCACTCGATAGGAATGTGACAGCTTTCGAGTCAGTAATCTTTGCAAAACTACATATGATCTTTTTTTGAGAAAATTTACTTTCAGTGGTTTTACAACAAGTTTCACGGTCCATTTAAACTGCATACATTCCAAATTTTCAGTCTGATTTCGGTTCCATGGAAACATATTCTTACCTGATTATGTCTGCTACAAGAGTAATCACTCAGTCCCTATTCGGAATATGCATGCCATGTCATAGAAAAATACAATATTGTTCAACAACATGGCCTGCATATTTCTCATAGAAATTAAGTGAATACTCTTGTAGCTGAGATACTCAGGTCTAAAGATGATACCAGGGCACCAAAATCGGCCATAAAATTTGGGATATACTCACCCTAGACATACAATAAAATCTTTCTCCTTTATTACAAAATTGTATTTATTACAAAGGTGTGTGCATAGCATTTACTCCATTTTGGGCCCAGTCAACTGGTGCCTCTAACCAGTACACCACATCTGGGCAACATTTGTTGTTCTGGTGCATACGTGTATCAGAAACAATGGCACTTGTGGCCATCATTCAGGCTTTCACAATCGTTGTGCTACTCCGACTAGGTGTGAATCTGACAGGAAGAAGACGTGTTCGCGATGCAAAGGAACTAGTAGTAGAAATCAGTTGCTTCTAGCTCAGTTTTTTTTTTAAGAAAACGTACCTGGAAGCTGATTTCTGCCACTATCGTACATTTTATTCACTTCTGACTCACTGTTTTCAATAAAAATTATGAGAAATTTGATTCTTTTTGAAAAGGTGAACATAAGTGAAAAATATTTTCTGAAAAAAGTGAATGAAAGAAAAAAATCGTATATAAGAAAACAAGAAAAACGGACCCTTTTATTATATTTAAAACATATATACCTCAAAATTTCTATGGTTTCCTTCTTGGGGAGTCATGAGATTTTTAAAAACAGGAAAACATTTCCTAGCGAAACGCCTTCCCCTCGCTTCCGAGTTTCAGGCCTCTGGCCCTGTGTACACGACACTACAGGAAGAATAATTTCTGCATTAACTGAACTGCATCACTTTTTTGGGTCTTTTTATTAAGTACATTGGCGAAGAAAGAAAGCACATTGTCAAATGACTAGCTCTCCCCACATTTACGTACCTAAGATTTCATCAGATCTAGGGCTACAGTTCTTCAGTCGAGGATCTTGTGCAGAGTTCGACAGAAAATGCAGGTCGGCAGTTTGTGTACGTGGTTGGTATTCGAGAAACAAAGCTGATTCTAATTTACTCATTTTCTTCTGTTTATTTCACACATGAAATGATTACATTTATCTGAAGAGACGAATTGCAAACATGTGAATGTCAGTAACAATACTGAAATTAGTATTAAAAAAGAATAATTTACATTTGAAGTGAAGTATGTCCTCATATTAAAGTCAATGGATCTTACATCAGAGCCATCTGTTATTAAGTGAAGAAATGACACATGAGTGAGATGTATATTCACGTTCATGTGAGAGAGACAGAGTAAACAGGAAGCTGTGGTTTGATAACAAGCACACTGCTCCAGCTGCAACCGTTGAGTTTTATCTCAAGTCAGTCAGCCACGAGGTTTCAGACAGGTATTACACATGAGCACTCATCTGCAATCAGTTTAACACATCGATATTTTTTTCAAACGATTTTAAAAGCTTAAAATGCTTCATAAGCTATTAAAAATTCTCAGTTCAAATTTTATGCTGTGCATCATATGTAATTACTGTTGTATTATACATTATATTATAGATATACTGTTATACATTACTACATAGGCCATTGTGTTATTCTGAATTTTATCATTAAAAGTTCCACAAAGTTTATTCATTGTCTTCTGACTTGTAATAATATATTTTCTATGAGTCATGTTAATCCCACAGATCGATAGTTCATTATGAAATTGTATGAAGCTAAGTGAGTATCTGCTTTAAGTGGCATAACTAGTTTAACATCGAGAAATGTGTCTTAAGTTTTCAGAAAATCATTTCCAGGATTAATATTCCATGTTTTCTTTGGGAAAATTTCGTTTCTTCCAATTTTCACATAAGTATTCTGTAACTGAATGTGATCGAATGATGAAGACTTGAGTATCTGATTATTTTTACGATTATTCTGAAATGTAACAAATATGAAATATGACATTTCAAATTCTGTAGAGTTATAGAAATTTTTAATATCTACTCAGAAAACGTATTACCACTTAAACTTGCAACTTCCACAGTTTGAAGTTCATAAAAAGTTATTGGCAGTTTTGGATTTTTCGGTATATTTTCTCGTTGTTCAAGTTCAAAATTCAGTTAATATTTAAGAATTGGTACATGGATCTCCATAGATTCTACAGCAATTTTACCTTCTTTGGAAGAATACCTTTTACTTCAACTCCAGCTCAGTTGAAATCAGACCACCATAAAATAGTCTCCAGCACTTCAGCTCCAAGTAAAAATTACCCGCCAACTGTTCCAATTGGATAAAGTACTTCATTTTTCTTACTCTTTATTTTTCCATTATTAAGAATATCACCTTCCATACTTATCATTTTAGTGACAGGTGAAGTTAAATTCAATAAAACTGATGAAGAAATAAAGAGATCAGAATGAGATTTTCACTCTGCAGTGAAGTGTGCGCTGATATGAAACTTCCTGGCAGATTAAAACTGTGTGCCTGACTGAGACTCGAACTCGGGACCTTTGCCTTCCACAGTTTTAATCTGCCATGAAGTTTCATATCAGCACACACTCCGCTGCAGAGTGAAAATCTCATTCTGGAAACATCCCCCAGGCTATGGCTAAGCCATGTCTCAGCAGTATCCTTTCTTTCAGGAGTGCTAGTTCTGGAAGGTTCGCTGGAGAGCTTCTGTAAAGTTTGGAAGGTAGGAGACCAGATACTGGCAGAAGTAAAGCTGTGAGGACCGGGCGTGAGTCGTGCTTCAGTAGCTCAGTTGGTATAGCACTTGCCTGTGAAAGGCAAAGTTCCCAATTTCGAGTCTCGGTCGGGCACACAGTTTTAATCTGCCAGAAAGTTTCAAATAAAGAGATGTTCAATTCTAGATAGAATATCAGTAAAACTGATAACTCTCGATTTTGTTCACGATTTATTAAGGAAAAATATTTATTAAAGATTCGGAAATTTATAAAACAATTGTAACACAAACACCATTAAACTATGTCAAATTACCATTTTCATCAGTTACAGTAATTTGTAACGCTGAGTAAGATCAAAAATTGGAATATTTAGTGGAAAATTTGGTTCATAAATTATTTTTCCATCAAATCCAACATTAGGCTTCAATGGAGAAATAATATTAGTTGCTCAATGAAAATAATCAATATGTTTTTCAAACATTCCTTCACCTAGATTAAAACTTATATTAATTGACTCAAATGGAATAATTTGAGGAACATCTTTACCAAAGGTCTTCTTTTGGCTTAAGACTTTTTTTAAATTAAATGGCAGCTGATTGGGAATCAAAAATTAGAATTCCTAAGAAGAAGTCAAAATATAAGCAAAATGTGCAAGTTTATGATCAAGCGATTGTGGAAAATCGACATTAATGATTGACAACTGTACATATAGGTGTAAAATTAATCATTTGTACATTTATTCTGAAAGCTTAGACCAACCACTACATCAAGAATTTATAAAAAGATGTGAAGAAATTGAAGATAAACATAATGAAAAATGCTACTTTTGTTGAAAATAACGATGAAATTATTCTATTAGATTAATGTCAAAATAATTCAGTTGTAGTTTTTCATGACTTCATTCTTAAAAATCAAGATTTAGTTAGAAATAGCCTTGTAGTCTGGTCTCTTCAACCCCCATAACACAACCAAACCAACCAACCAAAGCAATTAGTTAGAGATAATCTTAATTTTTAAAATATTATCATACAAGTTGCCACAAATTTAAATCATATTTACTGAGTTAATTGGAGATGATTTTGAATTTTTCGATTTAAAAAAAATGTGTAGTAAATGTTGGAAAGATCAGTCTGGATTTCTTTATGGCAGACATGAGTAGAAAACCAAGTGAAGGCAAGTTCAGACATAAAATACAGCATTTCATAAACATTGAATAACAATGTTAAAGAAGAAACAACCTAAATGCTAAATGTTTAAATACGATTTGTTTTTCATCTAAATTTATTTAAAAAGTATGGCCAGGAGATTGTTAAAATATCTACAGAATGGAAGAGTGAAAGAACAATCAAGAAAGAAACAACCATGAACAGAATATGAAAACTGTAAGTAAGAAGATCAACCAGCCATCGATACTATTGAACAAGTAAAACAAAGAATCGAAGGTTTACCTGACAATGTTCAGAAAGCTACTGATTCCCTATCCTTATTTTCATCCAGAATAATTTGGAGATTTACCACCAATAAGATAACCACATGACTGACCTGAAGATGATACTGGTAATATGACTATACATTAAGTGAATCATGAATAAAAGATGTGTTGAAAAATATGAAAAAGAAGAAGAAAGATAGCTGAAACTCAGGGTACAGTTAAAAAATAGAGAAGAGGAATGTTAATACATAAAGGACAATGATTATTTTAAAAGAATAAATTGTAAGTGAAAGAATCTTAAAGTATAACAACAATAGTGAAGATTCAACTTTTGGATTAAACCTTTTGGTCAATTCAATTCTTCCTGGTTATATTTACTGTGGGCCTGAAACAAGATTAGAAAGAAGATTATCTGGAGGTAATAAGGAAGTTAATCCAATAGGTGCAGCTTGTAAAATACGCCTATTAAGATAGTAAAGATTTGTAAAATACATGAACCACATAAGGAACTTCGGTTAACTGAAAAAGAATGAAAGCATTCTCAAGATGCTCCACTTGGTGAAAAATGGTCTGCAACTGCAGTTAGAGGAATAATGTGCGAAAAGCGAAAATTAGATATGAGTTTAGACTTGGATGATAATGGTTGACAGCTATAAAAATATTAATTCTTATAAATATTAATCTACATAAACCAGTAACTTCTGCATTTATTACAAATTGCTACCTAGTGGCAAGAATAAACCAAAATTAATTGAAGTTAAAAATTGAACAAAAAACCAGCATCAATACTTTTTAACTAATGACAAGAAAGAAAGAGAGATAAGAAAACTAATGGAAATCTACTTATTACATTAGGTACTCCCGTAGCAAAAGATGTTATGAGTACCTGCTGAAAAAAAGAAGCTTCTAAACTAACAAAACATGAAGAAAGATTATTATCATTAATACAGGTAGCATTACCATAACTAGTAACTACTGGTTCACTAGAACAACAAAAGAGATAATTTGTCAATGGAGAAGAAAGCTGGTGCTAGCAAAAAATAATCGATTTCTGCCCAAATCCGTTTAGTAATTTTGATATAGAAAAACATTTAAGGAATTAAAAATCAAATACTTTCTTGGTGAATTCATGATTCATACTCACCTACTAATTCAAATACTACTAAATGCGGAATAGTTAATTTATATGCATCTGATCATATTGGTACTCATTATATTTGTTATTATAAATCGGAAAGTACGAATTTTTTTTACTCACTTGGTGATAATATACCGAATGTATTATTAAAGTATTTAGGAAATAATGATTATATTATACTGCTAAAGGAATATAGAATTTAAACAAATCTATTTGCAGTCAGTTATGTTTATTTGTTTTAAAACTGTTGTCAGAAAATTATAACTTTAATGATGTTTAAATTTAATAAATGGATATTCTTGAAAAGAAACTACATCAGTTAAAAGTGTTATGAATATTGGGAAAAATCTTAGAAAACATAAAATCATAAATGGACCCAAAAAGATAAAGTTTAAGTAAAGAAATTCATAAGGAATTATTTAACAACTTTAAAGTAACTATAGGATATATTGATTTTAAAGATGGAAGATTAGTATATGTACAATATCTTATAAGTGGTTATGATCTGGTTTCAAAACAATATTTTGTAAAGTGTTAACCAATCTTCTTGCAAAACCTGAATACACAAGTATACTAACACACCTCAATAACTATGTCACTACAACACATTAAAATGAAAATGTTTAATATCTTACTAAAACTAATTTACTAATTACTTTACAAAAACGGTAGAAAAAAGTTTTTTCCGATTATATCATAGAAGCAGATTTCATGTGGTACCTAAGTCAATTACATAATCTTCAGGAAAGAATCTGTGACAAACGTAAACTGAAATTTCGTTTTGTATATTAAAATATACATTTAAATACAATGTGTAAATGCAACGAATTATTTTTGGGACCAATATACATCGTGATTTCTCACGCACTGATTATAAAATAGAGATAAAAAGATCTAATGTTGGTGAATTCCAAACATTGTATCCAACAAAATTCAACAATCCATTACTTGAAATAAAAATGAAAGATATTTATATCTAAACCAGTCACTTAAAACTGCACCTATTTCAAGTGAATTACTCAGATAAGGTGTACTTATGTTGGACTCGAAGAATAAGTTAGAGCTTATTAAATTTTTATCTACAGATGTGGAGCATCATGCTTCAAACTCACTCGAACAGAACAATCAAATCTACTGTTTGAAGTATGAAAAATTTACTGAAAAACATAATCCACACAGAGTAACAACTAAAAATGGAAGAAAAGGACAAAAGTAATTTGTAGAAATTGTAAAACAAGAAAGAGTAATTTCATTAAAAATTTTTTAGATGAACATATCACCAAACTGGTCACACATTCAAATACTCTTAATGTACATGAAGTAATTATTAATGATTTACATTAACAGATAAATTTTTTTAAAAAAAGACATTGTCTCAGATAGAAATAAAGGACATAAATATTTACTAACTGTAATTGATGTCTTTTCCAAATTCTGCTTGGGTTATCCCAGTTAAAGATAAAACAGATCTTAAAAAATTCTAAAGCCTTTTGTAAGAAAGACTTTAAAGAAATGATGAAAAAATATAATCATTATTCACCTTTTACTGAAAAGCATCTCTTATTGAAAGATTTAACAGATCATTAAACTAAGTGATATGGGAAAGTTAGACTTACTTGGAAATTATAAATGGACTGAACTGATATGAAAACTAGTTGACGACTGAAATAATGCAAAATATTCAACAATAAAAATGAAGCCAAAAGCTTATTGATAAGTGCACTGTCGTATTATCTTTGAAGCGACCACTGGATTTTACGGTTTATGGGGGAGCTTTGAACTCAGCTTGACACAGCAGCAGTGAAGTCAGGGATGGAGTGAAAGTGAGGTGCGGACAGCCAATGCTCGAGGGCTGCTGGCAACACACATGAACTGCCTGACAAAAGGAGATTGGAGCAGGACAACTGTTGGTCGGTCGTTCAGTTGGTCGTCTCATCGGGCGACGTGTATTTGGTCTTTTGACCATATCTGGGCCTCATCACTTGGTCATCTTTCCGGACTTGGGTCAGATCATTCCTTGTGCAGAGATGTAGTGGCCAATGGTCAAGATCTACACTCTGCATGTATGGGGACGAGCCATAGTGCCTGGGTCGCCATCTCCGAAAGGACATGTAGTTGAGTCAGGTTGGAGCTGCAGTGAGCTTCGGACAGCCCAGAGTCGCCCGGCCGTCGCTGACAAATGTAACTTGAGTGGGACAACCTGCGATGGTCGTTTGGTCGGTTGTCTCATCAGGCGATGTGTACCTGGTCGCCGACCACTTGTGGAAACTCTCTGTGTGTCGAATTGATTCGTCCTTGTTGTTCCACAGTGATTGCTTTTACGATTTTTCATGTTCTTGTGCAAGTGTGTTTATTTCGAACTGTGTGTAGCTTCTGTTATTTCCACTGAGCACATGAATGTTGTCTGCATACTGCAATAGGCAGTTGGTCGGTTGCAATAGAGAAAATTGATTAAGTTGTTGGTTGGTTCTTCAGCTGTCCCTAGGTCGTGTCGCAAACCGATTGTATAGTGTTACACTTGGCTGACTGTCTCATCTACAATGCACTTAGAGTTTGCTCCCCAGGCCGAGCTTTGGAACACATCTGAGCACCCCAGTTTGTTGTTTGTTGTTTGTGATTGTCATTTTATTTGGTCACAGGTACTGGGAAAGGTCTTCAGCCATGTATTAATATTGTCTGTTATGTATTTAGTATATGGCCTCTAGCTGAACTTCAGAACAACTTTAAGATTAGGCGTTCAGCACTGTTTCATTTACAATTCATATTGCTCTGTATTTAGGCCTTCAGCCACGTTTGTTTCAGAATCTATGGCTTTAATATGTAAATTCTTGTCTGTAAGGTTTCTCTTTAATTATTTTAAATTCTTGAAACGGCCTTCAGCAGTGTGCTGTAGATTTTTATCTTAAGGATATCTTTAATTATTCTTGAGTAATTATTTGGCCCTTCAGCCGACAAGACACTTAAAGATTTCTTAAGATGTTTTTCTGTTGTAATGTGTAAAGGCTTATGTTTAAAGTCCCTCTTTTATTATGAAAAGAAAAGTTCTTTAATTGGGCTTTCAGCCAAAGATTTAACTTGAATTTTCCTTAATATGGCCTTTAACCAGAATTTGTAAATGCTTGGCTTTTAAAGAATTTCCTTTGATGATCTGAAATATTATTTCAGCCTTTAGCCGAGAATATTTTGCAATTTTTGTTGTAAAGTAAGGCCTTCAGCCATTACTCAAAATCCTGGTGTTTTAAAAGAAATCATTTGAAGTTCTTCTGGTGAAGTTACTTGTTCCCTCAACCATGAATTGATCTTTGTTGTTTAAAAGAGAAAACAGTGCATTGGTTTAAGGAATAAAGTTGTGTATGTTTTTGTATAACTAACAGTAATTGACCTTGGCCCCTTCCCACAACCTGATCCGCTCTGTCCTGTGAAACCAGATTACAGTTCATATCCTAAAAGACAAGCAACTTGATTACAATAAAACCACTTTTTTCATCACTAATCATAAACAAGTGTTTTTTTATATGTAAGATTGTTGTTGATAATGTCTATGATCGACTCCATTAGTTATAAAAGTTACTCAAGTCAGTAATCATGTGTTCACAAAGGCTTTAATGTTTTTACTACACACATAAAACATTGAAACAACTGGTGAGTTAAGTGAACAAACCTTAAAATTTATGGATCAGCCTAGATGTGGTGTAAGAAATTAATTTGGTAGTAATAGAACAAGTATGTATAAATGGAGCAAAAAGTACACAAAATGGTTCTATAAAAGAGCAATTAAAAATATTAGAAGTAACAGAAAAACGTTTCATTTATGGCAGAGATTTACTGATAACATTAATCATAATTCTTTTAATTTTAAATTAAAGGCGATCACATTAAGATGAAATATATGATCATCATTGTCCAAAGGATCTAGATAGAAAATGATAGGTCACGCATTTTTTCCAAATATAAATAATGATCGAGTAGAAACATATATGGATGAAGATGTGCTGTGGTTGTTGGATACTGCCAGAAATACACCAAAACATCAAACAAGTCTATTTGAGTTTAAGTTCACGTAATTCGACACTCATGACATTTATATCATTCAGATGTTTGTGATGCAATAATGTATCTGTACACTATTATTTCACAAGTAGAATTACTTCGCAGTGAAATTGATGGTATTCAAAGTTTGGTAAAAAAAAATCAATAAAATAGACCATACCAAAACATACACCTGTTATTCTACCATTCAATATAAAAGAATTAGTCATGCTATTAAGTGAAAATAATAACTTTGTTCAGTTATCACTTGCAATTAAAAGTTTATATATTTATAAGCTTTCATTTTCGGTAGGAAGTGATTGAATGCACAATTAATAATCAATTGGTTAACATTCTCACCACCAGATTTACAAAAAATAAATGGTGTGAATCAAAGGTCGTGATACAAATGCACAATTAATAATCAATTGTTTAACATCTTCACCACCAGATTTACAAGAAATAAATGGAGTGTGTCAAAGGACGTGATGCAAATGCACAATTAATAATCAATTGTTTAACATCTTCACCACAGATTTACAAGAAATTAATGGAGTGCAACAATGACTGAATAGTGATGTTATTTTATTTGTTGAGGACAGGATGTATATGGTAAATTTACAGACATTAGAATCAAACCAAAAATATCCAAAGTCAATCATTAATATGGGATTATTAAAAAAAAATTTAAATGATTTTGTAAGTAGGCTATTTAGGTTTTTTTATTGGTAACGCCGCCACCACGTAGCGCTCTGTATGAAAATCACTGGCTGTGCCGTAGTGCAGTCTGTGGCTGGTTTGCATTGTTGTCTGCCATTGTAGTGTTGGGCAGCAGCAGCTAGATGCTAACAGCGCGTAGTGTTGCGCAGTTGGAGGTGAGCCGCCAGCACTGGTGGACATTGGGAGAGAGATGGCGAAGTTTTGAAATTTGTAAGACTGGATGTCATGAACTGCTATATATAGTATGACTATTAAGGTAAATACATTGTTTGTTCTGTATTAAAATCTTTCATTTGCTAACTATGCCTATCAGTAGTTAGTGCCTTCAGTAGTTCGAATCTTTTATTTAGCTGGCAGTAGTGGCGCTCGCTGTATTGCAGTAGCTTGAGTAACGAAGATTTTTGTGAGGTAAGTGATTTGTGAAACGTATAGGTTAATGTTAGTCAGGCCATTCTTTCGTAGGGATTTTTGGAAGTCAGATTGCGTTGCGCCAAAAATATTGTGTTTCAGTTTCAGCACAGTCGTGCATAATTTTTCTAAGGGAACGTTTCATATGGCGACCCTGCCACGATACCTCACTGGAATCTTCTGATTTTTTTCTTGTAGTTTGTGTAGTTAGTGTAGCCTTTGTTTATTGCTAGTGCGTAATTGTAGAGAGAATTTCCTCTGTAGTTCCAGTCTTTCATTGTTGTACAGTAAAACAGTTGTGGCATGCATGAAGAGTTGCACCAAGTATTTCGCAGTTGGGCTTGCAATTAACGAGATATTATATTCAGTGCTATGTTAATGTGTTTTCTTATTTTTGCTCTTCAAATTGTTCTTTTCTGTCTTATCGTGTGAAATATTGTGACAATAATGGCGTGTGAAAAACGTAATACTAGGCTCCAAAGTAAACTGAGAAATGACAGTGAAGACGAAAGCAGTGTGTTAGCGTCACCATGTAATGAATTAACTAATGTTCAAAGTAGTAATTTGGTAATTGTGGATAGGGAAATGGAGCGGGTTGCAAATAATGGTGTAGGCAGTGAAACAATTAGTGAACAGGGAAGCATTATCGATCGATCGGTCGACAACAGCTCGTCTCAGGATTCCGAAATGACAGGACACAATCTTGCAAATACTGTAGATTCAGATTTTGCGTCCTCACCGTTTTTCTCAAATAAGTCAAGATACATTTTCTGTTTTTCAAACTGCGAATATTGCCAGTTCAAATGCATTGCTGAATAGCACTAAGGAACATGTTTCAGACACCAGTGCATTGTTATTACAATTAATGCAACAAATGGGACAAAAGCTTCAAAAGTTAGACGCAATGGAACAAAATCTTCAAAAGTTAGACACAATGGAACAAAATCAGAGACAAAAACAGCAAAAGCTTCAAAAGTTAGACACAATGGAACAAAATCTTCAATAGTTAGACACAATGGAACAAAATCAGAGACAAACAGAGCAAAAGCTTCAAAAGTTCGACACAATGGAACAAAAGCTTCAAAAGTTAGACATCACACTTGAACAAACACGTGATGATTTAACTAATGAGTTACATAACATTGAATCGAAATGTCAAAAAGTCTGTAATGACGTAAAAACACAAATTTGTGAGCATTTTCAACCTATTTTTTCGTGGCATGAAAATGTATTACAGAATCACGAAGCAGCCATAAAAGGACTGCAAACTGTTGTTCATGAAAATCATGAGACCTTGCAAGCTAAAATTGACTCGGTTGCATCTACCGATTCGGTTACGCAACTTGCAAAAACTCAGGAAAACTTAAAGGACACAGTAGATACGATTTCAACACAAATGGACACACTGAAACTTGGTTCAGAAAAACAGACAGAGGAAATAATTTCACTATGTGATAAAGTAGCCGAACTTTCAGATCAGTTCACTAACTTATCTACAAAGGTAGATGATGATCTGAATGACACAAAACCTGTAGCCTTCACTGACATTGAAGAGTATGAACAAATTAGAAAATTCAAACAGAATCAAAATCAAATCAACACAAAGTACAAAAGAGAAATGCGGGAAGTGTAAGATCAGTTGGCTCAAGTAAAACAAGATTTACATATTTCAGAGGACACTCGCGCTCCAGTACAGGAAGAGGGACATAGAAATATAGAACAACCACAAAATAATAACACAGGAAACTTCGGAAATTATGAAAGAAATTGGCAAAGTACACCGAATTTTGAAATGGAACCGCCGATCCGACGTAACAACGAACGACATGCGACTCGCCGACACGATGATTTTGACTATGTGCTGTTCATTACTACACGTAAATTCAAAACATTTGAGAATTCTGGCAACGACATTTCATCCACAATCGTGGCTTCATCAATTCTCTCACTGTTTTCCTCCCAACTGGTCATTAGAGCACAGATCAGATTTCGTGTGTGGCTGCTTAGAGAATGAACCAGCTGTAAGAATACGATCGGTCATTCACGATTGCCACAGTGAAGGAGAATTTTATCATGCCCTCCTCTCAGCATATTGGTCTCAAGCTACACAAGACCGAGTAAAACATGACATCATAATGATGAAACATTTCGAACTATCTGAATTGTTACATAAGAACCAGTATCTTTCAAACCCATACAACCCGTCAGAACTCATCCGTATTTGCTTAATCAAATTGCCTGAACATTTACGGCGTATTATTTTGGCAGGCCGTTGCAAAGACGACATTGAAGCTTTTCAGGGACTCTTACAAGAATTAGAAATGGACACTGACAATCGCGGAATGCGAAAACAGGAAAACAACAATTACAAGTCCGTCGCAATTCGCGATGAAAGAATTAATAACTGGACACGACAAGGCTATTCTCAGAACACAAAACGTGACCAGAACAGACACCAACCGCATGACAATCGTTGGCAGAGTAGTAATATTTACAGGGAAAGATCACCTCTCCGCAGTAATGACTATCACAGAGACAATCAGAGAAACAGACAATATGGAAACCAAAATAATTATTGTCATGGGAGACAGAATAATTTCAGAGGCAACGGTCCACCGTGCAGTGATAATTCAGAGAGAAATTCTCCACCACGTGACCGACAAGAAATTAATTACAGAAATTACCGACATGACGACAGACGATATGATCGTAACGACAGGCCTGAATTTCATCAGAACTGGCGGGAGTCAAACAGAGCAGGGCCCTCTCTACAAGGTGAATTTGTAGAAGTTAGGTCTCCAAATCCCAATAACGACGCGCGCCAACAAAGACACAATAGGCAATGACTCATACCGCTGGCAGCCACAAAACGTACTTCTGAAACTGACGAAGCAGCTGCTGTAGCTAGTAATTACGTAAAAATGGAGGACATTAGGGATATCTTACTCCAGGAACACGACCTAAAACATAACAACATTGCATATCCTGTGATTCACATTACAGTAAATGACGTAAAATTTACGGCAGTACTTGACTCTGGCAGTCCCATTTCAGTCATTAGTGAAACAGCCTTTAGCAAATGCAACAAATCGAACGATTGCCCCAGACTTCCGTTACGTAAGATTAAATTACAAGGTGCAATCTTTGGGAAAAGTGTAGATTTACGCCAACAAACCAACTTAGAATTCTCTTGTCAAAGCCACAGCTTCTCTACGAACTTTCTTATTGTTCCATTGTTGTGGACGGAAATTATATTGGGAGTAGACTTTTTCAATGAATACAAAGCAATCTTAAACTTTCACGATGCTGAAACAAGTTTAGAGAAAGAAGGTAAGTCAATAGCTTTGAAATTTGAAGATTGGCTCTCAAACCATGACGAGGAAATTAATTGGCTTTACCTTCTGTTAGACAACAGTTCGGAATTTTCTACGGAACTAGACACTAACAATCACTTTGCAGGTACTGACAGGGATGATATCGACGGCATATTTGAAACTAATGAGTTAATTCAGAATAAAACTCAAACAATTGAGAATTGTAATGACACTGATAGGCAGGACCTTTTTGAGATTTTACAAGCACATTCCACAGTTTTTACTCACAAAACAGGAGCAATCAAGGGATTTCAGTACCAATTTCGTGCTCGTGAGCATACTAAATTTTGTGTTAGACCATACGTAATTCCAGCACATTATAGGGACCATGTTAGAACAGAAATACAATCTATGCTTGACGAGGGCATTATTGAGCCTGCAGTAAGCTCATACAACAATCCATTACATGTTGTTGAGAAGAAAAATGGATCGATCAGGCTTGTCTTAGATTCGAGACAAACCAATACTTCATTATTCCTGAAACAGACAGGCCGCAAACGTTGGAAGAAGTTCATCAAAATTTTAGTGGTGTAAAAGTGTTGTCTTCCATTGATCTCAGATCCAGCTTTTATCAGATCGAACTTCATCCAGAATGTAGAAAATACACAGGTTTCCTTTGTTTCGGCGTTTGTTATCAGTTTCGGAAACTTCCTTTTGGTTTGAACATTTCTTCGGCAGCATTCATTCGTGGGCTAAATTCAATATTACCTGATTACTTAAAACGTCACATCACCATGTATGTGGATGATATTCTAATAGCAGAAGCCTCATGGGAACATCATGATCGCATCCTCAACATTTTGCTACGTATTTTTGCGGAATCTGGAATTACAGTTAACTTGGAAAATTCTGAATTCGGTAGGTCAAAGGTGAGGTTTTTGGGACATACTATTTCTTCTGACGGCATTCAGCCGGATCCTGAAAAGTTAGAAGCAATCAGAGCCATTCCAGTTCCATCCTCAAAAAACAAGTCCGCAGTTTTCTAGGTCTCGTAAATTTTTACCGTCGTTTTCTGAATATGAAAATTCTAGTTACACCAAAACTTTGTTCTCTCACTGGAAAAAATACTATTTGGAGCTGGGATGAACAAGCACAGTTGGAATTCAATTCTTTGAAAGAATCGCTTCTTAACGCGCCAATACTAGCTCATCCAGATCTCTCACAAGATTTTTGCCTTTGTACAGATTCTTCTAAAGTCGGTCTTGGTGCCCATTTATTTCAAGAAGCCACAGAAAATGTTCAGAATACCATTGCTTTTGCTAGCCGAGTGCTAACAAAATCTGAAAAAAATTATTCCTTTACTGAATTAGAAGCTTTAGCTATCGTTTGGGCATTTAACAAATTCCGTTTCTTTCTTTATAGTAAGTACGTAAAAGTATACAGTGATCATCGTGCATTACAATTTCTTATGTCTTGAAAATTAAATCATGACAGGTTAAAACGTTGGGCATTGTTTGTGCAAGAATTCCACTTCACGATAGTCTACATTCCCGGGAAGGAGAACATTGTTGCGGACGCACTGTCACGCGCCGGCTGGGTGCGAGAAAAGTGACACAGAAAGCAACCTCGAGAAAAATTTCAGTATTCTATATATTCAGAAACTCGCCTTTCAAAACTTCATCACCACATCTTTAAAGGACATTGCTCATGAACAAGATAAAGATCCGATTTGGAAAGACATCAAAAGTAAATGGCATGAAAAGACACACACACAGATTCGGCATTATTATCTGGTTAGGAACAACATACTGTTCAAACGCTGCACTGTTGATGACAAGATATGGGTACTTTACATTCCAGACGATTTCGTTAATAAGCTCATTTGGTACATTCATTTCAGCTATGCACATTTTGGTCCACGAAAATGTTATCATATTCTTCGAACGACTTGTTATTTTAACAATATGGAAAAGAGAATTCGAAGAGTCTTGTCTATTTGTAAACTTTGTCAAAACGCGAAACCATCTACTATCTCACATCGTGCTCCATTATTTCCTATCATTCTCTCTAAATTAAAAGAATTTGCTGCTGTTGATCTCTTGTGACCGCTTGTTAGAACATCTAATGGATTTTCGTACGTTCTAGTCGCTGTTGAACTTACTTCAAAATTTGTTTCTTTCACTCCGTTACGTAAAGCCACTGGACGGTCTGTATCCAACGCCTTTGTTAAAAATTTCTTACGTGAAGTTGGACACGTTAGTAAAGAAATTTCAGATAACGGACCGCAATTCAGATCTGCTGTTTCGTCACGCATGCTTCGTAACCATAAAATCAAATCTGTTTTTATTTAATTGTACTCACCACATTGTAACCTGTCTGAACGGATTATAAAAGAAATCCATAAGCTTTGCAGACTTTATTCTCACAGAAAGCATCAGCACTGTTACAGATATTTACACTTATTTCAAAATGTGCTGAATGAAATGCCTCATGACTCCACTGCTTTACCACCTGTTCTTGTACTGAAGAATAAAGAACCACCAAACAGAATCAGAGAGCTTGTAACTTTTCCGAATACACCTAAACTTCGACACAAAGACATAATTGATTTGGCTATTAAAAATATAAATTCTGCTGCAGACAAAAGGAGAAAATTACATGGTAAAGAAAACGCAAAGAAATTATATATTGGTCAAAAAAGTTCTCATTAAAGCTCATTCATTGTCACATAAGAAGAAACACTTGAGTCACAAAATCTTTCTAGTTTACAATGGACCCTACAGAATCCGATGTATACCACATGATAATTGCGTTGAAGTTGAAACTCTGCGTACTAGGAAGAGTAAAGGTTTACATCACATTTCACGTGTAAAACCGTTTATTGAAATATAATCTGCTTTTTAACTTTGTTTTTTTCTCACTGAGAAACTGTTAACATGCAACAATGTTTTGAAGTTAACTATCCAGTCTATAACCTAGGGAACATTTTTAAATAGAAATTACGAATTCATTGTTATAGTGAACAGACGACACAGTGTTGTTATTTGTACATTCTTGCTTGTTAGTTGCACGATTACATAACAACTATAAGGCTTACACACTTAGAACATATACTGTTAATGAGATTTTAATGCAACATTTTGGTTTAGTTGAAAAGACATTCTTTATTTGAAGTACTTTCTGTGACATCAAAGATGACTTAGCATTTGGTTTCTTTGATAGCTACACGATTATATCACGACGCTACTAATGTGTGACACAATTTACAAGGTGCTTCTGCGGTGTATCTGTTTTATATCTGCACCGTTTTTCTGAATTCTTCTGGAAAGGAAAACATGTTTTAGTAGTAACTTTGTGGTATAGCTACAATGAGACAGCCTTTCCTGTAGCACAACAATATGTTACAGTACAGTACTTACTTCATCACGGCAGTAAGAGTAGTAACTATGATATCTATACGCAAAACATTTCACTTTTGTTTATCATGAGGTAAGAACATTGACTTCTGCAGAACTTAGCTTTCAGAGGACGATAACTACGACACTTCCACAGAGATTATCTTACAACAAGACGCACAGTTTAGCGCTACCGTACACGTATTTGAGTGATTAATTTTGTACTTAAACATTTATTTTTAAAGATATTTGAAGTACAATGATACAAAGGTATTCCATGATACATTTCATTCCATTGCTGTAATCTGTGGCACATGAGGATATAATTACATTAAGATGACTTCAGACTTATGAAATTCTATTTTGTCTGTACTTTGTTAATTTGTTCATATTTTTTCGGAACCATTGTGATATTATGAGAGCTTTGAATTACATATTTGGTATGAGATCATGATTTTTAAAGTACGTTTGAGGTAGATGAGACTTTTGACATGAGCTGAGAATATGTTTTAGGTTTTGAAATTATTGGAGGAAGCTACGACGATGTTGAGATTTGGCTGAGGTTTTATGATGTTATGATGACGTTGTGTATTACACTGTTGCGGTAAGTTTATGATCAATAAGTTGATGCTATATGAGGAATTTGATTATGCTGCGTATTTATTATGATGAGATATTGAAGAAGTGTCCACAAATATATGTATGTGTAATAAAGTAAGGAATAATGAGTAGTGGTTAGGGACTCTGGTTTGTGAAAAAGGTGGTTAGAAACCAAGAATCGTACTTTAAGAGTTATGAAAGGTATGTAAATGCGTGAATGTATTACAATGCCGATGGAACTTTCTTGGACACTGTTATATCAATAGGATTTTGTTTCTACAGATTTGTAACGCAAGTTCTTGACCTGTTAAATTTTTTATGTGAGACTGCCACTGTAGTGGAAACTGGTGTCGTAAATATTTCGGTGAGACAGCCACCGGGAAAGAAGCCATTAGTGTGTGCCTTTCAGAGGCACAGGTAAAAAAAAGGGAGGCCATTATCCTCGCTATTGACATTCCTTTGTAGAAAGCAGCATAAATACGACATGCTCATTTCTTGGAAACATTCTTACATCTGCACACCTGATTATGACAAGTGTCTTTCTACGGGAGTTGAGAGAACTTCTTCTGACTTATGAAATGCCACATAGCTATTGAATGATGTTTTTATTCTTTACTTTGTATAATTGCTTATTTCAGTTGATATCTGTTTTCCAGCTGTGTTACAACATTGGTTTTATAAAATAAAAGTAAATGCATTTGCTAATGTGAAAACTTTCTGTCAACAGATCTGTTAAATAATAATTTTATGATCCAAATTCTTCAAAAAAAAAAAAAAGGAGCACTTGGAAAGGAAAGAACAATAAGAAGGGACTAATAACAGGAACTGAATACATAATTTTCTTTTCAAGTACTTGGTAATTTATTTCATAGAATAAGTTGTGGTGCACCACTTTAATTACATTGTCATTAAGATGTGATTATAACTTTCCCTTATCTGCATATTTGTCTTTAGTGTACTGTTTTTTTCTGCTTGTGGGTTTGTCATGTTTAGGTATAAGTTATTACATTTATTGCTGCTTGCTTTGGTTACTTGCACTTTTTTGTCATTGCTGTTTGTATTAATTGTTTTGTGCTGCTGCATTGCCTCATCCCTTAGTTTAGCATCTGAGCTCAGTAGGTTTAAGTTAGCTTAAGAGGGGGGAGACTATATAAGAAACTAACTATGATGAATTGGAAGAAAAGCATTGAGAAGCTATAAGAAAATGGTTTGGCCAAAAAAGTAGTGTACAGTGGATAAAAACTATTTTTGAAAGAGGATGTGAACAAAATACAGAAAGTATGCTTGGATAGGATATTTTTGGTGGAAACAAATGTTGAGATATGACGAAAGATCTACAGAATGAAGTTTTGGGTTGGACTGCAGTACCAAATGTTACACTGAAAACAAACCCTGTCCTTTCCTTCTGTTATCCCACTATGTGTTTGTGTACCCTTGTGTATTTATGTTCTACCGGTCTTTATATGTTTATCTGATAAGACTTATGTTGCAGAATTTTTCTAATACTAAGCTACATTCACTATGATAAGGAATACTGTTATCCTCAAATATAATTTGCATTAATAACATGTTATTTATTTTGTAAAGATGTTTACACGTTATTTATTCCGTTTTGTTCTAATGCTCATGTGTGAAGTTGATGTTTCAAAAGTTATTCTGATATTTTATGTATGTACTTATAATTTTTGTATCACTGATGTATTTGTTATTTCGATTCTTTTGTAAAGCCTGTATTACTGCAAATGTTATCTGTACTATTATGTTCTTCAATGATATAGTTTGTACCTTTGTTATTGTATTCTCATGTTATAAAATTGTAATTGACACCAGTTCATCAAATTAAGTAACTTATAAGTTACATTTCATGGCACACATTTCTGTTGGTCATAGTATATGGACAATATGTGAGAAGTAGGGACTGATAATGTTTGCACGTGTGTTAATAATACAGCAAGGGAGTGGATAACAGCATTGCTGGTTCTAAGGACATTTCAAACAAATTCTTTGTGAGTGGACAAGTGTTGGTTTATGGACTTGCTATATTGTCCACAAGACTCTTCGATGGTGATTGTGCACCTGCACAGTCGCAACAGTTGGCTGCTAGACATCTCTGCAAGTATGACCCACCAATACCGTTATTTCTACAAGGACTGTAGTGCGTCTGCACCTCTGGTGGCCCACCAATACCATAATCTCTACCAGGACTACAATGGGTCTACTCTGTGTTGACCTACCTACCTATATTCTTCAAAACTTCGACTGACTCTGCTGTGGGTTTGCTCTGTTGTGGCCCATTACCTATCTGCATGTCAAGAGTCAGCACTGTCTTTCCATTGAAAGGGCGACACTACTTCAAGATGGCATGGAAATCCACTACTTCCGTGTGCATTCTCTTTTACTACTCAGACTTTGAGGGAAAAAAACACTGTAATTTTACTGTGATGAATGATCAGGACTGTCTTTATGGGACTGTGAGAACATTTTAGCTTTTGACCAACATTGTATCAATAAGTGTGTTCATTTGTAATCTTTGTTATTGTAATTATGAAAAAAAATTTCAAATCTGTATTGGCCACTGCCCAAAACAATTTGTAAATTTTTTGTGGGGAGCATGGGGGCTGTCTAGGTTTTTTTTTTATTGGTAACGCCGCCGCCACATAGCGCTCTGTATGAAAATCACTGGCTGTGCCGTGTGCAATCTGTGGCTGGTTTGCATTGTTGTCTGCCATTGTAGTGTTGGGCAGCAGCAGCTGGATGCTAACAGCGCATGGCGTTGCACAGGTGGAGGTGAGCCGCCAGCAGTGGTGGACCTTGGGAGAGAGATGGTGGAGTTTTGAAATTTGTAAGACTGGATGTCATGAACTGCTATATATATTATGACTAGTGAGGTAAATACATTGTTTGTTCTCTATTAAAATCTTTCATTTGCTAACTATGCCTATCAGTAGTTAGTGCCTTTAGTAGTTCGAATCTTTTATTTAGCTGGCACTAGTGGCGCTCGCTGTATTGCAGTAGCTTGAGTAACAAAGAGATTTTTGTGAGGTAAGTGATTTGTGAAACGTATAGGTTAATGTTAGTCAGGGCCATTCTTTTGTAGGGATATTTGGAAGTCAGATTGCGTTGCGCCAAAAATATTGTGTTTCAGTTTAAGCACAGTCGTGTATAATTTTTCTAAGGGGACGTTTCAATTTGTTAAATACTTATTATAGTAGAACATTTTTACTCTTTAATGAATTTTTCTATGTTAATTTAGATGAATGTTATCTTATTTATAATTTATGAGGGATTATAAGTAGACAATTTCCACATTAAATTCTGCATTCACAAATGTTAATGATTATTGTATTTCTAAAAGGATGATGCTCCCCATGAATACAAAGATTCCACAAAATTTTTTGTTGAAAGTGGTACCACTGGTTTGTCTTTATTTTGTATGAATTTAATTACATCATCGTTATTAGGTCCTGGACTAATAATTATATTGAAACATACATTAGACAAGTTTGAAACTTGTCTTCATTTAGATGGAATCCAAATTATGTAAGTATTGTAAAACTGAGAAGTCAACTGAAAATTTTACTTCACAAAAATACACAAAAGGTAGTTATAGAACGATGTGTAGACAATGCATGAATGAATTTTATGTAAAACTTTTCATTTAAAAACGAATTTCTTGTGTATGGGGAAAATTACTTGTAAATATTATTACAAAAATCATTAAAACTAATTCCTAGTGAAGAATATTCGAAAATATAATTTTCGTTGAATAATGATGAAATACGCGAGTCTGATACATGTACAAAGAAGTGTAAAGTTTGCCAAGAAATTGAAGATTCAGATTGATTTTACAGAAATCCATCACATAAAGAAAATGTGTTTTAGAATATATGAAGAATAAGTAAAGTATATCATTCCAGAATTAATTTTTAATTAGCTATAAAATAAGAATTCCTCCCAGTGAATTTTGGAATCTTAGTTTTTTACAAATGTAATAAATTTTGTTTTTGATAAATAGGAGACTAAAATCGAAAGCTTCATGGTTGTTAACAAACATGATAACTACAAAAGAAGAAATTTTTTAATTTTAAAAGTGCCTGATCTAATTATATTTATTAAGAGACATCAAGGAGGTATCCCTTGGAAACAGTTACCTCGTTTTGATAAAAAATTGGAAACTAAACAAGTTAAACCATTGATAAAAAATGTTTCTTTTTCTACCAACATCATCAAAACAAAAAGTAGAAAAACATTTAATGATTATTTAATGATGAAACATTTGGCAATGGGGTACAAACTAGAAATTTTGAAAATAATATAGACTCAATCGAACTTAACGTTTTTTATTGTGTAAAACCGAAGTTATGAAAATTGTAAAAGATAATCTAAAAATACATCACAGATTGAAAGTCACTTTACAACTCTTTTTTGAGTACCAAATGCAGTCAATTAAAAATATTATGGAATTTAAGTTACAGACAATAAAGTAAAGGATCAAAAAAGAAAGAGATAAATTAATTAATTTACGAATGGTGCACAATATATTTTATCAAGAATAGGTAATTTTCAAGCACTTGGATCAAGATGGACATTAAATAGAATTATTGGTTTACAATTAGTAATTAACAAATTTGTTCCAACGAGAGGATGTTCTTACATGAATTACCAGATAAAATAAAAAATAAAGAAGCACATATTAATGTAAAAAATAATGATTAAAAATGTATTTTGTGTTCCATAAAACCTGAATTATATCCTGTTGATAAAAACGTGGGAAGAGATAGTAAATATAATAATGCTGGTAGTGATCGTGATGAGAAACTTGAAAATTTTGAGAGCCAGTAGTGACTGATGATATTCCAGAAGATCAGAATAAAAATATGTATCTATTACTGTTATTCATTTGATGAAAATATCAAATATACCTATTAACAAGTAAATCTCCTTTATTTCAGGGGTGTAAGTAATTCACACCATTGTTACATAAATAATTGATCTAGACTTGTTTAGAGTCAAATTAAGAAACTTGAAAAAGCAATGATATATTTGTGTTTTTTGTTTACTGCATTTCATTAGTAATGAAAAATTAGATAATCACAAATAAAACTATTTAGTTAAATACTGTTAAAAGTAGGACTACCAATAAAACGTAAATATGTACATTTTAGAAATTATCAATATACAAAAAAATTATATTTGTTATTGATTCTGATTTTGAAAGTTTGCCTTTGAAGATGGTTAACTGTCAAACAAATCCAGAAAATTCAAATACACTGAAATATCAAAGGTATAACGCAAGTGGATTCTGTTATCCTATCAATTCCACCAATGGACATAATATATTCTTGTTGTATACAAAGTACTAAATCATCAGAAAGATTTATCAAAAGTATAGAACAAGAACTTTAAGATATTGGAAATTTTTTTCTGAAATTGAAGAAATGAAAATGCCTGAAGAACAATCAAGATATGCAAGATCAAAAATTTGTTCTATAAAACAAGAAGTATTAGATATTGGAAGAATTTATTCTGAAAATGAAGAAATGAAACTGCCTGAAGAAAAATCAAGACATGCAAGATCTAAAATTTTTAGTGTGGGTCATTACTCACACAACAATAAAGAGGTTCATCATGATCCTTTAATTGGAAAATGTATAATATCATCATGTAACAATTGTTATCTAAAACTGATGCATCCAAGTTTTGTACCAATTTATTTACATAATCTCCCAGGATATGATTAATATCTGTTTGTAAAATAACTTGATTATGATAAAAAAAGATGAATTTATATTTATGTGGTGCTCTTTAGTGGTGACTGAAAAATAAATTTTGATATGAGGAAATCAACTGGATTGTTGTTAATTGAAAGAAGCAGCCAAGTAAAAGAAAAATAGTTTAGAGTTTGCTACTAACATAGAGATAATTAATAATTCAAGGTTTGGTCTAACTTGCCTTGTTACTGTGCAGTGGACTTACAGCACACATCATTCGTTGGCCGAATGCCAATCATTAGTATTATGCGTTATGCACAGATGAGCTGCATGGAATTTGCGTTTACGGATTGCCTTAACAGATCTCAGGGACACATGAGTGGCTGCTACAAATTCAAACATCAATTATGTTCAGTAGGAGCCAGCAAACGATATTTCTCAGGCTTGCTGTTCTCCTAGGTGAAACGTAGAAAAATTGGCAGGCAAGGTTAATGTTGTTGCAATGAAACATTGGTAAACAATAATATTTATAATGAGCATACTTTCACACATATACATACTTTACACACCTTGACAATATCTTGCAAGTACAACTGCTTGTTACGAAATCATTCAAGAGAGCAATCAATAAGTGAGAGTGATCAACAAGAGTGGGGATATCAATAAAGAACAGGCCTCAGGAGAGATACTCTCATGTCTGTCAGCCGTCGTAATATAATATATATTATTATTATGTTGATTGTTGCTGAATTACGTGGTGGGCCTTAATAAAAATGATATTTTATTTTATTTTGATTTACAGTTAAATTTTTTTCTGAAGTTCTCCCTTTTTTAGCATGAAATCGGGATCACCTCTTACAAATTAAAAGTGATCAATAACATTAAATCAATATATTACCTGCTTAATTAGTACAAATTTCCTTACATTTGGCAGCACACGCAAGATTTCCGTCTGCACGCAATCAAGACAAGAGAAGAACTGAAGATGACTAAAAAATTACAAAAGAGGTTATCTTATCGTCTCTTTAGATCATTTTGTTATATTTCTTTGCCCTTGAAACTTACACAAAGAAATTATTATACTACAGGTACATGATAAAAATGTATATTATTCAATTTTTATATGTCTTCTTTATAAATAGTGTTTTTTTATTCTTTTCGTATTATTTCACTGGAGTCGCTAGATTAGGAATATCAAGAGAGAGTGAGCCAGATGCTGCTTGTATTTATATACAAGTAGTCAACTGAAAGCAAATTTTACTGTCACTTTTCCTCTGTCCCTTTATGTTCTAGAAGCCTGTTGCATGGCAAAATGGGCGAAAGATTTTGCCACATTCCTTTTCAATGCAGCTGTTCGCATAAAATTTGACTGTTGACGCCGCTTGCGTTGTATCTGATGCATTATTTACCAATTGAAACATACACTTGCTGCCTTTCACAAATTTTAACATATGTATGTTCTCACACATTAAAGAACCAATTAAAATTTTGCACTACAAAACAATTTAAAGACAATACATAGAATTAATACAAAAGTACAGCATTTGTTATATAGGTTTACACAAATTATTTTAGTTTTGGTGCTTAAATTTAATTACACATAAAAATAAACATTACAAAGAGACAGATTTGATACCAAATAATGAAGATAGATACATCAGTTTGGTAACAAGACAGAATATATGAAGATGAGGTTTATCGATATAGTTGAATTTACACTTCTTCATTTGTTAAACATTCATCAAGTTTGGAGAAAGATTACATGAAACCTTGGAATCAATTTGAAAAGACATGTTTACCAGAAAAAGAAGAATTTTACAGTAAACTATATGAATGTTAAATATGTGATGGAGCTTATAACTGTGCAAAAATACTTGGGTAATATTTTAATTTAAAAATCTTGGTGAATTCATTATCTATATCTTAAAACTGATGTTTTTTATTGGCTGACGTGTTTGAAAATTTTAGAAAACCTTATATAAAAATGTATGGTTTAGATCCATCTTGGTATTTTGCAACACCTGGGATGCAATGTTTAAAATGTCTAAACAATCACTAGAATTATTGCATGATTACAATGTGCTTCTTTTGATTGAAAAAGGAATTAGAGGTGGTATTACAGAGGGTTGTAAAAGAAATGTCAAAGCAAAGAATAAATAAATGAAAGATTACTATGTGAAGTATTTAGTTGAAGCTATTTGTATGGTAACTCTATAATTCATTATTTACCATATGGCGAATTTGAATGGGGTGAACCAGATTCCTTTGATTCTAGGGAAAAGGTGGAATTTCTGACACTTCTCGATTTGGTTACATTTTTGCAGTTGATTAAAATACCCAAAACAACTACATCATTTACATAGAAATATACCAATCGAAAATAAAATTGTATCAGTAACTAATACATATATTAATGACTGCTGTGAATTACAAACAAAATTATGTAGTTCACTACTGAAACCTTGAACAGTAACTACCATTAGCAATGAAAATAACAAAAACACTCACACTCTAAAAAATGTAAGCAGTTTGATTGTTTGAAATATATATAAACTTAAATACAGAAATGTGAATGAAATCGAAGAATTTTTTTCAAAAAGATTGTTACAAATTGATGAATAATTTTGTGTTGGGAAATCGATTAAAAATATAAGAAACAAAATGGATATAAGGTTAATCATTGATGGGGATAAGTTTAATAAAGTAGTATGTAAATCAAACTACAAACAGGGAACTATATTTAATAAAAATCTGGTTTCCTCCCATCTGAATAAGACAAAAAGGATATTTAATAAACCCATGCATGTTGGTACAAGCATACATGATTTAACTAAAGAACTGATGTATGATTTTCATGATACAATAATTAAACCGAAATATGGAGTAAATATTGCGTTATGTTATCATGACATATACAGTTATATGTATACTGAGATCTAAAATGTGTCCTTATAAAGTTTGAGACAAGGAAGAGAAAAATCTAAAGGAGTTAAGAAGTGTGTTGCTAAAAATAGAATAAGCTTAGAAGATTATAAATATAGTTTATTTAGCAATAGAGAACAATGGTGAATGTTGTTTGAAGTGTAAAACATGAAATCTACACTGTTGAGGTAAACAAGGAAGTATTGAGTCCTAATGATAACCAAAGGTATGTTCTCGAAAATAAAATAGATGCATTACCATACAGGCATTATACATTGTAGAAACATCTAAAAAGTATTTCTGTATAATTAGAAGCATTTCTGAAAAAGCTCAGCAACATTAGCTATACTAATTTTAAAAAAAAACACATATTACTGCTTGTGAATATTTACTTACCAGATTCAGAGAAAAAATACGTTTTGAACTCAATGAATTTAAAATTATTTTACCTAATAGATTTTAAAAATAATTAAACATTAGGATCTTCCATTTTTTGAAGAAGAGAATCTTAAATTGAGATATAAAGGAATGAAGAAATTTAAAAAAAAGATAAAGAATTTCCTGATTTGGAATTTACTTTGTGAAACTTTTTAAAAATTTAATTTTTTCCTATTAAATTTTGTAATCTCTAAATGGACAACACTAAGGAGTGTAGTTAGTGCATAGATAAAAGCCTATTACAGAATTTCACATGGATATGCATCAAAAAGATTGCTATCGAAATATTTCTAACGAATTTGCAATAGATACCTGAAAATTAAAACTACATATGCTTGTGGTAGAACTGTACATAAAAGTATACTAGAGGAACATGAAGAATCAACGATTCATAAAAATCTGTTGTCTGATAAGGCTGAAAGAATTAGGAAAATTTTGGGTAAGGAATAGAACATATGACAACTGTTTTTCTATAAACAATTTTTTATAATAAGTAACTGCAAGAAGAAAAATAATTATTCCTCTTAATTTTGTATGTCTTTTTAATAATATGAATGATTTTTAATGAAAAAAGTGAGTTACATTTGAAATTTGGACGAAAGTAGTATAATTCAGTAGGATCTGGGTAAATTTTTAAAGAAAACAAGTGCATGAGTGACACGGGTCAAAGAGTTTTCTTTACAAATTGAGCCAGAACCTACTGAATTATTGTAATGGTACTACTTCTAAAAGGCAAATATTGAAATTCACTATTATAAACAGGATTTATTTTCAACTATTATCCTTCCATCAATACAATAAGGTTATTTCTTAATAAATTAAGTTTGTTGGGTGATGATAATTCACTGTTAGATAAAATGTATTATAAAAAGACCTTGATCACTGACATATGCTGGTCATAGGTTTATATGCCTTTGATTTTGCAACATGCGAGATCTTTCGAAAAAAATATGCAATACATCGAATGGCACTGTGTTACTTAGGTCAAACACTACTAAACCAGAACTTCTATGAAATGTGGTAACTTTCATATCAGAAAAAAACTTTCACATAGATGCTTTCAGCTAGACATCGAAATAACATGTGATACTTGTCTGTGCAGTTGAGAATATTGCTATTGAAATAATATTTTAGGGAAGATCTTGATTCCCTTGGATTGAAAACATTTGTGTTCTGCCAGATGCTAAGCAACAGACGTGTCATCTTAAGATGGACTTAACTGAGTACATAATAGACTGTAAGTTAGCGCTACCTGACCAAACACACAATACCAGCCTTATCTTAAGTCTAAGGATCTTCTTGAAACTCATTATGCAGTACCTCACTTACTGTCGGTGATGTCTGCTTCACAACTGTCTCAATTTGAGGAAATTCCCCGTATTATGAATATTACTCTAGCTTTTTGCAATTTTTTTTCTAAAAGACTGTCTTTTTCGCCACATTTAGGATCAAATTATTCGCCTATTGCAATCTCATGAGAAATGTGGTGTTTCAAGTTTTTGTTCTACTGATGTAAAGGCATCCCAATGAGTTTCCTGTCATATGATAATGCAGTAACATATTCATGCCCCAAACGATGGGAAAAAGGAATACAGCATTGATCGATGCGGATTCTCCATGTCTCTGCTTTTCGGACAACTATATGCTAGTTGAAATGCTCTCGAACATTGCGTCGGACTGGTGTCAGTGGAAACTGCGCAATATATCAACGAAGCGAATGCTCATAATCTTTAAGTGCGAGTGGGGGAGCTGTAGTGTCTCACTAATTTATACAATTTTTTATTTCCCACATTGACACGAGATCTTGTATATTTCTCGTCGGATGCCGTAGAACTAAAAGAGTTACATCACCTTCTTCTGGAGATAAAATTACTGTTTCTGTGTCGTGTCTTATATGAGTATAACCATGCGCTTTTTCCTCCTATGTACCGACTTTCTGCTTTAATGTGGGTATCCTAGTTACGCCCCTCAACTTTCTCGCCTTATTCCTTCGGTAATCTGATGGCAGTTTTCAGAACACCATACTCAGCGAAACTGGTAAAATATGTTATGTGCTGAGTACCGGGAGCAGGCACGAAATTGATATCACACTGTCATGTCGATTAAGGTAAATAGAGTTCGTCTGCCTTCGTTTACTTTATTGCGATACTCGACATGAAAGAAGAAGAACTTTGAAATATACCGTCTGCCGCATTCAGTCTGCATTCGGCAAATATGGCTGACCACTGTTGACAGATTCGATGATATATTATCATTATGTGAAATTAGGCTTGTGGAAACTAATTCTTAGCGTGTATAGCGAAGTCTTTCTCGAATCCCCCATCTGATTTATTGTTTCATTTTCTTAGTGATCGAAGAGCTAATTTAAAGGGTTAACTTGACGAGTGATAGATTATAAAACTCTAATAAAAAAAGTGAGAGTACATAACAGTCTGATCCTCGCGAAGTTTATCATTCTGCTGAGGTGTCTCGACAATAAGTAATGGTACACATTTTTCTCAGCCAATTTCGTTTGAAAAATGCGTAATCCGTTGTGGGACACCGTGAAATATTCCCGCTTCAGCACTTTCAGTTTTATGAAGTTTCGATTCGTGACACCACTATACGAAGTCTTCATAATGGCTTCTGTAACGGAAGTGCGTTTCAAGCAAAGAGGTGTTAATGAGTTGCTTTTGCCGGGATCGCTGATATTCATAAGCACTTGGAGACTATCTACGGAAACCTGGCAGTGAACAAAAGCACGCCGAGTAGTTGGGCTAGGCGTCTGTCATCATCGTAACGAAGTCACGCAAAGCTGTCCGATCCCCCGCGTGCCGGCCGGAGGCACCCAGCTGTGACTCCTGCCATGTTGGAGTGCGCGGACACTCTGAATCAAGGTGATCGACGGATCACAGTTATCACTGTTCAACTGGGCGTCTCTGTTGGTAGTGCTGACACGCTCGTCCATCATCTCAGAAATGTATGCTCGCTGGGTCCCCCGCCGTCTAGCAGTAGGCGATAAACAGCAACGAAGGACCATCTGACAGTATCGCTTGCGCGTTACGAGACTGATCGTGACAATCTTTTGTTGAACATCGCCACACGGGATGAAACAAGAGTCCATAGCTGCTAACTGGAAACAAAACGGCAATCCATGGGGTGGTGCCACACCACCTTTCCTCCGAAGAAAAAGTTCAAAGTCGGACCGTCAACCATTAAACTCTTGGTGACGATCTTCAGAGACTCTGAAAGGGTTATTCTGTTTGATATCCCCCGACATGGCGCATCGATCAACTCGGAAGCGTATTGTGCTCCCCTCAGGAAATTAAAGAAACGACTTCAGCATGTTCGTTGCTACAAAAATGCAAATGAACTTCTCCGTTTCCAGGACAACGCAAGGCCTTACACAAGTCGGCGCACCCGGGAGGAGCTCACAAAGCTTCATTGGACTGTTTTTCCTCTTCCAACGTATAGCTCGGATCTCGCACTTTCCATGTTTGGCCCAAAGAAGCTTGCACGCCACTGGAGGTTATTGATGCGGCAAAGCGATGGGTCCGATGTAGACGTTGAGTGGTACCAGGAGGGTATATAGCCCTTCCAGTAAGCTGGTGTAAGGCCTTCGCACTAAACGGAGATTACATTGAAAAAAATACGGTTTTGTAACCAGAACAGTGAGCAATAATATGGTGTATTGGAATCCTGAATTAAACCAACCTGTTTGCATTGCTTACTGAACACACCTACAATTAATGTATGATTTCATACGCAAACAAGGGGTCCGGTATATTCGTCGTCTCCTTATACTGAGCTCGACTTTCATTAAATCCAGCATCGTTTGTGCTCGTGCAAGAGGACAGAAACACAATTAATTCAGTTTTTCTCAAAGAGCCTGCCAATCTTGAAAGGAGGTTTGGTAGCAAACTCATTCTAGTCTAGTCGTCCTTTTCATGGTTCAGCGTGTGTTGGTCGAAATGAAAGACGAATCTGCTTCTTGGTGCACTCGTTATGAACAAAGCGGAGGTGACTGAGCTCTAGTGACAGGCTGTAAGGATGTGATAGCTCGAATTCTATGGAACGAGTGTCCTTTGTACAGTGTAGCGCTAAGTTGGGCGATAAGAGCGGTTTTTTTTTAAGTCATCAGTTTGCTGATTGGTTTGATGCGTCCCGCCTCTAATTCCTCTGCTGTGCCAACCTACTCATCTCAGAGTAGCACTTGCAACCCACGTTCTCAATTATTTGCTGAATGTGTTCCAATCTTTGTCTTCCTCTACAGTTTTTGCCCTCTACAGATCCCTCTAGTACTATGGAAGTTATTCCCTGATGTCTTAACAGATGTCCTATCATTCTGTCCCCTCTGCTTGTCAGTGTTTTCCACAATCCTTTCCTCTCCGATTCTACTCAGAACCTCTGCAGTCCTTACCTTATCAGTCAAGTTAATTTTCAACATTTGTCAGCAACATTACATCTCAGTTGCTTCGATTCTCTTGTGTTCCGGTTTTCCCACAGTCCATGTTTCACTACCATACAATGCTGTGCTTCAAATGTACATTATCAGGAATGCGGTTTTTGCCAGTGCTAGTCTGCTTTTGATTTCCTCCTTGCTCCTTCCGTCATTGGTTATTTTACTGCCTAGGTAACAGAATTCCTTAACCTCATCTACTTCGTGATTGTCAGTCTTGATGTTAAGTTTCTTGCGGTTTTCATTTTTTGCAACTTCTCATTACCTTCGTATTTCTTCGCTTTATCCTCGGTCCATATTCTGTACTCGTTAGATTGGTTATTCCATTCAGTAGATCATGTAATTCTTCTTCACTTTCACTCAGGATAGCAACGTCAGAAGCAAGTCGTATCACTGATATCCTTTCACATTGAATTTTAATCCCACTTCTGAACCATTCTTTTATTTCCACCACTGCTTTTCCGATATACAGACTGAGCAGTAGGGCGAAAGACATCACTGTCTTACACCCTTTTTAATCCGAGCACTTCATTCTCAGTCGTCCACTTTTATTATTTCCTCTTGGCTCTTATACATATTGTATATTACCAGTCTCTCCCTACAGCTTACCACGTTTTTTCTCAGAATTTCGAATACCTTGCACCATTTCATGTTGTCTAAAGCTTTTTCCAGGTCGACAGGTCCTATGAACGTGTCTTGATTTTTCTTTAGCTTTGCTTCCATTATTAACCGCAAAGTCAGAACTGCCTCTCTTGTGCCTTTACCGTTCCTAAAGCCAAACTGATCGTCAGCTAACACATCCTCAATTCTCTTTACCATTCTTCTGTATATTGCTCTTGTCAGCAGTTTGTATGAGTGATGTTTAAGCTGATGGTGCGGTAATTCTCTCACTTGTTAGTTCTAGCAATCTTCGGAACTGTGTGGATGATATTTTTCCGAAAGTCAGATAGTATGTCGCCAGGCTCGTACATTCTTGTATTTCTGTATTCCTGAATTTCCCTGAACGTTTTTGTAGTTTTCATCGACCAACTGAAGTATTTCTTCTGTTTCCCATTGTTTCTTCGCAGTTACCTTCTTTGTACCTTCCGTTTTTATTTCCAGCCTCTGTATTTGCGCTTTTTAGAGATGTCCATTCATCTTCAACTTTGCGGCGTACTGAGCTATTTCTTATTGCTGTATCTATAGCCTTAGAGAACTTCAAGGTTATCTCGTCATTCTGTAGTACTTCTGTATCCCACCTGTTTGCGAATTGTTTTTTCTTGACTAATCTCTTCAGCTTCACTACTACATTGTGGTCTGAGTCTATATCTGCTCTTGGGTAGGCCTTATAATCCAGTATCTGATAACGGAATCTCTGTCTGATCAAAACGTAATCTAAATGAAATCTTCCCCTATCACCCGGCCTTTCCCAGCTAGTAGGTCGTAAATACAGGTAACACTATCTTGGTTAACGATGTAAGCTGTGACCCAGGGAGCCATCTTCTTTCCTACGAAGCGTGGTTCCAAAAAAGGGAAGTCTCCATTTTTCTCCACTTTCTTGGTAAAACAAACGCTAGGTTGTAGAGAGTTTGGATGTTCTAAAGCCCGGTTAACTGCGAGTAGGACATGCGGCCTGATAGTTCCGTACGAACTTATTTATGTACATAGACATTTCATCTGTAAGTTTTGGTGAATTTGTTAGTGTCAGAAAATGTGACATACATGGCGGAATCTTTTGATATCATTGGCTTAGAAGAATAAATTTTTTTTACGGAAATTTCAGCTCGATACCTCTAACCGTTTCTGAGAAAAGTGGGTCTTAAAAGACGGACATACAGGACAACACACTGATCCCCTAAGGGTTTCATTCTTTTACCGACTGAGGTACGGAATCCTACAAACGAAGGCCGCATTGTGGCTCCTGTGACCATATGACAGATGTACCGTCTACATATCTCCAAAAAGATTTCGGTTGTTCAGTTGTTGTTTAAAGAGAATTATCCTCGAAGTTTTACATAAAAAGGTTAGCTGCTACTTGTACTTTGACGATACAATGTAGCTCCCAATAGTTGCACCTGAATCTGAAATATTATGAAGTTTCCATGACACCCACTGACACAACGCCCGAGAACAGCAAAAGCTGTCATGTCAGGGAAACCTCAAACAGCACAACTACATGCTACTTATGCAATAACTTCAAGTGAACGGTTCACATTAATAGCAGCGTAGTCGGCTTGTGAGAAGTTCGGTAAGCCTATCTGCAGGTTAACACAGCGGCTGCCTGCTCCAGGTGAAATATCTAGGGGTTCCCTGTTAAACCATTGACAGCCAACATACATACCGCGTACACTTCTATCTCTGGCATATTTGAAAAAACAAACATCTAAGCCACGTGACGGAAGGTAAAGAGCCGAGTTTCTGATATTACGCACTATGTGAAGTGGAGCCGAAGGATACAGTTTTTCTCATTTACAACAGAACTCACGCACTGATTTTAACAGTCCTCCGTAATTACCGATATTAATGCCGTGATTATAGTTTTTACACATGTCTGGGTGAAACGGTAACAAACAGTTCGAAACGTTATACCGACAGCTCTTTCTTTTCAGGAAGCGACAGAACTAAAGTTCTTCACTCATTTCCTGTACTAGTTGTTCTAAGAGTCATCTCTTTTCACAAGTTTCACCGAAGAAAGAGACAAAATATCAGTCTGGGAGGAAGTCTTCAGCTTTCTCAACAATACATGTAGCACATGCTTTTATAAGAAATGACATCCGTTTCTACTCATAACGTTCGGCTTTTACGCAATACAAGTGTTTATGTTTTATGTTTTATGACAATTAATGCAGTAGAAACACCGAAAGTTGCTTTTGCGGTTACATTTTGCACACCATTGTATTGTGCCTCTTACCTTCATAAAGGTAAGAGGCATAATACAATGGTGTGCAAAATGTACGACAAAAGCAACTTTCTCATGGTGTGTCGCTGTCAAGTAACGTAGCTCGAAGAAACTTGAACTGGTGCTGCAGCACTGGTCGTCAAACTGTGGCCCCCGGCCGCATGCGGCCAGAATCAAGTATTCATCTGGTCCGCGGTTCTCAGCCGTATTTTAAAATAATATTAGCGACTCGACCCGGATTCACCTGTGTAGTACTACATATCTACTCCGAGACGACTTGTCCAACCGTAGCCGTAATTTTGTTTGCAGAGGGATACGAAGAATTACAATTAAAAATTTGAGAAGAATCTTAAGTAACTGAGTGTTATCACTCTCATATCATACACAAATCAAAAGCGGTTTTGTATCACCCCGGTTTCCAGAACTCCTGACATAGACATTGACAGTGGATATTGTATCACAGACACAGTCCCTTTGACTGTTCAAATATGTCACTAAATCCGCCCAAAGATGTAAACAACCATGCATGAGCAGCGCCTATTAGACGGAGGTGGTCCGACAGCCGATCAGTTCCAGTCATTCTACCAGGAAGGAGGTACCCGGCTCGTATTGACTGTAGTTCATCCATGCCTAGACGGTCAATACCGCGGTTCTATAGCCTCCGCATTGTTATTTTTTGCCAGGAAGGGCTGTCAACAAGTGAAGTGTCCAGGCGTCTCGGAGTGAACTAAAGGGATGTTGTTCGGACTTGGAGGAGATACAGGGAGACAGGAACTGTCGATGTACTGCCTCGTTCAGGCCGCCCAAGGGTTCAAATGGGTCTGAGCATTAGGGGACTTAACAGCTGAGGTCGTCAGTCCTCTAGAATTTAGAACTACTTAAACCTAACTAACCAACGGACATCACACACATCCATACCCGAGACAGGATTCGGTTCCAGGATTCGGTTCCAGATTGAAGCACCTAGGACCGCTCGGTCACAACGGCCGACCCGCCCAAGGGCTACTACTGCAGTGGATGACCGCTACCTACGGATTATGATTCGGAGGAACCCTGACAACAACGCCTCCATGTTGAATAATACTTTTCATGCAGCGACAGGATGTCGTCTTACGACTCAAACTGTGCGCTATAAGCTCCATGATGCGGAACTTCACTCCCAACATCGATGGCGAGGTCCATCCTTGCAACCACGGCACCATGTAGCGCGGTACAGATGGGCCAAACAACATGACGAATAGATTGGCATCACGTTCTCTTCACCGATGAGTGTCGCATATACTTTCAACCAAACAATCGTCGGAGACATTTTTGGAGGCAACCCGGTCAGACTGAACGCCTTAGACACACTGCCCAGAGGGTGCAGCAAGGTGGAGGTTGCATGCTGTTTTGAGATGACATTATATGGGGCCGACGTATGCCGCTGGTGGTCGTGGAAGGCTCCGTAAAGGCTGTACGATACGTGAATGCCATCCTCCTACCGACAGTGCAACCAAATCGGCAGCATATTGGCGAGGTATTCGTCTTCATGGACGATAGATAATTCGCGATCGTGCACATCTTGTGAATGACTTCCTTCAGGATAACGACATCGCACGATTAGAGTGGCCAGCATGTTCTCCAGACATGAGTCCTATCGAACATGCCTGGGATTGATTAAAAAGGGCTTTTTTATGGACGTGACCCATCAATCACACTGAGGGATCTACGCCGATTTCCCGTTGAGGAGTGGGACAATCTGGACCAACAGTGCCTTGATGAACTTGTGAATAGTATGGCACTACGAATACAGGCATGTATTAATGCAAGAGAACTTGCTACTGGGTAATAGAGGTACCGGTGTGTACAGCAATCTGGACCACCACCTCTGAAGGTCTCGCTGTATTGTGGTACAACATACAATGTGTGGAATAAAAAGAGTGGAAATGATGTTTGTGTTGATCTCCATTCCAGTTTTCTGTAGAGGTTCCGGAACTCTCGGAACCGAGGTGTGCATACCTTTTTTTATGTGTGTAAATGAAACGTTTGAAGCAGCAAACGCCACTTGCCGGTGTAGCTCCTGAGTTTGGCCCGTATCTGCAGACACAAGCGAGCAAGGCACTCCAATCTGCATATGTAGAGAAGGGAAGAGATGCATGTAGCAGCTAGCAGCCCAATCCAAACATATATAGACAGAAAAACGAAGCGGCGGACTTAAATTTATAAAATTTACAGTATTGTATGTATATAGACTGAAGCGGTGAGTGAAAATTTGTATCAAATCTGAGAATCGAAGACGTGTCTGCTGCGTAATAGGCAGGTGTTCCAGCCACAAAGCCAACTTCGCACAATGGTTCACCTAACTAACTGAACGGACTACCCGGTTTCATTTCCCAGTCATTGTACAACTTTCACTCACTGCTTCAGTATATATAATCCGCCCCCGGTATCTGAGTGGTCAGAGCGACAGACTGTCAATCCTAAGGGCCCGGATTCGATTCCCTCCTATCATCATTTTATTCCCATCGGCGTGAAATCAGAAGCGGTCTACCCGATGGGAGGCCCTCGTCATACGCCATTATATATATATATATATATATATATATATATATATATATATATATATATATATATATATATATATTATTTTTCTGGTGAAAGGCATATAGAAATGTGTAAAGCTCCATTTCTGAAAATACTAACATTCTCATCGGGAGCAATAAAATAGAAATTTATTACTCTTCCTATAAATATGAAAAAACCGAATTCTCTTGTATCTGACCACGATTATAAAAATATTCTCCAACATTTAACAATATTGCCCCTGCATGCAACAGACAATTTACCTCATCCTGCCATTGTAACTGCGTGAATATTCTGCACCCAGCAAAATCCTAAACTAATTCAAAAGCAATACTGCAATCCATGCGGAGTGCAATGCATTGACACAACTAGTGACACAACTACTGCCATATTTTTAACGTAGAAATTAAATGATCAGGAGGGGTTTGGTCAACAAGCATTAAGTCATGTAAAAAAACCGAAAGAAACCAATAAAAACGTTTAATTTACTAGATTCTGAAAATTGGCTATGTAAACCTGACAACTTACTCAGACCTCTCCTTTTCTTCAACACATAGATTACTAACAACTTTAATTATACCACAGTCTATAATCAATAACGATGTATTTGATCACAACAAAGACACAAATATTACTCTCAATGTATGCATACACAGTCTTTCACCTTAGCTGGGTGGTAATGTGCTTGCCTCTCATGCAATGTGGCCCGGGTTCGATTCCCGGCCGTGTTGGCAATTTTCTCCGATCGTGAACTGGGTATTGTGTTCTCATCATCATTTCATCCTCACCACCATCGCGCAAGTCACCCAATGTGGTGTCGCATGAAATAAGACTTCAACTTGGCGACCGAGCTTCCACGAATAGGTTCTCCCGGCCAATGATGCTATACGATCATTTCTATTCTTTGCATACACAAATCTGACAAAATCCCTACAGAGCGCAAGCAAGCAACAATTACGTGCAGCAAAAACGCAAATTACCAAAAATCCTCAATTAATACCAAAGTCTCCTCCGGTGCTACTAACATGGTCACTGCAGCCTCCGACCTCATCTGTCGCGCGGCTTTTCTCGACCGCAGGCTGCGTCCGACTACAACCAACAAATGTTCGCTCGCTACTACTCCCAAAAATAATATCTCAGACTCTGAGTTTGTGCATGCAATTCACAGCAGAATCAGTGACCAACTTTCCAAAGAAATATTAACGTCCAAATGTCTCAGTTTGTGTTAAAAATAGCCACAGCAATACACGCCTCTAGTCTGGTATGAAATGGCGTCTGCACACCTGCTAGCATTTCAGTGGAGATGTTCGAGCAGGCTGCAGTCATACGTCTTTGCATATCACTGGCATTAGGTGGTATGTCCTTCTAGACAGCGTCTTTTAGTTTGTTGTTGTTGTTGTTGTTGTGGTCTTCAGTCGAAAGTCTGGTTTGATGCCGCTAACCCCACAGAAAAGTGCCAAGATACGAGTCCTTTGCATCCAATTCATCGACTTCAAAACAATTCGCGAATACAAGCTGTAGCATAAGAATTTTTAGCATATTGCAGCTCCGTCAGCAACTGTGTGCTCCCTGCCGCCGTTGGGTAAGCAGCTGCAGCAGCAAGTCGTATAACCCTAGCTTACCTATTTCTTAGATAGTTTAATTAATTTCTTTGCGTGTTTTTGCGTACTTGCATTGTTTAATTCATATATTTAGGGCGTATTATAGTATTTGAGGGTTCTAGCATCGCGCATTAGTACCTGAATAGTGCAAATTCGCGTAGTCGTCTGTCTTCTGTTTTTGTTTTGAACAGCCAGTGTCGGTTGGTCACAGTCATTGTGCTCCCTGCCGCCGTTGGGTAAGCAGCTGCAGCAGCAAGTCGTATAACCCTAGCTTACCTATTTGTTAGATAGTTTAATTAATTTCTTTGCGTGTTTTTGGGTACTTGCATTGTTTAATTCATATATTTAGGGCGTATTATAGTATTTGACAGTTGTAGCATCGCGCTTTAGTGTTTACTTCGTAGATTCTTATTTAAATTGCGTGTGAGTTTCGTATAGGAGGTGCAATTTCGAGTTTTAGTTACTGTAATCGTAAATTCAGCAGATTGTAGCGCAGTCGTTAGGCATTTGTACAGGTTAGTTGATACATTCTTTGCGTGTTCCGCTTGCGTTATCTAGGCACAGACTCGTGTTTCGGTAACTGTTGTTGAACATCGATTAGAATGGACAGGGACTGCGATTGCTGTGTTCGGATGAGGGCTGACTTGGCATCCCTTCGCTCACAGCTGCAATCGGCGCTGACTTCGGTCGCGCAGCTTGAGGCTGTTGCCAATGGGCACCACTGTGGGGAGCCGGACTCGGGTATCACGGGGATGTCAACCTCGTCCCGTCTGTCCCCAGATCGGTCCGTCGCTGTGGTTGCCCCGGTTGCTGCCCGCAGTGGGGCTGAGCCCTCGCCTGTGGTTGATTGGGAGGTCGTTCCAAAGCGTGGCAGGCAGCGAAAGGCGTCCCCGGAGGCTGATCAGAAAGCCTCCCCGGTGCGTCTGACAAACCGGTTTCAGGCACTGTCTCTGGCTGAGCCAGATGCAGCTGCCTGCCCTGTTTCAGAGGATCATTCTCAGCCTTCAAGGTCCGGGCAATCGCAGAGGGTGGGCTTACTGGTAGTTGGGAGCTCCAATGTTAGGCGCGTTATGGGGCCCCTTAGGGATACGGCGGCTAAGGAGGGGAAGAAATCCAGTGTGCACTCCGTGTGCATTCCGGGAGGAGTCATTCCTGATGTGGAAAGGGTCCTTCCGGATGCCATGAAGAGCACAGGGTGCAGCCAGCTGCAGGTGGTGGCACATGTCGGCACTAATGACGTGTGTCGCTTTGGATCTGAGGAAATTCTCTCTGGATTCCAGCGGCTATCTGATTTGGTGAAGGCTGCCGGTCTTGCTTACGAGATGAAGGCAAAGCTCACCATCTGCAGCATCGTTGACAGAACCGACTGCGGACCTTTGGTGCAGAGCCGGGTGGAGGGTCTGAATCAGAGGCTCAGACGGTTTTGCGACCGTATTGGCTGCAGATTCCTTGACTTGCGCCATAGGGTGGTGGGGTTTCGGGTTCCGCTGAATAGGTCAGGAGTTCACTACACTCAGCTGGCGGCTACACGAGTAGCGGAGGCTGTGTGGCGTGGACTGGGCGGTTTTTTAGGTTAGAAGGCCTCGGGAAAGTGCGGGATGGGCTGCAATGTCAAAGGGTGCTTGGCAATTACAGGACGTGCTTGGATCAAGGAACAGTCGGAATTATAGTTGTAAATTGTTGTAGTTGCGCTGGAAAAGTCCCTGAGCTTCAAGCGCTAATAGAAAGCACAGAAGCTGATATCGTTATAGGTACAGAAAGCTGGCTAAAGCCTGAAATAAGTTCTGCAGAAATTTTTACGAAGTCTCAGACGGTGTTCAGGAAAGACAGATTAGGCAGAATTGGTGGTGGAGTGTTTGTGTCTGTCAGTAGTGGTTTATCTTGTAGTGAAGTCGAAGTAGATACTCCGTGCGAATTGGTGTGGGTGGAGGTTATACTTAACAGCCGAATTAAGTTAATAATTGGCTCCTTCTACCGACCCCCAGACTCCGATGATACAGTTGCGGAACAGTTCAGAGAAAGTTTGAGTCTCGTAACAAATAAATACCCCACTCATACGGTTCTAGTTGGTGGGGACTTCAACCTACCCTCGGTATGTTGGCAAAAATACTTGTTCAAAACCGGTGGTAGGCAGAAAACGTCTTCAGAGATTGTCCTAAATGCATTCTCCGAAAATTATTTCGAGCAGTTAGTCCACGAACCCACGCGAATTGTAAATGGTTGCGAAAACACACTTGACCTCTTGGCCACAAACAATCCAGAGCTGATAGAGAGCATCATGACTGATACAGGGATTAGTGATCACAAGGTCATTGTAGCTAGGCTCAATACCATTTCTTCCAAATCCATCAGAAACAAACGCAAAATAATTTTATTTAAAAAAGTGGATAAAGTGCCACTAGAAGCCTTCCTAAAAGACAATTTCCATTCCTTCCGAACTGACTATGCGAATGTAGACGACATGTGGCTCAAATTCAAAGATATAGTAGCAACAGCAATTGAGATATTCATACCTCATAAATTGGTAAGATATGGAACGGATCCCCCGTGGTACACAAAAAAGGTCCGAACGCTGTTGAAGAGGCAACGGAAAAAGCATGCGAAGTTCAGAAGAACGCGAAATCCCGAAGATGGGCTAAAATTTACAGACGCGCGAAATTTGGCACGTACTTCGATGCGAGATGCCTTTAATAGGTTCCACAACGAAACATTGTCTCGAAATTTGGTAGAAAATCCGAAGAAATTCTGGTCGTATGTAAAGTACACAAGCGGCAAGACGCAGTCAATACCTTCGCTGCGCAGTGCCGATGGTACTGTTATCGACGACTGTGCCGCTAAAGCGGAGTTATTGAACGCAGTTTTCCGAAATTCCTTCACCAGGGAAGACGAATGGAATATTCCAGAATTTGAAACACGAACATCTGCCACCATGAGTTTCTTAGAAGTAGATACCTTAGGGGTTGCGAAGCAACTCAAATCGCTTGATACGGGCAAGTCTTCAGGTCCAGATTGTATACCGATTAGGTTCCTTTCAGATTACGCTGATACTATAGCTCCCTACTTAGCACTCATATACAACCGCTCGCTCACCGATAGATCTGTACCTACAGATTGGAAAATTGCGCAGGTCGCACCAGTGTTCAAGAAGGGTAGTAGGAGTAATCCATTTAACTACAGACCTATATCATTGACGTCGGTTTGCAGTAGGGTTTTGGAGCATATACTGTATTCAAACATTATGAATCACCTCGAAGGGAACGATCTATTGACACGTAATCAGCATGGCTTCAGAAAACATCGCTCTTGTGCAACGCAGCTAGCTCTTTATTCGCACGAAGTAATGGCCGCTATCGACAGGGGATCTCAAGTTGATTCCGTATTTCTAGATTTCCGGAAAGCTTTTGACACCGTTCCTCACAAGCGACTTCTAATCAAGCTGCGGAGCTATGGGGTATCGTCTCAGTTGTGCGACTGGATTCGTGATTTCCTGTCAGGAAGGTCGCAGTTCGTAGTAATAGACGCAAATCATCGAGTAAAACTGAAGTGATATCAGGTGTTCCCCAGGGAAGCGTCCTGGGACCTCTACTGTTCCTGATCTATATAAATGATCTGGGTGACAATCTGAGCAGTTCTCTTAGACTGTTCGCAGATGATGCTGTAATTTACCGTCTAGTAAGGTCATCCGAAGACAAGTATCAGCTGCAAAGCGATTTAGAAAAGATTGCTGCATGGTGTGTCAGGTGGCAGTTGACGCTAAATAACGAAAAGTGTGAGATGATCCACATGAGTTCCAAAAGAAATCCGTTGGAATTCGATTACTCGATAAATAGTACAATTCTCAAGGCTGTCAATTCAACTAGGTACTTGGGTGTTAAAATTACGAACAACTTCAGTTGGAAGGACCACATAGATAATATTGTCGGGAAGGCGAGCCAAAGGTTGCGTTTCATTGGCAGGACACTTAGAAGATGCAACAAGTCCACTAAAGAGACAGCTTACACTACACTCGTTCGTCCTCTGTTAGAATATTGCTGCGCGGTGTGGGATCCTTACCAGGTGGGATTGACGGAGGACATCGAAAGGGTGCAAAAAAGGGCAGCTCGTTTTGTATTATCGCGTTATAGGGGAGAGAGTGTGGCAGATATGATACACGAGTTGGGATGGAAGTCATTACAGCATAGACGTTTTTCGTCGCGGCGAGACCTTTTTACGAAATTTCAGTCACCAACTTTCTCTTCCGAATGCGAAAATATTTTGTTGAGCCCAACCTACATAGGTAGGAATGATCATCAAAATAAAATAAGAGAAATCAGAGCTCGAACAGAAAGGTTTAGGTGTTCGTTTTTCCCGCTCGCTGTTCGGGAGTGGAATAGTAGAGAAATAGTATGATTGTGGTTCGATGAACCCTCTGCCAAGCACTTAAATGTGAATTGCAGAGTAGTCATGTAGATGTAGATGTAGATGTGTTAGACTAATATTTTGATGAGTAGGTCTCAGTACAATTCCGCGTGCAACGGTCAGTGCCAACGTACTTGCTGCGGCCAACCGACGGCGCGGTGAAGAGATGTTGACTGTGCCTTACTCAGGCGTGTTATAGAAATTTTATGTTTCTGAAGAAGGCTAGATTAATTTAGTCGAAGCGTGGTAAAGACCAGAAAATTTGTGCAACTTAGGCTGATTCTTCAAAATACATGCTGTAGTACTTCACGCACTGTCGGCTGGGCAGGCATCATGCCGATACCACAGGTTCCTCGTAATCTGCAGAGGAAGGTCTTATAGCATCCGTGGAAGACGGGGATTGCAATACTTGTGACCGTTCAGCGTTCCGTCTATGAAAAACCGGGTCTATGAGCTGATGGTTCATTATCCCATACTACCCGTTTGCACTTCATGGTCGCTGGCGTTCCATCTGATGAAGCCAAGGAGAATTGTCAACAGAGCAATAGTGCAAATTTCGGCAGTTTAGGTGACCATGATTGGTAAATGTAGTTTCATCACTAAACAAGATACATGATACATCTGGGGTATCCTGTCTTAATGGCCATGTACAGAAGCTAACACGATTTACATACTCCCTTCCAGGCAGCTCTTGACGGAGAGAAGTGTTATAGGGATGCAACTTAGGTCGATGGAGGATGTGTAGCACACTTGCCTAGCTCATGCTACTTCCTCCTGTGATTACGCAGAACTAACGTAAGGATCAGCTGCAACAGCAGCAGGAACATTACTTTCCCCCTCTACTGTCGTCATTAGTTTCCTTCTGTTACGATGTCTAGGTTGTACACTACCACTTTCACTTAACTGGTTGAAGAGGGTGATAAGTAATAGCCCAGATGATTGACGTCTGTTGGGATATCTTGCGCATACGCCTTCTAAGTACGAGCAGCATTCTTCCTGCACTCTCCATGCACTGTGAACAAAAAATGTTCAAATGTGTGTGAAATCTTATGGGACTTAACTGCTAAGGTCATCAGTCCCTAAGCTTACACACTACTTAACCTAAATTATCCTAAGGACAAACACTCATACCCATGCCCGACGGAGGACACGAACCTCCGCCGGGATCAACGGCACAGTCCATGACTGCAGCGCCTGAGACCGCTCGGCTAATCCCGCGCGGCCACTGTGAACATTTCGGCTTTTTCTACGTTACTAAATCACATCGTCTAGTCACGACCTACTGATAGGACTGTCACACACTACTTGACTAACAAGTAGCAATGCACTCAAGGAACACATAACCACACTGTAAGCAAACGTGACGGCATCGTATGTAACAACTACGCAGGTTGAATGGCACAAAAACTTGTCGATGGGGAAACCTTCCACAATACGATATTTCGCAAGCGACACGCTCTAGAATCCTGCAACGAACAACACTGACATTCTAATTAACCCTACGTTTAGTATGTCAATGTCAATGGGCATTGTTCCATTTCAAACGTGTATGTTCGTTCAAAAATAAGTCCTTTCTAAGCATTGTTACAGTTTGTGCATTGGGAAACAGTATGAGCCCCTGACTACCAATCTATTCAGTGAAAACCGCACATTAATATCACTTTTCATTTCCTCAGTATATGAATATTTGTGGTTCGAGTTTTAGGTGATTCACACTAAATGCATATACTTCTCAAAAAAAGTATTAATGACTTTTTCGAAATCCTGCTTTGTCTCCCATTTTGGCCCATCAGTTAAAAATTTACCTCAAAGGTACTTTACTCTGTGAGAATGCAAAAGCGTAGTGGCCAGCGATTTCGCATTCGGGCTCGGTGACGATTCAAGTAGCAAAGTGTCGACTCAAGCGAAACAAAAGGCCATAGCTTAAACGTTCATGTGAGGTGTAACGTGGGTTAATGATTTCACATTGTCACTAAATTTCACCACAATTATGCCCAACGTTATCGTGGATGTATCACACGACAGGAAGGTCGCCATATCTCCCTTACCCACATTGAACTATTTCTTTTGACACCTCTGCGGTGGAGGTCATAGCGACGACATCCAGCTTTGAAAGCACTCGGTTCTCTCATCGATGGCCGAGGTAACTACACTTCTGGAAATGGAAAAAAGAACACATTGACACCGGTGTGTCAGACCCACCATACTTGCTCCGGACACTGCGAGAGGGCTGTACAAGCAATGATCACACGCACGGCACAGCGGACACACCAGGAACCGCGGTGTTGGTCGTCGATTGGCGTTAGCTCCACAGTACATCGATGTTGTCGCCAGTGGTCGGCGGAAGGTGCACGTGCCCGTCGACCTGGGACCGGACCGCAGCAACGCACGGATGCACGCCAAGACCGTAGGATCCTACGCAGTGCCGTAGGGGACCGCACCGCCACTTCCCAGCAAATTAGGGACACTGTTGCTCCTGGGGTATCGGCGAGGACCATTCGCAACCGTCTCCATGAAGCTGGGCTACGGTCCCGCACACCGTTAGGCCGTTTCCGCTCACGCCCCAACATCGTGCAGCCCGCCTCCAGTGGTGTCGCGACAGGCGTGAATGGAGGGACGAATGGAGACGTGTCATCTTCAGCGATGAGAGTCGCTTCTGCCTTGGTGCCAATGACGGTCGTATGCGTGGTTGGCGCCGTGCAGGTGAGCGCCGCAATCAGGACTGCATACGACCGAGGCACACAGGGCCAACACCCGGCATCATGGTGTGGGGAGCGATCTCCTACACTGGCCGTACACATCTGGTGATCGTCGAGGGAACACTGAATAGTGCACGGTACATCCAAACCGTCATCGAACCCATCGTTCTACCATTCCTAGACCAGCAAGGGAACTTGCTGTTGCAACAGGACAATGCACGTCCGCATGTATCCCATGCCACCCAACGTGCTCTAGAAGGTGTAAGTCAACTACCCTGGCCAGCAAGATCTCCGGATCTGTCCCCCATTGAGCATGTTTGGGACTGGATGAAGCGTCGTTTCACGCGGTCTGCACGTCCAGCACGAACGCTGGTCCAACTGAGGCGCCAGGTGGAAATGGCATGGCAAGCCGTTCCACAGGACTACATCCAGCATCTCTACGATCGTCTCCATGGGAGAATAGCAGCCTGCATTGCTGCGAAAGGTGGATATACACTGTACTAGTGCCGACATTGTGCATGCTCTGTTGCCTGTGTCTATGTGCCTGTGGTTCTGTCAGTGTGATCATGTGATGTATCTGACCCCAGGAATGTGTCAATAAAGTTTCCCCTTCCTGGGACAATGAATTCACGGTGTTCTTATATCAATTTCCAAGAGTGTATTTCAGAAACAGTTCTGCTCAGAATCGACACGAAAGACCCTCAGGGGGCGACATAAAGGTCTGCAATAAATCCATCCCTTTCCTTATGACGTTGATTCCCGCATTTTTCGAGGTCGAAAACTATTGTTCGTTGTGCGATGACCAACAGGACGAAGTTCTTGACTAGGTTCGACACGTATATTCGACTGAACACCTAGGAACTACAACTATGAACAACTTAAATGGGAAAAAAAACATAGAATATGTTGTGAGGAAGGTGAACCAAAGATTAGGTTTTGTTGGCAGCACACTTAGAAGATGCAACAAATCCACTAAAGTGACTGTGTACACTAGGCTTGTCCGTCTTCTTTTGGAGTACTGCTGCTCCGTGTGGAATCCTTACCAAATAGGACTGGCGAAGCACATCTAAAATCTTCAAAGAAGGGCAGCACGTTTTGTGTTGTCGAGAACAAGGGGAGAGAGTGTCGCTGACACGATACGAGATTTGGGGTGGAAATCATTAAAACTGAGGCGTTTTTCATTGCGGCGGCATCTTCTCACGAAATTTCGATCACCAACTTTCTCCTGCGAATGAGAAAATATTTTGTTGACGCCGACCTACATATGAAGAAACGATCATCACACTAAAATAAAGAAAATCAGAGCTCACACGGAGAGATACTGTTGTTTGTTTCTTTCGCGAGCTGTCCGAGAGTGGAATAATAGAAAATTAATATAAAGGCACAGAGTAACCGTGTATATGTATGTGTAGATGTTAAAAATGTGCCTGTCAGAGACTTAGACACCCATTCAGCTGAGTGTCACCTTCTGGTACCAACGAGTTTCTACAGGTTGTTGTTGTTGTTGTTGTGGTCTTCAGTCCTGCGACTGGTTTGATGCACCTCTCCAAAAATGGTTCAAATGGCTCTGAGCACTATGGGACTCAACATCTTAGGTCATAAGTCCCCTAGAACTTAGAACTACTTAAACCTAAGTAACCTAAGGACATCACACACACCCATGCCCGAGGCGGGATTCGAACCTGCGACCGTAGCAGCCCCGCGGTTCTGGACTGCAGCGCCAGAACCGCACGGCCGGCCGATGCAGCTCTCCAAGCTACTCTATCCTGTTCAAGCTTCTTCATCTCCCAGTACCTACTGCACCCTACATCCTTCTGAATCTGCTTGGTGTATTCATCTCTTGGTCTCCCTCTACGATTTTTACCCTCCACGATGCCCTCCAATACTAAATTGGTGATCCCTTGATGCCTCAGAACATGTCCTACCAACCGATCCCTTCTTCTAGTCAAGTTGTGCTACAAACTCCTCTTCTCCCCAATTCTATTCAATACCTCATCATTACTTATGTGATCTACCCACCTAATCTTCAGCATTATTCTGTAGCACAACATTTCGAAAGCTTCTATTCTCTTCTTGTCTAAACTATTTATCGTCCATGTTTCACTTCCATACATGGCCACACTCCATATCAATACTTTCAGAAAAGACTTCCTGACACTTAAATCAATATTGGATGTTAACAAATTTCTCTTCTTCAGAAACGCTTTCCTTGCCATTCCAGTCTACATTTTATATCCTCTCTACTTCGACCATCATAAGTTATTTTGCTCTCCAAATAGCAGAACACCTTTACTACTTTAAGTGTCTCATTTCCTAATATAATTCCGTCAGCATCACCCGACTTAATTCGACTACAGGGTGTTGGGAAATTCTCGGTACATAACTCTGGCACTTAAAGAGGGGAGTGAGTATACAATATTTTGAGTAGGAACCAATGTCTGGAACGTCATCCCAAAACGCTACCGAGCGTAAATGTTATAGGAGCCTGCGCTTGTAAATGTATGTATACACAGTGCGATTCTGTTATGTTCTAGATTTTAAGGGACGACTGAGAAGGATAGATGTATCAACTTGAGGTAAGTGTCGTGTGCAAATCAAAAGGAGGAAATAATGTTCAGTAAACATCGACTCTAAAATGCATTCCTTCGGAGCTACTCTGAAACATCTCCTATGTAGAACAGATACTCATAGCTCTAAAGGTACTCATTTTAGTGCCCAAGTTTACTGGATGCTTTTTCTTGTTCTGTCTAACATTCATGGTGATGTCTGTTTGTTCTATATCGTGTCTCCCTACCACTTTCGCGCAACGACGCTCTGAGCGTGTCTTTTAGGGAACTAACTAGTTTCAACCTGTGACCTGTTGCTGGTAAGGAGACGCCAGACCACACATGACATGTAGAATTCAGAAGAGTTCAGTGAGACTAGCGATGATATAACCAAATACTTAATGATTTCAGCATCAGCTCCACTGCACTCCCTGTAAAAGAATCTTAATACTAACTAAATTTAGTCTCACGCTAAAACCTGCAGGTGGTGTGGCCCAGTCCGTCCCTTATCGTAGGGCCTTCTAGCTTAACACAGTTCTGCTCTCGGCTTCTGTTCTCGTTTCTCCCCTCCGAACTGCGTCTGTCTCACGGTGGGAAGGTATGACATCCATTTAGGCATTCTTGTGTTAGTCTGTGGTATTCCATTTGCTCACTCGTTACTCGTATTACTTTGGTTAATTTAATGTCACGATTTATTTGGAGCTATGTGACATATTACTGGATTTGCTTATCATGTCAGGGTTTTCATGGAAGGTGTTGGATATGCCTGACACCTTACATCTGGTCTACACTACACCTCTGAAAGTTGCCTACCTTATAGTACCTGTTCATGTATTCCACAGTCAGATGTATCAGAACGGTTTTCGCTTATAACTTTCGACTCGTTCGTTTCTGGTACAAGGACCCTTACCCTAAAGTGATACAATTACCCTTCTCCGGCATCCCTGACAATTTGTAACATTATCACGGATCCACCCTGTACATACGATAGTTGTCCAGAAAGTAAGTTCCGATGGGTCGTGAAATGGAAACCACTGGGAAAATCCTGAAACGCTTTGGACAGATGTGTTGCGCATTGTTTCTAGTATGCCCATTGATCGTGTCGCGTCACTCTTTTCAGTTCTGAGTGAACAGCGATCATGTAAAGATGCGTAGGGAATAGCGTCTCCCGCCAAGTTTGAGGGCCTGGTTAAAGATTTCGCCTGTGTCATGCAGCCCACATAACACAACTGTCGAGCAGTTCCTTCTTCATGCCAATTCTCGGCCGCACACTGCAGGGGCAATGAAGACGCTCCTGCAGCGTGTACGATGAGAAGTGTTTGATCACCCACAATACAGTCCGTAATTGGCTCCCCCTGAGACTCATCTCTGCTCACAAGAATCGCTGGCTATGAAGACAAAATTTTTCTACAGACAATGAGCTGCAGACCAGTGCAGATAACTGGCCGAAAGCATAGGCGGCTGCTTTCTGTGACGAGGATATTGGAAAGTTGATACAACACTACGACGGAACTCGAAGTTGGAGCGGCGACTACGTAGAGAAGTAGGTGGAAGGTATACCTAACTGTTTCAAACAAAACGTTTCTGGTTTTTACTGTGGTTTCCATTCCGCGACCGATCGGAACCTAATTTCTGTACAACCCTCATACATATATTTACGGGCGCCGGCGTTTATAACTTTGACTCTCTGTAGCCTCGTTGGATGTAGTTTACACACGTGGGTTTCTATTCAAAATGTTATGTATTCACTCTCTTCTATAAGTCATACAAGTTTGTAATAGATGCACACACACACACACACACACACACACACACACATATATATATATATATATATATATATATATATATATATATATGTGTGTGTGTGTGTGTGTGTGTGTGTGTGTGTGTATGTGTAGATGGAGCGATATATAGAGAGAGACATAGACAGAATTTGTCTAAAACGGTAAGCAACATTTTTTTCACATCAGTTTCATTACTTTATTGTCGCATCTCGTATAGGTCACCATTTCGGGGTCGATGAAGGAGGTAGCTATGTAAAGCAGAACAGTCAGCAGCATGTGTTCCGAATGGTTTCATCTTTTAACGGTTAGTGGTTGAAGGACAGTGGGAAACAAACACCTCTGGCCGTAAAAACATCTGCAAAAACATCTGCTCAGTAAGATCGGAAGACACATACAAAGACAATATTTTAAGATGTACTTAATTTTAACTGTTGTTGATGAACTCGGCCGACCGTAGACACATAAAAAGAGAATATTTTAAGATGTATTTAATTTCAACTACTGTTGATAAATTCGACCGTGAGCAAAATAAAGTTGACGACCTATCGCAGGGGCAGAGGGGACAGTAGTTCGGCCATTGCGGAGATAGTGGATCTGAGAGAGGGAATGTTAAATTGTTTGTCTTGCAGTTTTAACAACACATGGGCACGTGCAGCTCCTACTGATGAACAGCTGTGGTACAAAATTATACCTGGATGTAACACAGATTCGTGAATGCCATTATAGAAACGGTTATCTCCAAATGCAGTACACCTTTGGAGGAAGGAATATGAATTATAATTAAGGCTTTCGTTGAAGAAAAATTATATTCAAAATATTTAATAAGCGACTATGATCGTGCCTGATGTTGCATGATGGATTTAAATATAAGTACAATAATTATTAATTACAATTATTAATCAATTAATCATCCGCTCACAAAAACTGTAGTACTTCGAGCAATTACGAGATGAGACAATAAAGAAATGAGACTGATTTTCTTTGCAAGATGTGGCAACCCTGCAGACTTGCGTAGACACAATATCTTTGAGCTTGTTCTATAAGTTGCTTCAAGTCCAAGCGGCACATCGATGCAACTCCTGAGTCGTTAGTTGTGTTGTAATACGTTAACAAGTGTTTGTGTATCTCGTCACGGAAATGGAACCACATAATATTGCGCAACGGTATGCCATTTCTTTTTGCATTAAATAGGGTAAAAACGCGAAAACAACTTACGGTAAGCTTCAGAAGGATTTTGGAGAGAAGGTCATGTCAAGAGCTCAAGTTTTTCATTGACATAAAATGTTTAGAGAAGGCAGAAGGAATGTTGAAGATGATGACCGCAGTGGACGACCATCTATCACACGGACGGATGTCAACTTAGGCAGCGTGCGTGAACTCATACGATCTATCAAAGATTATTCGTGAACGTAATTGCAGAAGAACTGAACATCAATCGAGAAACGGTTCGTCTAATAATAACTGTGTCAACATTGCTGATAATTGGATTCTGCATCACGAAAATGCGCCAGTCGATACTGCTCTGTCAGTACACCAATTTTTAACCTCAAAACAAATTTCAGTACTACCACAGCCACCTTATTCACCAGATATCGCCCAGTGCGACTTTTTTATATTTCCAAGAGTCAAAACGGCGGTCAAGGGACACAATTTTCAAAAAGCTGTGACGAGGGTCTTTGAGGATATTACAGAATATGAGTTCCAGAAATGTTACCATCAATGGCAAAAGCGCTGGAAAAAGTGTGTGCAATCAGAAGGGAACTACTTTGAAAGAGACAACACTAAATTTGTCTAAAACGGTAAGCAACATTTTTTTCACATCAGTTTCATTACTTTATTGTCGCATCTCGTATAGGTCACCATTTCGGGGTCGATGAAGGAGGTAGCTATGTAAAGCAGAACAGTCAGCAGCATGTGTTCCGAATGGTTTCATCTTTTAACGGTTAGTGGTTGAAGGACAGTGGGAAACAAACACCTCTGGCCGTAAAAACCGCCTTGATACGCCTGGGCATTGAGTCAAACAGAGTTTGGATGGCGTGTACAGGTACAGCTGCCCACGCAGCTTCAGCACGATACCACAGTTCATCAAGAGTAGTGACTGGCGTATTGTGAAGAGCCTGTTGCTCGTCCACCATTGACCAGACATTTTCAGTTGGTGAGAGATATGGAGAATATACTGCCCAGGGCAGCAGTCGAACATTTTCTGTATCCGGAAAGGCCGGTACAGGACTTGCAACATGCATTATTCTGCTGAAATGTAGGGTTTCGCAGGGATCGAATGAAGGGTAGAGCCACGGGTCGTAACACATCTGAAATATAACGTCCACTGTTCAAAGTGCCGTCAATGCGAATAAGAGGTGCCTGAGACGTGTAACCAATGGCACCCCATACCATCACGCTGGGTGATACGCGAGTGACGAATACACGTTTTCAATGTGCGTTCACCGCGATGTCGCCAAACATGGATGCGACCATCATGATGCTGTAAACAGAACCTGGATTCATCCGAACAATTGACATTTTGCTACTCGTGCACCCAGGTTCGTATTCGAGTACACCATCGCAAGCGCTCCTGTCTGTGATGCGGCGTCAAGAGTAACCGCAGCCATGGTCTCCGAGCTGATATCCACGCTGCTGCAAACGTCGTCGAACTGTTCGTGCAGATGGTTGTTGTCTTGCAAACGTCCCCAACTGTTGACTCAGGGATCGAGATGTGGCTGCACGATCCGTTACAGCCATGCGGATAAGATGCCTGTCATCTCGACTGCTAGTGATACGAGGACGTTGGGATCTAGCACGGCGTTCCGTATTACCCTCCTGAACCCACTGATTCCATATTCTGCTAACAGTCATTGGATCTCGACCAACGCGAGCAGCAATGCCGCGATACGATAAACAGCAATCGTGATAGGCTACAATCCGACCTTTATCAAAGTCGGAAACGTGATGGTACGCATTTCTCCTCCTTACACGAGGCATCACAACAACGTTTCACCAGGCAACGCCGGTCAACTGCTGTTTGTGTATGAGAAATCGGTTGGAAACTTTCCTCATGTCAGCACGTTGTAGGTGCCGCCACCGACGCCAAGCTTGTGTGAATGCTCTGAAAAGCTAATCATTTGCATATCACAGCATCTTCTTCCTGTCGGTTAAATGTCGCGTCTGTGGCACATCATCTTCGTGGTGTAGCAATTTTAATGGCCAGTAGTGTAATTTATGTGTGTTATCTTTTAATAATCAGATCGGTAGATATGCGGCCACAGGTGCTGCCCCAGAATGTTATTTTTAGCTCTTGAGTGAAAAAGTTTGACGACCATTGTGCTATAGTACAGAACGTAACTGAAAGAAATACACAATGAGGCCAACAGAAATGACACTTTTATTCAAATACAATAAGAACAGTGAAGTCACCGGGGTTAATGATGGTCTCCTGGACATTACAGAAAGCAAGATATGGTTCTCAATACGATGTTTGATCACCATTGACAGAAACGAATGCTATACAACGTCCTCCAATGTGGACCACAACATTCGGAAGGTGTCATTCTGGTATGGGAACTGCTGGATGGCCGTTGGTGCATGTGGACGTGTTGCAACACATCTCCACAACGCATCCCTCACGTGCTCGATGGGATTTAAATCGAGGGAAGAGGCAGGTCACTCCATTCGCCGAACATCCTCTCTTTACAAAAGCTGCCCCATCTGCACTGTTCGATGGGGTCGCGTATTGTTGAATTCAGTATCCAACGCACCCGAGAAAAGGCGCACATTGGGAAGGAGTACAGTGTCAAAATAACGTTGAACCATGAGTATACCATGTTCAAAGAATTGTGATGGTGCCAAAACCGTAGGGACTGGACAAATGAGGAAACAGTCACGTGCTCTTCACAGATGACGGCAGATAGACTGAGTAGTTCTGAATGTACCCTCATATGGCGAAAGTCGGGAACACATTATGCACGCAGGAGGAATATTGTCGAACATGATCGTTTGGGTGGTTGAGATGTTATGGAGTGGTGTGGCACAATGTTGCGAGGCGTACTGACCTCCAAACTTCTGAACACAGTACACTCATCGTTCAAAGTTACTGTCAGATTTCTCCACGTACGTCCCTTGAGGGATCCGTCGACCCTGAATTCATTTTTTCTCGTATGGCTGATAAAGTGCCACTGCCTCGAACAGGACAGGTAGAGGTGCTCTTGCAACGAGAGGATATTTGGCAACGGACCGATCTGTCCCTTACCCCCACTTGAAATCCATCGAGCACGTGTGAAATGCGTTAAGGAGACATCGCAACACGTCCGCATGATCGATGACCACGCAGCAGTTGTCAACCGCGCTGTTGGATGTATGGAACGCCCTACCACGAGAACTGCTTACCAACATTGTGGGGAGCATAGGAGCGCGTTACACAGCATGCATTGTCGTCTATATTGATCACACCCGCTATTAAGAACCATGTCGTGTCATTCATGAATCCTATTGACATCATTGTAATTACTGTCTTTGAAAAAAAGTGTCATTTCTGTTAGTCTCATTACATTTTTCTTTCATTTACCTTCCGTTCTATACTGTAGCAGTTCTTTCTATGAATGGTCCAAGTCTCATCGAGCTATGTAACTTGGCAGTGACACATAACGTCAAACTTACTTCCATCCTTAAGTTCTGTAGACCAGTGTACACTATGTGATCAAAAGTATCCGGACACCTGGCTGAAAATGCAAGTTCGTGGCACCCTTCATCGGTAATGATTGACTTGAATATGGTGATGACCCACCCTTAGCCTTGAGACAGCTTCCACTCTCGCAGGCATACGTTCAGTCAGGTGCTGAAAGGTTTCTTGGGCAATGGCAGCCCATTCTTCACGGAGTGCTCCACTGAGGAGAGGTATCGATGCCGGTCGGTCAGGCCTGGCACGAAGTTGGCGTTCCAAAACATCCCAAAGTCATTCTATAGGATTCAGGTCAAGATTCTGTGCAAGCCAGTTCATTAAAGGGATGTTATTGTCGTGTAACCACTCCGTCACAGGCCGTGCATTACGAACAGTGCTCGATCGTGTTGAAAGATGCAATCGCTATTCCCGACTTGCTCTTCAACACTGGGAAGCAAGTCGGTGCTTAAAACATCAATGTAGGCCTGTCCTGTGATAGTGACAAGCAAAACAATGAGGGGTGCAATCCCCATCCACGAAAAACACGACCACACCATAACACCATCGCCTCCGAATTTTATTGTTGGCACAATACGCGCTGACAGATGACGTTCACCGGGCATTCGCCATACCCACACCCTGCCATTGGATCGACACACTGTGTACCGTGATTCGTCACTCCACACAACGTTTTTTCACTGTTAAATCGTCCAATGTTTACGCTCCTTACTCCAAGCGAGGCGTCGTTTGGCATTTACCGCCGTGATGTGTGGTTTATGAGCATCCGCTCGACCGTAGAATCCAAGTTTTATCACCTCCTGCGTATTTGTCATAGTACTTGCAGTGGATCCTCATGCAGTTTGAAATACCTGTGTGATGGTGTGGATAGATGTCTGCCAATTACACATTCTTCAACTGCCGGCGGTCTCTGACAGTCAACAGACGAGGTCGGCCTGTACGCTTTTGTACTGTACGGGATCCTTCACGTTTCTACTTCACTATCACGTCGGAAACAGTGGACCTAGGGATATTTAGGAGTGTGGAAATCTGGCATACAGACGTATGACACAAATGACACCCAATCACCGGACCACGTTCGAAGTCAGTGAGTACCGCGGGGCGCCTCATTCAGCTCTGCCACGATGTGTAATGACTACTAAGGTCGCTGATATGGAGTACCTGCCAGTAGGTGGCAGCACAATGCACCTAATATATGTCGGATACTTTTGATCACGTAGTGTATGTTAGAAATCATTTCTTATACAGTTGCAGTGAGTTGCATATTAACATTCTGCCGTTACAGAATCTTGGCAATTCATCCAATGTACTTCTTCGAGGTAGTATATAAGGACTTTCAGCATTCAATTCGTAATATTTAGATCCAAATAAATACTCTCAAATAGAAGATCATCCACATGCGTATGGTAACGATATCACCGCTTAGCTTCAGCCTGTAAATTCATAGTCGTACTCTTGAAAATGCGGTCACAGTTTTTTGTGTTTCTACAACAACATTAGATAGGGGACGAAATATTACTTGTATTGTGGTATTTCCTTTCACATATCTTAAGGTGCAGCTAAACGCTGCACAAGATTTCACCACAGTATAAAGAAAAACCTTTGCTAAAAGTATTGCAGTTTGGATAAACTGAACAGCACTCGACAAGTCGCCTGTATTACAGAAGGAGCCAACAAGTGGTTCCCGACACTACTCAGCTCAGGTTCAGATCTTGATTCCAATAAAATGAAATACATGCAGTCTGTAACATCTACGGTCTAGGTTGCCCGATTGCACTCTGCTTTTTCCTCCTTAGAGTGTAGTAAGAGGACTTTTACTCGATGAACACTGTTTCGCCTTGTTTGCCTCGTGGTCCATGTTCCCAAGTTTACGGTTACTGCACTTTCCACAGCAGTTGCTATTGAATACGCTCTAGAATAGAATGTTGTTCATTAAAATTGCAATACCATGAAGGAGAGTAATAAAGCTAAACTGTATTTTTGTTCCAATAGAATACAGTAAGAAGAAGACACGATTAAATGTGTATGTGATTTGGGCGTGTACAGAGCCCGAAATACATTGAGGTAACAAAAGTCACGGGATGGCTCCTAATATTGTGTCGGACCACCTTTTGCTCGACGTAGCTCAGCAACTCGACTCGGCGTGGAGTCAACAAGTAGTTGGAAGTTCGTTGCAGAAATATTGAGCCATGCTTTCTCTAAAGCCGTCCATAATTGCGAAAGTATTGCCGATGCAGGATTTTGTGCACGAACTGACCTCTAGACGATTTCCCATAAATGTTCCATAGGATTCATGTCGGGCGATCTGGGTGGCAAAATCATTCGCTCGAAGTATGCAGAGCGTTATTCAAACAAATCGCAAACAAGTATTGTCTAGTGACAAGATGCATTGGCATCCATAAAAATTCCGTCGTTGTTTGGGAATATATAGTCCATTAATGGCTGCAAATTGGCTCCAAGTAGCTAAACATAACAATTTACTGTTGATTGTCGGTTGAGTTGGACCAGAAGAGGCAGTCCATTCCTTGTAACATATCCCATACCATAATGGAGCAACCACCAGCTAGCACAGTGCCTTGGGTACAAGGCTTCGAGGGATTTGCACCACACTCGTACCGTACCATAAATTCTTATCAACTGAAATGCCGACTCGTCTGACCAGGCCACGGTTTTCCAGTTACCTGGAGTTCAATTGATGCAGCCACTAGCCCAGGAAAAGCGCTGCAGGCGATGTCGTGCTATTAGGAAAGGCCCTGGCGTCGGTCGTCCGTTCCCATAGCTCATCAAACAGAAATTTCACAGCACTGTCCTAACGGACACATTCGCCGTACGTCCCAGATTGATTTCTGCTGTTGTTCCACTCAACTCTACACAAACGCCGCAGCGTTTGCTCGTTAGTGAAGTTCGTCGGCCACTACGTTTTCCGTGGTGAGAGGTAATGTCTGAAATTTCGTATTCCCGGTACACTCTAAACTTTGTGGATCTCGGAGTATTCAGTTCCCCAACGATTTACGAACTGGAGTGTCCCATTCCTATAGCTCGAACTACCTTTCCGCGTCAAGTGTCTGTTAATTCCCGTCGTGCTTCGATAATCACGTCATAGACCTTTTTGAAGGAGTCTGCTGAGTACAAATGACAGCTCCGCCAATGCACTGCCCTTTCACACATTGTGTACGCGATACTATCGCTATCTGTATAAGTACATATCGCTGTGGCATGACTTTTGTCACCTCAGTGTGTAGGACACTGATCAGTCGTCTCTAGATCTAAGACGGCTAAGCATCGAATGGAACTGAGCTTGGATGACATACTGGTTCATCATTCCATATTGTGTCAATTCTATGCAGAAATTCATCAATAGTAATGTTCGGAGTGTCGTGACATTTAATTCCCTAGGCAAGCCATAACTAGACGTTTTCAATGGATGTGAGATATGGAGAATACGCTGTCCACGGCAGCAGTCGAATACAATATTTACTGTGGAAGGTTACTAAAGAAGGGTCAATGCGCTGGCTTCAGCTTTCTTGTCGAAGAAAACGCACAATACTAGAATTGTACACCTCTGAAATTGTCACACGAACTACACACCAGAACCACAATGACACTCAATTATTTGTTCCAGAAACTGGTGGAATACAGAATTTTTTGTACTGAAATTGGCCTCATGTTTTAAACGCATTTTATTTCACCCATGTCATGTACTTTACCAATCAATATTAGTATTAATACATCCAAAATTCGAGACTACGATGAAACTTCTTGAGTGCGAGTCGCAACTTCAATCTTTAGTAATGTTGATTTGAAAGTATTGTATTAATATGATAGGAAAAATATTGGCTGCTAATGACTCACCTTGTGCATCAGTTGGGAGACAGAAAATGAGTGTCTGGGAGATGCAGAGATCACTCTTCTATGGGATGTATGTATTACATTACTCAAAATGTTCAAAACGAACCATTAACTTTCATCATGAGCACGGAATGGAAAATGGCACCCCATAGTGATCACAAATATTGGCACCATCAAGAACGAAGGCGAACTCTTTGGCATTTACAAATCATGCAGGACGTTTAGCTAGATATCCCACTTAAATAATGCTTACACATCATCGGTTTCAGAGAGAATTAAAGTACTTCCTCTTGGCCAACTCCTACTACATCGATGAATATCTTCACAAGGATTATACCTCATAACTCTGTCTGCATTAGAATTGTACAATATCCATGTATCTGAGTAAAAAAGTATCCCAGGGATCAATGGTAAATGTACTGTAAAAAAAGTAATGGAATGCAATCGCATGCAACCGAAGCGAAAGAGTGTTGTGGAGCTTATCGTGAAACTGGTTTTCCTTTAAGGTGTAGTTGCGGAGTGTAGTTGCGGACGATGTGATAATATGCTTTATAGGCAGGGAAGAAACAAACATCCAGAGGATGAATTTATCCAGTGATTCCATTTAGTGTAAACTGCAGTGTCACACATTTTTCAGGAGGGATAGCTTCTTCAAAAGGAGTATGATTTATGATTTTATACGCACACCAGGAATCAAGCAAGAGCATGTTATTTTAATCGGCTATTGTCCAAAAGCGTTAAGCATACCACCGTTGTTTCTTTACGCCCATTTTCCCGCTTTTGCTTGCTGTGACGTAAATATTCCCTATTGTCTCTGCAAGATATTGCATACAGGATAGAATCGTAGGCTGCGGAGCATCTCCAACTTCTGGCAGTTACAATAAGTAACTTTGAAGCCACTTTTCCGTCCATATTAATAGTCATTATAATTTTATGTGAATGCGTTAAGCCATCGATGTTTGTTCATCTTGATACAACTCTCGTGGTAAATCTAATTTCAGGGTTCCTTTCATACGCCTTTCCTCTTCAAATTCAGACTGGTCGCAGATTGGTAACAAATTCTTTACTGAACGATACGATGAGCTTTTTATACCTCGTATACAAATTTTCGGGGTTATTCCGCAGTTTGCTGTGCATCGTCAAGTTGACGGTTTGTTTGAAATTTCGTTATCTTTCTGTAATCTACGTCACGCGCAGTTTGATGTGCATAACGTAGTAGGTCACTATCATGCACATCCTCTAAAATTATCGAGTATCCTTGAAATGTGCCAAGACCACTTTTTGTAACAAGTGCGCCTTGCCCTCTCTAGACGTTCATATTGCTGCGGATTTATCCGAAATCAGTTCATATTTTTCTTTTACTATTCTGCGAATGATCTGTCATGTACCTAATGATACTTAGTACCAGCGACTTGGACGACGATTGTCCACTACTACGTTTCACTGAGGACGGGATTTTTGGCTTCCTGCCCGACAAGGATGACGGACTACATGGCTCGACACTTGTTAGCCGTATATCGTCATCATTGTACCCTTCATGCACATTGTCCGCACAGTCAAGGGTCTACGACACCACACATTCCACTGACTCATCTTACAGAAACGCTAATATTACGTCTGGCACTTCTTTCCCATTCTGAGAAATTCTTTGAGTTGCTTCTTGATGAAATGCGAACTGCGGAAATTGTTGTTATAGAAATAAAGCAATGTTTGCTTTTTTTATCGTCGCCATCGCTCTTCTTTGTATCAACTCCACAAGCGCTGAAGAATTGTTGTGAGTAATCGACGATTAAGCAGTTCAGCTACGCTCCATAGCATCATGCTGTGCCCACCACTGGCTACCTCCCGTCCCGTCCTGTGTTTCCACTAGCAGCCAATTTTGTGGTTGCGTGGTAGACAACATGTGGGGCGCCGAGTGCCGTGAATGTCATTGTCCTTTTGGGACCTCGCACTCCAGGGGTTTCTAGTAACAGAAAAATGCAACAGTAGCTTTCCAACTACGAAACTTAAAAGTGGTCCAGATCTAAAAACTATATTTACAGTTAAATTAGATTAAGATGATATTCATGCAATAAAATGAAACATATTATAGAAAATATTTTTATGTCTTCTCAGTTATTTATAAATCGATTCGTTCACTATTTCCACACTCTTCGAATATCGACTACAGTGTTGTAAGTAGCTGGCAGGCGTCTTATATTACGGATGTGTTCCAACATGACCATTCTTACCATGCACGACTATATTTTCTTTATCGCTGCCTGAAGTTTCGCCACTTCCATAAATGCTGCAGGATCATGAGCTTCAGATTCGCTTTCAGCACAAAAGTCACTTACGTCACTTTCACGGTTGACTTCTTCGAACTCTGCTTGCTGCATAACATCTTCCGTTAGTAAAATGCCATTTCTACGTACCACTTTCACTTAAATGTACTTCACACTCTGCGACAGATAGTTTACACACTATGTACTCCAGGTACACAGTGACCCTTCAAAAATTATTTCTATCAAATTAATTAGGCAACAGTGTGTCAGAACTTTGAACGTCTGTCCTACACCAGGTCTCACTCAGAGCTGAATTAAATTGGTCTCAGCGGGATGTGTATGTGCTGTGGCTCGTGCACGGTAATAAAAAAAGTGCAGGGTCAGAGTGACTCATCTGTACATTCCTTGAATTAAAACGTCAGAAAAGTAACAACTACCATCCAAATTACCAGCCATGCGAAACAAAGGTGAACGTGTTTTATGCTAAATGGCACCTCATACAATCACATCAGCTGCTGGGTCCATTTGACGGTGAGGAATGTAGTCGTTCTCCTTCGAGCCTCAACATACAAATGCATCCATTATGATGTTGACGTACGCTCATCCGTGAGTCACCCGTCCTGTGTCCAGTGTTGTCTCTGGGCACACCTATAAATATTGGAATACAAGGGCTCACGTGGAGGCGGCCATGAGCTGTGACGTCACTGTAAACCCTCCTAGCATGCGGCACAGCATGGAAGCTTATAGGCACATGAGCACACATGTTTAACTCATTTGCAGCTATGAACGCAATAGAGATTTTTCAGGCTTTGGTATACTATTATTATTATTATTATTATTAGCATCATTATTTTTGTGGACTTCCAAAAAGTAATCGTAGTGTGAATGTACAAGAACTCGAAAGGGATCAAGTTCCCAGAGAACTCATAAAACTCACACACATATGCACCCAGGAGACAACATGCATGGAGAAAGTAAATGGAAACATATCAAATAAGTTCAAGATGAGGACTGGAGTGTGACAAGGAGACTGCCTCTCCTCTGTCCTGTTTAGCCTGATAATGGAGAGAGCCCTGAGAAAGATAGCAAGCATGAAGACAGGAATACAGCTGGGAAGAAGGGTCAACATCCTGGCCTAAGCGGACGATGAAGTTTTAATAACAGAGAAAGAGCAAGGCCTGTTTCAGATGACAAGAATACTAATGGAAGAGGCAATGAGAGCAGGCCTGAAGTTGAATACGGATAAGACAAAACACCTCGTAGTTAGCACAGAAAATGATGACAGACCCCTGAAGGTGGAGGACAAAATCTGCGATAGGGTAAAAGACTTTAAATGTGTTGGGGCTAAACTCAATAAAAGAAACGAGATAGACCATGAAATTACCGCACGAATACAATCAGGAAACAGGTCAAGGTTTGCTCTGGGAAAGTTGTTAAAGTCCCTGCTTCTATCGAGATCTGCAAAGACCAAGATCTACAAGACAATAATACAACCTGTAGCCTTATACTGAGCAGAGACCTGGACCATCACCCAAAACATAGAAAGAAAACTCCTGACATTTGAAAATGTCATCCTCAGACAGATTTTTGGGCCAGTGAAGGATGGAGGTGATTGGAGGAAATGAAAGAAGTGTAAAATGCAGTAGCTATACAAGTCGATGGACATCGTGGCAGTGATGAAAGAAAGAAGACTGAAGTGGTACGGAAACGTAATGCGTCGAAAAGGACAGATCATCAGGCAGGTCGTGGAGGAAGGTATTGGAGACCAAAGACCAGGGGGATCACCGCGACTCCGATGGGTTGACCAGGTCTGAGAAGATTTTAGTACGCTGGGGCTGTCTGAAGAAAAATACATTGACCGAGGGCGCTGGAGGAGGTTGAGTGGTGAGGCCAAAGACCGACTGCGGTTTGTGCGGCCAACGCAGTAAGTAAGTAAGTAAGTATCAGTATTATTAAGCTACACGTTAGACTATTTTTCTATGTTCGGTAAAATGCTAGTGTAAAGTCGCGCAACTGCGTCTTCTTCCATTTTGTTAATAACTTTGAGTTTTTAAAACACTATGGCTTGAAACAATAAAACCTCGTTGAACGCTGAACTGCCTGAGTCTTCTTTTTAATAGTCACTTAACTAGGAAGAGGATGTTTCAATAACATAGACAACAAAGTTGCAGCCTTTGCAATATATTCACACGACCAGTTAGTACACTGTCCTTTTGTAACCACTTATTGTTGACCCACAATGAAAGCTCTGAATCACTTTTTGAACATGATTTAATTTCATCTATGTCAGCCCTATATCAAGAGAGATGAGCCCGCAACTCTCCATTCTTTTGCCTAAGGTCTTTTATTTCTGTTTCCATAATTTCCAATTGTTGACATAAGCACTCATTGTCACATTTACAGCAGCGTGTGTTTTCACAGTTAATATTTCGTCTAGTGGTAATTTCTTCATTAATTGGTAATATATTTACCTATGAAAATCTACTTCTTTACGCCAGCTTTGTTTTTGTGCCTGGATATTTCTCTCATTATTAGGTCTTTACTACACCCTAAATCAGCATCGGAAGATGGTAGATTTAGAGTTAAAACAGCATCAGTCTGAAATTTGTTTCTCAAAGGAATATTCAACAGTTTACTTTTCAAATCCCTTTCGTAATCCGAATAAGTTAAATGTATTGAGCATACATGTGCATTTTGAAATGAAAACTAATTTGTACACCTTTGAATACCTATCCATTTTCGTTTTGTCTCGTTTTTAGGAAACCTTTATGCAACTTGTTTCTTAACTTACTTACTTGTCTGCTGTGGTTGCTATAACTGGCGATCTCACAGCAAGCCACTATTTTTCACTTAAAGCCTTACTCAAAAAATTCCTCAGTACACTGATAATTATGGCGCAACTCTGAACTCAGTCGCCACTCACTAATCAAAATTCGCACTTCTGTCAATTACCTTGTTTCAGCTCGTAAACACAGTTACAACACAATCATAATAGCTATGGCAACTGCCAACTCTAGCGTTGCTGCCCCTGGATAATGGGGTCTCAGGTTCGATACCTGGCCAGGTTGGGGATTTTCTCCGCCTGAGGACTGGATGTTCGTGTTGCCCTCGTCATTTCGTTGTCATCATCACCATTCGTGACAGTGGCTCGACTGGACTGTGGAAACAAATTGGACTGTGTAGACAATGGCACTTTGTACGGGCGCTGATGACTGCGCAGTGGAGAGCCCCACAAACCAAACATCATCATCGTCAATTGCGAGCTACTGAGCGCTGAGTTGGGTTCACTGTGACATCAGTGGCGCGGCTTCCTACTGCGCATACAGCTCATGATCCCTACCTTGTAGTCTAATACTTGTGGGCTCACCACTCATTCTGTTCTCTCTGTCTGCTGCCGCCTCAAGGGAGGCCGCAACAGTGTATTCCTCATGGCGACAGGCTATGGAGGGCATTTATGTAAGTGAGACCGTTTCCTGACTCAAGGTATAGTTGACGAGATGTGGGAACAGCTGCGAGTTGCGTAGCGGAAGCCAATAGCCACATGTGGGGAGTCACTCGCAAGAGGAGCGTGCGCCGCTGCCACTATCCGTATTAAAAATATTGGACTGTCAAATAACTACTCACAATGTAGGGACTACAGTGGCTGGATTCCATTCACGTCGGTGTCGCTGTTACTGCTGGCTGCTGTAGTTGCGCCACTTCTTTTATCGCTGCTGCTACCTCTGTCACTGTCATTGCTACTATTTTTGTGTAAATAAACAACCAATTGTTCTACCATCGTGTCAACAGTTTGTTGAAGCAGAAGTACTCCTCTTTGAATTTACGTGCTTGACTGCAGCGTGTTTCGCACTCATCCTACTGTCTGAAATTTTTCCTTCACGAATCTAATCGAAACATCTAGATTCTAGAGTTAACGCAACAATCGTTTTTCATAGATGATACTTTTTTATAATATTTGAGATAAAGCGCTCATCCAAGCACTGAACATCCATGCCTTTTCGGCGATCAGAGCATTAGTTTTAAAGATCTGAAATCTTTCTTTGTTGCTTTCAATAATAGAGAGTAGTTCCGCTTTGTAAATACATTTGTAAAATGGAATAATTCTATGTCTTAGACATTTCATCATCCCTTCTTTCGATAAGAAAAGACCGATTAAGTTTAATATCTTATATGAAGCATTATCAATCACTAACAATCAGTTTGGCGGGAGGTCAGGGATTAACTTGTTTCCCAGCGTTTTCTTGAAGTTACCGAAGTTCAGATCATTGTGATAATCAATGGATTTTACACAGGAGCTCAGGGTCGAGGGCGTGCGTTAGTGGAATCCATCATAACTCATGAAAAACTCACTTAAGAGTGTTGATAACAGTTATTGGGAGCACTGGATGCATAAAAAAAACATAATGCACTGGTTGACATTTTCTAATTAAAAACTGACACTTGCTAAGGAACCATTGCCAATTGCTATTGAACAACTGAGAGTTGATTTAAAAGCAAATGTAGAGGGCAGGACATGTTAACTGCATCGAAGCCTGTGCACGAACTCTCTGTATGTAATGTACAGTTCATGCAGTACTGCATTTGTCGAAGGTGATTGTGGAACTGATTAGTGCAACACTCCATGTAATATGCCAACATGTCTGTAAGACAACATTTGAGTGTTCGTGGACGAGCAGCTGGATGGCTTGAACCCAGTCAAAGTACAGTTCTACGGCCGTAGTAATGGGTGTGTCAAAAGTGAAACCTCACGATTAAAAAAGGCCGCTTACGTTGTAAATGATATGCGAAACCATGCTGGTGATCATAGACGGACCACCACACCGCAACAGGAGCGAAACACAGACCTAGTGGCGAAAAGGAACACACATCGCACTCCTAGGCACTTCGCTGCTGACCTTGCAATTGCTACTGGTACACATGTTCCTGCCAGAACTATTTCGTGAGGTTTGTGTGCTCGGAAGCCTGTTAAATGCATACCCTTCACTGTGACAAGTGATTCTGGCCACCAATTACTATAGAGAGGGGAGGGGGGAGGTGCACGTTACACACCACAGAATGTATGGCGTAGGCGTTATGATGTGCACAGACGCTATTCGCAGTGGCCGAACACCTTGCAGGTATTTGCGATAGGTACCGTTATAGCACAGAGCTATTTTGGCGAGATTATCCTGGAAGTATGCCTGTCGGTTTTGGAGTGCAATGTACCCCAACTTTCTCTTTATGTACGACAATGCTCGCCCACACAAGACAGTTGATGTGCCGGACGCACTAGAAAGTGAAGATCTTTAATGCATGGGACGGCCTGCGTAAACCCAGCACATGAACCCTATAGACTTCATGTCTGAGAAGCTCTTAGCAGATGTGTTCGTCAACGAACATATCCACCCTGAGCCGTGCAAGAAGTAAATACCGCCTTGAGAGAAGAGTCTACATCTAACATCTACATCCATACTCTGCAAGCCACCTGACGGTGTGTGGCGGAGGGTACCTTGAGTACCTCTATCAGTTCTCCCTTCTATTCCAGTCTCGTATTGTTCGTGGAAAGAAGGATTGTCGGTATGCCTCTGTGTGGGCTCTAATCTCTCTGATTTTATCCTCATGGTGTCTTCGCGCGATATACGTACGAGGGGGCAATATACTGCTTGACTCCTCGGTGAAGGTATGTTCTCGAAACTTCAACAAAAGGCCGTACCGGGCTACTGAGCGTCTCTCCTGCAGAGTCTTCCACTGGAGATTATCTATCATCTCCGTAACGCTTTCGCGATTACTAAATGATCCTGTAACGAAGCGCGCTGCTCTCCGTTGGATCTTCTCTATCTCTTCTATCAACCCTATCTGGTATGGATCCCACACTGCTGAGCAGTATTCAAGCAGGTGGCGAACAAGCGTACTGTAAACTACTTCCTTTGTTTTCGGGTTGCATTTCCTTAGAATTCTTCCAATGAATCTCAGTCCGGCATCTGCTTTCCCGACGATCAACTTTATATGCTCATTCCATTTTAAATCACTCTCAATGTGTACTCCCAGATAATGTATGAATTAAGTGCTTCCAGTTGCTGACCTGCTATATTGTAGGGAAATGATAAAGGATCTTTCTTTCTATGTATTCGCAAGGACATTACACTTGTCTACATTGAGATTCAGTTGCCATTCCCTGCACCATGCGTCAATTCGTTGCAGATCCTCTTGAATCTCAGTACCATTTTCCTTTGTGACAACCTCTCTATATACCATAACATCATCCGCAAGAAGCCTCGGTGAACTTCCGATGTTATCCACAAGGTCATTTACGTATATTGTGAATAGCAACGGTCCTACGACACTCCCCTGCGGCACACCTGAAATCACTCTTACTTCGGAAGACTTCTCTCCATTAAGAATGACATGCTGCGTTCTGTTATCTAGGAACTCTTCAATACAATCACACAATGGGTCTGATAGTCCATATGCTCTTACTTTGTTCATTCAACGACTATGGGGAACTGTATCGAACTCCTTGCGGAAGTCAAGAAACACGGAATCTACTTGGGACCCGTGTCTATGTCCCTATTCGTGGACGAATAGCGCGAGCTGGGTTTCACACGACCGTCTTTTTCGAAAGCTCTGCTTATTCCTACAGAGTAGATTTCTAGTCTCCAGAAAAGTCATTATACTCGAACACACTACGTGTTCCATAATTCTACAACTGACAGACGTGAGAGATATGGGTCTATACTTCCGCACATCTGTTCGACGTCCCTTCTTGAAAACGGGGATGACCTGTGCCCTTTTACAATCCTTTGGAACCAACGCTCTTCTAGAGACCTACGGTACACCGCTACAAGAAGGGGGGCAAGTTCCTTCGCGTATTCTGTGTAAAATCGAACTGGAATGCAATCAGGTCCAGCGCCCTTTCCTCTTTTGAGCGATTTTAATTGTTTCTCTATCCCTATGTCGTCTATTTCGATATCTACCATTTTGTCATCTGTGCGACAATCTAGAGAAGAAACTACAGTGCAGTCTTCCTCTGCGAAACAGCTTTTCAAAAAGGCATTTAGTATTTCGGCCTTTAGTCTGTCATCCTCTGTTTCAGTACCATTTTCTTCACAGAGTGTCTGGATATTTCGTTTAGATCCACCTACCGCTTTGTCATAAGACCAAAATATCTTAGGATTTTCTGCCAAGTCAGTACATAGAAATTTACTTTCGAATTCATTGAACGCCTCACGCATAGCCCTCCTCACACTACATTTCGCTTCGCGTAATTTTTGTTTGTCTGCAAGGCTTTGGCTATGTTTATGTTTGCTGTGAAGTGCCCTTTGCTTCCGTTGCAGTTTTCTAACTCGGTTGTTGTACCATGGTGGCTCTTTTCCATCTCTTACGATCTTGCTTGGCACATACTCATCTAACGCATATTGTACGATGGTTTTGAACTTTGTCCACTGATCCTCAACACTATCTGTACTTGAGACAAAACTTTTGTGTTGAGCCACACTGAAATCTGCTTTTTTTCACTTTTGCTAAACATAAAAATCTTCCCACCTTTTTAATATTTCTATATACGGCTGAAATCATCGATGCAGTAAGCACTTTATGATCGCTGATTCCCTGTTCTGCGTTAACTGTTTCAAATTGTTCGGGTCTAATATGTTACCGCCACGAGTCGGTTCTCTGTTTAACTGCTCAAGGTAGTTTTCAGATAAAGCACTTAAAAATATTTCACTGGATTCTTTGTCCCTGCCACCCGTTATAAACGTTTGAGTTTCCTAGTCTATATCCGGCAAATTAAAATCTCCACCCAGAACTATAACATGGTGGGGGAATCTACTCGAAATATTTTCCTAATTTTCCTTCAGGTGCTCTGCCACAACAGCTACTGAGCGAGGGGGCGTATAGAGACATCCAATTACCCTGTCTGAGCCTGCTTTAACCGTGAGCTTCACCCAAATTATTTCACATTTCGGATCTCCGTCAATTTCCTTCGCTATAAAAACGCCTCCCCCTTCACTGTCCAGTCTGTCTCTGTGTTATACATACCAATCTGAGTTTAGAATTTCATTACTGCTTACACTTGTTTTCAGCCAACTTTCTGTTCCTAGTCTGATAACATCCCACAAGGATTCCTAAACAGGTTACCTACCAGCAGAAATAATAAGCGAAAAAATGTGTGTTACTGTTCAAGGATTGCATTTTCCTTAGAGAGAGTTCGATATTAACCTGTAGGTTGGCAGTCTGACCTACATGAAAAGTGAACGTTATTTACGTCTGTTATCCTGCTTTCCGGTGTGGTAAGATGTGTACTATTTTTCGTTATCGACATATTACTCCACTTCTGTTAGTATGTACTATAGTTCATGTCGTCCATCGTTGCCTGTCGTTATTCCCTTCCAAGAACGTCTCTGTTCCTCAGCAACTGTCAAGTACTATTGTACAGACGAACCCATTGTCGCCACCACGATCAGTCCAAGAATGACAAACCGTATGCGAAAAACGCATATATGTCTGATCCACGTATATAATTACCTCCCACTATTCTTGTTATTCTGTGTGGCACATTAATACTGTTATTTTTTTTCTTTCTCCATTAATAATGGTAATCTTTCATAGAGTACAGATACCCTTCGAAAATTTTCCTTTAAAACTGAAGCCAGTGATCATTGTTGGTCATTCGCCATTCATTTTATGAAAATTGTATATCTTTCGTTGAACAGCACGTTTACTGATATCATCGATTTCAGGCTTCACCTTTTTCCTAGAAAGTATCTTAATCGGTGTTGTAACTGTATTTCTGGACGACCCCAACAGCTCGCGTCCATTGCGTTTCAAATAGTTTACTGATGCACCTCTAACTTCAGCGATACACGACTGTACGCTTTTCAGATTAAGCAGATGATTTAAATCAGCTTCATGAATTTGCATATGTTGTATAGAGTTGCTTAGTCTGACTATGTATGATTTTTCTACCACTGTTATTCTTCGTTCGCTAAGAAAAGCACTGAAGCACTGTATCGTTGAAGAAAGCACAAACAACTGACCGTTGTTTTCCGATGGGTGCGATTACTGGAATCCAGTATTTGGATCTCTGCGGAAATAATATGTGGTAATGAATGGTCAGCGTATTCATATGCATCATTAGATATCACGAGCCCGACGTTCACACTTCGGAAAACAAATGGCGCCCATTGTTGGTAATTATTAAAATGAATACTTAATGAATATAATTGTCCATTATAAGAACTGCAAAAACTCATTATGCCGTTGTAAAACCGATTTAAATTATTTGCTGCCAATTTTAGAGGATGGGCTCTGTCTCGGTATATTTTTGAAACTAGATTAAGTATCGGCATACACGTCACACATTTGAGAGCCAGTACATCCAATGTATTCCTTACCATAAATCCTTCCAATTAAACATTGCACATAATCTTGAATTTTTCAGCAAGATCAATCACTGTCAAACTGTAGTGTGTCACACTGAACCTTGTAGAGGTGTAGCTGGGGTGAGGGTTCGAGGGTGCTGTCCGCACCACATACCAGGTTATGTTCTGCACAGTAGGCATTGTTAACACAATTTGTCGGTCACTAAGCCGTTTTTATTTAGTTATAATAAAAGCAGTGCAAAGTGATGCCAACATACGTGAAAAAAGTGTGACTTTCTGTAACTACACTACTGGAGGAAGCACCTGCGAACATCTATGCCACAAGTATAGTGTTGTGCGAAAAACAAGCAAACATAGTGTTCTACTATCAGGGGAAAAGTGATAAAATGTTTTCCAGTGTTTTATCCACCAACCTTTTAGTGTAATAACTCTGAAATAATGTTTGCACACTAGTTATATATCCTGTAATTTGCACTTAATATTTTCAGTATCATTAAGTGCCAAGAAGAAGATGCTGATTGTAATTAAGGTACGAACAACTTTTTTTTTATAAATATTTCATTTTTGTAAACAAGCATTTCCTCTTATTGATTAAGCAAGAAAAATAAAATTTTAGACAAAATTTCTTTCTTTCTCAGAAATATAATCTGAAATAAATACGCAAACATGAAACGACATCGTCCAAGTGGAGCACATAAAAAAAGAAAGGACCAAACTTTTAGAAGATCAGTCGCTGTACAGATTGAGGTTTACATTCGTTAAATCTTCTTTGTCAGTATCAAGTAGTCAAAAAGCGCCAGACCAAAATGACATGTTTCGACAGTCAATTTGTACATAGGGCAAAAACTGGCAGAAGCAAAAAAAGTAAAGAATAAGATGGAGATAAATTTCGTCAAGGAACTGAAGAGCTCAAATAAAATGTAGAAAATCCTGTTCATAGTTTTGGTGTAAATGAAAATATATTGGAAGACAGTGCACCAGATATGGAGCGTTCCAATAAAGTAGAAACCACTGAAAGCAGCAGTAATATATTACTTTCAAAAATCTTTCAGTGTCTGTCCCGTGTTCCAAAAAGCTAAGGACTACTTTAATTGAAATAGAAAATGAAACTTTTAAATAAAAGGTTACTATTAATAGACAATCCGATAAAAATAAGACGAATGGTACTAACCGATGATTGAAGTCTGATTGCTTCTATATCAGTCAGCTAAACTGTGAGGAAATTCTGAGAACCTGGAAGGAAAATCAAAGTTTATATTGGATTTTATTGTAGGCTCTTTAGCACAGATGTAAGTTTGAACAATACATCTAAATTTGTTACTGGTTTTTAAGCTTGCTGGAAAATTAGTTCAAAAGGTTATACAATCAAGAAATCTCCGAAAAAATCGAGCTTGTAGTGAGAAATGGAAAATGTTAAGAACAAATCTAATTGCCAATGGAAGAGCTGACCATATCACCCAAACAGCATCTAAAACAAAAAAGGAAATGGAGAGGTATGTTTAAAATACTGCTGTATTTCACTATGTTTTTGGCTGAACAAAATATTGAATTCCACGGTCAGGAAGAGAATGTTCTGGCGGAAAACAAAGGAAATTTTCTGCAGCTTGTTACACTGTTGGCTAAATATGACACTGTACTAAGAGGATATTTGATCAAGATATCAAACTCAACTCAGTCACAGACAGGAAATCATATACAACCCACTCATCCCCCGCTGCACAAAATGAATTTATCTCGCTTCTGTGCGGAATTGTTAAGGAAAAGACTTTAAATTATTTAAAAAAAATCTAAGAATTTTGTATCATCTCTGAGAGCATGACACAATCCTGCACATAGATCAAATCAGTGAAATGATTCGTATCTTCACACAGAAAACAAAAAAGTAGGTGGAATGGAGTCATTATTAGGTTATTTTCAGCAAATGGGGAAGAAAGCCGTTTAGATGAAAGAAACTATTTTAGAGGTTTTTGAACAGTATTTCCAACGATCAGCTACTAACACCAACGTCCAATAAAAATATATGATGTAAAAACACCACACTCACATAGAGAACACCTAAAACACAAACAGAGCAAACGCCATTTTAAGAAGGAAGAAAAGAGGCGTATTAAAGAGATTTTATTACTGTGTACCATGTGAAGTGCATGTTTTCACAATACACAACGATGAATTTTCCCATGTTTACATCAATCAAAAAATGACCAAAACCTCTGCTGCAATAAGTCAGAAATGAAACGTCAGAAAAGACTATGCTGCAAGAAGACAGAGATCGGAGGTCGGTCTCTTGAAAATAAAATCTTTGGCATTGAAATAAAATTACTTGGAAGGAGAGACAGCATTGGTCGTATACCGAGCAGCATACATAGCACGTGCCCGTTGGACATTTTGATCACAATAGCCATATATGAACACGATATCGACCTTTTCCGCAGTTGGTAAACGGTCCATTTTAACACGGGTAATGAATCCCGATGCAAATACCGTCCGCACTGGTGGAATGTTACGTGATATCACGTACTTATACGTTTGTGATTATTACAGCGCCATCTATCACAAAGCGAAAAAAGTGGTCCAACTAAAATATTACGTACTAGACGAATATGTAATAAAAATGGGGGTTCCTATATTAAAAACGCAGTTAATATCCGTTTGACCTACGGCAGCGCCATCTAGCGGGCCAACCATAGCGCCATCTGGTTTCCTTCCCCTTTCAAGCTAGACAAGTTTCGTTCTTTGTAGTTTTTTCGTTTGAGGCTTATTTCGTGAGATATTTGGCCCGGTCACTATCAATGGACCACTCTGTATAGCAGTGTCAATATGAAAGGCACATACATTTTTTGTAAATCTCATAGTACAACTTATTATTGAGAGTAGTGGCATAGGCGTTTTGTGTTCAAAATCTCACATATTTTGAGAAACAATAGAATTTAATTTTGCTGAAAAGTTCGAATTGTCGCTTACTACGTTAGTTATATGCTCACTAAATCATTTGAACGATTCTTTTATCGAAATTTTGTGAAACAATTATGTTTGTAGGATATTTGTAAGTACATAGTCAGTGTTAATATTAATGAAAAAGTATTTTTAGTGCTACACATGCAACTAAAAGAAAAACTAGTTTCTCTTATTTACAGGCTATCAGTTTTAAAACAGAAATTGCAATAAAAATCTGTAATTATACATGTGCAGTGTGATAAGCAAATGAATGTGTTTTGTACTCGAGAAATGATAAATAATTTTATTTCAATGCCAAAGATTTTATTTTCAAGAGACCGACCACCCATCTCTGTCTTCTTGCAGCATTGTGTTTTCTGACGTTTCATTTCTGACTTATTGCAGCAGAGGTTTTGGTCATTTTTGATGGATGTAAACATGGGAAAATCTATCGTTATGTATTGTGAAAACATGCACTTCACATGGTACACAGAAGTAACTTAAGAGGCAGTTGTTAACAACCAAAATTCAATTGCTATATCATGTTTTTCAAGCAGAATGGACCTTCAGATCATTAGTTCCTCGTGTAAACTGTCTGCATAACTCGTTAAAATACACACAGACTGCTTATTTATAATAAATTATAGCTCAACAGACGACCATAGTTCAGTCTTAGTACCAAGTATTAAATCATCTAAATACATGAATATTGGTCCTACAACATTGAAAAGCATTGCTGATATAGCTTACAGCTTAAAAGGCATGTGGCATCTCGCAAAAACCAGTTTCAGCCACTACGTGATCCATTCACACATATTTCCATGCTTCGAGTGCATTTAGCAAAGCAATATGATCAGAATGTCTAACACCAACATATGCGTCTTGTTAATACCTCAAATGGCGACAAAAACCTCTTCGAGAATGGAGCTGTTTAAACATGTTTCTCTCCCAGCAACATCATCTTACCAAGTCTTGGTTCGATTGAAAACTTAGCTACGATCCTTTTCATTGGAGTTAGCGATCATCTTTTATCTAAGAACTTCATTTCTCTAGATAAGACATGTTCTTGTGTACCCAGCTTAAGGGTACACAACAAAGGCCGTCTCCACACACACACAAACACACACACACACACACACACACACATAACCACTCACCTGGCAACTCTCAGTTCCTAGTAGCAGCTGCCAGATGACACTCACTAATTTGGAAAATCTTCTGATTTCATGCCTTGTCTATCTGCATGTTATAGTCGCCAACTGACAATGCAGACACCCAAAAAAGAGAGAGCTGTTTTCGTCCCGCACTGGTGGATATGGAAATTCTTGTGCTGACAGGCATGAAACTTGACTGACAGTTACGATCCAGTACTTAGACGGCCCAGTTCAGTGCCTGCAGTCAGCTCAGTACAGTTCTCTGAAGATTACCTTCTGACTTAGCAGTCCCAGTTTGTGGAGTTATAGGACCATCAGGAGTGACAAGAGACAGAAAGTTATTTAAAGTTCATTGTATTAGGTATAGCACATCAAGTAATATGCATCAAATCGTACCATATTCTAGTACGATATTGTAAGATACTCTTAATAAATGTTATTATCTTACACATTTCCGTTCTTATGCTGTCCTATCAAAGAAAGTGTTTACTCGCTAATCATAGTGTGCAATGGTTGTCTTTGATGAACTACAGCAGTTTCTGTCTGCTGTGGATGTTTGGATTGAATTAATAGTAAGATTCAGTTTTTTTCCAGGTTTGATTTTAAACGATAGATTATACAGTCCTCTCCTTTCCAGGTATCTTACATTGTGAATGATTATCTCATCTCCATCGATATCTACCGCTGAGTCACCAAACTTTTGATATCGTTTCATACTTGATGCCATATACAGTATCATGCATTATTTCCATTGGTTCGGCTAAAATTTCTTTTCGTGATTCTTCTTCATCATCGTAAGCCTCTTCCACATCGTATTCATCATCATCTTATTCTTTTTCCCCAACTGCTATATCTCCACCTTCTACAATCATAAATACATTGTTTTCTCTGGCTTCATCTTTTTGGTCTGTCTTCTTCGAGAATATCTGTGTCAGCTTCTGTAGCGGTTGAGAAGCGGGTTTAAATACATTTTCCAGCACGGACTGAGTGTCAACTTGCCTTTTGGCGGCAAAGTCAATTTCATCCACAGTTTCTTCGAAATTTCAACGCCTGATTTTTAAAATTAGTCTTTCGTCCAATGGAACTGAGATACACGTTGACAACCGCAATGCTCCACCGACAACTGAACTGACCGTAAGCAAACGTCTCTGTTTATACTACTGCTCACATGTAGCCAACGGTGCCAAATTCAAATATAGTTATCGAAATTCAGATGGATTCATTCACACAGAACGTGTGAAAACTAAAACGGGTTCTATCGGACTGCAACGTAATGGATCATAAAATAAGGGGTTTGGAGACACAGATTATTAAGAAAAAGGAAAGGGAAGAAAAAGATGTTTTAAAAGGTAGAACAGGTCACTGATTTTTTAAAGGGAAAGATCAGAATACAACGTTCTGTAACGTTTTAGAAGTTGGTTTATAAAAATTGCAGTACACTGCAAACAGACGTCTCTGACTTCTAAATCGCCTCAGTGCGAGCCAAAGTCATCGTCTGAAGTGAGACTTAGAATGTGGCCACTCCATGTAACTCACTGAGGCCCACGAAGTTGTAGTCTTCAGTCCGACATCCGTCTATTCTTCGCAAGCCTCTTCATATGTGCATAACCACTGCAAACTACATCCATCTGAAGCTGCTTATTATAGACAGTTTTTGGTCATTGTTGACAATTTTTACGCTTCTCACACACTTTATGTCCAACTGAGTACTGCTGTATGTTTAAGGTGTGTCCTATCAACACATCTCTCCTTTTAGTCAAGTTGTATGATATATTTGTATTCTCCAAAATTCGATTCAATGCCTTTTCATTAGTTATCCGATCTACTATACGATCGCCAACATCCTTCCCTAATACCGTATTTCTAAAGCTACAATTCTCTTCTAGTCTGTACTGCTGCTAGTGCATATTATACTTTAAGTCAAGATTGTCCTCCACACAAAATGCTTTCACAAAAGAGTTATTAACACTTAAATATATCTCTTTTTAAAAGTCGCTTTTTTATGCCGTTCCACTTTCTGTATCCGCTCTACTTCAGAGCAGTTAGTTACTTTGCTGCGCAAATAACAAAACTTGTCTGCAACCTTCAGAGCGTCAATTCCCTTTCAAATTCCCTCTTTATCACTTGTTCCATTCGCGAATGGTTCGCGTAGAGAACGACTGCCGAAAACTCTCCGTGTGAACTGGTATTTCTGTAATTTTATCCTCATGGTTTTTTCACGAGGTATACGAGTACGTAGGACGGAGCAATGTGTGGGGGTGAACAAAAATATGGATAAACCTCGAGAACCGCACGTTTGAACATAAACGCAGAAGCTAGCCAAGCCTGCAGCTTTCGCTTTTATATTTTACCGCGAATGCCATCTGTGCAATGACCTCAGTACGTTGCAACTGTCAGTCGTGGTAAGAGCAGTGACCTCTGCAGTTGGGAGTGCATTGAATTGGAGTTCAATGCAACTGCATGTGAACAAATTGCTACAGTAAAACTAAAACTTCTTTTTTTTAACCAAATGCATTTAAAGAACCCCCTAGATGCCTGAAACGTAAACAGCGACGTCCTTGTTCGACAAATCCACTCACAGAACTTATGAGTAAAGTGCTTTTATTCCTAAAGGTATGGTATGTCGTTTAAGATGGAAATAACGATGCACATATATTTTTCTTATTTGGTCTAAGCCAAACGAAAAAAGCAAGTGTATATTTACCGTTCTATGGACATCAAGATTGTAAGAGATGTAGCACCATATCGGATTTGAAGAGGCTGGTGACTGAAATTAACCATGGTCTTGTTTTAAGAAACTATCTGGATAGTTTCTTAACGTCATTTACAGAAAGCACGGGAGACAAACAAGGATGAGCACACGGCGACTTAAGCGCTTCTAGCTCAATCAGGATTGCCGCTATTATTTTTCACTCGTTCGCTTCTTCTCTAGGCTGTACTACTGAGAGTAGAAAGCTTGGGAAATGTCGAGAAGCAAAATGATTTATACAAGACGTTGGTATGGTGTGAAAAGTGGCAGCTGACTCTAAAAATAGAAAAGTGTGAAGTCATCCATATGAGTACTAAAATTAATCCCCTAAATTTCGATTATACGACTAACCACACAAATCTAAAGGCAGCAAATTCAGCTAAACTTAGGGATTACAATTATATATAACTATGATTGGAACGATCACATAGATAATGTTGTGGAGAAAGGAAACCAAAGACTGTGATTTATTAGCAGAACACTTAGAAAATGTAACACGCCTACTAAAGAGACTTCTTACACCACGCTTATCCGCCGTCTTCTGGAGTACTGCTGTGCGGTGTTGAATCCGCATCACATAACATTAACGAAGTACATCGAAAAGTTCAAATATGAACAGTTTATTCTGTATTATAGCGTAACAGAGGAGAGAGTGCTGCAGTAGGACATTCTAACGACATTTCAATCACCAATTTTCTCCTCAGAGTGCGAAAATATTTTGTTGGTGCCCCTCTATATAAGGTGAAATGGTCATCATAATAAAATAAGAGAAATAAGATCTCGCACAGAAAGACTTACGTTTTCGATTTTCCCGGGCTGTTCGAGCGTGGAATGGTAGAGAAATGGCTCGAAGGTGATTCTATGAACCCTCTGCCAGGCACTTTATTGTGAATTGCTGAATAATCATGTAGATTTAGATGCAGATCAAGCTGATCCATTTTGCAACGTCTTATAGCGCGATTGGATTTTTTTTTTCACCTGAGTAGTGGATTAACCTGCTGTGCCTGACTACTATATTTCTCTGAGCACTCATGGATTTGGTACTTTCTTCGTAGCTGTGTACTGCGAATCCATGAAAACTGCACCCAGTGGAATTTGCGCCCAACTAGATATGTGTGGAATCTGCGCTCAATACCTGCTCCCTTTGTGTCACGGCTTGCCCCTGCCTCCGGACCGTCGTAATTAGTCTCAACTATCGTTTCCCTAAACACGGCCGAACTGCACCCCAAAAGACCTCCTCTATCACAGTATCCGATTGTCTGAAGAAACAGTCTTAGTATCGTTCTAGGTGTTCTAGAAATGACATCATGCGACTTATACACACATCAATAAAAGCTTTGCATCACCTCGGTTCCGAGAGTTCCGGAACCTGTACAGAAAATTGGAATTGAGAACAACATAAACATCATTTCCGCCCTTTTTATTGCACAAGAAAACCACACATTGCATGATATACCATCATACAGCGAAACCTTCAGAGGTGGTGGTCCAGATTGTTGTACACACCAGTACCTCTATTACCCAGTAGCTAGTTCTCTTGCATTATTGCATGCCTGTATTCGTCCTGGCATACTATCCACAAGTTCATCAAGGCACTGTTGGTCCAAATTGTCCCACTCCTCAACGGCGATTCAGACTAGATCACTCACAGTGGTTGGTGAGTCCCGTCGTCCATAAATGGCTCTTTTCAGTCTATCCCAGGCATGTTCGATAGGATTCATGTATGCTGAACATGCTGGCCACTCTAGTCGGGCGATGTCGTTAACTTGGAGGAAGCCATTCACAAGATTGTACGATGCGGTGCGAATTGTCGTCGACGAAGACGAATGCCTCGCCAGTATGCTGCCTTACGGTTGCACTATCGGTCGGAGGATGACATTCACGTATCGTACAACCATTACGGTGCCTTCCGTGACCACCAGCGGCATACGTCGGCCCTACGTATTGTTACCCCAAAAGAGCAGGGAAACTCCACCTTGCTGCACTCGCTGGACAGTTCAGCCTCACCAGGTTGCCTCCACACACGTTTCCGACGATTGTCTGGTTGAAAGCATTGAAACGTCCAGTTAGAAAAGTTATAAATGACTGTGTTGATAACTTCTAGGTTATTTGATTTTCAAACAGCTGAGAAAACCTGAACGTACTCAGATATTTCTCTCTTTACTTATTCTGATCATCACTAAACAGACATACAATACTCTTAGCGCAACGCAATCTGACTTTCAATAATCTCTACAACAGAATGGCCCTGACTAACAATAACCTATACCTTTCATAAATCACTTACCTCACAAAAATCTTCGTTACTCGAACTACTGCAATACAGGGAGCGCCAATAGTGCCAGCTAAATAAAAGATTCTAGCTGCTGAAGGCACTAACTACTGATAGGCATAGTTAGCAAATTAAAGATTTTGATTGAGAACAAAGAATGTATTTACCGTAATAATGTTCAAATGTCATCATATATAAAATTCAAGACATCCATCTATACACCGTCCTCTTATAGTGGCCTATTAAAACTCCGCCATTTCTCTCTCCACATCCACCACTGCTGGTGGCTCACCTCCAACTGCTCAATGCTACGTGCTGTTTACATCCAACTGCCCGACACTACTTAAGCGAGTATTCAAACAATGCCAACCAGCCACAGACTGCACAATGTCCTTAAAACGAGCAATGCTGTTAACCAGTTCCTTGCTGAATTATCAACACATGTGCGAGCACTAACAGTCTTTTTTTTATCTTACATATTTTGTATATACCATGACCAACAGAAACGTGTGCAGTGAAATGAAACTTAATTTTAAGGACTGGTGTATATACAATTACAAATTTGCGACATGAGAATACAATTACAAAGGTACAAAGTACATCATTAAAGAACATAATAATACAGATAACATTTGTAGCAATACAGGCTTTACAAAAGAATAGAAATAATCATATACACCAGTGTTACAGGAATTATGACATAAGTAAATAAATATAATAATGACATCACACATGAGCATTAAAACAGAACAGAATAAATAATGTCCAAACATCTTAAAAAAGTTCATAACATATTATTAATGCAAACATAAATAATGTCCAAACATCTTTAAAAAGTTAATAACATATTATTAATGCAAATGATATTTGAGGATAAGAGTATTCCTCATCATAGTGAATCATAGTGAATCATAGTGAATGTGTATCCACAGGACATGTGGCCTGTAGTTGAAGAAGTGTCATGACGATCTCTCCATTGGCAAAAGATTCCGGAATAGTCCCCCATTCGGATCTCCGGGAGGGGACTGCCAAGGGGGAAGTTACCATGAGAAAAAGATTGAATAATCAACGAAAGGATAATGCTCTACGAGTCGGGGCGTGGAATGTCAGAAGCTTGAACGTGGTAGGGAAACTAGAAAATCTTAAAAGGGAAATGCAAAGGCTCAATCTAGATATAGTAGGGGTCAGTGAAGTGAAGTGGAAGGAAGACAAGGATTTCAGGTCAGATGAGTATCGGGTAATATCAATAGCAGCAGAAAATGGTGTAACAGATGTAGGATTCGTTATGAATAGGAAGGTAGGGCAGAGGGTGTGTTACACAGTCAAGTGACCGGGTCATTCTAATCAGAATCGGCAGCAGACCAACACCGACAACGATAGTCCAGGTATACATGCCGACGTCGCAAGCTGGAGATGAACAGATAGAGAAAGTGTATGAGGATATTGAAAGAGTAATGCAGTATGTAAAGGAGGACGAAAATCTAATAGTCATGGGCGACTGGAAGGGGAAGGAGTAGAAGAAAAGGTTACAGGTTGTGACAAGGAATGAAAGAGGAGAAAGACTAATTGAGTTCTGTAACAAGTTTCAGCTAGTAATAGCGAATACCCTGTTCAAGAATCACAAGAGGAGGAGGTATACTTGGAAAAGGCTGGGAGATACGGGAAGATTTCAATTAGATTACATCATGGTCAGACAGAGATTCCGAAATCAGATACTGGATTGTAAGGCGTACCCGGGAGTAGATATAGACTCAGATCACAATATAGTAGTGATGAAGAATAGGCTGAAGTTCAAGACATTAGCCAGGAAGAATCAATACGCTAAGAAGTGGGATACGGAAGTTGTAAGGAATGACGAGATACGTTTGAAGTTCTCTAACGCTATAGATACAGCAATAAGGAATAGCGCAGTAGGCAACACAGTTGAAGAGAAATGGACGTCTCTAAAAAGTGCCATCACAGAAGTTGGGAAGGAAAACATAGGTACAAAGAAGGTAGCTGCGAAGAAACCATGGGTAACAGAAGAAATACTTCAGTTGATTGATGAAAGGTGGAAGTACAAACATGTTCCGGGAAAATCAGGAATACAGAAATACAAGTCGCTGAGGAATGAAATAAATAGGAAGTGCAGGGAAGCTAAGACGAAATGGCTGCAGGAAAAATGTGAAGGCATCGAAAAAGATATGATTGTCGGAAGGACAGACTCAGCATACAGGAAAGTAAAAGCAACCTTTGGTGACATTAAAAGCAACGGTGGTAACATTAAGACATTAAGAGTGCAACGGTAATTCCACTGTTAAATGTAGAGGAGAGAGCAAATAGGTGGAAAGAATACATTGAAAGCCTCTATGAGGGTGAAGATTTCTCTGATGTGATAGAAAAAGAAACAGGAGTCGATTTAGAAGAGATAGGGGATCCAGTATTAGAATCGGAATTTAAAAGAGCTTTGGAGGACTTACGGTCAAATAAGGCAGAAGGGATAGATAACATTCCATCAGAATTTCTAAAATCATTAGGGGAAGTGGCAACAAAACGACTATTCACGTTGGTGTGTAGAATATGAGTCTGGCGACATACCATCTGACTTTCGGAAAAGCATCATCCACACAATTCCGAAGACGGCAAGAGCTGACTAGTGCGAGAATTATCGCACGATCAGCTTAACAGCTGATGCATCGAAGCTGCTTTCAAGAGTAATATACAGAAGAATGGAAAAGAAAATTGAGAATGTGCTAGGTGACGATCAGTTTGGCTTTAGGAAAAGTAAAGGCACGAGAGAGGCAATTCTGACGTTACGGCTAATAATGGAAGCAAGGCTAAAGAAAAATCAAGACACGTTCATAGGATTTGTCGACCTGGAAAAAGCGTTCGACAATATAAAATGGTGCAAGCTGTTCAAGATTCTGAAAAAAGTTGTGGTAAGCTATAGAGAGAGACGGGCCATATACAATATGTACAACAATCAAGAGGGAATAATAAGAATGGACGATCAAGAACGAAGTGCTCGTATTAAGAAGGGAGTAAGACAAGGCTGTAGCCTTTCGCCCCTACTCTTCAATCTGTACATCGAGAAAGCAATGATGGAAATAAAAGAAAGGTTCAGGAGTGGAATTAAAATACAAGGTGAAAGGATATCAATGATACGATTCGCTGATGACATTGCTATCCTGAGTGAAAGAGAAGAAGAATTAAATGATCTGCTGAACGGAATGAACAGTCTAATGAGTACACAGTATGGTTTGAGAGTAAATCGGAGAAATGAGAACAGCGAGAAACTTAACATCAGGATTGATGGTCACGAAGTCAATGAAGTTAAGGAATTCTGCTACCTAGGCAGTAAAATAACCAGTGACGGACGGAGCAAGGAGGACATCAAAAGCAGACTCGCTATGGCAAAAAAGGCATTTCTGGCCAAGAGAAGTCTACTAATATTAAATACCGGCCTTAATTTGAGGAAGAAATTTCTGAGGATGTACGTCTGGAGTACAGCATTGTATGGTAGTGAAACATGGACTGTAGGAAAACCGGAACAGAAGAGAATCGAAGCATTTGAGATGTGGTGCTATAGACGAATGTTGAAAATTAGGTGGACTGATAAGGTAAGGAATGAGGAGGTTCTACGCAGAATCGGAGAGTAAAGGAATATGTGGAAAACACTGATAAGGAGAAGGGACAGGATGATAGGACATCTGCTAAGACATGAGGGAATGACTTCCATGGTACTAGAGGGAGCCGTAGAGGGCAAAAACTTTAGAGGAAGACCGAGATTGGAATACGTGAAGCAAATAATTGAGGACGTAGGTTGCAAGTGCTACTCTGAGATGAAGAGGTTAGCACAGGAAAAGAATTCGTGGCGGGCCGCATCAAACCAGTCAGTAGACTGATGACCAAAAAAAAAAAAAAAAAAAACTGAATGTAGCTTTGTATTAGAAAAATTCTACAGCGTTACTCTTATCACATAAAGACAGGAAGGACACAAATACACAAGGGTACACAAATACATAACGGGATAACATAAAAGGAAAGGATAGGGTTTGTTTTACTGCAGTACTTGTAGTATTTTATTTGCAAACAAAATTTTCCTTACTTCTTGGTGATCTCCCTCAGTTCATCATTTGTTTCCAAGAAAATCCTACCTAAATCTGCTGTCCCTAAACCCTACTTTTTTGTTCATATCTTCTTTCAAAATAATTATTATTCATTGTACACTACTTGTTTGGCCAAACCTTTTTCCTATAGCTTCTCAATGCATTTCTTCCAGTTCATCAAAACTCATTCTCTTTTATAGCCTACCCAACCTTAAGCTAACTTAAATCTATTAAGCTCAGATATATATACTAGAGAACGAGGCAATGCAGCAGCACAAAACCATTAACACAGACGAAAATGACAAAAAATGCAAATTGGCAAAGCAAGTAGCAGTATATCTAAATTAGACAAGCAAATGCAACATTACAATTAATATGAGCCAATGTGCAGCAACAAGAAAAATAAATCAGTAGTGAAACTGGCTTAATACAACATAAAATTCAGTAGAACTATGCCGGGCAAATGCAATAACTTATACCTACACATGATAAAGCTCAAACAGAAAAAATATTATAGTAAAGATAGGCAATGTCAAATACCTATGTCAGATCTTAACACTAGAGTGATGTATCACAATAACTTACTCTACCAAATAAGTTACCATATAGTTGAATTAATTATGTGAAGGGAATCTATATTTATACTCCCTTTTTTTCAAAAAAAGTAGATCATAACATTATTCTTTAATTAATCTGTAGACAGAAGATAGTGATACTGTTGTTGTTGTGGTCTTCAGTCCTGAGACTGATTTGATGCAGCTCTCCATGCTACTCTATCCTGTGCAACGTTCTTCATCTCCAAGTACTTACTGCAACCTACATCCTTCTGAATCTGCTTAGTGTATTCATCTCTTGGTCTCCCTCTACGATTTTTACCCTCCACACCGCCCCCCCCATACTAGATTTGTCATCCCTTGATGCCTTATAACATGTCCTACCAACCGATCCCTCCTTTTAGTCAAGTTGTGCCACAAACCCCACTTCTCCCCAATTCTGTTCAATACCACCTCATTAGTTATGTGATCTACCCATCTAATCTTCAGCATTCTTCTGTAGCACCACACTTCGAAAGCTTCTATTCTCTTCTTGTCCAAACTATTTATCGTCCATGTTCCAATTCCATACATAGCTACACTCCATGCAAATACTTTCAGGAACGACTTCCTGATACTTAAATCGATACTCGATGTTAACAAATTTCTCTTCTTCAGAAACGCTTTCCTTACCATTGCCAGTCTACATTTTGTATCCTCTCTATTTCAAGCATCATCAGTTATTTCGCTCCCCAAATAGCAAAACTCCTTTACTACTTTACGTGTCTCATTTCCTAATCGAATTCCTTCAGCATTACATGATTTAATACGTCTACGTTCCATTATCCTCGTTTTGCTTTTGTTGATGTTCATCTTACATCCTCCTTTCAAGACACTGTCCATTCCATTCAACTGCTCTTCCAAGTCCTTTGCTGTCTCTGACAGAATTAAAAATGTCATCAGCGAATCTCAAAGTTTTTATTTCTTCTCCATGGATTTTAATACCTACTCCGAATTTTTCTTTTGTTTCCCTTACTGCTTGCTCCATATACAGATTGAATAACATCAGGGAGAGGCTACAAACCTGTCTCATTCCCTTCCCAACCACTGCTTCCCTTTCATGTCCCTCGACTCTTATAACTGCCATCTGTTTTCTGTACAAATTGTAAATAACCTTTCAGTCCCTGTATTTTACCGCTGCCAGCTTTAGAATTTGAAAGAAATTATTCCGGTCAACATTGTCAAAAGCTTTCCCTAAGTCTACAAATGCTAGAAACGTAGGTTTACCTTTCCTTAATCTTTCTTCTAAGATAAGTCGTAAGGACAATATTGCTTCACGTGTTCCAACATTTCTACGGAATCCAAACTGATCTTCCCCGAGGTCGGCTTCTACTAGTTTTTCCATTCGTCTGTAAAGAATTCACGTTAGTATTTTGCAGCTTTTACTTATTAAACTGATAGTTCGGTAAATTTCACATCTGTCAACACCTGCTTTCTTTGGGATTGGAATTATTATTTCTTCTTTAAGTCTGAGGATATTTCTCCTGTCTCATACATCTTGCTCACCAGATGGTAGAGTTTTGTCAGGACTGGCTCTCCCAAGGCTGTCAGTAGTTCTAATGGAATGTTGTCTACTCCGGGGGCCTAGTTTCGACTCAGGTCTTTCAGTGCGCTGTCAAACTCTTAACGCAGTATCATATCTACCATTTCATCTTCATCTGCATCCTCTTCCATTTCCATAATATTGTCCTCAGGTACATCGCCCTTGTATAGACCCTCTATATACTCCTTCCACCTTTCTGCTTTCCCTTCTTTGCTTAGAACTGGGTTTCCTTCTGAGCTCTTGATGTTCATACAAGTGGTTCTCTTATCTCCAAAGGTCTCTTTAATTTTCCTGTAGGCAGTATCTATCTTACCCCTAGTGAGATAAGCCTCTACATCCCTACATTTGTCCTCTAGCCATCCCTTCTTAGCCATTTTGCGATCTCATTTTTGAGACGTTTGTATTCCTTTTTGCCTGTTTCATTTACTGCATTTTTATATTTTATCCTTTCATCAATTAAATTCAATTTATCTTCTGTTAACCTAGGATTTCTACTAGCACTCGTCTTTTTACCTATTTGATCCTCTGCTGCCTTCACTATTTCATCCCCCAAAGCTACCCATTCTTCTTCTACAGTATTTCTTTCCTCCATTCCTGTCAATTATTTCCTTGTTCTCTCACTGAAACTCTGTACAACCTCTGGTTTAGTCAATTTATCCAGGTCCCTTCTTCTTCAATACCCACCTTTTTGCTGTTTCTTCAGTTTTAATCTACAGTTCATAACCAACATATTGTGGCCAGAGTCCACATCTGCCCCTGGAAATGTCATACAGTTTAAAACGTGATTCCTAAATTTCTGTCTTACCATTATATAATCTGATACCAACCTTGTTTCATGATTCTTGAACCAAGTGTTAGCTATGATTAAGTTATGCTCTGTGCAAAAATCTGCCAGGCGGCTTCCTCTTTCATTTCTTACCTTCAGTCCATATTCAGTTACAACGTTTCCTTCTCTCCCTTTTCCTACTATCGAATTCCAGTCACCCATGACTATTAAATTTTCGTCTACTTTCACTGTCTGAATAATTTCTTTCATCTCATACATTTCATCCATTTCTTCATCATCTGCAGAGGTAGTTGGCATATAAACTTGTACTACTGTAGTAGGCGTGGGTTCAGTGTCTGTCTTGGCCACAATAATGCGTTGACTATGCTGTCTGTAGTCGCTTACCTGCACTCCTATTTTTTTTATTCATTATTAAACCTACTTCTGCATTACCCCTATTTGATTTTGTATTTACAACGCTGTATTCACCTGACCAAAAGTCTTGTTCCTCCTGCCACCGAACTTCACTAATTCCCACTATATCTAACTTTAACCTATCCCTTTCCCTTTTTAAATTTTCTGACCTACCTGCCCGATTAAGGGATCTGACATTCCACGCACCGATCTGTAGAACGCCAGTTTTCTTTCTCCTGATAATGGTGTCCTCCTGAGTATTCCCCTCCCGGAGATCCGAATGGGGGATTATTTTACTTCAGGAACATTTTACCCAAGAGGACACATCATTTAATCATACAGTAAAGCTGCATGCCATCAGAAAAAATTACGGCTGTAGTTTCCCCTTGCTTTCAGCCGTTTGCAGTACCAGATCAGCAAGGCCGTTTTGGTTAATGTTACAATGCCAGATCAGTCAATCATCCAAACAGTTGCCCCTGTAACTACTGAAAAGGCTACTGCCTCTTTTCAGGAACCACTCATTTGTCTGAGCTCTCAACAGAAACCCCTCCATTGTGGTTGCACCTACGGTACGGCTATCTGTATCGCTGAGGCATGCAAGCCTCCCCACCAATGGCAAGGTCCATGGTTTATGGGGGGGGGGGGGGGGATAGTGATATTAGTACAGCTATTAAATTTTATTTTAACCAATGTTGCATTGTAACTAGAAACTAGATATTAAACAAAATGAGCAAATATATATATATATATATATATATATATATATATATATATATATATATATATATAAAGCAAAGTGTGAAACGTCATTCACTAGCTAGCAATTACGAGCTCCAAAGTGTAATTATATGTCTTCAAGCATGAGCATGTCGTATTTGCACTGCTTTCTACAAATAAATGTCGATAGTGAGGTTAACGCCCTCTTTTACCTCCAGCTAAAGGCTTTTTTCTAGGCTTTTTCAATAATCCCTACAAAAGAATGGCCCTGACTAACAATAACCTATACCTTTCATGAATCACTTACCTCACCAAAATGTTCGTTACTCGAACTACTGCAATGCAGCGAGCGCCTATACTGAAAGCTAAATAAAAGATCCTCACTACTGAAGGCATTAACTACTGATAGGCACAGTTAGCAAATGAAAGATTTTGATTGAGAACAAAGAATGTATTTACCGTAATAATGTTCAAAAGTCATATAAATTCAAGACATCCATCTTCGCAAATTTTCTTTTTCTGGCGGACACACGTCCAGATCGTCGGCTTATAGTGACCTCTCAAAATTCTAGCATTTCTCTCTCCACATCCACCACTGCTGGTGGCTCACCTCCAACTGCCCAACGCTACATACTGTACACATCTAACTGCCCAACACTACACAAGCGAATATTCCAACAATGCCAACCAGCCACAGACTGCACACAGCACAGTCAGTGATTTTCATACAGAGCGCTACGTGGCGTTACCACCTAAACAGTCAGCTTACAGCACATGCGAAACTCATCGGTGAAGAGAACGTGATGCCAATCCTGACTGGTCTATTCGACATGTTGACAGGCCAGTCTATATTGCGCTCAATGGTGTCATGCTTGCAAGAATGGAAATCGCCATGGACACCGGGAGTCAAGTTGCGCATCATGCAGCCTATTGCGCACAGTTTGAGGGGTAACTCAACGCCCTGTGTTTGAACAAAAAGCATTATTCAACATGGTGTCGTTGCTGTCATTTTTCCTCCGAGCCATAGTCCGTAGGTAGCGGTAATCCACTGCAGTAGTAGCCATTGGGCGGCCTGAGCGAGGCGTGTCATCGACAGGTCCTGTCTCTCTGAATCTCCTCCATGTCTGAACAACATCGCTTCGCTTTACTCCGAGATGCCTGGAAATTTCCTTTGTTGAGAGCTGTTCCTGGTACTAAGCAACAATGCGGATGCGATTGAATAGCGGTATTGACCATCTAGTCAAGATTGAATTACAGACAATACGAGCCGTGTACCTCCTTCCTAATGGAATGATTGGAACTGATCGGCTGTCCTAACCCCCCCCCCCCCCCCCAACCACCACCGTCTAATAGGCACTGCTCATGCATGTTTGTTTACATCTTTGGGCGGATTTAGTTATGTCTCTGGACAGTCAAAAGGACTGTGGCTGTGAAATATCCACAGTCAAGGTCTGTCTTCAAATGTTCTGGAAACCGGGATAATGCAAAACTTTTTTTGATGTGTGGATATTTCCTTCTCAATCGTTCCAATATGGAAGTTTCAACGACCATTCACGGTAAGTTATGTTGTCACTAAGCATAGGAATAGAACGAAGGAAGAAGGGAAACGAAGGAAGAAGGGACTGGGGCACGGTGCCGTTCAAGACAGAAAGCAAACCATTGCCGAGAAACGCTTAGAACAAAGGATTCGACGGTGCTTTATCCACTCAAACGTGAATGTGGATCCTCCGAAAAACCCTCGGTTAAAAGTAAGGAATACTTCAACCTGGCAAATAAGGAGCACGGGAGGAAGAGACTTCTATTTCCAAACTACGAGGGTTGAAACTTTACTAGTGGCAACTATTTACTCACAGTTCGTACAAAATAGATACGAGTTTCAAAGCTTTACTGACCGTCAAAGTAGTCACCAGCATCGTGTATAACCCGTTCCCAGCGATATAGAAGTCGTAGGATACTCTTAGCAGTGCAAGTTATGTTGACAGTTCGAGCGACGCTGTCTATTTGCCCGACGAATTTGTAGCAGTTCTGAAGCGAATGCCGTGAAGTGTTTCCTGCAGTTTAGAAATCGAGTTGAACTGAAGAGGCTTTAAGTCAGTGGAGTGCAGTAGTTGGTATAGCACTTAGCAGCCCCATCAGTCAAACAAATCATTAACAGCTTGCACTGTGCGTGCTTGACCATTGTCCTGCAAAATGATAGTCAGGTCCTGCAAAAGTGTTATCACTTCTGTCTCTATGCTGTTTATTTTTGAAACACAACCTACGACCAACTTCAATCGCAGAAATCGTCACTGATTGGAAATCTGCGGTCATTCCATTCTGGAATATTTTCCACCAAATTTCGGGAAAGTCGGATGTATGTCTCTCTTTTGCTGAACAATAATGCGAAGGCAACTGGGTATGCACAGAAGAGCCAAAGAAACCTGACTAATATCGTGTAGGCCCCCGCGAACACGCAGATGTGAAGCAACATGACGTTGCATGGACTTGGCTATGTCTGAAGTAGCGCTGGAGGGAACTGACACAACGAATCCTGCAGTGCTGTCCATAAATCCAAAAGAGTACGAGGGGGTGGAGATCCCTTGTGAACAACACGTTGCAAGGCATCCCAGATATGGTCAATAATGTTCATGTTTGGTGGACAGTGGAAGCGTCTAAACTCAGAAGATTGTTCCCGAAGTCTCTCTGTAGCAACTTTGGAAGTGTGGGGTGTCACATTTTCCTGCTGGTGTTGTCAAGTCCGTCTGAAGGCACAATGGATATGAATGGATACAGGTAACCAAACAGGATGCTTACGTACGTGTCACCTGCTGAGTCGTGAGGTTGTCTGCATACCCGTACACTCCATCTGCTTGGTACAATTTGAAAAGAGACTCCTCCGACCAGGCAACATGTTTCCAGTCATCAACAGTCCAATGTCGGTGTTGACAAGTCCACGCGAGGCGTAAAGCTTTGTGTCGTGCAGTTATAATGGGTAGATGAGTGGGTCTTCGGCTCCGGAAGTCCATATCGATGATGTTTCGTTGAATGGTTCGCACGCTGACACTTGTTGATGGCCCAGTATTGAAATATGCAGAAATTTTCGGAAGTGTTGCACTTCTGTCACATTGAATGATTTTCTTCAATCGTCGTTGGTCCCGTCCTTGCAGGATCTTTTTCCGGCCGCAGCGATGTCGGAGATTTGATGGTTTCCCGGAGTCCTGATATTCACCGTACACTTGTGAAATGGTTGTACGGGAAGTGGGGACTTCAAAACTACCTCAGAGATGCTGTGTCCCATCGCTCGTCCACCGACTATAACACCTCGTTCAAACTCACTTAAATCTTGATAACCTGCCATTGTAGCAGCAGTAACTGATCTAACAACTGTGCCACATACTTGTTGCCCTCGTATAAGGCGTTGCCGACCGCAGTGCCGTATTCTGCCTTTTTGCATATCTGTGTATTTGAATACGCATGCCTATACCAGTTTCTCTGGTGCTTCAGTGTATATTTGTGTCATTATTTGCACTCCCAAATTCGGCGTGAGTGATATATACTTGCGAAACTTGTTTGCTACAGCACTTGTACGAACCACGCATAAATAAGTCTTGTTTACTTTTAAAGCCTGTCTCCCTGCTCTTTCGCTTAAAATTGTTATCCTTTCTCCTGATACGTCGTCGCTCAACAGAAAACTGGTGCCATTACTGATTGCTAGTAATTCTGCCTGGTCGTAGCATGAGTTGCTGACTGTTGTCCAACGAGCACGTACGCCCGTAATAGCTATTACGAGACCAGTTAAAGGCACTGCTATTTTTGTAACACGCAGGTTACTGGATTGGAGCAGTTTTGGTCTAAAGATGACATTGTGTAACGTCGAAACTGGTTGCCTAGAAATAAACTATGTAACGGCGATTGATATTGTTTTTACTGAAGATAAACTTTTGTCTTGAATCTGGATGAGGAATCACATGCCGACCTCCAATTGTGGCATTTTTTCTTCGCCCTTTACAATTCACATACAATTCGTATGAATTAGCGTGTTGTGTGTGGCCTATTTTACTATCAGACTATTTACTTGTATAAAATTATCTGTGACATGAATTTTAAGAATTATTATACTTTACTGTCTATGCTATATTGGAATGTTTTGTACAAAAAAAGGAAAGTTGTAATAACAAAACTGATAAAAAAGCAATCATCTGGAATTTTCATTCCATCTTTGTCCGACAAAGATATAAGGGATGTTCATGGAGGTATCTCCCGTCTATGCAAATAAATGGAAGTGTAACGCAATGGCTTTTTCAATCACGTGGCGAGTCCACTGCATCTGTCCATACGAGTCCCCACCACAAACGAAGAAATAAAATTATTCCTTTAACTCTGATCATTGATTCGAACTCTGTATAAAATTCCGAGTACCTCAGACCAGTCGAATAATTAATTAACAATTCATCGAACTTGATCATTGAATTAATACCACCAAATTAATTTTCCCATGTCCACAGACGCTAACAATGTATTGTCTGCATAGAGGACCATCGGTTAGAGGGGGCAGGATAATTTTAGCATTCCCCATTTAATTAATACAGAAAACGCCCAAGATAGTGGAATCTAGCTTGAAGTTCTGGCCACTATTTGAAATGGTCGTTGGAGCCACGCGGTGGCGGAGGCACACACGGTTCTCCCGCCTTCTGAGAATTCTTGCCAGTTCAGGATACCCAATGTGAGGGCCGGAACTCTACCAGTTCACGCGGCCAGAAAGGCCCTGATAGACTGGCCAAGATGACTTTTTCGCCTACCCGGATGTGCACTGTAGCTCATCGACCGAGCCTTTAGATAATCTGGAGAGCAACTCTCCATCCACTGCGTTTTAGTTTCTAGAGGAGTTAACATCGCGAAGCTCAGTGTACGGCATTTACAGTCATTTAATGGCCATCACTTCCCATGGCTCTGGGAACTGCAAAGGTATAGTCATGCGGGAACCACTCGTGATGTTTCTGAAGCACTGCACAATTACGAAGATTGTGACAACGTTATTGCTACGTCCGTACAGCAAGATACTAGCGCTGCAGACCGCTATGTAGCGTAGTAAGCTGTTTTGGGCTGCCCCTGTTGCCATTAGCGTGACCCGCTGTTTCATTTCTGTGCTCTTTCTGGGAACTGGTCTTCATACTGAAGACGTGTTTGTGAGTGATCTTATGGCTTTTCAACTTGGCCTACAGCAATACTTGGGGCAGAGCTACCTCTGAATTTGTATGTTCATTTCTGAATATATGTTTCGCCAGATTACCCATACTTTCATTGTCTGTGTCTTCCTTATTGTCTCTTTTGTAATCTAATTTCGTGCCAGGCTATGAAATACCTGCAGAAGAGATGAAGTCCGGCACTCGGGACAGAAGATCCTCAGGCGAATGATCTGCTAGGGAACATTGTCAGTCCGCTGATAATATGCTACATTTACTGACACAAAAACCAAAACGCTACAAAAGACAGTTTTTATTTGCCATACGCGTTTCGCTTCTTTTAATTATGAAGTACCTTCAGTACCCTGCAATACATGTTTCTTTCTATACATATAATATGTTCTATGTTACGTTTTGTCATGCTTTTCTCTTGTTTTTCAAATTAGAAACAACTTTTATAGCACAAATTTCGTGACGTTAAATTACCGTGGTGTGTTACTTAGGGTTTCCATCGTTGTTAGTCTACAGGGTGGTCCACTGATCGTGACCGGGCCAAATATCTGATGAAATAAGCGTCAAACGAAAAAACTACAAACAACGAAATTTGTGTAGCTTGAAGGGGGAAACCAGATGGCGCTAAGGTTGACCCGCTAGATGTCGCTGCCATAGGTCAAACGGATATCAACTGCGTTTTATTAAATAGGAACCCCCATTTAATTACATAGTCGTGTAGTACGTAAAGAAATATGAATGTTTTAGTTGAACCACTTTTTTCGTTTTGTGATAGATAGAGCTGTAATAGTCACAAACGTATGGCTCACAATTTTAGATGAACAGTTGGTAACACGTAGGTTTTCTAAATTAAAATACAGAACGTAGGTACGTTTGAACATTTTATTTCGGTTGTTCCAATGTGATACATGTACCTTTGTGAACTTATCATTTCTGAGAACGCATGTTGTTACAGCATGATTACCTGTAAACACCACTTAATGCAATAATTGCTCAAAATGATGTCCTTCAACCTCAATGCATTTGGCAATACATGTAACGACATTCCTCTCAACAGCGAGTAGTTCGCCTTCCGTAATATCCTTCAACTTTCCCCACAGAAACAAATCCGGGGACGTCAGATCCGGTGAACGTGCGAGCCATAGTATAGTGCTTCGACGACCAATCCACCTGTCATGGAATATGCTGTTTAATACAGCTTCAAGAGCACGCGAGCTATGTGCCGGACATCCATCATGTTGGATGTACATCGGCATTCTGGCATGCAGTGAAACATCTTGTATTAACATCAGTAGAACATTACGTAAGAAATCAGCATACCTTGCGCCATTTAGATTTCCATCGATATAATCGGGGCCAATTATCCTTCCTCCCATAATACCGCACCATACATTAACCCGTCAAGGTCGCTGATGTTCCGCTTGTCGCAGCCATCGTGGATTTTCCGTTGCCCAATAGTGCATATCATTCCGGTTTACGTTACCGCTGTTGGTGAATGAGGCTTCGTCGCTAAGTAGAACGCGTGCAAAAAATGTATCATCGTCCCGTAATTTCCCTTGCGCCAGTGGCAGAACTGTACCCCACGTTCAAATTCGTCGCCATACAATTCCTGGTGCATAGAAATATGGTACGGGTGCAATCGATGTTGATGTAGCATTCTCAGCACCGACGTTTTTGAGATTCCCGATTCTCGCGCAATTTGTCTGCTACTGATGTGCGGATTAGCCGCAACAGCAGCTAAAACACGTACTTGGGCATCATCATTTGTTGCAGGTCGTGGTTGACGTTTCACATGTGGCTGAACACTTCCTGTTTCCTTAAATAACGTAACTATCAGGCGAACGGTCCGGTCACTTGGATGATGTCGTCCAGAATACCGAGCAGCATACATAGCAGAAGCCGGTTGGGCATTTTCATCACAATAGCCATACATCAACACGATATCGACCTTTTCCGCAATTGGTAAACGGTCCATTTTAACAAGGGTAATGTATCACGAAGCAAATACCGTCCGCACTGGAGGAATGTTACGTGATACCACGTACTAATACGTTTGTGACTATTACAGCGCCATCTAACACTAAGCGAAAAAAGTGGTCCAACTAAAACATTCATATTTCTTTACGTACTACACGAATATGGAATAAAAAACGGGGATTCCTATTTTTTTTAAACGCAGTTGATATCCGTTTGACCTATGGCAGCGCCATCTAGCGAGCCAACCATAGCGCCATCTGGTTTCCCCCTTGCAGCTAGACGAGTTTCGTTCTTTGTAGGTTTTTCGTTTGATGCTTATTTCGTGAGATGTTTGGTCCGGTCACTATCAATGAAGCACCATGTGTGTGGACCACCCTGTATATGTGTGGTCCTGGAGATGTGTTCATTCGGTCCCTATGCTCCAGCTAGACGATTTCCGCCGTTTTTTCACCCACATAATTGTAACACATAATTATCACTTTTCATTTTGTGCTCAACACGTGTATGTTTACAGCGTGTAGTGTTGTCAACTTACGCCTTATGCTTATCTTTCGTCTTTTGTTTTGATATGTGTCTGGTTTGATATTTTGCATTTGTTGCGCGCGCGTTTGTGTGTGTGTGTGTGTGTGTGTGTGAATGAATTTCACCACTTCTTTGAAAAGATAGCATTTGGTATGCTCAACGCCTATCAACCTCACGCTCTCTATAAACTCTAAGATGAATAAAAAGTAATGAAAAACCGGCACACCGCCAAGGAATTATGCGAACAGGATGGAAATCCTTAGATGTGAGGTACACTGCATACAAACAAATGGTTATAATTTAAGAAAAATCGGATAATTAATTCAAGAGAAACAGGTTCACAAACTAAGCGAGTCAATAATGCATTGATCTATCTCTTGTCCTTAGGCAAGCAGTTATTCGACTTGACATTGATTAACAGAGTTTTTGGATATCCTCCTGAAGGATATCGTGCCAAATTGTCCAAATTGTGCGTTTGATCGCCAAAATCCCGAGCGAATTGGAGGGTGCTGCTAATAATGTTCGGAATGTTCTCAGTTTGTGAGAGATCCAGCGACCTTGCTGGTCGAAGTAGGGTTTGGAAAGCACAAAGACCAGCAGTAGAAACTCTTGCCCGATGTTGGCGGGCGTTATCTTGGTGAAATGTAAACCCAGGAGGGGCTTGCAATGAAGGGCAACAAAACGGGGCGTAGACTATCGCCGACGTACTGCTGTGCTGTAAGGGTGTAGTGGATAACAGCCAAAGGGGTCCCGCTATGAAAAGAAATGGCACCCCAGACCATCACTCCCGGTTGTTGGCTGTATTTCCGGCGACAGTCAGATTGATACCCTACCGTTGTCCAGGACGTTCCCAGATACCTCTTCGGCCTGAAACCCCATGAAGTGGGGTAGACTTGTCTTCAGTGATAAGTCCCGCTTCGAACTGAACCCCCATGACCAGCAAAGATCAGTCTCGGTCAACATGGTAAACCAACCCGACTGTCGCCATCTGTATGACCCAACAACCAGGAATGATGGTCTGGGGTGACATTTCTCTTCATAGCAGTACTCTTTCGGTTGTCTTCCGCGGATATCTTATAGCACAGCGGCACGTCGACGGTTTATTATAGCCCGTTTTGTTGCCCTTCATGGCAAGCCATCCTGGGCTTACATTTCAGCATGATAATACCTGCCCATACACGGAGAGACATTTTAGTGCTTGTCTCATGCTTGTCAAACCCTACCTCGGCCAGCAAAGTCATTGGATCTCTCCACATTTGAGAAGCTCCACTGATACTCTTAAAAGCAGAAAATTATTTCTCCATCTGATGCTGCCACACACATCATGTCGTTCCATACTATCTCCTTGTGTCAGAAGCTCGACACTCCACGTCAGTGTTTTTGGGGTTCTCTTAAATCTGTTTCATGCGTTTCTGGGGTTTCTTTATAACAGCTTTCTTTATTTAGTCAAAAAATGGTTCAAATGGCTCTGAGCACTATGGGACTTAACTTCCGAGGCCATCAGTCCCCTAGAACTTAGAACTACTTAAACCTAACTAACCTAAGGACATCACACACAACCAGCCCCGAGGCGGGATTCGAACCTGCGACTGTAGCAGTAACGCGGCTGTCGACTGAAGCGCATAGAACCGGTCGGTCACCGCGGCCGGCTTATTTAGTCAACACGCTCTTAATTTTGAAGCTGTTACCCAAACTTGTCCCACAAAATTTAACACTGTGTTGTCAGTACTAGTGAACGCCACACAAAAAACAACGTACTCATCCATCGGCGTCCTTTGTTCCTACTGTGATCTGTTGTATTTTACAGGTGTAGGTCTCTGCAAGTACAAATCTGGTTTCTGGAACCTAATATTACAGTTTTTTGGAACTTGCAAGTTCTGCAGTGGTATCTCTAGACAAGAAAAGTTTTACATGGTAAATTCGAGAAGGTGCTTTTACTCGTAATAGCTGATTTGCAAAGGTTAGCGTCAATAGACTCCCCATTTTCTGGAGACCGACATCTTAGTAACATGAGTTTGTAACCCATTATGAACAAGACCTGGTCAGCCACTGTTACTTAACTGTTACTGGGTTTCACCGAAGGACGCACAAGATTAGGGAGTATAAGGTCTGGCAGTACTTTGTACCTAACTTCACAGCAAACCTCAAGTTGGATTTTTGCTGAGCTTATCCTCTCATCTTGGGTATTCCCAGTCAGCCATCTGGGCAGATGCAGTGATCGTCAGTGAAGACTTGGCATGATAACAACTAATCTAATCTACCTTTCAGCAGATGTACCTATGTGTCTTTCTATATTTTTATCAACCGAGGAGGCTGCTTGAATTGGTGCGATTGTTTCTGCATTTAATATGAAATTATTATGTTTTTTCTTCCCTTCTTATGGCTGTTTCAACATTTCCTATAATTTTCTCTGCACTGTTCAAATCTCATAAACTTTCTTAGTGCCTAGAGAGTTTAAATTGACCTTATTTAAACGGACAATATTAAACAATCCTGCTATTCTGCGTTATGTAAATATCTCCATGTAATTTACTCATCTTCAATCAAATACCTACCCGAGAATTTTCTGTCTCTTTCAACAATATTACTTCTTTCTTTAACATGTGCATCTATTTTAGCATTTTGTAGCTCCTAAGACTAGTACTGCGGTGTCTTTATTTCTCAGTAAAAAAAAAAAATCATCTTCTTTCTCTTATACCTGTATTTGTTTTATTGCTTTGTTGCTCGTAAAATTTGTAGAATATGTTAAGCTATATGCAGAAAACTAACTCCCCTTTGGGAGTAATTAGAAGAATGAGTTGTTATTGGCGGCTACGCAGGTCATTATGCAATCATTTACTGAACTTCCCGTCTGTTATCGTATTGTTACAAAACCATAAACAGGTAACCAGTTACACTTAACTTCAACAGCTCGATAGTATGTACAACGTGGAAAAAATGTTTCGAGGAGTAATGAATATCTCACGAGAATAGAATGGAAGCCGAACGCTTTAAGATCTGTCTTTAATGCTAGATACACATATTTGAGTGTTCGAGAAAATACGTGAACTACACAAAGACAATTTTTCCACTTTGAAACGTAACTACACATGTGCACTTTGTAGACGCCAGTGGCCTGTCACCCCAAACACTATTTGTAACCACGAATATGATCACAAAGTCGGAGAACAGCGTTCGTAGAAGAGTCCATAGTAATACTCCTTAAGTGACTGATGGATTATCGACATATTATCATTGTGAGGAATGGGACTGAGACAGATTCTCTGCAGCGGCCTAAGGCTACATTGACGTATAGGCTTTTCGAACCTTGTCTGATTCGTATGCATCAAATACAGAAGTTTCCTTCAGGCACGAAGAAAGAATAGTCACTTAAGTTGTTGTGTGCAACCAGTTGTTGCTCTAATATTGTCTTCTCTGTTATTAGGAGGACAGTATACAACAGAGCGAGCAATATTTGTGGGATCAAACCTGAAAAAAGCTTCTTTCTTTCAATATTCCAAGACAATTTCACAAGATATTTCGTCGATCATCTTCCAATCCATTTTCTGTATATCTCCAGTTATATTTTTTCACAAGTCATTTTTTCAGGTTCGAATCCTGACTCGGTCATGGATGTGTGTGATGTCCTTAGGTTGGTTAGGCTTAAGTAGTTCTAAGTTCTAGGGGACGGATGACCTCAGGTGTTAAGTCTCATAGAGCTCAGAGCCATTTGAACCATTTCATTTCTTCAACACAACATGGTACGGAGAAAACATAAAATCCAGTATGTGTCATTTTATAAACGAACTCTTTCACATGGAAACTGATCTGGAAACTAACAATCCACGACTGATCCAATATGATTGTTGCAATTTATATTTTACGCAGTGTTACTCAGATATCTGTATGTTTTGAATATAGCTAGTGATGTCTAATTAATCAAGTACACATATTTTTGTCTCAGGTGAACTGCAAAAATTTATATGCCTCTAAATTTGTAGACATTTCCTAATTCCTGCGGGAGTGCCATATCTTACCAGAATCTGACTGGATGTTTCTATATACACTCCTGGAAATGGAAAAAAGAACACATTGACACCGGTGTGTCGGACCCACCATACTTGCTCCGGACACTGCGAGAGGGCTGTACAAGCAATGATCACACGCACGGCACAGCGGACACACCAGGAACCGCGGTGTTGGCCGTCGAATGGCGCTAGCTGCGCAGAATTTGTGCACCGCCGCCGTCAGTGTCAGCCAGTTTGCCGTGGCATACGGAGCTCCATCGCAGTCTTTTAACACTGGTAGCATGCCGCGACAGCGTGGACGTGAACCGTATGTGCAGTTGACGGACTTTGAGCGAGGGCGTATAGTGGGCATGCGGGAGGCCGGGTGGACGTACCGACGAATTGCTGAACACATGGGGCGTGAGGTCTCCACAGTACATCGATGTTGTCGCCAGTGGTCGGCGGAAGGTGCACGTGCCCGTCGACCTGGGACCGGACCGCAGCGACGCACGGATGCACGCCAAGACCGTAGGATCCTACGCAGTGCCGTAGGGGACCGCACCGCCACTTCCCAGCAAATTAGGGACACTGTTGCTCCTGGGGTATCGGCGAGGACCATTCGCAACCGTCTCCATGAAGCTGGGCTACGGTCCCGCACACCGTTAGGCCGTCTTCCGCTCACGCCCCAACATCGTGCAGCCCGCCTCCAGTGGTGTCGCGACAGGCGTGAATGGAGGGAACTTGCTGTTCTAACAGGATAATGCACGTCCGCATGTATCCCGTGCCACCCAACGTGCTCTAGAAGGTGTAAGTCAACTACCCTGGCCAGCAAGATCTCCGGATCTGTCCCCCATTGAGCATGTTTGGGACTGGATGAAGCGTCGTCTCACGCGGTCTGCACGTCCAGCACGAACGCTGGTCCAACTGAGGCGCCAGGTGGAAATGGCATGGCAAGCCGTTCCACAGGACTACATCCAGCATCTCTACGATCGTCTCCATGGAAGAATAGCAGCCTGCATTGCTGCGAAAGGTGGATATACACTGTACTAGTGCCGACATTGTGCATGCTCTGTTGCCTGTGTCTATGTGCCAGTGGTTCTGTCAGTGTGATCATGTGATGTATCTGACCCCAGGAATGTGTCAATAAAGTTTCCCCTTCCTGGGACAATGAATTCACGGTGTTCTTATTTCAATTTCCAGGAGTGTATATTCAGGAAAAGCAGGAAAAATTACACCCGTGGTAACTCCTCCTCCTCCTCCTCCTCCTCCTCCTCATCATCATTATCATCATTTCAGGACTTAGGTCCTTACGTCTATTTCGTCTCAACATTGGTCTAGCTATCATTTACAACTGCGTCCCTGTCTTCGTCGACCTAATTGTTTGTGTAACCAAGCCGTTTTGACTGTCTCCCCTTTAGGCATGTGCTACAACTGTTGTACCTGGTCGTTCCTATAGTTCTTTAATTTATCAGTCACGCTCTGTGCTCACTATTCTTCCTTTATGTCTTCACTTATTTTATTGCAAAGCTGTAAATAACCCGCTAGGTATCGCAGGAACTTCATTTCGGTTGTTCCTATTTGTTTCACTTGGGGAGTCGCTATCCTCCAGTTTTCACTGCTTTACAGCAATAATGGAACCGCAATTACATAACGTAAGTAATGTTTCTCTTCTCACTTCGTGGTCCAGCGTTTGTTATACTGTTCCCACGAAACATTCAAATCTATTTTCGACCACGCTTTCCTAAAGATAATCGAATTTTTCTGAAGGTTCAGTAACAAGCGACGTTAAAAGACGGTGTTTCTAGTAACTGTAGAACCCACATTCGAAGCTTCAGGGGCAGGGAGTATGCACCAATGGTTCTCCTGTTTGCCTGCCTTTGTTTACCGTCTGCTTACGCTACGCAACCATAAACGGTGTACGGGATGACACGTTGCAACACGCCTCTGTTTCAAGGTATAAACTGCGAGGTAAACACAAGAAAAGTAAACAATTATCCCGGGAGTAGATAATGCCTGTGATCGCGAACGCGCGTTTAGACTGCGTTAGTTACAGGATGCTCGCCGTCTTAGAGGATGCTTACATTTTGCACTGCTGAGTCACGAAAAATGTGCTTCAGAACGAGTTACTAATATGGACGAGGTAAACGAAAGTATAAATGCATGTATCACTTTAATTTATAGACACAATGTAAATAGGAACATTATGTTAAAAGTAATGAAATCCTAGCTCTCATTGCACAATTTTAATAAAATAGGTATAATAAATTAGGTATTATTTTATAAAGAAGATTCTATTTGATGAAGTGGCCAAAACAAAAGTTGACAGAAACGTTCCGGTTAAAATGTAATTATGGATATCATCAATCTGCACAAATCCCGCAAAGTCGCTTCATCGTGCAAATAAAATTACGTAGCACTCTCATATCTGCATCCATTCATTTAGAAAGCACTTTTCATCTCATGAAGGACGTTTTATGAGAGATCTTTTTATTTCTATTAATATGAAGAGTTTTCTACACCATGTGGTGTCTCTCGCATCCAAGCCTCCATTTTCTTCTATCCTGACAGTCCTCATCTTGGAGGGTGCTGTCCTCCATCGCACGCCTCCTTTCACCGTTCCTCTTTTTCTGTGTAGTGGGTGTCTCCAGTGCCAGATTTTAGAGGGCCATTTTTTCCTCTGACTTTCTTCTAAGATGCCCATACCATTTAGCCGTTTACTTTCAGTGGTGTCTCAATATCTTTTGTAACTCCCATCTGTACTTTTTACACTTCATTCCCTATTTTGTCTCTTCTTATTACTTCACAACCTCGTCTACAAGACTCCGTTTCTATTGCCTGTAATTTCTTCTAATTGATCCTGCGGATTTCCGAAAGTTCAACGACATAAGAGCAGTGCTCTCAACTATAGTTTCATGTATCCTCCTCTTCAAATCCTTTGACGTCGTTTTATTGCAAATAATGGAATATAACTGATTGATTGTCACATTTTCCATTCAAAATATGTGCTTTATTTCATCGTTGCTCCCACCTTTACCGAAATGATTGCCAATAAATACTTATATGAACAGCTACACTTTACTATAGATCCGTCAACCATAAGAAAATTCCTTCATGCACCTTGACAACCAAGTTTTCAGTCTTTATAAATTTTCACGTCCCCTGCTCATATTCTTCCTTAAGCATTCTTAACATATCGTACACATTCTCTTCTTCCTCCACGAAGCTGACCTGATCGTCGGCAAAATTTGGGAAGAACAGGATTTCATCGCCTACTGTAATCCTCATGTCTTTGCACTTCCTTTTCAGTGCATCGTTAAAAAATATTTTAAAGAGGGTAGGTGTAAACAACATTCTTGTTTCAGTCCTTTACTAATCTAAAGTTTCTGTGCTGATAACTTCCCAACTTTCACACAAGTATTATCTGAATACAGCATTCCAACGGCCTGTACATAATATGTATGAACGTTCGGGTTTTCCATTGCTTTTTACATCCTAAAAGGTGGTGGGCTGTTATAGGCCTTCTGAAAGTATGTAAGAACCATGTATCTCCAAGTTATGTGCCAGTCTCTTGTTAGTCACCCGTTTAAAGGATCAGATATTATCGATACAAGACATTCCTGCCCGAAGGCCCCTCTGCTCTACTTCATCAATTTCTCTCTCAATTCTACTTATAAGTATCTAACCACACAATGCTGATGAACTGAGAACTGTGAAGGCTCGATAATTTGTGCAGTCATCCTTGTTTCCCTTTCTACATATATTTTCGATGAACCCTTCTTAAAAACTCAACAGTTCTTTCCTTTCCACTACGAGAGTGTTTAACAAGATGTGTCCTTTACAAAGGACCCATCCCGGCATTTGCCTGGACTTAAATATCTCCGCCAACTGATGTTAGCGATAACGTAGTGCAGGCACTACGGTTAAAATTAGCCATGTGTCACCATGGATGCTGCCGCGAGGATACATGATCTGATGCCCTGACGCCATGTAGTCAGTCTTGTATCACACTCTGCATGCACTCAGTTGTATCATGCCTGATTGATATTCCGTATTCGACGTTGCTTTGGACTTCGACAGTCTGGCTTACTTTCATGTTGTTTCTTCAGTGTTCCGCTCAAAACAACGACGACTTTTTCGCGGATCATGAGAGTGTATCAGGCGATGATTCTTTGGGAGTGATTCAGAGAAATCATGGAAAGCCTATGCCTAGATGGGCGGGCAAACACGGATTTGAACTGTCGTCCTCCTGAGTACGAGCCCACTGTGCTAACCACGACGCCACCTCGCTCGATGACACAGAGATAACAACAATTGTAGGGTTACTCTGGTATAACATAGTATATAATATTGTATCATTTAATACAGGCCACATTCAGTATGAATCAGTAACAGAAATTAATTTCTCAGGATCACATAACCTTCAGCATAAGATACTACAGGTGATCTTATGTCACTACAGTCAAACTGATTACTTCAGTGGAGATTCACCTTCAGTAACGCAAAACAGGAACAAAATTATGTAGCTATAAACTAAGTTAGTAGACTTTGTTATCTATAAAAGAGTTAGAATCAATGACGATAAATTATGAAAAGAAAGGTCAGAAGCACGATTTTGGTGATATAAACCATTTTATAAGGAAGAAATTGAGTAACACATGAGTGTAAGTGAAATGAGATGACGAATTTTACGCCTAAAGTATGAAAACTGATTGACATCATGTAGGAGTACCCTTGAAGCATTTCTTTATTAAATATGACATATAGGGTAAAGAAAAAATACTGCATGTAATTCCTCGTGGCAATTCAACACAAAAGCCTAGCTGTCAAAATTACTCCCATCAATAGGTTTAACAGAAATAAGATTAAAAACAAATTACTCTGGCAACGCTGTAGCTTTATGCCAAGAACAGGTTGCATGAACTCTGCAGTGTGCCGCAGCTAGCTGTCCCATTAACCCGGTCAGAGGGCTATCGCTAAGAAAAAAAACGGATCAATGAAGAACTTGAACGGGTGTCAAGAACGAACAAAATGAGATAAAAAAAATAGCTCAGTGAGACGAAGTAATGCAGCGGATAATGAATATGCTGGCACGCCGATGTTCGAGTCGCGTTCATGCCAAACTGTTTTCTTTTCAGTTAATGCATCAATTCGCACTAATTTACGCATTCACAATGTGGTATCTTGTGTATTTCTTTCTGTTATTGTTACGTTTATTTAAACATTAAGGCATAACATAAACATATTACAGAGGTAAACGACCACTTTGTTTTGTCCATGACACAAATAAAACCAGCAGAAAATAAATAGTAGATACAATAACATCGTCCGTATCCAATGAAGTACAAAAACACAATAGGTGGGTTACACTGGATAAGATCATCCATTCTGTAACATTATTCCTTTCTGTACTTTTGACGTCCAGCTTACAATCATAGGGCCAGAACGTATTCGTACGAGTAACGTTCACTTCACCTTGCATTTGCAGACACTTCTTCAATCGCTGGATCATACTTTGCTGGACGCTAGACAACACGCCTGGATCCGCCATTGCCGAAGTGACCTCCACTCGTCCCATTAGGTCGCGTACATCGATAGGTGCAGTACTATAAACTTGTTTCTTAAAGTGTCTCCTCAAATTAAAATCTAGTAGATTATGGCCCAGGGAACGTGGAGGCCAGAACATTTGACCTCCACAATCAGTCCATTTCTGTGAAAACACTTTATTTAAATAGTTGCACCCATTCATTCTAAAATGAATTGTGGCAGTGCGCCATCGTGGTGAAAGTAGATTTTCTGATGCAAATTACTGCAAAGAAACGTACAATACAAGGGCACACTCATTTTATCCAGTAATAGGTAGGGGCCTAAAGCACCCTTCTTAGAGTTCTAGCCCACAGATTTATGCGAAAGCGTTCCTGAAAGACATGTTCACGGGTTTGTTCCGACCAATAATGACTGTTGTGGACATTGAAAATGCCTTCAAGAGTGGAGTTAGGTGCATCAGTCAATACCACTAAAATGTTCGTTGTCTTCCACTTGGTACTACAGCCGTTCACAAAACTGTAATCCTCGAATGTAGTCTTCTGTGCCTTTGGTGATGAGTTAACGTGTAATGATACGGATGCAGTTCTTCATGATGCAACACTTAAACAACCGGTTCTGGAGATACCGGCAACTGCCTTGCAACAACATGGGTACTCCGCCAAGCTTACTGGTGAGCGATTTCAAGAATCGCGTCCTCTATTTGTGAATTACGCTTACTCCTTGGACGACCTCTGTCCGTTATTTGTGGATCGACGTTACCAGTTTATTGAAGGCGTTGTTCCAGATGATGAAGAAAAGTCTTGTACATGATATGCATGAATGTTCTGGAATTTTCACTGCTTCTCGCATCTCAGAAAGTGGCAGACTGTGCCTTCTGAAACTCAGTAAAAACGGTGTGTGTCTCCACGTTATGTGCTAGTCTCTTGTTAGTCAATTATTTTATACACCAAATATTATCGATACAAGTCCTTCATGCCCGAAAGACCCTCTATTCTACTTCAATGTTGATTCAGAATTGAGAACTGTGGTGGTTGCATAATCTGCGCTGTCATGCTTGTTTCCTTTTCTAAATATATTTGCAATGAACCCTTCTTTAAACTCGACAGTGCTTTCCTCTCCATTAACACAGTGGTTAACTAATTTAGCGAGATGTTCAAATACCACGTTTTCCCCGGCATTCAACAACTCCATATACAGAGCCACAGTTCTTAGTGCTGTGCCATTTTTAATCTGCTTTACTGTGTCCTCCACTTCTACTGTTATTTCTGTGTCATGTTCGTTGCCTGCAAAGGAGCCTATATCGATCTACTTCAATCAGTCCTTCATAGTATGTCTTCCATCTACCTAAGCTTATGGCCTATGGGTTTATAGTACGTCTGTTACTTGTTCTTAGCTGTTTCATCACCTTTGAACTCCCTAAGCACTTATCAATTTCTTGACATTTAAAGTTCCACATAGCATTTTCTGCCCTAATTACTGCTTTATTTGCCTCTCTCTCAGTGTTACAGACCTACTTCTATTACGTCCTATTTCTCATAAGCCATCTGTTTTAGGCCTCCTTTTTCTCCTCACCTTTACGGCAATATCATGATCTCACCAGTAACTTTTAAATTTGCTCCGAGACTTTCAAAGGCAGCTTCATGAATAGCTCTGACATTTGTCTTATACGTTACCTCCACTGTTGTACCATCAGTCTTATGTAGCTTTCCACTCAGTCTAAGCTTGGAGGATCCTGTAGTGAACTCAAGTCATATTGTGGTTGGTCCAGTTTCTGTCCATTCTCATGACAATTGTTTCAGCACGCAGAAATGTTTTGAAAGGGGAACCAAAGTGCACAGTGATGCAAGAAATGGTCAGATCCACATTGTGCTCCACTGTACACTCTGCAGTTCTCCACCTTTGTACGATTACTTTCTTTCTCTGAAGCATTATAAATCACGGCTTGTAACTTCCTTTAAGCTGTGTCCATGTATATTTATGAATCTCTCTGTGTTCAAAAAAAGCCGTTCCATATCTTAAGACTGTACTGTCCATTTATTTCTAGCAGCCTCACACTGTTGTCATTCACAATATCCTTCCCGAATTTTCCTACAACCTTGCTAGCATCCTGCTTACCCTCTTGTCCATTAAAATCTAAAGGATATAGTTCCTTCCTAATGCTAATGGCACCTAGGAGGTTTGTCAAACCATTTAAGAATTTATTCTTCTCAGCCTCAGCAGCATTATTTGTGGGTGCATATGGTCTAATGATCGGTACGTCGTATCCTTTTAGATTCATATCCACGTGCATCAGATATTCGTTCACACAGTCCCATTTCTTAACGCAGCCTTTCCACTTTATATACCGCGACGCATATCCACTTCTTTGCCCAACACTTTATTCACACCACTGAAAATATAACCATCTATTTCCTCTAATCCTTTATCTTTCTTTTTTGTTTCTGTTAGAGCTATTGAGTTTAGATTGTTCTGCTGGATGTGATACTTCCTTTCCTTAGTTGCGGAAGTGCCAAAATCCATTTACAGTTTTTGTTTGCTGCGTCGAGTGACACTAATTCTAATCTGGTATCGAGACTTTACTCTTGGATTTTTTGCAGACCGAAGTTCTGAGTGATGGGTAGCAGGCCCAAGACGTGTTTTTTCGGACAGAGAAGTTACTGTAATACGTAGCCCTGGTCGATTCCGATAGGCTAACAACTCAAAAAACAGAGGGAGGCGGAACAACTGGACGCTTATTTGTGTGCCCAGTTGTTGAAATCCCCTCCTAACCATCCAGATTGAGGTTCTCGCTGAAGGCGAATGGCGGCTTGGTTCCTTTGAAAGGATACCGATAGTTTTTTCCCTTTACTTCGCCAGTCCGAGCTTGAGCTCCGACTAACGACATCGTCATCGACGAGATGTTAAATGCTAACCTTACTTACTCTTTTTTTTGTGCCTGCTGGAGATTTCAGAAAGTACTGCTGGGCGACGCGACAGCCTGCTGCTAGCTGACAAAGCGATGCCGAAACCGTAGACACACAATCTGTTTCAAAACGTTGTTGAAATCAGCCGAAATATGAATGACCATACTACTTACTTTCAAGCTGCTACCGTGATTGTATTTCATAATTATATTCCTTCTCAAATCTAACTCAGCACGTAGTGCTATATTTTTCAGTGAATAATAATTCTGTAACAGGTAACAGACTGTGCCTGCCATTCAGTGCACGCGAGTCTTCCAGTACGGCATTTCACCAATCTCGGTCGCGCCATTGGTAAGCAACGCTGCCCAGGTTGATGACTCATCACACAAGTATTACTGCAGGAAGAGGAAAAAGTTGACACTTTACTGATAGTCATAGCCGTCCTTAAAAAGTGGATTTCCTGAAGATTTGACGAGCTGCTCGAAAGTGACCTCCTCCTAAAATAGCGTAAAACATCTCAGATTTATTGTATGAGCATAACGTGGAGTCATAGGAGCAAAGACGTACATGGCATAATTTACTACTAAAAATCGTCCATAAAATACTTGAAAATGGCCTAAGGCCGAAATTGCACAACCGTACATGAAATAAAGAGAACGACAGCTGGAAGCATAGCAAAATCTTTCTAAAAATTCATCGCATCTTCAGACCCTGTCGCACTGAAAATTGTAAAACGGTTTCTTTTGCAGGATGTGAACAAGCTCCGTCCAAAATGGTAATTAATAACGAAACAATGAAGCAAGTTAACGAAGTGCATTTGATACATGAATGCGTGGTATCTGTTCCTTCGGACATGTCCAGATGAACAGCAGCCACGCATTCATATAATTGGTTCGTCTCGATGGACATTGAATCCACAATCATCAGTACAGATGCAGATTTCGTTCTACTTCCTGCGGGAATCTAAAATTAGGGAGATGGAGGAATGAATGCGCACCGTGGATATGTGTCGCTAGGTGCGAATGTCAGTAGGCCGGGGAGCTTGCGGAGATTGTTCGAGCATTTGCAGAGGGTAACGCAACTGCCTAGTAAGCAGGAGCTCGCGGGGTCGGATCCTGGTCTGCCACACATTTTCACTCTTCGCTCCTGATGCCGCATGCAGTCCCGATGTAGCTAGTATCATAATTTATTTCCCTTCCCTTTCTTCCTCCTCCACCTTCAATTTACATAATTAAGTTAATTTGTCAGGTTACCTCCCATTCAGAAGCCTGTCGCACGCAGCGACTGTTATTGACTTGTAAATAATAGATTTCAGCTATCAAAAAGCAGGACTGATAGCTGAAAGTAAATTTGTCTTGGGTGTCTGCATTTAGTCTAATCAGTAAACATTCCACCTCGAAAAACTCATCGTCGTCATTCTGCGAATGTATGCCACGCAATGGATTCTTTGCTAACAGGAAGATAGGCAGTCACTAGGCGTCGCATCAAGAGAATAAAGGTCGGAGCAAAATTTAATAGTTATTAGTCTCTCCGTGTTTAGAGAATGCTGCTGTTCCACAGCTGTACAATCATTTAGCGAAAGGCCGCTCCAGTTGCATACATATTCGTAAGTCCTCGGACGGTTTTGGGCTTCACATCTAATTCATATTCAGGTGGATCCGCAAATAAAAAGACATAAATGTTGAATCCGGTCGTGGGCATCAATATATCAACAATGGAGCGGCCTTCCATCAATTAACAATATCTAATTGTCCAAAGAAGCGGGATGTACTGGAGCATTGTAGTGACACTTCTTTGGCCAGCCTGGTGCGAACCTCCGTCTTGACAGCCTCCTAACTTCTCCAGGAGATTTCAGTAGTATGTTCCTTTGACGGTTTGACGCTTTCGAGCATAATCTGTTAGTATCACAATGAAGTAGCGGTTCATTATGGTCACATTCTTTGATGCGTGATGCATATTTATCACACTGACTTTCACGTAGCATACTTAATTACTCCGCAAACCAATAGCCTCTGGGGAAGGCATGGGATGACTTGTTCTTTTATTTATTGGTACACATCCTATGCGGCCCTTGTATTCCCTTTCTGTGCTCACAAGTGAATCAAAATTAATGTATCCTTAGTTTCAATACTTACGCATAAGTTGAGTAGATGCATTGCCAACCCAATTTCAGGAGCAAGTGTAGCAAAGAATGAAGGATAGGAGATAAAGTTATACGTCAGGTCACAACTTTATCATACAATGAGCCATTGCTCGGCATCTGTCATGATAGCAACACTGTCTCCAGCGAGCACGCCCTGTGACACTGCCTCGTCTGTATATAGAATGCGTTATTTAGTTGTAGCAGCATCGTCCGTGTTAGATAGATAGAACGAGTTCCTCCACTTTTAACCCTTGTATTAAATTTTGATGCAAGGGCGTAGTCTGATGGTCATAAGTGTGAGACTGGACAATCGATACGTCCAGAGGTATCCCATGCTTTAAGTGTTATGGATTCATAGCTTGTTAATATTATGTTCATAGATAGCTCTCGTATAAATGCAGGTGAAGTTTGTCCCAAATAAATGATTGTTTCTTTGTGAGCAGTATGAGTCTTTTTTCGCCACATCCACGACGTACCCATTTCACAACTAGTAAACCATCCTACGTTGCACTGAGTAGTATATTAAAATCCACGTAAAACGGCTACCTACATCCTATACGCACTACTACGTCGTGATTATTTTTCTGATTATTCGTGATTTTCGTAAACGATAATGTGTCTGCATTATTAGCTTCACTCAACACGCACGATGTTAATTTCTTCGTTTGGTTCACTAGTAAAGATGAAGAAGATCTTTAAACTACTGTTTTTTGTGAATGTTGAGACAACCTTTGTTCGCCACCACCCTCATATGTTCTTTTTACAGCAAGTAAGCCGGAGTACGTTGCATTGCGTGGAACATTAAAATTTGCGTAGACTGGCTACCTACACGCTGCCTGGATTATTGTTACGCAGTAACCTTTTTCTTAATTATTTGAATCTCTGTCGATGTGCATGTGCCCTTGCTTTGAGTTTCCTCCATCACCCGGTGCGTTCGCCCTTCAATCAGATTGCTCTTAATAGTCCGTATTTGATATTGTTCATCACTCATTAGCTGTTGAGTGCGGGTGTTATTTACACATTACTATCATTCAGTGGTGGTTAGTAATGTTCATCACCCATCATACTTTGTGTATCTATCTTATTTTAGTCCAGTTGGATATTAGGGTATGAGCTGTTATAGTATGATTTAATGCTTCCGCTTTTGTGGCGAATGGATTAAATGTGTTCCAAATCATTGCCGCCAACTCCTTGGCTTTAAGTAAATAAATATCTACCATAAACGAGAAAGGAATGCTCTTTGTTATGTAAATCTATCACCCAAAAGATCAGTTGTCTGCAGAGCTGAGCCTGAGTAGAAATGGAGTAACGAATGGAAAGAGAAATGTGTAATATGATAATAACGTAAGTGGCTTACGAAACCTTGTCTTCTCTGACTTGCTACTGTCAGCGTTATCGTTGTGCTAAGAACTAAAGTAATTCCTATATTGGGTTAGTCCTATATCGTGACGAGCCTTTTACTCAGCGAATGTTACATGTTCGGAAGCTCACTTCCAACCTTTACAAAAGACATTAGAACTACTAGCTTAGAATCAGTGTTCAGGAAGTTTTCTTTAACCTTCACGCGAGCTATATAATAAACAATACAAACAATATTGTCTACCACCTCCTTTTAACATGATCGAATCACATTACTCGATAACGGTTGGGTTTTCGCCTTTTTCGGTGATGGTGAATCTACACTTTCTAGCTCTCGTTTGGCTCTTTTGACTCGCTTTCGTAGTAATAAACAAAGACATGTAAAGAGGCCGTCTGTATCGGCCTGCCACACTTGCAACATTTCCGGTGCTCCCTGGGTTCGGCGGGCTTTTTGAACGAGTCTATATATCTGCAATGCTGAGACTGATAACAGTAATCATTGGGAATGGGAAGAGCAGTGTGTAATATGATCGCTGAACCCAACTGGTAGCGACTTACGTCAAGTTCAAAATACCGCTTTTTGGAGTGTCGCCTCGACTGTGATACACCGATGTTTCAAGCACCAGGACCGCCACTTCCCTTGCTTTCCCGTTCCTTCACAGAGAATCGTTCGCCGTCATTCAGACTTATCTGACCTCATTGGAAGCGTCTGCGACACCTAGCCACTCTGTCATATGATGCTGCATTGTTGGCGCAAACTTTCACCTACTCATGGATTGTTGCACCATTGTTTCCCTACGAATGCTGAAAATAAATTGCCGCGCCTTTATGTTCTGGCTCATCTAGAGGCATGCTTCGGCACCATGACGCGGGGATTTCATTAACCAAACTAGACATGATTGTCTTATTGGAATTGTCGCGATCGTTCTTTAAATAAAAATAGGGCATTTCAGTCTTCGATCGCTATTTTTCATTTTCTTTTTTATAAAGAAACTTACAAATATAATTAAAACATATACATATTCTTTCGAAAATGTGCGTCTCCTCTTCTATGTATTTGGTGGTGGAGAGGATTTCCCTACGTCAGAACGTACACAGCGCCACGCCAAGTCCTCTTCCGCCGCGCCCAATTCACCTCGGCGCCAGTAGGCTGAGGGCCGTTGCGCTGCAGCTGCTTCTTACTGGAGCGTGTTGTTGCATTTAAGAGTAAGCCTGAAACATGTCTTTAAAATCTCATAACTCCTGTGCATAAATAACTTTGCTCATTGAGTAGTATGTCTGGGTTTTTCCATTGATAGGCGTATATTTGTCTCTTCGAGCACGTCGAGATAGACTTTTTGGAGCTCTATGTAGCACCTCCATTTGTTCATTTATATTGCTCACTTCCTGTTTGCTATCCTTTACATGCGCTCCCAAATGCTGTCCGATTGCTATGACTGCAGTGTTTCCTTATCGAATTTTAAAATTCCGCCATGTCTACCCTGTGTAATAACTGTCACATTCAGCACATTTGATCTTGTATACTCCGGAATTGTTGTATTTCATTTGTTTTGTCGTTGCTGGTTTGTCTTAGTCTACGTGCCATATGCCCTTCATTCTAGAACGCCATAGCGATGTTTTTTGGAAAGCATTTAGCAATTCATTCCGACACACACCCTTTGTATGTCAGGTTGACAAACTTCTTAACTTTAATTTTCCTAGAATTATTACTGATACCCGCGGATTTGTTTTTGATCTTGTTAAACATACGTGTAACATCTTGTGTCCTGTAACTGTCAGCTGCTGCTGCTACTTGCTTAATAATACATAGTTCTCTCTGCAACTAATCGTCCTTTAGTGGTAATCTCAGGACTCTGTTGCACTTTAGATGACAGTACGCTCTTTTATGCTGTGCCGGGTGGTGCTATGATGTTGTCGGAACAGGTCTTTCCTATAGACGCCGAAAACATGCCTACTCCTTCCTTTCTGACGGTCAAATCTAAGTAGTTAATCGCCCGATGGTTCTCCATTTCTAGCGTGAATTAAGTTTTTGGATGCTGCTTGTTTAAAACTTGTCATTAACTTTTTTCTTTTCAATAATAAAATAGTGTCAACATACTGTCTGCTATAAATTAACTTCTCCTTAAATTCTGGAAAGAGCTGAAAAACTTTCTCAAAGTCATTCATAAAAATTTCAGCTAAAATTCCCGATGCTGTTTTCCATAGCTAAACGTTGATCTTGAATAAAAACCTTGTCGTTAAAGACGAAACTATTAAAACTGAATGTGAACTCTAGCATATCCACGAGTTCGACGATTTCACCCATGCTCATTGACCTATTTTTTAACAGGTTTTTCCTTATAATTTGCAAAGTTTCTGCAATTGGTAATTAGTTTCACGACGTTCAACGAGGCTAGGACGGCGTCCTCTGGAACTGCCATGTCCTTCACTTAGTTCGCGAAACACACTATTTGTTTACGTTGTAAACTTGCTGGTATTTATATGCAGATTTTAACTTATGGTACAAAGTCTTATTCAAGAGCTCATTAACACGCATTGGTTTGTTCTCCTTGTGTAACTTTATCTGCGCTCTCGCTTCAGGTGTTCTTGGATTCATCTTTACTAATCTAGCTTTTTCATTTGCAGAGAATAAAAATTGTATTGCTTCTACATTTGCCTTTAACTCTATGTGAAAGTTCTTTGTTAGATCTTTTTTGATTTCTTCAATTCCACTTTTTTCTTGAAAAAACTGCATTGTCGTATCTACATAAACTTTTTCGTAAATCACAACAGAGGTACTGCACTTTCTGACTTAATCACGTTTGAGTTGTTAGGATCCAGTTTTAAGTTAATTTCTTTCACTAACCTCAGCTCACTATATTTACCGCTACCTAATGTTTTCTGGCATTCAATTAACTCTTTGGCTTTGATGGCGATACATGTCTGCTGGAATTTAGGTAACTTAGCGTCCCTACATGCTACCTTCACTTCTGTGATTATTCTCTTGATGTCTCGATCTCGCAAGTTCGTTCGCGGATTATGCTGAAGCCCCTTGCCCAAAAGCTTATGCTCTTCAATAGAAAATATTTTATGTTAACGGTTCCGTCATAAAATTGACATTTCATTGTGTATCTGGACTGCAGACATGCACTTGCAAATATGTTTGTTTTCGAGATAATTAAAATTTCATTGCTACCCCTCTTAGCTAACGCGTCAAGATGCCGCTTGGAGTTTTTCTGTTCATTTTGCTTTTGTTGCGCATTCAAACGTTGGACAGCATACTAAGCCTTACAGCTTGTAGAGGTAGAATAAAAGAAAAACAAGAACCTAGAAGCGCGCTAGATTTTCACGAGAACCCAGTGAGGTGGTGCAGTGTTCAAAACAATGGAACTGCATACAGGAGGAGTGATATCCAAATCTCCGTCCAGACACCTATGAAAGGTTTCCCGTAGTTTCATAAAACAGCTTCCTTTAAAAATAGGACACGGCCGTTTTCCTTCCCCATCCTCGTCCAGCCCAAAGTTGTGGTCTGTCCCTGATCATTTAATCGTCGACGAAACATTAAACTTAAGTCTTCCTTCTTTTACTTTACGTTACTGGCCCCATATTGAAGGGTCTCTGCATGAGCCTTTTCATGATTTTACCACACACAGCTTCATTTGTTTGCTTCTGGCACCTCAATTGTTGATGCAAATGGTCTATTACCCTAAACGTAAATAAGACAAGGGAAAAGACTGAGCAGCTGAGTGTGTTTGTGGTGGCCACAGGATAGTTTATACTAGTTTTAACATTTTATTAGGTTATTGGTACTTGTCAGAGCCCCACACGCATGTTTGATACATTTGTCATACTTCAATGTATCTTTTCTTCCTCTTGTCCGATCAGTTGAATTTGAGTGTAAGGATTTCAGTGTGTACATCTGTGGGAGTGTAGTAGTCTGCCACTGTCAGGACAGCCAACTATAGGAAACACGTACCAGGTAGCAAAGAGGTTTCGGTTTCCTTGGACGAACCTTTCGTAATAGGTTTGCATCACAATAGGGGATCCTATGGCCACTTCCGTAGGTACGGGGAGCGGCTTTGGTTGGAGAGGGAATGATCGTGGAGTGTTCCGTGGGACGCGAGAGGGGTTTAACCTACCGGCAGTAAGTGTGCCTTTTCGATGAGAAGTTAATGTTGTTTTATGCAAGTTTTTCGAAGTTAGTCAAAGTAAATGACTCCTTTCATCTTTCATAGCTTATTATCGTGTGTGTGACAAATTTTACTTGGTAATTCACGAGTGGTAAATGCGTCGGCTTTGATCCGTGACGTAAGGCAGTGGTGAGTGGGATCAGGACGGCACGGACTTTAGTTTGAGTGTGGCGTGTTTGTAGGTGTCATTGTGTTGCGATTCGTGCTGCCCTCTGGTAGTGTGTTTAGGGGTTTCGTGTTGGGTGGTGGAATAGGTTGTTTGGTCTTACTGATTATACTAGCTGGTTCGCGTTTTGGCTGTGTTTCGAGCGGAATTGGTTTGTGATTTAACGTTTAGTGGTTTTGTGTGAAATTTATTGTAGTGCTGTTCGCTGTAGGTCGTATGTTAATGTGAGTCAATGAATTTGTTGTTGGTCTTGGTACGTATGGATATGACCAATAAAACAGTGAGCGGTCCATGCTATCATGGGAGGGACTCAGTGCTGACCAAATTTCTACAGCTTTTTGGGGTCATTGCGGGGGTGGTAAAGTGTGCTGTCTGTCGGAAGAAAATGACATTGGCAAGAGTTCCGGCGTCTCTGACCAGGGACGGTTGTATGTGGCGGTGTCGTAGGGATAACCTGTGGCGCTCCATACGTCGCGGTTCCTGGTTCGAGAAGTCTAGGTTGGGCATGCGCGAGAGTGTGTTGTTGACGTATTACTTTTGTTATAGATCCTCTCGAAGATTTTGCGCGCATGAGACTGGCGTGAGTGAGAGGAGTGTGCTTGACTGGTTTTCGTTTTCCTGTGAAGTATGTTCCAAGTTTTGTAAGTACGTGGGTAATTTGGGTGCGCCTCGGGTTTTGGTGGAGGTGGACCAGTCGCAATTTGGGAAAAGTATGGCAGGGGTAAGTCTGTGGTTGGTCTCTGGGTATGGGGCGGCTGTTGTACGGGAGGGGAGGGGGGGGGGGGGACGTGGCGGGTGTTCCGAATGTGTTTTCTGGGTTGTGGAGGGGCGGTCTAAGACAGAATTTGTGGGGGTAACTGATGAGTTTATAGAACCGGGTTCCACTGTAGTTTCAGATGCTTTTTCTTCTTATAGGGGGTTGGGTGAGAGGGGGTACACTCATTTAGTTGTTAACCATAGTTTAGAGTTTAAAAATTGAGATGGGGGCTTTTCACGAATACTATAGAGGGGATGTGGGGACCGCTAAGTTCAGTTCTTGGGAGGAGGAAGAGGCGCTCTTCCAGACTTCAGCCTCATTTAGATTAGTACTGTTCGCAGAAGAGCGTCCCTGAGGGCTATAGTTTTCTTTCGGGTTTCTATAATGGCTATTAGTAAGATGTACAGACCGAAGGTGGGTGGTAGTTCATTTGTTGGTACTGTTTGTAAGGGGGGGGGGGGGGGAGGAGTGTGTTTGTTTGTGATTTAGTTGTGGAGGATATATTTTGTTGCAGTTTTTGTTGAGTTGTATTGTGTGATTGAGATTATTTTGCGTTTGGTTTTTGTTTATGGGTATTTTATTTTGGGCTGAAGGGGAGGTTGGGTTTGGGGGAGGGGGTGTGGGTGGATTGGGTCTTTCTTTCGGTTACGTATTTTTACGTTGGTTTGTTGTGCCTTTGTGAGATTGTGATGGCCGACCCAGGTTGCGGCGCCGCAATCTTGTTGTAACTATATATAACTATATATAGTTTAACTATATATAGTTAAAGGCTACCCAGCCATTGACCTTCGTCTGTGCAAATGCGCACAGACTGCCGCAACTCTTACGGGAATCGCCAAAGCGTGCGCGAGTAATGAGTGGGTGGGCAAATGTCTATAAGGTACAATACATATGTAGAATTGTGGACAGTTGGGAATGTGAGTCTCACGGGAAGCGTGCAAGGGATAAGTCCCTGCAGTCGCGCTATTCATCTGTGTCCTCGGTGGCTCAGATGGATGCCGGCACGGTAGCTCAGCGTGTTCGGTCAGAGAGCTGGTTGGTCTCTGTTATTAAAAAACAACTGCGTGGAAGGATCAATAAACGAACTTGAACGGGTCATGTGACGTCCGCAACGACCAAACACAACGATCAACAACGAACAAAATAAAAAAAGGGATAGGGTCTTTGATTAGTAATAAAAACGTTATTGGTACCGGGTTCGAAACCTGCCACCACTAAAAAAAAAGAAAAGATGCATAGAGCGTCTGCCATGTAAGCAGGAGATCCCGGGTTCGAGTCCCGGTCAGGGCACACATTTTCAGCTGTCCACATCGAGGTATATCAACACCACCTGTCGGCAGCTGAGGGATCCAGTTACTCATCATTTACTCAGCATATTAGATAATTACGCCGGTGAAAAGTGCAGTCATTAGGTTTACTATTTTGCCATTGGTTATTGATTAAATGCGTGGACTGACGCGGGAGAATGTTGTTTTGCTATTGGCTGTTGAGTAAACTGACCAATGGTAAAGCAATATTCGTCGCGCTCTTTTCTCAGCTGGTAGAGAAAACTTAGTGTTCTAGAGAAGAGTGGGAGTCTAGCCATGAAATAGTTCGGACGTGTGTAGTAGTAGTTCCGATGGAAACTATAAGTTGCCCGATCTAGCAGTGTTTCATACATCAAAAGTGTTGGAAAGTGATGGCATAATTATTCCAATGTGTGTGTAGAAATTTCGGAATTTTTAAGCGAATTTTGTGACGAGAAGAGACTTATATTCCGTGTGGCGTATTGAGCAGGTCGGTGGTTAGAAACTGTGACTGCATTTGGTACCGACAGACTTAATATTTGGCGAGCGTTCTCAATTAAAAACAATTAGTATTTTTGTAGCTATTACGTTTTCGGGAAATGCAACACCATAAAGTTGCTAACGTGAGTGAAAGGGATTGTGAGTGCCTGTGTTAAGACTAGCACGGGCTTGGCAGTGATACTTGTTCACCTAAGTTTCAGAATATATTGACTGAGGTCAAAATTTCCAAGCTTTCATTTCGTGTTTCTCCCGAAACATAGATTAGTGACTTTAATTGCAGCCTGGTTCACGTCGAAGTACAGTAGGTTTCACTCGGCTTTCCTACTAATGATCTGCTGAGACAATGTTCACAGCTAGGTGCTGGTTCGTCGTAAAGGGACGGAAAGAACCGCGTCGCCGCAGTTTCATTCCCAAAACAGAACAAAATTGGCGCGAGCCAGAGGACATGCCGATACCATTAGATGCCTCTCTCTGATGACCCGGTGATTTTCTAGAACCAGTTTCTTTACTTCTTCCACACTGTCAGTAATTGATGTGCTCTGACGACCAGGGTGGTGATCGTCTTCAACATTTTCTCGAGCCTCTTTGAAATGTGCAAACCAGACCTAAACTTTTGTCTTACTCATAGCAGATTCGCCGAAAACCAGTCAACATTTCGAATTCGCAAATGCACTTTTCTCCATTTTTCAAGCAAAATCTACTGTAAATTCTTTGATCCGCATCTTTCAAAATTAAAAATGAAGAACATCTAGATAAATTTTGAAAATCGCATGTATAAAACCTGCGAAATTAGTCCCGTTACTTTGCGATCACACCACGTCTGCGTTGCAAAGTGAATACTGTTTTAGGTTATTGGACTACCAACGCAAGCAGTATCCTGTTATAAACAAATTCAATTCCGTAAGGCTTTAAAGATGAATAAGAAATTAGCTCAGTAGCTTACACTTCCATTAAATCTTACAGCTAATAAAAGGCAGGCGTAGATTGTATTGCTGAACATCAACCAATGTGAAAATAATTTGTAAGATCGTATTAGAATTTGGAATCCTGAACATAACAGCAGTATGCTGTGGAACTTGAAATGACACCGTAGAAAATCTGCAATCAGCGACAAAACGCTTTCACAACTGAAAACTTGTATACAAAGCGCGGGATATTTGATACTATAAATGAAGGAAAATGGCGTGAAGTACTTAATCATCTCTACTTTTTGAAGTCATTAGTAGATAAAGAGGGTATCTTCTATCATATGTGCACCAAGTAGCAACAGACAAAAGCTGCAAGAAAACATACGAAAGTATTCGATAAATGACTGAGGAAAGTAGAAATTAGTAACATAAAATGCAATTAAATATTCTGTATTGAGGAAGCAAAAGACAAATCACTTAGCTTTCAGAATATATAGGGAGCATAAGTCGAGAATTTTAGTAATCACACACATTCAAATTTTTATGTATAACTCCTAGCAAAACAAAGAATGACCTAAATTGTAGGAGAAAATGACGAAATTGAATGCATAACGCGTCGCAGTAAATGAGCAGAACATGATCCTACAGACTCAAGCTCACGAAAAACACACACTCTGAACTTTCGTAACACCTCGTGCCTAAATATCAGCTGGCTTTCACATTTCATCAAAAGTTTATCAGGCGAAATTAGTGAAAATGAATCGTGCGATACAAGTACCACACGAATGAACTGATTGCAACGCCCTGCCTATTAGTAAATTACTAAGAATAAATGGATCCTTATCACATGATCCCCTGAATGCTGCAGGTCACAAGAGGCCTGCGCCTACGCATCTCACATTCCCTGGAACCAAGTGTGTAAGTAGGCTGTCTAGGTTGGTAACGCCACGTAGCGCTTTGTATGAAAATCACTGGCTGTGCTGTGTGCAATCTGTGGCTAGTTTGCATTGTTGTCTGCCATTGTAGTGTTAGGCAGTTCGATGTTAACAGCGCGTAGCGTTGCGCAGTTGGAGGTGAGCCGCCAGCAGTGGTGGATGTGGGGAGTGAGGTGGCGCAGTTTTTGACACAGTAAATTTGTAAGACTGGATGCCATGAAGGTCAGATTGCGTTCCGCTAAAAAAAAATATTGTATGTCAGTTTAGTGTTGATCAGAGTAAGTAAAGAGAGTAATGTCTGAGAACGTTCAGTTTTGCTCAGCTGTTTGAAAAGCAAATAACGTAAGAGGTTTATCAGCACAGTAATTCAATAAATTTTCTAAGGGGACGTTTCAAGGGTCTTTCAAACATACACGAGCGAGCGCCAACTAACAGACTGAGTGGTTGGGAGAGCAGCGCGCTCGGGTGCGTAAACCACCACAGGTATTACGAACTGTGGAATGTCTGCGATTATGGTTTCACGAAGTCCGCTATCTTCGGCACTCCAGGTATAGACATCTCCTTCACCGACACAAAGCACCGTCCTCGTCACAGCGGAATTCCCAGCCACGCGGCTGGACCATGCGCTCGGGCTACCCCTCTCGTCTGGCTAACGTTCGCCACCACTTGTTTGCTGCCGGGCCCCGGCTGGCTGATCAGCCCGTGCGCCAAGGCCAACTTAGTATATTTTCAGGGCGACACAATTCGCCCGTTACCTCACAATACTGAACTCCTTTCTAAGCAGCTGACAGCTGCTATATTGGGTAATAAAGATCATTATTCCCTCTAGAGCTGTAGGTATGGACCTCACTGTTGTTCTGAAACTGTAATGGATTATTTATCACGAATTTTATTAGAAAATATATGTATTGTGACAGTGCAGTTAAAATGCCTAACTGCACGAATTGGTACCCACATGACGTACGTGGGTGTAATTCATATACTTTTACTGCACGCTTTTGTATAAGCAATACTTCCTTTCTTACTGGTTAGGAATCCCCGTAAATTGTTCCATTAGATGCTGAGTGGAAATCCGCAAAATATAATCGAGTTTAATTCTTTTGTTTCCAAGATTAGGAATTATACAAAGAGCAAAACTAGCTGAACATAATTGTTTGAGAAGCTTAGTAATATACTTGAAGTTTTCATTAATATGTACACCAAAAATTTGTAGTATTGTACCCAGTTTGTCAGCTGTTTTTGACCTGCTGCACCAGTTGCTGGTATGACACTATTTCTTGTACAGAACTGAAAACTGTGGCTTTTCAAAATGTTGAGTCAGTTTTCTGACAACAACATAGTTGCCTAGAAACAATACGTAGTCTCTTCTGTTGCTTTCTCTCTAATGGGGTTTATTAAAGCCTTAGTATCGGCTGCAAAAGGAACTATTTCTGTTTGTTGATTAAGTGGAACGAAAATCGTATATACAGGCTGAATCACCTAAAACTTGCGCAGCAAATATTGCGGAGATGGAAAGGGCTTTGATGTGTGGTTTTCACAGTAAATTGATTGGTCGTAAGAGGCTCTTCTTGTGCGAACATACGATTTTTAAATAGAACAATGCCTATTGACGCTAGGACTGAAAATAGGATAAATTAGAATGTCAGTGGTGTGTGTTGGGGAGTTTAGCGAGTCGTTTATTGGCTATCGTGTTTTGAAAAGTACCCACACTTGTACAATACCTGTGGTAGAACACACTAAAGAACAAGGACCTACACTAGTTATGTGGATTCTGACCAATAACGAGACAACTGACCATCAAGGATTGTGTTCAAAACGACCACCAGCAGCGACAATACACGCAGCCAGTCTGGTATGGAACGACTGCTGTACACGTGATAGCACTTCAGCGTAGATGCCCGAGCAGGTCGCAGTAATATGTAGTTCTGCATCATCGAGTGCAGCTGGTATGCCATTGTAGACAGCGTCTGTCAGCTTTCCCCGTGGGGAAAAAGTATACAGGCATCAAATCCAGAGAACAGGTTGGCCAGGATACAGGTCCTCTGCGTCCAATCCAACGATTTGGAAACAGCTTGTGAAATTCTGTAGTACTTCATGCACTATGGACTGGACAGCCATCATGTCGGTATCACAGGTTCCTCCTAGTATACAGACGGACGTTTTCTAGCACCCGTGGAAGATTGTCGCTTAGAAGGCTGTGATACTTGCGCGCGTTCAGTGTTTCATTTATGAAGAACGGTCAACGACCTGATGATTCACTATCCCACACCACACGTTCACATTCCATGAACACTGATGCTCCAACTGACGAAGCCAACTGGGTTTGTCAACAGACCGATAGTGAAACTTCATAGCAAATTAAAACTGTTCTGGACCGAGACTCGAACTCGGGACACGGCACACAGTTTTAATCAGCCAGGAAGTTTCCTATCAGCGCACATTCCGCTGTAGAGTGAAAATCTCATTCTGGAGACCAATAGTGCGTGTTTCGGCGATTTAGCTGGCCATGATTGGTAAATGTGACTTCATTAGTAAACAACATACATTATGCATCTGCGGTAACCTGTCTTGCCCATGTACAGAAGTTATCACGATTCTCATAATCGTTACCATGCAGGTCTTGAAGGAGGAAGATTTGATACGGAGGGAACATATGTTGATTCAGAATGTGTAGGACCATTACCTGCCTCATGTCACTTCCTCGTGCGATTGCGCAGAAGCTAATGTGCGGACGAACTGCAACGGCAGCAGAAACATTAATTTCCCCCTCTTCTACCGTCACTTGTTTCCTTCTGTTACGTGGTCTAGTTGTTACTCTACGGCTTTCACGTAACTGATTAGAGGACGATAAACAACTGCCAAGATGGTTGACGTCTATTGGGATATCTTGCCGCATACGTCGTACGATAACGAATTGTAATCTTTCTACATGCACCATGAGCATGTTAGCTTTTTACGCATTGGTAAATACCATCGTCCATTTACGACCTACAGCTTGGACTGCCACACACTGCGATGCACTCAAGGAACACAAAAGTACACTGTAATAATACATAATAATATCGTGCCCAGTAACTACGCACGCTGAATGGCACAAACAAGCGTTGGCGTCACAACTTTAAAAAATGCGATATCTCGTAAACATCTCGCACGAGACTTATGCAACAAACCCCACTGGCATTCTAATTTACCCTACTTCCAGTTTGCTAAAGTCTGCAGGCATTGTTCCATTTAAAAAAAGTATATGGTTTCTATGCATTATTACAGTCTGTTCATTATCTAACAATACGAGTCCCTGACTACCAACCCATTCTGTGAAAACCGAATGCCAGCCTGTGGCCGAGCGGTTCTAGAAGCTTCAGTCTGGAACAGCGGGACCACTGCGATCGCTGGTTCGAATCCTGCCTCGGGCATGGATGTGTGTGATGTCCTTAGGTTAGTTAGGGTTGAAGTAGTTTTAAGTTCTAGGGGACTGATCACCTCTGATGTTGAGTTCCATAGGGCTCAGAGCCATTTGAACCATTTTGTGATAACCGAACGTCAACAGCACTTTCCATTTCAGCAATATTTGCTGTTCAAATTTTAGGTGTATATGTAATAGAAGTGGACCGAAAATTCAGCCCTGTGGGACTCCCTTTGTGATTTCTCCCCAGTCACTAAAATCTGCTATTCTTTCAATATTCTAGAATGTGATTTTCACTTCGCAGCGGAGTTTCCGCTGATATTAAACTTCCTGGCAGATTAAAACTTTGTGCCGGGCCGAGAGTCGAACTCGAGTTCTTTGCCTTTCCCAGGCAAGTGTTCCACTGCCTGAGCTACGCAAGCACGACCCCCGATCCTCCCTTCACAACTTCAGTTCTGCAGTACGTCGTCTCCTACTTTCCAGGCTTCACAGAAGCTTGCAGAACTAGCACTTCTGGAAGAAAGGATATTGCGGAGACATGGCCTAGCCCGCGAAAGGCAAAGATCCAGAGTTCGTCTCGGTCCGGCACATAGTTTTCAGCTGGCAGGAAGTTTCTTTCAATATCGTTTGAATTATTAGGCACGCCATTATTGTATTATATTTAAGTATGCTCCAAACTAGCTGTGTGTAAAGCCAATGATTCCATAAAAGTATGTGGGTGCTGTGTCCGCAGGAGTGAGACTAGTGAGCGGAAGCGATGTTTCATACTGTTGCACAACTGTTCGCCTCCGCTTAGCCATTCAGCGATATCCCCAGCGGTGCGCTCGTGCTCAGCTGCGCGATGACCGGCGAGCTCTGGCAGGCGATAACGAGCCGCCGATGTCACTGAAGGCCGGCCGCGGCGAGGATTTCCCAGTCGCGCAGCGGGCGCCGGCGCGGCAGCATGGAGCAGCAGAAGCAGCGGAAGCAGCGGCAAGCGCCCAGGGGCTCCCGGCGTCTCCAGTACGCCGCAGCCTTCTCCGGTAGGTGGCACTGCCTTATATGCTGTCTCATTTCGTTTCGTCATTCATGTTAGATGCGCATTATTTGTGAATTGTATTTGGCACACGCAAACTTCTTGACGCTGACACCTTCTATTCACCTCTACGTCTCGTAAATACTAGAGACCACTGTAAAATGGATGGCAGAGAGTAAGCGAAATGTGTGTTAAATCTTCCCCTCGTTTCATCTACGAACGGAAGTGGAACAACGGTTGCTTTTACGCTAACGTGTTATCGTTTTTGCAGTAAATGTGATTCAAGAGTGCTTGAAATGTGCGCTTTTTTTTTGGCTCGTACTTGGTTGTCAAAACATTTGCATCTGTACCTCTTTCCATCCAATCACATCCGTCTGTACCCAGGCATTTTTCGATTGCCTGTGTATATCTTTCCCACGTTGGAAACAATGCGTCTGTTACCCCACGTGTACGTACAAGGATGTCTGTATCACAGAAGTAAAATATTAGAGTAGGTTTCGAGCAAAAATTTAGCGAGTGAGGTGAAGACGGCAGTTCAAATCATAGTCTAGTAGGCCGAGATTAGTTTCTCTATGATTGGTTTAAATCACTTAAGGTGATGGGATGGTTCCTATGAAACAGCGCCGGTCGCTGTGACAGCGGTTCTAAGCGCTACAGTCTGGAACCGCAGGACTGCTACAGTCGCAGGTTCGAATCCTGCCTCCGGCATGGATGTGTGTGATGTCCTGAGGTTAGTTAGGTTTAAGTAGTTCTAAGTTCTAGGGGACTGATGACCTCAGATGTTAAGTCCCACAGTGCTCAGAGCCATTTATGAAACAGCACGGATGATTACCGTACCCATCGCGACATTGTTCTCCGTCTCTAACGACCTCCTCGCAAAACAGTTTCTCTTTACTTCCTGCGCAAAAATTAACCAGTCGTCGCGAAGAATGATTTCGGACATCGCTAATATTTAGATGTTCGAAACCAAGCAAAAATGAGTTATCAAAGATCACATCATTCTTGATTAAGTTATCGTGATAACACTGCGTGATAACATAAACTAGATACGGTGTCACGTCACCATACGGAAGACTTTTTCCTGCAACTGCATCTGGTAATCGCATTTGAAGCTACTCATCCAGTTACACTGACAAAGATACAAAATAGAGCCGACGGAATTTGTTCTTCAGTGACACTGTAATATCGAAGCATGTCTCCTTATTAAGCCAATTCATTTCTAACTCGCAGTTATCATGCAAAAGTGGTGACAATGACGAATGAATTACATTACCCTTGCTTACAGACAGTGATCCATTATCATATCGTGGCAGATTTTTGGTTGACCATTGTTTCAGGTGTGACAAGCTTATTTTATAGCGTTTTCCTACAGCCACTCAGACCAATACAGAGTGAAGAGTGATCATAACTCTGCAAATAGCGAAATGAAAATTTGTGTCGCATTGGGACTCGAACCAAGATTCCCTGCTTCCACCAACATTCACCATAACCATCACAGTTCCCAGTTCGAACCAAACATTCCTATCAATAACATTTTCCCACTAACATTCTTAAGAATCAGCCTGACCTTCTCCATTTCGTAACTGCGCCATCAGACTAATTATCTGATCAGAAGTATCCGGACACACCTATGCATTGTAGAATTGAGCACTGGTTGTCACTAGAGGCGAGACCCAGCAGTATAAAAGGGGTCACGGAGTACGTGTTGTCAGTAGAAAAGCAGTGACAGTAGAACGGGTCAGTTTTAAGAGCTAGGTGACTTCGAACGTGGCTTGTTAGCACACTGGACTCGCATTCGGGAGGACGACGGTTCAATCCCGTCTCCAGCCATCCTGATTTAGGTTCTCCGTGATTTCCCTAAATCGTTTCAGGCAAATGCCGGGATGGTTCCTTTGAAAGGGCACGGCCGATTTCCTTCCCAATCCTTCCCTAACCTGAGCTTGCGCTCCGTCTCTAATAACCTCGTTGTCGACGGGACGTTAAACACTAACCACCACCAACACCCTCACCACCATCCCCCCCCCCCCCCACCACCACCACCACCACCACCACCACCACCACCACCACCACCACCACCACATCGAACGTGGCTGAGTTGTGTGATATCATTTGAGTAACATTCATCAGGGACATTTCAACCATTTCGACGTCGACTGTCGAAGTGGAAACACGAAGGAGTAACCATAGCTAAACGAACACCCCGCAGACCTCATGTACTGATGGACACGGACCATTGTTCCTTGCGAAGGATGGTTAAAAAAAAACAAAAAAAAACAGTAAAATCAGTGGAAGGAATCAGTCGTGAGCTCCAAAGTGTTAATAGCAATCCAGCTAGCACAATGACTATTCGTTAATAGTATACAATGTTCCAGTAGCTCCTCACATACTGAGGACATATGAAACGGTTTCCAGTATGATTATAGGTGCACGACGGGAATCAAGAGACTTTGACCGCGGATTAGTAGTTGGAGCTGGGACATTCCTTTCCGGAAATCGTTAGGAAATTCAGTGTTCAGAGATCCACAATGTCAAGAGTGTGCCGACATACTACACTTCAGGCATTACTTATCACCACGGACAACGGCATGGACGACGGCATTCAATTAACGACCGAGAGCAGCGTCGTTTGCTTAGTTGTCAGTGCTAACAGACAAGTAGAGGTGCGTGAAACAATGACAGAAATCAATGTGGGACGAATGTAGCTGTTAGGACAGTGCGGCGAAATTTGGCGCCAATGGGCTGAAGGCCGGTTCCCACAAGAGCGCGGCAGAGCGTCGTGCGGCAACGGCAGCGGCAAGCGTTTACCGCCTTGACGCGGCGGCTCGCGGAATTGGCGTTCCCATCTGGAAGCGGCAGACGCTAGCGGTAGCCAATGACGGACAGCCACTGACGTACGGGGTGGGACCCACTGAAAAGCCCGGTGCGTTTAACTATATTTTATACCTACATGAAGGAAAGACGAAGTTGGGTGAAGACATACCAATTTTTCATTTTCTGTACAATGTACTTTCAGATATTTCACTATTCCTGTTTTCCCATTACAACACATTTCATGAGTACCGTTCATGATTATTTACTATCTCCTAACACATTGAAACAATGTACAATAAAAGGGATTATTCATATACACTCTTGGAAATTGAAATAAGAACACCGTGAATTCATTGTCCCAGGAAGGGGAAACTTTGACACATTCCTGGGGTCAGATGCATCACATGATCACACTGACAGAACCACAGGCACATAGACACAGGCAACAGAGCATGCACAATGTCGGCACTAGTACAGTGTATATCCACCTTTCGAAGCAATGCAGGCTGCTATTCTCCCATGGAGACGATCGTAGAGATGCTGGATGTAGTCCTGTGAAACGGCTTGCCATGCCATTTCCACCTGGCGCCTCAGTTGGACCAGCGTTCGTGCTGGACGTGCAGACCGCGTGAGACGACGCTTCATCCAGTCCCAAACATGCTCAATGGGGGACAGATCCGGAGATCTTGCTGGCCAGGGTAGTTGACATACACCTTCTAGAGCACGTTGGGTGGCACGGTATACATGCGGACGTGCATTGTCCTGTTGGAACAGCAAGTTCCTTTGCCGGTCTAGGAATGGTAGAACGATGGGTTCGATGACGGTTTGGATGTACCGTGCACTATTCAGTGTCCCCTCGACGATCACCAGAGGTGTACGGCCAGTGTAGGAGATCGCTCCCCACACCATGATGCCGGGTGTTGGCCCTGTGTGCCTCGGTCGATTGCAGTCCTGATTGTGGCGCTCACCTGCACGGCGCCAAACACGCATACGACCATCATTGGCACCAAGGCAGAAGCGACTCTCATCGCTGAAGACGACACGTCTCCATTCGTCCCTCCATTCACGCCTGTCGCGACACCACTGGAGGCGGGCTGTACGATGTTGGGGCGTGAGCGGAAGACGGCCTAACGGTGTGCGGGACCGTAGCCCAGCTTCATGGAGACGGTTGCGAATGGTCCTCGCCGATCCCCCAGGAGCAACAGTGTCCCTAATTTGCTAGGAAGTGGCGGTGCGGTCCCCTACGGCACTGCGTAGGATCCTACGGTCTTGGCGTGCATCCGTGCGTCGCTGCGGTCCGGTCCCAGGTCGACGGGCACGTGCACCTTCCGCCGACAACTGGCGACAACATCGATGTACTGTGGAGACCTCACGCCCCACGTGTTGAGCAATTCGGCGGTACGTCCACCCGGCCTTCCGCATGCCCACTATACGCCCTCGCTCAAAGTCCGTCAACTGCACATACGGTTCACGTCCACGCTGTCGCGGCATGCTACCAGTGTTAAAGACTGCGATGGAGCTCCGTATGCCACGGCAAACTGGCTGACACTGACGGCGGCGGTGCACAAATGCTGCGCAGCTAGCGCCATTCGACGGCCAACACCGCGGTTCCTGGTGTGTCCGCTGTGCCGTGCGTGTGATCATTGCTTGTACAGCCCTCTCGCAGTGTCCGGAGCAAGTATGGTGGGTCTGACACACCGGTGTCAATGTGTTCTTTTTTCCATTTCCAGGAGTGTAGTTAAGGCAGACAAAAATTTAAAATGTGATACGGTAGCAGGTACACGAAAACAGTAAGAACACGATGGCTAGGAGGAAGGGATGAAAGTGGAATGCACCTGATAGAATTTCCCACAGAGCGTAATGTAATCATCGCCAGCGCCTTGCTTAAGAATCACGACAGAATAATATCCATTTGGAACAGTTTTCGAAACCAGATTTTAAATTGTAAGACTTTTGGCGGTGCAGACGCAAATATACAATAATTTATTGTTTATGAGCTGCAGTTTACAATTAAAGAGACAATAAACGGTATCAAATTAAGGAGGTGGAACCTGAATAAGTCAAGAGCCAAAGTTTTTCAATAATCTTTAAGTTACCGTAATGCAACAACTGGCTGAAACAGAGGAAGGAATCCGCTAGAATAGGAATGGATATCTTTGAGAGAAGTGGTGAATGCAGCAGAGTATGTGAACGGGAAAAAGGTACAGTAGAAATCGATAGATAAAACGTGATATATTAAACATGACAAGAGGGAAAAATATAAAAATGCAGCAAATAAAGTAGGCCATGGGAAATAGAAATGTTTAAACATGATGTTGACAGAAAGTCCAAAATCGCAATGAAAATGAGAATGAAAACGTGATAGAAGAAAGAAAACTTAGCTCAAAGGAGAAGCAATTCTCAAGAACTCACTTGGCAAGCCACGACTATGCAAATAACAGAAGGCTACAAAGTGGAAGGAATATGTAGAGAGGAAAGGGGGGACGGGTTGTACAAAGTAACATAAGCACAATGTTAGATTCCTGTGAAATGTCTGAACACGCAAGGAAATACTGATCCTACCACTTAGCTAAGTAGACCGACTGAAGACCTGTGAAACTGTTTATAGCATTTGCGTGTTTAGAGAAAGGTTTTGACAATCTTAATTAAAACATTCTTTGAAGCTCTGGAGATGTCATCGATAAAACACGGGACACAAGATTATCTACAACTTGTACAGAAACCAAACTGCATTTCTAAGACTTCAATGACTTGAAAGGGAAACAGTAATTGAGAAGGCAGAAGTAGAGAAGATATAAAATGAAGACTGTCAATAGCAAGAAAAGCGTACTGAAAAAGAAAATTTGTTCACATCGAATATAAATTGCAGTGGTTAGTTACTATTTTACAAAGGTTTTTGTGTGGAGTGCAGCCTTGTAAGTGAAACGTGGAAGGTGAACAGTTCTCTCAAGAAGACAATGGACGCTTTCAAAACGCGGTGATCAATAAGAATGCTGAAGATTAGATACGAGGATCGTGTAACTAAAGAAGAGGTGCGGAATTCAATAGAGGAGGAAGAGGAAATTACGGCACAACTTTGACTACAAGAGGGGTTGGTTGATAGGACGTATTATGAGGCGTCAAAGAGTGAGGACAAAGGGGCTGGGTGATAGTATTCTGATAATAATCATATGTCGAAATACTATTCTACTATTTTATCTATTAATGTAAGCCGTGAATTTACTCTTCCATGCACTCCTCCACAAAGCATTTAAACCAAAACTGAAATCAGCTGAACACCAAATCTTTCAACCACTGTCTGACAACTACTGCATTCACTTTCAACTTTCTCCAACTATCACTGGCTAGCCACACATACATACAGATATAAGAACAGAAATAAACATTAGTTTTCAGCATATAATTCTTTAGGTTGGCAACATGTGCATAAACAAACCAAACAGGAAGGGACATGAGGTGAACACACTGTAGTTACTTCAAATCAGAGTTTTCGGTAAAATGTGTACAGCTAGTGACAGAAGAAAAAAGAGCGAACATGAAAATGTGCTTATGTTCCATAATCTATTTTAGTTCAACCTCCAGCATGTGACCAGGTGAGGGGAAACGTATATGTCCGCCAAAAACTCGATTCACTGAGAGTAAACAGCTATTCACGTAAAAAAAAAGTGAACTGTTTTATAATCTGCAATTATCACATACCAAAACAAAACTGAATCATTCTAGATTCCACCGAAGATGCCTTAAAGTAAAAGGCGAAACGCGTCTTGAACCAATAAAGTACACTGGATCAAGAAAAAAACATTTGTTACTTACCAAAGGAAATACAGTAGCTGTAGATACATAGCAAATTACATCTTATGAAAAACTAGCAAATTAGTCTCGGTTTAACTTCTAATTCCACATGCTATTAAATGCCGTTTAAAAAATTCATCTATCCCTTCTGAAAAACTGTAGTTACTTTCATATCTCGATAGATAAACAGATTTTGGAAATTTATCATGCGACGAAATACATGACTTTTTACAAGTTATCGATTGCAAAAAAAACACGTTTTGATTTCTTGAACCGTTTACGAAATTTCCAGTTGATACAACCACGTGGTTTACGACGAGCAGGACGAAGTATCGGTCGCGTCGCGATCGACCCGCGCGCGGTCACCGCACAGCCCATCCGCCGACATATCATTCAATATCTCGAGAACGGTGATAGCTATCGTTCTGCTCTCAACTTTAAAAACAATTTCGATATGTTGACTAAATTTCATACGTAATAATGTATTACCTAAAATGAACTGTACACGAATTCCACGCAATGCGTTTTTACCTCTGCACACTCATTAAAATTTCGTGTAAAGGTTTACGTAAATGCGATACAGCAAGTAAGCACAACGAATAACGAAAAGAAATTCGGTCCTTAATCGAGAAAAGATATCTGGCTGTAACATGTCCAAGATTCAAATTTTTCTGCCGAATAGTTTCCTTGAAATCGGATAAGTATTTCATAGTTGCCGCCGCGTCCGCGCCAGCGGTTCGGCGAAAGTTTGTGTGGGCCGGGGTTCCGTACCTGACGTCGCCCTCAGCGCTTTCTGTGATTGGCGGCGCGCACTTGGAGCGCAGCACGCGGAAGCGGTTCGACATGGTCAAACCGCGACGCAGAGCCCGCCGCGCAGTGCCGCTGACGCCGTTTCCATGGCAACCACGCCGCTGACGCGCGGTTTTGACGCGCGGCAGCCCTAGTGGGAACCGGCCTTAAAGCAGCTGACCAGCAGCTGAGTGCCTTTGCTAAGAGCACGACATCGCCTGCAGCTCCTCTCCAAGGCTCTTCAGCATATCGGTTGACACTAGACCTAATCAGATGAGTCCCAATATCACTTGTTAAGAGCCGAGGGTACGGTTCGAGTGTGGCGCGGACCCCACGAAGCCATGGACCCAAGTCGTCAATAAAACATTGTGCAAGGTGGTGGTGGCTTCATAATCGTGTGGACAGTATTTACATGGAATGGAATGTGTCCGCTGGTCCAACTAAGCCGACCATTGACTGGAAATGGTTACGTTCAGCTACTTGATAAGTTGCCGACATTCATGGACTTCGCATTCCCAATCAACGATGGAATTTTTATGGATCACAATGTGCAGTGTCACCTGGCCAGTTATCCGCGATTGGTTTGAAGAATTCTGACAGTTCGAGCGAATGATTTGGCCATCTAGATCGCCCAACACGAATCCCATAGGACGTTTATGAGACATAAACGATACGACAGTTCGTACAAAATAACCTGCACCAGCAGCCCTATGGACTGCTATAGCATGGCTCTGTATCTCCAGGGGCTTCCAGTGACTTGTTGAGTCCATGCTACGTCGAGTTGCTGACTTCGACAGGAAGAATGTAGTTCGACGCGTTATTGGGAGATATCCTATGACTTTTGTAGCTTCAGTATAAGGCACACATTTCTGTAATCAGAGCTTAGAGAAGCATTAGATGGAGTAAAAAGTGTCACTCCTGGATAGTGGATGATTAGAAACAAAGGATTTGCAATGATAAATCATGCTATACTCTGTGGGAATCTGATGGAAGGGATTAGGGATTGCCTGGAGAACGTTACCTGCGATTATGTGTAGAGCCAACATTGAAGTACGAATCAAGTGGTATTACGGTGTTCAGATGTTTCCCGTGGTTGGGATTTGGTCCTTTTATTGCTCTTCTGAAAACGCTACATGCAGAAGGGTATGAATACATTTGAGAGGATTGCGTACTGCATACAGTAGAGGAAAAGTTAGGTAACGATGATTATTTGCATTAGCATGGCAATGCACACTACCATGAAGCGCCATGTGTGAGGCGAATTTGTGGACAATAACACTGCTGAATTCGGCTGCACTGCCCAGAGTCCCAACATGAACCCAATCGAACATATTTCAGATGAGTTACGACGTCGATTGCGCTCCACACCCCAGCGTCACTACCTTTCACTGGTTTTGGCTCTAGAGAGAATGGGCTGCCATTCATCTACAGACACCTCACTTAAAGTTTAGCAAGCAAAGCTGAAGCCGTCATAAAGGCCAAAGGTGGCCATACTCTATGTTAATGTCGACTGTTAAGAGTTCGTATGCTTTTGATCAGTTAGTGTACCCCTAGACATTTACCAATGGCAGGACACGGCACGTACCTCCATCAAATCTGTTCCCCCAGTGGTGTTATTCCCATATATCCTGTAAGAAACCTCTCTCATTTGTTCCATTAGTTTCTATTGCTCATTACATTGTATATTCCTCGTTGCCGACAACATCTCTGATCGCAGCATGGAGTGTTTCGTCCTGTGCATTACAATGAGTAAAACACCTAACCACACCATTTTGGTGGCATCCAAATAGCATGCTAATTGTTCTCCTATTAAATGCACTTGCGCACTGACTGGAGGGCTGGGATCTAGCGAGACCTACCTGCTTGCTGTCTTCAAAACGGAATATGCTCTTTCCGTGGCAGTTAAAAACGGGAAAAATAGCTACTTTAGTTAGGGATTCGTTTCAATTGATGAATCAGTCAGAACAAAAACATTTACTTGGAAGCGCGCTTGCTTCTTGAAACAGTGCGTAGAAAAACGCTCTTCTACAGCCTACACTGTGCCTGTCTTCACATAGTCCTCTGGCGCGGGTCCTGTACGTTTTCTCACGTCTCGCAAATGTAGGAGCACTTCACGTTAGTTATCTTGACCCAGCGGCCGTCAGAGGTTTCGGTTACATGAGCTGCTGGCGCATGAGAGCCTTAATTGAGACATGAACCAAGCTGGCCAGCGGCTTCGCCATCGCTAATAGTCCAGTCAACAGAGGGAAATTAGGTCAAAAAGTTTGTGTAGTCGGAAAGTTTTTTTATAGTACCAGGAGGGAGTGACATGAGCCACGTACTATAATTACTTCTCTTTGCAGTGCGAACGTAGGAGTTGAGGGGGGGGGGGGGAGGGAGGGAGGGAGTCAGAAGTCTCATTTTTGTGTTTTTCTTGAATAACTCTAAAACTGCGGTTTCTAGCGAAAATGTTTCCCCTATACAAATTTGAACTGCAATTAATTTCCTACGAAAAATTTCGATTCATTTTCCTTTAGAGCTAAGAGTTCCTGTGTTTCAGGGGACGGAAGAATCGCAGATTATTAAAAAATAGTGTTTCAATGGCATAAAATTAACGTTTGTTACTAAATGAAATGGGTTGAGATGTGTACCACATGTAACTGCAGTAGCGCCGTGTTAAGGGATAAATTGTCTTCTGTGGGTGTAACAAGCTGTAGGAGGGGTGGGGGCCGATGGAGGGTAGGTGGGTAAGGGAATTTACTGTTAGTCGCCGGATTATGTTCATAAACTTGCCTCCTTCATGGGTCTGCAGTCTGAAGAGCGTGCAGGTGATTCCCTACTTCCTGTTCCCCACTACGTCACAAGAAGCAATTACGGGGTGTTGCAAGAAGTTATGCTGACCCTTCCGCAGCCATTCTTATGAATCACTGGCGACGCAATAAGTAGACGTGGCTGTGGGATAACACCTATGTGTTATGGAACTCCATATATTTCAACATAGGTCAACCAACACATTACAGCAGATTAACGCTGTAGACTGAAACATGATCATTTCCATTGCATGTGTTCACACAGGGACGTTGTGTATTTTGGATAACTGTTTCCGATCAGCTACCAGCAAGATTTAATTTTAGAAGTAAAGTAACTTTCTGGTTCAAATGGTTCTGAGCACTATGGGACTTAACTTCTAAGGTCATCAGTCCCCTAGAACTTAGAACTACTTAAACCTAACTAAGCTAAGGACATCACACACATCCATCCGAGGCAGGATTCGACCCTGCGACCTTAGCGGTCGTGCGGTTCCAGACTGTAGCGCCTAGAACCGCTCGACCACTCGAGCCGGCTAACTTTCGGGCCATTAATTCATCACCAAGTAACCACAACACTGTTACAGTTTTACAGTACGCTGTGCGCGATATATAGTAGCAAGGTGCCATATTTGCCCATCGGATCCATTTGCACCACTACTGCATCGGGCACTGACATCTCACCTAAAAATTAAACATGTATCCGCCGTTGTGTACATGAATGTTCTTGTTGTGGTCTTCAGTCCTAAGACTGGTTTGATGCAGCTCTTCATGCTACTCAATCCCATGCGAGCCTCTTCATCTTCGAAATCTTCGAATAGCTACTGCAACCTACATCCTTCTGAATCTGCTTACTGCATTGTTCTCTTGGTCTCCCTCTACGATTTTTTCTCCCCCCCCCCCCCCCCCCCCCCCACACACACACACACTCTCTCTCTCTTCCCTTTGTAGGAAATCTAATATACGTACATCAAAAGTTTTGCATTACACCGGCTCCCAGAAGTCCTGAAGATAGACGTTGACTGTGGATATTGTATCACAGACACAGGATATTTGACTGTTCAGAGACGTCACAAAACGCGCCCAAAGATGTAAACAACCATGCATGAGCAGCGCCTATTAGACGGAGGGGTCCGACAGCCGATCAATTCCAGTCATTCCACCAGGAAGGACGTACACGTCTCGTGTTGTCCGTAGTTCAACCACGCCGAGACGGTCAATACTGCATTTAGATAGCGTCCGCATTGTTACTTTGTGAAAGGAAGGGATCTCAACAAGAGAACTGTTCAGGCGTCTCCGAAGTGAACCAAAGCGATGGTGTGCGGACATGGAGTTAGAGAGAGAGAGAGAGAGAGAGAGAGAGAGAGAGAGAGACAAGAACTGTCGGTGACAGGCCTCGCTCAGGCCGCCCAACGGCTACTACTGCAGTGGATGACAGCTACCTACGGATTATGGCTCGGAGTAATCCTGACAACAAAGCCACCATGTTGAATAATGCTTTTCGTGCAGCCACAGGATGTCGTGTTATGACTGAAACTGTGCGCAATAGACTGCATGATGCGCAACTCCACTCTCGACGTCCATGGCGAGGTCCATCTTTGCAACCACGACACCACGCAGCGCGGTAAAGATGGCCCCAACAACATGTCGCCGCTGGTCATGGAAGGCCCCGTAACGGCTGAACGATACGTGAATGGCATCCTCAGACCGATAGTGCAACCATATCGGCAGCATGGACGACAATTCACTCCCCCATCACGCTCATCTTGTGAATGACTTTTCAGGATAACGACATCGCTTGACTAGGGTGATCAGCTTGTTCTCCACACATGATCCCTATCGAACATGCGTGGAATAGATTGAAAAGGACTTTTTACAGACAAGACCCACCAACCACTCTTCGAAATCTGTGCCGAATCGCAGTTGAGGAGTGGGACAATATGGACCAACAGTGCCTCGATAAACTTTTAGATAGTATGCCACCACGAATACAGGCAAGCGTCAATGCAAGAGTACGAGCTACTGGGTATTAGAGGTACCGGTGTGTACAGCAATCTGGACCACCACCTCTGAAGGTGTCGCTGTATGGTGGTACAACATGTATGGCGGAAATGTTTGTTGATCCCTATTCCAATTTTCTGACAGGTTTCCGAACTCTCAGAACCAAGGTGATGCAAAACTTTTTCTTTTGATGTGTGAAGTTTACATTTTTACAGAGAAACATATTTGCTAGGAGCCGCGGGTTTCGATTTATCGAAGAGAAACTTAAAAAATGACCTAAAACTCCCTCACATCATCCAGTAGACCCAAGAAACCACTGAATAAGTGTATTGAGAGATATTACCTTATCCTCCCTACGGTTCAGATTCGGCTACCTAGGATTTTCATTTCTTTAGTCCAGGAGCCATTACGTGGAATAAACTTCAACACGAGTAGGTCAAACTATTTGTGGAAAAGTAGCTCAGACAACAAGACGAAAATTTCTTTACATCAGACTTAAAGAAACTAGTAGCTATTTGAACACTTGTATTAATATTGCTGGGGATTATGTTGATAAGTAGTAAGTCATTTTATAAAAATAGTTTTCCCTACACCAATTTGTCGCTTTAATTATTGGACGTTCCTCGTATTTCACGTCACTGCATTTAAATTATTTCGTTCTAATTGATTCTGTACGTTTCAAGCCAGTGAATGCAATTCAACTCATTTACAGATTTCCCCTAGTAAATATCGGATCCGGAAATTTGTTTTTGTGTGTGGTTAAAGTACAAAAATCGAAAATCATTAACTGCGGTCCTCTTAATTTTTCTCTGAATTACACGAGATATATTTATCGCAGCAAACGTAACGAGTGTTAGAAATGTAGCGCCTGCGACAAAGTGGAGAGAACATGTCTGAAGTACATCTAGGCTAGGATGACCAAATTATTTTCGGTGAAACCCGGGCGCCAATGGACACCTCATTCCACATGTACCCAAGTTCCTTAATTTTAAATATTAATGTTTTGCTGATACATTTTGTTAACCCGATTATTATAACTAATAAGAGGATACATAATATTGATATAATCTGGATTATCTGTATAATTGACATTTAATAAACGTATACAGTAATAAAGAAATGTATTACGATTTTACAAAATTTTACAGCCATTCAATTTTAATTAATTAATATTAACTTGAGCTTTAATATTACTGAGCACTTGTAGATAGAATTGACTCTCCTTGGAGAAAAGGGTATTTTTTACTGCCTGCAGCCTTCTTGATCATGTCTTTGTTCTTTGAGTTCAGTGATAAAATTCGGCACAATCCATTTTGTAGTTGTACAGGATCTGCAGGATTGTTTCAAGACAGTCCACCTCCATTCTGTTTCTTTCATCAGTCCACTGGATATCCATGAAGGAAAATATTCTTGGCTGGGATTGGAAATAAATACTTTGCAATTATTACGAACTCAGAGTAATGCTGAAGACAGCTTTAAAAAAACACGCCCACATCTCATGACATTTCAATGGTGTTTTTTTTCATCATTCCACTTGTGAAGACTTTCTTCAACAAAATTTGTCAGTATGCCGAACTGATCATAGAGAATGGAATCATAGATTTCAATCTCTTTACTCTTCAAATAAGAAACTGGCTCTTCAACACTTTCCCATTTTGGCACTCCCGATTAGCTGGCACATCAGTAACCAAGACATGCAAAAAAGAAATGTTCAAATGTGTGTGAATTCCTTTGGAACCAAACTGCCGAGGTCATCGATCCCTAGATTTACACACTCCTTAAACCAACTAATGCTAAGAACAAAACACCCACCCATGCCTGAGGGAGGACTCGAACCTCCGGTGGGAGGGGCTGCGCAATCCGTGACATGACGCGAGACAGGCAACTTATTGAATGTTTCAAGAGCAACTATTTCAATAGCCATGGCAACCTACACAAAACATGGAAAGACATCATCGTGTAAACGTAATAATGGGCGAAAATACTTCTGTGCTTTTAAGGACAGATTTAACATTAAAAGAAATGAACTGCTGTTCTCTCCTTTTAGTAACAGTTTCCAGGGTATTTTTCAAAACATTCATTTACATCTATTACACTTTTCGTGCTTCCCTCAATTTCCTTCATCCCATGCTGCAAAGTGCTAAGCTGACTGTGAATGAACCATAAGTAGACTTCACTTAAAGGGTTACTGAAAAACTGAACCAATATTTTGGGGGCTTTGTCTTCATTTAGGAAAAAATCTTTTAACGGTTCAAATAGGCGGATTACTCTTTCAAATGACGGAAACAATGATAACGAGCGAGTTTTCGAGTGACACATTATTCATATATGCAGTTCCCACATAATCACAGAACTCCTTAAGCCTCTCTGTTCTAACAGTATATATGTAAAAGTGTGAGTATACCTTCATAATGATAATTTCAATATCATAGATTACACTGTCAGCAGATGTCTGCACGCCATTGTGTAAAACATGTGCAGGGCACCCTATGCCATCAATATTTTCATGCAATGTTGCCTTTAATTTGGTAAATACGTTGCATTTACCTTGTCTTTTTAAACTACCAAAGTTTGTGTTGGTGTTGTCTCCACAAAATGCCACACATTTATTTTTCTGAAGATCAAACATTTTGATAGTATTCATACAAAATCTTGAAATTTCGTCAGGTGTTTCATTAGGTAGGGAACGCACCTACAAAAGTTTGGTCTGAATTCCCTGATTAATATCGAAAAACTGGACAACAAACGGAAATATTTTAGTGGCCTTATGATTGCTGGCATCAGTGGATATTCCGTAGAAAGAAGAGTTTTTGATGTATTCAAGGCTTTCCTTTACGCTCTGGGGAGCAATAACTCCTTTCACTAAGGCTGACACTTTAGTTCTTGCTGCACTCTATCTGTTAACGTGTTTCTTTGATCTGATGTGGTCAACTATATCGGAACGTCCACCATCACTTATACTAATAAAACAGTTACATACGGAACACTCTGCTTTGTAATCAAAACGACCTTTCTTAATGAAATTCCATTCCTTGGAATAAGTCACTGAACTTGCAGGCACGTTTCGGAATTGTGTTTCACAGTACTGCAGCAATAATACCACTAATATGAGAAAAAACTATTGCAGTTTGTGAGACAAAACATCAACTACTACACTGTTGCGACAATGTGTGTAAGTGGCGCGACAATCGGACGGTTTCATAGCTCTGTTACAATAATAAAACTTACTACTTGTTGGCCAAAGTACCGCTCAAAGTAAATTATTGCCCCAGTGTATCAATACTGATACTGTGATTACTAGTATGGGACAATGGAGGTTTTAGACAAGTAAGCTAAAATATATCAATTTCTTGTGTTGCATTTCCTTTAATATAGCGAAATCTCAAATTCGAGAAAGTTTCACGAAATGTATTTAAAAACTGAATTCCGGGACTTTTCAGCGTCCCGAAACAAATTTTCGGGACACCGGAACACAGGGATGAAAACCGGGACAATCCCGGTTTTCCGGGACGTTAGGTCACCCTAATCTAAGCACAATAAATACTTTCCACTTTTATTTGTTACTGCAAATAAATCACGACGCTTTAAATTCGTTTGGTCTACTTAGGCACCATTTGTCATCTAGATGCTTTTATTTATTACATACTTGGTATTAGGCGACTTAACCAGGTGGGGAAATACACACTAACTTATTGATTTGTATCATATGTTCTGACTACCACATTCTAGACTTCATCAATCGAACTACTGAGTCAAAGTAACACAACAACGTTCGCGGCGTAGTCAAACATCACCTGAAACGAGGCAGGTTATACCATCGCTTCTTGAAGAAAGGAATATAAAATAATCGATATTAAACTAAAATGAAAGCGATATATGCGCTCTGAGAATTATAATAAGCATGATCTTTGTTAAGTAGTATAAAAGAAAGAAACGTTGGTTCTTTGTTCTCTCTGCTGTTCTTTTGTCGTCTTGGTTCTGACGTACTAGCTGAAGGTCGCTCATAGATTACGGGCTGTAATTAATGTACTCAAATGTAGTGTATTTAGAATTTCTGCTAAATGCATATGTCAGTATCTAATGCAGTATGCGTTTTTGTTAGTAGCAAGAAAGTACTTTGGCTGTCCCCTTTATTTAATTAATTACGTAACAATTACATGTTGTCCTGACCGTTTATAATTGCATTGTTGAAGTGACTCCATTGCTGTTAAAATTGACGAAAGCTTCTCAAATGTCATGTAATTTTGAAAGTATTGAAAGGATTTAATCTTAATAAATGTAAAACGGCGTCTCATAATAATTTCCATTTCATTTTAGGCAAGAGGTATAGTTTTATTGAAAAGAATTATTTTAATTGTGCATGTTACCGTTGCAAGTAGGCAGCTATACTGGAGCATCAATCCTCACAGAGAAAAATAATTGAGTATTATATTTAATTCGCTTATCACATAACACTAAAGATTTTTTTGTCCGTCGTGAGTAAGAGGGATATGTTCACGTTGGAATACGTATGTTTCTGGCAATAGCGCCCTGAGAAAATTTAGCAGTGGCTTTTAATGAACGTAAGAGATTTCCTTTAACAAAAAATTTTTATTCCAAATTAACGGAACATTTTCCTCTTTTCAAAAAGTTATGCGATAATGTTTAATTTGCTAGCCATCTTCCCCAGAAGAAGTGATATATCTATTACAGTAATATGTGATTTCTTTTTTCTGGCTGTAGTGTAATATAATTTAAAAGGGTGGTTTACCAGATACAATTCACTTTTTTTACAAGGCATCAGTAATCGTTGTGTAAATATACCGCATAACACACATTCTTACACTTTTTTTTTGACATTTTCGTTTATTGCATTTCAATGCTGCAAATCTTCTCACGGTGTAATTTCTACAAAGACAACTTGTGTAAAATTTTACAAAAGTGAAGCAAGGTGGAAAGAACGCAAATTCAACGAAAGGTAAAGCGGGTCCCTGGAAGCCAGAAAATCGACAATGGTAAAATTCCAACCGAGAGTCTTTCGGCTGCAGTCTCTGCCAGCAACGAGCGAAAAACAAGTCGATTTTAAAACGTGCTGCAAGGAGTAATAAATGCCATGAGATACATAAGCAAAAACTTTTTTTTCGCGCGGGATAGACTGCTGGTGCTAATGTCTTCCATGTGTGCTTTTTTCTCATTAAAATATGTCGAGTTGATGTTTGCTGGTTAGGGGAATGCTACCCAAGTCTGACAATCGTCGAAAACGAAAAACTATAAAAACTCAGTTCGATATAAGCAATCTTAGTTCGAGCCTACTGCTCCTCCCTCCTTTCTCTCATAGAATTGCAAGTTCAGTGGAAAGTTTATAACAATGCGCTATTGCCTGATTTCTGATCGCACTTTGTGGATCCCTTTGGTAAACAGTGTTCTTTATAATAGGACAGACTGATAATAAGCCACAGTATAGTAAACTATTGGACTTGTCTTGCACCAGTCACGACTCGAACAGATAATGAAACTGCGAGCCCATAGTGAAGCAATGTTTCCTCATTCGCGAAGCGCGTATCAGTTTGAGCTGCGTCACTTTGTCGTCTAACCAGCACAAGGCAAAGAAAAGATTAACGCTGCTACAGAAATTCCAGTGAAGAAACGCAGGCAATTACCGTTTGAAACAAGTTTGCTCTTACTTGTTTTTCCATTATGCGTTTCAGAGGTTTCAACCTTCGTCGTCGTGTCGATGTATGTGTTGCGTTTATTACTTTGAGGTAACCTGTGACAGTACCTAGCAAAAGTTAAAAACAAAACACTATTTCATTACATTGCTCATAGTTTTGTGAAGGTCTTTGATTGCAAAGTTGAACAAGAATATAAATTTAAAGTTAAATATAGCTCTAGAGGTCACAGCATTTCTGTCGTACTACATCACGTAAAATATCATAAACACTTGTTGTTTACAATTGCTGACTTTGGTGCTAAGAAAATGCATGTAATGTTGGGTGTGATGTAACGCGAAAGGAAGGAACCCTGTGACCACTGAAAGTATTTTTCCTTTACGTTTATATTTCTGTTCATGTTTTCAATCAAAGACCTCCACAAAATTATTAGCCGTGTCCTGTAATAGTGTTTCGCTTTTGTCTTCTGCTACCAGACAGCGTCACAGGATACCCTAAAGTCGTAAACACAACATACGAATTCACCTGATCATGAAGGTTTAAACGTACGAAACTTGTAATCGAAACAAAATAAATTGTGACAGGTTAAGAGTAAACTTGATGATTCAATTGGCATCAATAACAGTAGAGCCAAAGCCTAACTTAAAACGTTCGCTCTAAAACTGGAAGCTACCTTAATGGCCGCTGTACTGTAGCATCTACCAGTCTTGATGTGGTCTGTGCGATGATTTTCGCACCCATTTTCCCACATGATCTTCGTTTAAACGAAAACCATGCGCACACACACACACACACACACACACACACACACACACACACACACACAAAGTACACACTTAGATACATTCTCTCTCTTCTCCTCCACCTCTCTCTCTCTCTCTCTCTCTCTCTCTCTCTCTCTCTCTCTCTCTCTCTCTCATAAGATTATTAAGTACCATAGATGAGTGTTGCATTTGTAGGCGATACTAACAAATTGCTCCCGTTTGTCCAAGGCACACAGCTGAGCTACAAGCACATATGCTCTGTTTGGCGATGTAAATTCAGCCGTTTGTTACAGCTTGTCAGGTTAGCCTAAATCAGTTAAATATGCCCTGGACTGATATTCCCTCTCACACAAAGTTTAGGCCCACGAATTCATGTAATAACGGGTATGACTGCAGCGTTAACGAAGTATGACCGACAACTGGAGACACTTACTCTGCTCGAGAAACTCCTAATGTAAATAGCAAATAACTAATTGATTTGCGTGAACCCAGCAAGTTGTAGTAAACAGTTGAATTTACGTACGCATTGTATAAGCAACTATGTTTTTAGTTAATTTTTAGAGATGTTGGACCTGGTTTGGTACCATAGCCTACAAAAGCAAGATGTAAATTAACCACGCATTATACACACATCAAAAGAAGTTTTGCAACACCCCGATTCGCAGAACTCTTGAAGATAGACGTTGACGGTGGATATTGTATCACAGACACAGTCCCTTTGATTGTTCAGAGATGTCACTAAACCCGCCCAAAGATGTAAACAACCATGCATGAGCAGCGCCTATTAGACGGAGGGGGTCCGACAGCCGATCAGTTCCAGTCATTCCACTAGGAAGGAGGTACACGTCTCGTGTTTGTAGTCCAACCACGCCGAGACGGTCTGTATCGCATCCGCCTCTGAAGGTGTTGCTGTATGGTGGTACAACATGCAATGTGTGGTTTTCATGAGCAATAAAAAGGTCGTATATGATGTCCATGTTGATCTCAATTCCTATTTTCTGTACAGGTTCCGGAACTCTCGGAACCGAGATGATGCAAAACTTTTTTTGTTGCGTGTACATACTTCATTTTCATGCTAATAATTATAGCTATTGTGATTAATTTGTTTTTAATAGTTAGTACTTCCAAGCACACACAGCACAATTAATCCATCAACGTTTATTTGTCCCTGGGTAGCAGTGTCAAGTATTGCAGTGCGAACGTGTGGCCGCAAAATGGTTAGTTCATGCTGATAGCCATAGTCCATGTCGCGGTGTAGTTAGAACTGTGCAGAAAACATCGCGTAGTAAATTGTGCGACGTGCCCGCAGGTAGACAGTTAGATAAAGAAAAGAAAAGAACTGACGCGCTAAAGGTAGCACATATTAAGTCCCCCAATGATCACTATATATATGAGGTCGATTTTGATCCGGTGACGGCGTATACCACCTGCTGCATAGCAGATGTAATAATGGTTTCAACAGATGGTATTGTGGGATAACTATCAGAGCGCCATCTGTATCTACCCTTTAACAGGGAATGCCCTCAGCCAGAAGGCTCGGTGTGGTTCAGATGTTTGAAGCAAGTAGCCACCCATGTCACGAGACGCAGTTGTGCTTCCTACAGCCAACTGAGCAAGAATAAATGTTTTTATTTCACGTCTATGACCACAAATTTTGCAGGTCTTCAGACTACCGGTTTCGCTCAGCAGTTATCTTCAGATCTTCTGGAGTACCCAAATGCAGCTAGAGGATATCTACAGCTATTTTTGTCATTTTTATATTATTCTGTGTACTCCATAAGCTGGTTATTTATGCCTTTATATTTTCATCTAAAATTCGCCATTAGAGCATATGAGAATTATTGTCACTAAACTGCTTCCTTTTTAACAATCGAACATTTGTTGTCTTAATTTATTGAATTTTATTTCTGTAATGACTTTACACCTGGTAAGCCTATTACAGACTTTACCAATTTTATTCTTTTTATCTTGCATCGTATAATTATATCATTGAAGAACATGTGTATGCCTACAGTAGCGGCATCTGGCGAGCTTTCGACACAAATACACTCCTGGAAATGGAAAAAAGAACACATTGACACCGGTGTGTCAGACCCACCATACTTGCTCCGGACACTGCGAGAGGGCTGTACAAGCAATGATCACACGCACGGCACAGCGGACACACCAGGAACCGCGGTGTTGGCCGTCGAATGGCGCTAGCTGCGCAGCATTTGTGCACCGCCACCGTCGGTGTCAGCCAGTTTGCCGTGGCATACGGAGCTCCATCGCAGTCTTTAACACTGGTAGCATGCCGCGACAGCGTGGACGTGAACCGTATGTGCAGTTGACGGACTTTGAGCGAGGGCGTATAGTGGGCATGCGGGAGGCCGGGTGGACGTACCGCCGAATTGCTCAACACGTGGGGCGTGAGATATCCACAGTACATCGATGTTGTCGCCAGTGGTCGGCGGAAGGTGCACGTGCCCGTCGACCTGGGACCGGACCGCAGCGACGCACGGATGCACGCCAAGACCGTAGGATCCTACGCAGTGCCGTAGGGGACCGCACCGCCACTTCTCAGCAAATTAGGGACACTGTTGCTCCTGGGGTATCGGCGAGGACCATTCGCAACCGTCTCCATGAAGCTGGGCTACGGTCCCGCACACCGTTAGGCCGTCTTCCGCTCACGCCACAACATCGTGCAGCCCGCCTCCAGTGGTGTCGCGACAGGCGTGAATGGAGGGACGAATGGAGAGGTGTCGTCTTCAGCGATGAGAGTCGCTTCTGCCTTGGTGCCAATGATGGTCGTATGCGTGTTTGGCGCTGTGCAGGTGAGCGCCACAATCAGGACTGCATACGACCTAGGCACACAGGGCCAACACCCGCCATCATGGTGTGGGGAGCGATCTCCTACACTGGCCGTACACCTCTGGTGATCGTCGAGGGGACACTGAATAGTGCACGGTACATCCAAACCGTCATCGAACCCATCGTTCTACCATTCCTAGACCGGCAAGGGAACTTGCAGTTCCAACAGGACAATGCATGTCCGCATGTATCCCGTGCCACTCAACGTGCTCTAGAAGGTGTAAGTCAACTACCCTGGCCAGCAAGATCTCCGGATCTGTCCCCCATTGAGCATGTTTCGGACTGGATGAAGCGTCGTCTCACGCGGTCTGCACGTCCAGCACGAACGCTGGTCCAACTGAGGCGCCAGCAACCTGCATTGCTGCGAAAGGTGGATATACACTGTACTAGTGCCGACATTGTGCATGCTCTGTTGCCTGTGTCTATGTGCCTGTGGTTCTGTCAGTGTGATCATGTGATGTATCTGACCCCAGGAATGTGTCAATAAAGTTTCCCCTTCCTGGGACAATGAATTCACGGTGTTCTTATTTCAATTTCCAGGAGTGTATTTCGTGGCTACTGTGTGGCAGTTTTTGTGCAGTAGCACTACTAACAAGATGACGTTAGCGTGTCTAGCATTTGACGTCATTATGACGTCAGCATGTTATGAAACAGGTATGCCTCGTCATATTTAAAGCGCGTTGTTTTTACATGTATGTCAATAATACGTTTCTTCATGGCTTATTTTTTAAGCCGTAGACATCCACTAGTTCTATTTGCGCTTTGCTGTAGATCTGAAGATGGTCATTGCTGATCGAAACAATTAGTCTGAGAACTTACAATATTTGTGATAATAGACGTGGAATAAAGAAATTCAGTCTAAATTTTCGGATCACTGCTCCATTCACGACTACGCCGCAGCTTGTGCAGCTGAGGGAATTTGAAAGGGTCTATTTGTGGCCTTCCGAGTGACGTAATGGCCCTTTCGCAAATCATCACAGAAGCTGGACTTGCTGAGTCACTTGTGCAACGACGCTGGTATCTTTGGCAATGTGAACAGTCTCACAACCGTGAACGAGTTTCTAGATGTCCATGCAGCACAGACGCTCGCCAGGATCGTCGAATTATAAGAGCAGCAGTGGCAGATCATACAGATACCACAGCACAAAGAAGGCTTGTAAGCCCAGACGTGTCAACACGAAATGTAGCGAACAACTTGTTTGCAAAAGGACTATGGGCATGCACAACTCTAGCCAATCTCCCACTCACGCTACAGCATCGACGTGCAAGGCTCTACGGATGCAGTCATAGGATCACTTGGAAGATGGAATGGCATACCATGGTCTTACAGATGCAAAGCAGGTACTACCGGCACACAAGTGATGGTAGTTTGCGCTTATTATGTAGACCTGGAAAGCGCTGTCTCGCAGAGCGCATTCTTCCAAGACACACTGGCCCCACCTCAGTACGCTAATCTAAGATTCTCGTTGACGTTTGGTGTTTCTAGAGGAGATGCTAACCAGTGCTCAGTACGTACAGGCTGTTGTTCGACTACTTCTTGCAAGAGGAAGATGATGTGTTGTTCCTATGAGATAGTGCTTGCCCACACACTGTCCGTGGAACTCAATGTGCTCCGCAGGACATGCAGCAACTTCCCTGGCCAGCACGAGCTCCGAACTTGTCTCCAATTGAGTACGTGTTTGATATGACGGGACCAGAAGTGACTCGTCGGGTAAGAAATCCTACAGAACTACGCAAACAGGTCGATCAGGCGTTGCATAACGTATCCCGGGAAAGTATTCGCCATCTGTGCCGTCGACTGGATGCCAGAGACAGCGCCTGCATTGTCGCCTGTAGAGGCTACAAAATGGTTCAAATGGCTCTGAGCACTATGTGACTTAATTGCTGAGGTCATCAGTCCCCTAGAACTTAGAACTACTTAAACCTAACTAACCTAAGGCCATCACACACATCCATGCCCGAGGCAGGATTCGAACCTGCGACCGTAGGTAGAGGCTACTCCACGTACTGGTGTAGGTGTTCCAGTATGGGTCGATCCCTAGTACCTCAGAACCGCTTGTGCTATGATCTGTAAAGGTAATCATTTCATGTACTCCATGTTCACTGTTGCAACAATAAATCTTTACTGAAGTGGAACCTCGGAAAGGGTGCGCTAATTTTGTTCTGGAAGGATATACCGTGTGATCAAAAAGTCAGTATAAATTTAAAAACTGAATAAATCATTGAATAATGTAGATAAATCACGGAATAATGTACAAATTGACACACATGCTTGCAATGACATGGGGTTTTATTAGAACCAAAAAATACAAAAGTTCAAAAAATGTCCGGCAGATGACGCTTCATCTGATCAGAATATCAATAATTAGCATAACAAAGTAAGACATAGCAAAGATGATGTTCTTTACGGGAAATGCTCAATATGTCCACCATCATTCCTCAACATTAGCTGTAGTCGACGAATAACGTTCTGAACAGCACTGTAAAGCATGTCCGGAGTTATGGTGAGGCACTGGCGTCGGATGTTGTCTTTCAGCATCCCTAGAGATGTCGGTCGATCACGATACACTTGCGACTTCAGGTAACCCCAAAGCCAATAATCGCACGGACTGAGGACTGAGGTCTGGGGACCTGGGAGGCAAAGCATGACGAAAGTGGCGGCTGAGCCACGATCATCACGAAACGACGCGCGCATGAGATCTTTCACGCGTCTAGCAATATGGGGTGGAGCGCCATCCTGCATAAACATCGTACGTTCCAGCCGGTGTTTATCAGCCAGGCTGGGGATGATGCGATTCTGTAACATATCGGCGTACCTCTCACACGTCACGGTAGCAGTTACAAAACCAGAATCACGCATTTCCTCGAAGAAAAAAGGCCCGATAACGGTAGATGGGGTAAATTCAACCCATACTGTGACTTTCTTGTCGTGCAATGGAGTTTCCACGACAGCTCTAGGGTTTTCGGTAGCCCAAATTCTGCATTTGTGGGCGTTGACAGACCCTCGGAGCGTGAAATGAGCTTCGTCGGTCCACAACACGTTACTCGAGCAATCGTCATCTTCCGCCATCTTTTGAAACACCCACCGCAAATGCCCTCCGCTTCACTAAATCGCTAGGTAACAGTTCATGATGCCGATGGATTTTGTACGGATAGCATCGGAGGGTACGCCTAAGTGCCAACCAAACAGTAGTGTATGGAATGCCGGTGCGACGTGCGACTGCACGAGCGCCGACTTCCCCGTGCATAGACGAACCCGCTACAGTCTCCATTTCTTCCTGGACTGTCTCGGCAGCATTACGCCTTGTGCTCGGTCGGCCACTGCGGGGTGTGTCGTCTAAACAACCCGTGGCTTCGAATTTCGAAATTATTCTCGCTACAGCTGCATTTGTCAACGGACCCGTTCAAATCCCCTTCCTATGGCGATATGATAACGCTGAACTAGCACATTCCCCATTCAGATAATATAGCTTCACTAAAAGCGCCTTTTCAGGTAACGTCAACATGCTGCGACTGCTGGCACATCTGATTCTCTCTCACATTACAGCTCCTTTTATACACAATTGTCATGCGCAGAACTGAAGTTTTGTTGTTCACCGACATCTGCCGGACATTTTGTGAACTTTGTTTTTTGTTCTAATAAAACCCCCCAAGTCATTCCAAGCATGTGTGTCAATTTTTACCTCTCTATCTACCTTACTCCGTGGTTTATTCAGTTTTCAAATTTATACTGAATTTTTGATCACCCGGTATTTACAATTTCATTTTTGCATTGTGTACCTGGAGTCATCCCAAACAGGTAGTGCCCATCATGTCTTTCATCCAACGTCAATTAAAATCGCTGGTTTGTTTCCCGTTGTAAATAAAATGATTTTTAAAGCGGAATTTTAGGTGTCCTTTCGATAGAGCGGTTCCGCGTTAGTCAGATACTAGTTTTGTTGATACCTATTAACAGGAACAGTAAAACTCGAAGAATAACTAGTATCACAGTATCTGTTGTGCAGCCCTGGCCCACGCTGCCGCCAGATTTGTAGCATTATCTGAGTTTCTGCTGGACTGCTGCTTACTCTTAGTGTTTCACTGTCCTCCTTAATACATACCGATAACACGAATATCGCACTGGCCTAATCTGGGACAGCTCTGTCGAAAGGGCAATAAAAAGTCTGCTTTAAAAAGGATTTTTTTTGTAACGGGAAACAAAACGACGCTTTCCTGAGCCATTGCACGATGCATGATAGATGCGATGAGCACTATTTCCCTGGGCTGACTCCAGCTACACATCGCAAAAACGAAATTTCAAGTGTTTTCTGAAACACCAGAGAAAGCTAATAAATTCATAAATTCAGAAGTCATCCTCGTTCCCTACTACTTCGAATCGAAATGCCAGACAGTGGTACAGAAAAAGGTTCTTCTGTGTTATCCAATTTAACAAAACTGAACCAACAATGACGTGACACTCTAAGTTTTAGCAACTAAAAGGCTTCAAACAATACTCAGTGAATGCCGACGTATTTCCATCCTAGAAAAATCATATTAAGGTATTGCATTGGAACTGACGTATAGATACATTACTGTGTAACAAAATGGGTGGTGACATAAATGATCAGTTAGTTACATTTTCCTGAGGAAAGCATGTCCATCTAAGAATTCATATAAATTTTCAAAATTTCTTAGTCAGCAGGGTTTAGAACAAGGGTAGTGAACAAAATTTCGTTTAATTTAACCTTAAGCTTATCCTAATTCATACTGTATTGTAGTTTTGACTTGACATTCGTTTGTCCTTCAGGCAAATCGATGAAGTTGCATAAAACTTAAATTACTGATATTTATTTTCTTGTGTAGTCAGTCAGCGAAAGACTCTATAGCTATGCTCACTTATGCCACAGTGCTACCTCTGTACGTAAATTCGTCAATTTGTCTGTAGGACAGATAAACGGAAATCAACGCTTTTACTATTGAATGTTTGCCGTCCGCAGTGGTCTCGCGGTTCTAGGCGCGCAGTCAGGAACCGTGCGACTGCTACGGTAGCAGGTTCGAATCCTGCCTAGGGCATGGATGTGTGTGATGTCCTTAGGTTAGTTAGGTTTAAGTACTTCTAAGTTCTAGGGGACTGATGACCACAGCAGTTGAGTCCCATAGTGCTCAGAGCCATTTGAACTATTGAATGTTTGAAAGTATGTGATTGTTTCTCTATCCGATGAGTCAGGTAGATATTGCAGCTACTAGGCTGCAAAAAATATTCAATGAATGCAGAGGTACTTAAATTACAGAAAATTCGTATTAAGATACTAAACTGCTCCTAAGGTTGACATACATTATTGTTGGGAGGTTGCCCAGAAAATAATGGACTGCATTTTTTTCTCGGCCGAAAACACTGCTACAAATGCGATACGTTACGTACGTATTGAGGTCTAATCAGAGAGCGCGCCACGTTTCCGTCACTTCCGACAGATAGCGTAGCTGCAGGACAGTTTCAGAATGGCGTCTGTACGTGATGTAGGGTACAAGCAACAACGTGCCGTCATTGAATTTCTCACTTCAGAGACAGAAACTGTGGGGAATATTGACAAACGATTGTGCGAAGTCTATGGAGCATCTGCTGTCGACAGAAGTACAGTATGTCGCTGGGCACGGAGGTCATCATAAAGTGGTTCGGCCATGCTTCACGATTTGCAACGGTCGGGGAGACCATCCACGGCTGTCACACCTGACACATTGCAACGAGCTGATGTCATTCACGATGAAAGACACATTACGAGTCGTCAGTTCGAGCTGCATCGTCAATCAGGAAACGAAGTTCACACAGTGAAGCACTAGTGCCGCCACCCGGGCAAGGATTGGTACCGACAGAGCATATAAGCACTTGTTTCGCGCTTAAGGAAGGCCACAGAACGGTATGGAGATTACGTGTAAAAATAGGCTGTGCAGATAAAACACCATTCTTTCGTATGTGTAAGTCTCGTTATGTTCAATAAAGAATTAAGAAAAAATAAGTGATTCAGCTTAGGACAGGGTGAGAGATAAGCTGGATACAGTAGAGACTCAGCTAGGGGGGGCGGGAGTATCGTCAGTGTAAGTAACGATCGCGGTACTAAGTTATATAATCTGTTTCCTGTTTTTTTTATTTCCATTCATTACCGCTAATGGCTATTAGTGATGACTCATTGGAGAGTCAGCTTTTCAGTAAAATACCAGCCAAGCTAGTAAGGGGCAAAATTGATTTAAGGTTCCAGCATTTGCCTTACAACCAAGGGAAACTCGAAAACATTGGTCAGAACGGGGTATGACAGTTATTCTTAATTTGATTCTGGGAAGCATGTGAAGTATTTCTTCTGTTATCCAAGGTTTCTTCGCAGGTACCTTCCTTGTGCCTCTGTTTGTCTGTCCAGCTTCTGTCAATATCCTTTTTAAATATGTTCATTCCTCCACAGGTTAAATGCCTACTGTGTTCATTGCCGAAATATCTACGGCCTTAGAGAACTTCAAATGCATTTCTACATTCCTTACTATTTGTGTCCTGTTTCGTTCCACAGTTATTCTCCCAGACGATTCTCTTAATGTTCTGTCTACCTTTCATCATTACTACGGTTAGATACAGCTCAAGCATGATGGGACATAATGTTGTCCTCTCAAATAATGTTCTTTGAAGGGTCACTCCGGCTTATTTCTGTCGCTGTCAAAAAATCACATTTTCCAGCCAAACGTGTTCGTTCACGGAGTTGCAGAACAGTTAAATACGAATCATCCTGTGAGGTTTCAACCATCAGCATATCTTCTTCCTCAATCTAAAAACACCATAAGCGATGTACAATCCTTTCCAAAGCCCTCTTTTCTCGGAACCAATCATTTCACCGATGTGCACACATTACAGCAGTGCGACACCCTAAGAACCCAACCATTCCGTCACACATCCAGGCCATGTAGTGGTGTCTTTCCAACGTCACAGTTGTCAGCTACGGCTTCTATAAAAATGCGATTAAAATTCAGGGTGAAAGGATATCATTGATAAGCGTTGCAGTTAGTTAGTTAGTTAGTTAGTTAGTTAGTTAGTTAGTTAGTTAGTTAGTTAGTTCCATAGATCATTCGAATTATATCTTTTACAGGATATGTATACATGATAATCGTTAATGTCAATGAACATATATTTTTAGATTTATACTTCCAGCTATATTCAAAAACTACGCCCTTATTTACAGATTGCCACTTGTAAATAAAAATTCATCTGTCAAATAGGAGTTGTTTAGGAAAATGATTTTAGTTCAGATTTCAAACTTGCTTAGCTATCTATGAGTAACTTATTGGACAACGTCACCTTTGATGATAGGTAATGAAGGCTATTTTTTGTTCTGTAGTTGCAAGTATGGACATCACTATTCTTCTCATAGTGGAATGGATTAATTATGAGGAACTTCAGTAGCATATTCATACATTGTGTCGGTGTAGTTAAAATGCCTAGCTCCTCGAAGAGGTACTCAACTCTTGACAGTGGGTAGATAACACTTATTATTTGTACTGCTCGTTTTTGTGCTATCAACACTTTCTTTCTAAGTGGTGAATTGCCCCAGAAAATTGTTCCACAGGACCTTATTTAGTGGAAATAAGCAAACTATTTCAGGAGGTTGATTCGTTCGTTTCCATGATTAAAAATTATACAAATAGCAAATGTAACTGAACTTAATCATTTGACAGCTCAGTAATGTGCTTATTCCAGTTTAAGTTCTCACCAACATGTGCAACCACAAATTTCGAGATTCTACCCTGTGCTACTTCAGTTGTTGGTACGACTCTATTTCTTGAAGAAGCTCGCTTGACAATACTTTCAGAAAAATAAATAACAATCTCTCCTGTTGCTTGCTCTCTAATGGGACTTGTTGTAACATTAATATCATCTGCAAAAAGTAGCAATCCGCTTGATGAATGTTTAGTTTAAGGTCCTTCACTTATAAAAGGAACAGTGGCGGATCAAAAAATTGACCGTTGTGGGATTCACTTATTGATTTTCCCCGCGTCATTACTGATTTGCTGATGACATCGGTATCACTAGTGACTGTGAGAAAGAATTACAGCACCTGTTGAGTGGAATTGCCTAATAATCACAGAATAGTGACTGACAGTAAAGAAATACCAAAGTAATGAGGAGAATGAAAAATGTCATTACCAGTAAATGCAACACCAAAATTGCAGACCATGTAATAGATGAGATAAGGGAATCCTGCTTCCTTGAAAGCATAATAACAGAAGCAAGAAGGATATAAGAAGCAGTCTAGTGCAGGTAAATAGAGCATTTCCACAAAAAGTGTCTACTAGTGTCAAACGCCCCTTAATTTGGGTAGTAAAATTCTGAGTGTGTATGTCTAGACGACAGCATTTTATAGAAGTAACTCACGAACTTCGAGAAAACCGGAAAAGAAGAGAATCGAAGCGTTTGTGGCTTGGGGTTGGAGAAAGATGTCGAAAACTTAGCAAGCATAAGATAAAAAATGATGTCCTCCAGAGAGTTGACAATGAAAGGAATATGTGGAAAACACTAAAGAGATGAAGAAATAGATGGTAGGACATATGTTGAGACATCAGCACCTAACTTCCGTGGTACTGTAGGGTAAAACGTACATTTGAATATATTCAGCGTGTAGTCGAGGGTGTAGGGTGATGCTCTGATACGAAGGGGCTGGCTCAGTAAACTGTGACAGGTAGTATTATACTAGTATTAAGACGTAAGGCTAAAAACTCACCGACACTGCATCTGGAAAACATCGATGTACCTCTCTTTCCCAACAATGACATTGGCACACTGGTTGAAGTTGTCACGGCCTTGTTGTTGTTATTTATTTGGGCTTCTTTAACGATACATTCTCGTCTTTTTGCTGTTAGTAGCGCTTCTTTTCTTGTTCTTGGGAGTACCTGTTCGAATTCATACTGCTATCCATCATGTCCAGTAGTGTACTTCAGACTTTTCTTTTTAAGTTAAGAGTTGCAGCCCTCCATATAAGCATTTGTAACAAGGCTGTACATCCACAGCGACGCTGGGCTACGTGACGTTCGGTGCCTTCCTGGGCTGGGGAGCGCCGGTGCTGCCGCGACTCACCTCCAACTCGTCGCACATCCCTACCACCGAAGACGAGGCCTCCTGGATCATCGCGTCCAGCTCGCTCTCCATGGTGTTCCCCATGCTCTTCATCGGCCACCTAGTTGACATCGTGGGCCGCAAGCGCATGTTGCTGTTCACTGTGTTCCCCCACTCGGCACTCTGGCTGATCCAGATCTTCGCCACGCAACCCTGGGAGTTGATGCTGTCCCGCGTCATCGGCGCCATCGCGCAGTGCATCGTCCTGGTAGCGTCCCCTTGCTATCTCGTCGAGATAGCCGAGCTCGAGATCCGGGGAACACTGATCACAATCTACCAGGTAAGCAAAGAATGAAGAGACAATTTTTATGCGTGATTGGTGTTGGTGTCTAGAATGACTTGGGTCATCCAGAAAGGAATTCACCTCATCAACAGCTGATGTGTGAAGTGTGACTATAAACGAGAGATTCCGGCTGTCACTGTAGTATGAAGCAAATGGCGCTTCCCGATCGCTCACAGAATCGCCGTCAAAGTAGTTACAAAGGCAATTCTGAGTCCTTCTCCCACCAATTTCGGGGCTGGGTTTCCAACCAAGTGTTAATATGTTCATAAGTTCCAGCACCAATCAGTCAAATGAAAACCCAACACCCGCAACAAAGTGACCATGGAATGGTTCCATTCGAAAGTAATCACCAAACGTGTTAAAACATTTATCCCTATACGAGGCGAGATAATCGACCCCTGTTTCGTAGGACGCGGTCGACCGCTGATGGATCGACAACCGCACCCTCACTTGCACTTCCTCGTCTGCCTGAAATCGAAATCTTTCTTCATGTCACCAAGGATGTGAAAATCACGCAGTGAAAGATTTGGGCTGTATGGAGGATGTTGCAGTGCTTTCCGACCAAAGTGCAGAAGCGTAGCCTTTGTCCAATTGGCAATGTGGGGACGGGCATTAGCACGCAACAGGATGATTCCCTCCAACAGCATTCCGACAGTACAAGGGAAAATGGCAAAGCCAACAATAGAAACATCCCACATCTCCCCGCAAAGAAATCTAAAGATGTTCCCCTGAAGTTCTGGTAAGTTCAAGATGACCGTCTTCGACTGTAGTGACCCTCTGCTCATCTCCCTCAAGCGATGCGACTTTATGGCACCTTGCAGTTTCTGCAAAGTGACCTCATAGCGCTGCACATTGATTGTGGTTCCACGCTCGACGAACTCTACGTTCAGAGGGCCCCTACAATCGGAGAAGGGCGTCACGACTTCAGCGGAACTTGAGTGAACAGCTTTGGATCGCTTTGGTGAAGATTTCAGATGTGTCCACTGGTGACTTTGCCATTTGCTCTCGGGTTGTTGGAATTCTGTCGGACGGTATCAACCTGTTGAACCATAACACCCGTCCCCACACTCCAGTGATTTGGTTAGGAAACACTGCAGTACCCTACTTACAGCCCGGATATTTCACAACGAGTGATTTTCGCATCTGTAGCTACCCGAAGAAAGACATGCATGCTCTTCGGTTTGTCGGACTAGGCAGTGCAAGAGTGGGTGTGGTTGTGGATCTGTAAGCGGAAGGCCGCGTTCTACGAAACAGAAATTGATGGTCTCATCTGCCAATGGGGTAAATATCTTAATGAGTGTGATGATTACTTTTGAATGGAACCATTCCATGGTCCTGTTGTGGGTATTCAAATTTCATTTGACTGACGCTCTGACACAAATTGTTCCAAAAGCTTTTGTGCCACTGTCAATCAATTCCGTGTGGGCTTAAATTCAAACTGAGCAGGAATTGACAGAGTAAGATTTATAAAAGTAAAAAAAAAGAATTACTTGACTTTGAAATAAAAACAAAACAACCAGACTAAAGTCAGTCCGACAAAAGTGCAAATCTCTAATATCAAAATTTTCTGGCGTGTAACATTAAAAACTCCGCGCATTGTAAGGTTCTTGGATCCTCCTTGAGATGCCTCCCACAGGGCATAGAAAAACTCATTTCCTACTTGAAGTGTCCCATTTCCTAATCTAATACTCTCGGCATCACCCGCTTTAATTCGGCTGCATTCCATTATTGTCGTTTAGCTTGTGTTGATGTTCATCTTATATCCTCCTTTCAAGACACTGTCCATTCCGTTCAGCTGTTCTTCCAGGTCCTTTGCTGTCTCCGACGGAATTAGAATGTCATCGGCAAACCTCACAGATTTTATTTCTTCTCCATGGATTTTAATACCTACTGCGAACTTTTCTTTTGTTTCCTTTACTGCTTGCTTATTATACAGATTGAATAACATCGGGGATAGGCTACAAGCCTGTCTCACTTCCTTCTCAACCACTGCTTCCCTTTCATGCCCCTCAATTCTTATGACTGCCATCTGGTTTCTGTACAAATTGTAAATAGCCTTTCGATCCATGTATCTTACCCCAGTCACCTTCAGAATTTGAAAGAGAGTATTCCAGTCAACATTGTCAAAAGCTTTTTCTAAGTCTACAAATGCTGGAAACGTAGGTTTGTCTTTTCTTAATCTATGTTCTAGATAAGTCGTAGCGACAGTATTGCCTCACGTGTTCCAACATTTCTACGGAATCCAAACTGATCTTATCCGAGGTCAGCTTCTACCAGTTTTTTCCATTCGTCTGTAAATAATTCGTGTTAGTATTTTGCAACCGTGGCTTTTAAACTGATAGTTCGGTAATTTTCACATGTGTCAACACCTTCTTTCTTTGGGATTGGAATTATTATATTCTTCTTGAAGTCTGAGGTTATTTCACCTGTCTCATACATCTTGCTCACCAGATGGTAGAGTTTTGACAGGGCTGGCTATCAGTAGTTCTAATGGAATGTTGTCTGCTCCCAGAGCCTTGTTTCGAGTTAGATCTTAATGATTGGATAGTGTGTGGTATTACCCCTCCCCCCAAATCCCTCTCCAGAAATCTTGGTTGTGGTGACAGACTGATTTGTAATGGTACTTTCCCCAGTAGGGGAACCACGAGCCGCGCCTGACCTGAGACAAGAGCGTCTTCAGGAGGTCCCGAAGAAGTGCAATTCTCCACGTAAATAAACGTTTCGACGTTTAAGATCAGCAGCAATCTCCGACTGTTTGCTGATGAGACTGTAGTATATGGGAAAATACCGTCGTTAAGTGATTGTTGGAGGATACAGAAGACAGACATAATTTCTATTTGCTGTACATGTAGCAAAATGCAGATGAGTAGGCAAAACTATCCTGCAACTTTCGAATACAGAGTTAGTAGTGTGCTGCTAGACTCAGTCGCAACGATAGAATATGTAGGCATAACGTAGAAAAGGGATATGAAGAGTTATTGCGTCAGGTTGGTGAAGAGGCGAGTGTGTGACTTCGTTTTATTGGGAGAATTTTGGGAAAGTGTAGCTCACGTATAAAGGAGGCAGCGTGTAGAACACTGGTACGACCCATTCTTGAATACTGCTCAAGTGTTTGAAATCCCCACCAGGTCGCTTTCAACGAATATATCAAAAAGATTCAGAGGCGTGCTGCTAGATTTGTTACAGTTACGTTCCATTAGCATGCAAGTATTATAGGCATGCTTTGGGTTTCCCTGGAGGGGAAGACGTTTTCTTCGCGAGATATTGAGAAAATTTCGATATCTGGCATTTGAAGCTGACTGCGGAGCGATTATACTGCTGCCAATGTACATTTTTCACAAGGACAATGAAGATAAGCTGAGACAATTTGAGCTTATACAGCCAGTCAGACATTTTCCCCTCACTCTGTGTACGAGTGGAACAGGAAAGCAAATGACTAGTATGTGATGTGATACCATCCAGCTTATACCATAAGATGGCTTGTGGAAGCGAGGTGGCGCAGTGGTTAGACACTGGACTCGCATTCGAGAGTACGACGGTTCAATCCCGCGTCCGGCCTTCCTGATTTAGGTTTTCTGTGATTTCCCTAAAATCACTCCAGGCAAATGCCGGGATAGTTCCTGTCAAAGGGCACGGCCGACATTCTTCCCCGTCCTTCCCTAATCCGATGAGACCGATGACTACGTTGTCTGGTCTCCTTCCACAAACAAACAAACAAACAACCAACCATGGCTTGTGGAATATGCATGTACATACGGAAGTGTTGTATGTTTCGTGCATCGATCTTCTTATATACGCACGAATTTCTACTAACTTTGCCTAACGACATCTCCGCGTTCTTTTTGAACCGAGAATGCAACAACCTCGGTTCCTCAGCATTTCCCGAGTTTTGTTATTAAACCACTGTGGGTCCCATTCGTCCTTCATCCATTTGCTCGGCGTGTACCTCTCTACAGTGCAATTTAGTCTGTTTAAACCAGGCCCACAATTCCTGTACTTTCATCATATTGGAACTAAATGGTGTCCATCCATTGTCCAAGTAGGATGGTAACAAATGCTTGTCTGCTCTTTCCACCATAAATGCTCGCCTAGACTTCTTGATGGATTTATTAACTTTAATAGCGATCGCTAGCTTTCTACCGAGCTCTCCTCAGTCGTTGTCACGTAGTAAATGACTGCCGGCCGGTGTGGCCGTGCGGTCCAGGCACTTCAGTCTGCAACCGCGTGACCGCTACGGTCGCAGGTTCGAATCCTGCCTCGGGCATGGATGTGTGTGATGTCCTTAGGTTAGTTAGGTTTAAGTAGTTCTGAGTTCTAGGGGACTGAGAAAATAGATGGTAAGTCCCATAGTGCTCAGAGCCATTTTTAGCCAGTAAAGGACTACCGTGTCGCCGTGGCCTCGCCGTTATGTAGCCGCCCTGTTCCCTGTGACGTCACTGGTGCTCTCTTAGAGGCCTACGAGAAACACAGGTCGTGGCGCGTACGTCATGAAGTTAGGCCTGAGCTCGCTAGCTCAACTCAGAAGACAAACTACATTCCTACATCTGTTAACTCGCAACTAGGTGTGTTCGTACAAACGAGAACTGCATCTTCTACTGGAATCCGCTAGTATGGAGTCTCCCTGTTTATAGTCCTACAATGATTGGCATTGGCATTACTTATACACTCCTGGAAATTGAAATAAGAACACTGTGAATTCATTGTCCCAGGAAGGGGAAACTTTATTGACACATTCCTGGGGTCAGATACATCACATGATCACACTGACAGAACCACAGGCACATAGACACAGGCAACAGAGCATGCACAATGTCGGCACTAGTACAGTGTATATCCACCTTTCGCACCAATGCAGGTTGCTATTCTCCCATGGAGACGATCGTAGAGATGCTGGATGTAGTCCTGTGGAACGGCTTGCCATGCCATTTCCACCTGGCGCCTCAGTTGGACCAGCGTTCGTGCTGGACGTGCAGACCGCGTGAGACGACGCTTCATCCAGTCCCAAACATGCTCAATGGGGGACAGATCCGGAGATCTTGCTGGCCAGGGTAGTTGACATACACCTTCTAGAGCACGTTGGGTGGCACGGGATACATGCGGACGTGCATTGTCCTGTTGGAACAGCAAGTTCCCTTGCCGGTCTAGGAATGGTAGAACGATGGGTTCGATGACGGTTTGGATGCACCGTGCACTATTCAGTGTACCCTCGACGATCACCAGAGGTGTACAGCCCGTGTAGGAGATCGCTCCCCACATCATGATGCCGGGTGTTGGCCCTGTGTGCCTCGGTCGTATGCAGTCCTGATTGTGGCGCTCACCTGCATGGCGCCAAACACGCATACGACAATCATTGGCACCAAGGCAGAAGCGACTCTCATCGCTGAAGACGACACGTCTCCATTCGTCCCTCCATTCACGCCTGTCGCGACACCACTGGAGGCGGGCTGCACGATGTTGGGGCGTGAGCGGAGGACGGCCTAACGGTGTGCGGGACCGTAGCCCAGCTTCATGGAGACGGTTGCGAATGGTCCTCGCCGATACCCCAGGAGCAACAGTGTCCCTAATTTGCTGGGAAGTGGCGGTGCGGTCCCCTACGGCACTGCGTAGGATCCTACGATCTTGGCGTGCATCCGTGCGTCGCTGCGGTCCGGTCCCAGGTCGACGGGCACGTGCACCTTCCGCCGACCACTGGCGATAACATCGATGTAGTGTGGAGACCTCACGCCCCACGTGTTGAGCAATTCGGCGGTACGTCCACCCGGCCTCCCGCATGCCCACTATACGCCCTCGTTCAAAGTCCGTCAACTGCACATACGGCTCACGTCCACGCTGTCGCGGCATGCTACCAGTGTTAAAGACTGCGATGGAGCTCCGTATGCCACGGCAAATTGGCTGACACTGACGGCGGCGGTGCACAAATGCTGCGCAGCTAGCGCCATTCGACGGCCAACAACGCGGTTCCTGGCGTGTCCGCTGTGCCGTGCGTGTGATCATTGCTTGTACAGCCCTCTCGCAGTGTCCGGAGCAAGTATGGTGGGTCTGACTCACCGGTGTGAATGTGTTCTTTTTTCCATTTCCAGGAGTGTAATTTGATACGGCTGTACTCGGGGTGCAATAAAATTAAAATCGTGCTAAAATGATTACGTTGCATACGGCACCTCTTCTATTAAGAGGGCTGTTAAGCAGAAGATACTAAATGCTATAAACAGGCCGTTATACCATTTATATTGAGTATAGATCTTGAACTAAATTTTGTTGTAGTACTGTTAATCAGCAAGATTTCATAGCAGGAGATTCCAGTAGAAGATTAAATTCTCGTTAGTACTTACACGCCCAGTTGCGAGTTAACAGGTCGAGAAACGCATTTTGTCTGCTGAGCTAAGCGAGTTCAGGTCTACCGCTATCTGTCTTTCTCGTGGACCTCGTGCTCTCTTCCTCGCCATACGTGGTAATGTTTTCGTCACGCCTCCATAGCGCCCCTTTCAACCTCGCGATGGCCAGGTCTCAGGCTATGCTTAGCTGCAAACCGCCGTCCTTATTGATAGTGTTTTTTATTTCTATTGATTGCTTTGCAACACTATCCCAAAATCCCTTCGTCCTCATAATGAAAGATGTTTCTCGAACAGAATTCAGTGTCGATTTTCTCAAGCGTGTTCTGCCTCGGCTGATTTTTCAGACTAGCGTAGGCGTTGCTCCACAGTGCGTACGTTCTGTTTGGGCGACGTAGTAGCAGCCACACTGTTATGGCGGTTGCAGCGATCTGCAGCTCAGCAAAGCCTGGTACTCGGTCATCGCGAGGGGCGAAAACATTAACAGATTCGTCTAGGAAGGGGGCACCAATGACGTACAGACATCAGTGCGACCATATAATGACGAGGTAACGGCGACGCAGCAAATCATTTACCACTTGACAACGGCCGAGGAGAGCTCTTTCCTAAGCTCGTGGATATTGGCCACATGACGCGGCTGGAAGCCCTAGAAGATTTTATTACGAAGTTTGTGACTGCTGATTTCGTAGTAGCTACAATGCTTTTGATAAAAATGTTTTCATGCGTGCATAGCCTCAAACCACACATTCTACAATATCCGTGGACGGAAACACACATGCAAATTACGTTTAAATACTGATTTTTATTACCCGTTAGCGGTCATTATACTTCCTGCACATTAGTTTTAATCCGAGGCTTCAATACATTTTCATATGCCTTTTTCTCCTTTACTATGCGACTGGCCGATGAACCAGGGACCTTACCGTTCGTGGGGAAGCTTGCGTGCCTCAGCGATGCAGATAGCCGTTCTGTAGGTGCAACCACAAAGGAGAGGTAACTGTTGAGAGGCCAGACAAACGTGTGGTTCCTGAAGAGGGGCAGCAGCCTTTTCAGTAGTTACAGGGGCAACAGTTTGGATGATTGACTGATGTGGCCTTGTAACATTAACCAAAACGGCCTTGCTGTGCTGGTACTGCGAAAGGCTGAAAGCAAGGAGAAAGTACAGCCGTAATTTTTCCCGAGGGCATGCAGCAGCTTTACTGTATGATTAAATGGTGGTGTCCTTCTGGGTAAAATATTCCTGAAGTAAAATAAACCCCCATTCAGATCTCCGGGAGGGGACTACTCAGGAGGATGTCGTTATCACGGGAAACAAAATTGGCATTCTACGGATCGGAGCGTGGAAGGTCAGATCCCTTAACCGGGCAGGTAGGTTAGAAAATTTAAAAACAAAACTGGATAGGATAAAGTTATAGTGTGAATTAGTGCAGTTAGGTGGCAGGGGGTATAAGAATACAGAGTTACAACTACAAAATCATTTAACGCTAATGCAGGAGTGGGTTTAATAATGAATAAAAAATAGCACGAGTAAGCTACTACTAACAACATAGTGAACCCATTATTGTAGCCAAGATAGACACGAAGCCCACGCCTATCATAGTAGTAAGAGTTTACATGCTAACTAGCTCCGCAGATGGCGAAGAGAATAAAGAAATGTACGAAGAGATAAAAAAAATTATTCAGATAGTGAAGATACACGAAAATTTAATAGTCATGGGTGACGGGAATTAGATAGTACGAAACAGTAGAGGGATATTAGGTCAATATGGGATGGGCGTAAGGAATGAAAGAGGAAGCCACCTGGTAGAATTTGGCACAGAGATTAACTTAATAATAGCTAAAACTTGGTTTGAGAATCATGAAAGGAAGTTATATACGTGGAAGAGGCCTGGAGACACTGGAAGCTATCAGACAGGTTATATAATGGTAAGACAGAGTTAGGAACAAGGTTTTAAATTGTAAGACATTTCCAGGGTCAGATGTGGACTCTGACCACAATCTATTGGTTACGAACTGTAGATTAAAATTGAAGAAACTGCAAAAAGGTGGGAATTTAAGGAGATGGGACCTGTATAAACTGACTAAACCGGAGGTTGTACAGAGTTCCAGGGAGAGTATAAGGGAACAATTGACAAGAATGGGGAAAGAAATACAGTTAAAGATAAATAGGTAGCCTTGAGAGATTAATTAGGTAAAAAGACGAGGACTAGTAGGAATCATTGGGCAGTAGAAGAGATACTGAACTTTATCGCTAAAAGGAGACACTATATATATGCAGTAAATGAAGCAGGCAAAAAGGAATACAAACGTCTCAAACATGAGATCGACAGTAAGTGCAAAATGGCTAAGCGGGGGTGGCTAGAGGACAAATGTAAGGATGTAGAGGCCTATCTCACTAAGGGTAAGATAGACACTGCCTACAGGAAAATTAGACACACCTTTGAAGAAAAGAGAACCAGTTGTATGAATATCAAGATCTCAGATGGAAAACCAGTTCCAAGCAAAGAAGGGAAAGCAGAAAGGTGGAAGGAATATACAGGATGGTTCATTGATCGTGACCGGGCCAAATATCTCACAAAATAAGCGTCAAACGAAAAAACTACAAAGAACGAAACTTGTCTAGCTTGCAGGGGGAAACCAGTAGTTTTTTCGTTTGATGCTTATTTTGTGAGATATTTGGCCCAGTCACTGTCAAGGGACCACCCTGTATAGAGGGTCTGTACAAGGGCGATGTACTCGAGGGCAATATTATGAAAATAGAAGAGGACGTAACTGAAGATGAAATTAGAGATATGATACTGTGTAAAGAATTTGACTGAAAGACCTAACTCGAAACAAGGCCCCTGGAGTAGATAACATTCCATTAGAACTACTGATTGCCTTGCGGGAGCCAGCCCTGACAAAACTCTACCATCTGGTGAGCAAGATGTATGGGACAGGAGAAATACCCACAGACATCAAGAATATAAATCCAGTCCCAAAGAAAACAAGTGCTGGCAGGTGTGAAAATTACCGAACTATCAGTTTAATAAGTCACGGCTGCAAAATACTGACACAAATTCTTTACAGACGAAAGGGAAAACTGGTAGAAGCCGACCTCGGGGAACATCAGTTTGGATTCCGTGGAAATTTTGGAACACGTGAGGCAATACTGACCCTACGACTTATCTTTGGAGATTAAGGAAAGACAAACCTACGTTTCTAGCATTTGTAGACTTATAGAAAGTTTTTGACAATATAGACTGAATTCTTTCAAATTCTAAAGGTGTCAGGGGTAAAACACAGGGAGCGAAAGGCTATTTACAATTTGTACAACCCTCAGGGGGCTCAGCATTTAGTTGCTGGGTACAGGCTTGGCAACCCTGGGGTCCCTGAGCTGGGGTCTGGGAAGCGCCGCCAGTCCTCAATACTGCAAGCTCTGAGCGTGCTTCAACGACCACCATAAGGCGCGACGGTGGAACGTTGTACGGTACAGAGCCTGGGGATCTTAATTGCCTGGGTCGCGAGGATGGTGTACACTTCGACAAAAAAAACCTCAATCTCAAGGTGTGCTGCGCGCCGAGGAGACGCATGGCTGTTGGGATAGAACAGTTGCTAGCGGGCCACCTCTGGGGAACTTGCCGCCCTCAGTTGTATTAGGCTTACCCAGGCAAGTGGGGCTCTGTCTGAGTTGACATTCTTTTCCCTAGCTGCTCGTGGGACCACCATGTAAAGAAATACGAATAGTGTGCAAGCATGAGTCTCTAAGAAAGGAAAGTTCAATGCTTTAAAGTATGACCCCCAATTGTTCCCTTCCCTGCCCACACCAGAGGAGGAAAGGCGATCTAAATTACCTGGGGAGAAGTATTCTCCTCGATTTCTGGTTTGCAGTTAAACATATAGGGACTCATTTCCGACCACAATGCCTCAGGTTTTTTGTGGAAAATTTAGAGGAAAAGTTTGGAGAACTTTAGGGCATGTCTAAAATGAGGTCCGGAGCAGTCCACATACAGACAGCATCCCTAGCACAGTCATGGGCATTGCTTGCTTGTGACAAGCTCGGTGATCTTGCAGTCTCCATTGCGCCTCATTAGAGCCTCAAATGGTTCAGGGACTTATTTTCATTCTGACATGTTGTTGCAGTCTGACGAAGAGCTCCGTGCAAATCTGGAACGCGCAGTGTCCACTTTGTACGACGTGTCTTCAGGGGACCTAAAGAGAGTAGGGTCGCCATCGGCGCCTTCATCTTGTCTTTCGAGGGTGACATCCTACCCGAGAAGGTCAAGGTGATGATACATCGATGTGATGTTAAGCCTTATGTCCCTCCTGCCATGTGCTGCTTTAAGTGCTGTAGGTTTGGGCATATGTCATCGACATGTGACGCCAACCCTACCTGTCGGGATTGTGGGCGTGCCTCCCACCCCAATGTCCCATGTTCGCCACCACCTGTTTGTGTAAACTGCAGACAAAAACATTCACCTTGTTTGTCAGACTGCGCAATTTATCAAAAAGAACGGAAGATTATTGCGTATAAGACCTTGGACAGGCTCACTTACACAGAGGCTAAATGCAAATACGACCAACTTCACCCCGTGCGCATTTCATCAATGTATGCTGCAGCAGCTTCGATGTCGCCATCCCTGGCCATGAGCCCCAAAGCTCAGCAGCTTTTTGTGGGCCCTCCAGCCTGACAGTCTATTCCTGCCCCCCCCCCCCTCTGGTAGTTGGGGAACACCCTCTTCCGTTGCTCTCCCGTTATCGACATAGAGAGTAACAACCCCTCCTTTGGGGACTTCAGTCCCCACCTCCACACCGGAGAAGTGCCCACCACCTCAAGCTCCCCTCGTGCGGAGGGGATCTCTTGGTGCCCTCCCTTCCATGGTTACTGCCCCTCCAGATGTCAGGCAGTGGCTGAAAAAGCCACTACCTCCTACCCCCCCCCCCCCCAGGTTATTTCATATCTTCACAGTAGGATACCATTATCCTTCAATGGAATTGCTGTGGCTTTTCCACCACCTTGATAAGTTGAAACAGCTTTTGTGCCGCTTCCCTGCCACTTGTCTGGCCCTGCAGGAAACCTGGTTTCCTGTTCGGTGGACCCCCTCCCTCTGTGGCTACCGGGGTTGTTATAAGAACCGCGAAGAATACGACAGGGTATCTGGCAGTGTCTGTGTTTATGTTCTTGCCACTGTTCCCAGTGCCACTTCACACGACTCTCAAGGCTGTGGCTGTTAGCATCCTGGCAGGAATGGAGCTTACAATCTGTTCCCTCTACCTTCCCCCAGATAAGGTTGTCCCTCTTGCTGACCTAGCTGCCTTGTTCGCCCAGCTCCCCAAGCCATTCCTCCTTTTGGAGGACTTTAATGCCCACCACCCTTTATGGGGTGGGGCCCAGATCTCGGGCCAGGGTAGGAACGTAGAGGCTCTCTTGGCACAGCAGGACATTTGCCTCCTTAACACTGGTGCTCCCACATATTTTAGCTTGACTCATGGCACATACTCGGCCATTCACCTCTCCTAGTAGCCCAGGTTTTCTTCCATAACTCAGTTGGAGGGTCCATGACGACCTCTGTGATAGCGACCACTTTCCTATCCTGGTTTCTCTTCTTTATTCCCAACCCCCTGACCAACTGCCACGATGGTCTCTTCGTGGAGCTGATTGGGCAGCCTACACCTCAGCTACTATGACCATTGCTCCGCTTCCTGGTGACAATTGATTTGGCAGTGGACGAGGTCATTATGGACGTTGTTTCTGCTGCCGAGGCAACTGCCCCTGTTCTTAAAGTACCCTAAGGAGTAAGTCAGTCCCTTGGTGGACACCAGAGATTGCAGCAGCTATCCGGGACCGCCGGCGAACCCTGCAACGACACTGGTGTCATCCTTTCCTAGAGAATCTAGTTGCCTTTAAACAGCTGCGGGCTCGGGCCTGGGCTCGGCGGTTAATCTGGCGGAGCAAACAAGACTGCTGGGAATGATATGTTGCCACCATAGGTTCTCGCACCTCCCCATCTCAGGTGTGGTCGCGGGTTCGGCGCATTTTTGGATTTCGCCCTCATGCGTCTGTCTCTTGCCTTTCTCTTCGGGGTACATATTGTAATGACTCAATCGCCATCGCCGAACATCTGGCAGAGTGCTTCGCTCATACTTCCGCGACAGCAGGCTATAGCGCAGAATTCCGCGCCATTAAAGAGCAGGCTGAGCGTACGCAGTTGTCGTTTCGCACGCACCGTTGGGAACGATACAACGCCCCATTTAGTGAATGGGAGTTCCAAAGTGCCCTTATAGCTTGCCCCAATACCTCTCAAAGTCCAGACCAAATTCACAACCATTTTCTTCGCCATCTCTCAGCGCACAATCAGGGTGAATTACTCGCCCTGTTTAACCGCATCTGGACGGAGGGCGTTTTCCCAACTCGTTGGCAGGATAGCGTTACCATCCCGGTGCTGAAACCTGGTGCAGATCCGTTGGTGGTTGATAGCTATCGCCCTATCAGCCTTACCAACGTTATGTGCGAACTCCTGGAATGGATGGTGAGTCAGTGGCTCATGTGGATCCTCGAAGCTCGGGGCCTCCTGGCCCAGCAACAGGGGGACTTCAATCAGGGCCACTCAGCGATCGACAATTTAGTCTCGTTAGAATCGGCTATTTGTACAGCTTTTACTCGGAGAGAACATCTAGTTGCTGTTTTCTTTGATCTTTGGAAGGCGTAAGATACCACCTCGCGTGATCATATCCTTGCTACACTGCACGAATGGGGCTTACATGGTCCACTTCAAATTTTTATCGGAATTTTCTCTCCAATCGCTCCTCTCGGGTTAGAGTTGGCACTTAATTTAGATCTGCTCATACTCAGGAGAACGGTGTCCCACAGGGCTCAGTTCTCAGTGTTCCTGTCTTTTTGGTGGCGATTAATGCTCTTGCCGCTGCAGTGGGCTCATTGATCTGTTCCTCTCTATATGCCGATGACTTTGCCTTTATTACAGTTCCCCAAGCATCAGTGTCAGTAAACGGCGGCTGCAGTGAGCTACCCATAAGGCACATATTTGGGCATCCAACCATGGTTTTCTGTTCTCAGCCTCGAAGACCCGAGTGATGCATTTCTGTCGTCATCGAACGGTCCACCTCAATCCACAGCTCTACATTTGCAATGAGCTCCTTCATATTGAGGAGATGCATCACTTTCTTGGCATGCTGTTTGATGCCCAGCTCACTTAAACAACGGTGCTGGCAGCACCTCAACATCCTTCGCTGCCTCAGCCACACTGTTCGGGGGGCTGCATGAACAACCCTCGTGCAGCTCTATAAGGCTTTAGTCCAGTCCCGTCTCGACTACGGAAGCGTGATGTACGACTTAGCAGCGCCTTCAACGTTGCAGATTCTCCATTGTGACGTCAGACTGGCGACAGGTGCCTTCCACACTAGTCCAGTGACTAGTCTTCTTGTAGAAGCTGGAATACCTCCCCTAAGATTCCGCCGAAACAGTTACTTGCGTCATACATCGCACGCGTCCATGCCTCGCCTGACCACCCAAACCGCAGGCTCCTTTTTCCACCTTCTGCACTCCCCTCCCCACGACGGTGGCCTAGGTCGGGTCTTCCGAAAGCGGTCCACGTTCGTTCCCTTCTCTTATCACTCGAGTCCTTGGCCATCTTCTTCTACCCTTCCTTGGTCCCTCCCTCGCTTGCTGTCTTGCTTGGATTTGTCCTGCGACTCCAAGTCCTCCATTCTAACTGCCAGTCTTCGTCAACAATTCCTGGCTCTTCCTGCCTCATTTCGCGATACACATGTAGTCTACACCGATGGTTCTGTGGTCGATGGACGCACTGCGTTTGCTTTCAGGCACGGCGACTATGTTGAGCAGCATTCCCTGCCTTGTGGGACTAGTGTTTTCACTGCGGAGCTGGTTGCTCTTTATCGTGCACTCGCTCACCTTTCCTCCTGCCCTGGGGAGTCATTTGACATATGCAGTGGCTCCCTGAGTGGATTGCAAGCACTCGACCAGTGTTTTTCTCGGGATCCTTTGGTGCGCAGTATTCAAGATGCTGTTTTTGCTTTCGCTGAGTGTGGTCGTTCAGCGACGTTTGTGTGGACCCCGGGCCACATCGCCATTCCAGGAAACGAACGTGTCGATCTGTTGGCCAAGCAGGCCACCACTTCCACCACTTCGCCACCACTTCGCCACCACTTCGCCACCACTTCGCCACCACTTCGCCACCACTTCGCCACCACTTCGCCACCACTTCGCCACCACTTCGCCACCACTTCGCCACCACTTCGCCACCCCTGGAGCTTGGTCTCTAGGAAAGAGACCTCCGGTCAGCCCTACATCGCAAGGTCAACGATGTTTGGAGCTCTGAATGGTCTGTCTTGAACACACCAAATAAGCTCTGCATGGTAAAGTCATCCACTGACTCAGTTGTTCTGTCATCTCCGAAGTGGACATATGCAGTTGCCCACAGCTATCTCCTTCGCCATGAGAACCCGCCCAAGTGTCGCTGTGATGCAGGGCTGACAGTGGTCCATCTTCTGATGGACTGCTCCCTTTTAGACCCCTTGCGGCAGTCCTTTAATTTCCAGCTGCACTTCCTTTAATCCTAGGTGACGATGCCTCTATAGCTGACTCAGCTTTACGTTTTATCCGTGCAGCTGGGTTTTATCACTCACTCTAGCGTGGGCGTTCTCGCATGATTTCTCAGGCTACACCCACTCAAGCGACTTTTAATTGTGATATGGATACCAAAATAATGGCTTTTATGGTAACAAGTTGTGTTGGTACGTCTATCAACGCTTTCCAGCTGGAGGTTCTTCGTTTGTAGTTCAGTGGTTGACCTTTTACCTGATCCATCAACCTCTGTAGTCTGTTTTACTATAGTGAAGTATTTGCTCTGCTCCTTTTAAGTGTCCTCTATTTTGTGTTATTGCGGTGTTCATTTTAGCTCTGAACCCCTTGGTGTTCCCTCCCTCTGGGTACAAAGGTTACGCTTTTACTGTATGACCTGATGTTCAGCCCCCATCAAACCCTAAAACCAACCAACCAACAGATTTGTACATAAACCATAAGGCTGTAGTGAGTCCAGGGCCATGAAGGGGAAGCTATGGTTGGGAAGGGAGTGAGACAGGCTACAACCCTATCTCCAATGTTATTCAATCTATATATTGAGCAAGCAGTAAAGGAAACAAAAGAAAAAATTTGGAGTAGGGATTAAAAAACATGGAGAAGAAATAAAAACTGAGGTTAGCCGATGACATTTTAATTCTGTCGGAGACAGCAAAGGATCTGGAAAAGCAGCTGAATGGAATGGACTTGGTCTTCAAAGGAGGATATAATATGAACATCCAAAAAAGCAAAACGAGGATAGTGGAATGTAGTCTAATTAAACCAGGTGATGCTGAGGGAATTGGATTAGGAAATGAGAAAGTACTTGATGAGTGTTGGTATTTAGGGAACAATATGACAGATGATGGTCGAAGTGTAGAGAATATAAAATGTAGACTGGCAATGGCAAGAAAAGCGTTTCTGAAGAACATCGAGTATAGATTTAAGTGTCAGGAAGTCTTTTCTAAAAGTATTTGTATGGATGTGAGACATGGACGATAAATAGTTTAGACAAGAAGGGAATAGAAGCTTCCGAAATGTGGTGCTACAGAAGAATGCTAAAGACTAGATGGCTAGATCATGTAACTAATGAAGATGTACTGAAAATAACTGGAACGAAGAGGAATTTCTGGTACAACTTGAGTAGAAAAAGGGATCGGTTGGTAGGACATGTTCTGAGGCAGCAAGGGATCACCAAGTTAGTATTGGAGGGCAGTGTGGACGGTAAAAATCGTTGAGGGAAACCTAGAGATGAATACACTAATCAGATTCATAGGGATGTTGGGTGCAGTAGTTACTTGGAAATGAAGCAGCTTGCACAGGATAGAGTAGCATGGAGAGCTGGATCAATCCAGTCTCCAGACTGAAGGCAACAACAACATGTAATATGTAGTGTCTTCCACCCTGATTGTTCTATTATCTTTTCCATGTTGCGTCAATATTTTCATTTCAGAATTCCACCTAGAGCCAACAACTTTAATCGTGACAAGTAAATAATTAACTCACCTGGCCCGTCTTTTTTTCTGTTTCACATATTCGTCGCGTTTAGGAAGTTCCTATTGTGATAGTATTGATGCCTGTTTCCTCTGTGGAGGGGCGTTTTGCCATAACATCTGCAGCTGTCTTTCATAACATGAGCTGGTGCGAATATGAGGTGTATGTGCTAACGTTTATCTTCCTATAGTCAGGTAGCTCAAGAATGTATCAACTGCACAAGTTATCTGTTGTCATGGTGATTTTTATGTAAACCTGTTACATGGTATTATTTTGAATCTTGTTGATGACGGTTTCCTTTCTTCCAACATTAGTGAGGTTCGCTGTTGCCCAGTCGCATTAACCCTTCAAAAGGATCTATTTCGTCATTGTTCCATAAGTACGTGTGTATTCCAAGGAGTTACTCTCAAGACTCGAAACAGAGATCTGCTATTTTCACAAGCTGTTCCTTTCTTACTTTGAAACATTGTGGTTACATAAAGGAATGTACTTGATTACCCGACGATAAAGATTCCGAACATGCGACGGTCACGCAAAACCACTATAGAACGCGATGTGATAGCGGTCGCTTATCAGTAAGTGGACTGTGTGCAAAGTTGATAAGTAGTGTTCTGTCAGGGAGATGACAGAGTTCTTGATAAGCGATGAGAACGCTTTTCGTTATCCATAGAATGATGCACCTCTGTAATGAAGTAATTATTGTGATCCGCATGCCACAAGCAGGCATATCTTCTTTGTAGCGCGTAGTAACGTCTCCTCATGTTGCATCACGATTTCTGGCTATGTACAACGCCTGTTCGTCCTTCACTCTTTCCACTGTTGTCTATATTTACTTGCACAAGTCTTAAAAAAGCTATGTGCCGAACTAGAATGAATCGCTAGTGACATTGTGGGAAGTTGAATTGTTTCGGAACAGGATCATTATAATTAATCACATAAATTAACTTCTAATTAATTAATCAACTAACACAATTTGCAAAAAAATGCTAATAACGAACTAGATTATAAAAGTGGGAAAAACGGGAATCATCTAATTGCAAGGAATGATCGAGCATATCATTGTTAATATAGCCCGTAAATACCAACTATGCTGACATAAATAAATGTAAAAATATTTACAAAATAATTAGTAACAAAACGGAATATAATAGTGGAAGAAAACTCATACAACGAACAAACCTAATAATGACTTGTGGTTCGTAGAATTTAACTTAATGTCTTTCATTTCACTGATGTTCATCACTGATTTCATTACTTCTGATTTTCTCGCTATGACAGCGCTATCCTGAGTGCATAAACTTCGTAAACTAAACGATAGATGGTGTTAGTTAAGTGTCTCATGTGGAAAATCTACACTGATTGTAAATTTATTTCAGGAGGAAAAATGTTTGAGGTGTTGCAGAAGACCTGGAATTTACTTGGAGTGAATATTGTTCCGGATCTATATATATTGCAGTATAAAGAGAATGTTATTGGTAAAGCATTTATTATTCGCAAATAAGTTTAGCATTCACATTACAAAGCACTTGTTTGCCGATTTATACATAGCAGTTAGCAATACGGCGCATTCGCATTACAAAACAATTTTTTGCCTAGTTTAATCGTAACAATTAGTTAGCTATGCGATGTCACGTGGAACGTGAGTTCACGACAGTGTGTGGTGGCGCCACCTCACTACCACTATCCATCAGCCACCATAACTCCAAAGAGGACAGAGATGGATCACCCTTCTTGGCAAGTTTCCCCCTTTTAAGTGAACTCTTCTGCTCTTTTCTGATATAATGTTATGCTTATGAGCCTAGGTTTCATCACACGCGGTAGCCTCCGACCAATGTGATGGCTTTTGTCAATGTCACTACATTTATCCACCACATTTATCTGCAGGCCAAGCTTCTAACAGACAATCACAATAAATAAATCATTCATGTTTCCCCATTCACCCCCCCCTCCACTCACCCCCTCCTCCCCCCTCCCCCCCCCCCCTAGCAAGACGAAGTTTTTCATTCTCTATATTGCGTCAGTGTGTCAACGTCCACGATTATTTTATTCTCAACACCAGAGGACCTTCTCTCTCTTTTTTGGTCAAAGAAATGCTTATAGATATGCTATGATCTATGCAGTGTGGTCGTTGCGTTGGTGTACCGTGCCATGCCTGCCTGAGACCAGACGAATCACTGACGCCAGGAAGTGAAGTCTTACCCTAGGAGTTAACTATGCAGGCTGACTCTTGGCTTCGTCTAGGAGGCAAATCTACTGGTGATGAACAAAGCAGGGTGATGAGTGCCGCAGGCTATAGCTAGAAAGCCCTGAAAAGTTTTTGGTTCTGTAGCCGGCTGTAGACGAATGCCGACTGTCTGTCACTTCTTAGTTACGAAATGTTACTCGTCAATACTACACAGAAAATACACTACTGGCCATTAAAAGTGATACACCACGAAGATGATATGCTACAGACGCGAAATTTAACCGACAGGAAGATGATGCTGCGATAGGCAAATGATCAGCTTTTCAGAGCGACACCTACAACGTGCTGACATGAGGAAAGTTTCCAACAGATGTCTCATACACAAACAACAGTTCACCGGCGTTGCCTGGAGAAACGTTGTTGTGATGCCTCGTGTAAAGAGGAGAAATGCGTACCATCACGTTTCCGACTTTAATAAAGGTCGGATTGTAGCCTATCGCGATTTCTGTTTGTCGTATCGCGACATTTCTGTTGGCGTTGGTCGAGATCCAAAGACTGTTAGCAGAATATGGAATTGGTGGGTTCAGGAGAGTAATACGGAACGCCGTGCTGGACCCCAACGGCCTCTTATCACTAGCAGTGAGATGACAGGCATCTTATCGGCATGGCTGTAACGAATCGTGCAGCCACGTCTCGATCCCTGAGTCAACAGATGGGGACGTTTGCAAGACAACCATCTGCACGAACAGTTCGACGTCTACAGCAGATTGGACTATCAGCTCGGAGAGCATGGCTGCGGTTACCCTTGACGCTGCATCACAGACAGGAGCGCCTGCGATGGTGTACTCAATGACGAACCTGGGTGCACGAAAACGCCATTTTTTCGGATGAATCCAGGTTCTGTTTACAGCATCATGATGGCGACATCGCGGTGAACGCACATTGGAAGCGTGTATTCGTTCGCCATACTGGTGTATCACCCGGCGTGATGGTATGGGGTGCCATTGGTTACACGTCTGTCACCTCTTATTCGCATAGACGGCATTTTAAACAGTGGACGTTACATTTCAGATGTGTTAAGACCCGTGGCTCTACCCTTCATTCGATCCCTGCGAAACCCTACATTTCAGCACGATAATGCACGACCGCATGTTGCAGGTCCTGTACGGGCCTTTCTGGATACAGAAAATGTTCGACTGCTGCCCTGGCCAGAATATCCTTCAGATCTCTCACCAATTGAAAACGTCTGGTCAATGGTGGTCGAGCAACTGGCTCGTCACAATGCGCCAGTGGTACCGCGTTGAAGCTGCATGGACAGCTGTACCTCTACACGCCATCCAAGCTCTGTTTGACTCAATGCCCAGGCGTATCAAGGCCGTTATCATGGCCAGAGGTGGTTGTTCTAGGTACTGATTTCTCAGGATCTATGCACCAAAATTGCGTGAAAAGGTAATCACATGTGAGCTCTAGTATAATATATTTGTTCATTGAATACCCATTTACCATCTGAATTTCTTCTTGGTGTATCAGTTTTAATGACAGCAGTATACTAAAACTTAAGCCAAACAATCTGCATAATAAAATGAGATTTTCGCGCTGCAGAGTAGTGTGCGCTGATATGAAACTTCCTGCCAGATTAAAACTGTGACCCGGACCGTGACTTGAACTCGGGACGTTTAGCTTTTGCGGGCAAGTGCCCTATCCGCACTTGCCCCCGAAAGGCAAATGTCCCGAGTTCGAGTCTGTCCGGCACACAGTTTTAATCTGGCAGGAAGTTTAAACCTACATAATAAATGCGGATCTCATTCGACGCCACTGTGCGAACGCAATTCTTTTCGCATGGTTGGGTCTGATGGACAGCTGCTGGTGGGTGGGTGGCGTTCAACAGAGTTTGAACTTAATCTACGACTAGTAATCTAGGTGTGCCATTTCAACAATCAAAATTTTGAAAGAAATGGTTTCGAGTGGAAGATTTTAACTTTGCGTGAGTGATAGTTCTATTTCGGGCTGAAGTTTTACAGTAAAGCAGATCAGTGATAGAATTTAACATTAACACATGGTGGGGGATTCTATTTAGGTTCTGCTTTCACATAAACGAACTAAATAGGAAATCTGTCAAGTTTTATTGAATATTCCCACTTAGAATACTAAATTTTTAACTTTGCCATCGAACCTACATGATTTTAATGATTTTATGTCAGAGCATTGTATATTTTTGTGTTTTTAATGAACAGTTTAGAGAATTCAACTCAACTTCGCTACTGTGTTGAATACGAGTCTTATTATTTATTTCCCACTGAATTTTAAGTTGTTTATTAACTTATTAAATTATTCATTAACTGATGCAACATATAGCGAAATTAAAGTGTGTTTAATCAGTGCTTGCCTAACGAAACCTATTGCAGACACCGGATGCCGTTATTAGGACATATGCACAGGGCTGGACGCACCATCCCTGTGACTTTAGAGCCCTCATTCCTCGTCAGGGTCGTTCACTTACCTGCACCTCAATAAATTTTAGATCGTATCTGACACCTTTAATGTAACATTTCGTAATCGATCTTCTCATCAGGAAGGAAGGAAGGAGGGGGTGAGGGGTTGAGGGGAGGGAGACAGCTTGCAACCCGCAGCCAGGGATTGGGCAATCATTTTGTGCAGTTGAACACAATAGTGGGATGTCAAGTGTATTTTTGCACATATATTGAACAGTATCATATATTGCACGTACCGGGTGATCAGAAAGTCAGTATTAATTTGAAAACTTAATAAGCCACGGAATAATGTATACACAGAGGTAAAAATTGACACACATGCTTGGAATGACATAAGGTTTTACTAGGACCAAAAAAACACCCCATGTTGCTAGACGCGTGAAAGATCTGTTGCGCGCGTCGTTTGGTGATGACCGTGTGCTCAGCCGCTACTTTCGTCATGCTTGGCCTCCCAGGTCCCCCGACCTCAGTCCGTGCGATTATTGGCTTTGCGGTTACCTGAAGTCGCAAGTGTATCGTGATCGACCGACATCTCTAGGGATGCTGAAAGACAACATCCGATGCCAATGCCTCACAACTCCGGACATGCTTTACAGTGCTGTTCATAACATGATTTCTCGACTACAGCTATGTTGAGGAATGATCGTGGACATATTGGACATTTCCTGTAAAGAACATCATCTTTGCTTTGCCTTACTTTGTTATGCTAATTATTGCTACTCTCGTCAGTTGAAGCGCCATCTGTCGGACATTTTTTGAACGTTTGTATTTTTTTTGTTCTAATAAAACCCCATGTCATTTCAAGCATGTGTGTCAATTTGTACCTCTCTATCTACATTATTCCGTGATTAATTCAGTTTTCAAATTTATGCGACTTTTTGATCACCCGGTATATAGGACAACAGTGGCCCTCTAGAACTCCATCAAAGTTGGTAAAAACAGGCGAGCGAAAGTAACGCACGATTTTCAGTGACTGCCGTGACACTTTTCACTGATTCATAGTATTCTCTCTTGATTCGTCAGACACTGGAAGTCTTAGTGGACGTCTGGAGCTGATACGTTGTTGGGTGGGTGTGCTGACTTTGGCGTACTGCGCAGGTGATGCAGAACCTGGGCACGCTGGTGGTGTTCTGCGTGGCACCGTACGTGCACTTCCGCACTCTGGCCGGCATCCTGCTGGCGTTCCCCCTGCTGCTGGTGGCCACCCTCTCGTGGATGCCGGAGTCCCCCACCTACCTGCTGCTCAGGGGGCGCAACAGCGAGGCCCAGCAGTCGCTCGTCAGGCTGCGCGGCATGAACAACTCCGAGGTACAGCGCATTATGTTTGGCTTCAGTAGCAGTTCTGAAAGCTTGTTTACATCCTCTCATCCACCTTTCAACATGTATGACGTAATCATTTTCTTCCGCTTTCTTTGATATGTGCTAAGGAACGAGAGGAATTGTTGGACTGGAATAATGACAGGCAATGAGGGACGACATGAAATACAGTACATACGTAATAGGGGTGGAGTGATACATTTAAAACGAAATATGGTACCATAATTTACCACGTTGGAAAGCAGAGTAACACACATATATAACGTTCATGTTTGAGACAGATCAGACTCCCAATGTAAATGTTGATATCAGGCTCTCAGTAAGGAGTATGCCCTCCTTGGGCACTTCAGCACATTTTTCACCTGTTTTTCATACTGTTGAGATGTCCTTTCGGGACATCATCCCGCTCCCCTCGTCCCGCTCCCCGCGTTTTTCCATTCTTGTCCTTTTCGGGGAGGTAGTGTTCCGTTGAGAAACAAGTCTTCCAAGAGTTTCCCAGCTCAATAACGTTTAGCTCCAGGGAATACGCAGGCCATTCCATGCTGTCAATATCTTCACTTTCCAGGGTGTCCCACACTTCAGTGGTCCTGTGTCGGCGGCCATTGTCGTCTATAAACAGAAAATCGAAACCTACCGCACCCCTAAACATACGGAGATGATCCAGAATAATCTCGCCGCAATGCCGCTGTGCTGTAACAGTACCGCGCACAAAGATAAGCAGCGCTGTTTGGCCATTGTGTATAATGCTTGCTCACACCGTAAAGCCTAGGCCATACCGATGATGTTCCTGAACATTCTGTGGTCGGTAACGTGTTCCCGGTGTAGCGATGCAAAGGGCACCAAACTTGTTACAAAAGTCAATAAATTACTCAACGGACAGTATTTTTCAGTACACTTATTTCATTCATTCCAAGCAAGTGTCGATTCGTGACGTCATCGTCCAGACACGACATAATCTGAATCCGTTTTAGCAAACTGATAATTTTTTTCAGGTGATAAAATTTTATTGGTTATGAAATAAAAGTTCTTAAAGTTTATACAGAATCGGAAATGTTTAATTAGAAATTACATGACATAATTTATTTGTTTAATATAATGGAGTTTTGAACTTTGTATGCATAAAGTGTGAATTGATGTGCGGCTTTTAGTCTGAGACGAGTTATCACTTAGAGTGCTAAAAGTGAGCGTGTTCAGTTCGCTGACCTATATGGTGAATTTTATTTTGTGATCTTGACCCGAGTAAATCCAGTTTCATTTACGTGAGACAGACACATCACATAATTACAAAAGAGTCGTTTAGCCCATTAGGGAAAACTGAAACCTGCGCACTCGATTTGAAACACGTTACACGCCAGTGCGTGATCGAGCTGGCCAGTAAATCGAGTACAATAGTTGCAAAATGCGTTTGGACTTAATGCACGAAGCTGGAAATTAATTTTGAGACAAGTGCTGATTTTTACAAAAATAAATGAACCGAAAGATTATTCAAAATATCGAGGTCCAGTTTTACTTGAGACACGTATCACCTTGTTGATTACGTTGCCTAGCAATACTGTAAAGCAGCTTAGTTAATTCATTAGAACTCTTTGCGACCTAGTAAGGCCCATTACACACACACACAAAATATTACACGAAATTTGCTGACCGCCTGAGAGTATGAGAGTGTTGTTCTTTCCATAAATGCCAATAAACCGGCAGTTTCAAAAGTTAAATTATTGTTGTGTAAATTCATTGACTCTCCTACACCGCTACGGAACTTGTTGTATCGCGTCTCTTCACAAGAGATCTCAAGAAGCCGCGATAAACAAGAAGAAGAAAAAGACTAAAGAAGAGGCACCGGTATACCGTCTCTCTTTACACTAACTAGTGGCCGGAATCACTAGCCACAGTGCAGCGGGATACATCGGAGACTATCATTCTGGACCACTGTTTCTGACCACAACCAACATTCTCCCTACACCAACGAAATCTTTTTCAATAGTGGCGTAGGAGATATACGAATTCAACAGGCTTCCAAGCATACACATCAGCCTGATATAATCACCGCGAAATATTTCTGGCAGAGATATGTATACGAGTAGCGGTTCCAACAAGTGCAGCGATCTGCCTAGGAGTGAGATACAGTTGTCTTCACTAGGGCTACGTATCGATCCTCTTGCGGTATGGTAGGCCGTCTGCGACTACGCTTTCGCTTATCAGTTACTCCTTCAGTGACCTTTTTAAAGTGCGATATGGTTCTTTTGAACAACAGCCATTCGGTGGCCACAGCTGTGGCACTCTGATCGGCTTCGAGGTGTCCAACTGCTCGTCCACGATCGTAAATAGTCAAATGATCTCCTACAGACATGTTGTCGTACCACACGGAATGCCGCACTACTTCGGTCCACAGCAACCTTCGTCAAACACCCAGTTACCATGAAATGTCGAAGGCATACAGAGCGTTCGTGCACAGGCTTCGCTGCAGTTGTTTTGTCCTCAACAGTTCCTTTTACTATCATTGGTCGGGTGTTCCATAGCAATTTCCGGTTCATACGTAACAATTTGCATTTGTTCCTAACGACCATAGACTGCGCACGTAACTATCTCTGCCGTGTTGAGGTTTGAAACCAACGTCTAAGCCACGTTTCGCGGTGTAGGAAGCAGTTTCCATCATTACGAACTGTGTGGAGTTGAGTTACTGTCCTTTCATTTATAACTGAAATCGAGCATTGATTTTAACAATAAATCAACGTGCCTTATTTATATTACATATGTAGTAGTGCGGTTAACCTATTTCTCCGAAAATCCCAATATTAATGCGATGGTTATCGTCTTTACATGTGACCAGGTGAAACGCATTTATAGCTCCGTTTGTAAGCAATAGAATTAGAGTTCTTCAATGTATACCTGTTTTTGTTGCACTGTGAGGTTTTTATTCACCGCTTCCACAGGAGTGAAAAAGAAAATGACGACTACTCAACAATACGTGCGAAATGTTTTGTTATAATTTTTTTAAGAAATTAAATACTCTATCGTTAAAGCTTATTTTTACTCAAAGTAAGCATACAACGAAACATTATATACTGTAATACATTACAAAACTTTGATTATGGAGAAAACTCCTCACTTGGGGAAACTTGTGGCAACCATGAAACTGAGCCGAAACTGATGTAATAAACGATCAATGTCGTTCCAGGCAATAATTAAACATTGCGTCAGAGCAAATTAAACCAGAAGCATATATCGATATAAATGTTGAACACTGTATAAAAGAGATTGCCAAGAACAAGAAAAGAAAGAAAGGACCACAATTGATCAATGACAACATCTGGACGAAGAGGAAAAATGAAAATCTATACAGAAACATAGAAACAAACACTCACACAATAAGGGAGAGGAGATTAAAGTTTTACTGTCTTATTTACAGAATGAACGACAATAGGCTAACGAAGAAAACTTCTAATTTCATTTCCAAATTAAAAAACACAACTGGGTGGCACGTAGAGACAAGAAGGAATTCAAGAAAACTCAACGTCACAGAAAACACCATACAGGACACAGCCCATTTCAGCCTAATGATAAATACTGCTAAATTTCGTAACCAACAACAGTAATAAATAAAGAGGCCCAGGAATGGTATCGGACGGAGTCATGTTGCACGTTAACGCTTGACCCCACACTGGTTATCGGACGAAGGCCACGCTTCAGCACTTTCTTTGGAAAAACTGCAACATCCTCCGTACAGCCTAGATCTTTCACGGTATCCTTTTCGCATCTTTGGAGACCTAAGAATGACATGCGCAGATGTTGGTTTCAGCAGGACGAGAAAGTGCACGAGTGGGTTCGATTCTGGATCAGTCAGCGGCCGACCGTATTCTACGGAACAGGACAACACAAAGGATGGGGCCCCTCCACGCCCACACCAACGTGGTGACCAAACCAAAAGTTCTACTGCCACCTCCGTATAACATGTTAGTTTTTGAATCAGGAGTCACAGGATGCGGGCTGTGATGTTATCCATGCGTTTGGGTAAGATTACTCATTAACATGGTCCATCAGGAGATAGAAAGTGGACGAAAGCGATCGAAGGGTAGGGGTTGTAAGGGCAGAGGAAAAAAAAGTTCCAAGGCAAGAGCCAAGGGAAAAAACCTCTGCGACAGTAGGACGGGTGGTAAGGGCAGTAGCGGCTTGCTATCTGCGACAGTGCATGCGAGGTGTGGTTATGTTAGTTCGAGGTATCGTGCATCGTTACCACTGTCGTTGTTGGAGCTCGTTGTGGCGCTTGCGGCGCTTGCTGCAGTTGCTGCGTCCCTGCAACAGTTCAAGGTCGTTGTAGATTAGTGGGCGATCGCTCATAGATCGGCTCACAGACGGTGTATTGTGCGTGGCTGGTCTGCGTGCTGTGTACAGCACGGTTTCCCTGCGGTTGCCTGCTTTTCGGCTGGTCGAACATCTGGGGTTTCCAGTAATAACTGTGTTGCAGGGGCTCGCCAGTACTGTCGTGTTAGCGTTCTATGGACCATAGATGTTTAGTTCCTAGCCAGTAATGTCTTCGGTCTGTTATGCTTCCATCTATGGTTGTGGTCGTAGTTGCCCAGAGAAAGGAAAAACGGGTTGCGCGAGTGTCTCGTGTTATTGTACAATCGTGTAGAGAGTTTTTGGAATATCTGCAAGATAGTATCTAGCCGGTATTCCCGGTGAAGGTCTGCGATGCGTGTGTAGCGCGGAGCTTTGCTTATAATTTTGAGCACTTTGTTCTGTATGAGCTGCAGACGGCGCAGGCGAGTTGGCGCAGCGTATCTCCAGACACTGGCTGCGTACGTCATCAGGGGTCTAATAAGTGTCATGTACATGGACCTAGACACCCCCCTGTTCAGTATGCTACGCCTGTTAAGCATAGGGTAGAGTTGAGCCTCGCGTTAGCTTTATTGGTCACTTGTTGAATGTGGTCCCCCCAGAGTAGTTTCCTGTCCAGCCAGACACCGAGGTATTTGACCTTCTCACGGAAACGTATTGGGCGTGTGTGTAGTGTTATTGGGTTGCAGTGCTGATGTTTGCGCAGTTGCTTCGGTCTTCTAGTGAACAGAACGGCCTCGCACTTGTCGACGTTTACTCTAACACGCCATTTCATCACCCAAGGCTCCGCCGTTCTGAGTGCAGTCTGTAGTCGTGAGTTAATGTTAAACGGCTTCCAATCTTACGCAAGGATGGCGGTGTGATCCGCGTATATTGCTACCGTCGCGTTGTGTGTAGCTGGGAGGTCGTTAATGTAGAGGTTAAACAGTAAGGGCCCTAGAATACTTCCTTGGGGTACTCCTGCCTGTACACCATGTCGTGTCGATTGTTTGCCCTGCACGTCGGTGTTGAAACTCCTGTCCGTGAGATATGAGTGTATGAGACGTACGAGCCCGTCGGGGAACCCTGCGTCGCTAAGTTTGCGTATTAGGCCGTTGTGCCATAGACGATCTAAAGCCTTTTCATGTCCAGGAACACCGCCCCAGTTGCTTTGTTTGTGTTGTATCCGTGTGTTATGTATTCAACGACGCGGAGTAGTTGTTGTGTTGTTGAGTGGTGATTGAAACCGAATTGCTCCGGTCTCAGGGTATCGTTTGTGATACAGTGCCTGGTGAGTCGTTTTAATATTACCTTCTCGACCATCTTGCTGAGCGCGCTCAGCAGACTGATGGGTCGGTAATTTTGTGTGAGGGAGTGGTCTTTCCCGGCTTCCTGAACATCAGGACCTTGGCCGGGGAAGTGTTGGTGCTTGAGTATGGCATTCGTGGTAAGTGTTAGGTAGTCGAAGGCTTCGTCTGTGAGCTCCTGGAGGACACGGGTTTGAATGCCATCGTGACCAGGGGCCTTCCTAGCGGTGGTATGCATGATGGCCCATTTGACTTCAGCTATACTAGCTTGTCGGATGATGTTGCGCGCTGGTTGGGCCAAAATGCGTGTGATCTCCTGGTCCGTAGAAAGTCTGAACGCTGGGTCTGAGGGATCCAGGTTCGGTGTGAATGACGCTGCGAGTGTGAGGGCCATCAGTTCCGCTTTTTCTTCCGCAGAATATGCTGGTCCGTCGGGCCCTTGTAGCGTGGGGGTGTACAGTTTCTCCCTGGTGAAGTGTCGGGCCAGCTGCCGCACGCCAGGTCGCGTGGTGTCCAGCCCTTCGAGTTTCTGCCCCCACTGTTGTCTTAAATGTTCGTATTTTTCCCCGGATTATACCCTGGAGCCTGTTACTGTGCTGTTTGAAGTGCTGGCGCCTGGTACGCTTCCAGTGTCTCCTGAAGCGGTTCCTCATTGAGATCAGGACCAGGATCTCCTGGGGCAGGGCAGCACTGTGTTGTTGTGGCATGCGGATTGGCATGGTGTCGGCTATTGCGTCCTGGACGGCACTGGTGAGGGTTTCAACTGCCTCGTCAATTTGGGCTGTCTCGTTAATCGCGTGGGTGGGATGCGACTGTTAAGCGTTTCCTTGAACTGGGTCCAATTCGCGCGCCTGTAGTCTAACATCCTGCGTTGTTCCATGTGCTGCAGTGTTTCTTCAATTTACAGTATAACGGTTTGGTGATTTGAGGGCAGATCGTTTTCAATGCCAACGTTGAGTGTCGTTGTTATGCCCTTGATGAGGGCCATGTCTAACACGTCTGGCCTGTGTCCCCTCCGGTAGGGAATGTGCGTGGGTTCGGTCGGCGCCAGTGTGATGTAGTTTCGTCCTAGTGCGTGTTAGTATAGTTTCTTGCCGTTGGAATTTCGTATTCGTGAGTTCCAGTCCGGGTGTTTTGCGTTAAGATCTCCAGCGGCTATTACCCGCGATGATATGTTGAGTATTGTGCTTATGTCGCGTGTTTTAATGTTTTTAGGGGTGTTGTATACTGACACCAGTGTAGTGTAGGCTCCGTTGAACATGGAAAAACTAGAGGCAACTGCCGTCAGGGTCAAGTTCAGGGAGCACTATGTTTGTGTGTTCTATGTCTTCGTGTATGATTATGGCTGTTCCGCCGTGACCGGAGCCGTCCGGTCGGTCGGTACGATAGGCGCAGTAGCCGGTGAAGTTTGATTAGTTGCGTAGTTTGAGCTTAGTTTCGCTCAGTAGTGCGATAAGAATATCCTTACGCTCCATGAGCGCGGCCAGTTCCGCCCTTTTGTTGTTGACCCCGTCTGCATTCCAGAACATGATCTGTGTCAGTGTCTGGTTGTTTGCGATGGGGGCCGGGTGTGGCGTGTTATCCATGTAATGGTGTAAACAGTGTGGTGAGCGCGGTTTGTATGGCGGCGCAGTACTGCCCAGGTTGAGCAGTCAAGAGCTGTGCGACGAGTGTGGTGACGGCCGCCGCGAACTTGTTAAAGATCTGAGCGGTCGCGTGAGGGGAATATTGTTTCCAATAAACCCTCAAGTGTTGTGTTGGTGTTGTGTGTGTCGGCCTGTGGCTCGGTTGTGGTGTTGGCGGCCGCTGGTGCGCGCGTTGGCGTTATGTGTGGGCTGGCGCTTGTTATGTGGAACATTTTGAGGTGCCTGTGTGTCAGACGTGGTGAGGGGTTGAGTAGTTGTGCGCTGGTATCACTGGCTCGCTGACTGTGTGTCTGTGTGTCAGTGTTGTTATTGTTGTTGTTGTTGGGTACATATAAGCGGATTTACCAAAGTCTTTATTAGCAAGTTCGGCCATATGGTAGGTGCGAAATGCAATAATGTCTGTCAACGAAACTTTCGACTCCAGGAACATTTGGTACTCCAGAACCTCCACGAACAATAGTTACAGTGAACCATCCGTTACCATGGCGGAATGAATCATTAATATCTAAACAAAAATTCAGTCGGCAACCACAGAAAACAGAGGGTCCGTCCAGCAAGGCTTGAGCAGCGACAGACTTGACTGGTATACGGTTCTTCTTGTCTCCAGCTGTTGTAGCAAATCCGATGTTTTCGATGGTTTTGTAGACTGTCTGTTTTGAAAGGATGCAACAGCATGTTACGCCTACTAAGGCGGCTGACGCAACCCGCCGAACAGCTTACGCAATCTTGGCAGCGCGCCATCGGCGGATTTAGCGCACAGCGGACGGGAGCACCTAGAACATCTAGTGCTCCCGTCCGGGATAACGCTCCGCTGGCAGGCTGAAATATTCTAAGTCCGACTCAAGGTCACTACTTATCGGACTTTTATATAAGCGAGCGAGCGCCGCACAGCGGCTCATTCGCGCTGCTGCTGCTGCTGCTGCTGCTGCTGCTGCTGCTGCACAGGCAACTGCATTGAACGCTGCCAAGATGCCGTACAGAAGATACCGTCGTCGTTCAAAACAGACAGTCTACAAAACCATCGAAAACATCGAATTTGATACAACAGCTGGAGACAAGAAGAACCGTATACCAGTAAAGTCTGTCGCTACTCAAGCCTTACTGGACGGACCTTCTGTTTTCTGTGGTTGCCGACTTAATTTTAGTTTAGATATTAATGATTCATTCAACCATGGTAACGGATGGGTCACTGTAGCTATTGTTCGTGGAGGTTCTGGAGTACCAAATGTTCCTGGACTCGAAAGTTTGGTTGACAGTGTGTTCCCGCTCCTGTTTCTGCGTGGTCGCCTACGCCTTCTCTGGGTTTTTGCTTCTGGGGTTCCTTGTGTAAGTGTGTCTTCCTGTGTGTCGTGTGTAGTTTCGCATACAGTGGCTTCAGGGGGTGGGGTTGTGTTGGTACCGGTGTGGTTGTGTGTTGGCTGAGACGACTGTGTTGTTGTCGCAGCGGTTGTTAGGTGCGTGTGCTGGGTGCAGAGGTTCCGCGGCCTGCTCCGCTCCTCCAGGGCCTGTAGCCATGGCGAACGACACTCCGTTCCTGACAGGGTTTGGTGCGGGCCTTGGACGTGTTATGACGTTGAGTGGCTTCGACTTTTGATTTTTGCCCCTCTGCGCCTCTTTGTACGCGTCGCAGCCCCTGTAGCTGGCCGCATGGCCTTGGCCACAGTTGGCGCAACGGCGTATGTTTTCGTGGATTAGTGTACGTGCGTTGGATGCGTGTTTGCCAGCGCATCCGCGGCAAAGGGGTGCCAGGCCGCAGCGGAGGGCCGAATGACCGAACCGCTGGCTGTTGTTACGTTGTTGAGGGACCTGTGGCGGTTCGTATATCTCTACCCTTACGTCCATCCGCAGAAGACTTTTTATCTGCAGAAGGCCGCGGGAGGCGGCCGTGTCGGCCATCTCGACCAGGTAGTGTTGTAGACGGTGGTGGGAGCGGAAGCTCGTCATCCTGGAAGCACTTTTGCAGTCGAGTCCTAGGAAGTTGAGCGCCGCTTGTACTGTGAAGTTTGCGGTCCACTCCCTTTACCACGTACTGCTGTGTTCGTTTTTCACATTACCGTACGTATAATGTTCGATCCCCTTTTCTTTGAGGAAGATAAGGAGATCTTTATATTCATTGTTAGTTGATACGTACAGTAAGGCCCTATCCCCAGAGTACTTAGTGTGTAGTGTGCAAGGTGTGTGCCTTTCCGCGAATGTTCTGTTGAGGACACTGAGGTCCCCGTAGTTTTGTATTACGACTGGGGGAAAACCAGTCTTCTGTTGTGCGGGCGTAGCTGCAGTTGGTGCTTGTGTGGTGTTGCTGACCGCATGTCAGGTCGTGTTTGTTGTTGTTTGTGCTCCTAACCGGAAGTGCGGGTTTTGGTGTAGGCAGCAGCGCCTTTCGGCTACCTTGCGAGTGTGGTTGCTCGCTTGTTTGCGTGGAGTTTCTCTGTTTGCGTCGTGGGCCCTCCGCCTGCCAGGGCCAGTGTAGTGGTTTTCTGTGTCCGCAGCTGCTGGTTCCGCCGTTGGAGTCAGCTGCCGCAGTAGGAAGATAGTGCATGAGTCACCAGTTGCAGGTGAATGTAGCGTGATGTGGAGGGCACTTGTCCGCGTGGGGGACTCACTTGGGCCGCAGAGGTCGGTTATCAATCGACGCTGGCTCAGCAGTCTGCCGATCCTTGTCGGCCAACACCTCAACGGCGGCAAGCGGGACGTTGTCGTCGACGGGAACAGCCGACTCACGCGCCTCTTTAGCTGCAGCCTTGCTGCGGGTTAGGGCGGGGGAACACCAGCGGAATCTGCCATCTTGGTGCTTTCAGGAACTTTATTAGGTGTGGGAGGGCACGACAATTATGCTTTTTCTGAAAAGAAAAGCTACCAAATAGGTCCTACAGAAGAGGGGAGAATGCCCTACAGCCTAGCGTGCGCCGTTGGTGCAGTGGCGCGGCACCTAAAGGAGTTGCGGAGGAAGAGAAGTGGCCTACAGTACACGGGTGGTCAGACGTGAACGGGCCCCTGGCACTGATCAACCCTAGCACAGAACGAGATAGTCTCGCTAAGGGAGTTTGTAACCGAAGTTACGGATTACTGCGAGTCACTCTTCCGACAATTGAGCTTCTCCGCGAGCTACGCGGCTTTTCGACGAAACGAAACTGGAATTGCTCGTATCGTTTGCCAGTGCGATATATGTCTTAAAGTGTAAGGTGATTACTGTTGACGGAAACATCCCATGGTCCCGTTGTGGCGGGTGTTCTGTTTTCGTCTGAATGCCACTCATACGTTAAGTAACTTGAGTTACATTAACTGATCTGTCTGTGAACACTGGTCTAGTCCTGAATCCAACGAACAAGACCAACAAAATTAGGAGGTCCAGTTGGGATCTTGGGGGCGACAAATGTAGCTAATTCTTGTACTGCATTGTGGCACAGTGTTGATACTGATGACTAAGTGAGGTGTAGAGCGGAGCACCTGCTTCTCTCTGCGTATAGCCGATGGCGTCCATTTAGATCTACTTTAATGAAGTCAGTCAGTCTCCGTACCTTGTCAGTCCCAGTAGCACAGCATCAGTTAATTCTGAGTTGCATCTCAGCGCGCTGGGGGCTAAACATATAGACAAATGGTTTTGATACCAAGTACAGCAGTGTAGTGTTGTGTAGAGTAAGCAGTGTAGTGCAGTGTAGTAGTGTAGTTCAGAATAATGCAGTAAACTAGTAGCGTGTGCCTCCTGATGTCCGGATGGACAGACATCTGTAAGTCAGACGGCCAAATGGTTGTATGTAGACCTTTCCTAGATTTTTTAATTATTTTATGTTGTAATTCTACGTAATTTTGTCTTTCTCTCTCAAATAGGATAATGCTTAGTAGTTACTGAAATATTTGTAATTATGCTAAAATATTATGTGCTACATTCACGTCAGCTATATGCAGCATTCTTTTATATAGATAATACTAAAGGAAAATAGCAAATAAAAGTAAAAAAAAAATTAAAAAAGTGTATGATACAGTCCGTGTCGTCTACACATTATGCCATATGTTGAGCCTTTATGGAGCTTGTCTTACCCTGTGAAGTATTCTAGGTTATGGCTCTCTTGCATCTTCTGGTAGACACAGCAAGATTGTTTTTCTCCATCTCTAAACGCAAAGTCTGCCTCCATAGCTGAGTGGTCAGCTTAGATAGGTGCCATGTGGAGGACTCGGGTTCGACATCCGGTACTCCCAAGGAGTTTCCCTTAGTTAGGAGACTGGTATAGGGTGCTCTCACGCTCATAACTGAGTTGCTTGTTGGCCGAGCAGTAGCAGTAGCAGTAGCAAAGTATGTAAAACGCTCGACAGAGCTGTGTCCTGATCCCACTCCCCTGCATGACGCTCAAAGGCGGTGATACAGAGGCCGGTAGACATTCCTTACGTCTCCACGGCTAGGCGAGGAGCTCGTTGTAAACACAACCTTTATAGTCACTTGCACCCAGCAGATACACACACAGCACTCACGCCCCATGAGGATAGAGATCATACTGTACGGGGGAGAAAACATATTCCGATTAGGCTGCAGGACGTAATCATCAGTGCCTCCTCGGAAGCACTGACATGTGACAGTTAATTCCTGTGTGCAGGATGTGGAGGAGGAGTTCGCGGCGATGCGCCGCGCGGTGGAGGAGCGCAACAGCGACCCGCTGGCGCGCGGCGGCTACGCGGCGACGATGCGCGAGCTGGTGTGCGACCCGGTGAATCGGCGCACGCTGCTGCTGGCGTCGGCGCTGCAGGCGCTGCTGCTGTGGTGCGGCTTCCTCGTCATGATGACGTATGCCACCTTCTTCTTCAAGCTGTCCGGCAGCTCGCTCGACCCCGACCTCTCGTCCATCTCGCTCGCCGTCATCCAGCTCATCATGAGCGTCGTCGCTTCCGTCGCCGTCGAGCGCTTCCGCACGCGCAAGATACCGCTCATGGTGTGCTTCTCGGGAGCCTGCTTGGCGCTCATCTCGGAAGGCTTCTACTTCTACATGAAGGACGGTCTCCACGCCGACGTGTCTTCCATCGGCTGGCTTCCACTCACGGCTCATATCGCTTTCTTGGTAAGCGTGCTGGACTGAGTTTCAGCTTTAATGTTGTTGTCATTAGCGACTGACTTACCTCAGTCACAGTGATAAATTTCACCTAGGTAGCACTTAACCAGTAATCCATCCCACAAGGAACTCGTTTCACTAATTCTCACATGTACCACTCCAACAAAATGGTTACAGATGATATATATATATATATATATATATATATATATATATATATATATATATATATATATATATAATTGTGTGTGTGTGTGTGTGATGTCCGTTGTTTCGGACAACTAAGGTGAAGACGGACAATTATATCTTCAGTGCATATGCACACCTGGCTCGAACTCAAACGAGAATCGGCAAAATCCCGCGAGTAAAGACAGTATTGGGAAGGGGCACTACATTAGTTGTGATGATGATGGTCATGAAACACTACTGGCCATTAAAATTGCTACACCAAGATGATGACGTGGTATAGACGCGAAGTTTAACCGACAGGAAGAAGATGCTGTGATATCCAAATGATTAGCTTTTCAGAGCATTCATACAAGGTTGCCTCCGGTGGCAACACCTACAGCGTGCCGGCATGAGGAAAGTTTCCAACCGATTTCTCATACACAAACAGCAGTTGACCGGCGTTGCCTGGTGAAACGTTGTTGTGATGCCTTGTGTAAGTAGGACAAATGCGTACCATCACGTTTCCGACTTTGATAAAGGTCGGATTGTAGCCTATCGCGATTGGGGTTTATCAAATCGTGACATTTCTGCTCGCGTTGGTCGAGATCCAATGACTGTTAGCAGAATATGTAATCGGTGGGTTCAGGAGGTTAATACGGAACGCCGTGCTGGATCCCAACGGCTTCGTATCACTAGCAGTCGAGATGACAGGCATCTTATCCGCAAGGCTGTAACGGATCGATCCCTGAGTCAACAAATGAGGACGTTTGCAAGACAATAATCATCTGCACGAACAGTTTGACGACGTTTGCAGTAGCATGGACTATCAGCTTGGAGACTATGGCTGCGGTTACCCTTGACGCTGCATCACCGACAGGAGCGACTGCGACGGTGTACTCAACGACGAACCTGGGTGCACGAATGGCAAAACGTCCTTTTTTCGGATGAATCGAGGTTCTGTTAACAGCATCATGATGGTCGCATCCGTCTTCGGCGACATCGCGGTGAACGCACAGAGGAAGCGTGTATTCGTCATCGCCATAGTGGCGTATCACCCGGCGTGATGGTATGGGGTGCCATTACACGTCTCGGTCACCTCTTGTTCCCATTGACGGCAATTTGAACAGTGCACGTTACGTTTCAGATGTGTTATGACCCATGGCTCTATCCTTCATTCAATAACTGCGAAACCCTACATTTCAGCAGGATAATGTACGACCGCATGTAGCAGGTCCTGCCCGGGCATTTCTGGATACAGAAATTGTTCGACTGCTGCCCTGGCCAGCACATTCTCCAGATCTCTCACCAAATGAATGTCTTGTCAGTGGTGGCCGAGTAACTGGCACGTCACAGTACGCCAGTCACTACTCTCAATGAACTGTGGTATCGTGTTGAAGCTGCCTGGGCGTACCTGTACACGCCATCCAAGCTCTGATTGACTCAATGCCCAGGCGTATCAAGGACGATATTAGGCCAGATGTCGTTGTTCTGGGTACTGATTTCTCATGATGTATGCACCCAAATTGCGTGAAAATGTAATCACACATCAGTTCTAGTATAACATATTTGTCCAATGAATAACCATTTATCATCTGCATTTCTTCTTGGCGTAGCAATTTTAATGGCCAGTAGCGTATTTGGTTTGTGGGGCGATCAACTCCGCGGTTATGAGAGCTTGTACAAATTCGCAATCTTTTCACAGTCCGGTCACACCAATTTTGCCGTGTGATGATGGAATGATAACACAAACACCCAGTCCTTGGGCTGACAAAATTCTCGAATCCTAGGCCCCGTGATCCAATGGCTTTTTTTTTTTTTTGTCGTCCGTATCCTGACTATTTTGGTACCGCGTGCCACGAATTCCTCTCTTGTACTCACGTCTTCATCTCAGAGTAGCACTTGCAACCAAAGTCATCAATTATTTGCGTGATGTATTCCAATCTCTGTCTTCCTCTACAGTTTTTGCCCTCTACAGTTCCTTCTAGTGTCATGGAAGTCATTCCCTTAAGTCTTAACAGATGTCCTATCATCCAATTCCTTCTCCTTGTCAGTGTTTCCCACATAATCCGCTCGTATTCCGCGCAGAATCTCCTCATTCCACACCTTACCACTCCACCTAATTCTCAACATTCGTCTGTATCACAACATCTCAAATACTTCGACTGTCTTCTGTTCCGTCCATGTTTCACTACCATGCCATGCTGTGCGCCAGACGTACATTCTCAGAAAGTTCTTCCTCAAATTGAGTTCTATGTATGATTGTATTGAATTTAATTGATGAAAGGAGAAAATATATATAAATGCAGTAAATGAAGCAGGCAAAAAGGAATACAAACGTCTCAAAAATAAGATCGACAGGAAGTGCAAAATGACCAAGCAGGGATGGCTAGGGGTAAGATAGTTCCTGCCTACAGGAAAATTAAAGAGACCTTTGGAGATAAGAGAACCACTTGTATGAACATCAAGAGCTCAGATGGAAACCCAGTACTAAGCAAAGAAGGGAAAGCAGAAAGGTGGAAGGAGTATATAGAGGGTCTATACAAGGGCGATGTACTTGAGGACAATATTATGGGAATTGGAGAGTATGTAGCTGAAGATGAAATGGGAGATACGATACTGCATGAAGAGTTTGACAGAGCACTGAAAGACCTGAGTCGAAACAAGGCCCCCGGAATAGACAACATTCCATTGGAACTACTGACGGCCTTGGGAGTGCCAGTCCTGACAAAACTATAACATCGGGTGAGCAAGATGTATGAAACAGGCGAAATACCCTCAGACTTCAAGAAGAATATAGTAATTCCAATCCCAAAGAAAGCAGGTGTTGACAGATGTGAAAATTACCGAACAATCAGTTTAATAAGCCACAGCTGCAAAATACTAACATGAATTCTTTACAGACGAATGGAAAAACTAGTAGAAGCCGACCTTGGAGAAGATAGGTTTCGATTCCGTAGAAATACTGGAACACTTGAGGCAATACTGACCTTAGGACTTATCTGAAAAGAAAGATTAAGGAAAGGCAAACCTACGTTTCTAGAATTTGTGGACTTAGAGAAAGCTTTTGACAATGTTGACTGGAATACTCTCTTTCAAATTCTAAAGGTTGCAGGGGTAAAATACAGGGAGCGAAAGGCTATTTACAATTTATACAGAAACCAGATGGCAGTTATACGAGTCGAGGGACATGAAAGGGAAGCAGTGGTTGGGAAGGGAGTAAGACAGGGTTGTAGCCTCTCCCCGATGTTATTCAATCTGTATACTGAGCAAGCAGTAAAGGAAACAAAAGAAAAATTCGAAGTAAGTATTAAAATCCATGGAGAAGAAATAAAAACTTTGAGTTTCGCCGATGACATTGTAATTGTCAGAGACAGCAAATGACTTGGAAGAGCAGTTGAATGGAATGGACAGTGTCTTGAAAGGAGGATATAAGATGAACATCAACAAAAGCAAAATGAGGATAATGGAATGTAGTCGAATTTAGCCGGGTGATGCTGAGGGAATTAAATTAGGGAATGAGACACTTAAAGTAGTAAAAGTTTTGTTATAACTGATGATGGTAGAAGTAGAGAGATTATAAAATGTAGACTGGCAATGGCAAGGAAAGCGTTTCTGAAGAAGAGAAATTTGTTAACATCGAGTATTGATTTAAGTGTCAGGAAGTCATTTCTGAAAGTATTTGTATAGAGTGTAGCCATGTATGGATGTGAAACATGGACGATAAATAGTTTGGACAAGAAGAGAATAGAAGCTTTTGAAATGTGGTGCTACAGAAGAATGCTGAACATTAGATGGAAGTATTGAATAGGATTAGGGAGAAGAAGTTTGTGGCACAACTTGAGCAGAAGGAGGGCTCGGTTGGTAGGACATGTTCTGAGGCATCAAGGGATCACCAATTTAGTATTGGAGGGCAGCGCGGAGGGTAAAAATTGTAGAGGGAGACCAAGAGATAAATACACTAAGCAGATTCAGAAGGATGTAGCTTACAGTAGGTACTGGGAGATGAAGAAGCTTGCACAGGATAGGGTAGCATGGAGAGCTGCATCAAACCAGTCTCAGGACTGAAGACAACAACAACATGATTGTAGTAGACTTCTCTTGGATAGGAATGCCCTTTTTTGCCATTGTTTTTCTGCTTTTGATGCCCTTCTTGCTCCATCCGTGATTTATTTTACTGCCTAGGTAGCTGAATTCCTTAACTTCTACTTCGTTGCCATCGATCCTGATAAGTTTCCCGCTGTTCTCATTTCTACTATTTCTCATTACCTTTGTCTTTCTTCGTCACTCTCAATCCATACTCTGTACTCATTAGACTGTTCATTCCTTTCAGCAGATCATGTAATTCTTCTTCACTTTCACTCAGGATAGCGATGTCATTGGCGAATCGTATCATTGATATCCTTTCACCTTGAACTATTTCCATCATTGCTTCTTTCATGTACGGAACGTACGTTCGGGGTAAAAGACTACATCCCTGTTCTGCACCCTTTTTAATCCGAACGCTTTATTCTTGATCGTCCACTCTTATTATTCCCTCTTGGCTCTTGTAAATATTTTATATTGCCCGTCTCCTCTATAGCTTACGCCTATTTTTCTCAGAATTTCGAATATCTTGCACCATTTTGCACTGCCGAACGCTTTTTTCCAGGTCATCAAATCCTATGATCGTGTCTTGATTTTTCTTTGGTCTTTCTTCCATTATCATCAGTAACGTCAGAATTGCCTCTCTGGTTTCTAAAGCTTTCCTAAAGCCAAACTGATCATCTAACACATTCTCAATTTTCTTTTCCATTCTTCCGTATATTATTCTTGAAAGTAACTTGGATTCATTAGCTGTTAAGTTGAGTGTGCGATAATTCTCACATTTGTCAGCTCTTCCAATGCTCTGAATTGTGTCGATCTTTTTCCGTAAGTCCGATGGTGTATCGCCAGACTCATACATTCCATACAATGACGTTAAGTAGCCGTTTTGTTGCCTCCTTCCCCTTATGATTTTAGAAATTCTGATGGAATGTTATCACTTCTGCCTTACTTCATCTTAAATGGTTCAAAGCTCTTCCAAATTCTGATTCTAGTACTGGATTCCCTGCCTCTTCCCCATCGACTCCTGTTTCTTCTTCTATAACATCAATCTTCCTCCTCATACAGGCTTTCAATGTACTTGTTCCACCTATCCGCTCTCTCCTCTGCATTTAGTAGTGGAATTCCCGTTGCGCCCTTAATGACTTTGTTATAAGCCGAGTCAGTGCTTTTAACACTAATTTCTTTTCCGATTTCTTCACATTTTTCGTGCAGCCATTTCGTCTTAGCTTCCCTGAAATTCATATTTATTTCATTCCCCGGTGGCTTGCACTTCTGTATTCCTTATCTCCCTGAACGTTTTTGTAGTTCCTTCTTTCATCGATGATCTGAAGTATTTCTTCTGTTGCCCGTAGTTTCTTCAGAGTTATCTTCTTTGTACCTAAGTTTTCCTTTCCAACTTCTGTATTTGCGCTTTTTAGAGATGGCCATTCCTCTTCAATCTTACTGTCTACTGAGCTATTCCTTATTGTGGTATCTATAGCCTTAGAGAACTTAGAGTATCTCGTCATTCCGTAGTACTTCTGTATCCCACTTGTTTGCGAATTGTTTCTTCCAGACTAATCTTTTGAACTTCAATCTACTCATCACTACTACATCGTGGTCTGTGTCTACATCTGCCATTGGGCACGCCTTGCAATCCAGTATATGATTACGAAATCTGTCTGATCAAAAGGTAATCTAAGTGAAATCTTCCCGCATCACCCGGCCTTTCTCTGCTAGTAGGTCGTAAATACAGGTAACACTGTCTTGGTTAACGATATATGCTGTGACGCAGGGAGCCATCTTCTTTCCTACGGAGCGTAGATCCAAAAAATGGACGTCTCCATTTTTCTCCACTTTCTTGGTGAAACAAATGCGAGGTCGGAGAGAGTTTAGATGTTCTAAAACCCAGGTAACTGCGAGTATGACATGCGGTCTGATAGTTCCGTACAAACTTATTTATGTACATACACAATTCATGTCGAAGTTCTGATGAATTTGTTTGTGTCATAAAATGACATAAATATCGGAATCTTTTTACATCATTGACTTAGAAGATTAAATTATTTTAAAGAAATTTGAGCTCGATACCTCTAACCGTTTTTGAGGGAAAAGGGTCTTAAAAGGCGGACTGTGAGGACAACACAGTGATCCTATAAGGGTTCTATTTTTTTATCGACTGAGGTACAGAACCCTACAAACGAAGGCCGCACTGCAGCCCCCTGTGACCATATCATATGACAGATGTACCGTCTACACATCTCCAAAAAGATTTCGGTTGTTCAGTTGTTGTTAGAAGAGAATTATCTTCGAAGTTTTCCATAAAAAGTATAGCTGCTACTTGTACTTTGACGATACAATATAGCTCCCAATTTTTGCAATAAATGTTAAAGATTTTTTCGGCGGCGTATTGATGCAGTTTAATGCTAGTTAAAGGCCTTACGTCGTTCTATTATCGATTGCTGTATAATGTGATCTTACTCAAAACATGAAGTGAAGTGGCATGGAATACAGGCTATCTGGGCGTTCTCTAATACACTACCTAACAAACACGTTCAGCACCCAAAAGGGAAAGGGAAACAAAATTAAATTTCACGGGCTGAGAGAGTATTTGATACTATTTCAGTGATTAGAAAAACGGGTCAGTTTTACAAAGGGCTTAGTCTTATGAGCTGTGATTCATCCACTCTGGCCTGGGCGGATGCACTAACTCGGTTGGAAAGGGGGTCGTAAAGCCGTTGCATCCTCTCCTGAGTCCAACTAACCCATAACTGTTGTAACTGGCCACTGATATCTTAGCTAGTAGCACAGTGACGACGTTAAAGCTGGTCTTACATGTTTTATCGAAGACAAATCTGGAGATCTTGCAGACTATAGGAGTCCCTCAACAACACACAGACAGTTCGTAGAAGCTCGTGCCATGTTTGGCGATAATTTTCCTATTGAAATGGGCACCACGATACAGTCGCATGAGAGGTAGCACTGAGGACATACAATGTCCGTGAAGTGCAGTTGTGCCGTCGTAACTACATGATCAAAAGTATGTGGACATCCCGAAAAACATAAGTTTTTCATATTAGGTGCATTGTTCTGCCAGGTACTCCATATCAGTGAACTCAGAAGTCATAACAGGTCGTGAAAGATCAGAATGAGGCGCTCCGGACTTCAAACGTCGTCACGTGATTAGGTGACACATGTCATACGTCTGTACGCGAGATTTCTACACTCCTTAACATCCTTAGGTCCACTCTTTCCGATGTGGTAGTGAAGTGGAAACGTGAAGGGACACTTACAGCACAAACCGTACAAGCCGACCTCGTCTGTTGACTGACAGACCGCCGACAGTTGAAGAGGGTCCTAATGTGTAATAGGCAGACATCTATCCAAACCATCACATAGGAATTACGAACTACATCACGATCCACTGAAAGTACCATGGCACTTAGGCGAGAGGTGAGAAAACTTGGATTTCATGTCGAGCTGCTGCTCATAAGCCAAACATCATGCCGATGAATGCCAAACGACACCTCGTTTGGTGAAAGGAGCTAAACATTGGACGATTGAACAGTGGAAAAACGTTGTGTGGAGGGACAAATCACGGTACACAATGGGGCGATCCGATGGCAGGGTGTGTGTATGGCGAATGCTTGGTGAACGTCTGCTGCCAGCGTGTGTAGTGCCAACAGTAAAATTCGGAGGCGGTGTTGTTATGGTGTGGTCGTGTTTTTCACGGAGGGTGCTTGCACCCCTTGTTTTGCGTCGCATTACCACAGCACAGGCCTACATTGATGTTGTAAGCACATTCTTGCTTCCCACTGTTAAAGAGCAATTCGGGGATGCCAATTGCATCTTTCAATACGGCCGAGCATCTGTTCATAACGCACGGCCTGTGGCGAAGTAGTTACACTACAACAACATCCCTGTAATTGACTGGCCTGCACAGAGTTCTCATCTGAATCCTGTAGAACACCTTTGGGATGTATTGGAGCGCCTACTTCGTGCCTTGCCTCAACGACCGACTTCGATACATCTCCTCAGTGCAGCACTCCGTGAAGAATGGGCTCCCATTCCCCAATAAACCTTGCATCACCTGACTGAACGTATGCCTCCTAGAGTGGAAGCTGTCATCAGTGCTAAGGGGCAGGGGGGGGGGGGAGAATATAATAATTAATTCCAGAATTACCGATAGAGGGCGCCACGAACTTGTAAGTCATTTTCAGCCAGGTGTCGGGATACTTTTGATCACATCGTGTAGCACTCTCAATTACTACCAGACATGACCTGAAGTCGTATCCAATGGCCAATGGCTCCCCATAGCATTACATCTCGAGTAACACCATTGTGCCTCTTTGTAGCATTGGAAGAAAGGGTCTGCTCCCCATATTGTAGCCATACTCGCCGATGATACTCATGTGGAGTGGTGCAGAACCACGAATCATCGCTGGAGACAATGCGACGTCATTCATCAGCAGTCGATGCTTCCTAGTCTCAACACCACTCAAATGCAGCCGTTTGTGATGCGGTGTTAACTACAGCTTATGTATGGGACGGTAATTTCCTTGTCCAGCTGCTACGATCAATTGTGCGGGATGATAAAGGATGTTGCAGGCAATCCATTACTTGCTCTCGGATGACAGATGCAGATGTGAAGGGGTTAAGATATGCTTGGCACATAACATGGTGAATCTTCCCTATAGCAGTCAGACTTGGTCGACCAGAACCTTGACAAAGTGTGTGCCTTCCCTCACGTTCCTACGCAGTCCAACACTGGGCCTCTGTCACATCTGAATAAACAAAAATCTGGACAATGCACTATTCGATAAGTCGTCCAAACGTATTCCGACAATGAGGCTCCTTTCAAACTCTGTCTAGTGCTGATAACACTGTCTCTTGCGAGTACCAATATCTTTCACAGCGATCAATAAACATTTGACGCCGTTCACGCCTCTTATATACCATACAAGGCCTGATAACACGATTGACATCGGATCATATCTTCTGGGTGCTTCACTTTTTTGGCAGGCAGTGTCATTTTTCATCACAAAACTAATTTGGCTGCAACAAACCAGCGTCATGTCCATCGCAAGTATCTACATCAACATGTATACTCTGCAAATCACATGTGAGTGCCTGGCAGAGGGTTCATAGAACCACCTTCACAGTTCTCTATTATTCCAATCTCGTATAGCGCGCGGGAAGAATGAACACCTATATCTTTCCGTACGACCTCTGATTTCTGTAATTTTGTCATGCTGATCGTTCCTCCCTATGTAAGTGGGTGTCAACAAAATGTTTTCGCATTCGGAGGAGAAAGCTGGTGATTGGAATTTCGTGAGATGATTTCGTCGCAACGAAAAACTCCTTTCTTTTAATGATGGCCATCCCAAATCCTGTATCACATCTGTGACATTCTCCCATATTTCGTGCTGCTTTTCTTTGAACTTTTTCGATGTATTCCGTCAGTCCTATCTGGTAAGGATCCCTCACCGAGCAGCAGTTTTCTAAAAGAGGACGGACAAGAGTAGTGTAGGCAGTCTTCTTAGTAGATCTGTTACATTTTTTAAGTGTCCTGCAAATAAAATGCAGCCTTTGGTTAGCCTTACCCACAACATTTTCTATGTGTTCCTTACAATTTAAGTTGTTCGTAATTGTAATACCTAGGTATTTAGTTGAATTTATGGCTTTTAGATTATACTGATTTATCGTGTAACCGAAGTTTGAGTTCCTTTTAGCGCTCATATGGATGACCTCACACTTTTCGCTATTTAAGGTCAACTGCCACTTTTCGCACCATTCAGATATCTTTCCTAAATCGTTTTGCAATTTGTTTTGATCTTCTGATGACGTTTTTAGTCAGCGTCATCTACAAACAACCGAAGACGGCTGCTCAGATTGTATCCCAAATCGTTTATATAGATAAGGAACAGCAAAGGGCCTATAACACTACGTTGGGGAACGCCAGAAATTACTTCTGCTTTACTCGATGACTTTCCTTCCATTACTACTAACTGTGACACCTCTTACAGGAAATCAGATCCAGTCACATAACTGAGACGATATTCCATAAGCACGCAATTTCACTACGAGCCGCTTGTGTGGTACAGTGTCAAAAGCCTTCTGGAAATCCAGAAATACTGAATCGATTTGAAATCCCTTGTCAATAGCACTCAGTCCTTCATGTGAATAAAGAGCTAGTTGTGTTTAACAAACCCATGTTGACGGGGTGTCAATAGACCGTTTTCTTAGAGGTAATTCATTATGTTGGAACACAATATATGTTCTAAAATCCTGCTGCATATCGACGTTAACGATATGGGCCTGTAATTCAGAGGTTTTCTCCTACCTTTCTTGGTTATTGGTGTGACCTGTACAACTTTTCAATCTTTGGGTACGGATCTTCCGTCGAGCGAACGGTTGTATATGATTTTTAAGTATAGAGACATTGCATCAGCATACTCCGACAGGAGCCTAATTGGTATACAGTCTGAACCAGAAAACTTGTTTTTATTAAGTGACTTAAGTTGCTTCACTACTCGGAGGATATTTACTTCTAAATGACATTATAATTTCTACAGTCATAATTTCCACTTGTCTTAATAATTTCTTCCTTTTTCGACAGTCATGCCCATAACTTAGCGTATAAAACAGGATATCTGACAAATTTCATGTTTTCCTAGTTCCGTATTAGATTACATGTAATAGTGAACCCCTCCGCAGCTCGTGGTCTCGCGGTAGCGTTCTCGCTTCCCGAGCACGGGGTCCAGGGTTCGATTCCCGGCTGACTCAGGAATTTTTCCTGCCTCGAGATGACTGGGTGTTGTCGTGTCGTCTTCATCATCATCATCATTCATCCCCATTACCGTCGGAGGAAGGCAATGGCAAACCATTGTAAGGCGGCGCGTCTCTCCCGAGTCATTCTCCTACGCTTTGTAAAGAAGTATAGGACTTTATCATCATCAATAGTGAACACAGTGAGGGTTTGAATTCTTTGCACAGTCGTCTGCTCTTTCTTAAGCATCTTGTGATTGTCGGAGTAACTTGGATAATAATTGCGTTTTGGTTTATGACCGCATTTGATATTGTATTATCACTTAGTATGTGTTGTCCAGGTTGAGATCCAGGGCAATCATAATTTATGTATAACCTGGTTCGCTGTTTTTTCTGTCATAATAATGATCTTCCACAAGATGCATTCTGCTTGCCAATAACACACGTTTAGGGCGGGTGGTGGAGGCATTCTCACGAGGAATCGTTGACAGATGATAAAATGGGTCACCTAGTGTGTCTGCCATCACGACTCATCGGAAAATTACACGAGGTCTTATTTTCTAATCACATTCATCCATTTTTACGTCAACAGCACTTCTCAGACTATCCATATCTTCACTAACTTGTCACACTATGGGTTCTGGATATTGTTGGAATGGCTTCAGAAATATTATATATGTGTGCTGAGTGATCCATCATACCACAAGATCTGCCTTACTGGACACATTTGGGACGATACAAAAAAGACTGCAAGTCTTGGACCACCCTCTGAACAGTGAGTTGTGTCTGACATTTGAAGGGTTATCTACCAGAGCGGTCTCCAAACTACAGACTGCGGATCAACACCGGCCCGATGTTGCAGATTCACTGCAACGATATCACAAGATCTTTCCTTCACCGGCCCATGTTAACCCTTTACTTAGCAGTATCTGTTTATGAATTTCAATTTTGATTTGTTATCGTTAGCTAACACGAATTCATAGATTCCCACAAGGCAGTAGCTATGCACGTTACAAATTCCATTAACAGTAATGCTATGTCTCTTCTTTTCGATTAATTTGAAGCACAGGCATTAAACAAATATCTTTAAACAAAATGGTCCAAATGGTTCTGAGCACTATGGGACTTTACATCTGAGGTCATCAGGCTCCTAGAACTACTTAAACCTAACTAACCTAAGGACTCACTCACATCCCTGCCCGAGGCAGGATTCGAACCTGCGACCGCAGCGGTCCCGCGGTTCCAGACTAGCGCCTAGAACTGCTCGGCCACCATGGCCGGCATCTTTAAACGACTTTCTTCTAAAATAAGATGTAGTGTGCTATAAATAGATAACAAAACTCTATCATAAATCTGTTTGAGTACTTACTTTTGTCGTAAAGAAGCGCATTTACCAATTCTTCATGGATTCCTACCGAAAAAAAGTTTCACTTAACGAGTTTTAATTACGAGTAAGATTCATGAACAAATCACGAACATCAAATGAACGTTCAACAATCAGTTCTCTATTTTATGACCAATTAAGATACACATTAACTGGTATATACAATGCAAGTGACGCCGGCTGAAGTGGCCGAGCGGTTCTAGGCGCTACAGTCTGGAGCTGCGCGACTGCTACGGTCGCATGTTAGAATCCTGCCTCGGGCATGGATGTGTGTGATGTCCTTAGGTTAGTTAGGTTTAAGTAGTTCTAAGTTCTATGGGACTGATGACCTCAGAAGTCCCATAGCGCTCAGAGCCATTTGGACAATGCAACTGAGCATGCTAACCATAATTAACTGTATGAAATTTCCTAAAAATTTACCGTACGTGACATACATAGGCCATTTACACAATAAAATTAAGCACTGTAATTACAGTTAATTAGATTAATGTAATTGTAACTTCTCACACACAATTGTTCACAGTCGTTGATAAAGTTTACTAGTGGAAATTATTAGCAGCGACCTCACATGTTGATCAGTTTATATCTGTAAATACTTTTGTATAGTCCACGTTTATAAGTTTTTCACAGAGATACGCAGTGCCGAAAGCGAAAAAAGCTACGAGCAAAATTATGTAACTGTTCAAACGCTGTCAGTGGAAGACTCTTACAATATTCCCGCAATGAGAAATATAAATATTTATCTTCATAAACATCGCTACCTTGTAAATCAGCCATTTCTAAGAAATTCTGGGGCAAGAGTTTCTATATCGGCTTTAAAAGGATTTTGCAAAATGTCGATACCGTTTGCAGTTACATCAAAATCTGCGAAAAGAGATTAAAAATTTATTTTTGAAGTACCCAAACCGGCAGCTGCGAAATATAAAGGAAATGGAGTCTAGGGTTGCTGACTGAAAGTTTGGCATGTATTGAAATGAAATGTATGAAATATTTTTGGTTCGGTTAAGACTCAAACAAAATAACGTCTTGAAGGAAGGATTTAGAATGAGTGCACCTTCAAAAGCACTCATTCTTTTGTATCTGCCAGCGGACCATTCCTTTCGTGCAAGAAAATTTCGATGAGGGTTTGGAGCTGAAAGCATCTCATCAGAGTTTTTCCACAGCTACGCCATTGTCTTCAGTCTCTTCAAAAATGCGCGGGTTTGGCGAGATTTGAATATTATGGTTTTGTATAATTAACAGCTGACATGAATTAGCTTTAAAACTTCTGACATATCCAAGAAGTTTCTGCAAAAATACTGTTGATGAATGATGCAGTGTTCAATTCATGACTTTGATCCACCGACATTTTCTATTTATTTATTTTTTCCACACTTGTTTTCACTACCATAAGTTGTTTCACCTTGAGGTTTTCCACTGAAATTTGTTCTTCTGAATAGCATTTTCCAGTCTTATAAAAAATTTCTTCTCCGTGAATGCTCTGAACTTCAAGAATCTCTAAATACTTCATATTTTTTGTTTATCCCTCGAATAAAAATTAACGCCTGTGCAGTGTCTGAAACATCTGTTGACTCTTACAGAGCTAAATAGAACCACTCTTAAACACAGAGTTTTCTGAGACAGTTGAGTCAATATACTTTCAGAAATAACATTTATTCTTCAAGCCACGATGTTTGCTGTGTTTGTTGACAGTCTGATGTTTTTAAATAAATTAGCTTTTTGCGGACACTGCTTCAACTATTGCAGTCATTTAGTTCTTTATTAATTTGGCGTCAGAAAATGTTTATCCATGTTTTTCTATTGAGAGAACCAAGTGAAAGCTAGCACGAGTTGCTGTTTCTTGTTTAACATTTACTTTCTTAACCAATATTTTGAGATATTTCAAACTTGATTTTAAAGGTGTATATGTTTGTAACCCTTGGCTTCCGGTAAATTTGGAATAACTCCTATAATGTTTTGTATTCTACCTATTCTCTGATAACTGCTATTCTTTCAATACAAATTACACACCTTTCTACTCACTGAGTCAGGGAAGATTGGTGTCCCCATTGCTCTTTAAAATTTATGCACTCACTACCTTCCGTTTCTTTTCCATATTTACAGGAATCCACACAAACGGGATGTAACTCCAAAACAAAATATCAATTAATAGTATTAAGCGCAAGGGTTCTGGGTAAAGCACTGCGTTGGATTTATCTTTAAGGCAATTTTGATTAAATTAATTACTCACTGTTTCTTCACCAAGAAACTGTAGTCACAAAACAGACTAGTCTCAATATATTTTGCTTTTCAGATGCCGCTAACCGCAAGATAGTGCTGTACTACTGCACTTAATTTCTCTAACCTCCGGAAGGCTTCATTGCTATGCATTTAGCATTGCCCATTGCCGGAAGTAGTCGCAAATATACGTAAAGAGCAGTACACGTATCGGCTATCACTATACCAATGAAATTACCTGGGCACTTGCCCGTCATTACCAACAGAAATTGAGGAATGGAATCCACCCTCCGCTCCCTGTGCCGTAGATACGAAGGGTACCCAAAAAATCGGAGTAACTTTGCCGCCAGGCTTGTATAGCGCAAACCATTGCCAGTTCAGTGCCGCCTGTGTTGTCCATCTGGCTTGTTCTGTTCATTTGATGATTGTTTTTGCTCGAACTGTTTTGTTCGTGTCATTTTTTATGATGGCAAGTTTAGGTGAACAACGTGCAGCTGTGAAATTTTGTTTTCTACTCCTTAAAAATGCTGCTGAAACTGTGTGTTGGAACAGCTTACCAAGATGATACTAAGGGAAAAACTCAAGCGGTCTGCTCGATTTGAAACAGGCGACATGTCGATTGATGACTAACCTCGTTCTGGACGTCCATCAACTGCCCGAATTGAAAATCTTGAAAAATTCGAGACCTTATGCACATAGTCGACAGTCATTTGATCAACTGTTGGAGATTAGCGTGTTATCGTGGAGCTCTGTTCAGCGAATTTTAACGGAAGATTTGGGAATGAAAAGGGTTGCTGTCAAGTCTGTTCCTAGGGTTCTGACTGACAATCAAAAGGAGCGTCGAAATGAAACATTTCGTGCTTTGAAACAAAAGCTGGAAACTGATCCAGAGGTGATGATTCATGGTGCTATAGGCACGACCCAGAACCTAAACAACAGTCAGAGCTAATGGAAGATGTCATCGTCACCAGACCAACCATCAAAACAATGCTGATTTGCTTTTTCGATGCCAAGGGCGTAGTTCATTCAGTTTGTTTCTCCAGGTCAGACCATCAGTCAAACCTTTTATTTGGAAGTTTTAAAAAGATTGTGCAACAGTGTTCGTCAAGAGAGACCCGATTTGTGGCAGACAGGAGACTGGTTCTTCCACCATGACAACGCACCTGCACACACAGCCATCTCTGTTAGACACTTTTTGGCTAAAAGTGCCATGGTTCCGCTGCTCCACGCACCCTGTTCTCCTAACCTGGCTCTGTGCAACTTTTTGTTATTTCCACGCATGAAAAGTGGCTTGAAAGAACACCGATTTGACAACACTGAAGAAGTCGAGGGAAAAACGAGGGAGGATTCAAACAGTGGTAGCACCAGTGGGACAAATGTATTAGCATTTTTTAAATTATTATTATTATTATTATTATTATTATTATTTTGTACCCACTCACCTCATCGCAATCACGGTGTAGTCCTGAAACGAAAATTTGCGTCTAATTCAACACTACAGTATGTTGGTATGATGTATAGTCTGTCCAACATTTCCTGAGCCATACCAACGGTGACCGTAGGGAACGAAAGAGTAACGATTGCCGCCTCGTGGCGAGGAATGTTGCGGTAGGAAAGCATCCCGCAGTGCTGACACCATATACAGCTCGCGCCAAGTTGCGACCATTTTCTGTGATATTAATGAAGCGCGGAAGTAAAAAGGTTCGTGAAAGCGCCTTACAACTACCTTCACGATTGGTATTTAATTATAGAAATGTATATAAAATGAACTTAAGGCCACAGCTCAATATCAAACAATAAGCAGTTCACTGGGTAATGTCTACTGTGGTATCATTCAATGTCAGTTCATAACGACAGGAAGCAGTGGTAAAGGTCACAAAAAATTCTGAGCTGTACAGACGAGTTCTGAGCAGTGCTAGGGCATGAGGCCACAAGAAAACTTGGACACATTGTAGCCAGGTCTTGGCCTTAGCCACGCGGAGTGGCCGCGCGGTTTGAAGCGCTATGTTACGGATTAGGCGGCCCCTCCCACCGGAGGTTCGAGTCTTCCCTCTGGCATGAATGTGTGTATTGTTCTTAGCATAAGTTAGTTTAAGTAATATCTAAGTCTAGGAACCGATGACCTTAGCAATTTGGTCCCTTACAAATTCACACACAATTGAACATTTCTTTGCCTTGGGAAGAGCCAGTGTGGCCGTTAAGCTAAAAATTTTGGAGGCTCCTGATCTGTAAGATTGGGTCCCCGACGCATTTATTTTTAGTGAAGTCCATATCCGAGATGTAGCCTCTATCATAAATGTGAAGTGATGCTACACAAAATTCCAAGCTTAATGTTATAGCCCAAGGCTATGACGCTGAAATTATTTTTCCAAAACTGCAAGAACTGAGGATATCTCACCGTGGTATTTGATCTGTGTCTCACTCACCGTTTGTGTAACTTGTTTTAATATAAAGTTTGATCTGAAGATACAGAAGGTTATTTAAACCTCCAGTGTTAACTAAGCCATTAAATTTCTACAAATGCAAAAATCTACTGCTTGATACTTTTTTCTGAAACAGTTCATATGTTGCTATCGTTCAGAACTTTCCAACTTTCTATAAACAAAATGTCTCTGAAGTACCCTGTTTAGTAGCTGCACAATACAGAGAAAAGAAAAATAAACAGATAACCTTATCCCTTACGAATGTTTTACGACCTATGACTATGAATTCAACGTAAATACAGAAAACTGCAAGCAATCACTTATTGACATATTCGTTCAATCTATTAACTAGTTTTCTTACCTTTGAGACTCATCTTTATATGGTACTACTGGGAGTTTCATGTTTATTACCGTAGCGTGATGTTGAGTACTGGCTCTTAGACAAGAAAGTAGATAAAATTATCGTAATGTATCACCATAAGTAGTGTTTGTACGGCGAGCTTTATTGAAAAATGAATTGCGTTACTTATTGCAACAATATGGGTGGCTTCGTAATTAGTATCCATTTGACAGCCTTCATAGAGATTGCCAATTGGTCGCAGTTTGATAAGCTTTGTTTGTCAGCATCTCTAACCAGAACAAACAGCTTTTATGCTGAAGTGATGGTTGGATCCGGCACAGAGAGAGAATGGACCGAATTACCTTATTTTACAACGAAAGAAATTTGTCCTACGCTGCCCATTCATTTCTCTACACCAGACACCGTACACCTTGCATGTTTCTATACACACCATTTCGTAATGTAAAGTGTAGTACTTTCAAGAGATAGCACACATCTACACACACACACACACACACTATTAGCTAAAACCTGTGTCTTCATCCCTCCATAAAGATTGAAGTATTTACCATCGGAAACAGGATAAAACGTTATTGTTATCGATCGAAAAAGTTAGGTTTAAAGTTTTCCATAGCAAAAACACTATAGGGCGAAAATTTGTAGTGAAGAGGCAGTGATGTTTCAGTATTACTTAAGAGTACTACAACAATATCAAGTTTCAAATGCAATAAAATATTGTTTTATTAGGCATATCGAGAACGGGAAGTGTTGTACTTATAATGCCATTTCTTATGCCCACAGATCTTCAACACATTGGGCCCAGGAGCCCTCATATGGACTGTGTGCGGCGAGGTGTTCAGGCCGCGTGTCAAGGGCGTCGCCATGTCGGTGTTATCCATCGTCAACTGCGGGTCGGCGTTCGCCACACTCAAAACCTACCACCTCATGTACACCTATTTTGACCTGTACTACTCCTTCTGGATGTTCGCCACCATCTGCTTGGTGGGAATGGTGTTCGTGTGGCAGCTTGTTCCCGAGACCAAGGGCAGGCACCCAGAGGAGGTGGCACTCGAGATAGCGGGACTCAAACCCGGCCGAACTGCCGACGTGCCCGCCACGGCAGAGGAGATGCAGAAGATAAAGGTGTAGCCCACACAGGGAGACACAGAGGATGGACGCTGCTAGCTCATATACAATTATGGTGCACCATGCGACACCCTCGGTGTTGTGTATTGTGCTGATCGCTCTTGGATGAGCTCGAGATTTAAAGGATATCCATGTTGACTTAACGACTATGGTCATCTCTTCGACCCACTGCATTCAACATTACGCTTCCCAAGGTGCTACTATGTCAGTTGCCTGGCTAAAAACAAAGAATTTTTGCAACTTCCTCGGCTGATATCTTCCTCAGCACCAGGAAGGGTAGTCTGAAGGCCTGTGGCATCATTTCGATTAATCCAGCCAACTGCGAACTGGACATCATCTGTACTTAGTTATACACAAAGCTGGGCTCCGTATAATGGATGGGAACCTCATTTACAATGCATTGTATGTGGACATACTTCATAGGACTAAGCTACGACGTGTCTACCACATTTACTCAGACATAAATAGAGGACGTGCGTTCGGTTCGTTATACGGGCGGAACAAATTAAATTCCCCGTTCTTTTCTTCTGTTGTGCTAAGAATTTTCTCTCCCCCAAGACCTCGATAACAAATACCGCCTCTACTAGCTCCAATTGTTTCTGGCGTCCTGATGATTCGAATAAGCCATGACGCCGAGAAAACCTTGTAAATGTTGTACTTTCTAGTCGTGTAGTTTATGAAAGAAAAAACAGCGTCGGCGTACCTTGTAAATTACCACTGGATGAGCTTTTGGGATCCACGTCTCATGTGCAACTTGTTTAATCCTGATTTTCCACCTCGACTACTGTGAGACGAATTTTGTTGAGTATTTAGCCATTTCTACAGAAACTAAATATGAACGAGGAGTTAAAAACACTGGACAGAAATGGAACTAAAATTTGGTATTTCAGTTAAAATCTGAATATCGAACTGAACACTTCTCCTACCAATGTTGCAGATTTCTTACTGTTTTCCACTACATGCTTCTTTTTAAAGAGATCGGCTTTAATAATTTTTACGTTTTTATTGTTTAAAGGTTGATAGAAACTAAAAATATGAGTGTTCAACAAAACTAAGAATCGTGTTATGAATCTTATACGTGAGTCGAGGAAGACAGCGCACTCACTGCATATCCTGATTATTTCAGCCTGATTTCAGTAAAGGAATTCCTGTAGGATTGTTTTGTGAGCAGTTCTCTTAAGTACAACAGTGACACCGCCTTGTGTGATATTGACGGAAAATCCAGCACAGCGACCATAGTACAACACTAGCCACGAGTCTCCAAGTAAAGAATACGTCTCGCCACAGGCTTGAAGATTTCGCTAGAAACGGAAGACTTCGATTCATTGTGAAAGTTCCTTAAAACTGTTACCAATGTGATAGTATTAAATGTGTTAAATTATTGAATTAAAAGAGACTTTCGCATTATTATTCAGTGTTGTAATTCAGTTTTTCATTTACCTCAACCAGCATCCCAAAATTTACGCTGTCCGTCCAAAAAATTAAGAGACTGATTTTATTTCTGGTGCAGTGCAGTGCAGTAACTACGTTGGCACGTTAAACCAGCAACTGTGGGCAACAGACGCGTATTCGGCCAGACAATTGCGAGCAGGCAGTGTTAAACAGTGCACGTGTAGCGGCACTGTGTCACAAATCGCATTGTAGCAAATTCTCTAAATCGAGTGAACAAAAAATTCTCCAGAAGAAAAGAAAATTGTGTACAAAGTTTGTCCTGTACACCTTGACTACTGAACAAAAACGACGCACGGGCGCTTTCTGCGTCCTGATTGAAATACGGAACGCTGAAAATTCTCCCCTGGGAAAAACACAGGTGAGTGCCTAGACTTAGTGTTATCAATATGAACCTACCACAAAACGAAAAGTGCAGAAATTCACATGAAGGGGCAACGCTTTGCCGACATAACAGACATTCAGGCCAATCTATCTGGTTGAACAACATACCAAAGAAATACTTTTCTGACTTTATCACACGGTTGTATGAACGTTATGTGCATTGTAATCGGGAGGGGGGAGGGGGATGGGAGCTATGTAGATACCTGAAGCATTAAAATCTGTCTCGAAATTTTTCTCTGACGAGGTATAATAACTGTTTTAAAACTGGTGAGTCCTGAAACATTACCTAAGTCACTGTCGATTACAGTACAACTAGGGCACAGGCTGCCTTCAAGCATTGCTGACTGCTAATGTCCCTTAATAAGTACCACAAATCAGTATGTGACATGACAGAGGTATTTTTTTTTTTGTAGACTAGAAACATTTTAACGAATCTTTAATGGATGTACATGGCATACAGATATAATGAAAAATACATATTTTGGGAATGAAACTCCGTCCATTGTCTGTATCTCGATTTTTTAGGTTTTCATTTCCGTTCCTTATTTTGGAGTGAAAGCTCATTCAGCAGGGTTTCCAACTCTCACTTGGGGCTTTTCTTCGTGATCTAGTGAAGCAGTACATACGAGCGGTGTTAGATTGTTATATAAACGAAAAAACGTGAGCATTAGTTAATCTAGAGGTTTATGAAACACCTGCACAATGCGGGATCTTCTTCACTGGGTGCTCCCTGATGAAATCCTTCAGCTGGGAAAAATAACGTCCATCCCTCAAGTTCGACAGCTTCAGCAGATTTTGGTGAGACCCAGGTGATGGAGATTTCGTTCTGAAACACGTACCAGGTATAAAAACATAAAAAAATCAACATACGAACAGTCGACGGACTTTTCATAAAATTTATAGGAGCATTTACCCTCAGTACCGATTCAGAAGAGAGCATCGTTGCTATTTTTCAATATTTAACTGTGTCATATTTACGCAGCCAGTTTGACTGCCACCCACTATTACAGAGTAAAATATTCAGAGACAACGAAGTTGTGATTCCATTGTTCAGAGAAGATTTTTCAGAGATGTATAACCCGTTTCAGAGACAGTTCCAAATGGTTCCTTTATTCAGTAAGTATGGACGCCCCGCAAAATTAGTTAAATGAGAAGAGAGAGGATGGGAAGAAAAGTAAATGTAAAACAATTCTAACGTCACACACACACACACACACACACACACACACACACACACACACACACACACACACACACACACACACACACACACACACACGAGAGAGAGAGAGAGAGAGAGAGAGAGAGAGATAGGGGTGTGTGTGTGTGTGTGTGTGTGTGTCTCATACATAACAACGAGACAAACAGAATATAAAATAAATAGCAATGAACTACGATGATGATTGATTATTATAACATATTTGCACAGAATCTGTAGCCCTGTGGATAAGTCTTACACCGCTTACTGAATTTAATCTACTTTTTGAAACTCGCCCCAAAGTGATAACCCCACAGATTTGTTTCACTCGAGCAACCATACTTTATCTAGCTGCAACCAAGAGTTTGGTTTTTACTGTAACACACTAATATTTCTGTTGTTAATAAATTGCTCACTGTCTTTAAAATTTTGCCCTTCAACAGAGCTGAAAGCTTCTTTGCAGTTCATAGCGTTCGTATAGCTGTGTAAGTGATCTCTCTACTACCTGGATGTAGATTTTAGATCTCAGTGCATGAAACTCTCTACAATCTAGTCGTCTGAATGTGCCGCAGATTCTTGTCATCTGTATAAGCCGCCATGTTATAGTCAAACGTTTTCATCGGCCTTTACATGATAAACAACTCTTTACTTCTTTCTGTATTTGAACATTATATCAATATACGATGTAATAGGCTGATGTTAGAACAGAAACGAAAAGTATTTTCATTTTATTTTCTCGTGACATTTCGTGACAATCATATTTTAATTAGGTAAGAAACGAAATGCGAGCTTCTTTTTCCGGCACATTCAGACAGTGTTCGACATCCATATAGCAGAAAGACCACTGGCTGTGTACTGGCAGTCTGCTTATTTTGATTCGAGGACAAAAGTGTGAAATCAGAAAGTTCTGTATCTTGCGCTGTCGAGCTTCCATTGTCTTCAGCTTCTGGCGAGAAAATCTCTGGACCAATACTCCGCTCTAACAATTATATGGCGACGTCCCGGCTCGAGAAAATAAGTTAACCGAAAATTTCTTCAACTCAAGAATATAACATTGGAACACTGGTCGGCGGCAAGAAATACTTTAAATTACTTCAGGTGAGGTATCTGGACAGGATGTAGTGAGTTATTTCGTAGAACACACACACAACTGATACAGGCGGCTACTGACAACCATGCGATTATTTATTCTAAGTGGCTTTGCGTCAATTAATTCAAAGTTTACACTCTCGAGTACATGCGATGCTCTTACAAACATAATATAGCTCAAAGTGCTATGCAGATAACAAGTTTTACAAATTCGCATTTAACCAATGTTCATATGCACGTCTTCATTTAGGCCCACAAACAATAGAGTTCACACCCAGTCTTCACTCTCTCCATCCACACATTACCAAAAGGGTCTGGGTAGTTAACTAGTTTTCTTCAAGATAACGTCATATCTGACTAGCAAGTCCACGTATTATCGATGAAAATCTGAGAAGTTTTTGTCTGCAAAATAACGTAATTGCCGTCTTTCTTGCGATGTCTCCTTTTCTTCTATTCTGTGTTCTATGTTTCTTCTGCGGCGACTTTATTGTTTTTCTTCTTCCTCGGAATACACCTTTCTCCGTCAAATACTTTAGAAACCTAATGTTCTGTCGAAGAGTTAATTGCGTCACTGTAACGTGAAGCCATTATATCATATCCGACAACTTCTTCGCAACGTTCATTGCTAATCCTCCAAAATGCTTAAATTTACCACTTCTCGTAATCGTTCCTTTTTCTGCTTCATACAGGTCACAGTACAAAATTAACTCGAAAAAAAAAAAAAAATTCGTCCCACAACAATCGGGATCGTCCTTTCGCTAACGCTCTCCATTAAAACACTCTTTACGCCACTCTTCAACTGTCTCCTTACTCCTTACAAAGACATAAATATAAGGTATTTAGCCAACTGACACAGAACTTGTTTGACATCGAACACAATGTTTTCATTGACGTTACATGAAATGAACAACTAAACATTCATTTACAGACGTGGTTACATACTGAAACACAGCATTCAAATTTCTTCACTGGAATTTAGGAGTGCTCTCACATGCGGTGAGGTTGGAACTTCAAACTTCATTACTGCAAGATAGATGAATGGAGCCAGATCGAAATATTAGTACTTATCATTCTTTGCCTTGGTTTCTTCTAAATGGAAACTTTGCCTAGTGTGTTCCCCGGTTCTGGAATTCGTGTACCAAGGTTTGTTCTCCGCTGCTTGTCAACGAAAACTACAGGAAGTGTAAACTGCTATACGTGTATCTCCATTAATTCACTGGTAGGCAAATCTCTGCTGGGCATAATTCATTGCACAATCCTCGACATCGTTGCCCAATAAGTACAATTACAGAGCGTTTGAAATTTATTTCCTTATCAGGACATTCATATTACAAGTAAGTTTCGCGTCAGAAATAACTAAAGTCTTTGGCAAACGTCCTGCACCAAAGTATCAACTATAACGTAATTTCGTTACACCATGTTTACTAGGAAAAAATACTAGAGTTAAAATGTCAGATATTGATGTTTCATTTTAATAAAAAAGCAGTGTTGTATCGACGATTAATAACGAAAATATACTTTTACAATGTCGGTAATTAATAGTACAACTAACTTGACAAGAAAGTGAATCCGGCGTCTTCTCGTCAAAAATGTATTTCGATGATAATTTTCATTACGATGTGACTTTTTCTTTGTTGTTCAATTCATTTCGCACTGCAAAAATAGGATATAAATTCTTGTAAAGGTAATCACGAAATACAATAATGTACTTCATGAATTTCTGTGTTGCTTCCATTATGTGGCAGTTACCAATGTTATTTACTAACAGGCTACATTGAGAAACTTCGTGTTTTAACTGCTTCGCTATTCATTAGTACTGATTTATCGTGTCTTTTCAACTATGCTAGTAATTTTGACATCTAATAAAGTATTGTTAATTAGAAAATAATAATTCGATTGATTTGCTGTAAAGTACATGTCAGTATCAAGGTTGGCGTATAGAAGGTTGTCATTCCACCTGGGAGTGTTACTCGTTAAACTGTAGCGTAAAAATATCAACTGAACCTTTCTATGTCAAGAATCTTGAATTGGTGCTCGACAAAAGATCATTTTTACAAATTGAATTTACCGGTCTCATCTTTAAAGTGTTACAATACATTTAATATAAATTTCATTTGAGCCTTAGTAAAAAGAAATCAATAAAACATGTATTAGGCCCTATATCAACATCACCTCCATAAACAAAAACTGAAGATTTTACTGGAATGGATTTTACAGCGTACAAAAATCTCAGTCGTAACTGCACTCATACACTGTCCAAATATTAACGCGGGTGTTGTTGTTCTGTGTCGTGGCTAAGTCGAAATGTTGCAGTAATGCGGAAATAGCACATTCAGGGCTAGCGTCTTCGAACCCTGGCGACGTAAGAATTTGGCGAACAATGGAAGAAGACGCAACAGTATAATCTCAAAACAGTGTTGAAATATCCTGGTCTGAAACCTAGCTTTGTCCTCAGTGTCTCACGGACTTATGACGTGCATCAGTGCTGTGGTAATCCATGTCTCCCATAGAACTGCTAGATCCTGAGAGCTGCTCACTGCGTTTTAAGGAAAGTGGATTAAGTGGTAGCACCGATTTTCAGTCCCTGTTTCCGCCTCATTCCGCACTCATCCACAACACATCATATCATTTCATAGGAAGTCATACCAGCCATTATAATGAAGCTATCAGATCATCTCATTGTAGTCTCAGATACAGTTCCTTCTAGGGAGTAACTTTTTGAATGCCGTTTAGCGATATGCCCATACTCCGAGACATCACACGCGCTCATCCGTATCCCACCATATTTCTTGTACTGAGCAATACAAAATCTGGAACCTGTAATATTTCTTCTCAGACGAGGAACACAACTGTAATATTCCTTCCCATATCAGTAATCTGTAAAGTCGAACATCAGTCAAAGTATGTGCATTTTAGATCTTAGAATTCACCAGCCTTGCACTACATAACTAACACTCGGCAGAAATAGTTACAAACAAAGCAATTATTATTTATCATTTATTCTCGTTTCCAGCTCATTATTCAGGGTCAATATTATGACTAAAACGTTTTTTCTTGGTTTTTCTTCCTTTGTATACGTCGAAATAGCGTTTCACACACGTCTTTCATAGTATGTTTATAGAATGAAAACAAAAAACTGAGACGAGACATTACATTGTTGGAGGAAGAACACAACTCGTACGCTGATAGTAGAATGAGACACTGTTTGGCGCATTTTGCCCCATTTTATAATATTTTATTCATAGGAATGTTCAAGAAATATAAACTTTTTACTTAACGTAAATTTGTAACTCGGACATTAACTTTAGCAAAAGTATTTATTTTTATTAACTATAAATTTGGAACATTTGTTGTTTAATCAATTTCAAAATTGCAAAATAATTTTCTTGAATTCAAAACTTTCTTTCGTCAATAACTCCACAAATGAAATATTTTAGGAAAAAAAGCATTATCTGAACGGTCAGCAGTCTTTTTTTTGTTTCTAATTATCGCCTTCATAGCAAAAATAGATGGTGAGATAATAAATCTTTATTGCTATAATATTAGATATAGGGATTGTACTCAACTATAGCCCAAAAGAAATGCTTTTATTAGGTACAACACCTACTAAATGAAATAATCACTGATATGTCACCTCATGTGTCACGTAACCCTACCAAAAATCTCGACAAGTTCGTGACCAATCTACTTCATACTTTTACGCAATACTCTGATAAATTTTCGGATTGTAACATATATCTCGGAAAGCTGTACACCAATTTACTTCAGATTTTTAAATGATACACTAATAAGCATGGGCGCCATATATTCAGGATGTCTCATTTATCTTGACCACCCTAAATAACTGTTTGTCCAGATGCAAATAATAAAAGTGTTTCAACCAAATGTTCTTTAGCTGCCAGGGGGACATCAATCAGCCTGATTGCCTTCGTTGTAGTTTTGTTTTTTACACAGATATGAACAGCGGTATGACTTTTTTCAAATGGCATCCTGTATTTTTTATTCGGTAATTCACTTCTTCTCCTAAAGACCTGTTCAAAAATGTATCACAGTATACCATTCACTGAAACAGAATGTTATTAATTACATAACACAACATTGACTTTGACCCTGGGATCTCAAACTCGTCCATTTGCTGGAGTTGTCAGAAAACAAATGAAAACCAAGTAAAAACATAACACAAAATTGACTTTGACTCTCCTGTTCCATTGCCCAGGAGCAGAACATTCAAAGGTGCTCAAAGTGGTGACCCTGGACACCGATACACTGGTGCACTTGTTGAATGAAAGAATTATTTACTGCTTCCAGTGCTGCCTGCTGAAGAGACTTACAAGCAATCACGATACGTTCCGGCATGTCCTCTGGAGTTGTTGAAATATCGCGATAGACAAAGTCTTTAATGCGAACCCAAAGAAAAAAGTCCATGATAAATGAGACCTAGCAGGCCAAGTAACTGTTCCTCCTCGACAAATCCATCTGGCAGGATACCTTTGCTCCAGAATCCGACGTGCTCGCAAGGCATTATGTCCTGGACATCCATCGTATTGATACCACATAGGCATTCTGGTTCTTAGCGGCACTTCATCCAGAAGAGGAGGAAGAATTCGTCTGAGGAAGTTGGCATACGCTGTGCCATTTAGACTACCATTGATGAAATAAGGGCCAATAATTGTAGTCCCGAGAATCCCACACCAGACGTTAACTCTTCAGTGACGCTGAAGTTCCATCTGTCTAAGCCATCGTGGGTTGTGGCTGGACCAATAATGCATATTCCTTGTATTTACCTGCCATTTATTTGAGAAGGAACATTCATCGGTAAATAGAACATTGGAGAAGTTCGGGTTGGTGAGGATTTGCTACTGTCCCCACTGACAGAACTGTACAAGATTCTAGAAATCATTCCCATGATATTCTTGATGTAGGTGTACATAATAAGGATGGAACCGGTGACGTGTAAGAATACGACGTACACTAGTTTTAGGAATGCCAATCTTGTGTTCAAGCTGTCGTGTGCTCACTTATGCATTCATAGTAACGGAAGCGAGAACTGTAACATCGGCAGCTTCGTCTGTGCGAGTGCTGCGACGATTGCGTTTTCGGGGGCTGAAACTTCGCATTTCCTGAAGTGTCGCAACAAGACGAGAAAACATCCGTCGGGAAGGTGGGTTCTTGTCAGGATATCGCTCTCTGTACAGTTCCGCTGCCTGCATAGCATTTCGCCTACCTTCAACAACAACAACAACAACAACAACAAATGAAACGTTATGTTGATGCAGTTTGTAGGAAGGACAGCCTTTACTGTGTGCCTACTCTACACAACAGTATTTAAAAGGACTAAACTACTGTACTAAATGTACCCGTACATAAGAAAACAATATTGCAATTACTGTTCTTCTAACTTCCATTCCCCACAGATGAGTAGCATTTCTACTTTCTCTTCATTGGTGTACATTCTACCCACACAACTCTTCAACTGACGATGTTTGACGGATTGACGGGTGTGCATTCTACTTATGTTTGGTCCTCTGTCAACGTCAGCCCGTGGATGTGTTCCATTACCCCAGCACCTGCACTAAGCGCTGGGAGCGTCAAGGTCAATGTGGTATTTGCAATTAATAACGTTGTGTTTCAGTGAATGGTACGCTGTAATACATTTTTGAATAGTTCTTTAGGAGAGGAAATGAATCACCGAATAAAAAATACAGGGTGCCATTTGAAAAAAGTCAAACCACTGTTCATATCTTTCTAAAAAACAAAGCCACAATGAAGGCAATCATTGTAATTTTTTTACTTCCATCGTGAATTTTATTTTTTTGTGGAGACTATTCTGGTGTCCTAGGATGTGACCAAGCTGTTCCTCATTGCGAAGATATTGTCGATGTACATCCGCCACTCGAACTGCTTAAAAACTAAGTAGTCGAAGTCAGAGGGCTGCTGTACTGTCTCTTAGGAAATTAATGGATTTCATACGTTTTTTAAGTCGGAAACTAACGGGGAATACATAACCTTAGAGAAAAAATACAATGAAATGGGGGGAGTTTAAGTAGGTTGGAGTACCGCCGCTCTCAAGACCGAGAAAAGCTTCAGAATCATGCTCTATCTGCATTCAGATTTAATTCCCCCCCCCCCCCCCCCCCTGTTAAGTATGGGGATATTCGTAGCACATACTTCAACAAAGATGGTACGAGTATTACACAGAAGCGCTATATTAAAGCAGGCGAAACATATGTCTCCTAATCCAGGACAGTGTGCTCACACATGCAGTCGAACATGGATGTGACCGAATTAGGGTTGGTTCTCACAACCAATGTTAGGCCACAAGTATTAAGGAGAAGAATCAGTGTGTTTAAGAGACCAGCGCCATTCGGTAGAGTGTTCAGTAGAAGAGTGGACTGATGCTACATACACTCCTGGAAATTGAAATAAGAACACCGTGAATTCATTGTCCTAGGAAGGGGAAACTTTATTGACACATTCCTGGGGTCAGATACATCACATGATCACACTGACAGAGCCACAGGCACACAGACACAGGCAACAGAGCATGCACAATGTCGGCACTAGTACAGTGTATATCCACCTTTCGCAGCAATGCAGGCTGCTGTTCTCCCATGGAGACGATCGTAGAGATGCTGGATGTAGTCCTGTGGAACGGATTGCCATGCCATTTCCACCTGGCGCCTCAGTTGGACCAGCGTTCGTGCTGGACGTGCAGACCGCATGAGACGACGCTTCATCCAGTCCCAAACATGCTCAATGGGGGACAGATCCGGAGATATTGCTGGCCAGGGTAGTTGACTTACACCTTCTAGAGCACGTTGGGTGGCACGGGATACATGCGGACGTGCATTGTCCTGTTGGAACAGCAAGTTCACTTGCCGGTCTAGGAATGGTAGAACGATGGGTTCGATGACGGTTTGGATGTACCGTGCACTATTCAGTGTCCCCTCGACGATCACCAGAGGTGTACGGCCAGTGTAGGAGATCGCTCCCCACACCATGATGCCGGGTGTTGGCCCTGTGTGCCTCGGTCGTATGTAGTCCTGATTGTGGCGCTCACCTGCACGGCGCCAAACACGCATACGACCATCATTGGCACCAAGGCAGAAGCAACTCTCATCGCTGAAGCCGACACGTCTCCATTCGTCCCTCCATTCACGCCTGTCGCGACACCACTGGAGGCGGGCTGCACGATGTTGGGGCGTGAGCAGAAGACGGCCTAACGGTGTGCGGGACCGTAGCCCAGCTTCATGGAGACGGTTGCGAATAGTCCTCGCCGATACCCCAGGACCAACAGTGTCCCTAATTTGCTGGGAAGTGGCGGTGCGGTCCCCTACGGCACTGCGTAGGATCCTACGGTCTTGGCGTGCATCCGTGCGTCGCTGCGGTCCGGTCCCAGGTCGACGGACACGTGCACCTTCCGCCGACCACTGGCGACAACATCGATGTACTGTGGAGACCTCACGCCTCACGTGTTGAGCAATTCGGCGGTACGTCCACCCGGCCTCCCGCATGCCCACTATACGCCCTCGCTCAAAGTCCGTCAACTGCACATACGTTTCACGTCCACGCTGTCGCGGCATGCTACCAGTGTTAAAGACTGCGATGGAGCTCCGTATGCCGCGGCAAACTGGCTGACACTGACGGCGGCGGTGCACAAATGGTGCGCAGCTAGCGCCATTCGACGGCGGTTCCTGGTGTGTCCGCTGTGCCGTGCGTGTGATCATTGCTTGTACAGCCCTCTCGCAGTGTCCGGAGCAAGTATGGTGGGTCTGACACACCGGTATCAATGTGTTCTTTTTTCCATTTCCAGGAGTGTAGTTGCTGAAAAGTTAAAAGAAAACTTCAGTCTCATTTCAAATAGGTATCCCACTCACAAAATTATAGTCTGTGATGACTTCAATTTACCCTCGATGACTCACATGACTACTAAAGGAAAGCCGCTAAATTTCTATTACGCGATAAGTGACACAAATCTTAAGGCTGTAAATTCAACTACATACTTAAGGATTGCAATTGTTAATAACCTAAATTGGAACGATCACATAGATGATGTTGTGGGCAGAGCAAACAAAGACCGCAATTCATTGACAGAACACTTAGAAGATGCAACAGGTCTATTTAGAGACTGCTTACACCACGCTTATCCTCCCTATTCTGGAGTATTGCTGTGTGGTGTGGATCCGCATCAGGTGTGACTGACAGATGACATCGAAAAAGTTCAAAGAAGTACAGCACGTTTTGTACTTTTGTGAAATAGGGGAGATAGTGCCACAGACGTGATACGTGAATTGGAGTGGCAATCATTAAAACAAAGGCGTTTTTAGTTGCGACGGGATGTTCTCATGAAATTTCAATCACCAGTTTTCTCCTTCTATTGCGAAAGCTTTCTGTTGGCACCCACCTACATAGGGAGTAATGATCCTCACGATAAAATGAGAGAAGTCAGGGCTCGCTCAGAAAAATTTAAGTGCTCGTTTTTCCCGCGCGCTGTTTGGGAGTGGAACAGTAGAGAGAGAGCTTGAAGATGCTTCACTGAACCCTCTGCCAGGCACTTTATTGTGAATAGCAGAGTAATCACGTAGATGTAGATGTAGATGGCTGCAGGCTGTTTGTCGAGTACGGCACACAGCAATGCAGCGGGAGGCTTATGTCGCGGCTTCCAATGTCAGACAGCGAGACACACACGCAGTCAGTAAAAAGGAATGGCGGTGAGCACTCAAAGTCGTCTCCTACACTGTGGGCCGACAGGTCATTACAGAAACCCAACAGCTGCAGCTCAGTCACTATTCTCTATAAGTTGCGAAATGCATCTTCAGTCCACCCCCCTGTGCATTATTTGCTGAAGAGTATTCCCCCTACACTTGTCCATTTTCACCTTCGTTTCTCATGTAGACGTCTATGATCACAATCCACAGCTTTATACTTATGGGTAATACATTTATTAAACACCAAGCAAGGTGGGGCAGTGGTTACCATACTGGATTCACGTTTGGAAGGACGACAGGTCAACCCCGCGTCCGGCCATTCTGATTTAAGTTTTCCGTGATTTCCCTAAATCGCTTGAGGCAATTGCCAGGATGGTTTCTTTGAAAGGGTGTGGTCGACTTTCTTCCCTAATCTGATGGGACTGATGACCTTGCTGTTTGGTGCCATATCTCAAATTAACCTATCAACTTATTAAACTGCTTTCTGTCCAGCACCAACATCTCGTTCGTTGAACACATTTCCTGTCAAAAATAAAGGTAGTATCTTCCACTCCAGCCTTTTCCCCGCCAATTCACAAGTGGAGCAGAGAGATTTATTTCGATTTGTAGGTAAATGGATCATCCAACGCAGAGCTACTGTTTATTTTGAGTATGTCTGCTACAAGTTTCAAGTGGTATTGTGATTTTTTTCCAGCAGGATGATACCAATTGTATGACATGGTAAATTTTTGAGCTGTGTTGCAATTTTAGGCGCTCAGTCCTTAGCATTATGCATATAAATCAGTAATTAGGACCGATCTTTACTTCAGTTTCCCACCCAAAATAAACAAAGTACACTAACCTAACCTTCCTCTCCTGCTGCTGGACAGAGACTGACCATTTCCCTCTTTACGTGGCTGCACTTGGGCTTTCCACACAGAAGGTTAGAGTCCTAGAAAGGGCACATGCCATTTTGGATTTGCCGCTAATTCCCGGATTTTGGGGGGAGGGGGGAGGGTGATGTTAGCGCAGTCTTAGGACATAGAAATTCCCACCATTTTTGCAATTCCCCCAATTTCTTGAATTTTCAGCCTAAATTCGTATTTCCCGCCAATAGACTTGGTGGGAAGGTGCAGGAAGTGGGGAGGGAGGGGAGGGAGGGGAGGGGAAAGTTACCCACACACCGGTTGGAGAAAACTCATGATGGCATCTGGGTGTGGGAGTAATTAATTGATCAATTAATTAATTTGCATCATTGTTTTGGTATTAATTTGATATCAAAATTATTTCAGAAACGGCTTTGCACTACTACTCATATACACACACGTCACATGTATTTAAAATATTTCTCACATGCTTATACACATGGTTCACATGTATCTCCAGCAAACCCCTCCCTGCAGTTTCGTTTTCACAGAGCTCAACATTTACAACATCATGTCTCCTGAGCTATTTGTGTTACAGTGATGTAATTTTGTGGGAACACTCAGTATGTATGTTGATACTGTCTGTGAAATGGGTTGCTAATATAGTTAATAGCGAAGAAGAAATAAATTTAAGCACACGCACTATGTGGCAATTTTTCATACATCTCATTGTTTATGACGTCATACCTCCTGAACTATGTATTTCACAATGATAATTAAGCGGTGTACGTGGATGCCGTCTTCGAAATATGTTGCGAATATAGAGTTAGTAGCAAAGAAGTCATAATTTTAAACGTTATGCATGATGCAGCAGTTTTTCACGCATCTCAGTGTCTGTTATACTGGAGTATGAGTCGTACATTGATCTGATGTTGCAGGTCCATTCAGTGGTGTAAGTGAATACCGTCTGAAAAATGTGTCGCTAATACACTTCATGGCAAAGAAGTAATAAATTAAAACATCATGTATGATGCTGCATGAATAGCGAGGACTAAGAGAGGGAAAAACTGTTTTCCTTTCTTCATTATGTGAGCGTTGTCAGTGGGAAAAAAGGAAGAAGAAGAAGTTTAATAAAGGTTTGAAATTACGTGTCAAGTTAGTTGCAAGTCACTCAGTGCTCTCATTTCCAAATACTGGATGAATAAAGTCTGGTTATTCGCTCTTGTTGGGCTTCACTTCTTTTTACCTGCCACCCACATGACAGTGTGGTTCTTACAGCCACAGTGATTCTTTTCAGACAGAAAGTGATATTTGTACCACGTTTGGTTGAAACTAGTTCAGTAGTTTAGCAGAGATGTGGAATATACATGCACACATTTTTATAATATGTATGGATTCGTTAACGTATCGAGACATAACTTCTAAATAACATTAAAAACCTTTTAAATTTCTAACGATAGGTAGGAGGGATGATGGGGTGCAAGGAGTGAATCATAGGTACTTGATGATGTCCATATATTAAAAATGAAATTATTGAATAGAAGCAATAAATTGGTGTGCAGTCCTGAAGCATCGACGGCATACCCACCAGCACAGCGCCGCGAAATGGCATCAAGAAGGCGCCGAGCCACGCGCCAATGGAAAAAGCAGGCAGTGCCACATCTCCAGGAAGACAGAGTTCAGCGTCCCCTGTCGACGCTGACTTACCCAGCCGCTCATTGGTGGGAGGGGCCAGGTCGGTTTCAGTCTTCGAGAGAATCAGTATTATGTAATAGGAAGACAATACTTAGCCTGAGTTCTACGAGTAGCAATAAAATGAAAATGTAATTGCACACAGGAGCCGCAGGAAGCACACACAGTCACCTCATAACAAGAAGTTATGTTTTTTTTTGTTTTAGAAATAAAGTGTTCTATTAATCTGAAAGTGTTATGTACAGACCATTTTTGATTCCAGCCACCGGCCGTCACAATTTCTCTCCTTCCTTGTTTGTGTCAGAGCTGTCTCCCACAGTAAGCTACACAACATTAGGTATACACGAACTCGAGTTATAAGAAGGTAGAAATTAGGTCATTTTTTCCATACTATGTGCATGAAAATCATGGCAAGGGAGTAACTTGCGTCGACAGATTGCTTTTTTCCATACGTTTCACCATGAGGCAAATCAAAATAATCTACAACTGTCATTTTGCAATAAAACGGCTAACTGAAAGATGAGGGACTCCCTCAATGAAGATAGTAGGGTTATATCTGTAAACTACACCCGAGAAACGTTTTACGAAATGGCATTTTTGCTTTCGTAGCTTCTCAAAGTTAATAGTTCCAAATGAAAAGGGAAATCATAAGAAATGCTCGAAGAAGCAAGCTTTTTCGTAAATATTTTAAATAAATAATAAAAATATACGAAGTAAAATGACTCTTCCACTGTTCCGGCAGGACCGATCACTGCCTTGCAACGGAACCACAAAAGGATCTCGAGGCAACGGTCAGTAATTATGAAAGTAGTAGACATTAGTCAGACAAGGAGTTTAGAGACGGTTGCGGTGTTGAAGAGGGAGCTGTCGTGTAGGCACGGCGAAGAAGAAGAGTAGTCCAGCACGTCAAGCGACTTGTCACCAAAGGCCATGGCGGATAAAATACGTACTATCAGCGTATTACATTCCAGACAAATCGTGAGTGCCAAAAACATGGGTCTCCGAGGTCACGCTGGCACTAGCAGTTTTCCATGCCACTGTGTCAAGGACTTACGCTGAGCGCCTCGATTACGGAAAGTCGTCGCCGTCTGAGTCCACTGCCGTGAGCAGCAGATGACAAAGGTCGCAGCCAGCTGTCACTGATTAGCACTGTAGTCAGTCACTCAGTGGATGTCAACAACTTGCGATTAGTCAGGCCATCCTTATCCACATTCAGTCAGATCTTGATAAGATTTCGAGTGGTGGAAAGACAGGCAGCTTACTTTAAATGCTCGAAAATGTAAAATTTGAAACGGGACCTTAAGTGCCGTCTCCTTATTATCATTTTGATGCGGCTTGCATACACACAGTATTGCCTTTTTTGTTGTGTCTTTAATTGCTCAGCGGACCAATGGTCTTTGAAGAAGGAATGGACGGACTTGTTAGATTATTCATTGGTAGACAACCTTTTCGATACTTATGTTTCTCTTCTCTGAACCCCTCAGTGTATGGAAATGAGTGTAGCGTAAGTCTGAATGGTTACAAGGGGCAACTACACATGCGTGAGTGGTATAGAAACATTGCCAACCTAACTTCATGGGAAAGTTAAGCAGAGAATGGGAGCCAGAGGACGAAACGTGGATATAGGATGGGTTCGAATTTTGTCATGCTGTAGTTGCCCACAGCCACCAGATCGCTACCTCCCACCACTTGTCTGAACGCGAAGTCATTTCTCAGCATTCACCATGTCAGGCATTTGGTCCTCGGTGCGGTAAGAGAGCAGACGCTCTATAAGAGCGTCTTGCTTGGTTCGTGGATTTACGAGTCAGAGTGTGTTATTTGGCTGTAAAGAAATAATTCCCTTTCTTTCAAAGATTTTGATGTCAGGGAGGTAAGGCAAGGTCATCTAATTGTGATTATTTTTGTAAAATCTCTGGGAAGATTGTAATCCGATGATGACCCCCTTGTGAGACTTATGGCCACCAGTATATGCCAAAGTATCACTTTCCTGAGGGGGACCATTATTTGAATAAGATTCAAAAAAATCGATCTTTTTATTTTTGTCTTAAAAAATTTCTCTGTAGTTTTCAGAACAAGAGAAAGTTTACGTCGAGGAAGTTGCACGGAATAAAGTCCCAAAATAAAGGAATTTAAAAGTATCTGCTCACATGACGACGCCCCCGTCTCCCACAGATAGCTCTGTTAAAAACAGAATTTTGTTCTCAAGTTTTTTTGTGATTTTCTAGTCTCTGATGTCCTAGTGACACAAGATTATTAGTGAAGTAATTACATGGTAGAACTCACAACCCCACTGAGAGTTTTAACAACTGTACTTCTGAACGGATACCAAAAACTTTTCTGGTAAGACTAAGTATTTTGAACATTATTCTGCTTGATGCTGTGATATGTTTCAGCGACGGTGCAGTGTCAAAGTTAAAGGTTACCTAATTGATGGGAATGACTTTTGGACTAAATATGCAAACAACTTTAATTGCCATTGACCAAAGGAGACTCTTCGAAAGCCAGCCGGAGTGGCCGAGAGGTTCTAGGCGCTACAGTCTGGAACCGCGCGACCACTACGGTAGCAGGTTCGAATCCTGCTTCGGGCATGGATGTGTGTGATGTCCTTAGGTTAGTTTGATTTAAGTAGTTCTAAGTTCTAGGGGACTGATGACCTTAGAAGTTAAGTCCCATGGTGCTCAGAGCCATTTGAACCATTTTTGAACTCTTCGAAATAGAGCCACCAAAGAAGAAGGAATGAGAAGGAGAAGAAGAAGAAATTTTAAAATGAAAATGGAGAGAGAAAGAAAACCAGAAAGAAGATAAATATAGATCTGGGCTCTAATAGTGTTATGCAGGGTAGGTAGAAGAACCAATTTTAACTTTGACTTGAATTTCCCAGAAATTCACTTTTTAATGTTCTGGTACACATTCGCTGAAAACAGTTTAAAGACAGAAAGCTGTAATTTTGTATGCTGCCTTAAAACATACTTAACTAAAAGACACATTATTCTTATGATTAAAATTTGCAACTGAAAGACTTTTTAAATAAAAACTCTGAGTTAATTACTGAAATTTCTGATAATCATCATTAAAAATTATTTAATAACAGCAACATCTTTTTAAAAGTCTGTTTTAAACATAACGGTGTAAAGAACTTCCAGAACAAAGTCATTCTTTTACTTTGTTTCTATTTCGAAATATGTATACCTACGACGTACATAAATAATTAACGTACTTTATTTCGCTTGAAACACAAATTACAATTCAGAAATAAATGTGAGACCAATAGCCGTGGTTCATACATCAAATTTTTCCCAAAAGGTCTGTTGAAAGATGGTAAGCGTTACCTGCGCTTGCAACTCTTAGTCCAAGAGCTACACCGTTTAGAAAACTGACAAATGTTTCGAGCTCTACCCTTATGTTCAAGAACCAATACCCTTAAGCATATAGGGTTAATATGTTGTTTATGTTGGGTTATAGATGGTTCACGTAGGATTCTGAGTGAGTCGTATCAAATTCTAAATGTGTTTTCTTGGAGGCTAGCATGTCCACCTTTGGCTACTACCACCCTATGTCTTCATGGGTCCACAACTGGGAGCTATGGTACTTTCTGCTTTGTAGCATACTAAATATGGTGTAAATTTTGTCAGTGGATTTGAGCTTATTTTAGTGATGGTTTCTTTGCGAAAGTTCGCCTCCGTAGCTGAGTGGGTGGCGCGGCTGACTGCCATGCGGAGGACTCGGATTCGATTCCCGGTACTGCCAGGGATTTTATCGTTGGTAGGAGGACTGGTACGGGGTGTAGGCCTACTCAACTTCGTGATGCCAATTGAGTAGCTACTCGAGCAATTAGTAGCGGTTCCATAGTCAAGAAACCCTAAAAAGACCAGGAGAGCAGTGTGCTGACCACGTGCCACTCCATACCGCATCAAATGACGCCGAGGGCGATACGGCGGTCGGTCGAGCACGGTTAAGCTATCTAGAGCCAGAGGGTGGGACTCTTTTTTACTTCTACTTGCATTTCTGGATGAACAGACATTAATGAAGATTTACAGCCGTCCGAAATTAATTCGAAATAAATTTGCTGAAAGCAAAAAATCTCGGCATCAGCAGTGTTAGGTATATATGTTGCACAGTGACCGAAATGGTAACACCTAGGAACCACAGATTCGACACTTATTTCGAACTGTATCAGCCAAACACCTACGTAATTATGTCTCAAATAATCGTTACATATACACCAGCAGCGATCAATACTTCTAATACGATTTTACGAGAAGTAGATCCTGGTGGCGAACAGTGTATCACATCCGCTGTATCAGCAAACAACACTTAGGATGTGCATACGTATGTGGAGAATTGTGACTACGTATATATGCCATGTGCTTAAATCTGATGTTGCTGTGTTCTAGCTCAAATATACTCCAATTTAAATTAAATTTCGAAGTAGCAACTGCGCGTTTTATAGAATCCGAACTGTCTAGTAATCAGTAGAACCAGGTGTCTTTACTAAGTTGGAAGTACGTAGCTGGACTTTTAAATGCAGGGTAGAGGACATTCGCTATTGTTAAGTGTTAATGAATAATGTAATTTTATCCAAACTATGCTTTGGTGTTCTCTAAAACTATACGCGGTGGTAAGTATTTCGTAGAAACATAACAAGATATGGTGCAAAATATTTGGTATGTGTTATCGACCAGATGTGCTCAAACAAATCATTTATGAATATGTTCTAAGCGGTTTTATCGCGATGACACCTATTTCATTGATACAGTGCAGAAACATCGCTTAATGAGTTTCCCTTACCTAAAATATTTAATTGGTGCAATTTCTGCTCAGATTGTGAATAAAAGAAATACTTAGACACACAGTCAACGATGCAATTTTTCTCGACAAATGTTCGCTCTGTTTTGTTGGGGTATAAAATAATTATTTTATTTATTTCCTCTTTAATATTTTTGGCCTCGAGATTCACTGTAAAGAATTTCATTAGATATCAACCAACGGTTTTGATAAAGGTTCCTTCTTTAGCTGTTTTCATTTAAATTAATGCGTCTATGAACTGGTTTCTATGTAGCAGCGAACAGACCAATAATATCATTGCATTGCACTTACCTTGTCTAGAAATTTCTAAAAGTGTCTTCACCTTAATTTAATTTCAATAACTTTTTCTTCAACGACTTAAATGGTTTGGGGGTGACTTTCATTTTTTGTAAGTAATAGTCGCCAAATCTTTTTTGTTTTGACGTACCGCGGCTTTATTCGAACTTTTTCAGTACATTAGAAATCGACAGTAGTGAACGAGTGCCAGAAAGTCTGTATCCCCCAACACAGTAATTCAAGATTCACTAAAAAATTCAAACGAAAGTACTACGTCCAACCACGAGTCTGGGCCTTGAAATTATAAAATTTAAATAAATTTTAAGCCTCTTCAGCTGTTCCCAAACGCGACCCACTCACTATTTCTTATCAAATGCAATGGTCACTCCCCACTTCAAATCTTTAAGTGATTGTATGTATACGAAGTGCTTACATAAATGTTTCCAATATTTCTCTATTTTTAATTGAGGGAAAGATCTCGGCAGGTTACGGGCGATTAACACTGTATGGCCAATATATAGCTTTGTTCTGAAATTCCCTAGGGCTTGTTGAACCAAAACCGTTGCTAGTTCGTAGCTATCGCTCACTGCAATTACAAATACATTCACCACACAAAGGGCGCAACACATTATCCTCTCAGAGTGAACAGACCCCCATATAACACTGCTGACTTTCTGTTGCCTCTGGGTGCGCTAACCATACATACACAATTACAGAAATACTTAGTCACGTGTGTGTTGCTGAACAGGAACACCAGCTAGAATATCCGGAGCACTTGAGATGAGCATCTAGTCATAGTTCCAATCAAATATCGAACTTCACACTTGCTCCCAGTACAGTTCTCACTAGGAAATATTTCAGTCACTCAACAAACTAATTAAGCCGACTCTTTACCATCATATTGCCAGATCTACCTAACTAATGATTCAACGATTCTCAACGGGAACCATCAGACAGTGAACTCCCAGAGATAATTCAGTCATTCTAAACCCCTCCTCAGGACAACTGCCCTCGGACGGCTGCTCTTTACAACTCCAAAGTCCATGTTAAACATCTATCCTAACAAGCGTTCAGCGATACCATTAATTTTAACAATTAAACCCATCAACCGACCGACCGACCAACCGACAAATTGGACAGCCACACAAAAGTTCGTTTTTTGTCTCAGCTTGCGAGATTAAGTTCTGTACTAATGCAAATAACAGGATGCGAGGAGAACTAAACTTCAAGGACAGAATTTCTGGATAAATTTAAAGACTGCAGATGTTATCAGGACATGGCATGGGAGAAGTATATATATATATATATATATATATATAAGAAGGGAGAATTTTTTAATTTTTTTCACGAATCCATAATGGTTTCGTGTGGCACATGGAGAGAATAAAAGTAGGTCGACGTACTGTATTTCTGTTTCTAAGTTTTCTTTCCGATACCTATAGGAAATGAAATGAAATCTGAAAACCGAAATGTCGCCATTAAATGAGTGTTAATACATTAAACACACTTTCTTCATTGGTATAAGAGTAAAAAGAAAAAGTTAAATCTACGCCCAAGTCTTCTGCTGTGAAGAACAAAGTGTGAGATATTTTTCTGCAGTTCTAACAGCTGTTAAATTCTTCACTTATTATGTATGTATTGTTGTATTTATTAGATGATGTGCACCACAACATTCTTCTTCGAATCTGAAATGAGTTTTTTAAACTCACAGGCCATATTTACGCCACATACATAGTTAAATTAATAACGTTTACACGAACATCTTTTGTTTTATTTATTTTTCTTTACCATGGTGTATTTCCTCACTCAACTATATATCACGTTGCAGGTTTCATGAGTCATTTTAGGTAATAATTGTGGGGACACAACAGCAGTGAATTTGGGGTCCTCTTAACTTCTTCCGCCGGCCGCTGTGGCCGAGCGGTTCTAGGCGCTTCAGTCCGAAATCGCGGTGCTGCTACGGTCGCAGGTTAGCATCCTGCCTTGGGCATAGATGTGTATGATGTCCTTAGGTTAATATGGTTTAAGTAGTTCTAAGCCTAGGGGACTGAAGACCTCAGGTGGTAAGTCCCATAGTGCTTACAGTCATTTTAAACATTTTTTTAACTTCTGCCACCGGCTACAAATAGCAATATAGCTAACAGTCTCTTCTCGCAGGTTACAGCACGACTGTATTCTTTTACGTGCACAATGGTTTGATGATGTTCAAAATCTCAGAAATGCTTGTCTCGTCCATTGTTAGATGATTACGAAAATGATATTTAAGTAACAAAACGTGAGTAATTTCTTTCCTTGCGTTTGCCGCTTCTATGCACACAGTTTTCTCTCGGCTTCTTTTTGTCTTGTTACCTCTAAACCAGTCAAGACAAACATCCGTTTCTGTTCCAGTGTAAAACAGAGCGGAATCTCGTAGAACATAAACTCAATGAACTAAAGACAAAGAAGTCACAACAGGACGGCGCTGTAATTGCTGGCAGCAGTCGGCCGGGACATGTGTAGGCTGCACGAAATTGGTCTATCGTTCGGTCAGCCGATAGGTTGGTGTGTATGTTGGGGCCTTTGTCATAATTTCAGACGATCATCAATCCTTATCTCGTGGCCGGCTTCTGCCATCGTAGAATCTACTGTCGTCCGCCACATAAGTAATTACGATCTCTGCCGCTCGAAGCTTGAATACTGGTTTTGCTTCTGCATGGATACTCTATATCATATTGAACACAGACGCATATAAGTAACGTTACAGTAAATAACAGTGAATATTCAACACATATCAATGTAAATTTCCGCTACTACACCAACAAGGTAAGATGATAAATCTACCGTGATGACTACAAAATTAAATAGAAAAAAAATTACAGATAAATTTGCTGACTGTGAATAACTTGGCATCACCTGTGTTAGGTACAGTATCATATAAAAATTTACGCTGGACCTGCGCTCGAATCCAAATTTCCCCCATATCGCGAGCAGTCGGCTTAACAACTTCGGCTGTCCGTGCTTGTCTCCAAAACTGATCCAAACTTCCATACGTCACACTGTCTGAATCTCGATACAACAGTTCCCTTACACTCATCGCTTAATGCTCACAACTTTACTCAGCATTCCCTGACCAGTGTAAACGATGCCGAGGCGGTCACAAAACCATAATATAACTCAAGGTTCCTTATAGTCTCGTTTTCAGTGATGCGGAACTACAAAGTAAAGCAGGGAGCATTAAGTGATGAATGTAGAGGACTGTGTGTCACATGGAAGTGTGACACATGGAAGTTTGAATCAGTCCCGGAGACAGCAGGAACACCCGAAGTGGTTAAGCCGACCGCTCGAGATAAGGGGGCATTTGGGTTAGAGTCCTGGTCTAGCATAAAATTTCATATGCCACTAATAGGTAGTACATGTGTACCTAACACAAGTGATGCCAAGATATTCACATTCAGCAAATTCATTTCTAATTTTTTTCACATCTTTGAGAGTAGCGCATCTACCTTTCTCCACCACCAGCCCCAGTGCTCATGGATCTGCGGCTGGCGAGCTATAGTTTCCTCCAGGGTGTAGTTTGTTGAATTCTATGTGAGCTGTGTGACTGCTCAAGTTACGTGCTAGAAAAATCAAAAATGCAATTTGACCACAGCTACTCAAAGGAGATAGGAAGCTAGGCATTTTTGCTGATGGGCAATCTTGTGGTTGGCACATAATTTTAATTTCCACTAAAGAACAAATTTCATTATTACGCAGTAACAAAATTGGAATAACAACATAAAATTTAATTCGGACCTTTGTTCTCTTAAGAGAATGTACAGCTTACTTTAACCGTCTGCCATGAATTGATACAACAAACAATATTTTAAAGATAATAATTATATCTGATTGCAAAAGGATCACAGACAGTCATCACCAATATTTCATTGCTTACAGAACCAAAATTTACACAAAATTAATGATTCACTTTGAGTTACTTATGAAAATCTCGTCCGTCCCGGCGGACAGGCCGGATACTTAACTAAAGTAAGGAAGCAAGCCTTATACACGGTGGTACGCGAAACAAACGATAAGAAAGCAACCGCCAAGCAATTTCGAATATGATTAGGCTGCAAACCAGGGCAGAAAACATGCCAAACACACACACGCTCTCATCCTGCCCGCCAAGGCGACGAACCCCATCTGCCCCACGTACCAGATTATTTCTGCAACAGCGAATAATTCACGCAGCAGACAAATTCAACTCGTGATTCAGCTTTTTCAAGACCATGCAAGGCTTACTAACTACGCGACTACCTGTAACATAACTGACAACCAAACGGATACATTTAACGAATAAAAGAACAATTAAAATTACACTGTCTTACGAAGCTCTGAACTTCATATTAAAAGAAAGTCTAAAACCAAAACTGGGCGAAGAGCACACTTATTAACACACTCCATCAAATTAACATTGCAAGGAATCTTTAAAACAATCAGTAAACAACACTTGGAAGCCTTAGACTTCGTAAGTTCATTGTAACACTCTCTTATTCAGAACCATCCTTAGCTGATCTCCGGCATATGCCACATGCCACCATAAGTTTCACAAATCTTCACAGGTTAACAGCAGCATACTGTAGTGTCGCGGAATAGTAAAGAGTTGGAAACGTGGAATATTGTCAAAGTTTCATTGCCTATGCCGAGAGCCAGAGGCAGTAGGTTAGCCAAGAAGTAAGAGAAATGCACAGGTATCGGAATGTGTCGTCACGCAGGGGCAGTGGCCTGGTTACACACAACAGGCGAGAGAGAATTGCTTAGCACGCGGGTTTGTGTTAGACGGAGACTTTCACAGAGTGCAAGACAGAGGTATAGCGTCAGCTGTACTGCATTTCACAACTTCGCGTAAGTCTTCCGCAACAACACGTAACTCTGTCGCGAGAACACCTAAGGGGAGAGTACGACAGAATGAGCAGTATAAGTGGAACGAATGCGGTCATTACAAACGAGCATGACGTCAGAACGTCGCTAGTGCTTCCTTTAAATACACCAGCTTTGATAGCAACAAGGCACTCGCACTCGCGCTCGCGGTTAGACTTGCAGTTAGATGTGTACTGGGTCGGTGCATAACGCTCAGCTCGGTGATCGACATGTTAATCTTGATTAAGGAGATGTTGCAGTAAGGGCGGCCCATCCACCAGCAGACGTGAGGGGACAGTACCAGCTCTGGTCCTCTTTGCTCCCGCTGTCAATCATCAACCCAGGATTGGCAGACTCACTCGCCGCCAATGCTGACCACATCAGTGAGCCGTCGTCGAGATCGTTCGGGGCCTAGGCCCTGTGCATCCGCTGTCACATCCGGGTCAGCCGACGACGCTGGGGGACTGCAGCCCGTTCCGCCCGTCCACCGCGGACGAGCCACTAGGAGGAGCAGGGTGGGATAGAGTACACTCTGCACTACGAGAACGCTTCTCGTGCCGACAGCGCCAGGACTCCAACCCGGAGCCTCTTGCTGTCAGTCGCCGAGCCGGCCGGCCAGCCGGAAGCCACCATCCACGCGCGGCCGAAGTAAGGGCATTCCTCCGCTACGTTACAGCACGCGGCGCTGCGCTAGCAAGACTGCGCGGCCCGGATCTGGTGTCATCGCTACGAGTCAGCGAGGACTTGGGGAATGTCATTGATATCACCAAGCCACATTGTACTCGGCATGAATAAAGGTTTTATGAATTAATAATGTTTCTTTGGCGTTTCTGAAGCTTCTACAGCCATTCCCTAGCATCCTGACAACTGGAGAGGTCACCGCTCGGCCATCCAGTCCACCGTAGGCGACCGGGACCACCGGGGCGCCTACAATATGAATCAGACGTTACTTAATGTTTCCAGTTACGCGATGAGATGGTGTCCAGCCTGAGATGACGGACCCGCCACCGTCTCGCACGCAAACGCGTCTACTAATCAGCACGGAACACCCGATGCGCGGCAAAACGGCGAGGACGGCGGGACCCAGGCACAGCGGATAGACGAGGGCCTGCCTTCAAAACGTGTTCGGTCGTTGAACGCCGAACAGCGAGAGAGCTCGGCCGCACGCCAAGCCGGAAAATCAAAGGCTGAACAGTCAGAGATATCAGACCAGAAGAGTGTCGATATCAGCGACGCAAGTGGAGCGTAACCAGCGCCGGTCGCCACGGCTCACTATGGACAAAGAGTACCTAAGTCCCATGTAACATATTAACCGTAGTCTATTTTCTTTCCTGAATTACACTGCACAACAGAATTAAGAGATCACTTTTTTCGAAATTCTGTATTGTCTCCCATCCCAACGCATAAGTTTGAAATTTGGCTCAGAGGTGCCTACAGCCTTTCTCTGTAACGCTGCAAAAGCGTGGCGCCCTGCAACGTCACCCTCGAATTCGACAACGCTTCAAGCAGAAAGGTGTCGATACACGCAGAAAAAATCCCAGATGTGACGTGTAAAATGGGTTAATGGCGTAACATTGATACCAAATTTCCGCCCAGTTCTGTACACTGCCACCCACCGTGGAAGCGTCACACGATAGGAAGGTGCCCACAGCCACTCTTACAAAACACACTTTCTTTAGACACTTCTGTGATGGAGGTCAGAACCGAGACGCCCAGCATTAAAATCATGCGATTTTCTTACTGGTTCCCGAGGAAAACATTTCAGACACTCCGCCGCTCAGAATAGACACTAAAAGGCCTCAAGCGGTGGCATAAAGGTCGTCTATAAAATAACTGGACGTTTCAGATCTTCTCTATAGACATTGTGGGGATGAATCCCCATTGAATGTGATACCACCCCAACTGCAGTGCAGCGCTACCGCTATTTTTACTTGCTGTACAGGTTGGAACCACTAAGGACTGTTGAAAACTATTCGACGAAATTTGAACGAAATTGGAAGCAGCAAAGGGTCCTTATGCTTTCTCAGTTCTCCTGTTTGATGCTCTCTCAGCATAATCATATTGAAGCGCGACATTGACACGTGTGAATAAAACGTCAAAAGTTCCCTTTAAGACCAACCACTTTGGCAAAAGCGTACCCGGCCACAATTCTTCAGAACTTCCAAAATGTCGCTTTGCAAAGAAAACCCGCGAAGTAGCCCAAGTGCCTGCAGGTAGGCAACCTCTTAGCACACTTCTGAGGCCAGTTGCCTACCTGCAGGTTCTGTCCATTCTCAAGAAATGTGGGCAGGTGCGGTTTTGCCAACTGGGTGGCCGTATAGAAAACCTTTGCCACTTTGTTCATGAAAGTGTTAATGTCACATCCCTCAATGATCATGACACAGGAAGGTGTGAAACAGGAACACTGAAAAACCACAATGACCCTTAACTGCTTCGGATCACGTTCAAATTTCGTCGAATGATTTTAAAAGCTCCCTAGTGGTTCCACCATCTACAGTAAGCATAAATATCTGTCTAACTGCACTCCAAAAGGGTGACATCACGTTTGGTGGTTTTGTAGCCCCGCGATGTTCATCGAGAAGGGTTGAATCGCCCAGCAAGTATCAATAGTGCCAAAGGTTGTTAAGAGTGTAGTCCCTTTGCTCATTGACTGCAAACTGTCATTTTAGACCGCGAAAAATGTTGGGATCAACGTCCCGAGAAAAGGAGTGGTTTCATAGACGCGTTTTATGCCACCACCTGAGGCCTTTTCGTGTAGATTCTGAGCGGCCGTGTGTATGAAATGTTTTCGTCGGTAAACCATAAGAAAACCGCGTGATTTAAATTCTAGGTGTCGCTATTATGACCTCCATCACACAGGGGTCAAAAGAAGGAGTGAAATATTGCTAAGAGTGGCTGTGACGACCTTCCTATCGTTTGACACGCCGAGGATGCCGTTGGGCAGAATTGTTGTAAAATTTGGTGCCCGAGGTTCACGAGAAAGACATGCCGTGGCGCGTACGTCGCAGCAAGCGATTCTTACAAGTACCAACAGCCGCCTCTGGGGGGAGCGAATACTATTTCAGAGGAGTTTAATTTATTCTTGACTGCTTGTTTAAATACATACAATTTCTAGATACCACACGACAAAATTAAGACCTTCAGTGGATACCTTTCCATTTAAATACTGATTTCCCGATCTCCGATCCGGTTGGGAATCGAACTCGATACTCCTAGGTTAGCAGACCGCCGCGCAGACCGCGCAACTACCGAGGCGCACCAGAGGAAGATTTTAGGCACCTTCGAGCCAAAATTGGAACTTATGCTTTGTAAATGGGGACAATTACGGGGTTTCGAAAAACTGATCCTTTAATCCTGTTGCGCAGTGTAGTTGAAGTTCTGGTTCATGGTTGTGCATACTTAGTATGGGCTTCATAAGTACCCGTGATGCCTATTTATCGTGCCAACACGTCAGTGAGGACTTAATTTAGTGAGGTTTCGTTGTGAGTATGCGTCTACGTTAGTAAACCACCGCCCTGTGTGCTCATGTATTCACAGTTAGCAAGCAGAACATTTAAGGCTGAATATGCCAATCAGCTAGATGCTATCCAAATTATATATTTTTGGCCACGTTCTGCAGTTTTTGAGAGCCTTTTGATGCAGATACACATTTTTATATGTGCGTCGCTTACCATTCGGTACGGTTGCCCTTTGCTCAGCTTGCCCCTCACAGCTAGTAGCACACGCGGTTGCCCGTTGCTTAAGTGTGCAAACATGAGCGTGATGTAACGATTCGAGTCAGTCACTTGTAACTAATTATGAGGCCAATTACTGTAGTACGAGTTTTATACCTCTGATCGTATAAGGAATGTACGTGTTCCAAACTGTTATAGTATAATCCTTGATCTTCAAAAAGAATTTCGATTACAAATGAAACAGAAAACCCGTTATCCAAACAAATGATTCCTCATCACTTAAGCCATTGCTAGTCCCGGGGAAACCATTTTTCTCCCGAGAGATCAATACCTTTATATTATAGAGACTGATTATTTGCAAGGTACTGAGCGGAAACAGGAATCACTTGTCTAGGAAAACTTAGACGCCTTCCTTTCCCTGATAGCTAGCCTTCAGTTGAATTTTGCCTTGTGTTATTAACTGTTATTCCTATTAAATATTGTATATTGTGCTGATTAATGAAGTGCGTTTAAATTTTGCACTTCAAAATGCAACAATTTTATAGTAAGATCTGGTAATGAATTCATCCGACCTTACGACCTCCCATAGGAAAGCTTATCACCAAAGAGAAACAAAACCCTAATACACCCCACCCGTTTCAGACAGAGAACTTCACAAAACGAAAAAAATAAAATAAAAAGCTGGTGACAGAATTCGGTTAAATCTACATTATGCTCCGCAAGCCACCTAGTGGTGCTTGGCGGAGGGTACTTCACGTGCCACTAACTGATCTCTCCTACTCTGCTCCACTCGCGAATGGAGGGTGGAAAGAATAACGGTCGGTAAGCCTCTGTATTGACTCTAATTTCTCGAATTTTCTAGTCGTGGTTATTACGTGACATGTATGTGGGAGGCAGTAATTTGTTGTCGACTCTTCCTGGAAATGCTCTCGAATCTTCAATAGTAAACCTTTTCGTGATGCAGAACGTTATTTTGTAATGTCTGCCAATGGAGTATGTTGAGCGTATCGGTAACGCCCTCTCGCCCACTAAACGATCCCTTGACGAAACGCAGCGCTCTTCGTCGAATCTTCTCTATCTCTTCTATCAGTTCTACCTGACTCTGAGCACTATGCGACTTAACTTCTGAGGTCATCAGTCGCCTAGAACTTAGAACTAATTAAACCTAACTAACCTAAGGACATCACACACATCCATGCCCGGGGTGGGATTCGAACCTACGACCGTAGCGGTCGCTCGGCTCCAGACTGTAGCGCCCAGAACCGAGTCCTATCTGGTAAGGCTCATATACTGATGAACAATACTCACGAATCGGTCGAATAAGTGCCTTATAAGCTACTTCCTTCGTGGATTGGTTAAATTTCCTTAGGATTCTTCCTATGAATCGCAACCTGACATCTGCTTTTCCCACTACTTGTTTTATGTGATCATTCCAGTTAAGGTCGCTCTGGCAGTTACTCCTGTTTCCAGCAGTTTCTTGCCAATAATGTAGTTGTACAGTAGTGACTTTCTTTTTCAGTGTACACGTATGCACAATACTTTACATTTATTTTTGTTCAGGGTCAACTGCCAGAGCCTGCACCATACAGCAGTCCTCTGAAGATCATTTTGCGAGTCGATCCTATCTTCTAGCATTACTGCTTCCTTGTAGACACCTGCATAATCTGCGAACACTCTTAAAGAGCTTTCGACGTTTTCTACTACATAATTTATATACATTGTAAATTGCAACGGCCGGCCGTTGTGGCCGAGCGGTTATAGGCGCTTCAGTCTGCAACCGCGCTGCTGCTACAGTCGCAGGTTCGAATCCTGCTTCGGGCATGGATGTATGTGATGTCGTGAGGTTTAAGTAGTTCTGAGTCTAGCGGACTGATGACCTCAGATGTCAAGTCCCATAGTGTTTTGAGTCATTTAGATAGTAACGGTCCTGTCACTCCCTTGGGGTACTCCGCAATCTTTACGATTTTGTTCTGTGTCAGCGACGAGTTGAATTTTATTTATTAGAAAATCCTGAATCCAGTCTCAAGTGGTTTTTTTTTCAGTAAACGGGAGTGCTGGAAGGTGTCAAATGGCTGCCTGAAGTCAAGGAACAGGGTATCAACATGAGCGCCGTCGTCTTCTGCGCTGCGGATCTCAAGGAGGAACAGAGAGAGCTGAGTTTCGGAGGATCTCTGTTTGCCGTTTATTATCACAAAAAAAAATTTTTTTCGTTGTCCAAGACGTCATAACTCTTGAGCATAAAAGATGTTCCATAATTCTAAAACTGATTAACGGCAACGATGTAGATCTGTAATTATATACTCCTCTTGTACGGCCCTTCTTGAACACGGTAATGACTTGCGCTTTTCTCCATTCGCTGGGTACCCTTCGAGGTTCCAGAAATCTGCGACAAACTGCTGGCAAAAGGGGAGCATCTTCTTTCGCATAATCTTAGTAGAATCTTATAGGTATCTCATCGGATCATAATGCCTTTCCACAACTAAGCTATTATAGTTGCTTTTCTATTTCAGGATCGGTTATCTCAATATCTGCCATTTCGACGTTCGAAAGATGATTGAAAAGAGGGACTGTGTTACAATCTTCCACGGTGAAATTATTTCAGAAGGCCTAATTCATTATTTCGGCCATCTCTCTCTGTTATCTTCCGTTTTGGTGACATGCGAGAACGTTGATCAACTGTGTGGGAGCCGTAAAAAATAGGGCTAACAGGGAATATTGAATGTATATAGAGAGGGGCAGCAACAATGGTCACAGGTTTGTTTGACCCTTGGGAGAGTGTCGCAGAGATGCTGAACAAACTGAACTGACAAACACTTGAAGATATATGCACACTATCCCGAGAAAGCCTACTTAAAACGATTCAAGAAGCGGCTTTTAATGATGATTGTAGGAATATACTAATCCCTACATACCGCTTCGTAGCGATCGTGAAGATAAGACTAATCACACTGCGCACAGACTCATTGAAGCACTCATTCTTCTTGTGCTCCATACGTGAATGGAACGAGAACAGTTCCTAATAACTGGTATAACTGGTGCCGTGAGAGGCACTCCCTGCCTTGCACTCCCCTGTGATGTGCAAAGTATGGCTGTAAATGAAGATGTAGACCTTCTCCATATGATAGACAGCAGTTACGGCCTTACGCTTGTGCTTACCCAACGTCTCGGGACACAGATGGCAAAGCTGCCAGGACCACACCAGTTGACACTTGGAGAATGCCAAATATCCCTTTGACTTAGTCGCGATGCTAGAAGGTACACGTCAACTGAATGGTCCAAAAACAAACAAACACACAAAAATAGGGGCTAAAGTCGTCAGATATGGAGCAAAATAGCTCGAATTCGAAGCCAATCCATGTGGCTCAGTTGTAAGAGAATGTTCTCGTATTCGGTTTTAATTCATGTTCTGCCACCCAGATTTAGGTATTCCATGATTTTCGTAAATAGTTTGGCAACACCCTTGGCACCACCCACACACCTTATTTGAGCATGTTAAAAATGTACCTGTCTGAAACTTCGCGACACATTCCGCCTTGCAGCTGCTCTAGCTGGTGGAGGCAGGCAAACACTACTTGAAGGTTGTCGAAGGGGTTGCCTGAACTTCAGGCGCTAGGGCAGCCACGAGGTTCAAAATGCGTCCAAGTTTTAGACAGATACATGTTTAGGATGCTCATCAAGGTGTGTCGGTGGTACACAGGGTGTTGCCTAACTGGTGGAAGCGGGAGTGTCTTAGTGGGACCGTTTTCCATTTTATTCACGCACATCTTAATGTCGCATCCGTCCCACGAGGGCGCGAAAAAGCAGGAATGAAAATTCATAACTACCTTTAACTGCCACGGATCACGTGCAAATTCCGTTGAGTCGTTCCATCCTGTACACCAACCCAGAACTGCAGTCGCGCTGTCCTCCAAAGGTGTCAGATCACGTTTAATGAAGATGCAGCCCCACAGCATCTTTGCAGAAGGGTTAAAACGTCCGAAGGAATCAGCAATATCAAACGTTGTCGGTAAAGTCTTCATGTTGCTCATTGCACTGTGAACTGCTGTTTTCTACCGCGAAATGTGTGGCAATCAACGGCCCAGGGAAAGTTTCGTTGACACCATTTATTGCATCCCCTGAGGCCTTTTCACGCCTTTGGTGAGCGACGGTGTGTCTTTTCCTCAGCCACTCATAAGAAAAACGCGTGATTTCAGCGCTGTTTGTGGCGGACCTAACCTCCATCGCAGAGGCGGCAAAAGAAAGGGTGAAATGTGGGCTGTGGCGACCTTCCCGTCGGATAACACATCCACGGCCGCTCTGGGAAGAACTGTGGTGATGTCTGGTGCAAATGCGACGTCATTAACCCGCTTTACACGTCACATCATCTTCTACGCTGTTGCCTTTCTGTTTTAATGCGTCGATATCTTGCTGTATGAAGTGTCGTCGAGTCCGTAGGTTGAAGGCCCTCCTCTTATGCACTGTTAGAGAGGACGTTTGTATGCACCTCTGACCCAAATGTCAAGCCTGTGCGTCACAACGGGACACAATTAGGGGCTTTCAAAAAAACTGATCCTTTAATTCTGTAGATAACTGTGTTCGCACTACGAGAATTTAGTTACAGAAACATTTGTATCATTTATGTACGTTAAAACATATCGCATCCCCTGAGGCCTTTTCGCGCCTATGGTGAGCGGCCGGGCAAGCTAGGACTTTTCCTCTTTGTAACTATACAGAACACGTGCGGTCCAAATGCACTCGCCTCAAACCGGCGCAGCCCGACCATCCCGATTTAGGTTTCCTGTGTTCTGTTTAAATAGCTTAAGGCTTGTGCCCCGTCTCTAAATGACTCGTTGTCGACGATACGTTAAAGACTAGTCTCCTCCTACAGAGTTTTTCTTAAATAAATGCGATTTTGTGGTTCACAAACGAATTAATCGGTTTATAATCATGAACGTAAGACAATAAAAAAACAATTGTTTAAAAAACCTTCCAGCGTTTACTCGATTCAGCTCGGTACAACACATTAGACTTGTGTACTGTAGTTTTCTGTAAGGCTGCTCTGGTTGCTTCTTCATAAGGTTTTGATAGAAAGCTTTACCTGCCAATTTATCTTCTCTCTTAAATTTGTGAGATATTACTAAACTTTCTCCCAAATTTTTGAAAACTCAATCTTAGATATCTGCGCTAACCTGGAATATAGATCTCTCACGTGTGCTAGAGATTTTTCTTCCCTAATGTTCTTTAAATGTTGTTTTGAAAAAACCAACTGAGGTGTCACAGATGTCTACTGATTCTCTACAATGATTTTAATCTCCTTTTCCCTTTACTTCTATGAACTAAACTCCTTCCGAAGCCGCTGGTTTCATAGCAGTCTTCGATCACTCAGCGCCACGCTCGTTGGTAGGCTTCAATCTTGGTACCGTCTCCTTAAAAAAATAAATTTAAAAAATGCTTGTATGGCCCATACCATCTGATTTTGGCATGACTCACACTTATTAATCTCAGTATGATAATATTATTTCTTACCTTATAAACCGATGCTGAAAATTACATCATTCATCAGCTTCGACAGTTAAAGACAAACACAATTGTCTTGTGACACAAATTCAGCGGCTACATCACTCAGCTTATGACAAATACATGAGTGATGCTTCCGCTTTATTCCACTCACTGCGTGCGTCCACTGTTTCTCAGCAAACCCGAGAAAAACCGAGTAGCCCATATTACCCGCTGGTCCATATTTAACACTTGTTTCCGTAAGCGCAAGGTGAACAAGTTCCTCTTAGGTCACCGCGAGCAATTATTCAAAAATTGTGCCATTTTACCAATTCGTCAACACTTTGGCAACTGGTAATGCCGTTTACTTAGCTTGCATTTATTGTGAATCTCTCATTTAGCGCAAAGTCCCAAGTAAGTGGAAAAAAAACATATGACCCCATTGATCGTGATCGGGCCAAATATCTCACGAAATAAGCGTCAAACAAAAAAACTACAAGGAACGAAACTTGTCTAGCTTGAAGGGGAAAACCAGATGGCGCTATGGTTGGCCCGCTAGATGGAGCTGTCATAGGTCAAACGGATATCAACTGCGTTCGTTTAAATACGAACCCCCATTTTTATTACATATTCGTGCCGTACATAAAGAAATATGAATGTTTTAGTTGGACCACTTTTTTCGCTTTGTCATAGATGGCGCTGTAATAGTCACAAACATATGGCTCACAATTTTAGACGAACAGTTGGTAACAGGTAGGTTTTTTAAATTAAAATACAGAACGTAGGTACGATTGAACAATTTATTTCGGTTGTTCCAATGTGATACATGTACCTTTGTGAACTTATTATTTCTAAGCACGCATGCTGTTACAGCGTGATTACCTGTAAATACCACATTAATACAATAAATGCTCAAAATGATGTACGTCAATCTCAATGCATTTGGCAATACGTGTAACGACATTCCTCTCAACAGGGAATAGTTCTCCTTCCGTAATGTTCGCACATGCATTGACAATGCGCTGACGCATGTTGTCAGGCGTTGTCGATGGATCACGATAGCAAACACCCTTCAACTTTCCCCACAGAAAGAAATCCGGGGACGTCAGATCCGGTGAACGTGCGGGCCATGGTATGGTGCTTAGGCGACCAATCCGCCTGTCATGAAATATGCTATTGAATACCGCTTCAACCGCACGGGAGCTATGTGCCTGACACCCATCTTGTTGGAAGGACATCGCCGGGCAATAGTGCATATTATGCCGGCTTACGTTAAAGCTGTTGGTGCATGACGCTTCGTCGCTAAATAGAACGCGTGCAAAAAATCTGTCATCGTCCCGTAATTTCTCTTGTGCCCAATGGCAGAACTGTACACGACTTTCAAAGTGGTCTCCATGCAATTCCTAGTGCATAGAAATATGGTACGGGAGCAATCGATGTTGATGTAGCATTCTCAACACCGACGTTTTTGAAATTCCCGATTCTCGCGCAATTTGTCTGCTGCTGATGTGCGGATTAGCTGCGACAGCAGCTAAAATACCTACTTAGGCATCATCATTTGTTGCAGGTCGTGGTTGACTTTCACATGTGATTGGACACTTCCTGTTTACTCAAATAACATAACTATCAGGCGAACGGTCCAGTCACTTGGATGATGTCGTCCAGAATACCGAGCAGCAAACATAGCACACACCCGTTGGGCATTTTGATCACAATAGCCATACATCAACACGTTATCGACCTTTTCCGCAATTGGTAAACGGTCCATTTAAAAAAAAAAAGTGGTTCAAATGGCTCTGAGCACTATGGGACTCAACTGCTGTGGTCATTAGTCCCCTAGAACTTAGAACTACTTAAACCTAACTAACCTAAGGACATCACACACATCCATGCCCGAGGCAGGATTCGAACCTGCGACCGTAGCAGTCCCACGGCTCCGGACTGCGCGCCTAGAACCGCGAGACCACCGCGGCCGGCGGTCCATTTTAACAAGGGTAATGTATCACAAAGCAAATACCGTCCGCACTGGCGGAATGTTACGTGATACCACGTACAAATGCGTTTGTAACTATTACAGCGCCATCTATCACAAAGCGAAAATAGTAGTCTCACTAAAACATTCATATTTCTTTACATACTACACAAATATGTAATAAAAAATGGGGGTTCCTATTTTTTAAAAAAACGCAGTTGATATCCGTTTGACCTAAGGCAGCGCTATCTAGCGGGCCAACCATAGCGCCATCTGGTTTCCCCCTTCAAGATAGGCGAGTTTCGTTCTTTGTCGTTTTTTCGTTTGATGCTTATTTCGTGAGATATTTGGCCCGGTCACTATCAATGGACCACCCTGTATATAAGAAGGATAACGGAAAAGGCCGGAAAAACTACAGACAAATATATTTAACATGGGTTTGCAGCAGAATCCTTGAACATATTCTCAGTTCGAATATAACAAATTTTCTTGCGAGGGAGAAGATTCTCTCCAGAAATCAACACGGATTTGCAAAGCATCGCTCGTGCTTAACTCAGCTTGCCGTTTAGTTACATGAGAGCCTGCGCACTATGGAACAGGCGAACTCCATAGTCTTAGATTTCCATAAATAATTTGAAATGGTGCCACATTGCCAACTGTTAACGTAGTTACAAGCATACGGAATAGGTTCCCAGGTATGTGAGTGGTTCTAAGACTACTTAGGTTAACAGAACCCAGTATGTTGTCCTCGACAGAAAATGTTCGTCAGAGACAAGGGTATCATCAGGAGAGCTCCAGGGAAGTGCGACAGGACCGCAGTCGAACGTTTTCTGTATCCATTAAATTGTCTTGCGGACAGGATAAGCGGCAGCTGCGGCTGTTTGCTGGTGATTCTGTGGTGTACGGCAAGGAGTCTTTGTGGAGTGCCTGTTGGAGGACTCAATGTAACTTAGACGAAATTTCTAGTTGGTGTGAGGAATGGTAGTTATCTCTAAATGTGGACAAATGTGATTTAATGCAGACGAGTAAGAAAAACAAACCTATAATTTTCGAGTACAGCACTAGTAGTGAGGCGCTTGGGCAGCCACGCCGGATAATATCTAGGCGCAACGTTACAAAACCATATGAAATGGAGTGGGCATGTAAAGTTTGTAGTATGGAAGGTGAATGGTCGCCTCAGGTTTATTGGGAGAATTTTTAGGAAAGGTGGTTCATTTGCAAGTGAGGCCGCATATACACTCCTGGAAATTGAAATAAGAACACCATGAATTCATTGTCCCAGGAAGGGGAAACTTTATTGACACATTCCTGGGGTCAGATACATCACATGATCACACTGACAGAACTACAGGCACATAGACACAGGCAACAGAGCATGCACAATGTTGGCACTAGTACAGTGTATATCCACCTTTCGCAGCAATGCAGGCTGCTATTCTCCCATGGAGACGATCGTAGAGATGCTGGATGTAGTCCTGTGGAACGGCTTGCCAAGCCATTTCCACCTGGCGCCTCAGTTGGACCAGCGTTCGTGCTGGACGTGCAGACCGCGTGAGACGACGCTTCATCCAGTCCCAAACATGCTCAATGGGGGACAGATCCGGAGATCTTGCTGGCCAGGGTAGTTGACTTACACCTTCTAGAGCACGTTGGGTGGCACGGGATACATGCGGACGTGCATTGTCCTGTTGGAACAGCAAGTTACCTTGCCGGTCTAGGAATGGTAGAACGATGGGTTCGATGACGGTTTGGATGTACCGTGCACTATTCAGTGTCCCCTCGACGATCACCAGAGGTGTACGGCCAGTGTAGGAGATCGCTCCCCACACCATGATGCCGGGTGTTGGCCCTGTGTGCCTCGGTCGTATGCAGTCCTGATTGTGGCGCTCACCTGCACGGCGCCAAACACGCATACGACCATCATTGGCACCAAGGCACAAGCGACTCTCATCGCTGAAGACGACACGTCTCCATTCGTCCCTCCATTCACGCCTGTCGCGACACCACTGGAGGCGGGCTGCACGATGTTGGGGCGTGAGCGGAAGACAGCCTAACGGTGTGCGGGACCGTAGCCCAGCTTCATGGAGACGGTTGCGAATGGTCCTCGCCGATACCCAAGGAACAACAGTGTCCCTAATTTGCTGGGAAGTGGCGGTGCGGTCCCCTACGGCACTGCGTAGGGTCTTACGGTCTTGTCGTGCATCCGTGCGTCGCTGCGGTCCGGTCCCAGGTCGACGGGCACGTGCACCTTCCGCCGACCACTGGCGACAACATCGATGTACTGTGGAGACCTCACGCCCCACGTGTTGAGCAATTCGGCGGTATCGTACGTCCACCCGGCCTCCCGCATGCCCACTATACGCCCTCGCTCAAAGTCCGTCAACTGCACATACGGTTCACGTCCACGCTGTCGCGGCATGCTACCAGTGTTAAAGACTGCGATGGAGCTCCGTATGCCACGGCAAACTGGCTGACACTGACGGCGGCGGTGCACAAATGCTGAACAGCTAGCGCCATTCGACGGCCAACACCGCGGTTCCTGGTGTGTCCGCTGTGCCGTGCGTGTGATCATTGCTTGTACAGCCCTCTCGTAGTGTTCGGAGCAAGTATGGTGGGTCTGACACACTGGTGACAATGTGTTCTTTTTTCCATTTCCAGGAGTGTACATTACTGGCCATTAAACTTGCTACTCCAAGAAGAAATGCATATTATAAACGAGTATTTATGGGACACATATCTATTATACTAGAAATATTATGTGATTACATTTTCACGCAATTTGGGTGCATAGATCCTGAGAAATCAGTGACCAGAACAAATACCTCTGGCCTTAATAAGGGCCTTGATACGCCTGGCCATTGAGTCAAACAGAGCTTGGATGGCGTGTACAGGTACAGCTGCCCATGCAGCTTCAACACGATACCACAGTCATCAAGAGTAGTGACTGGCGTATTGTGACGAGCCAGTTGCTCGGCCATCATTGACCAGACGTTTTCAATTGGTGAGAGATCTGGAGAATGTGCTGGCCAGGACAGCAGTCGAACGTTTTCTGTATCCAGGTAGGACCGTACAGGACCTGCAACATTCAGTCGTACGATATCCTGCTGAAATGTAGGCTTTCGCAGGGATCGAATAAAGGGTAAAGCCACGGGTCGTAACACATCTGAACGTAACGTCCACTATTCAAAGTGCCGTCAATGCGAATAAGAGGTGACCGAGACGTGAAGCCAATGGCACCCCATACGCTCACGCCGGGTGATTCGCCAGTATGGCGGTGACGAATACATTCTTCCTATGTGCGTTCACCGCGATGTCGCCAAACACGGATGGGACCATCATGATGCTGTAAACAGAACCTGGATTCATCCGAAAAAATGAAGTTTTGCCATTCGTGCACCCAGGTTCGTCGTTGAATACACCATCGCAGGCGCTCCTGTCTGTGATGCAGCGTCAAGGGTAACCGCAGCCACGGCCTCCGAGCTGATAGTCCGTGCTGCTGCAAACGTTGTCGTACTGTTCGTCCAGATGGTTGCTGTTTTGCAATAGTCCCCATCTGTTGACTCAGGGATCGAGACTGGCTGCACGATCCGGTACAGCAATGCGGATAAGATGCCTGACACCTCGACTGCTAGTGATACGAGGCCGTTGAGGTTCAGCACGGCGTTCCGTATTACCCTCCTGAACCCACTGATTCCATTTTCTGCTAACAGTCATTATATCTCGACCAACGCGAGAAGCCATGTCGCGATACGGTAAACCGCAATCGCGGTAGGCTACAATCCAACCTTTATCAAAATCGTAAACGTGATGGTAAGCATTTCTCCTCCTTACACGAGGCATCACAACAACGTTTCACCAGGCAACGCCGGTCAACTGCTGTTTGTGGATGAGTAATCGGTTGGAAACTTTCCTCATGTCAGCACGTTGTAGGTGTCGCCACTGGCGCCAACCTTGTGTGAATGCTCTGAAAAGCTAATCATTTGTATATCACAGCATCTTCTTCCTGTTGGTTAAATTTCGCGTCTGTAGCACGCCATCTTCGTGGTATAGCAGTTTTAATGGCCAGTAGTGAAGGACGCTAGTGCGATCCATTGGTGAGTACTGTTCGAGTGTCTGGGATCCACACGTGGTCGGATTAATGGGAGACATCGAAGCAATTCGGAGGCAGGCTGCTACATTTGTTACCGGAAGGCTCGAACAACGCGTTGGAGTTACGGAGATGCTTCGGGAAACCGGATGAGACTCACTGGAGGGAAAGCGACGTTCTTCTCGGAAATTTAGAGAACCGGCATTTGAAGCTGACCGCAGAACGGTTATATTCCGCCAACGTACATTTCGCGTAAGGGCTATGAAGATTAGAGAGAGTATGGCTCGTACGGAAGCATAGAGACAGTCATTTTTCCCTCTCTGTATTGCCGAATGGTTTAGGGAAGGTAATGCCGAATGGTGTAGGGAAGGAAATACCGAATGGTATAGGGAAGGAAATGACTAGTAGTTGTACGGGGTACCTTGCGCCGTAGACTTGTAGATGTAGGTGGTCAGGCTCGGCTAATAGGAGCCTTCTGGCAGCGCCTTTGGACTAGCGCACGTCGCCAGGCAACAAACGACCCACAGACATTGCTCCTCTTGAAACTCTTAATTCACACGCTGTATCAAAATTTCAGCCTACAACAACGTGTGTTCTACGTCGAAGGACTCATCACATTCTCTATTTTGAATGTGCTCGAAATGCTCGACGTACATAAAATTGTTTGAAATACGGAGGTGGCACAATTTTCACAAGGAATGCTGTTATCGTGGTAGTCATATGTTTTGCACAGCTCTTTCCGGATCGGACCAGCTGTGAGGCGATATCTGCGGGCAGGCTGGCCACGGTCGACTCACACTCCGCCCCGCGGTGACGACACGTACCCGAGGCTAGTAGCGGCAGATAAGGCGAGCACGCAATGTAGGCCTTCCAGTCGCACAGCGGGCTCGCCACCGGCGCCATGGGGCAACCTCAGCACCAGGAGCAGCAGCAGGGGACGCGCATCGGGTCCCGACGGCTGCAGTATGCCGCCGCCTTCTCAGGTACGCCTCACCACATAGCTAGTCACCGCTTTACTTGCGAAGGTGGCTCGCATTAATTATTGCAGAACATAGGATTAATTACTGAGCTAGTGGCACATGTTGCTGATAAAGTAGTCACTCCCAGAATTACGAGCACAATACATCGTAGATCCCTAGAACGAAACAGCTGCATTATTCGATCAAGAGTATCTGAACACTTATTTGTGGATATTATTATGGAGTGTTTCCAACCCTCACCTCCTGAGATAACTGATAGTCTGTGGAGGAATGACAGCCCATTCTTCCTCAAGAGCCGAAACCGGAGACGGTAATAATGTTGCATACTGAAAGAAACTGAATATCTAAATACCCCAATGATTTTCCATTGGGTTCAGGTCGGGACTCTGGACTGAACAGTCTATTTCAAGAGTGCTGTTCTCCACAGACCATGACCTCTTTATGAAACATGCCTTGTAGGGCTGTTACAGCCAGTCATCGTGTCTGATCTGTTCCTCTACAGCATGCAGACCACAATGCTGTAAAATGAGTTGTTATTCTTCCGCATTTAGCATTTTCATAATTCCAATAAGTGCCCCCACTATAGTCACAGAAAACACCCCATGGAGTAACAGAAAAGTTCATCATATTTCACTGTTGCCACTATACATGATGGCATGTAACGTTCTCAAATGCCTCTGAGTACTATGGTACTTAAAATCTGTGGTCATCAGTCCCTTAGAGCTTAGAACTACTTAAACCTAACTAACCTAAGGACATCACACACATCCATACCCGAGGCAGGATTCGAACCTGCGACCGTAGCGATTACGCGGTTCCAGACTGAAGCGCCTAGAACCGCACTGCCACCGCGGCCGGCTGTTATGTTCTCAGACCATTCACCAAACCCAAACCTATCCATCAGACTGCCACATTGTATATCGTGAATTATCACTCCTGATCACTCGTTTCCACTCATCAACTGCTCACTGACGTTGCTCTTGACACCATCTCAAGCACTGCTTAGCATTGACTACAGAAATATGTAGCTTAAGAAAACTGGTCGACCATTCTCACTGACCACAGAAATTGCGCTGGTAGCATTTTGCAACTGCCGTGTGAGCTCTTCCGCTGATTCCATGAGATTTTTTTTGTCCAACCAGCTTCCGCAGTGCTCAACAGTACCTGGTCTGAGGTCTGCCTGGGTCTTGGTTTAGCTGTGACTGTGCTTCCGCGTTTCCACTTCAAGGTCGCATCTCCAAGTGTCGTCTTGGGCAGCATTAGCAGGGTTGAAGTGTTCCAGATGAATTTGTTACTCAGATGAAATCCATCACTAGTCCACGTTGGAAGTCCCTTACCTCTCCTCACCGACCCATTCTGTCGTTACCGCTTGTATAGCGACAACTAAACACTCCCTCTCAACCCCCCCCCCCCCCCCGCTCACCTTTTATACTGGCGAGATCTGATTCTCATGACATGTAGTGGTCAATTCCGCATTACATAGGGTGTCCGGTTACTTTTGATCACACAACGTATCTCCAGTGGACCCGACTGGATACCCGCGCGCGTGTAACCAAGCCACTTGAGGGTTTCGGACGGGCGAGCCGGCCCCAGTACGAGCCCGCGCGGCGAATTGACGACGATAGCCTGGCAGTGTCCCACATCTGACTAGGTAAATACCGAACTGGTGCCTATGCCATGCCTCAGTTGCACGATTCACAAACATACAAACATTTCCAAAGCGTTCACCTCTTTTCCATGGATAACACTACACGCAGACAATTGAGGTATGCAAATTCCGCCCCGAGGAGGGAATGGTACAGGGGTTGCAGGGCTGGTGACAGGGAGGGCATCAGAACACCGCCTAACCTTTTTTTTTCGGTCTTCAGCCTTGTGACTGGTTTGACGCGGCCCGCCACGAATTGCTATCCTGTCCCAACATCTTCATCTCAAACTAGCACTTGCAACTTACGTCCTCATTTACTGGGTGTATTCCAATTTCCGTCTTCCTCTACAGTTTTCGCCCTCTACAGCTCCCTCTAGTGCAATGGCAGCCATTCCCTCGGGTCTTAACAGATGTTTTATCATCCTGTCCCTTCTCCTTGTCAGTGTTTTCCACACATTCCTTTCCGATTTTGCGCAGAAACTCCTCATTCCTTACCTTATGATTCCACCTAATTTTCTAAATTCGTCTGTTGCATCTAACACCCCTACCACAACAAAGGTAAAAAATTTATTACGATTTTTAGCGTTGCTTACGCTGCTAAATATTGCATTTTCGGGCAACAACAAAGTTATATTATGTGGCAGGTGTTATTAGAGCACAGTTAATAAAGTCATTTCATGAAATAACGGATAAATTAGGTACTCATCTTTTCGTGTTTCTCACGCTGGTCTCGTTGTGAAATCATGGCTCAATCGTCGAAAATCTAGGTAGTGATGATTCCAAGCTCGAATGCAAAGAGGCCTAGTTGTTATTCTGCGATACTCAAAAGTTTTATAGATGTGTTTCATAAACCTTTCTTGTAGATTAAACTTTTGCAAGTTAGGACAATGGTGATGTAAAAAAGTAATCAACACTCCGAATTTAAGTTCCACTTCTTTTGTTGCAATATCACGTAACTCACAAAACATCACTTCACAATATAAAACATACTTGAAAATATCTTCCTCACTGTTAAAGTTCACATTTTATAAAGTGACTACAATTTGCGTCTTTTCAACATGACGACCAAGACTTCACTTTCTAACAATCGCTTACGCGCCCGAAAATCAGAGTTACAAGTACGTCAAAGATGATAGTGACAAAAGAAAGAAATCTGAATGTTGTCACAGAAATATGTACACTATTTTACAGAAACACAGTAGAATATTGCTGGTATCGAGAGGTTGAGGTGAGGTGCCGTAATGATTACGTAATTCAAGTACCATTACAAGCACCACATCTTAAATGCTTCGATCCTCTTCTGCTCCGGTTCTCCCACAGTCCATGTTTCACTACCATACAATGCTGTACTCCAACCGTACATTCTCAGAGATTTCTTCCTCAAATGTTTGATACTAGTAGACTTCTCTTGATCAGGAATGCCCTTTTTGCCAGCAATAGTCTGCTATTGATGTCCGCCTTGCTGCTCCGTCATTGGTCAATTGGCTTCCTAAAAACTAAACTAAACTCCTCACGAACAGGCCATGAAAGACCAACGGTGCCGACTGACAGCCGTGTCATCCTCAGCCCGTAGGCGTCACTGGATGCGAATATGGAGCGGCATACCGCTCTTCCGGCTGTATGCCAGTTTCCGAAACCGGATCCGCTACTTCTCAATCAAGTAGCTCCTCAGTTTGCCTTACAAGGGCTGATAGCACCCCGCTTGCCAACAGCGCTCGGCAGATCGGATGGCCACCCGTCCAAGTACATTTGGCTTCCTAGGTAGTAGAATTCCCTAACCTCATCTACTTCGTGACCATCAATCCTGATAAGTTTCTCGCTGTTCTCATTTCTGCTACTTCACATTCATTTTGTCTTTCTTCGATTTACTATCAGTCCATATTCTGTACACATTCCTCAAAAGCGTCTTCTAACCAAACTGCGTGCCTATGGAGTATCGCCTTAGTTGTGCGACTGGATTCGTGATTTACTGTCAGAAAGGTCACAGTTCGTAGTAACAGACGGAAAGTGATCCAGTAAAACAGAAGTAATATCCGGCGTTCCCCGAGGAAGTGTTATGGGCCCTCTGTTGTTCCTGATCTATATTAACGACATAGGAGACAATCTGAGTAGCCGTCTTAGATTGTTTGCCGATTATGCCGTCACTTACCGTCTTGTAAAGTCATCAGATGATCAAAACGACTTGCAAAATGATTTGGACAAGATATCTGTATAGCGCGAAAAGGGGCAATGGGCCCTGAATAAGGAAAATTGTGACGTTATTCGCATGAGTACTAAAAGAAATCAGCTAAATTTCGATTAAGCGATAAGTCACATAAATCTGAAGGCTGTAAATTCAACTAAATGCTTTGGGATTACAATAACAAATAACCTAATTTGGAACGACCACATAGATAATGTTGTGGGTAGAGCAAACCAAAGACTGTGATTCATTGGCAGAACACTTACAAGTGCTTACACCACTCTTGTCCGCCCTATTCTGGAGAATTGCTGTGCGGTGTGGGATCCGCATCAGGTGGGACCGACGGATGACATCGAAAAAATACAAAGAAGGGCAGCTCGTTTTCTATTAGCGCTAAATAGCTGAGATAGTGTCACAGACATGATACGTGAGTGGAGTGGCAATCATTAAAACAAAGGCGTTTTTCGTTGCGACGGGAACTTCTCATGAAATTTCAATCACCAGTTTTCTCCTCCGATTGCGAAAACATTCTGTTGGCACCCACCTACATAGGAAGAAATGATCATCACGATAAAATAAGAGAAATCAGGGCTCGCACAAAAAAATGTAAGTGCTCGTTTTTCCCGAGAGTGGAACGGTAGAGAGACAGCTTGAAGGTGGTTAATTGAACACTCTGCCTTCCACTTTATTGTGAATAGCAGAGTAATCACGTAGATGTAGATGTAGATGTAGATGTATACTGTTCATTCCATTCAGCAGATCATGTAATTCTTCTTCACTTTCATTCAGGATAGCAGTGTCAACAGCGAATCATATCACTAATATCCTTTCACGTCTAATTGTAATTCCACTCCTGAGCCTTTCTTTTATTTCCATCACAGGTTCTTCGATGTAAAGATTGAGCAGCAAGGGCGAAAGACTACATCCCTGTCAACAGCGAATCATATCACTGATATCCTTTCACATCTAATTGTAATTCCACTCCTGAGCCTTTCTTTTATTTCCATCACAGGTTCTTCGATGTAAAGATTGAGCAGCAGGGGCGACAGACTACATCCCTGTCTTACACCCTTTCATCGAGAATTTCGTTTTTGGTGGTCCACTCTTATTATTCCTTCTTGGCTCTTGTACATGTTGTATATAACGCGTCTCTCCCTATAGCTTCCCCCTATTTTTCTAATAATTTCGAACGTTTTGCACTATTTAAAAAAAATTCTCAGGTCGACAAAACCTATGAAGGTGTCTTGATTTTTCTTTAGTCTTGCCCCTATTATCAACCGCAACGTCAAATTATCTCTCTGGTGCTTTTGCTTTTCCTAAAGCCAAACGTCGTCATCTAACACACACCAAAACGTATAGTAAACATGCGGGATGGCGATACGTGTAGGTTATGTATAAAAGCAAAAGAAGAAGAAGAAGAGAGGAGTAGTTGGAAAAACGCTCAGGTCACACCCTTCTAAGAGAAGGCTCACAGAACTGATCTACACTCCTGGAAATTGAAATAAGAACACCGTGAATTCATTGTCCCAGGAAGGGGAAACTTTATTGACACATTCCTGGGGTCAGATACATCACATGATCACACTGACAGAACCACAGGCACATAGACACAGGCAACAGAGCATGCACAATGTCGGCACTAGTACAGTGTATATCCACCTTTCGCAGCAATGCAGGCTGCTATTCTCCCATGGAGACGATCGTAGAGATGCTGGATGTAGTCCTGTGGAACGGCTTGTCATGCCATTTCCACCTGGCGCCTCAGTTGGACCAGCGTTCGTGCTGGACGTGCAGACCGCGTGAGACGACGCTTCATCCAGTCCCAAACATGCTCATTGGCGGACAGATCCGGAGATCTTGCTGGCCAGGGTAGTTGACTTACACCTTCTAGAGCACGTTGGGTGGCACGGGATACATGCGGACGTGCATTGTCCTGTTGGAACAGCAAATTCCCTTGCCGGTCTAGGAATAGTAGAACGATGGGTTCGGTGACGGTTTGGATGTACCGTGCACTATTCAGTGTCCCCTCGACGATCACCAGAGGTGTACGGCCAGTGTAGGAGATCGCTCCCCACACCATGATGCCGGGTGTTGGCCCTGTGTGCCTCGGTCGTATGCAGTCCTGATTGTGGCACTCACCTGCACGGCGCCAAACACGCATACGACCATCATTGGCACCAAGGCAGAAGCGACTCTCATCGCTGAAGACGACACGTCTCCATTCGTCCCTCCATTCACGCCTGTCGCGACACCACTGGAGGCGGGCTGCACGATGTTGGGGCGTGAGCGGAAGACGGCCTAACGGTGTGCGGGACCGTAGCCCAGCTTCATGGAGACGGTTGCGAATAGTCCTCGCCGATACCCCAGGACCAACAGTGTCCCTAATTTGCTGGGAAGTGGCGGTGCGGTCCCCTACGGCACTGCGTAGGATCGTACGGTCTTGGCGTGCATCCGTGCGTCGCTGCGGTCCGGTCCCAGGTCGACGGGCACGTGCACCTTCCGCCGACCACTGGCGACAACATCGATGTACTGTGGAGACCTCACGCCCCACGTGTTGAGCAATTCGGCGGTATCGTACGTCCACCCGGCCTCCCGCATGCCCACTATACGCCCTCGCTCAAAGTCCGTCAACTGCACATACGGTTCACGTCCTCGCTGTCGCGGCATGCTACCAGTGTTAAAGACTGCGATGGAGCTCCGTATGCCACGGAAAACTGGCTGACACTGACGGCGGCGGTGCACAAATGCTGCGCAGCTAGCGCCATTCGACGGCCAACACCGCGGTTCCTGGTGTGTCCGCTGTGCCGTGCGTGTGATCATTGCTTGTACAGCCCTCTCGTAGTGTCCGGAGCAAGTATGGTGGGTCTGACACACCGGTGTCAATGTGTTCTTTTTTCCATTTCCAGGAGTGTAGAAAACTACCGCCCAGAATCCTTCGCATCCACATATTGTAGAATCTTTGAACATATGCTGATATAAACGTAACTATGTATCCCGAACAAAATTAACTGCTCCAGGCCAACCATCATGGATTCCTAAAACAACAGTTGCGCTTTCCTCACGTATCATCCTGAAAGCCATAAATTAGAATTATATGAGTACCGTCAGCTGCGCACGGACGTTGATATAGATCGACGGGGACAGGTGAAAATGTGTGCCCCGACCGGGACTCGAACCCAGGATCTCCTGCTTACATTGCAGACGCTATATCCATCTGAGCCACCGGGGGCATAGATGGTAGAGGGACTGCATGGACTATCTCGCGCACGATTCCCGCGAGACTCACATTCTCACCTTGTATGTTCACACACTACATTCTTATTGTCCCACCCCAACACACGCATTACTCGTGGAAGACATTCTTCCAATTCCCGTAAGAGTTCAGGGACTATGGTATCGCCTGAACTATATGCTTATATCGATATGGTGTCTGTTCTTTCGGACATGTCCGAAAGAACAGACATGTAGGTAAATACATAAAAGCGTTCAAGTGGGTGCACTATTTATCGCTTTCCGAAAATCATTTGACTGAGTGCCACACCTACGCTTCTTATAAAAAGTATGATAATAGCCAGGGCGGGTCTATCCTAACCCTCACAACTACGATCAGCACATACTCATCCAAATCGTATTTATGTTTCTCCACTGATGTCCATCATCGGTACATTAATGATATCGTCTACCTACTATGGTCTCTTGGAATGGTCTTCAGTGGAAGCAATTCCAATATTTGAAAAGTACACTCTATCCATTTTTGTTGAAAATAGCTGTACTGCTTGCCAGATTTAAGACTTGTATCACCAGAGAGAGCCACGGAAGCGCTGTAGCCGGTGTTGTTCGGTGCTGGCAGCGACGCTGGGCTACCTGTCGTTCGGCGCGTTCGCCGGCTGGGCGGCACCGGTGCTGCCGCGGCTCATCTCCAACTCGTCGCACATCCCCACCACGGAGGACGAGGCCTCGTGGATCGTGGCGTCCAGCTCGCTCTCCATGGTCTTCCCCATGCTCTTCATCGGCCACCTGGTCGACCTGCTGGGCCGCAAGCGCATGCTGCTGTACAGCGCCGGGCCGCACCTGGCGCTCTGGGCCATCCAGATCTTCGCCACGCAGCCCTGGGAGCTCATCGTGTCGCGCGTCGTCGGCGCCATCTCGCAGTGCATCATCATCGTCACCTCGCCTTGCTACCTCGTCGAGATCGCCGAGCTCGAGATTCGCGGCACGCTGGTCACCCTCTACCAGGTGAGAGCCCTACTCTGGCCACGTGTCTCGCCGCTTCTTTTCACGAGGGCGCCACCAAATGTGTTCACCACGGTTTTTGATGAGTCTTAGGTATATTGTAGAGGGACCCGTGCTGAGTACCTGGCTTTTCATGCAACGGTCCTTTGTTTCGGAGAAAATTGATGTTGAAGGTTTAGGCGAACCCCTGTATGTGAGACGTTAATCATATTTCGACTAAGCGACCGTAGCCCAGGGGCTAAGGTTCAGAGCTGTCACGCTGACAGTACAGGTTCAAATCCTGAACAAGTGCTTTCCCTCCAGTTTCATCGTACAGGATACCATTAGGTAGAATGAGATTTTCGCTCTTCAGCGGAGTGTGCACTGATATGAAACTTCCTGCCAGATTAAAACTGTGTGCCTGACCGAGACTCGAGCACGGTACCTTTGCCTTTCGCGGGAAAGTGCTCTACCATCTGAGCTACCCAAGATCGACTCACGTCCCGCCTTAGAGTTTTACTTCTGCCAGTAACTCGTCTCCTACCTTGCAAACTTTACAGAAGCTCTCCTGCGAACCTTGCAAAACTAACATACAGTTTTTATCTGACCATTAAGTAGTTTATGTAGAGTTCCACCCTGCCAAAACTACTGTTCGTTACTTTTGGTACACTGCATAAATTATGTATTAAATGGTAGGACTACTGGTAGTCTCCAAGCCGTTGGTAGCATTGGTAGCGAAAGATAAATAAAGGAGTGTCTGAGAGAGAAACTGGCAGCCAACGTATTCTTTTTTTTATCCTTACAGAATACAAATTGCATTTATGTAACCATAGCTATTACTTTTGATGCAAGTACAATCTACATGCGCAAACATAAGAAATATATATAATTGTTGTTGTTATTTTATACTCTATAGAATGTCCTTCATCATGAACGAAAGCAAGAGTTTCCTGTTAGTATTGATAAGTGGCAAAGTTGCTTATGAATAACAGAAAAATGTTTCATATAAGTTCGGCTAAGTATTGAGGCGTTGATTGATACACTTTTGTTTTGTGTTTTTTATTTCATCTTTTTGTTTGGAAAATTGCGTTTCCTAGCACTGCATGGTAAATCCGTATTTTTAATTCATTTTTACTACTCTATCTCTCTGTTTCAAGTTACAAATCAACCATTTTCGAATAAAACCTGAATTAAACATTGACAGTTTCCGTTTTGCTGTAAATACTGTTTACTTTTAAGTAACAGACAGGAGTTTTCTGTAGGTTATCCAGCCCTTTATATATCCTCAATCAGTTCCTAGACTGTTTACTACTTTTGATTTTTAGGGGAATCTAGTAAGATATTGATCGCATAGTAAAGAAAGCGATAGTTATGAGGTTAAGTCTGATAGTTATGCGACATTCCTAATATACAAGTAACAAGGCATCGACCTTAACTGGCCAAAGCTACCGTAGTCTATGGAAGCCTACGGTAGTTTTGTAACTCTAAGTATATGGCATACAAACTGCGAAGAATCTTTCGGTGTATCTGATGGCGTTAGCAAGTTTGCCTTTCGATTCCTCATACCACTCCTATACTCCTCATTGATCTTCTTTTGGCTGTCCTTCTGCAGAAGCCCTTGTTCCCTCCTTTTCGTTGCACTGCGCTGTACTGACGACGCGTTGCCAACAACCGATGCTGGTGACAAATGTCAGCTAACAGTTTACAGGGCCTAGGAATTCTGTAAGGATCCGTAAAGGAGAGGGTACACCTGGAGGAGAAGTCACGTCTACGAAAAGCAGGAAGCCAACATTGTCCCAATATTTTGAATTTTAACTATGGTCCACAAACAGAATACACTAAGAAGTGTCCTGTACTGACTGATTTGTTAATCAAATTACTACGACGAAAATGACTACTTTCGAATAATTTTGCGTGTCATACACTATTTAATGATATTTTGTACTATTAAATTGATAAAAGAAGTACTCGGAGGAGAATATGAAGCCGTAACTCTAGCGTAGCACCCGTCAACCTTAGCTGTTGCTCCACGCTCGCTTGATTGAATTGTGGTTAACGTTACTTGTGTGGAAGTACGAACAAGAATTTAATGTCAATTTTATCGGAAACTAGGGACCGTCGTATGAAATTCCAGTGAAATTTTCTATAAAAATATATATTAGTTTTATTGATAGTTTTTATTTATTGATTTTGCATTGACAATTGTTTTGCTTTGAATGTCTGAAAAGATTGTTTGAGAAGTAGCGACTATTACAAGCAATGAATCGAAACGGAAGTTAATCTGACTCGTGATTTCCAAGGAAGTGTACCGAATCGTCCAATAAGGAAACCCAGGTGCTACCTAAGTTCCCTTCAGAATCATAACAGTCTGTTTTATACTGATTTACCTCTGTGGCATCAAATTAGAAAAGACATTAACTAGTTTTTGATCGTATCAAAGGAATTCCCTTGAAACCTGAAATGTAATTTTTTCTTCTTCTCTTCTGGCTTACCTTTGACAATTAATTACGCGCGGCCAGCTGTCTGCTGCTATTGGTACTGAAAGCTACTGAAAAGGCACGCGTCGTTTACAGAGCGGCAAACTAATCACAGGTGAACTCAGTGCGCAATGAGTCCACGTAATGTGTCTGCAGTTTAAATTCCAGTTGTAAAACTCTGTCTAATGAATGATAAAGATTGGGAAATTGACGATGACGTGGTAAATTACATTAATCCTGATTCCTTTAAAAAGGAGTATTGGCAAATTTAAAAGCAACTTTTTGAAACTGTTCTTCATTATAATCAAGAATTGTAAAGATGAAAAATTCTAAAAATACTTTAAAGTCGTCTGTTCAACAGTGTCATGTCCATTGCTAAAAAATGTGTATGTTCATTGCAGATTATAAAAGGCTACAGTAGCTGAGTCTTTCCTGAATTGCCGCTAATGTTACCTAATTAAGAAGAGGGGAGGAAAGTTATGTGTTGGATACTGAACTGTCTTCCCCATGCTCTTCATCGGCCATCGTGTGGCAGGGCCTCCCATCGGTAGACCGGTCTCCTGGTCAAGTCTTTTTAGTTGACGCCACATCATGACTTGCACGTCGATGGGGATAAAATTGTGATGAAAACAACACAACATCCAGTCACCGAGAGGCGGAAATCTCGGACAGAGCCGAGAATCGAACCCGGGCCCCCTGGCACGGAATGCTACCGCGCTGACCACATTTTTACTTTTTTGTTGTTTTGTTCATTAGTGTTCTTGCATTTGTTCGGGGCGGACGGCCATATGACAGGCGTTAAAGTTCATTGTTGACCTAATCACCAAGTTTTTTTTATTACAGAGGACAGCAAACCCTGTGACCGAACACGCTGAGCTACCGTCCCAGCAACACCACTCAGCTATGGAGTTGCACGCAACTAAAGCAAAGAAAATTAATTATTACCTTATTATGAATGTTTCATCAAATTAATCAAGACATCTCTCTCTTTCGTAATTAAGATATCAAAAACAATATTAGGAAATTAATTTCCTCATTTTAGACAAATTTTGTCATTCTTGCCATACCATTTTCTCGGCAGTGGCCCACTTCACACTTACACGCTTCGGACTGACTGTCTCTGCGACCAACATCCGTGAGGGACGGCCAACGCAGAGATGTTACTGTAAATGCACAATGTCGCAGATAACATTGGGCGCTGACTGAGAAACAGAGTAAGCGCAACTGGCATCGTTGTATCCAAGTTGTAATGAAAGGTAATAGTGACCAAATATCAAATGGTTCAAATGGCTCTGAGCACTATGGGACTTAACTTCTGAGGTCATCAGTCGCCTAGAACTTAGAACTAATTAAACCCAACTAACCTAAGGACATCACACACAACCATACCCGAGGCAGGATTCGAACCTGCGACCGTAGTGGTCGCTCGGTTCCAGACTGTAGCGCCTAGAACCGCACGGCCACTCCGGCCGGCGAACAAATATCAACACCCCTTTTACCACTAGACAGTAACTCAAGACAGGTCCCTCAACAAAATATTAAGATTCACTAAAATCTATCATTATCAGTTTTAATTATCCCCTAGTCATTGTCTTCCTGTCTTGGCAGCGCTCGCCAACCGAGGTGCCCAGTGAGATGGTGAGATGGTGTGCATGAACGCATACGTTCTTTCTTCATTGGTGAAGAAATGCGAGTCGATACGGGAAACATAGCGGATTCAATATTATAGAGCTCAATAGAGCTTAGGAAGACTTGCAATCAAACGAGATTTTTTTTTTCTTTGTTGAGTTTCGATTCCCCCCGAAGAGAGCGGGCTGGCAGCAGCTTAGTACACGGCTTTTCAGCCTACAGAATTTGTTTTTAAAAAAATGAATTAAATAAATAATAAAAGCAGGTGATAAAATCGGTGACTTAAATGGTAAAATGGCGGAAAATCGTGGAACTTAAAACATAGAACAAAGGGTTGATGATGCTAATAAAATACATATGAAGCAGACAGGAAAAATATTAGACAGACAATAATAAAAAAACAAGGCGACAGTCTGGTTTCTGTTCGCAAGAGATATAAAATTTTCACCCATCGACAGCATGGTTTCTGTTCGCAACACTTTCCAAAGACGAACAACACTGAACATTCACTTGAACACTGCACTACAAAATTGGCACAAATATGATATACCACAGCCGGGGGCAGATGGGGGGAGGGGGGGGGGGGACCTGGACGGAAGATGGGAAAGGAAAGGAGGGTAAGGAGACGAAAAACCGAAGTGGGGGGAAGGGGGGAAAGGAGCCGATGGAGGACGAGGACCCATAAGAGGAGGGCAGGAGCTGGGCAGATGCGACAGGATGTGGGGAAAGGCAGAGGAGGGGTATACAAAAGGACTTGGTGGGGGAGAGGGGAGGCAGAAAGAGGTTAGGTGGGGAGAAAACAGGATGGAAAGGGGGGAGAGGGGAAGCAGAGAGAGGTTAGGTGGGGAGAAAACAGGATGAAAGGGGGGAGAGGGAGCCTGGGGAAAGGACAGAGGAAAGGAGGAGGGGTGAGGATCAGAGTTGATAAGAGGGATAAATGGAGGGGGAGTTGATGGAAGCCACTGTGAGAAAGGAGATGAAGGGTGTAGAGATGGAGGGCAGGGGGGACACAACAGTGAAGACGTGGCAGGGGGCGGGGACGGGAGAGGAGAGGAGCAACCATGAGGTGAGGGGGATCGAGGCGGCGGGAGGTGTAGAGTATGCAGATATGCTCGAGGAATAGGACCAGATGGGGGCAAAGAATGAGGTCATAGAGGACAAAATGAGAAAGAAGGGATACTTATCACTCCTTCAGAATTCCTCAAATCATTGGGAGAAACAGCAATCAAGCGACTATTCAATCCAGTGTCTAAAATCTACGATTGTGTAGACATATCATCAGACTTTGGGAGAAATACTGTGCTTACAATTAGACGAACGTGGCACTCTATTACAGAACGCTGCTTCTCGTACATCGACAGTCACTTTGCACACCGCCGTGTTACGCGCTACAATTTAGAGCCCTGTAGCGCCAGCGAAGCGCGAAAGACGACCGACTTATGCGCATTACATGTAGTAAATCTAGCGATATTGAGAACGGAATGAAAAAAGTCGGCAAAATCATTTTTCAGCACGCCCTTGCACAAGCAAATCCTTACCAGCACCCTTTTGCTGATTATATTGTACTGTTCTCGAATTAAATGGAGCGATGCTGGTAGAATTAGATTACGGAGTGAGACACTAAAAGTATTCGTTTGATTTTGATATTCAAGCGGCAAATTAACTGATAATTGCCAAAGTAGAAATTATGTTAAATGCAGACGAGCAACAGCAAGAGAAATGTTTCTGAGAAAGAGAAAATTGTGAACATCTAATATAAAAGTGATTGTTAGGGAATCTTTTTTGAAGACGTTTGCATGGGTTGTAGTCTTGTACGGAAATGACACGTGGACAAAAAGCCGTTCAGATATGAAGAGAATACAAGATTTTCAATTGCGCTCCTGCTGAAGAATGCAGAAGATTAGATGGGTAGATCGAGTAACTAACGAGGAGAAACTGAATCGAACTGGTGAAAAAAGAAATTTGTGGTACAACTCGACTAAAAAGAAGGGATGGGTTGACAGGACACAGACTGAGGCATCAAGAAATCAATCGTTTGGTTATGGAAGGAAGAGTGGAGGGTAAAAAATGCAGAGGGAGACCAATGCGGCTGATCCCGCCGGAGGTTCGAGTCCTCCCTCGCGCATGGGTGTGCGTGTTTGTCCTTAGGGTGATTTAGGTTACGTAGTGTGTACGCTTAGGGACTGATGACCTTAGCAGTTAAGTCCCATAAGATTTCACACACATTTGAACATTTTGAGACCAGTGCTTGAATACAGTAACCAGGCTTAAACAGATGAAGGTTGCAATATTATGCCGAGATGAAGTCGCCTACAACAGATAGGCTAGTATGGTGAACTGCATCGACACACCAACCAGTCCTCGGACTGAAGACCATCAACAATAACGACAACCGCAACAAACTTGTACTGTTCTCTTTGTGTTGTTTCATTTTAACGGTGCCGATTAGCAAGTACACAACACAAAATAGTAATTTATTCTGAATATAGCTCGTTTTTTATTCTAACTTTTTTCAGATTCTCAGTTCTGGTTCATCATGAACTGATTAATTTCTTTGCTTTTTTATATAAAACCTACAGAATCTGCCACTGACTGTCAAGGATGGAACATTTCATTCATTGTAATCTACGCATTGGCTAGACTGTCATCGGCGTCTGTACATATTCCTAGTCTGACCACAGAGAGATAGGTTTTCCTTGTATCTTAAGGCAAACGTCTTTGAAACTGTCATGGCCGATCGATCTCTTTCCTCGTCCTTTCTCAGTCAGAGTTTTTGTTCCTACTCTGATGTCGCTCCCTCAATAGTACGTTAAACTCAAATCTCTCTTCTACCTTTCTGCTGCACCTTTAGTATCATTTCTATCAATCCCCAGAGGCTTCTGAAATTTCATTAAAACATCAGCTCAAAATATTGTTTAGTTCTGTCTTCTTTCGTGTTAATGCCTCATTTATGTTGTTGTTGTCTTCAGTCCTGAAACTGGTTTGATGCAGCTCTCCATGCTACTATATCCTGTGCAAGGTTCTTCATCTCCCAGTGACTACTGTAACCTACATCCTTCTGAATCTGCTTAGTGTAGTCATCTCTTGGTCTCCCTCTACGATTTTTACCCTACACGCTGCCCTCCAATAATAAATTGGTGATCCCTTGATGCCTCACAACATGTCCTACCAACCGTTCCCTTCTTCTGGTCAAGTTGTGCCACAAACTTCTCTTCTCCCCAATCCTATTCAATACTTCCTCATTAGTTATGTGATCGACCCATCTAATCTTCACCATTCTTCTGTAGCACCACATTTCGAAAGCTTCTATTCTCTTCTTGTCCAAACTATTTATCGTCCATGATTCACTTCCATACATGGCTACACTCCATACAAATACTTTCAGAAATGACTTCCTGACACTTAAATCTATACTCGTTGTTAACAAACTTCTCTTCTTCAGAAACGCTTTCTTTGCCATTGCCAGTCTACATTTTATATCCTCTCTACTTCGACCATCATCAGTTATTTTGCTCCTCAAACAGCAAAACTCCTTTACTACTTTAAGTGTCTCACTTCCTAATCTAATTCCCTCAGCATTACCCGACTTTATTCGACTACATTCCATTATTCTCGTTTTGCTTTTGTTGATGGTCACCTTATATCCTCCTTTCAAGACACTATCCATCCTGTTCAACTGCTCTTCCAAGTCCTTTGCTGTCTCTGACAGAATTACGATGTCATCGGCGAACCTCAAAGTTTTTATTTCTTCTCCATGGACTTTAATACCTACTCCGAATTTTTCTTTTGTTTCCTTCACTGCTTGTTCAATATACAGATTGAATAACATCGGGGATAGATTACAGCCCTGTCTCACTCCCTTCCCAACCACTGCTTCCCTTTCATGTCCCTCGACTCTTATAACTGCCATTTGGTTTCTGTACAAATTGTAAGTAGCCTTTCGCTCCCTGTATTTTACCCCTGCCACCTTCAGAATTTGAAAGAGAGTATTCCAGTCAACATTGTCAAAAGCTTTCTCTAAGTCTACAAATGCTAGAAACGTAGGTTTGCCCTTCCTTAATCTAGCTTCTAAGATAAGTCGTAGGGTCAGTATTGCCTCCCGTGTTCCAACATTTCTACGGAATCCAAACTGATCTTCCCCGAGGTCGGCTTCTACTAGTTTTTCCATTCGTCTGTAAAGAACTCGAGTTAGTATTTTGCAGCTGTGACTGATTAAACTCATAGTTCGGTAATTTTTACATCTGTCAACACCTGCTTTCTTTGGGATTGTAATTATTATATTCTTCTTGAAGTCTGAGGGTATTTCGCCTGTCTCATACATCTTGCTCACCAGATGGTAGAGTTTTGTCAGGACTGGCTCTCCCAAGGCCGTCAGTAGTTCCAATGGAATGTTGTCTACTCCGGGGGCCTTGTTTCGACTCAGGTCTTTCAGTGCTCTGTCAGACTCTTCACGTAGTATCGTATCTCCCATTTCATCTTCATCTACATCCTCTTCCATTTCCATAATATTGTCCTCAAGTACATCGCCCTTGTATAGACCCTCTATATACTCCTTCCACCTTTCTGCTTTCCCTTCTTTGGTTAGAACTGGGTTTCCATCTGAGCTCTTAATACTCATACAAGTGGCTCTCTTTCCTTCAAAGGTCTCTTTAATTTCCCTGTAGGCAGTCTCTATCTTACCCCTAGTGAGATAAGCCTCTACATCCTTACATTTGTCCTCTAGCCATCCCTGCTTAGCCATTTTGCACTTCCTGTCGATCTCATTTTTGAGACGTTTGTATTCCTTTTTGCCTGCTTCATTTACTGCATTTTTATATTTTCTCCTTTCGTCAATTAAATTCAATATTTCTTCTGTTACCCAAGGATTTATAATAGCCCACGTCTTTTTGCCTACTTGATCCTCTGCTGCCTTCACTACTTCATGCCTCAAAGCTACCCATTCTTCTTCTATTTTATTTCTTTCCCCCATTCCTGTCAATTGCTCCCTTATGCTCTCCTTGAAACTCCTTACAACCTCTGGTTCTTTTAGTTTATCCAGTTCCCATCTCTTTAAATTTCCACCTTTTTGTAGTTTCTTCAGTTTTAATCTACAGGTCATAACCAACAGATTGTGGTCCGAGTCCACATCTGCCCCTGGAAATGTCTTACAATTTAAAACCTGGTTCCTAAATCTCTGTCGTACCATTATATAATCTATCTGAAACCTGTCAGTATCTCCAGGCTTCTTCCATGTATACAGCCGTCTTTTATGATTCTTGAACCAAGTGTTACCTATGATTAAGTTGTGCACTGTGCAAAATTCTACCAGGCGGCTTCCTCTTTCATTTCTTTGCTCCAGTCCATATTCACCTACTACGTTTCCTTCTCTCCCTTTTCCTACTACCGAATTCCAGTCACCCATCTGCAGAGCTAGTTGGCATATAAACTTGTACTACTGTAGTAGGTGTGGGCTTCGAATCTATCTTGGCCACTATAATGCGTTCACTTTGTTGTTTGTAGTAGCTTACGCGCATTCCTATTTTCCTATTCATTATTAAACCTACTCCTGCATTACCCCTATTTGATTTTGTGTTTATAACCCTGTAGTCACCTGACCAGAAGTCTTGTTCCTCCTGCCACCGAACTTCACTAATTCCCACTATATCTAACTTTAACCTATCCATTTCCCTTTTTAAATTTTCTAACCTACCTGCCCGATTAAGGGATCTGACATTCCACGCTCCGACTCGTAGAACGCCAGTTTTCTTTCTCCTGATAACGACATCCTCCTGAGTAGTCCCCGCCCGGAGATCCGAATGGGGGACTATTTTACCTCCGGAATATTTTACCCAAGAGGATACCATCATCATTTAATCATACAGTAAAGCTGCATGCCCTCGAGAAAAATTACGGCTGTAGTTTCCCCTTGCTTTCAGCCGTTCGCAGTACCAGCACAACAAGGCTGTTTTGGTTAGTGTTACAAGGCCAGATCAGGCAATCATCCAGACTGTTGCCCCTGCAAAAGACAATTTCCATTCCTTCCGAACTGACTATGCGAATGTAGACGAGATGTGGCTCAAATTCAAAGATATAGTAGCAACAGCAATTGAGATATTCATACCTCATAAATTGGTAAGAGATGGAACGGATCCCCCGTGGTACACAAAAAAGGTCCGAACGCTGTTGCAGAGGCAACGGAAAAAGCATGCGAAGTTCAGAAGAACGCGAAATCCTGAAGATGTGCTAAAATTTACAGACGCGCGAAATTTGGCACGTACTTCGATGCGAGATGCCTTTGATAGGTTCCACAACGAAACATTGTCTCGAAATTTGGTAGAAAATCCGAAGAAATTCTGGTCGTATGTAAAGTACACAAGCGGCAAGACGCAGTCAATACCTTCGCTGCGCAGTGCCGACGGTACTGTTATCGACGACTGTGCCGCTAAAGCGGAGTTATTGAACGCAGTTTTCCGAAATTCCTTCACCAGGGAAGACGAATGGAATATTCCAGAATTTGAAACACGAACATCTGCTAGCATGAGTTTCTTAGAAGTAGATACCTTAGGGGTTGCGAAGCAACTCAAATCGCTTGATACGGGCAAGTCTTCAGGTCCAGATTGTATACCGATTAGGTTCCTTTCAGATTACGCTGATACTATAGCTCCCTACGTAGCACTCATATACAACCGCTCGCTCACCGATAGATCTGTACCTACAGATTGGAAAATCGCGCAGGTCGCACCAGTGTTCAAGAAGGGTAGTAGGAGTAATCCATTTAACTACAGACCTATATCATTGACGTCGGTTTGCAGTAGGGTTTTGGAGCATATACTGTATTCAAACATTATGAATCACCTCGAAGGGAACGATCTATTGACACGTAATCAGCATGGTTTCAGAAAACATCGCTCTTGTGCAACGCAGCTAGCTCTTTATTCGCACGAAGTAATGGCCGCTATCGACAGGGGATCTCAAGTTGATTCCGTATTTCTAGATTTCCGGAAAGCTTTTGACACCGTTCCTCACAAGCGACTTCTAATCAAGCTGCGGAGCTATGGGGTATCGTCTCAGTTGTGCGACTGGATTCGTGATTTCCTGTCAGGAAGGTCGCAGTTCGTAGTAATAGACGGCAAATCATCGAGTAAAACTGAAGTGATATCAGGTGTTCCCCAGGGAAGCGTTCTGGGACCTCTATTGTTCCTGATCTATATAAATGACCTGGGTGACAATCTGAGCAGTTCTCTTAGACTGTTCGCAGATCATGCTGTAATTTACCGTCTAGTAAGGTCATCCGAAGACCAGTATCAGCTGCAAAGCGATTTAGAAAAAATTGCTGTATGGTGTGTCAGGTGGCAGTTGACGCTAAATAACGAAAAGTGTGAGATGATCCACATGAGTTCCAAAAGAAATCCGTTGGAATTCGATTACTCGATAAATAGTACAATTCTCAAGGCTGTCAATTCAACTAAGTACCTGGGTGTTAAAATTACGAACAACTTCAGTTGGAAGGACCACATAGATAATAGTGTCGGGAAGGCGAGCCAAAGGTTGCGTTTCATTGGCAGGACACTTAGAAGATGCAACAAGTCCACTAACGAGACAGCTTACACTACACTCGTTCGTCCTCTGTTAGAATATTGCTGCGCGGTGTGGGATCCTTACCAGGTGGGGTTGACGGAGGACATCGAGAGGGTGCAAAGAAGGGCAGCTCGTTTTATATTATCGCGTTATAGGGGAGAGAGTGTGGCAGATATGATACACGAGTTGGGATGGAAGTCATTACAGCATAGACGTTTTTCGTCGCGGCGAGACCTTTTTACGAAATTTCAGTCACCAACGTTCTCTTCCGAATGCGAAAATATTTTGTTGAGCCCAACCTACATAGGTAGGAATGATCATCAAAATAAAATAAGAGAAATCAGAGCTCGAACAGAAAGGTTTAGGTGTTCGTTTTTCCCGCTCTCTGTTCGGGAGTGGAATAGTAGAGAGATAGTATGATTGTGGTTCGATGAACCCTCTGCCAAGCACTTAAATGTGAATATCAGAGTAGTCATGTAGACATGTAGACAACTACTGAAAAGGCTGCTGCCCCTCTTCAGGAACCACACGTTTGTCTGGCCTCTCAACAGATACCCCTCCGTTGTGGTTGCACCTACGGTACGGCTATCTGTATCGCTGAGGCACGCAAGCCTCCCCACCAACGGCAAGGTCAATGGTTCATGAGGGGGCCTCATGTATATAGTTGAATAAAAGTACCTTCTCACTTATAGTACAGCAAACTGGCTTCTTGATATGGGTGTCTTCTTTCAGTTCCAGCGTATGTCTGTAGATGTTTGAGGATCATGACCTAGTCTAATAATTCATTACCAATTCTATAACCAAACCACAACTTTTCATGCCTTTATAGGTGAAATGTTACAAGTTCTTTATTACGTGTCCACTATCAGCCTACACAACATACATCGAGTTTCTGTAATGGTTAAAGGCTTGTACACCGGTTTCATAGCCTTACCACCTCTCTGTCTGCAAAACGGTAGCAGAAAATCCTGATAAATATTCTTAATTTCAGTCACATGTCTGACAACGTAACCATAATTGAGGTCCCCTAAACTAACGTTAAGGTAGTTGGCACATCGTTAACTAGAAGACTGCCACGAGGCATGACAAGTTTCGCTAACGTCACAACCATTATGATTACAAGTCTTCACGTGGTCGTCTTCAACATAAATTGGCTCTGCAAACCTCTCAGGAGATCAACGTGAAATACCGCACATACTTATTTCTAGTATCATCTAGACTCAGTCACTGTCTGATATATTCACAGTCCTTCAGAGTACTCCAAAGATAAAAGTACAACGTCGTTACCTCTTGACGTCTTGGTGGATGCATACCTGCTCCTCGTCAGACTATCCGACGCCCTACTAATGTGTGACGTAGGAATGCGTCAGAATCACACAGTGAGTCCGCGATCTGACACATGTCCGTAGCCACTTCAAGCAATGAAAGCTAATGTTCTCGGAGAGGCAAATGTATCAGTGCATATCTACGAAAGACTAAATTAAAATTTAATATGTTAATCCACATCTAAGACAGGGAAGACTGCTAATACATTCTGGCAGCAGTCAGAAATAACCCACACCGCCCCTCAGTTCATAATCTGCTGTAACGATTCCTCAGTGCTTGTATAGGCTTTCGCCAACCTGATTAAGAGCGTTCGCACGTATTTCAGCTGCTCACGTTATCGGTCTACCGAAATCTGTTTACGTAAGTGACCCACTCGATTACTGGAGATAGGCTGATACGGCCAGTTGAAGCTTATCTGGCAAAATATGATAAGCTCTCTCGATTATACAGACAGCGTAAACGCCTGATACTAAGGCCTAATCTGCTGAAGTCTCTCACAACTTGTCAGATTTGGTTGACAGGTTTTTCTTTCCAATGATGAAATTTTCCTTCGCTGGTGGAATATTACTGCTGTTACCACTTACAACATTTACGAGTTAACTATACATACTTGTGAACCATACGATATCAAAGAGAGTCAGGAAATATATCAGACATAGATGGATTCAGACGGAATGAAGTCTCTTCCACAAAAGAGCTTCTAAGTGATCTCACCAAGATAAACGGCAGTTAATAATGTTATCACTCTACACTGTAGAGATGGGCGAAGAAAATGCTTAACGAACGTGACCTACCGTTTCATGGCGAGCTGTTTCTGGCTCTACCGATGTTATAAATGCTGTAATATTCAAATACAAGGCAACGGTGCTACCCTGCTACTCACAGTAACATAGTTCTCGTAGAACTTGAGTTGTATTTTGAAATGTTTCCTCACTTGGCTGCGCTGTTCACTTACACTCGTATTGATCTACATCAGAATCTATGTCTCAGACACGTCATACGGGTCTCGCAACTGATTTCTCGAGAGCATGATGATATTTTGCCCGTCACATCACACGACAGAATCCTTTCACGATTAATCCGTGTATTTTAACTGACAGTTCAATGCACGGAAGGTATTTAGGATTATAAATCACTTACCACAAGCTTTTTTCCTTTCTTTTTTTTTCCAAAATAAATACAGAGGCATATCTCTCTGTTCCGTTCTTCTGCTACACGCACAACAATTAATTACTTAAAACTGCCCAATAAAGCTTTTACCATCACGCACTTTACCACGCTCCTACGAACGTGGCATTTCCTCCGCGACTTCTCCCAACAATTTATGTATATTCACCATCTCTCTGTGAGCGAAAACGAACAGAACGTCTCTACCGGCGAACCATCGATAGCAAAGTGTACTTTACTAGTGTAAAGTCAAACAACTCACCAAAAAATTTCTGAAACTGTATGTCTGGGACACAGCATTATCTCCATCTACACCTACATCCACATCCATACTCCGCAAGCCACCTGACGGTGTGCGGTGGAGGGTACTTTGAGTACCTCTATCGGCTCTCCCTTCTATTCCAGGCTCTTATTGTTCGTGGAAAGAAAGATTGTCGGTATGCCTCTGTGTGGGCTCTAATCTCTCTGATTTTATCCTCATGGTCTCTTCGCGAGATATACGTAGGAGGGAACAATATACTGCTTGACTCGTCGGTGAAGGTATGTTCTCGAAACTTCAACAAAACCCCGTACCGAGCTACTGAGCGTCTCTCCTGCAGAGTCTTCCACTGGAGTTCATCTATCATCTCCGTGACGGTTTCGCGATTGCTAAATGATCCTGTAACAAAGCGCGCTGCTCTTCGTTGGATCTTCTCTATCTCTTCTATCAACCCTATCTGGTACGGATCCCACACTGCTGAGCAGCATTCAAGCAGTGGGCGAACAAGTGTACTGTAACCTACTTCCTTTGTTTTCGGATTGCATTTCCTTAGGATTCTTCCAATGAATCTCAGTCTGGCATCTGCTTTACCGACGATCAACTTTATATGATCATTCCATTTTAAATCACTCTTAATGCATACTCCCAGATAATTTATAGAATTAACTGCTTTCAGTTGCTGACCTGCTATATCGTAGCTAAATGATAAGGGATCTCTCTTTCTATGTATTCGCAGCACATTACACTTGTCTACATTGAGATTCAGTTGTCATTTCCTGTACCATCCGTCAATTCACTGCAGATCCTCCTGCATTTCAGTACAATTTTCCATTGTTACAACCTCTCAATATACTACAGCATGATCCGCAAAAAGCCTCAGTGAACTTCCTATGTTATCCACAAGGTCATTTATGTATATTGTGAATAGCAATGGTCCTACGACACTCCCCTGCGGCACACCTGAAATCACTCTTACTTCGGAAGACTTCTCTCCATTGAGAATGCTGTGTACTGCTATCGAGGACCTCTTCAATCCAATCACACAATTGGCCTGATAGTCCATGCTCTTAACTCTGTTCATTAAATGACTGTGGGGAACTGTATCGAACGCCTTGCGGAAGTCAAAAAACACTGCATCTACCCGGAAACCCGTGTCTATGGACCTCTGAGTCTCGTAGACGAATAGTGCTAGCTGGGTTTCACACGATCGTCATTTTCGAAACCCATGCTGATTCCTACAGAGTAGATTTCTAGTCTCCAGAAAAGTCACTATACTCGACTATAATACGTGTTCCAGAATTCTACAACTGATAGACGTTAGAGATATAGGTCTAGAGTTCTGCACATCTGTTCGACGTCCCTTCTTGAAAACGGGGATGACCTGTGCCCTTTTCCAATCCTTTGGAATACTACGCTCTTCTAGAGACCTACGGTACACCGCTGCAAGAAAGGGGGGGGGGCAAGGGTGATTTAACAAATAACAGATTTCAGTTGTTCATTACAGATAAACTATGAAAGACAGAATCACATTGCGCACATCACTGGGCACGGAAAGGTTCAAAGGTTTATGTTCGCACAGACACTATACAATAGCACCATGCGTTGTTCGAGAAACATCGAAATGATAGTCCATTTGATTTCACACACAAATCAGCAGGTTGCTGTTTGTTGGGTCGATAATTTCAACAGTTCCATTTCTCAGGTCTTGAAGACTAGCTGCTATAAGTGGGACAAAGACGCTGTCTTTTATGTACCACCACAGAAAAAAACCTCATGCTGTGAGGTCTGGTGACCTGGGAGGTCAGAGGCAATGAACACGATCTTGCTGTCCACCTCTTCCAATCCAATGTTGTGGGATGGTGCAGTTAAGATAGCGCGGCACCTCAACGTGAAAGTGAGGCTGGGCGTCGACTCATATAAAAATGTAGTCACTGGAATCTTCGTGAAGTTTAGAAAACAACCAGGTTTGTAACATGTCCAGGTGTGACATTACTGTCACAGTTTCCTCCGTAAAAAAAAGAAAGGTCCATAAACAGAAACAGGACAAAACACATTCAGTTTCGGTGAGTCTCTTTCACGTTGACCGCCCAATTACACTACTGGCCATTAAAAATGTTACACCACGAAGATGGAGTGATAAAGACGCGAAATTTAACCCACGGGAAGAAGATGTTGTGATATCCAAATGATTAGCTTTTCAGAGCATTCACACAAGGTTGGCGCCGGTGGCGACACCTACAACGTGATGACATGAGGAAAGTTTCCAACCCATTTCTCATACACAAACAGCAGTTGACAGGCGTTGCCTGGTGAAAGGTTGTTGTGATGCCTCGTGTAAGGAGGAGAAATGCGTACCATAACGTTTCCGACTTTGATAAAGGTCGGATTGTAGCCTATCGCGATTGCGGTTAATCGCATCGCGACATTGCTGCTCACCTTGGTCGAGATCCAAGAACTGCTAGCAGAATATGGAATCGGTGAGTTCAGGAGGGTAATACGGAACGCCGTGCTGGCTCCCAACGGTCTCGTATCACCAGCAGTCGAGGTGATAGACATCATATCCGCATGGGTGTAACGGATCATGCGGCCACGTCTCAATCTCTGAGTCAACAGATGGGGACGTTTGCAAGACAACAACCATCTGCACGAACAGTTCGACGTCATTTGCAGCAGCATGGACTATCAGCTCGGAGACCATGGCTGCGGTTACCCTTGACGCTGCATCACAGACAGAAGGGCGTGCGATGGTATACTAAAAGACGAACCTGGGTGCACGAATGGCAAAACGTCACTTTTCGGATGAATCCAGGTTCTGTTTACAGCATCATGAAGGTCGCATCCGTGTTTGACTACATCGCGGTGAACGCACATTGCAAGCGTGTATTCGTCATCGCCATACTAGCGTATCACCCGGCGTGATGGTACAGGGTGCCATTGGTTACACGTCTCGGTCGCCTCTTGTTCGCATTGACGGCACTTTGAACAGCGGACGTTACATTTGAGATGTGTTACGACCCGTGGCTCTACCCTTCATTCGATCCCTGCGAATCCCTACATTTCAGCAGGATAATGCACGACCGCATGTTTCAAGTCCTGTACAGGAATTTCTAGATACAGAAAATTTTCGACTGCTGCTCTGGCCATCACACTCTTCAGATCTCTCACCAATTGAAAACGTCTGGTCAATGGGGGCCTAGCAACTGGCTCGTCACAATACGCCAGTCACTACTCTTGATGAACTGTGGTATCGTGTTGAAGCTTCATGGGCAGCTTTACCTGTACAAGCCTTCCAATCTCTATTTGACTCAATGCCCAGGCGTATCAAGGCCGTTATTACGGCCAGAGGTGGCTGTTCTGGGTACTGATTTCTCAGAATCCATGCACCCAAATTGCGTGAAAATGCAATCACATGTCAGTTCTAGTATAATATATTTGTCCATTGAATACCCGTTCATCCTCTGCATAACTTCTTGGTGTAGCAATTTTAATGGCGAGTAGTGTAGCTGAATGGTCAGCGTGTTGGAATGCCACGTAGGGGGGCCCGGGTTCGATTCCCGGCTGGAGTGGAAGATTTTCTCCCCTCAGGTTGTTCTGCTGTCCTCATCTTCATTTCATCCACATTGTCGACGCTCAAGTCACCCAATCTGCACTTGGCGGCCAAACGCCTGGGAACTCCCGCCCACTGAAGCCATAGGATTATTCATTCTTTCACGTTCGAGGACGACTCTCTAACTCATACAATAAGGCTGTTTACTTTACCCTCTAGATGAAACGTCTATTCGTTCGAAAAGATGACTCGCTCGGAAAGCCATTTCCTGGAGAACTCAAAAATTGTTCAATTGGCTCTAAGCACTATGGGACGTAACATCTGAGGTCATCAGTCCCCTGACTTAGAACTAAGTAACCCTAACTAACTAAGGACATCACACACATCCATATCCGAGGCAAGATTCGAAACTGCGACCGTAGCAGCAGCGTGGTTCCGGACTGAAGCGCCTAGAACCGTTCGGCCCTGGAGTACTGAAATGTAAAATTCGTTCCTATGGTCTCCGTGACGCAATTGCTGCAGCAACTGCCGCACCGTTGTTTGAGTAAGTTTAAGTTCCTGGCCTGCCTTACGAGGAGCTCCGTGTGAACGCACCTCATAACGCTCGACATTTTCATCAAGACGTGCGTGACCAACCAGTGCTGTTGTCTTTGCATATGCAACCAACTTACAACAATTTTATGTTTCTGTTCAGAAACCAGCGTGTACAGAAGCAGCTTCTTGCTGAATCGACGGCGGAAAGCACGTTGCAGTTGAACAATGGACTGATTTCATGTGAATTCTAACATACAATGAAATTTCTCTTGTGGCGAAATTTCCAGGTTGCTACTAACAACAGCGCAACTATTTCAAAACTCTATCCAGTGGCATGCGCAATGTGTTTCGATCTTTTATAGTTTGCAGTAAACAATTAAAATCTCTTCTTTCTTTTCGAATCACCCGGTACTATAGCGAAATAGCTGAAGCAGAGAAAAATGAACTGGAAACTGATGAAATGTATAGCTACGAAGCAAGAGAAAATTAAGGAGCTAAATAAAATACAAAGAAAAAAATGGACAGAAAGGTGGCAAAAAGCTTTTGTAGAGTATCTGCTATAGGAAAATCTGGTTAGCGGAACATGTGCAGACCCACTGAAAGGTGTACTGGAACGGTAGATTTCTAATTACAAACAATTGGGTGTGTTGTCGTTGCTGTTGTGATCTTCAGTCCGAAGACTGGTTTGCTGCAGCTCTGCACGCTACTCTCTCCTGTGCAAGCCTCTTCATCTCCGCATAGCTACTGCAACTTACATCTATTCGAACCTGTCTTCTGCATTCATCACCTGGTCTCATTCGACAATTTTTAACCACCACATTTCTCTCCATAACCAAATCGACGGTTTTTTGAGGTCACAAGATATAGTGTATCAGCTGATTCCTTCTTTTACTCAAGGTATGACATAACATTCTTTTCTGCGCAGTTCCGTTCAGTATCTCCTCAGTAGTAATTGGATCTACCCATCTAATCTTCAGCATTCTTCTGTAACGCCGCGTATCAAAAGATTCTATTCTTTTCGTGTGTGGAATCCTTATTGGCCGCTATTCACTTCTGTACACCCAGACAAGGAAAGACTTCTGAACACTTACCTTTACATTCATTAATAACAAAATTATCTTTTACAGAAAATTTTTCTTGCTATTCCCATTCACCATTTAATGTAATTTCACTTCGCTTATCAGTTATTCTCTTTCCAATCAGCAAAAGTCATCTACTACTTTTAGTGTCTCATTTCCCAATATTATTTCCTCAACATCGTCTGACTGACTTCTGTTATATTCCATTACGCGTCTTTTGTCGAAAGAAACAACAATTTTTCTGTCATCAGTCACGGTTTATTTACATTCACAACGCGTTTCAAATGTTTAAACCACCATTATCAGATGGATTTATATTTGTTCATAAGACAAATGTGCGTGTGCGTTGTGTTACGATTTTGGGGTAACGTGAGGCACTGTCTAGTCGAAAAACAATACACTATTTCAGAACATGGTTTTGAGGAGGTTTTTGACTAAATATTAAATGAAAAGGTGAAAATAAAACAACTAAGACAGAATCCGTTGCAACACATCACAAATAGAAAGTTACATTTTGTAAATAAAGATGGTGCCTAGAAATGACTAGGTGTAAAAAATAAACAGCGGATACAGAACCATTTTTTCGACGTACAAAGAACATTTAACAAAATAACTCTTTTATTGCAGAGTAAAGTTTTAAAGCGTTGTGGAGATCTTTGGTTGGGTTGATGAGTACCTACGTCCTTTTCTGTCAGGTATACATATCTTCTCTTGTGTATCCGTTTATATAATCAGGTGACATGTCACAAAACGTATGTTGCCAACAGTGGTAAAATTAAAAATAAATAGCAATTTTGCCTGGGATTTAGAGACGGAGGGTAAAAGGAGAAAGATATGCTACAGCTGCCTACAAGATTTAACAGATAACTTCTCGTCTTCTATTTCCGATTACTTCCGCATCATGGTCATGGCGTGCTTTATTCTCCGTGGCGCGCACCACACCTCCAGGCCGAAACACCGAAGTCCGGAATATAAACAGTCAGCAGATATAACAACTCGTGGTAATATTGCAACCACTGTACCACCTTGAGGACGCGCGGCGTCCATCCGCGTCGGTTTACATGCAGAGACAAAAACAAAGACAAAGACTTCGAAAAAATGTCAAAACCTTCAAAAAATTATCGACTCCAAATTAAATTGTTTCAGCTACTGCGATCATCATTCGTCAGTTAGGTAGACGTTGAACTAACGCCATTTTACCGAAATGATATATTACACCACAACTTTTTGCTCCCTGTACTTTATTGCTGCTACGTTCAGAGTTTCCAACGGTATATTCCATTCTGTCTTGACAAAAGTTTTTCCTAAATCTACTAATACTACAAAGGTCTGTTTGTGTTTCTTTAACCTGACTTCTAAGATAAGTCGTACTGTCAGTACTGGCTCTCGTGTTCCTACATTTCTCCAGACTGATGTTCGCTGAGGTCAGCTTCCACCAGTTTTTCGATTATTCTATAAGTAATTCGCCTCAGTATTTTGCAGCCATGGGTATTAGGCTCACAGTTCGGTAATATTCACACCTGTCAGGTCTCCATCATTTGGAATTTGTGTAGTCACATTCTTCGTTAAGTTTGGGGTTACTTCGCCCGTCTCATCATCTTGCACACCAGGTGGAATAGTGTTGTGGTTAATTCTACCAAGAATCTCATTGGTTCTCAGGGAAAGTCGTCTAGTCTAGAGATCTTTTTTTGACTGCACTGACAAATTCTTCTCGCAGTATCATATATCCCACCTCATCTTCAGTTACTTCGTCTTCCAATATTGTCCTGAAGTTTGGTTCCCTCTGCCAGACTCCAGGTGTACCGCGAACACGATCTCTTCCTCAACAGGTGCTCTGTGGGTGTACAGATTAGATTGATGCTGAATAGATCACTCAAGATCATACAGAATAATAGGCTACCTCATGAAGCTAATAGGCTATTTGAAAAATTAACTGCAGGACACATCGGGAATCGTCATTTGATTAGTTCCTGAACACGACAGGGGCCTCACCTGTTGCTTGTGGCTAGAGGACCTAAGAATATCAGTTGAATAATTTAATGTTGGCTGAATTTTAGAGTCTAATCTGGTAAAATAATGTTTTTTTTTTCAAATACTTTTCAATATTACTCATGACACTAAAATATCGAGTTTATAGAACTATATTTTGAAAAGGATAGACTGCTAGTCACCGTGTAGTGGAGATGTTGAATCACAGACAAGCACAGAAGGAGGACTACTAAACGCGTAAGCTTTCGCCCGGAAGGCTTTCTTCTGCAACAGACAACATGCACACACACATCAGCGCAAGCGCAGCTCAGTCTGGGCCCAGCAACCAGAAACAGTGGTCATACGTGTGTGAGCTGCGTTTGCGTGAATGTATGTGTGTTTATGTTGTCTATATCAGAAGTCCTTCTGGCTGAAACCTTACGTATTTGGTAGCCCTTTTGTTGTGCTTGTCTGCGACTCAACATTTCCTGAATATGGTGAGAAGCAATCTATCCTTTTCATAATATTGTCATTATTCCATCCCGGATTTTCCATTGTCTGAGGCTATAAAACAAATTGAGCATAGATTTACTTAATTAAAGTGGAACAGTGATAATAAAATGAATGACTGTTAGGGCCGCCACCAACATGATGCTGGGCAGTTACGACTGAGATGATGCCCAGACTCATAAAGGATACAACTTACGTATTCAGTGGTGACTGCAAAACTACACTCCTGGAAATTGAAATAAGAACACCGTGAATTCATTGTCCCAGGAAGGGGAAACTTTATTGACACATTCCTGGGGTCAGATACATCACATGATCACACTGACAGAACCACAGGCACATAGACACAGGCAACAGAGCATGCACAATGTCGGCACTAGTACAGTGTATATCCACCTTTCGCAGCAATGCAGGCTGCTATTCTCCCATGGAGACGATCGTAGAGATGCTGGATGTAGTCCTGTGGAACGGCTTGCCATGCCATTTCCACCTGGCGCCTCAGTTGGACCAGCGTTCGTGCTGGACGTGCAGACCCCGTGAGACGACGCTTCATCCAGTCCCAAACATGCTCAATGGGGGAGAGATCCGGAGATCTTGCTGGCCAGGGTAGTTAACTTACACCTTGTAGAGCACGTTGGGTGGCACGGGATACATGCGGACGTGCATTGTCCTGTTGGAACAGAAAGTTCCCTTGCCGGTCTAGGAATGGTAGAACGATGGGTTCGATGACGGTTTGGATGTACCGTGCACTATTCAGTGATCCCTCGACGATCACCAGAGGTGTACGGCCAGTGTAGGAGATCGCTCCCCACACCATGATGCCGGGTGTTGGCCCTGTGTGCCTCGGTCGTATGCATTCCTGATTGTGGCGCTCACCTGCACGGCGCCAAACACGCATACGACCATCATTGGCACCAAGGCAGAAGCGACTCTCATCGCTGAAGACGACACGTCTCCGTTCGTCCCTCCGTTCACGCCTGTCGCGACACCACTGGAGGCGGGCTGCACGATGTTGGGGCGTGAGCGGAAGACGGCCTAACGGTGTGCGGGACCGTAGCCCAGCTTCATGGAGACGGTTGCGAGTGGTCCTCGCCGATACCCCAGGAGCAACAGTGTCCCTAATTTGCTGGGAAGTGGCGGTGCGGTCCCCTACGGCACTGCGTAGGATCCTACGGTCTTGGCGTGCATCCGTGCGTCGCTGCGGTCCGGTCCCAGGTCGACGGGCACGTGCACCTTCCGCCGACCACTGGCGACAACATCGATGTACTGTGGAGACCTCACGCCCCACGTGTTGAGCAATTCGGCGGTACGTCCACCCGGCCTCCCGCATGCCCACTATACGCCCTCGCTCAAAGTCCGTCAACTGCACATACGGTTCACGTCCACGCTGTGCGGCATGCTACCAGTGTTAAAGACTGCGATGGAGCTCCGTATGCCACGGCAAACTGGCTGACACTGACGGCGGCGGTGCATAAATGTTGCGCAGCTAGCGCCATTCGACGGCCAACACCGCGGTTCCTGGTGTGTCCGCTGTGCCGTGCGTGTGATCATTGCTTGTACAGCCCTCTCGCAGTGTCCGGAGCAAGTATGGTGGGTCTGACACACCGGTGTCAATGTGTTCTTTTTTCCATTTCCAGGAGTGTATATAATTCCATAAGAAGGGCTATGAACCCGAACAGAGCAAACAACCTATCGGCGAATAAAAGAAGAATCAGAAACATCTCCAGGTGGGTGGCCTCCAATGAGCTAACACAACATAGCAAAACTATGAGTGATTTTGAACAAAATCTCTTTTAAAGCAAGAATTACATTGCAGAAAAATATGGATAATAGTGCGTGAGGCGCTTAGACTAAATTACGAAAACTAAAAACAGAAACCAGGAATTAACTGCAGTCGCTGTCACGGTTTCTGAAGTCGTCAGTGCGCATTGCAGATGCGGTCTTGCGGGGACTGCTTTCGAGGTCGCTGCGGAGAAATCGAGGTGCCGCTGCTAACGGTGGTAGTGCCGAGTAGATGTGACGGGCGCGGATGTAAGTCCCAGAGAAAAAACTTCAAAGAATAGACAGAAGTCAGAGATCAAGAAAAAACCGCACGGGCGAGGAGTCCAGAGCAGAATCACCAAGTTCGAATCAGACTATAAATGCCAGTCTCAGTTTTCATAGTCTGCCGTCAGATCTGGGATGGTACGGGGTTCAGTCTTTTCTAGCCATCCCAGGAAAGATTTTGCTCTTCCAATCAGAGATCCGGAAGTTCGTTCACTACCTCCCACCATAAAGTTAAAAACGTATCCGCCAATGATATACGTGTATATGGGAACGGAAAAAGAGTATCACCCCATCCCCATATCCAGACTTGTTTGTCGGAAATTCTGTTGGGCTTCGCACAGCGTTCCAACAGGAAGGGCCAAGTCTGGAAATTTACAAATGCACGAGTGGCTGCGTATTTTCCACGAGAAAAAGTGTCTGATGATCGCACACAGCAATATAACTGGAAGCGGGCAGCTGACGACTGCACCCGAAGTTTACTAACCAGCTGAGTTCTCAACCTTTCTACCAGTGGTTTCCCGTTCTGCTATTGAGGACACCAGCCTTCCGTTCGCTCATTGTTCACGAAAGCTGAGCCAGGAGGGCAATCCCTGAATGGATCGCCTACATCTACATCCACATTTATACTCCGCAAGCCACCCAACGGTGTGTGGTGAAGGGCACTTTACGTGCCACTGTCATTATCTCCCTTTCCTGTTCCAGTCGCGTATGGCTCGCGGGAAGAACGACTGCCGGAAAGCCTCCGTACGCGCTCGAATCTCTCTAATTTTACATTCGTGCCGTGGACTGGGCGGTTTTTTTTTAGGTTAGATGGCTTCAGGCAAGTACAGAAAGGGAACAGCCTCAAAGGGTGCGGGGCAAAGCCAGGACATGCGGGGACCAAACAGCAGTCGGTATTGTAATTGTAAACTCTCGAAGCTGCATTGGTAAAGTGCCGGAATTTCAAGCGCTGATAGAAAACACCGAAGCTGAAATCGTTATAGGTACGGAAAGCTGGCTGAAGCCAGAGATAAATTCTGCCTAAATTTTTACAAACGCACAGACGGTGTTTAGAAAGGAGAGATTGCATGCAACCGGGAGTGGCGTGTTTGTCGCTGTTAGTAGTAGTTTATCCTGTAGTGAAGTACAAGTGGATAGTTCCTGTGAATTATTATGTGTGGAGGTTACACTCACTAACCGAGTTAGGTTAATAATTGGCACCTTTTACCGACCTCCCGACTCAGCAGCATTAGTGGCAGAACAAATGAGAAAAAATCTGGAATACATTTCACATAAATTTCCTCTGCATGTTATAGTCTTAAGTGGAGATTTCAATTTACCAGATATAGAATGGGGCACTCAGATATTTAGGACGGGTGGTAGGGACGGAGCATTGAGTGACATTATACTGAGTGCACTATCCGAAAATTACCTCGAGCAATTAAACAGAGAACCGACACGTGGAGATAACATCTTGGATCTACTGATAACAAACAGACCCGAACTTTTCGACTCTGTAAGCGCAGAACAGGGAATCAGTGATCATAAGGCCGTTGCAGCATCCCTGAATATGGAAGTAAATAGAAATATAAAGAAAGGGAGGAAGGTTTATCTGTTTAGCCAGAGTAATAGAAGGCAGATTTAAGACTACCTAACATATCAACACGAAAATTTCTGTTCAGACACTGAATATGTTGAGTGTTTATGGAAAAAGTTCAAGGGAATCGTAAAATGCATTTTACACAGGTGCCGAGTAAAACTGTGAGGGACGGGAAAAACCCACCGTGGTTCAACAACAAAGTTAGGAAACTACTGCGAAAGCAAAGAGAGCTCCACTGCAAGTTTAAACGCAACAAAAACCTCTCAGACAAACAGAAGCTAAACGATGTCAAAGTTAGCGTAAGGAGGGCTATGCGTGAAGCGTTCAGTGAATTCGAAAGTAAAATTCTATGTACCAACTTGATAGAAAATCCTAGGAAGATCTGATCTTACGTTAATTCAGTAAGTGGATCGAAACAGCATATCCAGACACTGTGGGATGATAATGGAATTGAAACAGAGGATGACACACGTAAAGCTGAAATACTAAACACCTTTTTCCAAAACTGTTTCACAGAGGAAGACCGCACTGCAGTTCCTTCTCTAAATCCTCGCACAAACGATAAAATGACTGACATCGAAATAAGTGTCCATGGAATAGAAAAGCAACTGAAATCACTCAACAGAGGGAAGTTCACTGGACTTGACAGGATACCAATTCGATTCTATACAGAGTACGCGAAAGAACTTGCCCCCCTTCTAACAGCGGTGTGCCGCAAGTCTCTAGAGTAACGGAAGGTTCCAAATGATTGGAAAAGAGCACAGGTAGTCCCAGTCTTCAAGAAGGGTCGTCGAGCAGATGTGCAGAACTATAGACCTATATCTCTGACGTCGATCTGGTGTAGAATTTTAGAACATGTCTTTTTGCTCACGTATCATGTTGTTTCTGGAAACCCAGAATCTACTCTGTAGGAATCAACATGGATTCCGGAAGCAGCGATCATGTGAGACCCAACTCGCTTTATTTGTTCACGAGAACCAGAAAATATTAGATACAGGCCCCCAGGTAGATGCCATTTTTCTTGACTTCCGGAAGGTGTTCGATAGAGTTCCGCACTGTCGCCTGATAAACAAAGTAAGAGCCTACGGAATATCAGACCAGCTGTGTGTCTGAATTGAAGAGTTTTTAGCAAACAGAACACAGCATGTTGTTATCAATGGAGAGACGTCTACAGACAAAGTAACCTCTGGCGTGCCACAGGGGAGTGTTATGGGACCATTGCTTTTCACAATATATATAAAGACCTAGTAGATAGTGTCGGAAGTTGCATGCGCCTTTTTGTGGATGATACTGTAGTATACAGAGAAGTTGCAGCATTAGAAAATTGCACCGAAATGCAGGAAGATGTGCATCGGATAGGCACTTGGTGCAGGGAGTGGCAACTGACCCTTAACATAGACAAATGTAATGTATTGCGAATACATAGAAAGAAGGATCCTTTATTGTATGATTATATGATAGCGGAACAAACACTGGTAGCAGTTACTTCTGTAAAATATTTGGGAGTATGCGTGCGGAACGATTTGAAGTTGAATGATCATATAAAATTAATTGTTGGTAAGGCGGGTGCCAGGTTGAGATTTATTGGGAGAGCCATTAGAAAATGTAGTCCATCAACAAAGGAGGTGGCTTAAAAAACACTCGTTTACCTATGCTTGAGTACTGCTCATCAGTGTGGGTTCCGTACCAGGTAGGATTGACAGAGGAGATAGAGAAGATCCAAAGAAGAGCGGCGCGTTTCGTCACAGGGTTATTGGGTAAGCGTGATAGCGTTACGGAGATGTTTAGCAAACTCAAGTGGCAGACTCTGCAAGAGAGGCGCTCTGCATCGCGGCCTAACTTGCTGCCCAGGTTTCGAGAGGGTGCGTTTCTGGATGAGGTATCGAATATATTGCTTCCCCATATTTATAACTCCCAAGAAGATCACATACTACACGCTATCCCTTCATGAATACAGTCTGCAGTACAGATGGAAAGACGACAAGTAATAATTGAATTGGAATGTAAATGAAGCAAGAGAATCGCGTATGCAAACACGATAAAATATGAGAAGGAAGGTCCGAAACAGGCCGCCGCCTCGCACCTCTTATAGACCTTCTGTATATTCATTCCACTTTTCAGCTTTCCCCTCTTTGCTTAGTATTGCATTTCCATATGAGCTCTTGACAGTCATACAACTCTTTTTTTCCCCAAAGGTCTCTAATTTTCCTATTACTTATGTATACTTGTACAGCTTTGATTTGACCTCTACTTAGACATTTTACGCTTTCTGTCAGTCTCATCTTTAGACGCCTGTATTCCTCTTCGCCTGCTCCATCTACATTCCGACATATTCTCTTTTCCTCAGTTAATTCAATATGTCCACTGATATGGGCAGCATATTCTCAAAGATGATGAGTACGTTATAGCTTTTGGAAGACATATAAAACGGCACCGGTCCAATTTTAAATTACGCTTTTTACCAAACGGAGCAGCGATTTCTCTTTAGCAGCATTCAAAACATTTAGGGAAGACGCATACAGATTGTTCAAATGGCTCTGAGCACTATGGGGCTCAACTTCTGAGGTCATCATTCCCCTAGAACGTAGAACTACTTAAACCTAACTAACATAAGGACATCACACACATCCATGCCCGAGGCAGGATTCGAACCTGCGACCGTAGCGATCGCACGGTTCTAGACTGTAGCGCCTAGAACCGCTCGGCCACTCCGACCGGCACGCATACAGAGATAAATTCACTTTTTGCCTTGAAATTTTCGCAAATTTTGGAAGAAAAGTGTAAAACGTCATTATATTCATTAACGGACCTCTAGTGTAATATTAACACTCTACCGACTCTTCAAGAGTAACACTGAATTGTGTTGTGTGTTCTTGAAAGAACTGCCTAATGTTATAAGCAGAACACCAATACGCTAAGAAATCTACGGATGTACAAGTATCAAGTTCGGTAATTAAGTTAACAGCACAACTGATGCTCGTTTGGGAACTATCTTTGCCAAAATCTTCATTTAGATATTCTGAAATGTTTATGAAGTAATAGAGATGTCCACTTCTATCAGTTAGCAGTTGAAAGCAATGTTATGGCATTCTTGAACCAGATGTAGCCTGCTGAAGCACACAAAGACTGCCATAGCAAATGGAAATCTTGTCCCATTAAGAGGGACGTTACAGGTGGCTCCTGACGGAAGATGATAGTTTCCATATCAGTTAAGGTTGTTGGACTATTGCCAATGAGCTAATTGGATATTTGACAGCTTTATTTAAGATAAATATCAGTACTCGCTCTCACGCAGCTCAGCATAATCAGCTGCTATCTCGTTAGCTGTACATTTATCTGCGTAATATCTGACCTTCTAGACCACTTTTTCGCAATTCATGGTTGTCGCCAATAATCTGCGTCGCTCTGTTATCTTCTGGATAGTTTTCAATCTTTTGCTCTAAATTACTGTGCGCAGATCAATTAAACGATGAATATCACTATCTGTCAATCCTATACCTAGCGTTATAGAGCTATTTCATTGCTTTCCATACACTACATCCTTCGGTGACTACCATAGGATTGTGTCAAAATAATTACAAGTATAGAGGAGGTAGTTTGTCAGCCAATGTCTAAGAAACTAAAATGCGAATTCGGTAGTTTCTTGTGACAGTTTGGATGTATTTCCATTGTTTCTCCCAATAGTTAAATTTTGTTAATGGAATAAATGTCACGCCAATTTTTTTCTGGAAATGTGCAGAGTTAAAATAAAACGACACATGCATTGGTGGATAATAAAGTTTTCTTCAGGAAACAGTGACGATAATGAATTAGTGTTAGCAAATACCATACGTTGTATTAAATTCCTCCTTGTGAACTCCAATACTGGACAGTTCTACCCTGTATGAAGATATGGTACTCTCATAATGAAGACTGATACGCAGCTCAAAGAGAGCAAGAGAATTATTACAGCCGTTGAAAAGTTAGTTACTAAACATCTTTTGCCTATGTTACAAAATATTCCACCCGCTGGAACGCAGAAAGGAAGGCACAATTTTTCAAATAAGTGAAAACCCAATGAGATATAAAACTTCACTCTACAGGATGCTGTGAAATGAAGTGACACGCACAGGACAAAGCAGTTTACGATTAAATGATTCAAAAAGTACACCATTTTAGTAGAACATTCAATTAAAATTTCACAGCAGTAATCATTAATCATTTAATATCCACTGCTGCGTAAAGGACTCATCCAGACTTGTCACAGCGCTATGGAGTTTCAAGTATGCGCAACAACGCTGCTACCTCAATTTTCTGAGGTGGTAGTCTCAGACTTTTCTTGTCCCTTGGAAGCCACGGCCAGATCACCATCCCCTCGTCAAGGTACATATTATGCCCACATATAAAGGGTAATTAAAAAGAAAAAAATAGCCAAGTGCGATTAGAACTCGTTCTCTGCGGGTTTCGTACAAACTTAATTACATATTTCATATATAGACGGTTCATCCATCCAGAGAGTCGAGAATCTTGACAATTTTTGCCTGTTACCGACAGTGATATTGGCAAGATAACGGTTACGGGAATTCCAAGACTTTCAAGAATGTATTAAGTTTGAAGTCGAACAACAAATGACAATTTTTTTCGAGCGATATAATTAAAAATTAACATTTTTCAGATTTTTTACCTTTATTTTCACTGTGAAATCTTGCTTTTTACTAAATTTCATAATTTTATGGCAACCGGTAGTACCCTATACGTTTAAATGAGTGAGTTTGCGAATATCAAGATATGTGACATAAAAGTTAGTATATTTTGATTGCATTGACTTGGAACCTTAACTTCTTTCCTCCGCCAAGAGACCATAGCATTTGACATAAATTTCACTTTGATACGTCTGCTGTTCGTGAGGAAAAGGCATTTTAACAGGGGACAGTCAGAGAGACAGTCGGATAACAAATGACTTTTTCTTCGTGTGATATTATTAAAAATATAGTTTTCAAATTTTTTCCTTTACTTGTACTGTGAAACCTTACTTCTCACCAAATTTCATGAACATAGGTCAACGTGAGGTACGGTTTAGATTAGGACGACGGAATTTTCGAGTATCAAAGAAAGTGTTAAGAATGGCCGTATCTTTTGGTTGCATTGACTTAGAAGCTTCAATTCTTTACACCCCGAAGGGATCGTAGACCTTAATGTGTTTTTCAAATGTCATTTTCTCACCTTCCAGTTTTTGAGAACTTAGATATACTTTTCTGAGGCTCTGAAAGGAATAATTGTTTGTAATCTTGTAGGTTAAATTATGCAGTCATGGCACAACTTTTTATAAAGGCTTGAAGCACCTACCCTTTACTGGTACATAGCACTGGTATTTATAACGATAATGTTTTCAAGCTTTTCGTCATTCAAAACTGAAAGCTCCAAAAAATATTGTTTTCAAATATATCTTAGAAAATGTATGTAAACGATAATGCCTCATTTTACTCAAAATTTTTTCGAGACCCCATTTAAAATGATATAATTTCGAACTTTTACACAGCTATTAAGAATTATCGGCATGGTTATAAACAAGAGTACAGGGACTTACAAAGAGAAAATGGCACACTTCTGCACTCATTCAAAAAGAAACTTCTGCCCTGAGTAGGTACACAGATCAACTACTGGAGAGATATTGCTTTGGTTTTTTGAGGGTAATAACAAAGTCCATCTATTTCAAAAAACACGAAGAATTGTTTAGTGGGGAATCTAGAAATATACTACATCGCCCTAGATATCACTCCCATACAAATCACGAAGGGAAGGTTAGAGGCATTTAAGCCAATAGAACGAGAAAAAGCCCTAATAACTGGTACAGTTTGAAGTGTCACGCACTTCACGTTGATTTGCAGAGTATCGCTATATATGTAGAAGCAGGCGGCGTGTTCTGTGGAACTGTGAAACTTACCCGGCTTGGGGAGGTGGTCATTGAGAAGCAGAAAGACTACACTGACGAACTATAAAGATATAATGTCAGGAAATAAATATGGAAATAAATGAAAGATTACTTGCATTACTTACAGTTTATGATTTCTAGTGGCTGAAAGCCTACACATAGAAAATATTTCCAGTTTAGGATCGCACTTCAAGACTGCTAGCATTCTGCTTACAATGCATCTTCAGAGCTACTGATTTTGTCACTTTAATCATTTTCGTTTTTCACAAACGAAGCTTAATTTGATTATGTGTCGAAGAGGACACCAAACAGATAAAGATGCAGACTCATTCTGCAGCGTTGTCTCGACGGAATGGATTCTGCCGTGTGGTCTTTTCATGTTATTTGTCTGTGATTTTGTGCAGGTGATGCAGAACCTGGGCACACTGGTGGTGTTCTGCGTGGCACCGTACGTGCACTTCCGCACTTTGGCTGGTATCATGATGGCCTTCCCCCTGCTGCTGGTGGCCACCCTCTCGTGGATGCCGGAATCCCCCACCTACCTGCTGCTCAGGGGGCGTTACAAGGAGGCCCAGCAGTCGCTCAAGCGTTTACGAGGCACCAGAGTCTTCGAGGTACGTCACGTCTCGCTCATCGGGTCACATTTGCACACTTACAAAATTTTGATGTTGGAGAGATGTGCTGAGTAATCATGTGAGTTACTCGTTCCACCTAATTAAGAAAGTAACGGCTGAGAAAGTGCTGCTCCAAAATAACGGATATTTTCACATACAAACAAAACGGCTGGATATTTAGCCCGCATCTCGTGGTCGTGCGGTAGCGTTCTCGCTTCCCACGCCCGGGTTCCCGGGTTCGATTCCCGGCGGGGTCAGGGATTTTCTCTGCCTCGTGAAGGCTGGGTGTTGTGTGATGTCCTTAGGTTAGTTAGGTTTAAGTAGTTCTAAGCTCTATGGGACTGATGGCCTCAGATGTTAAGTCCCATAGTGCTCAGTGTCATTTGACTGGATATTTATCATTTGGATCTGCGTCTCTCGTCCTTTCTTTCCGCATTTTGAATTATTGGATATGGATTCCACTGCTTTTTCTTGTTAACCAAACACGTTTCAGCACCTCTCTGCCATCATCAGTGGGTTTTTTAGTATTGAAAGAAGGGTTTTACGTTATATAGTTTGCAGGATCAATCACAACAAAACAAGACAAGCTATCAGTGCAGAACACTATGGAGTTAGTACTGCGAAACCGCATAATGTAAAATCACGTTTTTCAATAAACAAAACACCCTCTGATGATGCCACAGAGGTGCTGAAACACGTTTGCTAAAAAGAAAAAACTGTGTGTTTGCAAAAAAGTGAAACACAAATTCTATGAAATGACTGAATACAAGCAGTGCAAACAATTTATTTTACTTATCTGAACAATCTTCCAACAATCGTTGATTCACTGCAGCTCACTGTCAAACTGCGTCCTTGTGTATTTTCCAATTCAGTATAGAACTTCAAGAACTGTTAGATGTTTCAGTACTTTCACAAATAAACGACAAATTTCAACATATTTTATTAATTTTCAGAAACTAAATTTGAATTAACTTTTATGAAACATTTCTTCCAGTCACATCTCACTAAGATTAGCACCATATCTGAACCTGTCTGATGATACGTGTGTTTGCCAAAGATATATACACGAAGGTAACTTAAATAGTAGCACCTATTTATTTACAACCGATAAAAAAGAGTTACATGTTTGCACGTGTTGCTGTCCTTCAAAGTAGTCAACAGCGCTGTGTAGTATCCGTTACCAGCGATGTGGAAGGCGTAGTATACCGTTGGCTGAGCCTGTTCTGTTGATGGTGCGAATGGAGCGGTCTACTGCCTCTCGAATCTCTGGAACAGTTCTGAACCGAATGCCAAGAAGTGGTTCCTTCATCTTCGGAATCAAATCAAAGTCACAAGGACTTAAGTCCGGGGAGTTTGGTGGATGGTACAGTACTTCCCAGTCCCATCGACAGAACAGAGCAGCCACAGCTTGCGCTGTATGCGCCCGCGCATTGTCGTGCAAAAGGATGGGTGGGTTGCTCTAAAAGTGTCGCCGCTTCTTTCGAAAACCTGGTCGCAGGTGATGCTCCAAAAACTAACAGTAATACTGGGCATTGTCTGTCTGCCGTGGAGGAACGTAATCCGATAGGATAACACCATGACAGTCGTACACGAGGATCGCCATAACTTTAGACCGCTCCGCCGGCCGGAGTGGCCGAGCGGTTCTAGGCGCTACAGTATGGATCCGCGCGACCACTACTGTCGCAGGTTCGAATCCTGCCGCGGGCATGGAGAGTGACGTGCTTAGGTTAGCTAGGTTTAAGTGGTTCTAAGTTCTAGGGGACTGATGACCTCAGCAGTTGAGTCCCATCGTGCTCAGAGCCATTTGAACCATTTAGACCGCTCCATTCGCACTATCAACAGAACGGGCTATGGTAACGGTATACTAGGCCTTCCACATCGCTGGCAACGGGTTCTACACAACGCTGGTGAATACTTTGAAGGACAGTAACATGTGCAAACGAGTAACTCTTTTGTTTTCGGTTGTGAATAAATAGTTGCCACTATTAAAGTTTCAACCCTCTTATAATTCGAAAATTTTACACAAATTTTATGTTTACATTTTAACTTTTTTGTTTACAACATGCACTCAGATGCAGTCGAACAAAAATGAAATAACTTTTTAGGACACTGTAATTTTATTCCTCTATCAGAAAAACAGAGAGAAGAATTGTTAGTGGGTTTTGACGTGACAGGATCTCATTCAGAAATATCATTTATACAGGAATTACTTGAAAAACGAATCTAAAGTGATCAAACAAAAAATCATGTACCAAACTGCAAAAAGGAACTGATCTATACCATATCGCTACATGACATAAAAAGATCGATATCCTGTACGCATAAAAACACAATCCTAAAGAAGTGGTTGACTTTAATAATAGCAGCTACGTCGTTGCGACCCTAAAGAGCTTTCAACGGATGTAGTTTAGTCATTGCTGTTGCGCGTGCTTCAGATTCCTTATTATGTGGTGCTTTTCAATGTAATAAGTGCTTCTGTAGTTTGGACCTAGATTTATATTGGTGACGTTGAAAATGAAATGAAGTTAGACCTGGAATTTGGTGTGAATAAATAATAAACTGGGACCGATAGCCTTTGTAGTCTGGTCCATTCAACCCCACAAACCAACCAACCAATGAAATAATCAAGTCGTCTTGAAAAGCAGTGACTGCTGTACAACATCCCCTCTGATGGATGTGTTTTAACAGTTTGCAATCACTCCGTAACATACTTTCAGAGGCAGTGAAACGTTCACTTTGCATCGGAGCATATACTGATGTGATACTTACTGCCTTACACAAACAATTAAGACGTTCAAATCACTGTGCGTAAGTAACTGATGTTGTCATCAAACAGAAGGTTGTTTTGAATACAACAAAGCCTCACTAAGCATGGTCCTAACAGAGGCATGCCATTACCTTTCTCAGACTTTTGAATTGACTCTCCCTGCCAGTTAGAGGAGGCGCTAACCCTATTTATTGCATCAGAAATATTGTTCTTTGTATCATTCTTCTGAGCCTTCTTTAGAAGAAGACTAGCACACTGTAAGACGTGAATTCCGAACTACGGTGCAACTGGGCGTTTTTCACGTTTACAAAAACTGCCAGATGTTAATGAAGTGAAAAGTGACAGATAAAAATCCTAGCATCGTCCAGTGATCGAACCAGTGACCTTTATATCTATAGTCTGTCATATTACCATCTTTCTCTTTTTTAATTTTTTTCCGTCTCTTCCTGACTTCAGTGCCTTTAATGTTGTCATACGTAACCATAAAATAAAAGGCGAAATTCTGCACTCTAGAAATTTAAATTTACAAATCTTCGTTTCTTAGCAAAAGACCGATAATTTTCCTATAAACTTAAAATAAATTTTCTTCGTCGACAAAATTGCCAGACTGAGTTGCGCTAAACCTCCTTCAGTTAGTTAGCCTGAATGTGCAGTAAACGAGATAGATGATTAATTAATGAAAGATGAAATAATGCTAAGTTCAACAACATAAGGTTGCGTCTTCCGCAGGTATAAAGCATTTCCCTTCTGTTCCTTAGCGATGGGCCACAGGGAATCCACTTGCAAGCAGAGTAAACGCCTCGTGCCTCTTTCATTCTCTTCATGACTGGCTTGTCATTTATAATTTGTATTCTCAAAATAATTGCAGCCTAATAGATATAAACTTCTGTTTCCAAATAAATTCGAAATGACTTTCAGGAGGAGAGTTGTCAGAGGTCCACTGAAATACTAATGCTCAGTTCAGTAACGTCATTCGCATTAGAGGATTCGTTTCACGTCTTCCTGGGGGTAACTGTTTACGATAATACAATGTCTAGTAAGTTCTGCAATCGAGTCTCGTATGTGGGAAGGTACTGCAACTCACGGTGCTTTCTACTAACATAAAGTCCTGCAGAATGGGTAATTTGTGGACTATGACGAATAGTAGGCAACACAGTTGAAGAGGAATGGACGTCTCTAAAAAGGGCCATCACAGAAGTTGGGAAGGAAAACATAGGTACAAAGAAGGCAGCTGCGAAGAAACCATGGGTAACAGAAGAAATATTTCAGTTGATTGATGAAAGGAGGAAGTACAAACATGTTCCGGGAAAATCAGGAATACAGAAATACAAGTCGCTGAGGAATGAAATAAATAGGAAGTGCAGGGAAGCTAAGACTAAATGGCTGCAGGAAAAATGTGAAGACATCGAAAAAGGTATGATTGTCGGAAGGACAGACTCAGCATACAGGAAAGTCAAAACAACCTTTGGTGACATTAAAAGCAACGGTGGTAACATTGAGAGTGCAACGGGAATTCCACTGTTAAATGCAGAGGAGAGAGCAGATAGGTGAAATAATACATTGAAAGCCTCTATGAGGGTGAAGATTTGTCTGATGTGATACAAGAAGAAACAGGAGTCGATTTAGAAGAGATAGGAGATCCAGTGTTAGAATCGGAATTTAAAAGAGCTTTGGAGGACTTACGGTCAAATAAGGCAGAAGGGATATATAACATTCCATCAGAATTTCTAAAATCATTAGGGGAAGTGGCAACAAAACGACTATTCACGTTGGTGTGTAGAATATATGAGTCTGGCGACATACCATCTGACTTTCGGAAAAGCATCATCCACACAATTCCGAAGACGTCAAGAGCTGAAAAGTGCGAGAATTATCGCACAATCAGCTTAACAGCTCATGCATCGAAGCTGCTTACAAGAATAATATACAGAAGAATGGAAAAGAAAATTGAGAATGTGCTAGGTGACGATCAGCTTGGCTTTAGGAAAATTAAAGGCACGAGAGAGGCAATTCTGACGTTACGGCTAATAATGGAAGCAAGGCTAAAGAAAAATCAAGACACGTTCATAGGATTTGTCGACCTGGTAAAAGCGTTCGAGAATATAAAATGGTGCAAGCTGTTCGAGATTCTGAAAAAAGTAGGGGTAAGCTATAGGGAGAGACGGGTCATATACAATATGTACAACAACCAAGAGGGAATAATAAGAGTGGACGATCAAGAACGAAGTGCTCGTATTAAGAAGGATGTAAGACAAGGCTGTAGCCTTTCGCCCCTACTCTTCAATCTGTACATCGAGGAAGCAATGATGGAAATAAAAGAAAGGTTCAGGAGTGGAATTAAAATACAAGGTGAAAGGATATCAATGATATGATTCGCTGATGACATTGCTATCCTGAGTGAAAGTGAAGAAGAATTAAATGATCTGCTGAACGGAATGAACAGTCTAATGAGTACACAGTATGGTTTGAGAGTAAATCGGAGAAAGACGAAGGTAATGAGAAGTAGTAGAAATTAGAACAGCGAGAAACTGAACATCAGGATTGATAGTCACGAAGTCAATGAAGTTAAGGAATTCTGCTACCTAGGCAGTAAAATAACCAGTGACGGACGGAGCAAGGAGGACATCAAAAGCAGACTCGCTATGGCAAAAAAGGCATTTCTGGCCAAGAGAAGTCTACTAATATCAAATACCGGCCTTAATTTGAGAAAGAAATTTCTGAGTAAGTACGTCTGGAGTACAGAATTGTATGGTAGTGAAACATGGACTGTGGGAAAACCGGAACAGAAGAGAATCGAAGCATTTGAGATGTGGTGCTATAGACGAATGTTGAAAATTAGGTGGACTGATAAGGTAAGGAATGAGGAGGTTCTACGCAGAATCGGAGAGGATAGGAATATGTGGAAAACACTGATAAGGAGAAGGGACAGGATGATAGGACATCTGCTAAGACATGAGGGAATGACTTCCATGGTACTAGATGGAGCTGTAGAGGGCAAAAACTGTAGAGGAAGACAGAGATTGGAATAAATCCCGCAAATAATTGAGGACGTAGGTTGCAAGTGCTACTCTGAGATGAAGAGGTTAGCACAGGAAATGAATTCGTGGCGGCCCGCATCGAACCAGTCAGTAGACTGATGACCCAAAAAAAAAGACGAAGTGTACAGGAAGTCCCATTAGCCAAGTGCAGCTACCGTGTTTTGCACTTGGGTAAAGGTTCTAGGAGGGCTAAAGGGTATCGTTCACTAATACGATGCACTCGGCGATTCTGTTCACGACGGCTAATTTTTGCCTGGGCCAACGACGGATTTGTATTTTGTCTCCGCAAACAACCGAGTCGGCCAGCTGGCAATCATACCCATAAGGGATGGCTTGTATTTTAATTTTATGGAGTCGTTCCGCAGTATTGCCGCTTTCACTGAGGATGTCGTATCATACGGCGTTTACTCCGCTAGGCAGGATGGTGCTGAAGACATTGTTCCAAATATTTTTCCATTATCTTATTTTTTGATATATTTTGAGGAAGTCTGCTAAATTATTGAATAATGGTTTAGAGAAGCTTCCGCTACTTATCTCCGTGTTACGCCTACATTTCGGTACTCCTACAGATATGTATCTGAAGGGGGCCCCGCAGATATGTGACCTGGCTTTTGTTATTAATGTACCTTCTCCATAATATTAAATTCCTGAATTCAGAAGTTAATTTTCTATCAACAACTTGTTGTCCGTCGCGCAAAGGATAAACGCTATTATTTTATACTTCGCAATCTGAGACAGGAATGTTCCTTGAACCATCCTGTATTTGCTTAAACTGTGCCAGAGTCATTGTCAGTGATGTTCAATGGTGGACCTCTCATCCATTAACTCAAACTTTTGCTCATGGCAAATAAACGTCGTGTGAAAATGGGAATCCTACTGAATTATCAATAGTGACGAATTCTCGTTCTCAAAATCATCCAAAAATTTATTTTATAACACTTTTCTAACTACTTGCTGTCTATTACTGACGTCACCTCACGCGACGCGAAGTGCCCTTGCTCAAATATGATTCACCATGATATCGCCGGATGAAACAATTGCATGTAAGAATATTCATTTATTTAGTACTAACAAAAATGGTTCAAATGGCTGGGACTTAACTTCTAAGGTCATCAGTCCGCTAGAACTTAGAACTCCTTAAACCTAACTAACCTCAGGACATCACACTCATCCATGCCCCTGGCAGGATTCGATCCTGCGACCGTAAGGGTCGCGCGGTTCCAGACTGTAGCGCCTAGAACCGTTCGGCCACCATGGCCGGCTTTAGTACTAACATTAACTTTTGTCTCTCCTTTTTTATATTGAAATAAATGAATACGTACCCTTGCAACCTAATATTTTAACTACTTTCAACAACCACACAAACCGGATCATTTACACCCAAAAACCAATCACACACATTTCTGGACATTAAAATTATGGTCATGCAATTAGCAACTGCTCAGTTAACTATATAATGGCCTCCTACAGGCGTATGGGAAATAACAATGACAGAACTACGTGAAACAATTCTAGTGCTTAAAACATACGCACATGCCACCAACTAGCTTTCAAATTAGATTCTTGGGATCGGTAAAGTACATCATTAAACATCATGAGGCCTGTATCATACAATGGATCGATGGCATATGTACATATTCAAGTCTGCACGCGCAATTTTCTTCCATGTGTGACATTCATTGACTAATTCTAACACATGTCACTGTCTACAATAACGTTTCACAGTTATCGCCGTGCAATTCCAGCCATGAGTGATATTTTCCTTGCAGCCATGTCAGAGTAATTGCGGTACATACCAGGCCGAGATATAGGTGCAAATACTGCTCACCAGAACGAGTGCTTACCACTGAACAAAGTATCATAGGCAAAATGAAAGAATTCTTCGATTAATATATTGAATTTGTAGCAATATTTGTAGTAACTTTAAATCAACAAACGCACTTAAATATTTCAATTATCTCTAACATCATCTCATGAAACTAATTTCTGAAACCTGAAGAAAGAAGTCGATCATGACATGAGCAAAGGACCTAAGTACCGCCCCGGTCTTAACTACTGGAGTAACACCCCATCAAATTAAAATGTCTGTCCTGCAATTAACACAAAATATTACCTGCAGAGCCGGCCGGAATGGCCGAGCGGTTCTAGGTGGTACAGTTTGGAACCGCGTGACTGCTACGGTCGCACGTTCGAATCCTGCCTCGGGCATGGATGTGTATGATGTCCTTAGGTTAGTTAGATTGAAGTAGTTCTAAGTTCTAGGGGACTGATGCACTCAGAAGTTAAGTCCCATAGTGCTCACAGCCATTTGAACCATTACCTGCAGAAAGAAATGTTTTATTAGTATTGCAACTTAAATACTCCACAAGCTTACCATGTTGGAGATGGCTTATTATTTCATAGTACTAAACAGAGTACACCTGCTCCGTCTAACCACCAGAGCCTCCTCTCCAGCAGTCCTCGGTCCGTAGTTTCGCTTATCGCCAGTTCCTTCCACTTCCCAGACAAAGGAGGGGAGGTCCACCTAACCACGTTGGCCAACTGCGGCTGATGGAACCTCCCCGCCCACGTCTTTGGTTTCTTTTACCAAGCTGCAGACTATCGACCTAGTAAACTTCCAACTTCATTTGTAATATCTTTACCAGACCCCATCTCACTAGCATAAAGCTCACTCACACAACCTCAAACATACAAAAATTTAAACGAAATTAAATTACTGAATGTGGGAACAGCAATGAATATCTTAGGAAGTGCACACATACATAAGAATAATAAATGAAACACAAACGTTCACCTCTTCTGCCGGCCGCGGTGATCTAGCGGTTCTAGGCACTCAGTCCGGAACCGCGCGACCGCTACGGTCTCAGGTTCGAATCCTGCCTCGGGCATGGATGTGTGTGATGTCCTTAGGTTAGTTAGGTTTAAGTAGTTCTAAGTTCTAGGGGACTTATGACCACAGCAGTTGAGTCCCATAGTGCTCAGAGCCATTTGAACCATTTTTTCACCTGTTCTCTCAGTGCTTAGTGTAGTTCCAAGTGTACTTCAGATTGCACTGTCTGTATGATTCGATACCAAATGGATGTTACATTACTTAAAATAGTTGAAACGGAACATGCATACTCTTTCAATATCAGCTCGAGACGGTTTCACGAATGTTGTCGTTCGATTCCGCCGACATGCTTTCTTTCTGGAATATTGAATAATGCATTTCCTAAGTTGCAGTTTAACTTACGAAAGCCACTAACTAATCCTTCTTCGTATCTTGACTGAGATATTTAACCCAAGGTTTTTTTTTTTTATCGCCTCTTTCAGACTGTTGTCGTCCAGTATTAGAGTGTTTAATTGGCAAGCGCCGTGTCCGGGAATGGTTGTTTGCTTCACATGTCTCGAGGTTATACAGGGTGATTCATGAAGATATGCAAATATTTTAATACGTTATTCTACAAGTAAAACTAAAGGAAAAAGGTCATACAAACAAAGGTCAGCAAATGTTTAGTTACGAAGTTGCGTCTAATAAAAGATTTTACTTGAAATTTAGCAACTTCGCTAGTATGAAAATGGTTCAAATGGCTGTGAGCACTATGGGACTCAACTCCTCAGGTTATCAGTCCCCTACAACTTACAACTACTTAAACCTAACTAACCTAAGGACATTACACACATCCATGCTCGAGGAAGGATTCGAACGTGCGACCGCAGCGGTCGCGCGGTTCCAGACTGTAGCACGTAGAACCGCTCGCCCACTCGGGCCGGCGCTAGTATGAAGCCATCGCAAAACTGTACGAGGTTGAAGTAAAGTACGATTTCTATTTATTTTGTTATTGATGTGGTGGCTAATAAAACATGTCCCAGACGTGTATCTGCAGCAGTTTTCCAGAACATCCAGAGAAGCAAAGGAGTAATTTAGTAAAAATTTTAATTTATTAACTACTTGGCCCAATTTGTTTTTTAAATTCCAGACAATTGCACAAAGTTTTCCACATGAGTTGTAGAGAATTTAATGATGGTAATAACGTTAATTGAAACTGTATGAATGTGTCAAATAATATTCTTGATCCGTGCGTGGCTCGAACTCGTGGCATCTCTTATTTTACATCCTGCTTTTATGGTGTTGCCACCTCGTTATGTTACTTTCAATTTGTATTGTCGCTGAGTTCCTGCTTTGTCTGCCCGTCAGAGGCAGCAGCAGCTCCTATCGATATAGCCCTCACGCTGACTGCTATTACTTCCCCGGTTGTCGTCTGTCGTGGGTGAGTTGGAACATGCCAGGAGGGTAGTTCGGACCTGCCAGTCGTGGAGTTGGGACGCTGCAATAGTACAGTCGGGTTCGAGCAACAGTGAGGCCCGACCGTTGCCGCCACGCATCCCTTGAGCCGGTGGACGGTCTTCGTGGATTGTCGGTCGGTGGTCCTACAGGACGACGTGAATTGGCTCGCCCATCGCTTATGGGTTGGCTGTGTGTGTGTGTGTGTGTGTGTATCGACTCCTTTTTGATTCCCGCCTGGGAGGCGGAGCGTGAGTAAGGAACAGGAGAAGGTAAAACCCGTCGGTACCGCTGTATGAATTTACATCCCCTTTACTCAAACAATAAGAATACATAACTTGGAATGAGGTGCGAAGCTGAAGCGAGTGTCCTGGCTGGCTGCACCTGTTGAATTGGGCTCGGAGCTACGGAACTCGTAGCCCTCGACACCACCGGCTAGAGGCCGCTGCCGTCTGTTTCTCTCGTAGTGCCAACTTGAGAAACTATTCCGTGGTATCGTTGCTGTCGATGCCACACTCCTGATTAGTTTTCGTGATTGCACAGCCACTGATGAGTGTCATTCAAGTCTTCGTGCAAGTGTTTGTCACACTGTGTGTGTAGTTGGTGTTATTTCCACTGACAACTTGTTTTAAATGTTGTCGGCGTACTGGCAGTGAATCGGTCTGCTCGAGCAAGCAAGTCTCCGCGCGGCGCAGTCGGCCGGGCCGCTGGCGATCTCTATGCTGTGGCGGAGCGTGTGCGGGCTTTTCTGAGTGCTATGAGATTCGTGGCTCACCGACTGAGTGAAAGTTGAGTGCTGATTTAATTACCGAAGCCACGTCTGTTCACGTTGTCCCCTTGATTGGTGGTTCGCTGCTGGCGGTATTCCTGGGAGCAACAGCGAGTGTTCGAGTTGGTGAAGATTTAGACGCCGTCTAGTGGAATTAACTATATCTGTCGGTTTGAACTTTAAGTGCACCAGCGGAATTTTTTGACTTGTGGCCGTTGGTGTTCCTGTTACCTGCCCTGGTCGCTGACGAAAATTCAGGTAGTGTCCTTTCCTCACCTGTTGTCGCTGTCTAACTGGTGTCTAGTTTTTGACAGCTTAATATACGAGGACTATCCAAAAAGTAAGTTACGATCGGCCGCGAAATGGAAACCACTATGAAAAAAATGGCTCTGAGCACTATGGGACTCAACTGCTGTGGTCATCAGTCTCCTAGAACTTACAACTACTTAAACCTAACTAACCTAAGGACATCACACACATCCATGCCCGAGGCAGGATTCGAACCTGCGACCGTAGCAGTCGCACGGTTCCGGACTGCGCGCCTAGAAGGTAACCACTATGAAAATCCGATAAATCTTTGCAAAGATGTACTGGGCAGTGTATGACTCTAGGTAGAATTATGTCGCTCTTTTCATTCCTGAGCTCTTAATGAGCGCGTAAAGGTGTTATAGAAAATAGTGTCTCCCGCCAAGTACGAGGGCCTGGTGAGAATTTTCCCCTGAAACTATGCAACCAACATTACATAACTATCGTGCGGTTTTTTCTTCAACACAATTCTCAGCCTCATCCTGCAGGGGCAATGAAGATGTTCCTGCATCGTTTCAATTGGAAATGTTTGGTTACCCACAATACAGCCCCTAATTGTCTCCCGCTGAGTTTCATCTCTGCTCAAATAAACCGCTGGCTATGAAGACAACATTTTGTCACAGACAACGAGCTTTAGACCAGCGTAGAGAATTGGCGGAAAGCACTGGCGGCTACCTTCTATGATGAAGGTATTAGAAAGTTAGTACAACGCTACGACGAATGTCTGAGTCAGAAGGGGGACTACGTAGAGAAGTAGCTGAAAGGTGTAGCTAACTGTTACAAATCAAACATTTCTGATTTTCACTGTGATTTTCATTTCGCGATCAATCGTAACTTACTTTCTGGACAGCCATCGTATTTATGGTTGTCGGCGGCTATGTCTGAAACGTGTTGGCTTTGGAATTCTCGTATACTGGTCGTTGGTTAGCAAGTCATCTTGTCGGTGGACCCCTGACTGTCTCTTGGTTGTGTTGTCGGCGGATCGAATATAGTTGGGCCGACTTCTTGTCTCACCTAAGCGAACGTTAAGTTTTCAAGGGCAGACCGAGCCCCCTGGAAACTTGTGAGCGTCGTTGCCTATACTGTCTTTCTTATTGGTGTTTAATTGTGTGGTTTTCTTTGGCTCATAGCCGATGGTTAGAATTTGTATGCTTGTAATTGTGTTTTCAAAATCAAAGGCTTTCTGCCTCTTGAAAATTTATTATATGGTTTTTTAAAAGCATCTGCCATCTGATGGTTCAAACGCCTCTAAGAACAATGGGAGTTAACATCTAAGGTCATCGGTCCCCCGGGCTTAGAACTACACTATTGGCCATTACAACTGCTCCACCAAGAAGAAATGCAGATGATAAACGGGTATTCATTGGACAAATATGTTATACTGGGACTGACATATGATTTCATTTTCACGCAATTTGGGTGCATGGATTCTGAGAAATCAGTACCCAGAACAACCAACTCTGGCCGTAAAAACGGCCTTGATACGCCTGGGCATTGAGTCAAACAGAGCTCGAATGGCGTGTACATGTACAGCTAGCTGCCCATGCAGTTTCAACACGATACCACAGTTCATCATTACGCCGGGTGAGACGCCAGTATGGCGATGACGAATACACGCTTCCAATGTGCGTTCACCGCGATTTCGTCAAACACGGATACGACCATCTTGGTGCTATAAACAAAACCTGGATTCGTCCGAGAAAAATGACGTTTTGCTATTCGTACACCCAGGTTCGTTGTTGAGTACACCATCGCAGACGCTCCTGTGTGTGATGCGGCGTCAAGGGTAACCGCAGCCATGGCCTCCGAACTGATAGTCCGTGCTGCTGCAAACGTCATCGAACTGTTCGTCCAGATGGTTGCTGTTTCGCAATCGTCCCCATCTCTTGACTCAGGCATCGAGACGTGGCTGCACGATCCGGTACAGCAATGCGGATAAGATGCCTGTCATCTCGACTGCTAGTGATACGAGGCCGTTGGGATCCAGCACGGCGTTCCGTACTACCCTCCTGAACCCACCGATTCCATATTCTTCTAACAGTCATTGGATCTCAACCAACGAGAGCAGCAATGTCATATGATAAACCGCAATCGCGATAGGCTACAATCCGACCTTTATCAAAGTCGGAAACGTGATGGTAGGCATTTCTTCTCCTTACACGAGGCATCACAACAACGTTTCACCAGGCAACGCCGGTCAACTGCTGTTTGTGTATGAAAAATCAGGTGGAAACTTTCCTCATGTGAGCACGTTGTAGGTGTCACCACCGGCGCCAATATTGCCTGAATGCTCTGAAAAGCTAATCATTTGCATATCACAGCATCTTCTTCCTGTCGGTTAAATTTCGCGTCTGTAGCACGTCATCTTCGTGGTGTAGCAATTTTAATGGCTAGTTATGTACTTAAACCTAACACACATCTATGCCCGAGGCTGGATTCGAACCTGCGACCTTAGCAGCAGAGCGGTTCCGGACTGAAGCGCCCAGAACCTCTCGGCCGCAACGACCGGCTTGGCTTTTGTCTCCTTACTGTACAGCAGTCAGCCAATTGTATCAGTTAGGCCAGCCGAGAACGCTTCTAGCACTGATCCGGGCTTTTAAAGTCGCTTATGTTTTCCTCATACTTTTCCGAATAAACAACCAGAATTTATCCTGCACAGGGATTGCCCCGCACAGATAAAAGGGTATAAAGCGGGACATACGCCATAGGCGTTTAAATTAGCGGAACTGAACTAATTAAAATGGAATGAATGCAATCAACAGGAATGAAATTACCGAACTATCAGTTTAATAAGTCACGGCTTCAAAATACTAACCCGAATTCTTTACAGACGAATGGAAAAACTAGTAGAAGCCGACCTCGGGAAAGATCAGTTTGGATTCCTTAGAAATACTGGAACACTTGACGCAATACTGACCCTACGACTTATCTTAGAAGAAAGATTAAGGAAAGGCAAACCTACGTTTCTAGGATTTGTAGACTTAGAGAAAGCTTTTGACAATGTTGACTGGAATACTCTCTTTCAAATTCTGAAGGTGGCAGGAGTAAAATACAGGGAGCGAAAGGCTATTTACAATTTGTACGGAAACCAAATGGCAGTGATGAGAGTTGAGGGGCATGAAAGGGAAGCAGTGGTTGGGAAGGGAGTAAGACAGGGTTCTAGCCTCCCCCCAATGTTACTCAATCTGTATATTGAGCAAGCAGTGAAGGAAACGAAAGAAAAATTCGTAGTAGGTATTAAAATCGATGGAGAAGAAATAAAAACCTTGAGGTTCGCCGATGACAATGTAATTCTGTCAGAGACATCAAATTCCTTGGACGTGCAGTTGAACGTAATGGATAGCGTCTTGAAAGGAGGATATAAGATGAACATCAACAAAAGCAAAACGAGGATTATGGAATCTAGTCAAATTAAATCGGGTGATGCTGAGGGAATTAGATTAGGAAATGATACACTTAAAGTAGTAAAGGAGTTTTGGTATTTAGGAAGTAAAATAACTGATGATGGTCGAAGTAGAGAGGATATAAAATGTAGGCTGGCAATGACAAGGAAAGCTTTTCTGACGGAGAGAAATTTGTTAACATCGAGTATAGATTTAAGTGTCAGGAAGTCGTTTCTGAAAGTGTTTGTATGGAGTGTAGCCATGGAAGTGAAACATGGACAATAAATAGTTTAGACATGAAGAGAATAGAAGCTTTCGAAATGTGGTGCTACAGAAGAATGCTGAAGATTAGATGGGTAGATCACATAACTAATGAGGAGGTATTGAATAGGATAGGGGAGAAGAGAATTTTGTGGCACAACTTGACCAGAAGAAGGGATCGATTGGTAGGACGTGTTCTGAGGCATCAAGGGATCATAAGTTTAGCATTGGAGGGCAGCGTGGAAGGTAAAAATCGTAGAGGGAGACCAAGAGATGAATACACCAAGCAGATTCAGAAGGATGTAGGTTGCAGTAGGTACTGGGAGATGAAGAAGCTTGCGCAGGATAGAGTAGCATGGAGAGCTGCATCAAACCAGTCTCAGAACTGAAGGCCACAATAACAACATACTACATTGCCCTCCTTTTTGTCAAGACCCGGTCCCTCAGGTCGACCAGTCTAGATTATTCTTTAAACTAGAGTTCCTGGCGACCAGCCCTTCTGGTCCTGTTTCATCTCTTAAGAATTATTCTAACAATTGGTTTCCTTAACCCTAACACTTTATCTTCCACATTTCTTTAGGGCCTCTAGCCCTGCTTCTTAACTCAAAACTACATGGAACTTGTTCATTACTAAGCTTGTTGCACAATAACTTACTCTAATCCCAACTCACAAGCTAAAATGAATCAATTGTCCTTAATACTACCCCATTGTGCGTTGTTCTTCCTTCTGCTGCTTTTATGCTCGAGATATCCAATCTATTAGAATCTGGACGACGGCTGGATCTGAGCTCAGTCTTGCGCCTCGTCTTCTACATACAAAAACAAGGACTGCACTCAGCAGAACAAGTGTCGCCGTGGTGACTGTCATGACAATACTCAATATTATTTCTTTCCGGTACTTATTTTCCCAATATAAATTTACATGCTGCACTAAGGTTTTTAGGGGGACTCATCCCTCTTGCTGGTTAAGAAGCTTGTTTATAGACTGCGTTAATTCGTGCCCTAGAGTTTGATTTAAGCTGGTTAGATATGCACCAGGTATCACTTCCGGAGCCTGCTCTGGCTAATACAAACGAGGCTGCGAAATATTCAATTGAATTATAACTGAAATCACGGCAGGCAGGTGGAAAATAGACCCCATTATCTCGCAAGCTGCTCCATTTAATAACAAATGATTCCCGTTTAATTCTCGCCTCACGTAAACTTCCCCTGCTCGAAAGACCTAGCCACTACTACCACATTGTCAAGGTAGAGTGTAATCAATGTGCCTCGACCTTCGAAAGTACAATACCGACTCGATCACTTCTTTATTGTATTCTCTTACTTCCTTTTGCCCCATAGCTATTTCACTGCCTAGGTATCCTGCCCCTCTCTTATCATCATATTCGGACAGACTATGATTTCCCCTCAGTAGCGTCTTTGTAACTTTGATTCCTCCACTTTTGTCTTTTTCAATTAGTAGTAGTCACTGAGATTTTACTCTTACCATTTTTTTCTTTATACCCCACTTGACAGGATACCCATGAACTATGTAGCAGTCGTAACTCGCTTGTTTCCCTGCTACAGACATAAAAACGGAAATGTAAACTTTCGCTCCATCGGCTCTCATCAGTGTTGCGGCTACCTTCAAATGTATATACATCTACATCTACATGGCTACTCTGCAAATGACATATAATTGCCTGGCAGAGGGTTCATCGAACCATCTTCACAATTCTCTATTATTCCAAGCTCGTATAGCGCGCGGAATGAATCAACACCTATATCTTTCCGTACGAGCTCTGATTTCCCTTATTTTATCTTTTTGATCGTTCCTCCCTATGTAGGTCGGTATCATCAAAATATTTTCGCATTCGGAGGAGAAAGTTGGTGATTGGAATTTCGTGAGAAATCCGTCGCAACGAAAAACGCCTTTCATTTAATGATGTCCAGCCTAAATCCTGTATCATTTCTGTGACAGTCTCTCCCATATTTCGCGATAATACAAAACGTGCTGCCTTTCTTTGAACTTTTTCGACATAGTCCGTCAGTCATATCTGGTAAGGATTCCACACCGCGGAGCAGTATTCTAAAAGAGGACGAACAAGGGTAGTGTAGGCAGTCTCCGTAGTAGGTCTGTTACATTTTCTAAGTGACCTGGCAATAAAACACAGTCTTTGGTTAGCCATCCCCACAACATTTTCTATGTGTTCTTTCTAATTTAACTTGTTCGTAATTATAATACCTAGGTATTTAGTTGAATTTACAACTTTTAGATTAGACTGATGTATCATGTAACCGAAGTTTAATGAGTTCATTTTAGCACTCATGTGAATGACCTCACACTTTTTGTTATTCAGGGTCAACTGCAACTTTTCGCACCATTAAGATATTTTTTTAAATCGTTTAGGAGTTTGTTTTGATCTTCTGATGTCTTTATTAGTCGATAAACGACAGCGTCATCTGCAAAAAACCGAAGACGGCTGATCAGATTGTCTCCCAGATCGTTTATATATATAAGGAACAGCAAAGGGCCTATGACACTACCTTGGGAAACGCCAGAAATCACTTCAATTTTACACGATGACTTTCCGTCAATTACTACGTACTGTGACCTCTCTGACAGGAAATCACAAATCCAGTCACATAACTAAGACGATATTCCATAAGCACGCAATTTCGATACGAGCCACTTGTGTGGTACAATGTCAAAAGCCTTCCGGAAATCCAGAAATACGGAATCTACACTCCTGGAAATGGAAAAAAAGAACACATTGACACCGGTGTGTCAGACCCACCATACTTGCTCCGGGCACTGCGAGAGGGCTGTACAAGCAATGATCACACGCACGGCACAGCGGACACACCAGGAACCGCGGTGTTGGCCGTCGAATGGCGCTAGCTGCGCAGCATTTGTGCACCACCGCCATCAGTGTCAGCCAGTTTGCCGTGGCATACGGAGCTCCATCGCAGTCTTTAACACTGGTAGCATGCCGCGACAGCGTGGACGTGAACCGCATGTGCAGTTGACGGACTTTGAGCTAGGGCGTATAGTGGGCATGCGGGAGGCCGGGTGGACGTACCGCCGAATTGCTCAACACGTGGGGCGTGAGGTCTCCACAGTACATCGATGTTGTCGCCAGTGGTCGGCGGCAGGTGCACGTGCCCGTCGACCTGGGACCGGACCGCAGCGACGCACGGATGCACGCCAAGACCGTAGGATCCTACGCAGTGCCGTAGGGGACCGCACCGCCACTTCCCAGCAAATTAGGGACACTGTTGCTCCTGGGGTATCGGCGAGGACCATTCGCAACCGTCTCCATGAAGCTGGGCTACGGTCCCGCACACCGTTAGGCCGTCTTCCGCTCACGCCCCAACATCGTGCAGCCCGCCTCCAGTGGTGTCGCGACAGGCGTGAATGGAGGGACGAATGGAGACGTGTCGTCTTCAGCGATGGGAGTCGCTTCTGCCTTGGTGCCAATGATGGTCGTATGCGTGTTTGGCGCCGTGCAGGTGAGCGCCACAATCAGGACTGCATACGACCGAGGCACACAGGGCCAACACCCGGCATCATGGTGTGGGGAGCAATCTCCTACACTGGCCGTATACCTCTGGTGATCGTCGAGGGGACACTGAATAGTGCACGGTACATTCAAACCGTCATCGAACCCATCGTTCTACCATTCCTAGACCGGCAAGGGAACTTGCTGTTCCAACAGGACAATGCACGTCCGCATGTATCCCGTGCCACCCAACGTGCTCTAGAAGGTGTAAGTCAACTACCCTGGCCAGCAAGATCTCCGGATCTGTCCCCCATTGAGCATGTTTGGGACTGGATGAAGCGTCGTCTCACGCGGTCTGCACGTCCAGCACGAACGCTGGTCCAACTGAGGCGCCAGGTGGAAATGGCATGGCAAGCCGTTCCACAGGACTACATCCAGCCTCTCTACGTTCGTCTCCATGGGAGAATAGCAGCCTGCATTGCTGCGAAAGGTTGATATACACTGTACTAGTGCCGACATTGTGCATGCTCTGTTGCCTGTGTCTATGTGCCTGTGGTTCTGTCAGTGTGATCATGTGATGTATCTGACCCCAGGAATGTGTCAATAAAGTTTCCCCTTCCTGGGACAATGAGTTCACGGTGTTCTTATTTCAATTTCCAGGAGTGTATTTAAAATCCCTTGTCGATAGCACTCAACACTTCATGTGAATAAAGACCTAGTCGTGTTTCACAGGAACGATGTTTTCTAAATCCATGTTGACTGTGTGTCAATAGACAGTTTTCTTCGAGGTAATTCATAATGTTCGAACACAATATATGTTCCAAAGTCCTGCTACATATCGACGTTAACGATGTGGCCTCTAATTTAGTGGATTACTCATACTACCTTTCTTGAATATTGTGTGACCTGTGCAGCTACCAGTCTTTGGGTACGGATCTTGTGAACGGTTGTATATTATTGCTAAGGACGGAGCTAATGCAACAGCCTACTCCGAAAGGAACCTAATTGGTATACAGTCTGGACCAGAAGGCTTGCTTTTATTTAGTGATTTAAGTTCTTCACTACTCCGAGGATATTTACTCCTACGTTACTTATGTTGGCAGCTGTTCTTCATTCGAATTCTGGAATATTTATTTCGTCTTCTTTTGTGAAGACATTTCTGAATACTGTGTTTAGTAACTCTGCTTTGGCAGCACTGTCTTCGATAGTATCACCATTGCTATCGCGCAGAGAAGGTATTTATGGTTTCTTGCCGCTAACATACTTCACATACGACGAGAATCTCTTTATGATTTTCTGCCAGGTTTCGAGACAATGTTTCGTTGTGGTAAGTGCTATAGGCATCTCGCATTGAAGTCCGCGCTTGAAAGATTTCGAGCTTCTGTAAAAGATCACCAATCTTCGGGATTTTGCGTCTGTTTAAATTTGGCATGTTTATTTCGCTGTTTCTGTAACACTGTTCTAACCCGTGTACCAAGGAGGATCAGCTCCGTCGTTTGTTAATTTATTTGGCATAAATCTCGCAATTTCTGCCGATACTATTTCTTTGAATTTAAGCCACATCTGCTCTACACTTATATTATTAATGTGGAATGAGTGGAGATTATTGTCTCTTAGGAAAGCGTCAAGTGAATTTTTATCTGCTTTTTTGAATATGTATATTTTTCGCTTATTTTTCGAGGATTTGGGGATTACAATATTCAGTCTCGCTACGACAACCCTGTGTTCACTAATCCCTGAATCGGCTTTGATGCTCATTATTAACTCACCTTGTTGCTAAGAGGTCAAGTGTGTTTTCACAACCGTTTACCATTCGCGTCGGCTCGTGAACTAACTGTTCGAAATAATTTTCAGAGAATGCGTTTAGCGCAATTTCGGATGATATTTTATCCATACCTCCGGAATTAAACATGTATTTCCGCCAATATATCGAGGGTAAATTAAAGTCACCGCCAACTACTATCGTATGAGTCGGGTACGTGTTTGAAATCAAACTCAAGTTTTCTTTGAACCTTTCAGCAACTGTATGATCTGAATTTGGAGGTCGGTAAAAGGATTCAATTATTATTTCATTTCGGTTGCCAACAACGACCTCTGCCCATACTAACTCACAGGAAGTGGTGGTGGTGGTTAGTGTTTAACGTCCCGTGGACAACGAGGTCATTACAGACGGAGCGCAAGCTCGGGTGAGGGAAGGATTGGGAAGGAAATCGGCCGTGCCCTTTCAAAAGAACCATCCCGGCATTTGCCTGAAACGATTTAGTGAAATCACGGAAAACCGAAATCAGGATGGCCGGAGACGGGATTGAACCGTCGTCCTCCCGAATGCGAGTCCAGTGTGCTAACCACTGCGCCACCTCGCTCGGTACCTCACAGGAAGTATCTACTTCAATTTCGCGACAAGTTAAACTACTTCTGACAGCAACAAGCACGCCACCGCCTACCATGTTTAGCCTATCCTTTCGGAACACCGTTGGGTTCTTCGCAAAAATTTCGGCTGAGCTTTTGTCCGTCTTCCGCCAGCTTTCAGTGCCCATAACGATTTGAGCATCAGTGCTTTCTATTAGCGCTTGGAGCTCTGGTACTTTCCCAACACAGCTACGACAGTTTTCAACTGTTATGCCAATGGTTCCTTTATCTACGTTCTTCCTGTGTTCAGCCTGCTCCCTTTGTGACTCAAGCCCAGAGACCATCTAACGTAAGAAACCGCCCATTCCACGCCACACAGCCCCTGCTACCCGTGTAGCCGCCTCCTAAGTATAGTGGACACCTGACCTATTCAGCGGAACCCGAAACCCAACCACCCTTTGGCGCAAGTCGAGGAATCTGCAGCCTACACGGTCGCAGAACCTTCTGAGCCTCTGATTCAGACCCTCCACCCGGCTCTCTAACAGAGGTCCGCAATCGGTCCTGTCGACTACGCTGCAAATGGTCAGCTCTGCTCTCATCTTGCAAACTAGACTGGCAGCCTTTACCACTTCTGTTAGCCGCTCGAAACCAGAGAGAATCTCTTCTGATCCAAAGTGACACACATCATTGGTACCGACATGAGCCAGCACCTGCAGTTGGCTGCAGCCTGTGCTCTTCATGCCATCCGGGAGGACCCTTTCCACAGCTGTAATGACTCCACCCGGTAGGCACCCGGAGTGCGCATTGGATTTCTTGCCCTCCTTGTCAGCCAAGTCCCTAATGGGCCCCATAACGCGCCTAACGTTGGAGCTCCCAACTAACAATAATCGCATCCTCTGCGTTTGTCCGGATCTTGGAGGCTGAGTGGTCTCCTCTGAAATAGGACAGGCGACAGCATCTCGCTCAGCGACAGTGTCAGCCACAGACAGCACCTGGAACCTTTTGTCAGACAAACCGGGGAGGCCTTATGTGCGGCCGCCTGGGAAGTCTTTCGCCACCTTCTTCGCCCCGGGGCGACTTCCCACTCGACCACAGGTGAGGGGTCAGCCTCAGTGCGAGCATTAACTGGGTTGGCCACCGATGAGAACCGATCGGACGACACTGACCTGCTGGACGACCGTTGGATCCCCACAGCGGGCCCACAACAGTAGTGCCCATCCACTGCAGCCTCAAGCTGTGTAACCGAAGCCACCATAGCCTGAAGCTGAGAGCGAAGTGTCACCAACTCGGCTCGCATCCGCACACGACAATCGCAGTCCATGTCCATACTAAAAGCCGTGGAAAACTAAACTATGCAGAGAAACGGACTATCGACTCGCGCTACGGAAATCTACCGGTGAGCCTGACGAAAACGCACGAACTGTGTCTAGTAATACGCAGATATTCAAAAGCTTAACTACCGAAGCTCTCAGGTGAAACTAAATAATATGCCCCTCATAAGGAACTTGTAATATGTCATAGAATCGGTTTACTTTCTGTCGCAAACGAAACCGCGAGAACTGTGGCTATTACATTTTCAATTTACGAGGAAAAACTCAAGAAACTAAACTATTAAAGGACTCAGATACAGTAAAATTCCCTCCTAGTTAGGAACTCGTAAATTTCACAAAAGCGGTTTACTTATCTGTTGCTGCGTCTGTCGCGGTCGGCTACTGCTGCCTGACTCTCAATAAAAATGTATATTTTTGTGCTCGGGTTCTAAGATCAACCCCAACTCCGGTGATAGTCTTTTTTATTCTCCTTAGACCCTCTAAATATGGCTCCGGCAACAAGTTTAATCCTACAGTCTGCTGCATAGCCTCCTGTAGTCCCTTTAATTTCGCTCATGCTTACCAGATACTATGTTCTACGGACTGCGACCATTTTGTCGTTACTACTTCCCTCTATCTAAACTTCTGCTTCGGTTTGAAGTTCACTGTATTCTGATTAACTGCGTCTTTTGCAGCTCTGACGTAAACATTACTTCTCCAGTCAGTTGTCATAGTTGTCGTGTGTTATTCAATATGGCCTTCTCTAAACTTGCAATCAGCGTAGTGTGCCAATCATTCACGGCTTTGTTTCCTTTTGCCCACTGCTTAATCTCTTCTATGGTATCGTTACCTTTTTAATGTCATCAGCAGTGCCAAATATGTGTGTCAGCGTCGAGAAAACCTCTGTTCTTTCTCGTGTATGGAATAACCACAGGTTCATGGCTCATCTCACTACTTAATTTCTCGTACGCTCCATGTCCTCTCTCATATTTCCCGGCACTTCCTTTGAGTAGCCGATGCCTTTCGTTCCCTGGCGGAATTTGTCGAGTGCTGGTTCCAATCTACTCACCTCGTTACGCATCTCCCATGCGTTGAGTACCACCTGTATCACAAGGAGATGACTGGTGATCACTACGTCTTCCTGCTGGCGAACAGGTCTCCCTCTTCCAGTTGCTGGTTGTGTAATGCTTCCACCCAGACGAAAATCTGTAGTCCCGCTATGAACCGCACCATCTCGTCTTCTCTGCACCTCGCCTATTGGCAGGAATACCTATCACTTTCCTCCCCCTTAATGTCACTGCTGCTCCTCAACTGCTTGCGCTAATTACACTATAACTATACCTAACTTAACAGAAACTTTAAATGACTATCTACTAAGCCTTAATCCATACGGATTTCTCGTTACTGTTCCATTCACAACCTTTTGTTTGTCTCCCTATACCTTTCTCCTCACTCTCCCTTTCTGGTCCGCATCTCCTATCCCTGGAACAACTTCCGGATTCCCTTGAAAAGGTTCCAACCGCCCTACATGCACAACTGTCGTTCTCGTCGGCAACAGAATCTTGACATTTACTGACGACGCAGTCTCTACCACTTGGTGTGGTTCCTGATACTTTCCAAAACACTTGTTTTTGTTTTCCTTCGGCGTATACGAAGTAAACAGCATCATCCAATGACCAACCTTATACTGTGGTATTCTTGGTGTATGGCCCACTGCTTCTTGCTGGAATTGTAATAAGTTTACGCTAAGAACAACACACACACATATGCACGTGAGAGGGATCGAATCTCCGACAGGTGGAGCCGCGCGAACCGTGGCAAGACACCCTAGACCTTGCGGCTACCCCGCGCGGCCACTGCTTCTTCCTATCTCTCGAGTGGTCGGGTAATAGCCCTACGTACTGTATTCCAAATTTCTCGAATCGCTATGGAAAATTCCTTCACAGACTTTCCAGTCTTCCCTTTCTCCGTTTTCAATATGTCGAACAGTGATGGCATTTTAGGATCATATACTACTTCATCTGGCGATAATCCTGTATTCGTATGCTATTTTGAGTTGTAGGCGGAGACGAAATACTTCAAACATACATCTCACTCGGTGTGACATAAGTCAGTATAGTATCCAGTCATCTTCTCGATCGTCCTATGCACTCTTTCAGTTCTTCCATGACTTGTGGATGGAGAGGTCTCGTCCCTAACTTCTTCACATTCAGTAACTTACACAATTGGTTGTATAGATCTGACATGAAGTTCGTTCCCTGGTCTGTTAATATTGTTTCAGGCACTCCAAACTTCAGTATCCAATTATTCACAAGTGATTGTGCCGCTGTTGCTGCTTGCTGGTCCATTTCTACGTATCTTGAAAAATGATCTATGGTTGTGAGTATGTACTTATTCCCTGCGTATGTTTCATTGAATGTACCTAAAACATCAATCCCCAGAAATTCAGCGGTGTTAATGCTTCAGGTAATCTCCACAATGGTACTCTTGTTAGACACAAATACCCTCTCTGTGCGAACTGTACGCAATTCCGCACATACTGATTTACGTCCGTCTGTCTATTCATCCACCAGTACCTTTCTGTTAGTAAAAGTGCAACCTCCATGACACGCTAATATGCGATCATAAGCTTCCTGTTGCAATCTATTCCTTAGCTTGGCTGGTACCACTTCCCGTGGTCCCAACTTGATTTCTCTGCAGAGTAACCAATCCTGTATACAAAACTGTGACAGCGTAAAATACTGATTACGTTCGTCATCCGCTCTCTGCGCCGTTTGCCATTCTTTATGCCCATTACCCCCCAATATTTAATACTGCTACTTTTAAATTTAATCCATCTGCATTTCCAAGCTTCTTCCCAGGTTTATGCATGACTTCGAAATCAAATTCACTTAGTCTTACTGCCCATCACGTCACCTACTAGAAGGATCCTTTAGTCCTAACAGCCATTTTAATGCTGCATGATCTGTTATTACTGTAAACTTTTATCCTTACACATAAAATTTGAAATATTTGATTCAATGAATAAGGCTTACCATTCCTTTGCCCTTCGTGGAATAATTTCTGTCTGCGGAATTTAGTTGTTTTCATGTGAAAGCTGTCGGATAACGGTTCAAATGGCTCTGAGCACTATGGGACTTAACTTCTGAGGTAGGCTCAAATAGCTCTGAGCACTATGGGACTCAACTGTTGTGGTCATCAGTCCCCTAGAACTTAGAACTACTTAAACCTAACTAACCTAAGGACATCACACACATGCATGCCCGAGGCATCATTCGAACCTGCGACCGTAGCGGTCGCGCGGTTCCAGACTGTAAAGCCTAAAACCGCTCGGCCACCCGGCTGGCTGCTACCGGATATTCTACGCCTTGTACCTCTTGTGACACAGCCAAGTGCATGGTTTGATGCATCACATGATAAAATGTTAAGTCATAATGACTGAACGTTTGCCTCTTCTTTCCTTATCTTGCACATTTGTGCAGCGATCCTTAAAAGCCGTCACTTATTTCCGTCCATTCCATTGCTCACAATATTTTCTCCATGTACTTCATTGATCTGACGATGAAATTCAGGCCCTTTCACACCTTTGGAACTATAAAAACGAATCACAGCTCATATTTAACAGTCGGCGTGATTCTCAGTCGAAGAAGGCATTTCAAATGCTCACAAACAAATGTAAACAAGCCTAATATTGATGGGAGATATGTGTAAAAGTATATTAAAATACTGCATTTCACGTAGAAATAAAATCACAATGATAAGTCTGTATGTTTTATTTTTATTTCAAAATGGCACTTGCTTAAGAAAAAACAAGTCTCGTAAAATAAAACTACAATAATATTGTAAGTAGGCTGTTTAGGTTTTTATATTGGTAACGCCACGTAGCGCTCTGTATGAAAATGACTGGCTGTGCTGTGTGCAGTCTGTGGCTGGTTGGCATTGTTGTAATATTCGCTATTGTAGTGTTGGGCAGTTGGATGTGAACAGCGCGTACCGTTGCGCAGTTGGAGGTGAGCCTCCAGCAGTGATGGATGGGTGGAGAGTGATGGCGGAGTTTTGAGAGCGGATGATCTGGACGTGTGTCCATCAGAGACAGTAAATTTGTAAGACTGGACGTCATGAACTGATTATATAAAGTGACTTTTGAACACTATTAAGGTGAATATTCCCGATATATGACCTTTTTTGGTCTCAGTTAACATTATTGATTTACCCTGAGGATAAAGAAAGAAATCTTTGCGCTAAAAGTATTTATGTTGAGAATTCTATACAAAGTTCATCCTTACAATCACAGTAGCTCCATAGTCATAATGTAATTTTTAATTTTATATTTTTAATATTCATTTTTTAGGTGAAATTACGCAAACATCAATCAAACAATCTGTTAGTACTCAGCTAAGCCGGTGGCGTAATAAGGCCGGTCAGTGAAGACCGAAAAAGACCGAATGTGCAGTCGCATTCTTTTGTACAGTGGTAGAAGGGTGTCATAGACAGCGTACTAGGAATCCTGGCCGGCGGAGGTTGAGTGTGGGAGTGCGTTTCAGAGCACTATTGTACGTTTTTCTTGTATAGCTCGAATACTACGTAGTATAGGTAAAACATACACCAGCACAATATTTAACTACATTAAATTTCCTTGTAAAAAGTACTGTTTGTTCTACGTAGGATTATCAGTCTGCGAACGAGAGAATATGAGAATATTGGACGTGGTTTTAAGGACACATATAGATTTGCGGGTTGCCTAAAGTCACATCAGTAGGAGCGCTGAATTACCCTTATACTTGATACGGCTGTACGTGGTGCGACAAGAGCTCTGTTTCTGTTTGGTAGTTGACATCCTGTAGCAATCCAGCCCACTGGTACAGTAGATCGCATCGTTCCAGAACGCTTCGCTAACGTTACTGGGTGGCCCAACTGCAAGATAATATACAGTGTAAGTCACCTAATGTTACCGCTGGATATATTTCGTAAACCATATAAAATACTGACGAACCGATTCCACAGACCGAACGTGAGGAGAGGGGCTAGTGTAATTGTTTAAGACAAACCATACAAAAATGCACGGAAGTATGTTTTTTAACACAAACCTACGTTTTTTTTAAAATGGAACCACGTTAGTTGTGTTAGCACATTGAACATATAAGAAAATACGTAATCAGTGCCGTTTGTCGCATTGTAAAATGTTAATTACATCCTGAGATATTGTAACCTAAAGCTGACGCTTGAAACCTCCGACGTTCAGTTGCGCTTTGTAACAAACGCGGGCCACGGTCGGCGAGTATCATCTGCAGGGACATGTTTACGATGACGACCGTGTTTACGAGTGTGGCTGTAGTGCACTGTTGTGGTTTGGTCTAGCTGTCGCAGTCTCCGCATGTAGTTCTTGCTGCTATTGTTATTCTGCATTCGTCTCCGCACGCAGACCAACTGTAGTACACCGTGTTACTAGACGTCTGTGATAGTGTAGTGTTGTAGGAGCTGTGACCATGGTGTATTCGAACTCTGAAAAGGCGGAGATGATACTTATCTATGGCGAGTGTCGACGAAATGCAGCTGAAGTCTGCAGGGTGTATACAGAACGGTACCCGGACAGAGAGCATCCAACGTGCAGCACATTGCAAAACATCTACCGCCAACTGTATGCAACAGGTATGGTCGTAGCACGCAAACGGGTCCGTAATAGGCCCGTCGCAGGAGAAGCGGGTGCAGTTGATGTGTTAACTGCTGTTGCCATGAACCCACACATGAGTAACGGGACATTGCGAGAGCCGGTGGACTGAGCCAAAGTAGTGTCATGCGCATACTGCATCGTCACCGCTTTCACCCGTTTCATGTGTCGCTACATCAGCAATTATATAGTGATGACTTTAATCATCGAGTGCAATTCTGTCAATGGGCATTAACAGAGAGTGCGTTGCAGTTCTACCTGTTTACCGATGAAGCGGGTTTCACAAACCACGGGGCAGTGAATCTACGGAACATGCATTACTGGTCCGTGGACAATCCTCGCTGGCTCAGACAGGTAGAGCGACAGCGACCGTGGGCTGTAAATTTATGGTGCGGAATCATTGGCGACCACCTCATTTGTCATCACTTCACTGCAGGGGCCCAAACAGCTGCAATATACATCGCGTTTCTACAGAATGATCTGCCAACGTTGCTCGAATATGTCCCACTGAAAACGCGTCGACGTATGTGGTATCAGCATGATGGTGCACCAGCACATTCCGCAATTAACACTAGGCTGACCCTTGACAGGATGTTCGACGGGCGTTTCATAGGACATGGAGGACGCATAAATTGGCCAGCCCGTTCTCCTTATCTTACACCTCTGGGTTTCTTTTTGTAGGGTACGTTAAAGGAGAATGTGTACCGTGATGTGCCTACAACCCCAGAGGATATGAAACAGCGTATTGTGACAGCCTGCGGCGACATTACACCAGATGTACTTTGGCGTCTACGACATTCATTACGCCAGAGATTGCAATTGTGTGCAGCAAATGATGGCCACCACATTGAACATCTATTGACCTGACATGTCGGGACACACTCTATTCCACTCCGTAATTGAAAACGGAAACCACGTGTGTACGTGTACCTCACCCCTCATGGTAATGTACATGTGTGTCAGTGAAAAAGACCAATAAAAAGGTGTTAGCATGTGGATGTAATGTGCTGTTCCAGTCTCTTCTGTACGTAAGGTCCATCACCGTTCCCTTTGGATCCCTACGTAATTCTCCTCACGTTCGGTCTGTGGAATCGATTCGTCAGTATTTGATGTGGTTTACGAAATATATCCAGCGGTAAGGTTAGGTGACTCGCCCTGTATATGGCAAACCCGCACACCCCTTGGTTCGCTGCTGTGACCTGCCTGAGACCAACGCCGCAATAATACGAACTTGACTAGACACTGAGATTTCTTCTGTCACGTCCACAATTTTCGAGAAAGGAGCACGTGGAAAATACAAAAGCTTTAAGAGTTACCTTAACACTTTTTGAGACACACTTTTTGTTTTGTGGTTTCAGGCCGAAGACTTGTTTGATGCAGATCTCCTCTTCACCTCCGAGTAACTACTGCAACTTACATCCCTCTAAATTTGCTTACTGCATTTATCTCTCGGTCTCCCTCTAATATTCTTATTCCGCACGTCTACCTCTAGTACTATATTGGTGATCTCTTGATGTCTCAGAATGTGTCCTATCAACGGATCCCTTGTTCTAATCACGTTATGCCACAAATGTCTTTTTTCCTGAATTCTGTTCAGTGCCTCCTAATTAGTTACGTGATCTACCCATCTAATCTTCGTTATTCTTCTGTAGCACCACATTTCAAAAGGTTCAATGTACAGATTAAATAACATAGCGAACAGACTACAACCCTTTCTCTCTCCCTTCTCAACCTCTGCTTCCTTTAATGTCTCTCGATTCGTATAACAGCCATGTGGTTTCTGTACAAGTTGTGAATAGCCTTTCGCTCCCTGTATTTTACCGCTGCCACCTTTATAATTTGAAAGAGAGGATTCCAGTCAACATTGTCAAAAGCTTTCTCTAGGTCTACAAAAGCTATAAACCTATCTGCTACGAGAATTCGTAGGGTGTTTCTATATTTCTCTGGAATCTTTTCTCTGGACCCAAACTGATCTTCCCCTCGGCCAACTTCTACCAGTATCTCAATTCTTCTGCAAAGAATTCGTGTTAGTATTTTTGCAACAGTGACTTCTTAAACTAATAGTTCGGTAATTTTCATACCTGTCTGCACCTACTTTCTTTGGAACTGAAATCTTTATATTCTTCTTGATTTCTGGGAGTATTTCGCATGTCTCATACATCTTGCCCACCAGATGGAAGAGTTTTGGTATGGTTTGCTCTCCCAAGACTATCAGTAGTTCTAACATAATGTTGTCTACTCTCGGGCTTTGTTTCGACTTCCAGTGCTCTGTCAAACTCTTCAGTAGTACCATATCTCCCATCTCCTCTTCATCTACTTTCTCTTCCATTTCGATAACATTGTTCTCAAGTACATCCCCATTGCATGGACGCTTTTTATATTCCTTCCACCATTCTGCTTTCCCTTCTTCGCTTAGGACTGGTTTTCTGTCTGCGTTCTTGATATTCATACAGGTGTTTCTATTTTCGCCACAGGTCTCTCTAATTGTCCTGGATGCGGCATCTATCTTTCCCGTAGGGATGTATACATCTAAATCTTTACATTTGATGTCCAGCCATTCTTGTTCAGCGATTTTTCACTTCCTGTCAATCTCGTTTTTTATACATTTGTATTCCATTTCGCCTGGTTCATTTTATGCATTTTTTCTGTTTTATCCTTTCATTAATTAAATTCAATATCTCTTGTGTTGCCTAAGGATTTCTACTAGCTCTCATTTTCTTACCTGGATGACCCTCTACTGCCTTCACTGTTTCGTCTCTTAAAGCTATTCATTCTTCTTCTACTGTATTCCTTACTCCCGTTCTTGTCAATAGTTCCCTAAAACTCCCTCTCAAACTCTCTCTCTACAACCTCTGGGTCTTTCAGTTTATCCAGGTCCCATATTCTTAAATTCCTACCTTTCTGCAGTTTCTTCAGTTTTAATCTACAGTTAATAGCCTACATATTCACTTACAATTTTTGCTTCTCTTCCTTTTCCTACTATCGAATTCCAGTCCCCCATGACTATTAAATTTTCGTCTACATTAACTATCTGAATAATTTCTTTTATCTCATCATACATTTCTTCAGTCTCTTGATCATCTGCGGAGCTAGTTGATATACGAAGTTGTACTACTGTCGTGGGCGCGGGCTTCGTGTGTATCTTGGCTACAATAATGCGTCATCTATGCTCTTCATAGTAACTTATGCTAGTTCCAATTTTTTATTCATTATTAAACCTACTTCTGTATTACCCCTATTTGATTTTGTATTTATAACCTTGTATTCATCTGATCAGAAGTCCTGTTCCTCCTGGCACCGAACTTCAGTCATTCCCACTATATCTAACTTTAACTTATCCATTTCTCTTTTTGAGCTTTATAATCTACCTACCGATTAAGGGATCTGACATTCCACGCTCCGATCCGAAGAACGCCAGTTTTGTTTCTCCTGATAACGACACCCTCCTGAGTAGTCCCAACCCGATCCGAATGGGTGACTATTCTACGTCCGGAATATTTCACCTAAGAGATTGGCATCATCATTTAACCATACAGAAGATCTGCATGCCCTCAGGAAAAATTACTGCTGTAGTTTCCCCTTGCTTTCAGCCGTTCGCAGTACCAGCACAGTAAGTTCGTTTTGGATAATGTTACAAGGCCAGATTAGTCAATCATCCAGACTGTTGCCTCTGCAACTACTGAAAAGGCTGATGCCCCTCTCTAGGAACAATCTTGGAAAGTACTTGACCAAGTTGCTCCAGATTTTTACACGATACTCTAATGAACATTTGGATGAGCATAGGGTACATATTTTTCACTATATACAGTATTTAAATACATATGTGTATGTAAAATAAAATCGTTGTTGTCAAAAATCTCGAGAAATTCTTGATCGATTTACTTTAGATTTTTACACGATAATCTAATGAACATTCAGACGGACATATGTATTCTATTTTTTTAATACATACAATATAAAACAACAAATGTCATTCATAAAATAAAAACGTTGTTACCCGAAATCTCGAAAAGTTCTTGACAGGTTTGTTTCAATTTTTTGCGAGATACTTTAATGAAGACTCAAACAGTAATAGGCTCTAAATTGTTTTGATATATAATATATATTTGTGTTATATAAAAGGAAAACGTTGTTAGCCAAAATCTCGAAAAACTATTGTCTGATTTAATTCAAATATTCAGACTATAGTATAACGATCATGTGGAAAGACGTAGGCTGTATATTTTTCTTACATATAATTTGAAACAAAAATTGTACACACAACGATGTGCTGTTTTGTTTTCTTCCTTGCCGTCGATCTTAGGGGAAACAGGACACTTGTATTTATGGCTTATCGGTTTCTGATTGGAATAGACCTACTGCTACGGAATCTGAATCGTCCGAAACTTTGTAATGCTACGCATTTGCAGATTGAAAACCATGCGAAATACTATCGTTGTTGGTACTATCTTCACAGATCCAACAGCTGAACGGTCTCTCTCATACCTCATACACCAATGGTCCCAAGCAATTCACTTATTCATTTTAAGTGATTTCAGTTCCCAGTAATGGTTTCGTTTGCAGTAACAACAAACAAGGCTCAAGGTGAGGGACAGGAGTAAGAGAAGAGAGAGGGGAATGGGAGAAAATGGAGTGGAGGAGGTGATGCACAGAAAGAGAGAAGGGACAAGAGAGATATGCGAAGAGAGGGGGAGATGGAAAGAGAGAGAATGGGGAGGAGATTAAAGTGTATCTCCAATTCGCAGACATTTTTAGCAATTGAAAAGCATTGCTGGGCTCGCTAGTCTAGTACAATTTTTAAAGTTACTGAAGTCTAAAGTCATAAAGGCACACTGCTGGCCACCAAAAATGCAACACCCTGAAGGAAACCTCCAAAGCAGGTGAAATTTGCAGCATGCCTTTGCGGCGACCAGAGATGAACATGATTAGCAGTTCATCGCAGTCGAACATCGCGGGCGCAGTAGCGCCACCTGCAGGCGCTATATAAAGAAGGAACAGATGGCCGTATGGACGTACTGAGATTGTTCTTTTGTGCAGTTTTGCGTAAGCAGCTTCAGCATGCCTCGTAGAAGACAGAGAGCGTCTCTTGTGCACGTTTCGGAGTTCGACCGAGAAAGAACAGTTGCCTACAGGATTGCGAATCATTCTTGAGAGAAATCGGTAATCGTCACCGAATGGACCAACAACAGTGATTCGAATCTGTAATCACTGGATGCAGGAGAGAACGAGAGACCGACGGGACCGTTTGCATCCATCTCGGTGCACCACCACACGTAATAACACACATTGTTGGCATGGCATTGATGGATCGCTCTGTCCCATCACGGACCATATCACAAAAAATTTGGTCCGTTGCACAACAAGCAGTGCTTGCGTGTTCCATTCGATGGTGTTTGCATCAGAGTGGACTGGCCGCAAGACGTCCGTTGCTGCGTTTACCACTGAGTTAACGCCACTGGCGTTTATATAGGCAATGTTGCGATGAACAACGGACATATACATAGACAACCACCCTCCCTCGTCCCCTAGCATGCATTGCCGGTACACTAACCAGCCAGCGATACATCTGCGATGTGTAGTGGTCGTCCCATACCTTCAGAGTTTACAGACAGCCACATTCCAACAGTATACTGCGTACCACACGTGGCGGGCAATTACCAACACTTCTTTGTCTCTCATTGGATTGCAGTGTCACCTTGGCCTCCCTGTTCTCCCGATCTCTCGCCTATCGAACTCGTCAGGTTGATTATTCATCTACTTCTACATGGATACTCTGCAAATCACATTTAAGTGCCTGGCAGAGGGTTCATCGAACCGCCTTCACAGTTCTCTATTATTCCAATCTCGTACAGCGCGTGGGAAGAATGAACAACTATATCTTTCCGTACGAGCTCTGATTTTCCTTATTTTATCTTGCTGATCGTTCCTCCCTATGTAAGTCGGGGTCAGCAAAATATTTTCCCATTCGGAGGAGAAAGTTGGTGATTGGAATTCCGTGAGAAGATTCCGTCCCAACGAAAAAAGCCTTTCTTTTAATGATGTCCATCCCAAATCCTGTATCATTTCTATGACACTCTCCCCAAATTTCGCGTTAATACAAAACGTGCTGCCTTTCTTTGAACTTTTTCTATGTACTCAATCAGTCCTACCTGGTAAGGATCCTACACCGTGCAACAGTATTCTAAAAGAGGACGGACAAATGTAGTGTAGGCAGTCTCCTTAGTAGGTCTGTTACATATTCTAAATGTCCTGCCAATGAAACGCAGTCTTTGGTTAGCCCTACCCACAACATTTTCTATGTGTTGCTTCCAATTTAAATTGTTCGTAATTCTAATTCCTAGGTATTTAGTTGAATTTACGGCTTTTAGATTAGACTGATTTATCTTGTAACCAAAGTTTAACGCGTTCTATTTAGCACTCATGTGGATGACCTTACACTTTTCGTTATTTAAGTTCAACTGCCGCTTTTCGCACCTTTCGATATTTTTTCTAAATCGTTTTGCAGTATAACACTACCTTGCGGAACGCCAGAAGTCACTTCTGTTTTACTCGATGACCTCCCGTCAATTACTACGAACTCTGACAGGAAATCAGAATTCCAGTGACATAACTGAGACGATATTCCATAAGCACGCACATTCCACAATGAGCCGCTTGTGTGGTACAGTGTCAAAAGCCTTCCAGAAATCCAGAAATACGGAATCTATCTAAAATCCCTTGTCAATAGCACACAGCACTTCATGTGAATAAAGAGCTAATTGTATTTCACAAGAACGATGTTTTCTAAACCCATGTTAACTGTGTAACAATAGACCGTTTTCTTCGAAGTAATTCATTATGATCGAACACAATATATGTTTTAAAATCCTACAGTTCTTAAATATTGGTGTGACCTGTGCAACTTTCCAGTCTTTGGGTATGGATCTTTCGTCGAGCGAACGGTTGTATATGATTGTTAAATATGGAGCTAATTCATCAGCATACTCAGAAAGGAACCTAATTGGTATACAGTCTGGACCAGAAGACTTGCTTTTATTAAGTGATTTTAGTTGCTTCAATGCTCCGAGGATATTTACTTCCATGTTACTCATGTTGGCAGCTGTTCTCGATTCGAATTCTGGAATATTTACTTCGTCTTCCTTTGTGAAGGCATTTCGGAAGGCTGTGATTAGTAACTCTGCTTTGGCAGATTGCGTTATGACTGGCCCGGGATGTACCACTCGCTGCTCTATCGGATCAACTTTGTCAGTATGTGAAAGTAGCATGGACTGCTATACCCCAACAACACATCCACAGCTTCTTTCATTCAATGCCGAATCGTGTAGCAGCGGTTACAGCCAGCACCGGCGGCAACACTCAATGCCAATTTGATCAGCTTCCTTCTTCGTGTTGCATTTTGGATGGCCAGAACTGCAATTCACACTACTGGCCATTAAAATTGCTACACCAAGAAGAAATGCAGATGATAAACGGGTTTTCATTGGACAAATATATTATACTAGAACTGTCGTGTGATTACATTTTCACGCAGTTTGGGTGCATAGATCCTGAGAAATCAGTACCCAGAACAAATACCTCTAGCCGTAATCAGGTACAGCTCCGCATGCAGCTTCAACACGATACCACAGTTCATCAAGAGTAGTGACTGGCGTATTCTGACGAGCCAGTTACTCGGTCATCATTGACGAGACTTTGTCAATTGGTGAGAGACCTGGAGAAAGTTCTGCCCAGGGTAGCAGTTAAACATTTTCTGTATTTAGAAAGGTCCGTACAGGAAATGTAACATACGGTCGTGCATTATCTTGCTGAAATGTAGGGTTTCGCAGGGCTCGAATGAAGGGTAGAGCCACGGGTGCGAAATGTAACGTCCGTCAGTGCGAACAAGAGGTGACCGAGACTTGTAACCAATGGCACCCCATACCATCACGGCGGGTGATTCGCCAGTATGGCGAGGACGAATACACGCTCCCAATGTGCGTTCACTGCGTTGTCACCAAACACGTATGCGACCATCATGATGCTGCAAACAAAACTTGGATTCATCCGAAAAAATGACGTTTTGTCATTCGTGCACCCAGGTTTGTCGTTGAGTACACCATCGCAGGCGCTCCAGTCTGTGATGCAGCGTCAAGGGTAACCGCCGCCGTGGTCTCCGAGCTGATAGTCCATGCTGCTGCAAACGTCGTCGAACTGTTCGTGCACATGGTTGTTGTCTTGCGAACGTCCCCATCTGTTGACTCAGGGATCGAGACGTGGCTGCAGAATCCGTCACAGCCATGGGGATAAGATACCTGTCATCTCGATTGTCAGTGATACGAGGCCGTTGGGATACAGCACGGTGTTCCGTACTACCCTCTTGAACCCACCGATTCCATATTCTGCTAACAGTCATTGGATCTCGACCAAGGCGAGCAGCAATGTCGCGATACGATAAACCGCAATCGCGATATGCTAAAATCCGTCCTTTATCATAGTCGGAAATGTGATGGTACCCATTTCTCCTCCTTACACAAGGCATCACAAGAACGTTTCACCAGGCAAAGCCGGTCAACTGCTGTTTGTGTATGAGAAATCGGTTGTAAACTTTCCTCATGTCAGCACGTTGTAGGTGTCGCCTCCGGCGCCAGCCTAGTGTGGATGCTCTGAAAAGCTAATGATTTGCATATCACAGCATGTTCTTCCTGTCGGTTAAATTTCACTTCTGTAGCACGTCATCTTCGTGGTGCAGGAATTTTAGTGGGCAGTAGTGTATGTGCACCTTACTTGGTGAGCGTACTGGCACAGCGCTCAGAGAGCGTTGATCTTACTCACCCTGGAATGTGTTGTTGTGCAGGACGTGGAGGAGGAGTTCGAGGCTCTGCGGCGGTCGGTGGAGGAGCGGCAGAGCGAGCCGGGCGCGGGCGACGGCTACATGGCGACGATGCGGGAGCTGGTGTGCGACTCCGTGAACCGGCGCACGCTGCTCATCTCGGGCATCCTGATGCCGCTGCTGCTCTGGTCGGGCTACCTCGTGCTCATGACGTACGCCACGGTGTTCTTCCAGCGCTCGGGCAGCTCCGTGGACCCCGACGTGTCGTCCATCACGCTGGCCGTCGTGCAGATGGTGATGAGCGTGGTGGCCTCGGCGGCCGTGGAGCGCTTCAGGACGCGCCGCACGCCGCTCATGGTGTGCTTCGCCGGCGCCGCCGTGGCGCTCGTGGCGGAGGGCCTCTACTTCTACCTGCTGGACGTGGCGCAAGCCGACGTGGCCGCCTTCAGCTGGCTGCCGCTCGCCTCACACATACTCTACTTGGTGAGTCTGTAATACACTGGTGGCGAGAAATCACAACGCACAACATGAATTAATGTCGACTAATAAAATATCGGGAATACATTTGTTCAAGTAAATGTTTGAACCGTTAATTTACTTTCAAAACTTTTTCTTAAGAATTTACTTTATTCACTAGCGATTCATCAAGAAAATTAACACATTTAACCACACTATGTGAGCGTGGAAGTAGTTGCCAGGGAGCAACTCATGAAATCAAAATAAAATTGCTTTTAACAAATGGGAATTTTTATTCCTAAAAGCTTTTTTTGTTAGAAACAGATTTAAAATTACAAGCAGAAAGCACTCTCTAAATATCAAGTTACAATTTATTCGTAGTCAGAAAGAAACAAATTTTTGAGTGTATGAGCTTTCGGGCCGAGAACCTTGCCGCTCCCTTTTGATACGGCCGTAGTCACGACCGCTCACAACAACCTCTGAAGGACTACACAGGTTCAGATCTGCAACGCACCAGATTACCTTAACGTAAAAGTCGTGCAAATCTGCAACACACCAGATTCCCTTAACGTAAAAGTTTTAACAATTCACACAAGCATACAAACTATGCACCCCGTACGAGCGATGGAAATGATACAAAACACTAAAATTAAAAGATCAACTTGCCACCGAAGATGCAACTTTATTTTAACTTCTAAGAAAAGTATTACGGTGGAAGGGTGGCAACTTTATATACTAAAAATGACCATTTGAATAAAAGTCCATGAAATGCAATCTTACATAAAATTATACAAGGTTGGCCAAACGTGCTCTGCAGTACACATATACCGCTTCTCAACATGATAGGCAAGATAAGAACATATTACAGGAATTCGGCCGTTATACTTCAAGCAATAAATTCGTTATGACACAGAATCCGGCAAACATGACAGAGGCAGCTCCGAACGACAGACAGACACTAACTGCCTAACAAGTACGGACGAAAGACAGACGAGCAAGCTGGGGACGAGAGACTGACCAAGAAAACAAGTAAAATTTAACAAGAGTAAATCACACAACATATCACTAATCACTTAACTTCTAGTAATCTGCGATTTCTCGAGAGGACCTGGCGCAGCACCCCCAAATCGCTCTCCCGAACCGTCCGCTGCCAGCCGCTTCGACGGACGCAGGAAGGCGCGCCGGTCTCCCGCCTTTCCTGGTCCGCACCAACCGACCGACTGCCCGCTGCTCCGTCCGCGACTGCAGCTCCGTCGCGACTGCACTGCTGGACAGTCTCCCACTCACTTCCAGACACACGACGACGGAAATACTGGCTCGGACCCAACCATGCAGAGGAAACACTCCCACTGGCAAAACGACATCCCTGCACCAAGAAAGGACCGAGCCAAGCTCCAGAAGATGGTAACAGAAGGAGGCCAGAAGCGCTCGGAGAACCAGTTACACCACGTCGTCGCAGCTCGCACAGGCCAGACGTCCCAGTCGTCTTGTGTCTCAGTGCGCGACCAACCAACCGATCGATCCAACCGGCAATGACCATTTCTTGAGCAAACTCGAGCAGACTGGCGGCCTAACGCGCAGACTCAGATGCAGGACATAATCCCCGACCAGGGGACCACTCGCTGAGTTCTCTTACAGGCGGAGTGGAAAGACTCTCATTTTGCCGGCTTTAAAAGTTGGTCCGAACGAGAGACATACTAGCACTCCGCACGACAGACAGACATTAACTGCCTCACAAATGCGAACGAGAGACTGCCCCGACTGATCCCGACTCACTCAGACTGACCAACTGACCCCTGGCCAGCTCATAGCGCCCTTAAATGCACGTGAACAGGCAACCTTTCTCCTTTCCCACCAGAGGGAAACACCAAAACTGCGATTGCCACAGCGGCGCCACCGCCAGAAACGGAGGGCAACTGCAACACACTACGCGCTGCGGCGCGCTCTTCAAAACAGCAGTTTTTTCCACGGCTCAATATTTAAGTGATTAACATTGCAAGATCACAGGTTAATGTAGGCGGGCTGCAAGCCATTGCAGATGTGAAATGCTGGTGCATTACTAACTGGTGTAATCGCCAATGTGTTGAATGCAAGCATGCAAACGCGCATGCATTGTATTGTATAGGTGCTGGATGTTAGTTTGTGGGATGGTGTTCCATACCTGCTGCACTTGGTCGGATAATACAGGGACGATTAATGCTGTTTGTGGATGATGCTTTAGTTGTCGTCCGATGATGTCACATATGCGAAATGAAAGCAGCTCTCAGAAAGAAAATGAGAGATTCTTTTAACGAATTTTAAAGCAATATTTTATCTGCAGATTCTAAAAGTAACCCCAAAAGATTTTCGTCGTACGTAAAATCTATGAACGCTACAAATAATTGAATACCTTCTCTTGCTGACAGTACGGGTAATTTAACTGATGATGATAAACAGAAGGCCTAAATTCTAAGCCGGCCAAAGTGGCCATGCAGTCTGGAACCGCGAGACCGCTACGGTCGCAGTTTCGAATCCTGCCTCGGGCATGAATGTGTGTGATGTATTTAGGTTTGTTAGGTTTAACTAGTTCTAAGTTCAGAAGTTGAGTCCCATAGTGCTCAGAGTCATTTCAACCATTTGAACCGAAATTCTAAACCTAGCTTTCAAAAGCTCTTGTACGGTAGAGGACTGCAGCACCATTCCCCCTTTCAATTATTGAAAGAACGCAAGGAGGGCGGCCATAGTGTTTAGTGCATCTTGGATAGTAGAACAGTTAAGATCCTTAGACGCCAGAAAAGCATCTGGCCCAGACGGTATCCCCGTAAGATTTTATGTTGACTATGCTACAAATATAACACCATTCTTATCCATCATCTATCACATCTATCAGAGATCATTGGAACAGCGGAAAGTTCCACGGGACTGGAAGAAGGCCAAGGTCAAAGCAATCTATAAAAAGAGTAGAAAATCGGATGCACATTACAGGCCAATTTCACTGACAGCGATTTGTTGTAGAATCATGGAACATATTTTGTGTTCAGACATAATGACCTTTCTGGACTCTTGAAACGTCCCCTTAGAGCAATTGCACAAGACTGTGCTTAAAATGACACACAATATTTTTTAGCGCAACGCAATCTGACTTTCAGTAATCCCTACAAGAGAATGACCCTGACTAAATTAACCTATACGTTTCACAAATCACTTACCTCACAAAAATCTTGGTTACTCGAACTACTGCAATACAGCGAGCGCCACTACTGCCAGCTAAATGAAAGATTCAAACTACGGAAGGCACTAACTACTGATAGGCATAGTTAGCAAATGAAAGATTTTAATAGAGAACAAACAATGTATTTACCTCAATAGTGTTCCAAAGTCATAATGTATATAGCAGTTCATGACATCCAGTCTTACAAATTTCAAAACTCCGCCATCTCTCTCCCACATACCACTGCTGGCGGCACACCTCCAACTGCGCAACGCTACGCGCTGTTAACAGCCAACTACCCAACACTACAATGGCCAACTACAATGCAAACCAGCCACAGACTGCACACAGCACAGGCAGTGATTTTCATACAGAGCGCTACGTGGCGTTACGGGTAAAAAAACCTAAACAGCCTACTTACATAGCCCCCATGCTCCCCACAAAAAATTTTACAAATTGTTTTGAGCAGTGGCCAACAATGATTTCATAAAATTTTTCATAATTATAATAATAAAGATATCAAATGCACACACCTATTGATACAATGTTGGTCAAAAGCTAAAATTTTCTCACAGTCCATAAAGACAGTCCTGATCGTTCATCACAGTAAAATTGCAGTGTTTTTCTCAAAGCCTGAGCAGTAAAAGAAAAGGCACACGGAAGTAGTGGATTTCCATGCAGTCTGGAAGAAGTAGTGTTGTCCTTCCAAGGGAAAGACAGTGTTGACTCTTGACATGCAGACACGTAATGGTCCACAACAGAGCAAACCCACCACAGAGTCCGTCGAAGTTTTGAAGAATATTGATAGGTAGGTCATCACAGAGCAGACCCACTGCAGTCCTGGTAGAGATTACGGTATTGGTGGCCCACCAGAGGTGCAGACCCAGTGCAGTCATTGTAGAAATAATGGTGTTGGTGGATCATCAAAGGTGCAGACCCACTTAAATCCTTGTAGAGACGGCCAGCAACCATCTGTTGCGACTGTGCGTTACCAATATAAGAACCTAAACAGCCTACTTACACTCTGACAAGCTCATCTGCAGAAACCAGCACAGTTTTACGAAACAGCGGTCATGCCAGACACAGCCGGCCCTTTTTCTACATGATATACAACAGGCTCTAGATACCGACTCCCTGGTTAATGCCATATTCCTCGACTTTCGAAAGGCGTTTGACTCAGTTCCGCACTGTCTCTTGCTCCAAAAAGTGCGCGCTTACGGTCTGTCCAATGACATATGCGGTTGGATAAAAGTTTCCTAACAGGCAGGGAGCAGTATGTCGTCCTGAACGGGTTGACTTCAACAGAAAAAAACCGTAATTTCATATGTGCCCCAGGGCAGCATAATAGGTCCGCTGCTCTTTACGATTTACATAAACGATCCGGTGGATGGTATTGACAGCGGCATTAGACTGTTCGCCGATGATGCTGTACTCTACAGGAAAGTAATATCACACAAAAGTTGTAATCAAATCAATGAGGATTTGCAGAAAATAAATGCCTGTTGAAATTACTGGCAGTTATCTCTCAATATTAGTAAGTGTAACCTACTGCGTATAACAAGGCGAACATTCCCATTAATGTACGAGTAAAAAATAAATTCCCAGTCTTTTGAAGCGGTAACATCCATCAAGTATCTGAGTGGGACTATTCGAAATGATCTCAAATGGAATGATCAGTTTACACAAGTAACGGGTAAGGCGAACTCTAAATTTCGGTTTATTGGTAGAATCCTGAAGCGATGCAGTCCTTCAACAAAGGAAATAGCTTACATTAGTTCGTCCAGTCTTAAGAGTGTTGTTCGTCTGTGTGGGGCCCTTACCATTTGGGTGTGATTCAAGAGATTGAGAAGGTTCAAAGGAGAGCGGTAAGATTCGAGATTGGTACATTTAGTCATCGCGAGAATTACAAATCTCATAGAAAACTTGAAGTGGGACACACTTGCAGATAGACGGCGCGCTAAACGGAAGGGGCTCTTCACTAAATTCCGAAATCCGATCTTCAGCAAGGATGTAGAGCATATATTATTACAACCAACTTTCAAATCGCGCAATGATCACCATTCAAAGATCGAGAAATTAGAGCTCGTACTGAGGGGTTCAGACAGTCGTTTTTCCCCGCGCGATCCGCGAGTGGAACAGTGAGAGGGGGTGGGGTGGGGGAAATTGACTGTGGCACGAATTGTGCCGTCCGCCACACCGCTTGGTGGCTAGTGGAGTACATATGTAGATGTAGATATGTGCTCGATTCGGGACAGACCTGGTGATCGAGGAGACCAAGGCCACATGTCGACACTCTGTAGAGCATACTGGGCTACAACAACGGTATGTGGACGAGAGTTATCCTGCTGGAAAACACTCCCTGGAACGCTGTTCATGAATGACAACATAACAAGTCGAATCACCCTTTTAACGTACAGTTTTGCAGTGAGTGTGCTTGGGATAACCACGAGAATGCTCCTACTGTCATACGAAATCGCATCCCAGAACGTAACTCCAGCTATAGATCGAGTAGCTATTGGTCCAGTGTGTCTTGGACGTAGATAGGTTGGTTGCAGGCCCTAAACTGCCCTCCTCCTAACCAAGATGCGGCCATCAGTGGCACCAAGGCAGAACCGGCTTTCGTCAGAAAACACAATAACCTTGTCCTCCAACGAGCATTCGCTTGACACCACTGAATTCGCAAATGGTGGTGGTTTGGGGTCAGTGGATTGCGCGCCACAGGGCGTCTGGCTCGAAGCTGTCCTTGAAGTTGTCGATTTGTAACAGTTCGTTGTGTTACTGTGGTACAAGCTGCTGCTGCAAACGCAGTACGATGAGCCAGATCCATACATGGTACACCGTGTTCTTTCCTGTCAGTAGTGACACGTAGCCGTTCGGAGCCCGGTCTTCTAGCGATCGTACATTCTAGTGATCACCGCTGTCAGCAATCGTGTACAGTGGCTAAATTACTTCCAAGTTCTTTCTGAAATATCGCAGAACGAACATCCAGCTTCTCGTAGTCCTGCCTGTCCCAGCGTTCAACAGACAACCACAATATTTGTGAGAGTGCGATAGAACTGTATGCTGCAATACGTGCATTGAGACTGGCGGTCGTTGTCTGAGCAGTTACTACGAGCTACACTCTTGTTATGTGCTGTTCGGCTGTACGCTATGTATGTCCGTAACACAGTAATTATGAATTTCCAACCATTGATTTCTTACTTCAGTGTAATTGGTTGTGGACCCCTATGACCTGTTTCGATTTGACCCAAATGCTTTGAGACACCCTGTATTGACGTTTGCGGTGTAGATACTGAGAATCTGTAATATGAGATAAAAACTTAGATGCTGTATCCACTAATCTGTGCTTGTTTTCACACAAGGAAATTCTGGGAATTTGTGGTAAGGTCTTATGGGACCAAATTGCTGAGGTCATTGGTCCCTAAGCTTACACACTAATTAATTTAACTTAAACTAACTTACGCTAAGGACAACACACACACCCGTGACCGAGAGAGGACTCGAACCTCCGACGGGGGCAACCGCTGGGACCGTGACAAGGCGCCCTAGACCACTCGGCTACCCTGCGCGGCTTCACATAAGGCTCGCGATAGCAACGGCCCCGGCATATACCACGATCGACGCAAGACGACGTTCCTATATAATTAAATAAAATAATTTTATGATCACCAAGGAGTTCGTTTGTTCTACACTGAGCTGACCAGTGGGGATATAACAGTGCTGGTAATCATAAATTTTTCATTCCATTTTGCGCACTGACGAAAATTATTACTCATATACATCTGTTTATAGTACATCCGCACTCACTCTTGACTCGCATCGTTATTATACGCCTCTGAAATACTCTAACAATACTGGATTATTGCAAATCAGAAATTTAAAGCCGTCATGAGCTGAAATTATGAACACTTATCAGGTTACAATAAAAATTGTGTGTCGGTCCCTAGGTTATTTAACAAGTACTATAGAAAAATACAAGATACGTAGGATTTAAATTTCACATAATCAATATTCTTTGGAGGAATAAAAATCTCTGGTGATACCTTCGAACAAATACTCATATTTTTAGTCTCAGATGAATTATCAGAAATATTATTATATTAAATATTGTACATAGTCAACTTCCAGACAGATAATTCTGAATCCCCCCCCAGTCATCATGTTGCACATAAACATTCTTCACTATGAGTCTCCATTTCATAAACTTAATATACAAATAATATTCTAATTTACATAGCTGTAATTTATGGCTATGAACTTCTTCAGAATTATCGGCTCCCGCTACGACATGCAAACATACCCTCGCACTCATTACTTCTTCATGGACAACTCTCCACGCACCGCTTCCTGCTAATATATCGAATAATCGACCCTTCTGCTCAACCCAAGTGCACACACAGCGTGGCTCGCAACAGTACCAGTATAATCAGTATGCCACAAAGCTTTTAGCAAGTAAGAATAAGAAGGGAGCTCAGATTCAGTCACAGTTCCCATGATTAAACGACGCCAGCTGAATAACAGAATGATGCTTTGAATAAGGCAGCGCAGATTTCATCCCAGCCTGCCTACCATTCTTGTTCTAGTGCTCCATATTTCATAGCCGGTGCTTTTTTTTATTCTTCAAAACACTAGGCTTTTGATTACTTGAGACTGTCTTTCATTACTTCTTATATTTTGTTAATATCTCCATCTCGCAACAATGCATTTCATTTACAATTTGCTAGATGGAAAAACAGCTTTCGTTAGTGTCATGTAAGGTACTTCCAACTTGATTCGGAGTCACGTGAAGCTGTATTTTGTCCTGTAATTCGTTGGCGGAAGGCAACGGCATACCACTACGGATAGAACCATGCCTACTGAGCAACGACAGTGTTCAAATCAACATTTTAATTGATTACAGCTGCCCCTAGCGATATCGTTTTATGCAACCCGCAGTGTTATATCTGGCCTCCAAAACCCCCCAAAAAAAACCACACGTGAGATATTCGTATCCCCTCGCTCGTTATGCACAGACTATTAGTCCTACAGAAAAAGAAGCAGGACCTTTTTGTAGGAAATTTAATTTAGTTAAGTTTTGCACTGGTACGTTTACGCTAGAGGCCGTAGTTTTAAGAGTTTTTCAAGAGAAGCGTACAACAGCGACCTTCAAACACACCACCACTCTCACACTCAGCCCCCACCGGCCAGGATTTCTAGTGTGTTGTTCACGGCACTCACTCCTACCACAGTACAAAAATTTTCGACTGCTCGATTTATTTCACACGCTGCATCCTTTCTAGTCTTCGTTGAGTGGCATTATTGCGCACCGGCATAGCTGCAGTTGCAAAGTCCAAAACTGAATTTGTGTAAAGTTTCCTAACAATTTCATGAATTTTAATAACAAAAAATTGACAATTACAGCGTTGTATTAGTCAGGTCTTCTGGCTATGAAACTACTGCGCTTGTGTGAGTTAAGTTTGGAGCGAACTGTCAACATAATTACTTTTAGCATAACGTTTGCAAAAGTCATTTCTCTTTCATTACCTTCACGGGCACGATTATATTCATAATGTTAACGAAACAGCCGGGTATGCTGGTGACTAACAGTCGAAACAGCAGAGAGCGAAAAAGGTCAAATATCGGGAATAGTTCGTGCAGTCGAAAATTTTTGTACAGTGGTAAGAGCGAGTTTCACAAACAACATATTAGAAATCCTGACTGCTGAAGGATGAGTGTGGAGTTGGAAGTGCGTCTCGAGGTCACTTTTGTACTTTTTAAAATTCCGTCCCTCAGTCTGTTGAAGTAGAACTCTTACAGGATCGTTTTGTTGTCCATCTGTCTGTCTGTTTTGCCAGCAATGACTAGACATATCAAGTTCGAATTTACATCACATATTAAGGCCCACAGTCGGTAAGTGGCGTAAAAATTTTAAGCTTCTGAGTCAGTATAGTCAAAAGAGGGCTCTTTACGTCGCATATTTTGATACTCGAAATCTCACTAATTAAAACCTATAGGGCACTTCTTGTTGACTTAGAATCGTGATATTTTGCCAGAAGCAAGATTTCACAGTACGTTACAAGAAAAGGAAAAAGTCCGAAGTTGTTAATTTGTAATTATATCACATGAAAAAAATATTTCTTAAGTCATTTGTTATCCGACCTCAAACCTGACATTAAAAGATTCTCGAAGGTCTAGGAATCTGAATGTAAATCTGAAAAGACTGAAAAATCAGCCAAGCAGCTGCAAACAAAGCTTTATTAGCCCCTGACCTAGGTTTCGATATTTATAAAAAATCTTTGTCAGAAAGAGTGGGCCTTGTTACAATATGATACACTAGATTAAATGAAGCCGGATGGCTCTTGTCGTATATAAAATGACAAAATAAGAACGATCCCAAACCATGGCGTTAGGTAGCAGCCAGATTATATATATCGTACTTCAGAATGAATGCTCAATAGTAAATGGCGACAGATAGAGGCTTTTGTCAACGTAAAATTGTAATAGGAGTCTAATGATAAATTATTTGCATAAGTTACGTGTACATCTGATTTTACGTTGGCAAAAGCCATTTATTAGTGAGAATTCATTGTGAAGTACGATATACATATAACCTGGCTGCAGTTTAAAGCGATGGCGTGAGACAATGCTTGTTTTGTCAATTTTATGTATAACAAGAGCCGTTCTCCTTCATCTAATCTAATGTGCAATCATGTAATGTAATAGGGCCAACTCTTTCTGTCGAAGATATTTTTACAAATATTTAAAACTAGGTCATGGGCTAGTAAAGCTTTGTTTGCTATTGGTTGGCTGATTTTTCAACCTCTTCCCCCCTTAGTATTGTATTACACCCATGGGCATGTGTCTCTGGTGTTGTGCAAGTTTGGAGCAGCCGTGTGCCTAAATGACGTATCCGGGCACTACCATCGATCTGGTGTAGCAAGAAACGTGATTCAACCAATCAGGTGACCTGTTTCCTTTAATCGACGGTCCGATCTTGATGATTTTGAGCCGACTGCTACCTTGTATGAGGACGTAGCTGGGTCAATATGAGAACACGCAGCTGTAGTATGTTGCGTCCTATCTGCAACAATGTGCTCCGGTACACTTGTGCCTGCACCAGCATTGCACTATGTCGGCAGATCTGTAATAGATGGCCACCTATTCTACTTCAAGGAGTGGTAAGCCAGCCCCTTCCAAGTTCCGTGGGGAGGTGTCGACATCAGCACCGTGTCGCCAATTTGTGGTATCAGTCGCTGTCCACGACAGTAGCATGAGAACAGACGACCAACTTCCCCATTTTAGAGAGGCTCGTTCTCAGTTTTTGTAAGTTTTTGTAAGTATCGCCAGGCTCGATTTAACCTACAAAACAGGATAAAAAAAGTCGTAACTCTGGCATTAATGATCATCACCTTCACGCCGTCCTATTCCACTCAGAAAAATTCCAAAATCTGAACACCGAACTGGAAACAAAGAAACAACAATCATTATTAAAACTTGAAACTGGCTCTTTACAATCTCCTCGGCAATCTCAACAATGAAAAAGTCTCTGAATGACATTTTAGATTTGAAGGCCATGATGCCACACCAAAATAAAACACTCCAGTTTTTTCCCACCTTCGAGAAGTCCCATGTTCGATCAGCGACTCCTTCAACAGTTGTCTGCCTAAGGTAATGCAAAGTGCCGGCTAAATAATATCACTCACTGGGAGCATATCATCGTGCACTAGAAGTCACTGCAGTCGATGAGCAATCACTGCAGAAAAGTAACCTCTGTCGCCAGGAAACAACGTGGCCCTGCTCGAAAATACCCGACTCGTCCAAGAGACTCAAAGCTGTCGATGTTACGACGAGACTTCATAACTGACCCTTCGAATTAGCGAGTATGGAGCAACTCTAAACACACTGCCTCCTTCCTACCGAAAAGTCCTCAGTCCAGTCAAAAATTTCGCTTAATGATCCATGTGATCAAACCTTTGACAATAGGCGTAGCTGTGGTACTGACTCAAATTCTTTTCAGGAAACAAGAAGTACTGCATGTAACTGAGAGCGTTGATCCAAAGCTTTCAGTATGTCATGTGACATACACTAGAGGACAGGCGTCAAACAAACAAAATTTCTTTCACCATTGACTGATGACCTGACAGATAAATATAAGCAGCTTGCGGACGCTCTAAAGCAACAACATGGCAAATACTACCTTTTCTGGAAAGTCTCGAACCAGCATTAGCGAGTTTCATACAGGTGTACTCATCTCTTCAAGAGATTTAGAATGCCGTGAAAACAAGCTGAAAGTTGCTGCCACTCTTTTCGCTTAACCAAGGAGCGCATATAAGATGTGACTCTGGAAGAAAGGAAGATGATAGTTTAACATGCTGTCGAGACGTCCCGTCATTAGAGACAGAGTGCGAGTTCGGATTACGAAAAGACGGGGAAGCAAATCAGCTGATCCCTTTTCAGAGGAACCATCATGGCATTTGCCTGGGGTGATTGAAGGAAATCGCGGAGAACCTAAATCTAGATGGACGGACGGGTATTTGAACCGTCGTCCTCCCGCAGACGAGTCCAGTGTGCTAGTCACTTTCCAACCCCGCTCTGTGACTGGATATAACGCCTCGAAAGTATTCCTCCTTTATGTGAAATGTAATCCACGAACGAACAACAATGTGATCTGACTGCTGTTAATGAAATATGAGGTAGGAAGCGAACATTCATAAGGCAACGAAAAGTAGAGAGTGTTTAAAATCTTAGTGACAAACATCTAGGGGTTATAAAACAGGCTAGTGGAAGAACTTTTATTAGAGAAAATATAATCCTGACGCTTGCCAGCGACATTAGGCGTCTGAGACTAGTTATGCCCTCAGAGGCGCCGAGGCATGCAAGGCCTGACCAAACAGAAAAAAAAAAAAAAAGGTTCAAATGGCTCTGAGCACTATGGGATTTAACAGCTGTGGTCATCCGTCCCCTAGAACTTAGAACTTCTTAAACCTAACTAACCTAAGGACATCACACACATCCATGCCCGAGGCAGGATTCGAACCTGCGACCGTGGCAGTCTCACGGTTCCGGACTGTAGCGCCTAGAACCGCGAGACAACCGCGGCCGGCGACCAAACAGCAAACCGCGGGTCAGCACTTCGGACACGCTACTGCCTAGCGCTCCCAGCACAGTAGCGAGATGGGCTGCAGGATGAGGAGAAAAGGAAAATGAAGGCCAGAGTCGTATGGTGACACACCAAGCTGCTTGCTTACAATACTACTTGCGTTAAAAATGACTTACGTTCTGCATTAGGAATACTATGGTGTCTACGCACTTGTGCAAAAAAAATGTGAATAAGTTACTTCGTTCAGGGTCGATTGCGAACTGCTTCATTTTTGCTTCGTTTAAAGGCCATGCAGAGTGTTTAGTATGCCATCACACTATTACGAGCTAAAGAAACACTTATTGGAACATCAAGACGATTTGATGCACTTGTTTTCTGACGAACGAGAGTGAATGCTAGCTAATCGGAAGGCATCCACTGGAAAAGAAAGTAGGATAATGAGACAAGAGAGATGAAGTCGGACAGATAGAGAAGGAGGTGGAGACTCTCAGAGGCGAAGGAGGAAGTGAATCGAAAGTGGGGGAGGAGAAGATGGACAGAGATATGGGGGATGGAAGAGATGAAATGAGAGACAGACGAGAAGATGGACAAAGGAAGAGGGAGAAGGATGTGGAGAGAGAGGGGAAGCAGAGAAAGGTGTAGGTGGCACATAGAAGTTGCAGAGAGGTAGTGGTCAGGTTCAAAAGGAATAATGGGGAGGAGGGGGAGAAGGCGCTGGAAAAAGAGACGGGCAGGAGGAGATGGAAAGAGATGTGGCGGAACAAGAAATGAGAGACAGATGTGGAGAGAGAGGGGAAGCAGAGAAAGGTGTAGGTGGCACATAGAAGTTGGAGAGAGGTAGTGGTCAGGTTCAAAAGGAATAATGGGGAGGAGGGGGAGAAGGCGCTGGACAAAGAGACGGGCAGGAGGAGATGGAAAGAGATGTGGCGGAACAAGAAATGAGAGACAGATGAGGAGAACATGGACAAGAGGAGGTGGAAAGAAGAGTTGTGAAAAATATACAGCGTGTCCCATATAAAAGCGGTACGCCTCACGCCCGAGATTTAAGTATCAATGAACTAAGAAAAACTATAGGTAACAGTAACTTTAAGAAAACATGCAGTTACCTGCAATGGGCCTCCAGGCATCCCTGACTTCGAGTGATCACATTACTAGCAACACGCTGTAATTCTGTAGGCATGATGTTGTTAACTTCTCTCGTAATGCTCCGTTTAATATCATCTATTGTGCATGGGTTATCAACATACACTTTGTATTTTACTGTGCCTCATAAATAATAGTCACAAGAGGTCAGATCCTGCTACCCTAAGCGCCAGAGGCCTTTACTGACACTTGGTGATGTGTGCCATACTTCGGTTGGATGTGTGACCGATTGCTCCATCTTTTCGGAACACTGAACATAACTTCTCTGCATGTGTTAACTGTGCATCGAAAGAGTCAAAGATCTCTAGATATCTGACAGTGTTTAAGGTATAATTGAAAAACATGGGTCCAATAATTCGCCTGCCAGACGGCGCACACCAAACACCTATCTTCTGAGTGAGAAGTCTTCATATAGAATATATGGGTTCTCCTGCAACCAGTATCTGCAATTCAGGGAGTTTACATAACCCGACAAATGAAACCAGGCCTCATCTGATATGCAGTAACCGTTAGGAATTCAATATACTTATATGGATACGGTGTCTGTTCTTTCGGACATGTCCGAAAGAACAGACACGATTGATGACCCGCAGCCGTCTAGAACGAAATTAGAATTACATATTAATTCCTTCAGCTGCTGGCGGGCGTTGATATATATCAACGGGGACAGGTGAAAATGTGTGCCCTGACCGGGACTCGAACCCGGGATCTCCTTCTTACATGGCAGACACTCTATCCAGCTGAGCCAGCAAGGGCACAGAGGATAGTGGGACTGCAGCGACTAGCTCGCTCACGCGTCCCGCGAGACCCACATTCTCACCTTATATGTCCACACACTACATTCGTAGTGTCCCTACCCAACACATTCATTACTCCTGGAAGACATTCTTACCAAATCCCGTAAGAGATCGGGAAAATGTGTGCATCCGCACAGAAGAAGAAGGTCATGTACGGTATTGCCAGAACTATACACGTATATGGATATGGTGTATGCGCGACATAGTCCCTGCAGTCGCACTATCCTCTTTGCCCCCGGTGGCCCAGATGGATAGAGCGTCTGCCATGTAAGCAGATTTTCACCTGTACCCGTTGATATATATTAACGCCCATCAGGAGCTGAAGATATTAATATACAATTCCAACTTCGTTAGGAATTAATGTTAACAGCCAGTTTCAATAACTAACTCTTTTTCCCTGACCTTCAGATTTCAACTCTTTCACAACTCTGACACGATAGGATTTTAATTTCTTATATTTTAGTACACGATGACATGATGTACGAATACGCCAAGTTGCTGCGATAACCCCCATACTGACATGGGGGGACTTCTCGTAATGTTCATGCAAATTCTGTCTATAGTCTTAGGGGTCCTTACTGACTGTCGCCTTTTCTTACCGCTCTACATTTCTTGTACATGTGAATATGCTGGTCGTGGGGAGTTCCCTACCAGGATATTTCGCATGAATCTCTTTACATTCCTTCATGGAGCCTGTCTTTACGGAACACTCCACATGATCGATTCGTTGGTCTAATGCAAACTGTCTCATTTCTGTAACAACTCAACAATAGGAACTTCTCACAACAATAGACGCACCAACAAACATCTACACTCAATTTTCCAATAAAAAAAATGTCGTGTGGCTAGGGCTTCCCGTCGGGTAGACCGTTCGTCGGGTGCAAGTCTTTCGATTTGACGTCACTTCGGCGACTTGCTCGTCGATTGGGATGGAATGATGATGATTAGGACAACACAACACCCAGTCCCTGAGTGGAGAAAATCTCCGATCCAGCTGGGAATCGAACCCGGTCCCCTTAGGATTGACATTCCGTCGCGCTGACCACTTTTTTTCCTGTTGTGTTTGGTCGTTGCGGACGGCACATGACATCCGTTCATGTTCGTTGTTCGTCCTTGCACTCAGTTTTTTATTACAGAGGCCAACCAGCTCTCTGACCGAACACGCTGAGCTACCGTGCCGGCATCACTCAGCTACCGGGGGCGGACAACTTTCCAATAAAACACAGTTAGCCAACATTCGAGACAGTGTTGCCACTTCACAAGCAATTCGACTGGAGAAGATTAGCTGGTACATGAGGCGTGCTGGTTTTATGTGGAACATCCTGTATGTGCCGTACGTGTATGATGGCGAAACCGCAGCTAAGAGGCTAGTTCAAAATAAACACAAAATTTCATGAACCGTAGACACAAAAGTCCTCAATTGGATCGCATCGATATCAATACCACATATTCACAAAGAGAAGAAAATGCATCCCATACACTCTCATATTCCGGTAATATTATTTAGTGTGAGAGGATGTAAAGCGAAAGTTGATCTACATTCACAGACGACTAAAGAAAGACCGTTATTGATATTTGCTTGTTCAGACAGAGGTGGGATCGGAACAAAACCACCTAACCTTGCATACGCGGACACAGAGTTGCACCTGAAAAATAATGTAAATTGAAGTCACGCCATTGCAACACAAGCAAGTAACGTTCCCATCCGAACTCCTTGAAACCTAAAGTTTAAAAACGTTCATCACAAATCATTCACAAGACAAAACGTCCGAACTGTCTGAAATCGTCAGCGTGCAGCACGGTACAAACAACGTCTCGCAGGCTCGAAGAGGAAGTAGAAAATGAGCACAATGCAGCTCTATCAAAACTCATTGCCAAGGCATCTGATTGATTGACTAAGCTCCGCATAGAAAGCATTGCTTGCAGATATACTGCATACCAAACGTTAAAATTTCCTGACGAAAGCATGGACTCTAAAAGTCTTTGCGTCATGATAGTGACTCACAGCTCACGGTTTGTTACATAATACGAAAGATGTTTCTAACAGACGGCATTCAAAGTACATCGTCCCATTAAAAAACACATGCCAGCTTCAGTATCTATGCCTGCTATTATTTGCCAAAAACCTTTTTTCGATACCTTGAACCGCTCACTAAATAGAGTGCAAGTTTTAAGTAATTCATCTGTATATGTTCAGCTTCATGTTTCTAAAGTTCTCGTGGTGAGGCTCGAAAATTATACATATCTGCAAATTTATACCCAGCAATTTAAAAAAAATCACGTTAGATGATCCTAGTGTTTTTTTATATGTAAGTTAAGAAATTGCAAGAGAGTTTTCTCACCAAGTAGCGTTGATTCTGAAAATTCATATCTATACCCACACTGATAATAAAATTTTGACTGTCTGTTTGTTTGAATATGCTGATCTCCGAAGCTACAAAACCAATTTTATTGGGGCTTTCACAAGTAACTACAGCGTACCTTGGGGCAACATATAGGCTTCATTTCATGATAATCGGATCACAGGAGAAAATGTATTGTAATTTAAAGTTTTATCAAAAATCATCTGCTCAGCTTAGCAGTTTGGATGTTTAATCATCACGATGGAGTACACCACAGAACCAATACAGCGCCGTTAGGTTCGTAATACGCCAAAGAACCAATACATGGCACTGTTAGGTTTTTTTTTTTCAATTCAGTGACAAAGGTATTTTCGAAAATGTACGTCAATGACAAAGTTAAGGACTGTAATGTTATGTCCATGAATACCAAATAATATTGAATTTGCTTGTCCATATATATGGATTTACTGATTTCGCTTTGTGTATTAAAAACTTAACGATATTGCTTTGTTTCTTTCGGTGGGTTTTATTTGTATCCTCTGCTAGGAAAAAGAATTTATTACGTTTTCTTTGTGATTTTAGTGCCTACTGATTACATTTTTATTTCGTTTTGCTTACAAATAAAAATGCCTTGAAAATAGTCAAGTCTTTCTCAATACGCCAGAAACGCAAAAAGACTGAGGACCATATAGTCTCAAGAATCCAATGCACATCGTTAGGCGACGCTTGCTGTGGCTCTAGAACATCAGGCTTTAACATGCTATTTGGATACTCCTTCGGAAAGCGAGGTCCACAGTAAATCTGTTCGATAGTGTCATGCATTATCTCGCTCCTCAGAACCTTCCACTCACAGAAGCTTCAAGTTACTTCTCTGCAACGTAACATCATAGAAGTGGACATTTTGACGAGAAGTGGAGCAGGCTAGTAAATGTTCGTACACCGAATTCCACTTAGTCTTCAAAATTTACTATTTCGCTTTAAACATTTACAATTCCCAGTGAGCTTACGTTATGTCATGACCAAACACAAAGCACAAGGCTAGATACTGCGTGTTGTAGGTGTGAACCCTGGACCGCAATAGAAGTTACTTTTTGCGTCCCCAGCTCTACGTGGCTCTCTCCTGTGTTAGTGAAACAAACAATCTCTTTTTCCATATCTCCAATCATACTACTTTAAACATTGTATACAAAGAAGATTTACATGTCAAAAATAAATTCCGTACATACGGAGTCTCGGCTACAGCTAGTTAAAAATCTGTACATTCATAAAAAAACTATTTCTAAAGAAATACACTAAAATAAGGTACTTTTAGTGACGTATTATGTTCTCCAAAAGTAATATGAAACCATAAATCTTTACGTTTACTTTTCTTTTTCCCTTCAAAGTACCGTTTCCGTCTCGTTACTCTCTGTGCACCATCCAACAATAGTAAGCCAAAATATTAGTGTCCCATCGGTCCTGATACTTCTGTTCGATTTCTTTAATGCCTTGTCAGAACCTTTCTGTCTGTTCCTCACTTACAGCACCTAGGTTGTCTGCAAAATAGTTGAGAGCGCAGGAAGTGCAGCTTCAAGGTTACTGTGTCACGCACTACTTTGAAGTTACCCAACATGGTTTTTTTTAACTTCCTGGCAGATTAAAACGGTGTGCCGGACCGAGACTCGAACAGGAGACCTTTGCCTTTCGCGGGCAAGTGCTCTACCAACTGAGCTACCCAAGCACGACTCACGCCCCGTCCTCACAGCATCAATTCCGCCAGTACCTCGTCTCCTACCTTCCAAACTTCACAAAAGCTCTCCTGCTAAACTTGCAGAACTAGCCTCCTGGAAGTGAGGATACTGCAGAGACATGGCTTTTTGACTTTGTAGTGGAGTGTGCGCTGGTATGAAACTTCCTGGCAAAGGTCCCGAGTTCGAGTCTCGGTCCGGCACACATTTTTAATCTGCCAGAGCACACTCCGCTGCAGAGTCAAAAATTTCATTTTTTTTTACTAAATTCACGTAAACAGGGTCTTTGCAACTGCCGAGTAACTTGAAGACACTTCTTTTAAAGCATATGCAAGCTGATTAGTTAATGTCTTTCATTTTGTGTTCAAATGTTTCGTCTCTCTTCAATTTTCGAATCTTGGGGGAGGGGGGGGGGGGGGGGGGGAAAGAAAACTCTATCTTTCAGCTTATTCTCTGATAGGCTTGGAAACTTACTTGCCGCATGCTTTTGGTAGGTCTATAATAAGTAGTATCATAATTTCAAGTTTTATGTGGGATGAAGGCAGGAGTATTTCTTTGGGTTCACAAGAGAACCTAACAGCACTTTTTTTCCTCTAACTTTTGTCATTCTGTGTGGCCAGAGATTCTGATTCCTTTCCTCACTGTGGCTATTTATTCATTAAACTAACGGCTATTTGTTCATTACATTAACGCCAGCATTGTTTTGTGATGTTTTGCAATGTAGCGTGCTACAAAAATTTGTTTTATTTTGTAGGCTATAAGACAGCTACAACTCTGTGGCACAGTCGTTTTTCTTCGATTGTGGTACAGACAGATAGCTTTGTTATAGCCTATAAAATAAAATAACTTTTTGTAGCACTTTACACAGTGCTGGTGTTGGTGTAATCCATAAATAGCCACATTGTAAATGGAAGTAAACGTTTTAAGTACTTGACCTGAAATCAGCACCCAAAAATACAACAGACAACTGTGTAGCTTTAAGAAACAAAATTGCATTCACGACTAGGGTCATCAGCTGCACGTTAACACTAAATTCAAGTGAGACATCGTCGAAATGTCAGTAAGGCTCCCCATTGTGTCCTGAGGACACGCTACTGCCTAGCGCTCCCAGCACAGTAGCGAGATGGGCTGCAGGATGAGGAGAAAAGGAAAATGAAGGCCAGAGTCGTATGGTGACACACCAAGCTGCTTGCTTACAATACTACTTGCGTTAAAAATGACTTACGTTCTGCATTAGGAATACTATGGTGTCTACGCACTTGTGCAAAAAAAATGTGAATAAGTTACTTCGTTCAGGGTCGATTGCGAACTGCTTCATTTTTGCTTCGTTTAAAGGCCATGCAGAGTGTTTAGTATGCCATCACACTATTACGAGCTAAAGAAACACTTATTGGAACATCAAGACGATTTGATGCACTTGTTTTCTGACGAACGAGAGTGAATGCTAGCTAATCGGAAGGCATCCACTGGAAAAGAAAGTAGGATAATGAGACAAGAGAGATGAAGTCGGACAGATAGAGAAGGAGGTGGAGACTCTCAGAGGCGAAGGAGGAAGTGAATCGAAAGTGGGGGAGGAGAAGATGGACAGAGATATGGGGGATGGAAGAGATGAAATGAGAGACAGACGAGAAGATGGACAAAGGAAGAGGGAGAAGGATGTGGAGAGAGAGGGGAAGCAGAGAAAGGTGTAGGTGGCACATAGAAGTTGCAGAGAGGTAGTGGTCAGGTTCAAAAGGAATAATGGGGAGGAGGGGGAGAAGGCGCTGGAAAAAGAGACGGGCAGGAGGAGATGGAAAGAGATGTGGCGGAACAAGAAATGAGAGACAGATGTGGAGAGAGAGGGGAAGCAGAGAAAGGTGTAGGTGGCACATAGAAGTTGGAGAGAGGTAGTGGTCAGGTTCAAAAGGAATAATGGGGAGGAGGGGGAGAAGGCGCTGGACAAAGAGACGGGCAGGAGGAGATGGAAAGAGATGTGGCGGAACAAGAAATGAGAGACAGATGAGGAGAACATGGACAAGAGGAGGTGGAAAGAAGAGTTGTGAAAAATATACAGCGTGTCCCATATAAAAGCGGTACGCCTCACGCCCGAGATTTAAGTATCAATGAACTAAGAAAAACTATAGGTAACAGTAACTTTAAGAAAACATGCAGTTACCTGCAATGGGCCTCCAGGCATCCCTGACTTCGAGTGATCACATTACTAGCAACACGCTGTAATTCTGTAGGCATGATGTTGTTAACTTCTCTCGTAATGCTCCGTTTAATATCATCTATTGTGCATGGGTTATCAACATACACTTTGTATTTTACTGTGCCTCATAAATAATAGTCACAAGAGGTCAGATCCTGCTACCCTAAGCGCCAGAGGCCTTTACTGACACTTGGTGATGTGTGCCATACTTCGGTTGGATGTGTGACCGATTGCTCCATCTTTTCGGAACACTGAACATAACTTCTCTGCATGTGTTAACTGTGCATCGAAAGAGTCAAAGATCTCTAGATATCTGACAGTGTTTAAGGTATAATTGAAAAACATGGGTCCAATAATTCGCCTGCCAGACGGCGCACACCAAACACCTATCTTCTGAGTGAGAAGTCTTCATATAGAATATATGGGTTCTCCTGCAACCAGTATCTGCAATTCAGGGAGTTTACATAACCCGACAAATGAAACCAGGCCTCATCTGATATGCAGTAACCGTTAGGAATTCAATATACTTATATGGATACGGTGTCTGTTCTTTCGGACATGTCCGAAAGAACAGACACGATTGATGACCCGCAGCCGTCTAGAACGAAATTAGAATTACATATTAATTCCTTCAGCTGCTGGCGGGCGTTGATATATATCAACGGGGACAGGTGAAAATGTGTGCCCTGACCGGGACTCGAACCCGGGATCTCCTTCTTACATGGCAGACACTCTATCCAGCTGAGCCAGCAAGGGCACAGAGGATAGTGGGACTGCAGCGACTAGCTCGCTCACGCGTCCCGCGAGACCCACATTCTCACCTTATATGTCCACACACTACATTCGTAGTGTCCCTACCCAACACATTCATTACTCCTGGAAGACATTCTTACCAAATCCCGTAAGAGATCGGGAAAATGTGTGCATCCGCACAGAAGAAGAAGGTCATGTACGGTATTGCCAGAACTATACACGTATATGGATATGGTGTATGCGCGACATAGTCCCTGCAGTCGCACTATCCTCTTTGCCCCCGGTGGCCCAGATGGATAGAGCGTCTGCCATGTAAGCAGATTTTCACCTGTACCCGTTGATATATATTAACGCCCATCAGGAGCTGAAGATATTAATATACAATTCCAACTTCGTTAGGAATTAATGTTAACAGCCAGTTTCAATAACTAACTCTTTTTCCCTGACCTTCAGATTTCAACTCTTTCACAACTCTGACACGATAGGATTTTAATTTCTTATATTTTAGTACACGATGACATGATGTACGAATACGCCAAGTTGCTGCGATAACCCCCATACTGACATGGGGGGACTTCTCGTAATGTTCATGCAAATTCTGTCTATAGTCTTAGGGGTCCTTACTGACTGTCGCCTTTTCTTACCGCTCTACATTTCTTGTACATGTGAATATGCTGGTCGTGGGGAGTCCCCTACCAGGATATTTCGCATGAATCTCTTTACATTCCTTCATGGAGCCTGTCTTTACGGAACACTCCACATGATCGATTCGTTGGTCTAATGCAAACTGTCTCATTTCTGTAACAACTCAACAATAGGAACTTCTCACAACAATAGACGCACCAACAAACATCTACACTCAATTTTCCAATAAAAAAAATGTCGTGTGGCTAGGGCTTCCCGTCGGGTAGACCGTTCGTCGGGTGCAAGTCTTTCGATTTGACGTCACTTCGGCGACTTGCTCGTCGATTGGGATGGAATGATGATGATTAGGACAACACAACACCCAGTCCCTGAGTGGAGAAAATCTCCGATCCAGCTGGGAATCGAACCCGGTCCCCTTAGGATTGACATTCCGTCGCGCTGACCACTTTTTTTCCTGTTGTGTTTGGTCGTTGCGGACGGCACATGACATCCGTTCATGTTCGTTGTTCGTCCTTGCACTCAGTTTTTTATTACAGAGGCCAACCAGCTCTCTGACCGAACACGCTGAGCTACCGTGCCGGCATCACTCAGCTACCGGGGGCGGACAACTTTCCAATAAAACACAGTTAGCCAACATTCGAGACAGTGTTGCCACTTCACAAGCAATTCGACTGGAGAAGATTAGCTGGTACATGAGGCGTGCTGGTTTTATGTGGAACATCCTGTATGTGCCGTACGTGTATGATGGCGAAACCGCAGCTAAGAGGCTAGTTCAAAATAAACACAAAATTTCATGAACCGTAGACACAAAAGTCCTCAATTGGATCGCATCGATATCAATACCACATATTCACAAAGAGAAGAAAATGCATCCCATACACTCTCATATTCCGGTAATATTATTTAGTGTGAGAGGATGTAAAGCGAAAGTTGATCTACATTCACAGACGACTAAAGAAAGACCGTTATTGATATTTGCTTGTTCAGACAGAGGTGGGATCGGAACAAAACCACCTAACCTTGCATACGCGGACACAGAGTTGCACCTGAAAAATAATGTAAATTGAAGTCACGCCATTGCAACACAAGCAAGTAACGTTCCCATCCGAACTCCTTGAAACCTAAAGTTTAAAAACGTTCATCACAAATCATTCACAAGACAAAACGTCCGAACTGTCTGAAATCGTCAGCGTGCAGCACGGTACAAACAACGTCTCGCAGGCTCGAAGAGGAAGTAGAAAATGAGCACAATGCAGCTCTATCAAAACTCATTGCCAAGGCATCTGATTGATTGACTAAGCTCCGCATAGAAAGCATTGCTTGCAGATATACTGCATACCAAACGTTAAAATTTCCTGACGAAAGCATGGACTCTAAAAGTCTTTGCGTCATGATAGTGACTCACAGCTCACGGTTTGTTACATAATACGAAAGATGTTTCTAACAGACGGCATTCAAAGTACATCGTCCCATTAAAAAACACATGCCAGCTTCAGTATCTATGCCTGCTATTATTTGCCAAAAACCTTTTTTCGATACCTTGAACCGCTCACTAAATAGAGTGCAAGTTTTAAGTAATTCATCTGTATATGTTCAGCTTCATGTTTCTAAAGTTCTCGTGGTGAGGCTCGAAAATTATACATATCTGCAAATTTATACCCAGCAATTTAAAAAAAATCACGTTAGATGATCCTAGTGTTTTTTTATATGTAAGTTAAGAAATTGCAAGAGAGTTTTCTCACCAAGTAGCGTTGATTCTGAAAATTCATATCTATACCCACACTGATAATAAAATTTTGACTGTCTGTTTGTTTGAATATGCTGATCTCCGAAGCTACAAAACCAATTTTATTGGGGCTTTCACAAGTAACTACAGCGTACCTTGGGGCAACATATAGGCTTCATTTCATGATAATCGGATCACAGGAGAAAATGTATTGTAATTTAAAGTTTTATCAAAAATCATCTGCTCAGCTTAGCAGTTTGGATGTTTAATCATCACGATGGAGTACACCACAGAACCAATACAGCGCCGTTAGGTTCGTAATACGCCAAAGAACCAATACATGGCACTGTTAGGTTTTTTTTTTTCAATTCAGTGACAAAGGTATTTTCGAAAATGTACGTCAATGACAAAGTTAAGGACTGTAATGTTATGTCCATGAATACCAAATAATATTGAATTTGCTTGTCCATATATATGGATTTACTGATTTCGCTTTGTGTATTAAAAACTTAACGATATTGCTTTGTTTCTTTCGGTGGGTTTTATTTGTATCCTCTGCTAGGAAAAAGAATTTATTACGTTTTCTTTGTGATTTTAGTGCCTACTGATTACATTTTTATTTCGTTTTGCTTACAAATAAAAATGCCTTGAAAATAGTCAAGTCTTTCTCAATACGCCAGAAACGCAAAAAGACTGAGGACCATATAGTCTCAAGAATCCAATGCACATCGTTAGGCGACGCTTGCTGTGGCTCTAGAACATCAGGCTTTAACATGCTATTTGGATACTCCTTCGGAAAGCGAGGTCCACAGTAAATCTGTTCGATAGTGTCATGCATTATCTCGCTCCTCAGAACCTTCCACTCACAGAAGCTTCAAGTTACTTCTCTGCAACGTAACATCATAGAAGTGGACATTTTGACGAGAAGTGGAGCAGGCTAGTAAATGTTCGTACACCGAATTCCACTTAGTCTTCAAAATTTACTATTTCGCTTTAAACATTTACAATTCCCAGTGAGCTTACGTTATGTCATGACCAAACACAAAGCACAAGGCTAGATACTGCGTGTTGTAGGTGTGAACCCTGGACCGCAATAGAAGTTACTTTTTGCGTCCCCAGCTCTACGTGGCTCTCTCCTGTGTTAGTGAAACAAACAATCTCTTTTTCCATATCTCCAATCATACTACTTTAAACATTGTATACAAAGAAGATTTACATGTCAAAAATAAATTCCGTACATACGGAGTCTCGGCTACAGCTAGTTAAAAATCTGTACATTCATAAAAAAACTATTTCTAAAGAAATACACTAAAATAAGGTACTTTTAGTGACGTATTATGTTCTCCAAAAGTAATATGAAACCATAAATCTTTACGTTTACTTTTCTTTTTCCCTTCAAAGTACCGTTTCCGTCTCGTTACTCTCTGTGCACCATCCAACAATAGTAAGCCAAAATATTAGTGTCCCATCGGTCCTGATACTTCTGTTCGATTTCTTTAATGCCTTGTCAGAACCTTTCTGTCTGTTCCTCACTTACAGCACCTAGGTTGTCTGCAAAATAGTTGAGAGCGCAGGAAGTGCAGCTTCAAGGTTACTGTGTCACGCACTACTTTGAAGTTACCCAACATGGTTTTTTTTAACTTCCTGGCAGATTAAAACGGTGTGCCGGACCGAGACTCGAACAGGAGACCTTTGCCTTTCGCGGGCAAGTGCTCTACCAACTGAGCTACCCAAGCACGACTCACGCCCCGTCCTCACAGCATCAATTCCGCCAGTACCTCGTCTCCTACCTTCCAAACTTCACAAAAGCTCTCCTGCTAAACTTGCAGAACTAGCCTCCTGGAAGTGAGGATACTGCAGAGACATGGCTTTTTGACTTTGTAGTGGAGTGTGCGCTGGTATGAAACTTCCTGGCAAAGGTCCCGAGTTCGAGTCTCGGTCCGGCACACATTTTTAATCTGCCAGAGCACACTCCGCTGCAGAGTCAAAAATTTCATTTTTTTTTACTAAATTCACGTAAACAGGGTCTTTGCAACTGCCGAGTAACTTGAAGACACTTCTTTTAAAGCATATGCAAGCTGATTAGTTAATGTCTTTCATTTTGTGTTCAAATGTTTCGTCTCTCTTCAATTTTCGAATCTTGGGGGAGGGGGGGGGGGGGAAAGAAAACTCTATCTTTCAGCTTATTCTCTGATAGGCTTGGAAACTTACTTGCCGCATGCTTTTGGTAGGTCTATAATAAGTAGTATCATAATTTCAAGTTTTATGTGGGATGAAGGCAGGAGTATTTCTTTGGGTTCACAAGAGAACCTAACAGCACTTTTTTTCCTCTAACTTTTGTCATTCTGTGTGGCCAGAGATTCTGATTCCTTTCCTCACTGTGGCTATTTATTCATTAAACTAACGGCTATTTGTTCATTACATTAACGCCAGCATTGTTTTGTGATGTTTTGCAATGTAGCGTGCTACAAAAATTTGTTTTATTTTGTAGGCTATAAGACAGCTACAACTCTGTGGCACAGTCGTTTTTCTTCGATTGTGGTACAGACAGATAGCTTTGTTATAGCCTATAAAATAAAATAACTTTTTGTAGCACTTTACACAGTGCTGGTGTTGGTGTAATCCATAAATAGCCACATTGTAAATGGAAGTAAACGTTTTAAGTACTTGACCTGAAATCAGCACCCAAAAATACAACAGACAACTGTGTAGCTTTAAGAAACAAAATTGCATTCACGACTAGGGTCATCAGCTGCACGTTAACACTAAATTCAAGTGAGACATCGTCGAAATGTCAGTAAGGCTCCCCATTGTGTCCTGAGGCTAATTCATGTTTCTGATCGACAGGTATGCATGACGATGGGTCCAGGCGCCCTCATATGGACGGTCTGCAGCGAGGTGTTCCGTCCTCGCGTCAAGGGCATCGCCATGTCGGTGTTGTCCATTGTCAACTGCGGATCGGCTTTTGCCACGCTCAAGACATACCACGCCATGTCCACCCACTTCGAGCTGTGCGTGTCCTTCTGGATGTTCGCCATTTTCTGCGCATTCGCCGTGTTCTACGTGTGGAGGTTCGTTCCTGAGACCAAAGGGCGGCTGGCGGAGGAGGTGGCGTTGGAGATAGCGGGCATCAAGCCTGGACGCACTGAAGACGAGACCGCCACCAAAGAGGAGAGGGAGAAGATAAAAGTGTGAGCCTGCACTCCGAGGCACGCCAATACTCTACAATATGACAAACTCTGATGCGCCCAGTATAATGAAAAGTGTCGCCCATCTCTTGACTGTGATAGCCTTTCGACATTCTAGACTTTTCGGCGCTGCTGAAGAAGCGTTATCATTCGCATTATATTTTACATTCATACAAAATATCAACCACACCACTTTATTGTATTTGCTGCAAAGAGATTATTTATTGCAAGAGATCGTAGGCTTACCTGGCCGTCTCCAGTGAAAATATAAGTTCCTCCATTTTTATAAACGATCATTCTACAAGTCGATATATATGTATATAAAGAGCAGATCAGCAGGGATTTACGTTTACTCCTGATGCTTCACCCGTTTTTGGCCTAGGTGAAGAGGGCTCTTTCATTGATACGACTGCCACTTAGTTTCAGCGTCTTAGCAAAAAAAAAAAAAAAAAAAAAAAAAAAAAAAAAAAAAAAAAAAAAAAAGACCCACTTTCATCACCAGTGGCAATCTACGAAAGAAGGTCTGGAGCATCTTGAAGCAGCTTCTTAGGTTCTTTGCAGACTTTCTCGCAATATCCTTCTGATCGTCTTGAAGCAGTTGTGGCACAAATTTCTTCGCAATACTTCTCATGTTCAACTTTTCTCATACAATACGTTAACGTATACCATAACGTATTCCCAAGGTGTTAGAGAGGTCTTGACAGCCTGTCTACGAACTTGCAGAATCAGATCCTCCGTTTGCCGAACGTTTCCTGGAGTGATACAAGTTGACTGCCGACTGGAAAAGTCCTCGTTATCACTAGACGTTCGCCTATTTTGAAAAGCCTATACCAGTCGTAAGTCTGTGTCTTGCCAAAGCGTTGTCTCCAAGTGCTTGCTTCAACGTCTGGTGCGTCTCTGCAGCAGTTTTCCAGATTTAGAATAAAGTTTTACTTAAATAAGCTACTGTTTCAGGTCAGCCATCGCAAAGCCACCAACTGTCTGAAACACAACAGTGGAAATATGTTCACCAAGAAGCAGCCAAATCACTGAGATCACAGACACTTGACACACTAATTCAGGGCAGGTGTGTGATGGGACAGCTAATTGTACTTCAACGTGCTCTTAATCATTAACGGGAAAAATCAAATTTTGGGAATATTGGATACCACATCGCATTAAATTTCTGTTGGTGTTCTGAAGTATTCTACCAGACTGGCTCTTCCTGCAGTACTAGATCCATTTAAGATGAATTTTCTCTCAGTTGATATTAGCATCGTTATCGTAAGCCCGACACTGCTAATCGCCGATATGAGTGATAACTACGTAAGATAAGGTATTGTACGACGGCAGCAACAGGGTGCGAGGAACCAGTTTCATCAACGAGGCGTGCAACTTCAGAGCCCACAGTGTGACACAGAGTTAAGGGAATCTGTAACTGATATCTGTTTCTCTTCATAACACATGCTTTATTTTTCACGCAAAATTTCCGCCTTCATATTGTTTTTTTTCTGAATTCCTCAGTCAGGCTAGTGATTTCATGCCACACGGCTACACACACACACACACACACACACACACACACACACACACACACAATCATATGTGAAAACGATTATCCCACATTTACACTCGTCCTTCTGCCAACGTCTTCTTACAGGAACAGCATCTGCGGTAATCTGCAAGCACATTGCAAATCGTGGATCTCTTCTTTTTTCTTTGAAAAAAAATTCTCAAAAAATGAGCAATAATCAGTGGTGCACAGCACGGACCGCTTGTGCACAACTTCTTTGGTATACACCCCACGCTTCCTTTGGAGACTCCTAATGAACTGCGTTTGACAGTTGTCTTCTCCTTTAGGTCATTCTAAATGTTATTATTAAATGTCTTGACTTTGTCGTGATATTTGCGTATTCTGGACTTCAGTGCCCATTGAACTTCTTATTTTCGTTACCAAATGTAATTAAGGAACTTCTTTGGAGGTACATTTAGTTTTCTTGATATCGAACACTCCCTCCGAAGCACCCCGTCAGTTCTGCTGCTTATTATTCTAGTCATAAATGTGGTCGTGTGAAATATAGCAGAACACAAAATCCTGAAAATTCACACCTGTACACAAGCCATTCTTCCAACTGCCATACAGTGGCATAAACACTAAGAACCAACGATTGCACTCAGTTAATCACAGTGTAAGCTAGTCGTAAGCAGTGAATTCTCTGACTCATAACCTTACATGTTATCACAAGTAATTTCGCAAGGATTTTTTTCTTCTCATTCTACCGTTTAGACATGAACCATATGATGTAATCCCATGGAACAGTTATGCTTCCTCATATTACAACTCTTGGGTGGAATGTAAATTTTTTCTCATCGTACACTATTTCAACCATTCAGTCCCCCTCCATTTCTAGGATATATTTTTCCCGTAACACGAAACACACTGTAGAATTCTCAGCTTCAGTAATTTAGTAAACTCGTATATAAAAATCAGCAGCTCTTCAGACCGTTACGAAAGTATATACTCCGATTCAGTCCCATGTTTCCTCAGTGCAGAATTTTAATGCTTGCTTCAACCACACCTTAACTGATCGGAAGATAATAGTAGCCATACGTTGGTCAGTTCTTTAAATTTGTAGAGAATACGCGCTTCTTATTGAGACCTATCTAAATTCAGACTGTTATGTTCTCCTTTAACCTTATTTTCTGTAAGTCGAAAACACTGTATACTATCCCCTTTGAGCGGCAGTCTAACAATTACAGTTGGTTTACTTGAAGAAATCTGCCGTGAAAAACTTGCTTTAAATAGAGATGAAGTGAATCAACAGAAAATGCGAGCCAATCTCATATGACACTACCGCGCTTCATCCACAGCCAGTAGACCAATGAAATCAACTGCTTACATAAACTACACTCGCGTTATTAATACCATCTGTAAGCCGAATTGGATACCAAATCAAATAAACAACTTTTTCTTCATACATTTTTACAGTGCATGAATTTTAATTCACTCTCAGCAATGCTCCTGTCGTTTGAGCTCTCTACACCTCCTGAATTATCTTCATCTCATAATGGTGTCTTATGAAATGCTAGAAGGAAAACATATTCTGTCTTCACAACACTAAATGAGCACTTTTCTTCTGGATGTGCACGATTACGAAAAACTGGAAACAGACTAATTTGTCTTGCAATAAATCAGAGACAGAAATATGATTGCGTTTTCGTATCTCTCTGACATCTCGTTGACAATGATGTCTCAGTTACTCCAAAAAATGATAAACTAGACATATTCGTGGTTCGCCGTATCAAGAAGGAAAAACTGCAAGACAGGTTGACTGAAACAATAACGAAGATTATACGACAAGGAAACATTCGAGAGGAGGCGGAAACTGGGACAGTATTGCAATAGCAGTATGCTACCTACATCACGAAGCCTTTTTCCTGTATTGATACTGATCTTGTATTGCCGTAGGTTAACAATAATGTTCCTAAAAACTCTTTTAAGCCTGACTAGTTCACATAGTGACATTATGTGTACCAGTATTTGACCGTGTCTATGTTCCTATGCGCTGTTTTTGTATGGACAGTATACAATTTTCTGTAAGATATTAAAACCAATAAATTTAGTTTTTCATAAACATGAAGTTATAGTAGGGGTTATTTTCAACGCCCTCATTTTTTGGAATAAATATCAGCAAACGTTTGAAATGTGATGAAAGTAAAGTCTCTTTGTACTGATAACACGTCTTATGACTGCAACTGTTTCCATGACGTTATTACATCAGTGTTAGCAATACGAAACTTCATCCTGCTAATGAATTACTAGTACAATCTTTGGGAAAAAGAGATGATAACTGAAGTATGAGGAATTACATTCTTCTGTTGATAATTTCATTTTTTATTTAAAAACTGTAAAACTGAATTAAGATAGTTGTTGACATAACATGTTACACATCTTTTCAGTGTCAACTATGTAAGAACACAGCTACGTAACTGTAAATTCTTAACATAACTACATTCACTGCGATATCGAAATACCTCACGAATAGAATTAATAATACCTATATATTAATAACTTTTAATATACATGTGGTGAAATTACTGGTCTGGAAGTACCGTGGGGCAAAATTAAATGGAAATAAAATGTAATCGTTACACGAAACTTGATGAGATCTGAATTTTCTTGGCAGATTAAAGCAGCGCGCAAGATCTAGACGAGAATGAGAGTTTTTGCCTCTTAGTAACTGAGTTCCCCAGACATGACCACGACACACCCTCAAAGATTTAGTTCTACAAGTACTTACGTATTGTGAATTCTGAAATTTTCCCCGCGTATTTCTTCTTCCAGTAATTTTCTGGTTTGCAGCCGGATCCCATCAACATTCTGCCACGATACTTCGGCCCAGAGACGTCCGGACATCCTCAGGTGAGTAGACGAAGTACTGAAGAGACCTGATGCAGCCATGGCATTTATAATGAATTCCGCGCATGCGAATCTTACTGGTGGTTTACGGCGCATGGATTAGGAGGTGACACGCGCGAGGCAGCCAAGTTGTGTGTGCTGCCCTTAATGGTGAAATAAGAACAATCTAATCGCTAAGTATCGAATAAGCACGTCGATTCGGTTGTGAACGCATAATTTTAATAATTGGATCCCAATTTTTATCCAGCTGAAAACCGTTATCACGATTCATTAAATTATCAGCAAGACGTATTTCCACGGATTGTTTAATTACAGAGTTCCAGAAGCTGGAATCCGGTGCTAAAATTTTGGTATTATTATATTCCATTGAACGTCCCATGGAAATGTAATGTTCTGCTACTGCTGATTTTAAAGGTTGCCGCAGACGGGTGTGTCTTTCGTGTTCTACACAGCGTTCCTGGACCGTTCGTGTGTTCTGAACTACACTCCTGGAAATGGAAAAAAGAACACATTGACACCGGTGTGTCAGACCCACGATACTTGCTCCGGACACTGCGAGAGGGCTGTACAAGCAATGATCACACTCACGGCACAGCGGACACACCAGGAAGCGCGGTGTTGGCCGTCGAATGGCGCTAGCTGCGCAGCATTTGTGCACCACCGCCGTCAGTGTCAGCCAGTTTGCCGTGGCATACGGAGCTCCATCGCAGTCTTTAACACTGGTAGCATGCCGCGACAGCGTGGACGTGAACCGTATGTGCAGTTGACGGACTTTGAGCGAGGGCGTATATTGGGCATGCGGGAGGCCGGGTGGACGTACCGCCGAATTGCTCAACACGTGGGGCGTGAGGTCTCCACAGTACATCGATGTTGTCGCCAGTGGTCGGCGGAAGGTGCACGTGCCCGTCGACCTGGGACCGGACCGCAGCGACGCACGGATGCACGCCAAGACCATAGGATCCTACGCAGTGCCGTAGGGGACCGCACCGCCACTTCCCAGCAAATTAGGGACACTGTTGCTCCTGGGGTATCGGCGAGGACCATTCGCAACCGTCTCCATGAAGCTGGGCTACGGTCCCGCACACCGTTAGGCCGTCTTCCGCTCACGCCCCAACATCGTGCAGCCCGCCTCCAGTGGTGTCGCGACAGGCGTGAATGGAGGGACGAATGGAGACGTGTCGTCTTCAGCGATGAGAGTCGCTTCTGCCTTGGTGCCAATGATGGTCGTATGCGTGTTTGGCGCCGTGCAGGTGAGCGCCACAATCAGGACTGCATACGACCGAGGCACACAGGGCCAACACCCGGCATCATGGTGTGGGGAGCGATCTCCTACACTGGCCGTACACCTCTGGTGATCGTCGAGGGGACACTGAATAGTGCACGGTACATCCAAACCGTCATCGAACCCATCGTTCTACCATTCCTAGAGCGGCAAGGGAACTTGCTGTTTCAACAGGACATTGCACGTCCGCATGTATCCCGTGCCACCCAACGTGCGCTAGAAGGTGTAAGTCAACTACCCTGGCCAGCAAGATCTCCGGATCTGTCTCCCATTGAGCATGTTTGGGACTGGATGAAGCGTCGTCTCACGCGGTCCGCACGTCCAGCACGAACGCTGGTCCAACTGAGGCGCCAGGTGGAAATGGCATGGCAAGCCGTTCCACAGGACTACATCCAGCATCTCTACGATCGTCTCCATGGGAGAACAGCAGCCTGCATTGCTGCGAAAGGTGGATATACACTGTACTAGTGCCGACATTGTGCATGCTCTGTTGCCTGTGTCTATGTGCCTGTGGTTCTGTCAGTGTGATCATGTGATGTATCTGACCCCAGGAATGTGTCAATAAAGTTTCCCCTTCCTGGGACAATGAATTCACGGTGTTCTTATTTCAATTTCCAGGAGTGTATATATGCAGAGCTACAGTCACAGGGAATTTTATAAACACCCGCGTTCCTCAATTGTAAATCGTCTTTAAACGATCCGACTAAGGCCCTGCTCATTGCTGAAGCGCGGAAGATGACATTAATATTATTCTTCCTAAGGAATCTGCCTATTTTAGAAGACACGTTCCTGGCATGTGGAAGAAAGCATATTCAAGAGAAATATCTTAGGGTAGGTATCATTCACGGAAAGAAGAAAGATTAAATTTGCCCACTCTGCTAAAGAAGAAATAAAAGCTGAAGTACAATCTCATGTTGGAACAGCCTGTGGAAGGTAATTTTCAGAGAAATCATCTTGGCATTTCCCTTCAGCAATTTACATAAACTGCAAAAAAACTGAAATCTTGATGGCCAGGTATAGATTTCAATTGAAGTCCTCTGAATTTATCCGGTCTCACTACCACATCGCCTCATTTGGTGGATGATTATAGAATAATATTTCACTATGTAGAACCTAAAACAACTAGATTAATTGTTAACAACTTCAAGTTATAAATTACACAAATAAAATGACGAAATAGAGAAAACATACTGAAACCCTCCTCCAAAAACAGCCACAATTATTAAACCAATCATTCCAAAAGAAATACAGTTACCATTAACATCAAAAGAACAATAAGAACGAAATTATTGTTATTAGATATTGTGTAATAATGTAAACCAAAAGAATAAGAAACAGTGTAGCATATAAAATATTTAAAAAATTAAGTAGTTACCTTATCTTAAGCAACAATTTTAATAATCAAGTCCTTTGAGTAAACTTCAACCAATAAAGGTATATTGCAAAAAGATAAACCACAAGTGTCAAAATAAATCGGTGTTAAAGTTATGAAATTAACATCATATCCTATAAAATGAACATCCTTTATTGTGAAATGGTACCCAAAATCATCACCGTAGTAATTAGATTTATTTCAGAATAATATATTATGAAACCACAAATGTAATGTCCACCATCAAAATTAAAGATCCAAGAACTAGAAATCAGAACAGCAAAATCATCTACATGATTTGGAAAGCGAGAATGAGTAACTAAACCTAAAGAATTCTAACCAAGTGAATTTGGTCTCATCATTGAAAAGTCTGTTTGAAGCAAAAGTACTAAACATTAACAACAAGAGGTACACTCATTTCAGCACATATATAGACCCCACTTTCATAAATAACCAGTTAAGGACTATGTACCAAAATATATGTAAGTAAGAGATATTCAGTCATTTATTAAAGCCATTACTAATATTAAATTAACATGTTCTATGTCCGCCCTCGGTAGCTGAGTGGTCAGCGCGACGGAATGTCAATCCTAAGGGCCTGGGTTCGATTCCCGGCTGGGACGGAGATTTTCTCCGCTCAGAGACTGGGTGTTGTGTTGTCCTAATCATCATCATTTCATCCCCATTGACGCGCAAGTCACCAAAGAGGTGGCAAATCGAAAGATTTGCACCAGGCGAACGGTCTACCCGACGGGAGGCCCTAGTCACACGACATTGTTATAACAAGTTCTATAAAGATTCTAGATACCAAATAAAAATTAAAGTTACTGGTGTAACAGGAAACGTGGTTCATCGGATGTTCTCATTAATTCACCGTCCAATCTCGGTAATCCAGTGCACATTGCTTTCATGCTTGACGATATCACTGGCTCAACATGGGAGGATCACATAAGGTTTGTCCGCTGTGCCCTGAACGGTGTGCTCCGAAACTCTTGTGCGTGCACCAGCGCTGTACTCTGTCCTCAGATCTGCCGTAAATCGCCGCCAATCCTGCTTTACAGAGCGGTCAGACCGCGCAATCTTCACGTTCTGAGATGAGGCTGTCATTCAGGAGAAGGGCTGCTCGAAACTTGCACTGCGACATGTACTGAGGCCGGCGGTGGCAGCGATATGCTTGCTATTGGGTGGGGGGGGGGGGGGGGGTCATTCAGCTTGTCGTCCATAGTACCTATGGTAGAAGCCTAAGGCACCATGGCAACTGTGGACTAAATGAGTACCATTGTGAATCATGTGCATTCCTCCGTGCTTGACGCATTCCCTGACGGCGATGACATCTTCCAGCACGATAACTGTCGATGACACAATGCCAGAATCCTGTTCCAACGTTATGAAGAGCGTGAGCTCATGCTGATGCCTTGGCCAGTAGATTCGCCTGATCTGAAATTGTTGGAACATATATGGGACGCTATCGGGCGCCAGCTCCGCGCCCACAGACTACCGGCTTTGCTTAGACGTGAAGCGTCACATAGCTCTGGAAAGCCACCAAGGAGTTGAATCCACGCCACTCAGAAACGCTGATGTAATGCGTTCCAATCCAGGAGACATCACTTAAAACTAATTATCATAAAACTGCAGATATTCCACCCCGAATTTTATTACGAAACGCTTTCATATGGCAGAAGATCGAATGACTCTTACAGTTCACAGAATTAAAAAAAAAAATTGAGAAAGCTAGTTAGTGAATCTGAGGTCATCAGTCCCCTAGACTTAGAGCTACTTAGACCTAACTAACCTAAGGACATCACACACATCCATGCCCGAGGCATGCAGTAGCGTCTTGACTGGGGTCGGGGGGTGAGGGGAGGGGCGGTGAAGGAGGGGGGGGGGGGCGTGGGTTCCTCAGTTGCCACTTCCGTATGCTATCATAAAGGTTTACAGTCTCGACCGGTTGCGGCGGCACGTACTGGAGCACTTTAGCTCAGACAGGTCGCTTCTGACTAGGGATGACGAAGTCGTCATCTTGGTCTTGCTGAGGCTGCGGCTGCGGCGCTGTTTCCCTGCACTGCATCTCCCTCTTCTGCTTGTGCGAACCGGCTTGGGGGAGAGTAGTTCCCTACGTGAGTAGCGGCTGCGCCCTTCCGAGCGTTTTGGGTAACCTCCTTAGCCTCGCCATACTGAGGAGGGTTTGTTCACCCCATGCAGAATTTTCCGCGGTAGTTACGTCGTATATGGTTACACTTGTCATTGCTGCTGGGATATTGTCAGCGTTTGGACCAGCGATGAGGTTGTCGGCTGTCAGGATCTTCCTCCTCCTCTCTGATGTTTTGCTTCATCAGTCTATGTGAAACGAATAAAAAAACAAGGAAATATGTACAGGCAGAAGGAGCAGAAGCGAAGAACTTAAGTTCAGAAAAAGACTAGAATATATAATTAATCTATAGACGATGACAGATGTAGTAGTTGCTTGGGAATGAAATTAGTGGCACAAACCAAGAAGCGACTGGTGCCGTGATCAAACCCGTCAAGCCATCGCAGAACAACGTAGCGCCTACAGCAGCGGCAAACCGTGAAACACCTTTGTAAAGCGTGCGGCTAACGCAGCTTGGGTCTCATTGGAAGCACCGCCGCAGCTTAGCCGCACTTTTAGAAGCTGCTTCCATGCGAAGAAAAAATTGGGGTGCAATAAAAGAGAAACGCTACATTAAAAATTCGCCTACTACTCTAAAAATGTGTACTGCACAATGTGCGTCGTGTTATCAGCAGTTAGAGATAACTTCTCACTATTACAAGTGTGTTATGAAAGGTGCTCCATTAGTTGTAAACAGTTTAAGAATATGGTTTAAATAAAAACTTTGTCATTTTGTATGGAAATTACTAGATCTTACCATCTGTAAGGCTAATTCCTAATACGAATGATGGTCATAAAGTATTATTTATTAACTCGAAAAAATAAAGCCGTCTTTCATAGAATCAAAAGTTACTGTTTTACACTTTCGGAGTAGTTAATAAGGTGAAAAACACTTCCATTCCCGACAAGACTGTTAGTAGCTATTCCAGTAGATCGGCTTCCCATTCCCATTAGTGAGTGTTTACTCAAACACACTTCATTTTCTTCCGATTCTGAAGATACGAACAGATGTAAATCGGTACGTCTCATGACTTTAACTGTTAGTGAAATGTCGTGTGGCGAAGGCCTCCCGGCACGTATACCTGTTCACCTGGTGCAAGTCTTTTGAGGCGACGCTATTTCGGTGACTTGCGCGTCGGTGAGGATGAAATGGCGATGATGAAGACGACACAAATACCCAGTCCCTAAGTATTAGTAATAAATTGTAATGCGGATTGAACTGATATACGAATTTCCCCTAAGAATATCCTAGTGTGTGTAATGAACTGGGGACCTAGAAAGGACGCATAGGATTCGCCCCGCCCGCCCCGATGTAGCCTTCAGTAGTTCACAACCCCACAACAGGTCACAGCACTCCACCCACCTCATCGACGTCCCTCACCGAACCCAGGGGCTATTGTGCGATTCGGCCCTCAATGGACAACGCCCCACTCGCGAAAGAGTAAATGTGGTGTACACGTCCGTGGAGACAGCGTTGGAGCAGCAATCGCCGACATAGTATAACTGAGGCAGAATAAGGGGAGGATTGGTGCCGGGGACCGGCACGCCTTCCCGCTCTGGAAGCAGCGTATTAGACCGCGCGGCTAGCCGGGCGGGCGCATATCCTAATGTACTACTACAATTTTCGTAAAGCTTTATCGTGATAGTGTGGTATGCCTTTCCGAGTGGCAGAGTTCTCACGTTGCTAAAAACAAGTTCGCTTTCAAACTGTTTCTACTTGGTAAGAAGCACGTTATTAAATAATTGTTTCTATTAACAGTGCGTTGCTGTCGTAATTGAGCAAACGAATATTCCGAGGCGAAAGCAAATAACACACCCAGATGCGAACGCAGGCTCTCTCGGCGAATTTAGATGATGAAGTCTTCTCGAGTAAAACGGCCGGAGTGTCCGTGCAGGTTCTAGGCGCTACAGTCTGGAGCCGAGCGACCGCTATGGTCGCAGGTTCGAATCCTGCCTCGGGCATGGATGTGTGTGCTGTCCTTAGGTTAGTTAGGTTTAATTAGTTCTAAGTTCTAGGCGACTGATGACCTCAGATGTTAAGTCGCATAGTGCTCAGAGCTATTTGAACCATTGTTCTTCTCGAGTAATCAGCCGAGTCAATGTATAGAGTCGGGTTCATGTCCAATTCGTATCTTTATAGACACTGGGCTGCAGTCTCCTCCGCCTCGTCTGCAACGCTTGGGCACTTTTCGCGCCTCAGGAAGGGGTGCGCAGACGATGGTGGTGGGAGAAGCGCAGACGGTAGTGGGCGGGGTGGACTCACGGAGTTGTAGAATGACATCCGAGAGCACGAGGACAGTCAACAATTTTGTGACGTCACGCTTAGCAGCCTACGTAAACTGCTACATAGCGAGGCCTGCTGCCACTCTTTATTCAGTCGCGAAACACTGCAAGAAATGGCCACTGGAGCGCCTAGTCACTGAGCTTTTTGTCTTCACTTGGCACTGAAAAATTGTACCTAATGACCCACCTTCCATTTGACAGTTATTCATTTAAAAAACACTTCAGTAGCGAATTACTTCACAGAAATGCAGCTTTGTTTGTTAACGTGAGTGATACTAATTATAGCCAACCCGCAGATTTTAGGCACTAGCCATGCAATCAGGGAGGGGAACGAAAGATGAACACAGCATACATTACTTATTTAAAACTGGCACCGAAAATGCGTATATCGCCGCCAGTAATTGGGAAGGGGGGGGGGGGGGGGGGGGGGGAATTGCTTTAACATCGCCAGCCACTCATGTTCTCGAAACGCGAGAGAAACCATCAAACAAATGTCGGCCGAAAAACCCAAGACAGAAGTTAGCAGGCAATACGTCACCAAGTGGCTAAGAAAGCCTGAACAATTTTGTATTAAAAAAATTCTGATCGTAAGGTGACGTGTACTTTTGCAGCTCAACATTCAATAGAAAATGTAGTTTCTGTTGAGTATACTGGAAGTTCAAGTATATGGTACATAGTAAGGAATGTTTATTAAGCATTAAAAGGGAATTTTACTTAAAAATGTCTCCGAGAACATCGAACTTCTTGTTTCTTAACATTTTCAAGACACTGTGCAACACATTTCATTTTACACTTATTACTGAGCACAATATGCATTGCATTATTCATTTAAAGTGAAAAAGCATTTTATTATGGGTTCATCTTGGAGTTCGTGACACATAAATAGCAATGCATATTAAGCAATAAAAGGTAATGTTGTCAAACTGTGCCCTAAGTATTTTGTTACTTAGCATTTTCCAGACAATGCAAGGCAATTATGTTTGATTTCACACTAAAAGCATTATGGCTGCATCAAAGAGTAAAAACATATTTCATTGGAGATATGTGGAAGGCAGTAATAACCAATACAGATTAAAGAGGCAAAAGTAAAGAAAATATTTCAATTTGTGGCACAGTGTTTGAAGTTTGCTCTTCTTAAAAAATGGCTCTGCGCACTATGGGACTTAACTTCTGAGGTCATCAGTCCCCCAGAACTTAGAACTACTTAAACCTAACTAACCAAAGGACATCACACACATCCATGCTCTTCTTACTACTTGAAGAGAGGGCACAGATGTTTCATTATTTTTCTTTTTGCAGTAATTATTCGTTACATTATTTACAGTGGCCCATATAATTATCGCCCTCCAATGAACCATGGACTATGTCGTTGGTGGGGAGGCTTGCCTGCCTCAGCGATACAGATAGCCGTACCGTAGGTACAACCACAACGGAGGGGTATCTGTTGAGAGGACAGACAAACGTGTGGTTCCTGAAGAGGGCAGCAGCCTTTTCAGTAGTTGCAAGGGCAACAGTCTGGATGATTGACTGATCTGGCCTTGTAACAATAACCAAAACGGCCTTGCTGTGCTGGTACTGCGAACGGCTGAAAGCAAGGGAAAACTACGGCCGTATTTTTTCCCGAGGGCATGCAGCTTTACTGTATGATTAAATGATGATGGCGTCCTCTTGGGTAAAATATTCCGGAGGTAAAATAGTCCCCCATTCTGATCTCCGGGCGGGGACTACTCAAGAGGATGCCGTTATCAGGAGAACGAAAACTGGCGTTCTACGGATCGGAGCGTGGAATGTCAGATCCCTTAATCGGGCAGGTAGGTTGGAAAATTAAAAAAGCGAAATGGACAGGTTAAAGTTAGATATAGTGGGAATTAGTGAAGTTCGGTGGCAGGATGAACAAGACTTCTCGTCAGGTGACTACAGGGTTATAAACACAAAATCAAATAGGGGTAATGCAGGAGTAGGTTTAATAATGAATAGGAAAACAGGAATGCTGGAAAGCTACTACAAACAGCATAGTGAACACATTATTGTGGCCAAGATATATACGAAGCCCACACCTACTACAGTAGTACAAGTTTATATGCCAACTAGCTATGCAGATGACGAAGAAATTGAAGAAATGTATGATGAAATAAAAGAAATTATTCAGATAGTGAAGGGAGATGAAAATTTAATAGTCATGGGTGACTGGAATTCGAGTGTAGGGAAAGGGAGAGAAGGAAACGTAGTAGGTGAATATGGATTGTGGCTAAGAAATGAAAGAGGAAGCCGCCTGGTAGAATTTTGCACAGAGCACAACTTAATCATAGCTAACACCTGGTTTCAGAATCATGAAAGGAGGTTGTATACATGGAAGAACCCTGGAGATAATAAAAGGTATCAGATAGATTATATAATGGTAAGTCAGCGATTTAGGAACCAGGTTTTAAATTGTAGGACATTTTCAGGGGCACATGTGGACTCTGACCTCAATCTGTTGGTTATGAACTGTAGATTAAAACTGAAGGAACTGCAAAAAGGTGGGAATTTAGGGAGACTGGACCAAGATAAACTGAAAGAACCAGAGGTTGTACAGAGTTTCAGGGAGAGTATAAGGGAACAATTGACAGGAATGAGGGAAAGAAATACAGTAGAAGAAGAATGGGTAGCTTTAAGGGATGAAGTAGTGAAGGCAACGGAAGAAATATTGAATTTAATTGATGAAAGGAGAAAATATAAAAATGCAGTAAATGAAGCAGGCAAAAAGGAATACAAACGTCTCAAAAATGAAATCGACAGGAAGTGCAAAATGGCTAAGCAGGGATGGCTAGAGGACAAATGTACGGATGTAGAGGCTTATCTCACTAGGGGTATGATAGACACTGCCTACAGGAAAATTAAAGAGACCTTTGAAGGAAAGAGAGCCACTTGTATGAACATCAAGAGCTCAGATGGAAACCCAGTCCTAACCAAAGAAGGCAAAGCAGAAAGGTGGAAGGAGTATATAGAGGGTCTATACAAGGGCGATGTACTTCAGGACAATATTATGGAAATGGAAGAGGATGTAGATGAAGATGAAATGGGAGATACGATACTGCGTGAAGAGTTTGACAGAGCACTGAAAGACCTGAGTCGAAACAAGGCCCCCGGAGTAGACAACATTCCGTTGGAACTACTAACGGCCTTAGGAGAGCCAGTCCTGACAAAGCTCTACCATCTGGTGAACAAGATGTATGAAACAGGCGAATTACCCTCAGACTTCAAGAAGAATATAATAATTCCAATCCCAAAGAAAGCAGGTAGTGACAGATGCGAAAATTACCGAACAATCAGTTTAATAGGCCACAGCTGCAAAATACTAACGCGAATTCTTTACAGACGAATGGAAAAACTAGTAGAAGTCGACCTCGGGGAAGATCAGTTTGGATTCCGTAGAAATACTGGAACACGTGAGGCAGTACTGACCTTACGACTTATATTAGAAGAAAGATTAAGGAAAGGCAAACCTACGTTTCTAGCATTTGTAGACTTAGAGGAAGCTTTTGACAATTTTGACTAGAATACTCTCTTTCAAATTCTAAAGGTGGCAGGGGTAAAATACAGGGACCGAAAGGCTATTTACAATTTGTTCAGAAACCAGATGGCAGTTATAAGAGTCGAGGGGCATGAAAGGGAAGCAGTGGTTGGGAAAGGAGTGAGACAGGGTTGTAGCCTCTCCCCGATGTTATTCAATCTGTATATTGAGCAAGCTGTAAGGGAAACAAAAGAAAAATTGGGAGTAGGTATTAAAATCCATGGAGAAGAAATAAAAACTTTGAGGTTCGCCGATGACATTGTAATTATGTCAGAGACAGCCATGGACTTGGAAGAGCAGTTGAACGGAATGGACAGTGTCTTGAAAGGAGGATACAAGATGAACATCGAAAAAAGCAAAACGAGAATAATGGAATGTAGTCGAATTAAGTCGGGTGATGCTGAGGGAATTAGATTAGAAAATGAGACACTTGAAGTAGTAAAGGAGTTTTGTTATTTGGGGAGCAAAATAACTGATGATGGTCGAAGTAGAGAGGATATAAAATGTAGACTGGCAATGGCAAGGAAAGCGTTTCTGAAGAAGAGAAATTTGTTAACATCGAGTATAGATTTAAGTGTCAGGAAGTCGTTTCTGAAAGAGTTAGTATGGAGTGTAGCCACGTATGGAAGTGAAACATGGACGATAAATAGTTTGGACAAGAAGAGAATAGAAGCTTTCGAAATGTGGTGCTACAGAAGAATGCTGAAGATTAGATGGGTACATCACATAACTAATGAGTAAATATTGAATAGGAATGGGGAGAAGAGAAGTTTGTGGCACAACTTGACCAGAAAAAGGGATCGGTTGGTAGGACATGTTCTGAGGCATCATGGGATCACCAATTTAGTATTGGAGGGCAGCGTGGAGGGTAAAAATCGTAGAGGGAGACCAAGAGATGAATACACTAAGCAGATTCAGAAGGATGTAGGTTGCAGTAGGTACTGGGAGATGAAGAAGCTTGCACAGGATAGAGTAGCATGGAGAGCTGCATCAAACCAGTCTCAGGACTGAAGACAACAACAACAACAACAACAACAACAACATATAATTATCTTACAAATTTCTGGTATAATGTGCTGAGGACAACAATTTTCACATATTATATCACTAGCTATAATTATTTTCAGAACGAGATCTGCTGCTACTGCTCTCTTATTCAGCAGCTTCATAAAGATAGGTATTAGCAATAACTTTCGCAGAGTCAAATAAATATTCACCTCAACAAAATTTTGGAATATCATACAGTTTACTACAGTGACTTCTTATAGTACATTCATTGAGGTTTGTACAAAACTTTATTAACAAAATAAACATAATTCGATTTGAAAACAAGAAATATTTTAATTAGTTACAAAAAATCATTACGAAACAAAGCAGGCTCTCTCCTAAGCGGACATTCTGAAACAAAAACAGTGAAACTCTTCATCGCATGTTGATGATTATCTGTTTTTAGTAGTGAGTATGTCCTCCTCACACACAGATGAATTCTTCCACTCCGTGAGGCATCCTCTGAATGAGAACATCAAGTTCATCTTCGGATATGCGGTCCCACTTCTCAATGGAAGCTTCATTGAGTTATGATGATTGTCAGGTGGATTCAGACGCTGTGCAATGGCCATCTTCAGCAGGTCCCATGCATGCTCAATTGCATTTATGTCTGGAGACTGTGCTGGTCAAGGCATTCGGTCGATGTTTCGTCTTCGAAGATACTGAGACCTTCTATTGTAATAGACTAGGATGAAGTTGTCACCGACTTCACGTCCGTGTGGCCTTAGAGTCGTTTGTGGGACCTCTTGGAGGTATCGAAGACCAGTCATATTGCAGTTGATGGGAATTAGAACGTCCCATAAGTGTTGCCGCACAGAACATTACACTTTCGTCTGCAAACAGGTCGACTTCAAATACGTATTGGCTTTCCCGGAGTGGTCTCGCACCTCTCCAAACTCTAATACGCCTAGTGTCCAGTCGCAAACCGATTCTGGTCTCCTCAGTGAACGTGACAGTACTCCATTTTGCAGTGCTCCAATGTTGATGTGCATGAGCCCAGATCCTTCTATAGCGTCGGTTCGTTGGTTCAGTGCAAAACTTCTCTGGAATGAATATGAACGTTCAAATGTGTGTGTATTCCTAAGGGACCAAACTGCAGGGGGCCGCACAGTCCGAGACATGGCGTCTCAAACGACGCGGCCACTCCGGAATGAATACGAATTCCTTTTGCTCTGGAGAAGTTATTTCCATTCTTTCCGGCAGCTGACGTTGGGCGCCTACGACCCGACGGAGGAAACGATCTTGCACTGGTTTTGCCTCACTGCGAGGTCTATCGTTCACATTTCCTGTCTCTCTGTACTTTCTCCATACCTGAGATACATCGCTTTGAGTGACATGTAAACGATCGGCAACATCTTGCTGTGTATGACCTGCGACCTTCTGAAAATAAAGTCATTATGCTGAGTCTATCAAAGTGCTGTATGCCTCTACATGGCACGTTAATACAGTGCTGAGTACAAACTGAATGCAGCTGTTGTTGATACTGCACTGCCAGTGGCGTGCCGCTGCGGCAGCGGTATGTTCACGTGACTGGGAAACGGCCATAAAGCATTCCAGTAGCAAACACCATCCAGTATATGGGCTGTAAATGGATAATGCAAGAAGAGCCTAGGTCAATGAAACGTCTAGAATCGTAGACTACATTTTATGATAGTCTTCCAAACATTTTGCACAGCAGTGTATACAGGGTGTTTCAAAAATGACCGGTATATTTGCAACGGCAATAAAAACTAAACGAGCAGCGATAGAAATACACCATTTGTTGCAATATGCTTGGGACAACAGTACAATTTCAGGCGGACAAACTTTCGAAATTACAGTAGTTACAATTTTCAACAACAGATGGCGCTGCAAGTGATGTGAAAGATATAGAAAACAACGCAGTCTGTGTGTGCGCCATTCTGTACGTCGTCTTTCTGCTGTAAGCGTGTGCTGTTCACAACGTGCAAGTGTGCTGTGGACAACATGGTTTATTCCTTAGAACAGAGGATTTTTCTGGTGTTGGAATTCCACCGCCTAGAACACAGTGTTGTTGCAACAAGACGAAGTTTTCAACGGAGGTTTAATGTAACCAAAGGACCGAAAAGCGATACAACAAAGGATCTGTTTGAAAAATTTCAACGGACTGGGAACGTGACGGATGAACGTGCTGGAAAGGCAGGGCGACCGCGTACGGCAACCACAGGTGGCAACGCGCAGCTAGTGCAGCAGGTGATCCAACAGCGGCCTCGGGTTTCCGTTCGCCATGTTGCAACTGCGGTCCAAATGACGCCAACGTCCACGTATCGTCTCATGCGCCAGAGTTTACACCTCTATCCATACAAAATTCAAACGCGGCAACCCCTCAGCGCCGTTACCATTGCTGCACGAGAGACATTCGCTAACGATATAGTGCACAGAATTGATGACGGCGATATGCATGTGGGCAGCATTTGGTTTACGGACGAAGCTTATTTTTACCTGGACGGCTTCGTCAATAAACAGAACTGGCGCATATGGGGAACCGAAAAGCCCCATGTTGCAGTCCCATCGTCCCTGCATCCTCAAAAAATACTGGTCTGGGCCGCCATTTCTTCCAAAGGAATCATTGGCCCATTTTTCAGACCCGAAACGATTACTGCATCACGCTATCTGGACATTCTTCGTGAATTTGTGGCGGTACAAACTGACTTAACGACACTGCGAACACCTCGTGGTTTATGCAAGATGGTGCCCGGCCACATCGCACGGCCGACGTCTTTAATTTCCTGAAAGAATATTTCGATGATCGTGTGATTGCTTTGGGCTATCCGAAACATACAGGAGGCGGCGTGGATTGGCCTCCCTATTCGCCAGACATGAAGCCCTGTGACTTCTTTCTGTGGGGACACTTGAAAGACCAGGTGTACCGCCAGAATCCAGAAACAATTGAACAGCTGAAGCAGTACATCTCATCTGCATGTGAAGCCATTCCGCCAGACACGTTGTCAAAGGTTTCGGGTAATTTCATTCAGAGACTACGCCATATTATTGCTACCCATGGTGGATATGTGGAAAATATCGTACTATAGAGTTTCCCAGACCACAGCGCCATCTGTTGTTGACAATTGTAACTACTGTAATTTCGAAAGTTTGTCTGCCTGAAAATGTACTGTTGTCCCAAGCATATTGCAACAAACGGTGTATTTCCATCGCTGCTCGTTTAGTTCGTATTGCCGTTTCAAATATACCGGTCATTTTTGAAACACCCTGTATGTAAGTACCGTCACAGGAAATTCACGTTTGCGTTTAATCATCTCATGAAATTAAACTGCTTATCGGTTGTTATAGGCTTATCAAGGGTAAAATAATCTGTGCACTCTGTACACTGATGTTTCCTTATTAAGGAGTGGCAACAGAAACCAGCATTAAATGTGAAAACCAGGAAAGCAGATTCAACAAGTTTGAAATCATCATTACTGATACTCAAACTAAAAAATGAATCACTAATATCACACACACATTGCTCTCAGCACTTTCATCATAACTATGCATTTCTACAGTTCTCAACTTCTTTCGTGGGTCAAATTTACTTGCAAGATACTAATTAATCATAACTTCTTTTCAGTTTCCAACAACTGCCTAAGTGAGATAAGACAACAACAGCCTGATTATTGTCTATATAGACCAAACCTTGTTTCCAATGAATCAGTCTGAAACTTACCTCGCAGGAAATATGACATATTGAATTCTTTCTTACAATATTTAGTTACGTGCATTAATGCATATCTAAGAAGCTGAAGTGCTCTGAGTATTTTTAGGGGCAGATTCCCATTCTCTGAGCTTAAACTTCTCCATTTATCTAACCAAGTAAGAAATTTATCCAGGAAACTATACCACATGTCTCCTGCTTTATTGATCAGAGGCGTTTGCATTTCTTCTTTATGATGAATCCCTTTCAGACGCGCTTTAACATTGACAATGTACCACCAGGTCCTAACCAAATCTATAAATTTGGCCGTACCCTCCCAGTTTTCTACATTACGGACTGACCGATACTCAATCAAGCTTCTTTCAACGTAGTCGCTGAACACTTGAGTAACCAGTTTAACATTTTGCCGTTCTAAATATGAAGGTCACAGAGATTTCACTGCCTACATTTTAGTAGTTTTTGACTTTCTGTATCATAAACTTCCATAACTGCAGTAAAAGATGAATATCTGACAGTGTCAATATAATCTATGAATAACAAAATGTTTGCCGATGGTTCTCCATATTTATCCAGTTGTTGCACATACACTTAAAAATGTGAACAGTGTCATGAGGGAAAAAAGAGGTCTTTTACTATCCGTCGGAGACAGGTACACAAAACTGGCTTGTTGTGGATTTGCAAAACGTGCAACTTATTTTCTATTGATGGCATTGTTATCTGCAATAAACTAAACAATCTGAAATCCAACAGCTTTTACATCTATTACTACTGTCCTTACCACATTAAACAAGCTTTCTGCATTCAGTTTCTTCACATGCAGTACACACACAATCTTTTAGAAAGGGAAAGAATACCCTGAATCGTGAATGCATGTGCACTGGTTGCTACATCAGAAGTCTCCAAAGTCAGTTCAGTAATATTTTCTGCCTTCAAATCTAAATATGGCTTGACGTGAATCTCATCTAGCATAAAGGTCACAATAGTTCATGTGGTTCCAAACATGAAACTTCATCCTTCAAATGACTTAAGAAATTAGAATTACTCACGTTCACATTTATATTGTAACTAAGCTCCCTTAATGAATTAGGAAGAGGTATAATGAAAAATAAGCATCTGGAGAAATAGTAAATAATATACAACAAAGAGTGAAGAGCTCTGCATCAAATTTATGAGGACCCTTGGAGTGAAGAGACTGTGCAGTTTGTGACTTCAGGAATGAAACAACCTTCTTCTTACCTTCTTTAAATGGTAAAGTATCAAGAAGCGAGTGAATAACTGGCACGCGTAGATCACTTCAGTTACACTGTTAACTGTCTTTGTGTGTGTGTTCGCAACAATCTTTACAGCCTTCACATACAATTTAACACTGAGGATTCTACAAACAGTTCTATATACGCAATATCATGAGGTGTTTTCTCAAACCTGAAATACAGGAATAGTATATAATCTGTTCCATTAAGTTTCTGGTGTGCAGCTGCAAGAATTCTCCTTCTTCTTCTAATATTTCGGCTGTATAACGTTCAGCCATCTTCAGAGAGAGGCGCAAGACTTCCGCTCCAGTGTAAGCTTCGTCCCTTTATACTCATGTACCCCACGACTGCGCATGCGGCCACAGATGCAAATGCGCCAGAGACGTTGGTCGGCGACAGAGACGTGCACAATGCGCGAGTTGCATCTATGACTCCACAGTCGATCTGTGTTGGCATGTCGATATATCATTGTGAGCTGCACTGTGACGACGTCTTTGTGAGTTTATTACAGCAAGTGCCGGATTCCATGATTTATCAAGGTTGAAACCATTACCTATATTAATTAAATTCCTCGTCAAGCGAATTTCAATTGCCCACTTCACAATCGAGCCCACAAAAGATGATGTAGTTGCCGAAATTTCGACGTTGTCATACAGCATACTGTGACCAGTGTCAATACAGTGCTCTTCGCAGCCGATGACCCATGAATCTACCAATGTTAACTCCACGACATAGGCAAGAGTGACTGAAATGCGCACGTGACGATCGGCACTGAACGTTGGCGCAGTGGCAGAGCGCTGCATGGTCTGATGAAGCCCGATACCTACTTCATCATGCCGATGGGAGGGCGTGAAGCCGTCGACTTCCAGGGGAATAGCTCCTTGATACCTGTACGGCAGGACGCAGTCAAGCTGGCGGTGACTCCATTAGGCTCTGGGGAACATTCACGTGGGCATTCATGGGTCGAGCGGAGCTCGTGCAAGGCACCACGACAGAGAAGGAATCTCGTACACTGGCTGCTGACAGCGTACACCCCTTCATGAAAATCATGTCATTGCCGACGACAGTGGAATTTTTCAAAAAGATAATGCGTGACGTCACAAGGTCAGGAATGTCATGGAGTGATTCGAGGAACACCGTGGTGAGTTCCAATAGAAGTGCTGTCCCCCTAATTCGCCAGGTCTGAACCCGATCTAACGCATTAGGGATTCGATTTAAATTGGCCTCAGAGCTATCGTCCCCCTCCGAGGAATATATGGGAATTAAGTGACTTGTGTGTGCAGCTGTGGTGCTAACTCCCTACACCAACTTACTAAGGGCTCACCGCTTTCATGCAACGATTTGTCCCCGCTGTTATCCGTGACAAATGTGGACGTACCGGCTATTAGGCAGGTAGTCATAATGTTCCTGCTGATCAGTGTATTTTGTACACATATAAATTTGTTTTATGTCTGACACGACCATTATGTAATTATTGTCACTATTATTATTATTATTATTATTACCACACTTCCGTCTGTGAAAAGTGCAGCACCGAGAAGGAATTACACGAATAGCGCCTCACTTGGTGGAAGTGGCGACGGGTATGCAATCAATACGTGATACGTTTTGCAGCGTGATGGATATTGAGGTATTGAATAGAATTGGGGAGAAGAGGAGTTTGAGGCACAACTTGACAAAAAGAAGGGACCGGTTGGTAGGACATGTTCTGAGGCATGAAGGGATCACAAATTTAGCATTGGAGGGCAGCGTGGAGGGTAAAAATCGTAGAGGGAGACCAAGAGATGAATACACTAAGCATATTCTGAAGGATGTAGGTTGCAGTAAGTATTGGGAGATAAAGAAACTTGCACAGGATAGAGTAGCATGGAGAGCTGCATCAAACCACTCTCAGGACTGAAGACCACAACAACAACAACAACACGGACAAGTGGACAACATGGCGGTCATCTCGCCTGTGGTCACACTGTGTCGTCCTGTATCCTGTCGGCGTTGTGTACGGCCCTCTTCTCTTCACTGGTTCCGCAGACGCCTCATTGTTGAAGCAATGTGCCCTATACCAAAGAATGTTCAAATGTGTGTGAAATCTTATGGGACTTAACTGCTAAGGTCATCAGTCCCTAAGCTTACACACTACTTATCCTAAATTATCCTAAGAACAAACACACAAATCCATGCCCGAGGGAGGACTCGAACCACCGCCGGGACCAGCCGCACAGTCTATGACTGTAGTGCCCTAGACCGCTCGGCTAATCCCGGATGGCTGCCCTATACCAAACGGAATGTTACGGAACGGCAGACCCGCCTCCCAGAGATCAATCCCTCTGCCCTGTACTAAAACACTCAAATGCCGATATCCTACAGTGTGATGTCGGCGACGCACGGAGACACTTGATTACTTCCACTTCGTAAGACGGCTCCGCCCCAACTGAGCGTCTCGTAAATTGACCTGTCCGATCACATAAAAGAGGGCGCTGATGGGCCTACGTACACGCCACCTCTCTGTTATTTGGATTGCCTATTATAGTTCCGCTATACTACGAGTTCTTTTATCGTGGTGTGTTGCAGATCATTGCTTCTGAATGTTTCACATTCTTCAAAGGGTAGTGCATTTGTGGATGGCTGTGTTCTTCTTCGACGATCCTCAATTTAGTAAATTCCACGAAGCTGGACAAGATTCAGCATGGATAAAATAGCACTGATGAGTTTGCCGAAAAGAACTTTCTACGAAATGATTTATCAGTATAATACCAACTTTTTTGTTTATAACTTTTAATGTTAAATGTATGAGTTCACATTAAAATGCAATTACGCTTTTCTTTTCTTCCTGTAAATAACTCATATAGATCTGATTTGTATCGTTATCGTTCTAATCCAAAACCTGACAGCCCATAAGTCGAGTTTGTTCTTTCCCTCGATCCGATGTAGTTCTCTTTTTCACATCAGAAAGATAACTCTGAGCAGAAAGATAATCACAAGCAGAAAGATAACTTTTAAGTATGGGCTCAGTGACAAGTTACTTTTAATTCATTCCATTACTGATTACATATATCGAATCTTGATCTCGTAGGGCAACAAAAAGTGTTTGAAAACTGAAAACATCTAAAGTTGTGTAGAAACTAAGTGGTACAGAAAATAGGAAACGAACTATTGAACGAAAGAAGAAGATGCTGTTCAAACTATAAGATTTTGCAGATGTTTCTTCCAAGGGTGGAAATGCAAATTTTAGCTGAATGATAACTAGTAATAACATTAACAATCAATGTGAAATTTTAGCACCATTTAGTGAAAGAGTTAACGACGGTGAAATGAATGAAGGCAGTCGCTGAAAAAACATTAGTAGGAGCTATATTGTTGGTGTTATAGGTGCTGTAGGGGCATTACGGACGGGGGCTTATGATTGTAGCAGGCGAGGAAGTAGAAGAGAACAGAACTGGTGACAAGAAAATTTTCGAAGAGTGTCATAAAAGTCGAAAACAAAGGAAAGGAAGGGGGAGGGAGGCTGGGAGACACAGAAAAGTCTCTGGTAGGGGCGTCGCCTTCTATAAATCCGGTCCTGACTGCGAAGGTCCGATTTAAACGAAAAAACAATACGTCATTAGTCACGATTCCCATTAACTCGACATTAAACGAAGGAGAATTGCAAAGCCATAAATACATTGAAACATAACCATCGAAAATACACTGAAAGAGAGCAGTGTCGCCAGGCCACAGCAGTACGTAATTACTGGCACAACCAAACACAGGGACAACGGAAGACATCTGTTGCAGGTCCGCGTGGGTGAAGGTCGCCCGCCAACTCTCAGCTGATTAGCTGCTTGAGCCGGATCGCCGCAGCGCCTGCAATCTGTTAACAGCAAGCAAGACAGCAAGAATTTCCCCAGATTTGCTATGCTTATCAAATATCTCTTAGTTACTGGTTTTTTCCATACGAGTTGAATACCGCAGATGGATTCTAAACTATACATCTGACGCACTCGTAACTGTGAATAGTTATCTTATCTTATAGTTGACGGAATTTACCAATTTATCGACATTATTTCGCTATCTTTAAAATTTCCATTTTTGATGTATACATGCAGACTGAAGCGACGAATGAAAATCTTCATCAATGCTGTGATTCAAACCCGATCTCCCGCTCAGTGTGCAGATGTGTTAACCACTACGCCACCCTGGCACAGTGGCTTTGCACACTGCACGAACTACCTTAGCACGCCTCCCTCCTCAACCCAAAGTCCCTATCACGTCTTAGTCAACTCTATTTCGATTGAGGAGGGAAGTGTGCTAGGGTGGTCTGTGCAGTTGTGCAGACCCACTGAGGCAAAGTGACGTAGTGGTTAGTGCGTCTGTCTCCTGAGCACACTACGATTTGGTACAAATTTTCATTCGTCGCTTAAATCTGCGTGTAACACCGAAAATGACTTCTGCGCCATGCAAAGCTTTTCGACGGTCAATATCTGGTTAATTCTTATATGCTGCTAATTCTGAATCTGTAAGCTTTATTACAGAAACTACGTTTAATTACCACCCCATGAACCATGGACCTTGCCGCTGCTGGGGAGGCTTGCGTGCCTCAGCGATACAGATGGCCGTGTTGTAGGTGCAACCACAACGGAGGGGTATCTGTTGAGAGGCCAGACAAACGTGTGGTTCCTGAAGAGGGGTAGCAGCCTTTTCAGTAGTTGCAGGGGCAACGGTCTGGATGTTTGACTGATCTGGCCTTGAAACAATAACCAAAACGGCCTTGCTGTGCTGGTACTGCGAACGACTAAAGCAAGGGGAAACTACAGCCGTAATTTTTCCCGAGGGCATGCAGCTTTACTGTATGGTTAAATGATGATGGTGTCCTCTTGAGTAAAATATTCCGGAGGTAAAACAGTCCCCCATTCGGATCTCCGGGACTACTCGAGAGGACGTTCTAACCAGGAGAAAGAAAACTGGCGTTCTACGGATCGGAGCGTGGAATGTCAGATCCCTTAATCGGGCAGGTAGGTAAGAAATTTGAAAAGGGAAGTGGATAGGTTAAAGTTAGATATAGTGGGCATTTGTGAAGTTCAGTGGCAGAAGGAACAAGACTTTTGGTCAGGTGAATACAGGATTATAAATACAAAATCAAGTAGAGGTAATGCAGGAGTAGGTTTAATACTGAATATAAAAATAGGAGTGCGGGTAAGCTACTACAAACAGCATAGTGAACGCATTATTGTGGCCAAGATAGACACGAAGCCCAGGCCTACTACAGTAGTACAAGTTTATATGCCAACTAGCTCTGCAGATGATGAAGAAATTGATGAAATGTATGATGAGATAAAAGAAATTATTCAGATAGTGAAGGGAGACGAAAATTTAATAGTCATGGGTGACTGGAATTCGAGTGTAGGAAAAGGGAGAGAACGAAACATAGTAGGTGAATATGGATTGGGGCTAAGAAATGAAAGAGGAACCAGTATGTTAGAATTTTGCACAGAGCTTAACTTCATCATAGTTAACACTTGTTTCAAGAAACATAAATGAAGGTTGTATATATACTGGAAGAAAAGGTATCAGATAGATTATATAATGGTAAGACGGAGATTTAGGAACCAGGTTTTAAATTGTAAGACATTTCCAGGGGCAGATGTGGACTCTGACCACAATCTATTGTTTATCAACTGCAGATTAAAATTGAAGAAACTGCAAAAAGGTGGGAATTTAAGGAGATGGAACCTGGATAAACTGATTAAACCAGAGGTTGTGCAGAGTTTCAGGGAGAGCATAAGGGAACAATTGACAGCAGTGGGGGAAAGAAGTACAGTAGAAGAAGAATGGGTAGCTTTGAGGGATGAAGCAGTGAAGGCAGCAGAGGATCAAGTAGGTAAAAAGACGAGGGCTAGTAGAAATCCTTGGGTAACACAAGAAATATTAAATTTAATTGATGAAAGGAGGAAACATAAAAACGCAGTAAATGAAGCAGGCAAAAAGGAATACGTCTCAAAAATGAGATTGACAGGAAGTGCAAAATGGCTAAGCAGCGATGGCTAGAGGACAAATGTAAGGATGTAGAGGCTTATCTCACTAGGGGTAAGATAGATACTGCCTACAGAAAAATTAAAGAGACCTTTGGAGAAAGGAGAACCACTTGTATGAATATCAAGAGCTCAGATGGAAACCCAGTCCTAACCAAAGAAGGCAAAGCATAAAGGTGGAAGGAGTATATAGAGGGTCTATACAAGGGCGATGTACTTGAAGTTAACGTTTTAGAAATGGAAGAGAATGTAGATGAAGATGAGATGGGAGATACGATACTGCGTGAAGAGTTTGACAGAGCACTGAAAGACCTGAGTCGAAACAAGGCACCCGGAGTAGACAACATTCCATTAGAACTACTGACAGCCTTGGGAGAGCCAGTCCTGACAAAACTCTACCATCTGGTGAGCAAGATATATGAGACAGGTGAAGTACCCTCAGACTTCAAGAAGAATATAATAATTCCAACCGCAAAGAAAGCAGATGTTGACAGATGTGAAAATTACCGAACTATCAGTTTAATAAGTCACATCAGCAAAATACTAACGCGAATACTTTACTGACGAATGGAAAAACTGGTAGAAGCCGACCTCGGGGAAGATCAGTTTGGATTCCGTAGAAATATTGGAACACACGAGGCAATACTGACCTTACGACTTATCTTAGAAGAAAGATTAAGGAAAGGCAAACCAACGTTTCTAGCATTTGTAGACTTAGAGAAAGCTTTTGACAATGTTGACTGGAATATTCGCTTTCAAATTCTAAAGGTGGCAGGGGTAAAATACAGAGAGCGAAAGGCTATTTACAATTTGTACAGAAACCAGATGGCAGTTATAAGAGTCGAGGGGCATGAAAAGGAAGCAGTGGTTGGGAAGGGAGTGAGACAGGGTTGCGCCTCTCCCCGATGTTATTCAATCTGTATATTGAGCAAGCAGTAAAGGAAACAAAAGAAAAATTCGGAGTAGGTATTAAAATTCATGGAGAAAAAATAAAAACTTTGAGGTTCGCCGATGACATTGTAATTTTGTCAGAGACAGCAAAGGACTTGGAAGAGCAGTTGAACGGAATGGATAGTGTCTTGAAAGGAGGATATAAGACGAACATCAACAAAAGCAAGACGAGGGTAATGGAATATAGTCGAATTAAGTCGGGTGATGCTGAGGGAACTGGATTAGGAAATGAGACACTTTAAGTAGTAAAGGAGTTTTGCTGTTTGGGGAGCAAAATAACTGATGATGGTCGAAGTAGAGAAGATATAAAATGTAGACTGGCAATGGCGAGGAAAGCGTTTCTGAAGAAGAGAAATTTGTTAACATCGAGTATAGATTTAAGTGTCAGGAAGTCGTTTCTGAAAGTATTTGTATGGGGTGTAGACATATATGAAAGTGAAACATGGACAATAAATAGTTTGGACAGGAAGAGAATAGAAGCTTTCGAAATGTGGTGCTACAGAAGAATGTTGAAGGTTAGGTGGATAGATCACATAACTAATGAGGAGGTATTGAATAGAATTGGGGAGAAGAGGAGTTTGTGGCACAACTTGACGAGAAGAAGGGACCGGTTGGTAGGACATGTTCTGAGGCATCAAGGGATCACAAATTTAGCATTGGAGGGCAGCGTGGAGGGTAAAAGTCGTAGAGGGAGACCAAGAGATGAATACACTAAGCAGATTCTGAAGGATGTAGGTTGCAGTAGGTACTGGGAGATGAAGAAACTTGCACAGGATAGGGTAGCATGGAGAGGTGCATCAAACCAGTCTCAGGAATGAAGACCACAACAACAACAACAACATGTTTAATTCACCACTGGCCATTAAAATTGCTACACCACGAAGATGACCTGCTACAGACGTGAAATTTAACCGACAGGAAGATAATGCTGTTATATGCAAATGATTAGCTTTTCAGAGCATTCCCAAAGGTTGGCGCAGTTGGCGACACCTACAACGTGCTGACATGAGGAAAGTTTCCAACCGATTTCTCATACACAAACAGCAGTTGACCGGCGTTGCCTGGAGAAACGTTGTGATGCCTCGTATAAGCGATTGTAGCCTATCGCGTTTGCGCTTTATCGTATCCCGACATTGCTGCTTGCGTTGGTCGAGATCCAATGACTGTTAGCGGAATATGGAATCGATAGGTTCAGGAGGGTAAGACGGAACGCCGTGCTGGATCCCAACCGCCTCGTATCACTAGCAGTCGAGATCACAGGCATCTTATCCGCATGGCTGTAACGGATCGTGAAGCCACGTCTCGATCCATGAGTCAACAGATGGGGACGTTTGCAAAACAACAACCATCCACACGAACAGTTCGACTACGTTAGCAGCAGCATGGACTATCAGCTCGGAGACCATGGCTGCGGTTACCCTGGACGCTGCATCACCGAGAGGACTGCCTGCGATGGTGTATTCAACGACGAACCTGGGTGCACGACTGGCAAAACGTCCTTTTTTCTGATGAATCCTGGTTCTGTTTAGAGAATTATGATGGTCGCATCAGTGATTGGTGACATCGCGGTGGATGCTTATTGGAACTGTGTATTCTTCATCGCCATACTGGCGTATCACCCCGCGATATGGTATGGAGTGCCATTGGTTACACGTCTCGGTCACCTCATGTTTGCATTGATGGTACTTTAAACAGTCGACGTTACATTTCAGATGTGTTACGACCCGTGCTCTACCCTTCATTCGATCCCTGCGAAACCCTACTTTTCAGCAGGATAATGCACGACCGCATGTTGCAGGTCCCGTACGGGCCTTTCTGGATACAGAAAATGTTCGACTGCTGCCCTGGCCAGCACATTCTCCAGATCTCTCACCAATTGAAAACGTCTGGTCAATGGTGGCCGAGCAACTGACTCGTCACACTACGCCAGTCACTACTCTTGATGAACTGTGGTATCGTGTTGAAGCTGCATGGGCAGCTGTAGCTGTACACACCATGCAAGCTTTGTTTGACTCAATGCCCATGCGTGTCAAGGCCGTTAGTAGGGCCAAAGGTGGTTGTTCTGGGTAGTCATTTCTCATGATCTATGTACCCAAATTGTGTGAAACTATAATCACATGTCAGTTCTAGTAGATTTGTGCAATGAATACCCGTTTATTATATGCATTTCTCCTTGGTGTAGCAATTTTAATGGCCGGTAGTGTATGTAATGGTTGCAATAAAATTATCGGGTAATCGCCCCGGAAACTTTGTTTAAATGCATCGATAGCAACGACGAAATGACAATAGCTGTGCCGTTGTTTATCTTTGCGTATAGAGAGTCTCTGTCGCGCTACGAGCAAAGATGGAGCAGAGCAGCTTGAGTCAGGAAAGAGCGCCGAAGTGTTTGTTGGGCGTTCCCGCAGCTGCGGTGTGCAGCTATGACCGCGCCAATGTAGGCGCACCTTCTTTGTTGACCCTCCAGTATTGAGAGCACGGTCTGAGTTGCAGGGGGAGGAATCTGCAATTCTAGCTGTTGTCTGTCCCATAACTATCTGTTCCTCTGTAAACGAATCGTGGTTCGCAACCAGCAGCAACAGCAGCAGCTCAGCGTTGTCGTCGGCAATATTCTCCGTCGTCCGCACAGCTACAACATCGTAAGACTGTTAACTGACAGAGTATAACTAACACTGTACAGTCATTACCCAGTGGCACTTCTTTAACAAACTTTAACGACTAACTTTCTCGAATAATATTCTGCAATTAGTTAAAACTTGTAGGGCATCAGTGTTGTCGTTATCCTCAGACATTATTACCAAACTGGGTCCCTTTCCTTCCCATGCAATCACCGAGTGCCGCAAAAATATGAAAATTGGTCAACTGTTTACTGCCAGTTTTGTTTGTTTGCTAATTACCAGTTTCAGTCTGAATTTTGCTGCCTCAGTAACTGTTCATTCTTGTAATGCGTAACAGAGGCTTAACTAATTTGCAATTTTGGGAATTAACTTCACTAATTTTAAATTTTGTAAAATTTTACTGGCAAAACTAGCAACTAAAGATAAAGCACAAATTAAGAGAGCGCAATTTCATTTATTCTGTATTTCGCTCAGCGAGTGACTTCTGCTGGCTTGGTATATGTTACTTTTTATCTTAAAAGTAAGTCAGTTGATCATTTTCTTAAAGTAAATTCAATCCGATCTCTCAATGACTAAAAGTAAAGTGCTTCCCTTTTTTCCAAATTTTGCATTACGTTATGCTGAAAGTCATTTTTTATGTAACAAAGTTTTAGCCGCAGTCAGTCATATATGTAAGCAGCAACTTCATTTAACTTTGCTTCCAAAATTAAGTATTTCAGAACAAGGAACCTGCAAACTCAGTGCTTTATTTATTTTCTCGTAAAATGTTGTAGAAAAGCGTGAGAACCTTGTGTTGCCACGACAGTGATTATTCGCTTAATTTTCTTTGCCATTACCTTTCATAGGATTTTGCTTATTCATTACAGTAGTAAGCTGGAGACCGTTTAATTATCTTTTTCTTTCCTAATCAAACTTTTTTCCCCCTGTTAAAATAGATTCTTCTTACAGCAGGGTCGGTTGTGCACTTTCCTGCTCCTAATCGGTATTATTTTCCTTCGGTAACGATAGCCTTGCTCATCGTAAAATTTTATTAAGCGTAAGTGATAAAGCTCGTTATATCGCATTCCAGTAAGTCTGATAGAAAGAAGGAAGTTACAGGCGTAGATATAGCATAGATGTTTGAGACCTTTTCGGTTTAATTTGATGAAAAGCAAGTTGGCTGAGGCGTCAATGGACTGAGGAGGGAGCAGTGCTAGAATAGACAGGCAGCTGTACAAAGCCGTTGTTCCAGGGTGGCATAGTGGTTAGTGCATCTGCCTAGAGAGTATTACACCAGGATTCGAATGCGAGCCTTGGCATAAATTTTCATTCGTCGCATCACTCTGCATATAGATATCATAAATGTTAGAAACTTGATAAGCTTTCTGGAACCACTTTTTATTTCCATTTCTCCTCCTCCTACCACGAAATAGTTTGTGGTATGACAAAAGAAAGCATCAAGGGAAAAGGTACGCCTTCTCTGCTACAGAGCTTGCGTATGGATTTCCAAAATGAAAGGCAGGATAGTGAAACTTTGTAAATAATTATTACGGCAATTGAAAACTTTCTGCATTGATGGTATGCAGTGAGTTTTTTCATGCATGTTTAAGAAGACATTTCCGTTTTGTGAAGATTATTTACGCCCTTGAAAACGAACCCTACCACGCTATGTGGACTTTCTGGACCACTCACTTCTTCACCGAGTAATTTGGTAAAATAGTGTGAGATAAGTAAATAATAATAATAAAGCATTTCTGTCATTTCCCAACACACGTTTCTAATATAATTTCTTGTCTCGAAAATTTTACACCAGAGATCTGCAATGGAATATAGAAAACTCTCAACCTGAGCTCAGTATCACTGAGGGAAATTGACTCAGTTTTTCAGTCTATTAAATGTGAAGTTGGGGTACACATAGGGGAAACAAAGCTTCATCGTCATGGTCCTCATGCCAGCTGGCAGTGTATGTAGTGTGTGAAATGATTTCTGTGCAGAAATGAATGTACGGGTAGGTCTATCTTTTTACACTATGAAACAGCATTTTTTGTAAGCATGTATAAACTAAGCAGTGTTGTACACTGAAGATAAAAAAATGAAGTTGCGCTGCTTTAAACTGACCGACCTTGTTATTTTCGGAAGCGTGGACGCGCTAATTCACATCCTCATTTAGCTTTTCCTAAATTACTTCAGGAAAATGCCTACATCTACATCTACATCTACACCTGACGATGTGTGACGGAGAGTACTTCTGGTACCACCAATTGATCTTCCCCTTCCCTATTCCACTTGCGAACGGCGCGTAGGAAGAATGATTGGTGGTAAGTCTCGGAATTAGCTCTAATTTCTCAACTTTTTTCACCGTGTTCATTATGTAAGATGTACGTTAGAGAAATAATACTTTGTCCGAGTCTTCCCAGAAAGCATGCTCTCGAAATATCAGTAGTAAATCTCTCCGTGATGCACAAGTCTCTTGCTCTGTCCAAACGATCTCGTGACGAAACGCGCCAGTCTGCATTCAATCTTCCTTATCTCTTCTATCAGTCCTACCTGTTAAGAATTCTATATTGATTAACAGTACTCAAGAATCAGCCGAACCAGAGCTGTGAAAGCCACTTTCTTTCGTGGGTGAGATACATTTCCGTAGGATTCTTCCCATGAATCTCAGTCTGCCATCTGCTTTTCCTGACGTTTATTTCAAGTGGTCATTCCAGTTAAAGTCGCTCTGGATAATTACTCCTAGATATTTTACGGTAGATACTGTTTCCAGCAGTTTGTCATCAGTTGTGTAGTTTACAGTAATGGAATCTTTTTACATGTATGTGCAACATACAGTATGTATGTTACATTTACTAATATTCATTTGTTAATCCTCCGTAAGTCATTTTGTAAATCGATATTGTCTTTTTGTAGAAAACCGCATCAATTGCGAACAGTCTTAAAGAGCTTTCGACTCTTTCTACTAGATCACATATACACGTTGTAAACAATAACGGTCCTTTCACGCTTCCTTGAAGTACTCCGGAAATTACCTTTACATCGGTGGATTTTGTTCCGCCTAAAGCGAAGTTTTGAGTTCTCTCTGTAAGGAAATACTGAATCCGGTCTCCTCTGTTGCCTGACGCTCGATAAGCTCGTTTTTTTTCAGTAAACAGCAGTGCGGAACAGTGTCAAATGGCTTCCTGAAGTCAGGGAACACGGCATTACCTTGAACACCGTTGTCTACGGAGCTATGGCATTCATGAGGGAACAGAGCTAACTGAATTTCACAAGATCTCTGTTTGCGAAATCCGTGTTGGTTTTTATAGACGAAATCTTCGTTCTCCAAAAACATCACTATGCTTGAGCATAAAACATGTTCAATAATTCTACAACTGACTGACATCAACTATATAGGTCTATAATTAAGTGCATCTGTCCTACGACCCTTACTGAAAACAGGAACGACCTGCGTTTTTTTCCAGTCGCTAAGTACTCTTCACTGCTCCAGCAATCTACAACAAACTGCTGCCAGAAGGGGAGCAAGTTCTTTCGCACAATTTCCGTAGAATCCTACAGGTATCTCATCTGGTCCTGATGCCTTTCCACTACTTAGCGATTGTAGTTATTTTTCTCCCGCGGTAAAACAACTTCGGAAGACCGAATTCGGAATTTCGGCCTTCTCTCTGTTGTCTTCCACTTCAGTACCTGTATGGTCTCTAAGTGGCTGACTAGATGATATCAAATCGCTTACTGATTTTACGTAAGACGAAAACCTCTGCCGGCCGCGGTGGTCTAGCGGTTCAGGCGCTCAGTCCGGAACCGCGCGACTACTACGGTCGCAGGTTCGAATCCTTCCTCGGGCATGGATGTATGTGATGTCCTTGGGTTAGTTAGGTTTAAGTAGTTCTAAGTTCTAGGGGACTGATGACCACAGGTGTTAAGTCCCATAGTGCTCAGAGCCATTTGAACCATTTTCGAAAACCTCGTATGATTTTTGGTCAGATCGGCAGACAAAATTTACTTTCAAAGTAAATGGTTCCTAAAATACACCACGGTCATCTATCTGTTTCGTCCTTGTAACATCATACCCCTTGTAAGTAGGCTGTTTAGGTTTTTATGTTGGTAACGCCATGTAGCGCTCTCTATGAAACTCACTGGCTGTGCTGTGTGCAGTCTGTGGCTGGTTGGCATTGTTGGAATAGTCGCTGTTGTAGTGTTGGGCAGTTGGATGTGAACAGCGCGTAGCGTTGCGCAGTTGGAGGTGATCCGCCAGCAGAGGTGAATGTGGGTAGAGAGATGGCAGAATTTTAAGATCGGACGATCTGAACGTGTGTCGGCAAGAAAGAGTAAATTTGTAATCCTGGAGATCATGAACTGATATATATATATATATATATATATATATATATATATATATATATATAATGACTTTTTAACAGTATTAAGGTAAATACATTGTTTGTTCTCTATCAAAATCTTTCATTTGCTAACTATGCCTATCAGTAGTTAGTGCCTTCAGTAGTTAGAATCTTTTATTTAGCTGGCAGTATTGGCGCTCGCTGTATTGCAGTAGTTCGAGTAACGGAGATTTTTGTGAGGTAAGTGATACATGAAAGATATAGGTTATTGTTGGTCAGGGCCATTCATTTGTAGGGATTATTGAAAGTCAGATTGCGTTGCGCTAAAAATATTGTGTGTCAGTTTATTGATGATCAGAATAAGTAAAGGGTGAAATGTCTGAGTACGTTCAGTTTTGCTCGGCTGTTTGAAAATCAAATAACCTAAGGGGTTTACCAGCACAATCATTTATAAATTTTTCTAAGGGGCGTTTCATATGTCGACCCTTAGCTGAGGATACCTCACTGGAATCTTCTGATTTTTTCTTGTAGTTTGAGTAATTAGTGTAGCTATTGTTTATTGCTAGCGCGTAATTATAGAGAGAATTTCCTTCATAGTTGTAGTTTTTCATTGTTGTACAGTAAAACAGTTGTGGCATGCATGTAGATTTGCACCAAGTATTTCGCAGCTGCGCTTGCAATTAACGAGATATTATTTTCGGTGCTATGCTAATGTGTTTTCTTGTTTTTGTTCTTCAAATTGTGCTTTTCCTGTTATCGTGTGAAATACGTGATAATTATGGCGAGTGAAAGACGTAACACTAGGCTCCAAAGCAAATTGAGAAATGATAGTGACGACGAGCGTAGTTTATCAGCACCACCGTCTAATGAATTAACAGACATTCAAACTAGTAATTTGGTAATTGTGCATAGTGAAATGGAGCGGGCGGCAAATAATGGTGTAGACAGTGAAACAATTAGTGAACAGGGAAGCATTATCGATCGATCGGTCGGCAACAGCTCGCCTCAGGAATCCGAAATGACGGGTCACAATCTTGCAAATACTGTAGATTAAGGTTTTGGATCCTCACCATTTTCTCAAATAAGTCAAGACACATTTTCTGCTTGTCAAAATGTGAATGTTGCCGGTGCAAATGCACTGCAGAAAAGCATAGAGGAACAGATTCCAGACACTAATACATTATTATTGCAATTAATGCAACAAATGAAACAAAATCAGAGACAAACACAGCAACATTTAGACACAATGGAACAAATCTTCAAAGTTAGACACAATGGAACAAAATCAGAGACAAACACAGCAACAGTTAGACACGATGGAACAAAACCAGAGACAAACACAGCAACAGTTAGACACGATGGAACAAAATCAGAGACAAACACAGCAACAGCTTCAAAAGTTAGACTCAATGGAACAAACGCTTGAACAAACACGTGAAGGTTTAACTGCTGAGTTACTTAAAATCGAATCGAAATGTCAAAAAGTCTGTAATGACGTAAAAACACAAATTTGTGAGTATTTCCAACCTATTTTGTCGCTTCATGAAAATGCATTACAGAATCACGAAACAGCCATAAAGGAACTGCAAACTATTGTTCATGAAAATCACGACACCTTGCAAGGTAAAATTGACTCAGTTGCATCTACCGATTCGGTTACGCAACTTGCAAAAATTCAGGAAAACTTAAAGGACACATTAGATACGATTTCAACACAAGTGCACACTCTGGAACTTGGTTCAGAAAACCACACTGAGGACATAAGTTCACTATCGGAGAAAGTATCCGAACTTTCGGACCAGTTCTCTAACTTATCTACAAAGGTAGATGATGACCACTGACACAGAAGAGTATGAACAAATTAGAAAATTCAAACAAAATCAAAATCAAATCAATACACAGTACAAAAGAGAAATCCGGGAAGTACGAGATCAGTTGGCACAAGTAATACAAGAATGCCAAAATCAGACATGCCCGCTCTGCCGTATGCGGCATATCAAAACCTGCTGCACTGTGGAAAAAGCTGCGCAGTTTCGGTATAGGGAAGCGAAGATCTGACGCTGTTTATCAAGCGTCTGCAGAAGAATTAAACGATTTCTTCTCAACAGCTGTAAACTGCCACGCAGCGACAAATTACCAGCCCCAAGATATCAATCTCTCGAGAGACAAGTTTTTCCTAAGACATGTCACTACCGGCACAGTACACAAGGCAATTATGAGAATCTCTTCCGAGGCAGTAGGAAATGATGGTGTGAGCATTGGCATGATTAAGAACGTCGTAGACACTATTATTCCAGTTATCACAGACATCTTCAACCTGTCGCTTGTCAGTAGTAGTAGTTTAATTCAACCTATACCCAAGACTGACAACCCTAAGTCGCCAGGTGACTACAGGGCGATCAGCATACTACCTGCAATATCTAAAGCCCTAGAATACATCGTCCATGAACAGCTGACGGATTACCTCAAAACTCATAACATCCATGACGAATATCAGTCAGCTATCGAAACCACCATAGTACAGCAACTGCATTAATCAAAGTAACTGATGACATTAAACATGCTATGGACAGACGTGAAGCTACTATCCTAACACTGCTTGACTTTAGCAAGGCTTTTGACACAGTTGACTTCGATATATTACTAATTAAAATGAAACAGCTGAATTTCTCAAACAGCGCAATACACTGATTCGGCAGCTACCTCAAAAACAGAAGTCAACAAGTTATTTGTGGGTCGGAAAAGTCACCATGGAAAAACGTGCGCTCTGGAGTTCCCCAAGGCTCCGTCCTTGGCCCACTACTCTTCTCACTGTACATTAATGATATTTCTTCTGTGATTCACTCCTGCAACTACCATCTATATGCCGACGACATCCAACTGTACATAAGTGCAAGCCCCAGAAACATTGCAGACGCAGTAGCGAGTATGAACGCAGATCTTTGCTCTGTTTCTCGATGGCCACAGATCCTAGGTCTGAAACTAAACCCCAAAAATCCCAGGTCATACTTATATCTCATCCAAAGTTAATCAGCCGGTACTTTCGCGAAACAATCCCTCAAATACTCCTCAATGGTACCCAACTACCATACCAAAAAACAGTAAAAGACTTTGGAATAATCTTGGATGAACACCTAAACTGGGAAGAACAAACAGTCACAGCTTGCCGAAAATCGCTCTTCTCCCTACATGCAATTCAAAAATTTAGAAAAATATTTCCAACCCATGTTAAACAAAAATTAGTCCAAACACTAGTCTTGCCTAATCTTTACTACTGTGATGTAGTTCAACATGGCACAAATAGTGAAAATTCTAGATGCCTCGAGCTAGTGATGAATGCTTGCGTTAGACACGTGTGCAATATTCGGTTGTATGATCATATCAGTCCTTCATACTCCCAGCTAGGTTGGATACGCCCACATAAGGCACGCGATCTCCACACGATGTGCTTACTTCATCGATTTCTTAGCCACTGGTGCCCCCAATACTTATCTTCTCACATTAAACACCTATCATCATTCCACAATCGCAATATCAGATCGGATACGTCTAGCATCTTGGCTGTACCTTCACATAACACAAAATCTTTCTCCGTGTCATTCTCCATCTCAGCCATACGATTATGGAACGCGCTCCCCGGTGATCTGCGTCTTATCCAGAACTACTCAACATTCAAGAGGGAACTCAAAACTTACATATTAGGGACGGTATAGCCACCATTGTTGTGCCCCTCTCATCTCCTTCTTTCTCCTCTCCACCACAGCTTCGAATTTTACCATTCTATTTCTCTTTCTCTAACCTATCTACCTCTTATGTATCTCTTTTACCCCATTCTATCGTCTTATGTCTCTGCTCGATGAGAATAACTCACAAGCTGCAAGAACATGACGAGAAAATTCCCAGCTAACAATAGGACTGACATTCACAAAAGAAAAGTATGTTTAATTTCATATACATAGTCATTACTATTATTATTATTATTATTATTCTTGATTGTTATAATTATTTTTTATTATTATAGTTATCATTGTACTACTGTTATAATCTCTATTTTTTTCTTTATCATCAAAACTGCATAATATGTTATATGTCCTTAATGTTCTGTAGAAACGGTAACTCGTTCAATCTGAGTATGCCTGGTTAGGTGTAAGAGAGGGCCTGAAGGCCCTAATCTTGTCAGGCAAAATAAATGCATAAATAAATAAAATAAATAAATTACATATTTCAGAGGACACTCGCGTTCCAATATGGGAAGGGGACATAGAAATACGGAAAAGCCACAAAATAATAACACAGCGCGCTTCGGAAATTATGAAAGAAATTGGCAAGGTACACCGAATTTTGAGATGGAACAGCCGAAAAGAAGTAACAATGACCGATATGCGACTCGCCGGCATAATTATTTTGACTATAAGCTGTTCATTACTACACGTAAATTCAAAACATTTAAGAATTCTGGAAACGACATTCATCCACAAGCATGGCTTCATCAATTCTCTCATTGTTTTCCTCCCAACTGGTCATTGGAGCACGGGTTAGAATGTATGTGTGCCTACTTGGAGAATTAACCAACTGTGAGAATGCGATCGGTCATTCACGATTGTCACAGTGAAGGAGAATTTTATCATGCCTTCCTCTCAGCATTTTGGTCTCAAGCTACACAAGACCAAGTAAGACATAGCATCATAATGATGAAACATTTCGAACAATCTGAATTTTCCAGTCTTGTGAAATATTTTGAAGACATGTTGCATAAGAATCAGTACCTGTCAAACCCATACAGCGCCTCAGAACTCATCCGCATTTGCTTAATCAAATTGCCTGAACATTTACGACATATTATTTAGGCAGGACGTTGCAAAGACGACATTGAAGCTTTTCAGTGACTGTTACAAGAATTGGAAATTGACACTGACAATCGCGGGACGCGAAAACCGGAACACAACAATTACAGGTCACAATTCCGCCATGAAAGAAATAATAACTGGACACTACAAGGCTATAAAGCAAATCATGAACAAAACTGACACCACCCGTATGACAACCGTTGGCAGAGTAGTAATAATTACAGAGAAAGATCGCACTTCCATAGTAATGAATATGACAGAGATAACGATAGAAACAGAGAATATGGGAACCAAAACAATTATGATCAAGGGAGACAGAATAACTTCAGACGCAACAGTTCAGCGAGCAGTTACAATTCAGGGAGAAATTCTCCACCACGTGACCGGCAAGAAAGAAACTATGGAATCTACCGACATGACGACAGACGATATAATCATAACGACTAACCTGAATTTCATCAGAACCGGCGGATTTCAAACAGGGCAGGGCCCTCTCTCCTAATCCTAATAACGAAGCGCGTCAGCAAAGAGACAGACAATGACTCGCACCGTAGGCAGCCACGTGCGCCAGCTGGCTCAGAGAAAAACAACATAGATGCTAACTTTGAGAAAAATTTTAGCGTTCGTTACCGACAGATACAACATACTAATTGCTTTAAAGTTGAAACTCTGCGCACTAGAAAGGGTAAAAGATTGCACCATATTTCACATGTAAAACCGTTTATTGAAAGATAATCTGTTTTTTAATTTAGTCATTGCTAATAAAAATTTCACTTCACGTTACTAGTACTCTTTATCACACTTAGAAACTGTTAACATGCAACTATGTTTTAAAGTTAACTATCCAGTCTAGAACGTGGGGAACATATTTAGACAGTTATTACGAATGCATTCTTATAGTGAACAGACATCACAGTGTTATTGTGCGTGTACATTCTTGCTTGTTAGTTGCACGATTACGTAACGAATATAAGGATGACATACTTAGAACATATACCGGTACCGCTAACGAGATTTTAATGCAACATTTTGGTTTACTTGAAAATACGCAATGGATTTAAAGTGCTTTCTGAGGGATATCAGATGACACAGTGGTTAGTTTATTTGACAGCTACACAATTATATTACGACACTAGTAATATGTGACACAATTTACATTGTTGCTTTTGCGGTGTATCTGTTTTATATCTGCACAGTTTTTCTGAAATCTTCTGGAAAGTAAACATGTTTTAGTAGTAACTTTTGTGGTGTAGCTACAATGAGACAGCCTTTTCCGTAGCGCAACAATACGTTACATTATAGTACTTTCTTGATCACGGTAAGGTAAGTAATAACTACGATATCTATTCACATAGCATTTCACTTTTGTTTATTGCGAGGTAAGTACATTGACTTCTACGGAACATTGCTTACGGACAACGATAACGGTAAGGCACGTAATAACTACGGTATCTATTCACATAGCATTTCACTTTTGTTTATTGCGAGGTAAGTACATTGACTCCTACAAAACTTTGCTTAAGGACGACGATAATTACGACACTTGGCACATTTTTACCCTTAACTAATAACAGAGATTATCTTATAACAAGACGCACAGTTCAGCGCTACAGTACACGTATTTGAGTGATTAATTTTGTACTTAAAACATCTATTTTTAAAGATTTTTGAGTGACAAAGATACAAATGTTTTCTGGGATACATTTCATTCCATTGCTGTAATCTGTAACACCTGATGGTATAATAACATAAATCCTCAGGGAGTACACGCTTATTTTGTGTACCATGTGTTTGGCAAGCGCTAGGAGCCCTAGCTAATGTGGTATTTGCTTATACAACTTTACACATCGGTACCATATTTCTGTAACACAGAATTACACAGCTGTCTGAGCATTTAACTGAGAGAGACAATCATTTTCTTTACTACGTCAGTGACCCATGTTTACGCAGTTAAACAGTTGGGTAATTTCACACTTATGAAATTGAATTTTGTCTGTACTGTGTGAACTGTTCCTATTTTTTCGGAACCATTGTGATACTATGAGAGCTTTGAATGATGTATTTGGTATGGAATCATGATTTTCAGAGTACGTTTGAGGTAGATGACACTACTGAAATGAGCAGAGAATTTTATTTTTAGGTTTTGAAATTACTGCAGAATGCTACGAAGTTTTTGAGATCTGACTGATGTGTTGTTATTATTACGACGACGATGTGTATTATGCTGTTGAGGTATGTTTATGATCAATAAGCTGATGCTATATGAGGAATTTGATTATCCTATGTATTTATTATGATGAAATATTGAAGAAGTGTTGACGAATATGTATGTGTATAATAAGGTAAGGAATAATTAGTAGTGGTAAGGGACTCTGATTTGTGAAAAAGGATGTTGGAAACCAAGAATCGTACTTTAAGAATTATGAAATTGTGTTCATGCGTGAATGTATCACAATGCCGACGAAAATTTTTTTGACTCTGTTATATTTATATAATTTTGTTTCTACACATCTGTAATGCAAATTCTCGACCTGTGAATTTTTTTTATATGAGACTGTCGCTATAGCGGAAACTGCTGTCGCAAATATTTCGGTAAGAAAGCTAAGTGACCTTGACCTAATGCGTTGTGGAGGCCCAGCTGCGCCAGAAGCCTGGAGAAAAAGCCATTAGGTGGAGAAAAAAGAGGCCATTAACCTCGCTATTGACATTCCTTTGTAGACAGCATCGCAAATATGACACGCTATTACTTGGAAACATATGATTATACTGTGGAGCACGTACTTTGTGCTACTTGCTGAAATGCCTAATGAAATGATGAGAAATATTTTATGTCTATACACCTGATTATGACTACTGTCTTTCTAGATGAGGGTCTTTTTTTTACTGCCTTATGAAATGCCATACGGCTAGTGAATGACATTTGACACTTTGCTTTATGTATTTATTTGCTCATTTTGTTTAATATCTAGTTTCTAGTTGCACTGCAGCATTGGTTAAAATGAAATTTAATAGATGTACTAATATCACTATTTTCTGTCTACAGACCCAGTAAAGAATAATTTTATGATGCACTTTCTTAGAAAAGAGAGCACAAATAGACTTTTCCCTTCACAGGAACAGCATAAATATTTTTTTAACAATTTGGTAACTTGTCTGTTACAGTAAGTTATCGTGATGCATCACTCTAGTGTTAAGATGTCACATAGGTGTTAGACATGGCCATCTTAACTGTAATATTTTTTCTACTTGAGCTTTGTCATGTTTAGGTATAAGTTATAACATTTTCTGCTGCTGTTTACCAGGCATAGTGCTACTGAATTTTATTTTGTATTACTCTGTTAAGCCAGTTTTAATACTAATTTATATTTCTTGTTGCTCCACATTGGCTCAAATTAGTTGTAACGTTGCATTTGCTTTGCTAATTTAGATCTACTGCTGCTTGCCATGCCAATTTGCATGTTTCTTTCATTTCTGTTTGTGTTAATTTGTTGTGTGTTGCTGCATTGCCTCATCCCCTAGTATATATATCTTAGCTCAGTAGATTTAAGTTAACTTAAGAGGGAGTAGACCATATAAGAAACTAACACAAAACAGTGGGGTTTAAGAACAACAGTTTTTTTTTTTTTTTTTTTTTTTTTTTTTTTTTTTTTTTTTTTTTTTTTGCAGGATCAAATGTTGAAATAAGACGGAAGATCTATTGAATGAAGTTTTGGGTTGGACTGCAGTGCCAGATGTCTCACTGAAAATAAACCCTGTCCTTTCCTTTTGTTTTATTCCGCTATGTGTTTGTGTACCTTTGTGTATTTGTGTTCTTCCTGTCTTTATATGTTTATCTGATAAGAAATATGTTGTAGAATTTTTCTAATACTATGTTATTTACTTTGTAAAGATGTTTAGACATTATTAATTTTGTTCCGTTTCAATGCTCATGTGTGAAATTAATATTTCGAAAACCATTCTCACTATTTTATGTATTTACTTATGTATTATTCCTGTAACACTGATGTATATTTTTATTTCTATTCTTTTGTAAGGGCTGTGTTACTACAAATGTTATCTGTACTACTGTGTTCTTTAATGATGTATTTTGTACCTTTGTAATTGTATTCTTATGTTGTAAATTTATAATTGTATAGACACCAGTGCTTCAAATTAAGTTACATTTTACTGCACACATTTCTGTTTGTCATAGTATATGCACAATAGATGAGAAATTGGAACTGTTAGTGTTTGCACGCGTGTTGATAATTCAGCAAGGGACTGGTTAACAGCATTGCTGGTTCTAAGGACATACCAAACAGTTTGTGAGTGCACAAGTGGTGGTTTATGGACGTGCTATATTGTCTGCAAGACTCTTTAATGGTGACTATGCACCCACACAGTCGCAACAGATGGCTGCTGGCCATCTTTACAAGGACTACAGTGTGTCTACACCTTTGATGACTCACCAATACCATTATCTCTACAAGGACTACAGTGGGTCTGCATCTTTGATGGCCCACCAATACCATTATTTCTACAAGGACTGCAGTGGGTCTGCAACTCTGGTGGCCCACCAATACCGTAATCTCTACCAGGACTACAATGGGTCTACTCTGTGATGACCTACCTACCAATATTCTTTAAAACTTCGACTTACTCTGCTGTGGGTTTGCTCTGTTGTGGCCCATTACCTGTCTGCATGTGAAGAGTTAACACTGTCTTTCTGTTGGAAGGACTACACTACTTCTTCAAGACTGCAAGGAAATCCGCTACTTCCGTGTGCATTTTCTTTTACTGCTCAGAACTTGCGAAGAACACTACTATTTTACTGTGATGAACGATCAGGACTGTCTTTATGGACTGTGAGAAAATCTTTGCTTTTAACCAACATTGTATCAATAAGTGTGTGCATTTGATTTCTTTCTTTTTGTCATTATGAAAAATTTCTTCAAGTCTTTATTGGCCACTGCCCAAAACAATTTGTAAAAGTTTTTGTGGGGAGCATGGGGGCTATGCAAGTAGGCTGTTTAGGTTTTTATGTTGGTAACGCCACGTAGCGCTCTATATGAAAATCACTGGCTGTGCTGTGTGCAGTCTGTGGCTGGTTGACATTGTTGTAATATTCGCTATTGTAGTGTTGGGCAGTTGGATGTGAACAGCGTGTAGCGTTACGCAGTTGGATGTAAGCCGCCAGCAGTGGTGGATGTGGGGAGAGAGATAGCAGAGTTTTGAGAGCGGACTATCTGAACGTGTATCCGTCAGAAATAGGAAATTTGTTTAAATTGATGTCACAAAATTATATATGCTTTTGAACGCTTTTAAGGTAAATACATTGTTTGTTCGCTATCAAAATTGTTCATTTGCTAACTATGCCTATCAGTAGTTAGTGCCTTCAGTAGTTAGAATCTTTTATTTAGCTGGCTGTATTGGCGCTCGCTGTATTGCAGTGGTTCAAGTAACGAAGATTTTTGTGAGGTAAGTGATTCATGAAAGATATTGGTTATTGTTAGTCAGGGCCATTCATTTGTAGAGATTTTTGAAAGTGAGATTGCGTTGCGCTAAAAATATTGTGTGTCAATTTAGTGTTGATCAGAACAGGTAAAGAGCGAAATGTCCGAGTACGTTCAAATTTCAAGGTCCCGAGTTCGAGTCTCGGTCGGGCACACAGTTTTAATCTGCCAGGAAGTTTGAGTACGTTCAGTTGTGCTCAGCTGTTTGAAAATCAAATAACGTAAGAGATTTATCAGCACAGTAATTCACTAATTTTTCTAAGGGGACGTTTCACTCTAAATATGCAAACGCTTCTTTATACTAATTATAATTTTTGTTCGCAATCTGTATTAACCAGAAGTGTCCAGTATCCTTGCAAAAGTGGTGCACAAATGAATAAAGTAACAACTAGTGCAGCTACTAGTATATGAACGTACGAAAGTGTTGACAAAGAAAATATCAAAATTTTCGTATCCCCTTAGAATCGTGACATGTTAGCATAACCCGAGAAGGAAGACTGAATGTAAGCAATTCGTTGACATTGAGTTCATTACAAACTCTCAGTTCTCTGAACAGTTGATGCAACGAGTTCGGCTTTTGCCTGAAGTGGCCGAGGAAAACAGCAGTAAAAGCGAGACAAAATGACTAGCACGAGCATCTGAACTCTTTTATTCTGAGCAATAGTCTAGTGTCTTAACCAAAGAGCGTTCTGAAACGTTACGGATTGCGTTTGTAGTCACACACCAAAATATCTGCAACATAGAAGTTATTGGAATCATGGTCTGTTAGAAAACCAATTTAAATTTGGTGCATTTATTACACTATTTTGAAAACTACAAACAGGATGGCGATAAGACACTTTTGAAGTCTTACTGACAACTTTACACACACATTTGGAACATGAAGACACCAATGCCACGAACTATGTCACTCCACAAAATCCTAACTGTGACAAAGATGGGATTTTTTTCAGTTATGCAGTATAACTGTGAAGCATGTTTACATTATAGTATTTACAACGCACAATCCCTGTAACTACCAGCTGCAACTGATTTGTGAGTCAAGGTCTCTAAAAACATCGCTACATGTCGGATGGCCGAGCGGTTCTAGGCGTTACAGTCTGGAACAGCGCGACCGCTACGGTCGCAGGTTCGAATCCTGCCTCGGGCATGGATGTGTGTGATGTCCTTAGGTTGGTTAGGTTTAAGTAGTTCTAAGTTCTAGGGGACTGATGACCTCAGCTGTTAAGTCCCATAGTGCTCAGAGCCATTTGAACCATTTTTGTCGTGCACTATGTACCAAAGAGCATTTCATAACGTTGTGATAAAACGCCTAATTAAGAAGTGCTGTTTGAAAGCAATTAAATGGCCTAAATTTACACACTGAAAGATATAGCAGAAAATAACGCTCATGATCCAGTATCTATGAAACTATAAATGGGTCAATGTAGAAAACAGATGTTTGACAGTGTCACAGATACACTCACTCTTCTAACGAATCCGATCAAGTACAAACAGTGATTCAAAATAATAGATTTAAAGAGAATTTCAAATATTGTTACGCTGAAATACGAATTGGTACTGTTGCCTATGACTTAAAATACGACGAAATCGACTCTTTCATCCCATATACGTCATACTCCAAAAGTTTGTCTCACTTTGTTTTCATTACATCCATACCACGATTATAAATGGGAAAGTAGCTCTGTCTGCTACGTTTCCACAACTAGCTCGCTGAATCGATTTCTATGAAATTTCGTATGGAGACAGTCTGAAGGGAGAACATTAGCTACTTTAAAATGTGTGTAGTACAAAATATTTATTGATCTGAAGAAAATTACGCGAATTAGAAAAATATTTATTGTTCGAAAAAGCTATTCACTCTGATTTTATAACTTTATAATATTTGCGTAAATGCGTTTCTTGGTCCATATGTTCTATGTAACACGATTCAACGTAATTTATACAATGCTTATACACTCATCAACGTGTATAATCCATAGTTCCATAGGTCTCCTATATTATTAAATGTAGAAGTAACTCTGTTTGAACCGGCTTTGATGAAATTTGGTACGGAGATAGCCTAAACCATTATTAATATTTTAAAATACGATACACGTGACTGGGACGCAGACGACACTTGCGCGATGGTAGGTGACAGGTTTATAAGTTATCCCGTGGTAGTGTGAATCCAATGTTATTGGTCGTGCGGTTCATGATATTGAACGGCTACACCACCTGGAGTAGCTGGAAAGTTTTTATGGAGCTAGAGCAACAAAATCCGACGGCAAGACCGACACCTAATTTAAAACTATTCCGATATGCCTCGAAATGTAAGTCCGATTTAGGACGTAGATCTAAAGACAGCTTGAGCTGTTTGCAATAAACCTCGGGGCAATCTCAGATACACCGGACATTAGATAAAGAAAGTCTTGCGGCCTTAAGGGCTCCAGAGACATTAGAAGTCACAAGTCCGTCACATTTTAGACGCTGAGTGTCACACGTCCCTTACAGTTACCGAGACACTTGAAGACCCTCAACGACGGCGTCATTGAAAGACTGTACGAAAAACAGAGAAAAGAGTGCCTTTACACATAGCAATGCGATGGGTTCTTTTGGAGAAAGGATAAAAAAATGTAGATATTGTATTGCGTTGATATACACTCATGCTCATAAATTAAGGATAATGCTGATACATGCTGAAACAACGCTCTGGTGGGCGGTTTGGGGTTTAAATCATCTTGGGGTATGAGCATGCGGTGCATCTGACCTGCGGTCGTCGCACGGTGGCGCTGGCAGCAGTACACACACGCACAGATGTGTTGGTGCATGTCAGAGTACGGTGCAGTGAGTAAGTGTGCAGATGTTTTCAGACGTGCTAATGGTGACTGTGTGTTGAAAATGGCTCAATGAATACTTACTGATGACGTTATGAGTGGTAGAATACTAGGGCGACTGGAGGCTGGTTAAACACAGTAGGTCGTAGCACGGGCCATCCGTGTGCCACAAAGTGTGACCTCACGATTATGGCAATGATTCCAGCAGACAGGAAACGTGTCCTAGTGCTACAGTATGGGACGTCCACAGTGTACAACACCACAGGAAAACTGATATCTCACCATCAGTGCCCGCAGACGGCCACGGAGTACTGCAGGCAGCCTTGCTCGGGACCTAACCGCAGCCACTGGAACAGTTGTCTCCAGACACACCGTCTACAGACGACTGAACAGACATGGTTTATTCGCCCGGAGACCTGCGATGTGCATTCCACTGACCCCTGGTCACAGGACAGCCCGTAAAGCCTGGTGTCAAGAACACAGTACATGGTACATGTACTGTGGTCCCAGGTTATGCTCACGAACTAGTCCAGGTATAGTCTGAACAGTGATTCTCGCCGGGTTTTCATCTGGCGTGAATCAGGAACCAGATACCAACCCCTCAATGTCCTTGAAAGGGACCTGTATGAAGGTCGTGGTTTGATGGTGTGGGGTGGGATTGTGATCGGTACACTTACACCCCTGCAAGTCTTTGACAGAGGAACTGTAACAGCTCAGGTGTATTGGGAGGTCATTTTCCACCAGTGTGTCCGCCTTTTCAGGGGTGCAGTGGGACCCACCTTCCTCCTGATGGATGATAACGCACGGCTTCACCGAGCTTCCATCGTGGAAGAGTACCTGGAACTAGAAGATATCAGGCAAATGGAGTGGACTGCCTGTTCTCCAGACCTAAACCCCATCGGGCATGTCTGGGATGCTGTCGGTCGACGTATCGCTGCACGTCTTCAAACACCTACGACAATTCAGGAGCTCCGACAGGGCACTGGTGCAAGAATGGGAGGCTACGCCCGAGCAGCTGCTCGACCACCTGATCCAGAGTATGCCAACCCGTTGTGTGCCTCTGTACGTGTGCAGGGTGATCATATCCCGTATTGATGTCGGGATACGTGTGCGGGAAACAGTGGCGTTTTGTAGCACGTGTGTTTCGGGACGGTTTTCTCAACTTATCACCAATACCGTGGACTTACACATCTGCATCGTGTGTGTTCCCTATGTGCTTATGCTATGTGCCACATTATGTGGCACTACATTCTGCAATTATCCTTATGAGCATGAGTGTAGATGGAAGAAACGGTTGGTATCTGCTGCGGTAGAGGCAATATCTCACTTCCAGTACTTAGTGAGCCAGAAGCAACCATAAAAACTCTATCTCTGTACGAATGTGGTTTTTAAATATAGATGGAAAATATAATGCGTTCTTTTACAGGACTTCGGCGCCCGGTTTTTCACTTACTTTTACGGTTCAAGGTCAAATTTACCGTAGTATTGGCCCTTTGCTTACACCAGATAATCATCAGCGTTATTTCCTACAGAATGACTTCATGGAGGATGAAACCAACGAAGCACACTGTAGGTGTTGCATGAACGTAACCATCTAATAACCACTTTTAAAACAGCTTAAAAGAAAGTGAGAGGGGAAGCTTACTGACTAATGATCTACCCAGACAGTACGCCAAGTGGGGAACACGACAGACAATATAAAGCACCATTGATAAATGAAGTAGCAGCTTTGGTTATGGGCGAACAGTTCGCAAGTCGCAATATCCTTTTGCAGTCTCGTGATGATAGACTAACCGGGGTGTATGATACACGTAAATATTATGATGCGTTGAAGTACCCGGTGTTTTAACAAGGGACGGGGAAGACATGATTTTCAAATATCGTATAATGAGCATAACCCTGCCAAACAAAAAACTGTCATGTATCGACTTTCATGCTTATTTTAAGACGATACGAGAAAATAATTTTTATACGATATCACGATGCCAGCAACTGTCCAATCATTTTATGTCAATATGTATGTTTAGGTGGAAAGCGAACGACTGAGAAAAAAAAATCATTAAATCAAGATAGGCTGACAGCAGAGAATTACATTCATCTTAAAGATGCTGTGTCAAATGATGGAAATGCAAATACTAATAGTGCGGGCAAGACAGTGACTGTACACTTTTCATTTGTCTATAGTCCACGTTACCTGCGTGGCTAAACCAAAACATGTGCGCACGTATAATCGTGCTGATTTATTCACAACTTTCACATGCAACCCAGCATGGACGGAAGTAGTCACTGAATTATTACCTGGACAGGGAGGTATATCATAGTTGCAAGAGTTTTTAGATTAAAAGTAAAGAAACTAATGTCAGTTATAACTAAGGGAAAATATATAGAGAAATGCTTTGTTTTATGTATTCCATTCAACGGCATAACTGCAGCTTACTACATGTATGTGTTTTATTTTGGTTAAAAGACAAATTGAGATCTAATCAAATTGATAACATCAACGGTGGAGAAATATTTCATTTAACAGTTGGCAAGATACTCCACGACATTCTTGTAAAAAATATGATCAATGGTCCATGCGACTCAATCCTGAGTCTCCTTATTTGAGCGCTCAGTCCGGAACCGCGTGACTACTACGGTCGCAGGTTCGAATCCTGCCTCGGGCATGGATGTGTGCGATGTCCTTAGGTTAGTTAGGTTTAAGTAGTTCTAAGTTCGAGGGGACTGATGACCACAGATGTTAAGTCCCATAGTGCTCAGAGCCATTTGAACCATTTTTTTCTCCTTATTTGAAAGATGGACAATACACGAAAAGGGCTTCACAAGAAGGTTATAAACAAAGTACCGACGAAGACCACAAGACACAAGTCTAATTGCAGTGATAAAGCTTCGAAACGTCAGTTACGTTATTGTCGATAAGACGTTGGTCGCCTTTTCTCTACTTTTGTCAAAAATGTTTCAAATGGCTCTGAGCACTATGGGACTTAACATCTATGGTCATCAGTCCCCTAGAACTTAGAACTACTTAAACCTAACTAACGTAAGGACATCACACAACACCCAGCCATCGCGAGGCAGAGAAAATCCCTGACCCCGGCGGGAATCAAACCCGGGAACCCGGGCGTGGGAAGCGAGAACGCTACCGCACGACCACGAGATGCGGGCTCCAATTTTGTCAAAATTGTTTTAGTGTCCATACAAATTTGGAGGCTTGCAGTTCAGTGAGTGGTATAAAAAACATTTAAATACATAAACAAAGGCAGTGTTCAAGCTATTTTCGACTTCAGAAAGAGAGATCTCGCAAATCCCGTAGCCGAGGTACACACACATCAATCCAGCAGTTCCATCAGCAGCAACGAAGCTGTGTGGCCGCTTCTAGATTTTCCGCTACACGAAGGACATCCCACCGTGACACACCTCATTGCTCACTTAGAGAATGGTGAAAAGGTGTATTTTAATGAAAATGATTTTCGTGGGGGAATATTAAGCTATCCATAAAAAACACTGATTGCATTTTTTAATATTTGTGCAAGAGGCGATCTAGCAAAAACTCTTCCATATGTAGAGGTACCGAGGTATTATATCTGCATTACATAGAGAAAAGGCTGGAAACGTAGAGTTCAAGGAATCCCTGTTCACATTTCGCCTGCTGCTAAATCCGGAGACCTTTAGGCAGAATCTATATGGCGCATATCAGCAACATGGAATAATTTTTCTTGGGAATGATGCTACACCGTGTGCCACAGACAATCTCTTTCAGATATCTTAAAATACAAAATAGTCAGGGTGAGGCAAAACGGTTGTTAGAAAATGATCGTGTGGCACTGTTCCTCCGAGTGCCACCATGGCCACCATCTCCCGTTCCCACCCTACAGGAACCAAGAAAAGAGTAGAGAACATGGAATAACGTCGTTTATTTATTTATGTTTCTTTTCGTTCTTTTCTTTTTGTTATGTATTTATTTTTGTCATTGATACCGAAACGATATCAGAAAACCGGCGTCACGCGAGGAGGAGGGCGCAGCATGACGTCAGACAAATTGTGACGATCAACGTAAAATTTTTCCGAGAAGATCATTCTGATAACAAGTCAGTATACCGGATCTAAGTGTGGAAGATGGAAGGATCAGCTCTTCATGACAGCAACACCCCATCTCTGGGGCAGATTAAGAAAGACACTGCAGAGGAAATTGGAAAAAAATTGTATTTTGGATTGCGGACAATTGCACAATGGTGTTCTTTAAGAAACTGCCAAAAGTCAAGGATATTTTTCTCGCCATCAGCAAACAAGTAGTGTGCTACGTGTCCACAAAGCCACCTGACAGATTTCATCTTCGCTTGTGGCAAGTATCCAGTTTTCGGAAAGAGGGGTAGTTGAGTAGGTATCTGATGAGGAGTCGTAGGGTAATTAGGGACCACATTTGTCGCACCAAGAACCACATTTCGCCAATCTCGACTCGAGGCGGTGCTCGTCTGTGTCCATAACATCACAGTCGACACAACAACGGAATGTCTGCGAAGGCGTGTCGTGTGAAGGCGTGACCGGCATACTTGTTTCCCATTGACAGTAAGGTACCATGCAGACTGGACGTCAGTATCAAGATAAGGAGCGCACGCCGACCGCCAAACGGCACGCCAGTCGACGTGGGAAAGCTTCCCCTCGACCACATTCGGTGACCTGTGCTTCTGAAGGAAACCATAGATCGCCTTTGTGGATGTCAATTGCGCCAGCAGTATCACAGTACGGATGTAGCTAAGTTCAAGGAAAGACTGGCCGAAATTTTTTTTAAAAAAAAGGGCGAAGTGACTTCTGAAAGTTGGATAGGTGCTGAAGAGAGTGTAGTGCAAGGGCCTCCAGCAATAGACTGGTAAGTCATGTAGGACTACGGCACCACAATGTTATGTGAGAGCCACTGAAAAGAGCTACCGCTCTGTCAGGCACATGGTACAGACCTAAACGCCCCTGGACCATGGGAGGGTGAGGGTGAGGAATCGCTCGATTTGCGGACGCCAAGGCATCCACCAGAAGCTTCGTCGTAGGTGGTAACCCATGCCAGTGACTCCCTGACCTCAGCACAGTTACGAAGAAACATGACGAGATCGTCTGCATATGCAGTGCAGCTGAATACATGCTCACCGAGAGACATCCCAGCGAGGCGTTGACAGAGGTCGCATAGCAACGGTTCCATGGCGAATGCATACAACAGGGCACAGACCGGGCAGAGCGGGCAACCTTGACGCACTGAACGATGGATCGTGATGGGAGGGGTAAGACAGCCATTATAGCGTACGCGAGACGTAGCTCCACGAGGGAGACGCATTACGACTTCCACAGTAGTATCAGGGTAGCCTCTATTGCGGAGCACCCCTTTCCAAGAAGTCTTGATCGACCCAATTAAACGCCTGGCTGTAGTCAAGAGCAGCCAAAAGTCCAGGCATACGACGTGAGCAAGAGAGATTATGTCCCGACAGCGGTAGAGGGCAGTGCGAATATTATTGGTACCTCCCAAAGAAGCTTGATCGGGGGAAACCACGTAGCGAGCTGTTCGTTTAAGTAGTGCAGCCAACAGCCGGGTGAAGATCTTTGTATCGCTGTTGAGTAACGTTAAGAGGCGGTAGTCGCATATCCGTGATGGAATGGGATTGTAATGAAGAAACCATCGAGGAAACCGTCTGGAATTGGCACCAGAAGGGGAAAAAATGTGCGATAAAACTCCAGTGGCCAACCGTCAGGGCCAGGCGACCTGTTCGTGAAACCCGCCGGTATAGCGTCACGGACTTCGTCCTCCGTGACGTTAGCAATCAGATCCATCGTCGCATCCACGTGAACCGAGGCAAAGGAGATTTTGGAGACCGCCGTAATGTTGACAGGGCGGTGACGTTGTTCAGAGTCGAGCGTAACATAATGTGCATGGAGGACAGACCCGATACCCCAATGGGTATCAAAACACTGCCCGACACCAGTAGTAAGAACATTAATCAAATTCGTCCGACGGTGGCGTCGTTAAGCTATGACATGTGAAACGTCTCCGTGAAGGCGTTTCATAAGACGCTTGTCGAATTCGGTACAACTTATTCACTTTACTACCTGATTTTAGCTCAGTTCATGAACTCTTCCAGAAAGACTGAGCACTCAATAAGATCTATTGAATATTATACGTGTGTTTTAATATGGGGTTTCGGTTTTATTTTGTGAGAATCGCTGAATTGGTCATCGTCTGCTAGGAGCTTCTGCCTGAGGTAGGATTCGAACCTGCGACCGTAGCTGTCGCGCGGCTCCAGACTGAAGCGCCTAGAACTGCTCGGCCACTTAGGGCGGCGGGGCACTCTTCAGTGAACTCTTGGTGAGTACGGATCTAGCTCTTAAGGGGGGTTTCAGGTTCTAGGAAGGAGGTAGAGTTAGGACTTCCTTATGTTTAACTGCTGAAATACTTGAGAACTTCAGCTAACTGAAGCGTGTGAAGCGAGCTATTTTTCCGCATGTGCCATAATTATATTGCCGTAAATAGGCGATTTTTGGGTGTTGAGTTAAAAGTGTCGAAGTTACTTTGTTCATTTTGAACAACGGTGAAGTAGAATCTCAAACGGTAGATCTGATTAGGAAAATCTGGTTAGGATCACTTCAACTGTACGTGAGTGTAATACTGTGTCGAATCAGGTATGATTTATAAAGATTTTAATCTTATATTTTGTGGAAGTTGCTTTTGTCTTTGTGTGTCGATTTTGTGCCACGTATCTGGTAATCAATGACCCTTCTGGTCCACCACGGCATCGCAATAGTCTTCATTTTAACAGTTTGCTATAATTTCTGCAAGAATTTCTGTTCTTTCGTGCGCTTTCTACAAAGCAGCACATTAGCTTGATTCGGGACGTATTACGTGCTCTAGTTTGGCCGTTTGCAAGCAGCAAGCGCAGTTTGTAGGTTGAATAATTATTGCACAACCTCGTGCAATGGTTAAACCTCTGTCCAGAATAGTGCATGCGTAGAATCGTAATGCGAATCTCACTGAGATATTTTTATGCTATGAATGCAAAGGAGATGAAAGTACCATTGTCTCCCACCCCCGTTTTCTGTGCTTCTTCTTGCTGTAGTTAAATTGTGCTCTGTTACATTCTCACCTAGTCCTTACTTAAATATTTATAGTCCGGCACTAGTTATGTGTAGTTAGGATGTGCAACGAAAGACTTAGATACAATAAACAATCTACGTGGAGATAAATTCTGTTTGGTGTTGATCTTACCCACTTACTACGATTTCCAATCCTGAATTAATCAAGTTGCTTCATGCACGACATGGAGTGCTATTTATCTGGCTACTTAAAGAAATTTGCATACTTGTGATTAAATTATTAAGGTAATTAAACCAATAATTTTCCAGCTCCGTTTTTTTTCTTTCTAAATGGTTAGGAAGGGCTTGAGCTGGTGGCGACCCTGAATTTCTGAATTTTTGTCATTATTTGTGTGAGAGAAGCAGCTAGAAATGCGAGATAACGTATATGGCTCGACGAGAAACGTCGTAAAGATAGTAATACGTTACACATGATACATGTATGGTCACTCTTGCACCAGCTCATCGTGTGTGCGCACCCTGACCATAGCTCCTTTATGGTGGCTGCGAGATAGGGACGTGAGCTGTGCCTTAGGACGATTCGCCATCGCTTGGCGCCCTTACGAATACGGCATCATAGTACATTCCCAGAGAACAGTGAAATAGAATTCCTGAGCCCGTCGCCGCCACGCCGTAACCTCCCTTCCGTAAGCAATCAAGGCCTTGCGGAGTGCAGGCTTTGCATAAGACACCCACCATGACAGGGCAGACTAATAGGCATCACGGCGTCGACGACAAGCTGCTCACGTGCTCTCGATGAACTGCCGGCAGTCGGGTGAAGTAAGGTGGATCGTGTTCGGTTTCCGTGGTCCACGGCCGCGCCACGTCCTTTGGCGGCAGAGATTGATGGCGCAGAGATATACGTCATGGTCAGAGAACGCAGTGGGTCAGACTTCAGCAGCCTGCACCCCACTGATAATATTTCGATAGATATGAGCACGACCGAGTTGGCTGGAAGATGGCTAGTGAAATGCTAAACGCCGGATGATCGCCATGAACATGCTCACAAGAATCAATCAGGCTGAGGTGCTGGAGAATCGTCGCTAGCGCCGCGCACGGTGAATGACGTGGTAGTTTGTCTTTGGGTGCTTGGGTGCAGTTGAAATCGGCTCCTATGATCAATGCATCCTGGCGGCCCAGGAAGAGACGTTCACGGCGGCGACCAGAACCAGATGGCGCATAGACATTGACGCTGCTGACGACACTGGCATCAGGAAGATAGGCAACTGCATCAGCGAGGGTGAGGGTACCGTCACGTAAGAGGATCGTCATCCTATTACCAGTAGGAGTAGCATAAGAGACATGTGCTGTAAAACCATGGGGAGCACAGAAAGTCGCAATATGCACCTCCTGAAGGAGAGCTACATTAACCTCCGCGGAATACAGCATGTCATGGAGCAAAGGCAGTTTGTGGCGTACGCGAATAGTGTAGTCATTGACAGTGACTATGCGATAGGTCTGAAAAGCTGCCATCGCCAGGAGGACAGGCATTTCAAACGCGGTGGAAGCACAGGGAACTCCCTGTAAGGTCCCCACAGAAGGGCACATCACCGTGATGCGGAGGGAGCCGACCCCACGAAGGGGGTTCCATCGTTCTGTACACCTCCAGAATGTCCATCCTCAGCATCGACGTCGTCCGCCCAGGAGGCAGACGTGTCACCGGACCGGTTCAGGGGAACACTAGCGGAAGTGGGCCCACAGGTAGCGTCAGACACAGAAAGGGAGGCAACCGCATCTGATTCAGGCAGGGGAAGGTCGGTGTCCGGAGGTGGACACTGACCGGAGATGGAGGCAGGGAAGACGCCCCGACGTCAGGTGTCAGGGCGTCAGAGGGCAGCGCACCATCAGTAGCAGGGTCATCATTCTTTGCAGACTTCCAATTGACGCAGTCATCACAAGAGGTACGGCATTGTCTCTTCCGTTTCCTTGGCTACCGTTTTCTCCTAACACGCTGTTCCGTGTCGGATGGCGGGCAGCTATCGTCCGACATGTGGCCAGACGGCAGAAAGGCGGAGGTAGGTACAGCTCCATGATCAACAACCCTGAGGTCGGGACAGACGGCTTGTACCTGCTGGTTGTATTGGCTCCAGCAGTGGTGTAGGAGAGAGACAGGCAAAACGTCCATCGCGTCTTCGAGAGGAGCCGACGCCGGTACCGATTGATTCAGAGGGGATGCAGCAGACAGCGCCGCCGCAGACGCATAAGACAGAGGTACCAAAGTGGACGCCGCTGGAGGACAGACGTCTCCAATCGGCGTCTGAACCAGTCTATGTCGGAGACACTCAGAACGTACAATGCCTTCCTGTCCACAAACTGAACAGTTGCGCGGCTGGCCATCGTACATGACGACAGACCTGCGGCCGGCAATAAAAAGTAGTAGGAAGGCACATGTTTCCGTAGTTCAATGTGCATCCGACGTACACCATTGAGAACACGGTACGTTTCGAACGTTTTCCACGTTACAGCCAAGTGACTGAGGACGTTGCCGTAAGGTTTAAAAGCGGCCACCAGAGCGTCATACGGTACTTCAAACGGGAGTTCGAATACCCGCAAAGTTCGGAGGCCAAACCAAGCGTTCTCAACCACTACAGTCCCTGTATGCCCGTCAAAGTATCGAAATTTTAGATCGTTAGCGTGGCGCCGCACAACGTCGGCACATAGATCGTCATTCGCCAGCTTTATGTACACAGTAGTACCGAGGATCGAAAAATGTATCCCGCGAACGCCTTGTGGTGGGAGACGCACTTCATCCCGTATAAAACGTTCAGCTTCATACACCTTCGGTCGTTCGTGATCTAATGGAAATGTTAATTTGATCGTGGCTTGGCGGTAAGAAAGATCCATGACGGTGAATGAAATCGGACTCTGAAACAAGCCGCTTCGTGGAAGTAAACAAACGCGCGCGCGCTCACAAGCAGCACAACAGGTGAGACGCAAATAACACGTGTGCGCCTCGCCACAGCCAAAGTCCGACTGCCACATTGGGCGACTTGAGTGCCGGTGATCAGAATTAAATGACGATGAGGACAACACAACACAAAGTCCACGAGCGGAGAAAATAAATCTCCACCTCGGCAGGGAATCGCCCGCTGCACGGGTGGCAAGCACGTTACCACTCAGCTTTTTTTTTTTTTTTTCGTCTGCTCGTGGCGGGTCGCAAGGCTCCCGTTTCAGTTCGTCGTTGATCCATTAACTCAGTTTTTTTTTCTTTTTACAGAGGGCAGATAATCCTCCGACCGAACACGCTGAGTTACCGTGCCGGCGTTAATGTGTGCCCCGACCGGGAATTCATTTTTTTTTTTTCGATATTGTTCGTTACGTTTAGTCTGGGCGGACGCCACAAGACATCCGTTCAAGTTGATCGATGATTCTTTCACTCAGTTTTTTTAAATGTATATATATGTATTACAGAGAGCACACAGCCCTCTGACCGAACACGCTGAGCTGCCGGCACAGGTAAGCAGGCGGACACAACAGAAGAGACCGTGCAGTGCAGTGCAGCGACAGAAGTGGTAGAGCTCTTTGCGGTGTTGATAGCACCCTAGGCTTTCAAATCTCCAACAAATGTTGGAAAAATACAAAAGTTTCATGGCGGAAGGTATATTATCTGATTTAAAGGCGTTAAGTTATGACCTTATTTCACTGCAACAGCAGGCAAAGGAATACGTTCCGCTATTCAGTCCAGAAAAGATAGATTTCAACAACTTTATACAACAAACTGAGAGCGGTCAGGCTGTTTGTTCTTTTCAGATGCTCTGCGAGGAACTGGTAAGACTTTTCTTCTAGGTTTGCTTTTAGCTCAAATTAGGAAAAGCAATAGAGTTGCTGTTCCAGTATCGTCCTCTGGAATAGCTGCTACGCTACACCGTGATGGGTGAACCGTGCACTCAGTACTTCAGCTTCTGTTAAACTTGACTTATGGAGGAACACCTATTTGTAACATCAGTAAAAATAACGATCGTGGACGGATATTGCTGCAGTATGAGCTGTTGATTTGAGGAGAATTTTCGATATTTAACAAATGACCAACTGCATAACTATCTCGTGCCGTGCAAAGTAGTAAAAGCAACCAAACTACCGCATGAGGGACTTTTGCACTATTAGTTGGCGTTTTTTAGCAGAATCTACCCTTAATAAGTAACGGCACACGGGAAAATTAAGTAAATGCATTTTTAAAGGTGTTAAACTTAGCCTATGGCAACACGTTTAAAAATTTAGTTTCACAACAATTATGCGCGTACAACTGCATAGTGACACGGAATTAGGACAAAATGCGGATTCTCTTCTGATAATCGGCGAAGACCGTACTGATACAAATGCTAACGGCATGACTGCATTACATTGAGAATTCTGTAGGAGAAATAAATGGAAAAATTCATAAGTAGAAGGAGATATTGTAGAGTATCTCTTTGTCGACAACATTATAGGCATTAAACAAGTTGTCTCGTACTCTATAGAGTTCCTTAAGTCTTTGGAATTGTCAGGAGTGCTTTTCATAAACTGAGTGTCTCGTCATTTTAATGCGAAATCTCGCCGCGATCAGATTGTGCTCAAGTACACCCAAACCACAAAAGCGTGTAAGTCCTTGCAAAAGAAGGCGAGACCAAAAACGTAGTTTATTGAACTCTTTTAAGGTCTTGCACCTGAAGGAAAAATGCTTGTAGCGTTTAATAATTTTTAACTAAGATTAGACATACTACAAAAATAAATAAAAATGCATCGTTGTGTACCTATATATAGGCACTATAAACGTTCATTCATATACCCACTGCACCACTGCGCCACTATATACACCACTATATACCAGATATTTATAAATTATACTTCCACACCATCACTCATGGCGGTCGAAGGCTGGTAATCCGTAACGGTTAAGATCCAGAACAAGTTCACAGTATCAAGTTAAATACTATTCTTTCCAACACTTGATTCTTAGTTATGGCAGAACGTATTTAGGGATCAAATTCGGAGGACACATAAGCCATTTTTAACTGCATGAAGGTATCACAAGGTTGATTAGTACAATAGTTAGCGGACTTTGTATGGAATATCTTTAGAAACTGAAGAATCAGTGGGTAAATATGCTCACAAAACTGAAGTGTAAAATTAAGCAAAAACATTGTCCAGAAGTGGTCAATGACTGCCGGCGTTCACAAAAGCGACAGTTGCTTATTATCAAGAAAATCTTCCTCCTGCACTTCAACATGCTTTCCTTAAAGGTAGGAAGAACGAAACAGCTGCAGTTCAGTTCACAGAAACACCAGCGAACTTGACAGAACTATTGCACTGTAGGGATGAGTTTGGACTTGCATTTCATACACTAAACTACAATATGTTATTGGAAAAATAGGTGAGAATGGAATAAGAGTATAATAACAAAGAGTTTCAGTCTCATGTTGAAAACAGGTACATGTAGTAGAAATAATCTTGACTAACAGTCTTAAACAAGTAATTAAATTCACATCAAACATGGTACAGTGGGCATTCGACAGTGCAGTGTGTTGAGTCCCTCCTGTTTTTTTTATTTATGTTAAAGATATCAGCGTGCCTACAAGCAAAGCAAATTACATTGCTTCTTGATGACGCAAGTGCTATAATGAAGAACTAGATCAGGCGTTACCATACGCTGCAAGCAGAGTTCTGGCGTATAGACAAAACTGGTATCACTCAGTTTTGGTGACTGTAAATCTTTCAAAACGTAATTTCATTCATTTCAAGTAAGCAAAATAAGAATTTCAACTAGGACTTGTTCTCAGTAACAGGAATCACTACGCGGAGAGGGTGGAGACCACAAAATTTTGGCGGCTGTATGTAAACGAAAACCTGAACTGGAAGCTCCACATTCTATGTCTCACAAACCAGCTGAACTCAGTTGCTTTGCATGACGATTTATTATAAACAGATGCAGCATAGAAAGGTCAGAGCCCAATGGTTTTCTTATGTCCACTATCCAGTTACTTGTGTGATCGACGTCTGGTAATACAGGGAAAAAAAAACTCACATCAGTTTTGACCTTACGGAAACGGGCTTCAGAATAATTACAAATAGTTCCAGATTAACAGTCTCTGAACAACTACTCGTTTAACTAAACATGCTTTCTATTCTTTATCTCTGTATTTAAAAAACGTAATTAGCATAAAATTAACTGAGAGAAATTTAAAAATTTAAACTGATCTTAATCCACACAATACGAAGATATGTAGCAATTTCTACATAAGAGGAAGTAATGTCGGAGAATGTCGAGGCGGTATTCCAGCTCCCGCCGTGTGTTTCGTAACATGTGTTCTGTCACAGCACCCACAGCAGCTTGTATCCTAGCCGTCAGTTCGTCGACGTCAGCAATTGGTGTGACGAAGAGTGTGTCAAGAGGCGTAATGTCTGGAAAGGCTAGTAATGTCCGGATCGGTGGACTGGAAGGACCGGTCCAACACGCTGGGCATCCCGCTATCTAGACAATACGCCCCTTGATTTTTCTTTCTGGAGATATATCAAGGACAGAGTCTTCGTCATATCAGTTGCTAACGTTGACGAACTGGAGGCCATGATACAAGCTGCAGTGGGTACTGTGACAGAACACATGTTACGAAACACCGGGGGGTGGGGAAGGGGGTGGGGAACTGGAATACCGCCTCGACATTCTACCAAGGGAGCACATGCTGAGGTCTACTAACGTAAGTGGTCTTAAAAAAAACTAGTAACACTAATCTATGTAACCGCATCAAATGTAAATTATAATGTCAAACTGTTATTCTGTTATACATTTTTAAATTCAGGGCAAGACTTTGTGCTCACCCTGTTCATCCACTCTTCACTCGAAACCTAATGATCGTGCCCTTTTGGGCGTCAGATAAATCGCTCCGCTTCCGCATTACGACAACGTCTGCACTGTTTTCCGCGTCCCCACATCCTCCCCGACATGCTTTATACACACAACGTCGCACCGCTAGTAGTGCCACCTGCCTTCTTGAGTGATTATTACACGCTGACGTCGACAGTGGTCATACTACTGTGACTGAAGTGTCTAAAATCATTATTTTGAAGACTCCACCACCCTCAAATGCTTCACGAATGACATCTTCCAACCGGGAGAAGCTGCTGTATCAGTAATTTCCTTATTTACGAAAAGTTTGAATCATAGTTCTCCATCGGTTCGACTCAATACAAGAAATATACCACACAAGGGAAGATCTTTGACATTAGGCATGCAAGGAAATAAGAGCTCACTGTATAAAGTTTCATGCTTTTCGAGATGTATTTTGTTCTGCAAACTGCAGTGTCTCTAGAGCCGCGATGCTCAGTGTAGTAGGCCCTTATAAATCGGTTGTGTATCTGACGTTAACAAACTGCCCTTTTAAATTATATTTGTAACACTAGGTAAGAATTTGCATTCTCTTAATCATATGCATCAGGAGCGAAATTCACAAAATTTTCTTACTATATTTAACAGCAAATGTATTGTGCTTTCGAAGCTATCATCGCATTTGCCGAGCTGGCAATCATCTATGACTGAAACCAAACCCAAATAAAAAAATGCTGATATAGCGATTTTGGTAGTACAAATAAGACATTCCTGAATGTTCTGAATATAGAAAAAGAGGGTAACGCAATTATATAGGAATTTTTCTCGCCACTGTTTGTATGTCACAAAATACTTGTTTCTCGACGATTTACGAACTCAACATAGCAGTCATTCAAAATGGATGTTGACTCAATTTCCTTTGAGGCAGTGGTGAAGGAAGCCAGAGGATGAATGTCACAGTACAATGACACTTTCAAGTCTTTCGATAACACACATAAGCGCTTGAGTGCGATGTCAAGTGAACAACGCTGCACTTACGAGGGGTGTTCAATAAGTAATGCATTTTTTTCTCCACCAATATCGGTTAAAAAAATGTGGAATTTGTTCAGCCCCTATAGTTAAATGAAGTTCCGATAGGTGGCGGCGCAATACGTAGCCTTCAAAATGGCGTATGTAATGGAAGTGCGTTCCAGGCAGAGAGTTGTCATTGAGTTTCTTTTGGCGGAAAACCAGAGCAGTTGAGTCACTGGGCGAGGCCTGTGTCACCGTCGTAGCAAGATCACGCAAACCTGTCCGATCCCTCGCGTGCCGACCGGCTACACACACATGTGACTCCTGCAATGTGTTGGCCGTCACAAAAATGCAACGAACTTCTCCTCCATGACAAAACAAATTAGTGCACTCGAGAGTAGCTCACAGAACTTCATTGGACTGTTCTTCCTCAGCCACCCTACAAGCCGGATCTCGCACCTTCGGACTTCCATGTTTGGCCCAGTGAAGGATGCACTCCGTGGGAAGGAGTACTTGGGTGATGATTAGACTACTGATGCAGCAAGACGTTGGCTCCGACGTCGACCAATAGAGTGATATACCGAGCGAGGTGGCGCAGTGGTTAGCACACTGGACTGGCATTCGGGAGGACGGCGGTCCAAACCCGTGTCCGGGCATCCTGATTTACATTTTCCGTAATTTCCCTCAATCGCTTCAGGCAAATGGTACCTTTGAAAGGACAAAGCCGACTTCCTACCTCATTCTTCCCTCATCCGATTGGACCAATAACCTCGCTGTTTGGTCCCCTCACCAAAATCAACCAACCAACCAGTAGAGTGATACTATGCGGGCATACAGGCCTACCAGCAAGGTCGTGTGAGGCCCTCTTATTGAACGGAGACTAAGTTGAAAAACAGGGTTTTGTAGCCAGAGGAGTGGGGAATAATATGGTCCATTGGAGTCCTGAATGAAGTCAACCTTTCAGAAAGAAAGTGTTACATTAGTTATTGAACGTCCCTCGTACATTATGAGGGGTCGCAATGCAGTTTCAACTGTCACCTCGAAAATATAAAGTTACTTAAGTAATTTTTCGTTCGTTTGCAACTACTCGAATCCAAATGGTTCAAATTGCTCTGAGCACTATGGGACTTAACATCTGAGTTCATCAGTCCCCTAGAACTGAGAACTACTTAAACCTAACTAACCTAAAGACATCACACACATCTTTGCCCTAGGCGGGATTCGAACCTACGACCGTAGCGGTCGCGCAGTTCCAGACTGAAGCGCCTAGAACAGCTCGGCCACAGCGGCCGGCTCTACTCGAATCGCTCGTCCACAGTACCCCAGCACTCTGCTATAGGACACACAACAAAACGACGCAGCGCGTTATTAATGTGCAGTATCTTGCGTGAATTTGTTTCCTGCTGTCGAAAGGAACAATGCTGCAGCAACCAGAAGTGTATAAATTCTCCTTCCAGCCTGTCTGCCCCTAATCTCCTCCGCATCCATTAAAGCAGCTCACGGAGCTGCAACGGAAATACAAGAGTACATGTGTACTGAAGCACAGAGGCGAAATCGGGCCAGCACGATTTTCCGCAAGTCTGACAAGCTTCACCGGCCCCAGCTTGCGCTAGCAGTCCGACGTTATTATCCACGTCTGCGTAGGTAGTTTCACTGCAGCTCATTTCTCTTAACGGTGGGAGCAGCAAAACAATTAAACCAAACTTAAAGAAGACTGAAGAGAAATTAAGAATTGGGGAATATATAAACTATGTGATCAAAAGTAACCGGACACCACCAAAAACATACGTTTTTCATATCAGGTGCATTGTGTTGCCACCTACTGCCAAGTACTCCATATCAGCGACGTCAGTAATCATTAGACATCGTGAGAGAGCAGAATGGGGTGCTCCGCGGAACTCACGGACTTCGAACGTGGTCAGGTGATTGGGTGTCACTTGTGTCATACTTCTGTACGCAAGATTTACACACTCCTAAACATCCATAGGACCACAGTTACCGATGTGGAAACGTGAAGGGACACGTACAGCACAAAAGCGTACAGGCCGACCTCGTCTGTTGACTGACAGAGACCGCCGACAGTTGAAGAAGGTCGTAATGTCTAATAGGCATACATCTATCCAGACCAGCACACAAGAATTCCAAACTGCATCAGCATCCACAGCAAGTACTATGACAGTTAGGCGGAAGGTGAGAAAACTTGGAATTCATGGTCGAGCAGCTGCTCATAAGCCACACATCACACCGGTAAATGCCAAACGACGCCTCGCTTGGTGCAAGGAGCGTAAACGTTGGACGGTTGAACAGTGGAAAAACATTGTGTAGAGTGACGAATCACTGTACACAATGTGGCGATCCGATGGCAGGGTGTGGGTATGGTGAATGCCCGGTGAACGTTATATGTCAGCGTGTGTAGTGCCAACAGTAAAATTCGGAGGCGGTGGTGTTATGGTGTGGTCGCATTTTTAGTGGAGGGGGCTTGCACCCCTTGTTGTTTTGCGTGACACTATCACAGCAGAGGCCTACATTCATGTTTTAAACCCCTCCTTGCTTCCCACTGTTGAAGAGCAATTCGGGGATGGTAAATTGCATCTTTCAACACTATCGAGCACCTGTCCATAATGCACGGCCTGTGGCGGTTACACGACAAGGCCTGCACAGAGTCCTGACCTGAGTCCTATAGAACACCTTTGCGATGTTTCGGAACGTCGACTTCGTGCCAGGCCTCACCCACTGACATCGACACCTCTCCTCAGTGCAGCACTCCGTGAAGAATGGGCTGTCATTCGCCTAGAAACCTTCCAGCACCTGACTGAACGTATGCCTGCGAGAGTGGAAGCTGTCATCAAGGCTAAGGATGGGTCAACACCGTATTGTTTTCCAACATTACCTATGGAAGACGCCACGAACGTGGTAAGTTATTTTCAACCAGATGTCCGGATACTTTTGATCATATAGTGTACCAGTCACGAAACAGAACCCAAGTCCAGAAGTGGAAAATTTTTAGTGTGTTTTTGAGGCAGTTTCAAGTAAATCGGTAAGTGTCCCTCAAAGCAACTTGCGTAAAAATGTTACTAAACACTCATTCGGGAACCTCTAGCATGTTACGATATTTTCGTAAATTTCATCAGCAATTTCGTGACTCGATAATTACTTTGAAAGAGGATAAAGACTTAGTGTCCGACAAGTGTGTGGAAATGTGTGCTAAGGACTTGACGCCGTTTTGCAGTATATAGCAGATTGACTGAAACAGGAAAAGAAACATTGTGGATATTAAAAACCACTTTCTCGTGGTATGTAACGTGGTGCCAAGGAGTATGAAAGAAAAGATACTTGTTTCAGATATATACTTTTTAGATTAACATAATATAAAAAGTCGACTTCTTGTTTGTTAAAATGCATTTGGGGAACTGAGAATGAACTGTTTTGGCCACAAGAATAAATGCAGCGAGCCCGAATATGCATCTTGCAAAAAATAATTGAAACTGATACAACTGGAGTCATATTTAGTTGGAACACACTAATGTTATAGAAACTATACTTCCAAAACCTTGCTTTAATTGGCGTTGCAGTATGATAGACATCTTAAGTGGCAAAGGATTTCGACTTTCAGAGATGGCTTAATACTGAAAATATGGATCAGAGGTGACCTGATGACGGTTCGAACTGAGAATAGCAGTACTATTTGAAAGAGGGTGGAGCCGTTCACATCGAATTAATAAATAATCGATAAAAACGCCGATAAGGAAAAAAGGAGAAATTAAATCCTTGTCCTACAAAGAAGCAAAATGAATATTTTGATTGAACCTCGTCTTGTGATACTCGGGTAAAAAATGACTTTTCATCAACTTCCTAATGCTACTCGCAGCATTGTAATAAAAACGTACAGAATAGACTGTTACATAGCGTAGCACAGCGGGAACAGGGCCAGGCAAGATTCGTTTGGTCTGCTTGGGTTGGGCGTGGCTTGATTGGGATTAAGGCAGACTGCCCTTTCTCCTGGTAACGTGCAGCAGCTTGCCTGCTTAGCTAATAGGTAAGCGTGCGCAGCTTAAAAGCGGAGTATGTACACCTCTGAGCAACAACCCATGCCGAGTCGGTAGACGTGTACGACAACAATGCACTGTCGTATGACACTGTGGTCACAGACGCTTTCAGTGTAGCCACAAGTCTGACTGACGAAGAACGAAGTGGCAGACCATATCTCTGCGGAGAATCGAGAAGTCCTGGTACTCGAAGACCTCCGACTCACAGTTAAGACGATAGTGGAAACATGGAAATGAAACACGGATCAGTTTTCAACATCTCGCAAGACATTTTGAACATAACGTAAGTCACCTTCCATTGAGTTACGCCGAGTCAAGGCAGCACCGGAAATGTTGCACATATGTCAGACAAATATAAAATGTTTTGCTTCCTAGTCGCCATGGACGGGTGCTGGGTGTGTCACTATAACCCCGAGACAAAAGAGGAAACTGAGCAGTGGAAACCTGTGAATCCATGATAGCCGCAAAGGCCAAGATCCAACCACAATCAGGCAAGGTTATTCAGTGTAGGTTTTGAGCCTACATTGATGTTTTGCTAACAGATTGTGCTAGTAAGGTGCACACTACAAAGGGCATTCAATAAGTAATGCAATACTATTTCACTGAAGGTAGTTTGGTTTTATTCAGGACTCCAATACACCATATTATTCCCCAATATCTTGGATAAAACCCCTATTTTTGAATATAATCTCCGTTTTATGTAATAGCCTTACGCCAACTTACTGGCTACCACTCTACTGATCGACGTCAGAGCCAACGTCGTGCTGCATGAATAGCCTCCATATCCTGCTTCTCACGGAGTGTATTCTTCATTGAGGCAAACAAGTCGGAAGGTGCGAGATTCAGGCAGTAGGGCGAGGACCCTATCTGGTGGATGAGTGTGTCACCACTGTCAACAGAGACGACCAGTTGTGCAGCAAGGTGTTTGATTGAGATCCTTCGATCACATCGAATGAGAGTGTCCGCACGTTCCAACACTGCAGGAGTCACAGTTGAGTGCGGCCGGCGACTGGCGGCAGATCGGACGGGTCTACGCAACCTTGCGATGATGACAGATGTCTCGCCCAGCGGCTCGCCATAGTTTTGTGCAAGCGCCCATGAATATGCTCTGGTTTTCCGCCAAAAGAAACTCTATGATCGTTTTCTGCTTGGAACGCACGTCCGTTGCAGATGCCATTTTGAAGGTTACGTATAGTGCCTCAACCCTTCAGAACTTCTTGAAAATATAGGAGCTGAAGCTGGAGTATTCCACCATGCCCCACTATAAATTCCGTTTTTTTTTTCAACCGAAATTGACCGAGAAAAAAAGAAGTGTTACTTACTCAACGCCGCTTGTACAGATATCTCCTGACAAGGTAACAAGAGGATGTCAAGGCGAAGTGTCGCCGTAAGTTGTACGAAGGGATGCTTTTGCTCCACGATCAACACCCCAGCTAATTCTAAGCCCAAATTTTGTCTCACCCATTTTTGCGTAAATGACACCGAATGATTTCTATCTGCTTCTTCTGCTGAAGAAATCATTGCGTGGCAGTGATTTCCAGAACGAAAACGAGATGATTTTTAAGTTGTAACGTATCATAAACAACCAAACTACAGACCTCTACAAACAAGGTCTCCACAAAGTCATCTATTGTTGGGGAAAGTCTGTGGCATTGAAGGGTGAATACCTAGAGGAATACTAATACCACCAGTACATTTCATGGTCTCAGCTTGATTTTTTCGAAATGATGAATAAAACTTCATGATTTCTCCTCCAAAAATAGCAGAATTCTACATAATCAATTTAGTTTAGAGTTGTCTAAAAGTTTCATATAATTTGTCTGGTTTAGAGACGTCAGAGTACAAACACCCACAAGAAAGTGGAACACTTGTGACATTTAAGTCACACGATTTCCGCGAGTATTCAGCACAGCCGCTGTGAGGTGACCTTCTGCAGCTTCTGCTGCTCTGTCACCATGACGTGCACTCCCGGCCGGGAAATACCGAACAACTCCGCCTTCCCGTGGGCTTTCATCCTCTCCTTCTGGCCCTTGGCAGTCCGGACGTTCCGTTTCCTCCGTGGTCAGTGTAATGGCCGTCCACAGTGCTCTTCGTCTCCTCACGATTTCCGTGCCAATTGGAATTACATACTGGATACATTAAAGGAAAAAGAAGACAGAACAGGGATAAAAGTGCAAAGTAACATAGTTAGTTTCATGGATCATTTGCACGGTAAATCATAGTGATGGGGAACGAGTTATTTTACATACACAGCGTAACTTTTTTTTTTTTAGATGTAGCTACATGCTGAACATGTACAAAAGCTTTTTAATGTCTGCAGATGTAGGTTAGTACTTTCCACCTATCTCGTTTTACACATTACAGTAATAGAAAGGAGAAGCCTTTTAGTTTGTTTTCAAATTTTACTTTGCTATCTAAAAAATGTTTTACTGGCAAATTAATAAAACATTTTTGTTGCAGCATTATGTATAACTTTTTCTGCTACAGACAATCTTAATGTGGATTAATGAATGTCATTTTTCCTTCTGATACTGTAATTATGTACATCAGTGTTCTTTTGAACTGCAGAGGATTATTTACAACAAACGTCTTGAGGGAATAAATATACTGTGAAGCATCTCTCCAGATGTCTACAAGGTGATCGTAGATGTGCACCACATATTACTCTTACAGCAATGAAGACTTTCTTTATTATTGAGTGAAAATATGCAAAATATGTCAGCTCACAGATTTCCCTCTCCCCAAGATTTGCAATGATTCTAAGTGCAAATGTGTCTGAACTGCTTTTGGAGTTCCAAAGCGTACTTTTTTCCAGTTTAAATTCTCAACAATACGAACACCTAAGAATGTTGAAGTTTCACCATGTTTATTATTTCCTCACCATGTGCTACACTTATCAGAGAAGTAGTCCCCCTGTATGTCAAACACCTGTGCTAAAGTTCGCCAGACCACTGGCCTGCCTTGAAATGAATATATGGGCTACTTAGCATAAGATTTAGATCAAGCATAAATACAACAAGAGCAACGGCAAAGAAAATTAGTCGATGTGAACGTTCCGTTTACATCTATGTCATTAGAAAGAACAGTCTCAGTTTGGATAATCTTTGGAAAGGAACTGGTCTTGCTTAAACAAGCATTTCGGGAATAGGAAAAACCTAAATCACTGTGGGTGCACAGTGATTTGTATCAGCTCCACACGAACGCGAGTCTAGCCTTGTCAGCACTTCTCCACCTCACTACATCTACATCTACACCTACATTTATACTCCGTAAGCCACCCAACGGTGTGTGGCGGAGGGCACTTTACGTGCCACTGTCATTACCTCCCTTTTTTGTTCCAGTCGCGTATGGTTCGCGGGAAGAAGACTGTCTGAAAGCCTCCGTGCGCGCTCGAATCTCTCTAATTTTACATTCGTGATCTCCTCGGGAGGTATAAGTAGGAGGAAACAATATATTCGATACCTCATCCAGAAACGCACCCTCTCGAAAACTGGCGAGCAAGCTACACCGCGATGCAGAGCGCCTCTCTTGCAGAGTCTGCCACTTGAGTTTGCTAGACATCTCTGTAACGCTGTCACGGTTACCAAATAACCCTGTGACGAAACGTGCCGATCTTCTTTGGATCTTCTCCATCTCCTCTGTCAACCCGACCTGGTACGGATCCCACACTGATGAGCAATATTCAAGTATAGGTGGAACGAGTGTTTTGTAAGCCACCTCTTTTGTTGATCGACTACATTTTCTAAGGATTCTCCCAATGAATCTCAACCTGGTACCCGCCATTCCAAAAATTAATTTTATATGATCATTCCACTTCAAATCGTTCCGCACGCATACTCCCAGATACTTTACAGAAGTAACTGCTACCAGTGTTTGTTCCGCTATCATATAATCATCCAATAAAGGATCCTTCTTTCTATGTATTCGCAATACATTATATTTGTCAACGTTAAGGGTCAGTTGTCACTCCCTGCACCAAGTGCCTATCCGCTGCAGATCTTCCTGCATTTCGCTACAATTTTCTAATGCTGCAACTTCTCTGTTTACTACAGCATCATCCGCGAAAAGCCGCATGGAACTTCCGATACTATCTACTAGGTCAAAAATGTTCAAATGTGTGTGAAATCTTATGGGACTTAACTGCTAAGGTCATCAGTCCCTAAGCTTACACACTACTTAACCTAAATTAGCCTAAGGACAAACACACATCCATGCCCTAGGCAGGATTCGAACCTGCGACCTTAGTAGCAGCTTGGTTCCGGACTGAAGTGCCTAGAACCGCTCGGCCACAGCGGCCGGCTACACAGTGGTAATATACGACGTTCTACTCAATGGTCCTTGAACATCCAATGGCACGTGCGTCCCCACCTCCGTGCTGCAAGTGTAGAACAGGTCGGTATTTCATAAGTTCTAATTGGAAACTCCATTCGCAACGTTGTCTAACATGGGACTACTCGACGTGCCAACGTGACCGCGTAGCGAGCTACGACGTACCGTACAGGCGGTACACTGCGACCGGGGCCGACGTATCTTGCAGACGTAGGACGGATAGCGGCTCTAAACATGACAATACTTGCTCAGCGTTTATTGCATGTACTATCATTTGGAGAACAGACGCGGAAGTGGACTATGAATGTTTTAACTGCAGAAAATAACTGAAATGAAGGTGATTTACAGAGACTGTAGAAGAAATGTTGGGGCTGTTGTTGACTTGTATGCCGACCGTTTTCCAGAGAAAGCTCGCTCTCCTTTGTTCTTTTACAAGGTTGTGAACATCTTTATGTCAGATGGCATTTTACAGACGTAAGCACACCGCATGCGTTGTTCAAATGACAGAACGTCCACATTACAACACACACACACACACACACACACACACACACACACACACACACACACATACACACGACAACAGGAAATAGAAGACCTGTACAGAAAAAAATTCTGTGGTGTGAAGGAGTTGACTTAAGTTTCCTTCGTAATATATAGATGTTTATTTAGTTTATTATTAACGATTCTGTTACTCCCCCTCCAGTCAAGTAAGCCTGTGACATTTGCACTTGCCTTTGTGCCCTGTTAATGTTGTCTGTCAGCCTTATCTGACGTAAGATGCTATTTTCCTTGACTTCCGGAAGGCGTTCGATACAGTTCCGCACTGTCGCTTGATAAACAAAGCACGACCCTACGGAATATCAGACCAGCTGTGTGGCTGGATTGAAGAGTTTTTAGCAAACAGAACACAGCATGTTGTTATCAATGGAGAGACGTCTACAGACGTTAAAGTAACCTCTGGCGTGCCACAGAGGAGTGTTATGGGACCATTGCTTTTCACAATATATATAAATGACCTAGTAGACTGTGCGGCTGCTCCCGGCGGAGGTTCGAGTCCTCCCTCGGCCACTTCCGCGTCTGTTCTCCAAATGATAGTACATGCAATAAACGCTGAGCAAGTATTGTCATGTTTAGAGCCGCTATCCGTCCTACGTCTGCAAGATACGTCGGCCCCGGTCGCAGTGTACCGCCTGTACGGTACGTCGTAGCTCGCTACGCGGTCACGTTGGCACGTCGAGTAGTCCCATGTTAGACAACGTTGCGAATGGAGTTTCCAATTAGAACTTATGAAATACCGACCTGTTCTACACTTGCAGCACGGAGGTGGGGACGCACGTGCCATTGGATGTTCAAGGACCATTGAGTAGAACGTCGTATATTACCACTGTGTAGCCGGCCGCTGTGGCCGAGCGGTTCTAGGCACTTCAGTCCGGAACCAAGCTGCTACTAAGGTCGCAGGTTCGAATCCTGCCTAGGGCATGGATGTGTGTGATGTCCTTAGGTTAGTTAGGTTTAAGTAGTTCTAAGTCTATGGGACTGATGACCTCAGATCTTAAGTCCCATAGTGCTTACAGCCATTTGAACCATTTTGAACGATTGTTTACCCATTTCTATTCCTTTGATTACAGCGCCGTCTGTGGCGAAAAGAAGAAAATGCGTCAAACTAAAATTATGTGATGTTGCCATAGAATCGTAATCACCAATAAAAAAAATGGGGGTTCCCATCGAAGATTTCGAAGTTGCCCCCAGCCACCACGCACGGGGTCTGCCCCTGGTAGCTGAGTGATCAGCGCGGCGGAATGTTATACATAACGGTCCGGGTACGATTCCCTGTTGGGTTCGAGATTTTCTCTGCTGAGGGACTGAGTGTTGTGTTGTGCTTATGATAATCATTTCATCCCCATCGACACGCAAGAGGCGTCAACTCGAAAGACTTGCACCAGGCGAACGGTCTAACCGACGGGAGGCCCTAGCCCCACGGCATATCCATTTACCACGCACGGGGTAGAGTGGAGGGTCGCGTATGGTATCATTGAATGCCCTATCCGAGACAAACAAATTGGAATTATAACTTTGTTTCATCCGATGTGTAGTTTTCGAGATATTTCAGTGTATTTAGTTGAAATAATCACCCTGTATATAATAAATAATTTAAATAGATTATGACACTGAAGACTTTTTTTTTCTTTCTTCCCCGCTGCATAAAACACTCCATGGCTCTCCGGTACGTTACCGGTTCCCGGGGCGCTGCGGCGTGCGTTCTGGTTGCATCCGCCTCTTCTGTTGTCTTGTGCGAGCATGACGTCATTTTGACGTCACTCGCAGTTACCCGTAGACCTTGCAGTTACCGAAGACCGCAGCAGCTGTTAGGGACTTGTTAGCGTTCGTTGCGAAGTACGTGGAGACACTATACTGGATTTCATATCGTGACTTGCATGTTATGGATTTTTGCCCTTTAAAGGCAACGGCACATTGAAGATTTATAAAAGCACCTGATTCTTGGTTCGATTTGTCATAATTAAACGTCACATAGTGACGTATCGGCAGTGAAAGTTTTAGTTATCTTGAAGTTATAGTACACTGGGTGAGAATCCAGTGGTGAATCGTGGTATGCGGGTTATATACGTTGAGTTACAGGATATAGGGTTGCATGGAGGCAGTTCACCTCCCCCTCTAAACAAATTTTTTGTGTGCTTATAGGACTGCTCTCTCTCTCTCTCCCCCTCTCTCTCTCTCTCTCTCTCTCTCTTTGTGTGTGTGTGTGTGTGTGTGTGTGTGTGTGTGTGTGTGTGTGTGTGTGTGTGTGTGTGTCTGCCTGTCTCTCTCAGGTGTGAGTTGTCATTGACAATAATTTATAAATTAAGCCTGAAACATACAAAAGCGGATAAATATTCACACTTTGATCATCTAGTTAAGCTAACTACCAGTCAAAATAAAAATCTTAGAAAAGACAGACTAATTTTCAACAGAATTAAAAGGTAAGTTGGTCTTAGTCATCTATAAAGTGTATAAAAGACAATTTACGAAATGGTTTTTTCAGAGCTCTTGTTTCCAAACAAACGTCTTCAATTAAAGCACATCTTTAACCACCAATATTATGCTTCCGCATTTTATTACAACAAATTTTATCAATAGCGACTCTTTTTCGAGAGATCCTCAACGTGCTGGTGTTCTGAAACAGCACTTATTCATTAGAAAGAAGATAAGAGAACTGCTGTTTTATTTCGTCTGTTAGAATGGTAACCCATGCTTTCTAACTACACACCAACTGCAAAAACTAGTCACCAGCGTTTCTAAAAATAAGCTTACTTACTTGAGACACCCTAATGAACGCTGTTGAGCATGTACGTCATTGGATTCAATGTTGGTTGGTTTCAGACTTCTTTTCTTTTTTTCCTTGTAAATCAGTAAGTCGTCTCACTTTCGGGCTGGTGAAGCCGTATTTGGAAAAATAGTTAATACAACTTTTTAAGTAAGTCTCGGAGTTAATTCTTGCCAACACTTAGCTCTCCCTTATCCACAGTCCATTCCACATAAATGCAGAAATAAACACATGTATAAACGATGTAACTCCGGGGTTAACGTACCCAGCAGTACAGATAAAGCGTAACCTCCAGTTCTCTGTACTCGAGGTGAATGTTACTATCCTGCACGTCATGTTCGCCTCGCATTTTGCGAATCGAACGATCGTGAAAGCCGATGGACAACATTTTTCGTCTTTCAAAATGACGTGACGTTTGTTCAAAGTCTTGTGAACTGCGTGTTACCTGCGCCACCGCGATACTAGTTCCTTGGCTTGCGAGACTCGGCTGGCTGTTGGTCTGCCGCAACCGTTGACCTTAGCTGTCTTCGCTGCTCCGTTTCTCGAACTTCCGTCTCAACAGACCGCAGTGCAGCGGACCGGGGACGACTGATAAGATGATACGTTAGCAAAGCCAATCAGAATCCCGGTATGACAGGCAGTCAATCATCAGTACAGCATGGAGACGGCAGCACACCAGACCGCCGAAACATCATACCATTTGGACGACGCTACAAAGTTGAAAACAAAGAAAATTTCAAGAATCCTAAACGCATACCAAAAGTAACTTCGTTTTCCTCCTGCGAAAGTTCTGTCCATATTTTTTCTTCCTAATACAAAGAGGTTATAGTTTTAGAAATGGCTGTGTTCCGATCTTTGATTCCCAGGCAAAATCTGAATTCTGAATTGTGTACTGAGCTAATAACCTTCTACTGAAAACATACAAAATTCATCATTTCCATGGTCTTAATTAAATAAGACCAGACAGCTCTATTTTATACACATTATACGAGGATTGGAACTTTGGTAGTGGCAACTATTTATTTACAGCTCGAACAAAATAGATACGTGTTTCAGAGTTTTACTGATCTTCAACGTAGTCACCAGCATTGTGTACAACCCGTTGCCAACGATATGGAAGTCGTAGGAAACTCTTAGCAGTGCCAGTTGTTGACAGTTCGAGCGGCACTGTCTATTGCCCTACGAGTTTATATCAGTTCTGAAGCGAATGCCGTGAGGTGTTTCCTTCAGTTCAGAAATCGTGTTGAACTCACAAGGGCTCAAGTCAGGGGAGTGCAGTAGGTGTTAGAGCACTTAGCAACCCATCAGTCAAACAAATCAGTAACAGCTTGCACTGTACGTGCTTGAGCATTGTCCTGCACAATGATGGTCAGGTCTTGCAGAAAGTGTCATCACTTCTGTCTCTATGCTGTTCATTTTTGGAACATACCCTACGACTAGCTGAGAGACAGAAGTGATGACACTTTCAGCAGTACCTGACCATCATTGCGCAGGACAATGCTCAAGCACGTACAGTGCAAGCTGTTACTGATTTGTTTGACTGATGGGCTGCTAAGTGCTATACCACCCACTGCACTCCCCTGACTTAAGCCCTCGGGAGTTCGATTTCTAAACTGAAGGCAACACCTCACGGCATTCGCTTCAGAACTGCTACAAATTCGTCTGGCAATAGATCGCGCCGCCCGAAGTGTCAACACAACTGACACTGCTAAGAGTATCCTACGACTTCCACATCGTTAACAACGGCTTATACACTATGCTGCTGACTACGTTGAAGGACAGTAAAATTTGAAACACGTATCTATTTTGTACGAGCTGTAAATAACTATTAAACTTCCAGCCCTCGTATGATCCTCCGAAGATCCACAAGAAAGCCGTGCGATTACGACCAACTGTGAGCAAAATTGGCGCACCGAAAGATGACTTAGCTAAACATCTTACTCCCCTTTTGTGGGGAAAATGCTTTCACCGTATCCGCTGTTCTGCTGACTTTTTTTAATAGACTGATGTCAGTGCGACAAATGGCAGAAAACCTTGTAGGCAAGGCAATAACAGTGGTGACTAATTATGACTTCTTAATTCATAAAATGATCAGTTAACTGGACTAATTAGCAAGTTTAGACGTTGTGTCTCTCTTCACTATGTACCTTTGATAGATTCGTTGTTGGTCATCGGCAGTAGGGGAGAAAGGAGTAATTGCGGTAAGTTAAGCAGTAATCATCATACTAATGTTTAAGAGTACCCCACATCAAAATTCAAACTCTTTAAAGTCGAGCTACTGCTAATGATCATTAGTACTACGCATACTTTCAAAGGTTCGTGTACTTAAAAACTGTGCAAGATGAATTATACTAATTAGGAAATGGTGGCCGTGATGAAAGATGAGTCATGGATCAACCACTTAACCATATAGGGTGATTTAGCTTCCCTACCTCTGTGTTTTGTGCAGACCAGAACACCATCAAATATCAAGCGCAAGATTTTTACATTATCTCGCTCGCAACACGGGCACTATTAGTCTTACAGAAAAAACGAACTGAGTCTTTTTGTAGGAACTTTAATATAATTACATTTTATTCTGCGATACGTTTTCGCTGGTGGCCCGGGTTTTCGAGTTTGTCAATAAAAACGCGTTTAAAGGTCGCTATTGTACGGTTTTTTTAATAACTCGAAAACTATGGCCTCTAGCGGAAACGCATCACAGTACAAAATTTAGCTATATTAAATTTCTCACAAAAAGGTCCTGTGAATTTTTTTCTCCAGAACTAATAGTTTGTTTGTAGCGAGCTAGAGAATATGAATCTTGCTCGTGGTATTTGACAGCTTTGTGGGTTGCATACAACCCAGCGGTAGGAGCAGCTGAACCACCCTGTACATAATTAATAACAGGAGATCATCTATCAACGAAACAAAATAGGATTCTATATCAAACCTACTTATTGGAATAGTTCTCTTGTTTAAATACACTGAAGAGCCAAAGAAAGTGGTGCACCTACCTAATACCATGTACGGCCACTGCGAGCACGCAGAAGTGCCGGAACAAGACGTGGCATGGACTCGAATAATGTCTGAAGTAGTACTGGAGGGAACTGACAGCATGAATCCTGCAGGTCTGTCCATAAATCAGTAAGATTACGACGGGGTGGATATCTCTTCTGAACAGCACGTTGCAAGGCATCACAGATATGCTCAATAATGTTCACGTCTTGGGAGTTTGGTGGCCAGCTGAAGTCTTTAAACTCAGAAGGGTGTATTCCTGGAGCGATTCTGGGCATCTGGGGTGTCGCATTGTCCTGCTGGAATTGTCCAAATGCGTCGGAATGCACAATGAACGAGACTGGATGCAGGTGATGAGACAGGATGCTTACGTACGTGTCACTTGTCAAAGTCGTATCTAGATATACCAATCCCACTGCACACGCCCCACATCATTACAGAGTCTCCTCCAACTCGAACAGTCCTTGCTGACATGCAGGGTCCTTGGATTCATGAGGTTAACTCCATACCCGTACAGGCCCATCCGCTCGATACAATTTGAAACGAGACTCGATCGACCAGGCAACATGTTTTCAGTCATCAACAGTCGGTGTTAACGGGCCCAGGCGAGACGTAAAGCTTTGTGTCGTGCAGTTATCAAGGGTGTACGAGTGGGCCTTTCATTTCGAAAGCCAATAATGATTATGTTTCGTTGAATAGATCGCACGCTGATACTTGTTGAGGCCCAGCATTTAAATCTGCAACAATTTGCGGAAGGGTTGCACTTCTGTCACTTTGAAAGATTCTCTTCAGTCGTCGTTGGTCACGTTCCTACATGATCTTTCTCCGGCCGCAGCGAGGTCGGAGATTTGATGTTTTACCGAATTCCTGATATTCACGGTACACTCGTCTGATGGTCTTACAGGGAAATCCCCACTTCATCGCTACTTCGGAGATGCCGTGTCCCATCACCCGTGCGCCGACTATATACTTAATTATTGATAACCTGTCATTGTAGTAGCCGTAACCGATCTAACAACTGCGCCAGACACTTGTCTTATATGAGCGTTGTCGATCGCAGCGCCGTTTACATTTTTCTGGGTTTGAATACGCATGCCTATACCAGTTTCTTTGACATTTCAGTGTTAGAACTAATCGACATGAATTCAGTGTAGTTATTCTATGCGATCAAAAGTCTCATTTCTGTTCTCCTCATTTCTGCTATCTTCTTTGTTATACTGTACCTTATCTTCCTATGGACAGCCTAAGTTTTATCGAATTATGTTCCTTGGTAGTGACGTATCATACGAAAGCTACTTTTGTTTTACCACAGCTGTAGAGTTGTGTGAGTAAGAAGAGGTCCAACAGCCTGTGGAATAATGTCATTCAACAAATCTGATGCCCACTTTGAAGAAGTTACTTTCGTGAGGTTTAAGACACATGATTATGCTAATGCCTTGTTGACCCACATTTCAACCACAAAAATACGATTACGATGCATTAACAGTTCAAAATGGTTTAAATGGCTCTGAGCACAATGGGATTTATAATGTGAGGTCATCAGTCCCCTAGAACTTTTAAACGTAACTCACGTAAGGACATCACACATATCCATGCACGAGGCAAGATTTGAACCTGCGACCGTAGCGTTTGCGCGGTTTCAGACTGGAGTGCCTAGAACCGCTTGGCCACACCGGCCAGCACACCAACAGTCAAACAAGAAATTTTATAGTACAGATTTAACACGAGTGATAGATTTTTGAAGTACGCAACATGCCTCACTTCAAATCCATTCGGCAACGAAGTACGACGTACGCAACACGTATAGACTGATAAAGAACGAGTTTTAAACATCGTTGTGACGCTATGAGGAGGGCTTGAAAAACCCAATCGCAAGACTGACGTTTGCGTTGGCGGCAGCTTCAGAAGATATCGTCGGTAAGGTGCTACCGCTGAGAGGTATTCGATTATCGCCACACGCTGTCAAACATACCGCCACTGCACTAGGCCTCGTAGTTTTCTTCGGTCTGTGCGATAAGGAGCGCGGACGCTAAGCGGGTGGTGGGGGAACCGTTGGCGGCTGGGTCGGCAGCTTATGCGCTGGGGCCAGTATGCGCCGTGAGCCGGCCGCCACCGCAGCCACTCATCTGCAAACATGGAGCCGCGCATGCGCGGGGTACTCATGCAGTTCGCCGCTGCCAGTTCAGGTGGGTAACCACACCGCTCGTCACTGGCCTAGCCGCTAGAGATCAGAAAGGGAACGAGCGCGAATCCAGTGTTGAGGGTCACGTACCTTAGAAATCAAGGCCCTGCTGTTACGACAGTGCTATTCCGGTTTCCTCTCTTCCACCGGTAATTTCACGACCATGACGAGTCTGGGAAGGAGACGCTGCGATCGTTTCATATACGGGGACTCGTTTTCTCTTACTGAAGCGTGCAGGAGTGTAAAGTCGTGACGTAGCACATAAGTTCAGTGCATGATCTTGTTGTTGCAGTTTAGGCGGAAAATGACCAACCCTCGGGATGTGATGTCTCTAACGAAGCTGTGAGACAGTGGAGAGTGTAAGACGAAATTTTGTGGTCTCGCGGTAGCGTTCTCGCTTCCCGAGCACGGAGTCAGGGATTTTCCCTGCCTGGAGATGACTGGGTGTTGCGTCGTCTTCATCATCATCATTCATCCCCATTACGGTCGGAGGAAGGCCATGGCAAACCACCTCCACTAGGACCTAGTAAGGCGGTGCGTGTCTCCTGCATCGTTTCCCTACGCTCTGTAAAGAAGCATGGGACTTCATTTCCATTTTCCATGTATGTATATACTCTGTGGTGACAGAATTCATGAGTTAGCGATATGCACATATACAGATGGCGGTAGTATCTCGTACACGAGAGCAGTGCAGTGGAGAAGCTGTCTGACTCAGATGATTCATGTCAAGAGGTTTCCGACATGATTATGGCGGCACGACAGAAATTACCAGCCTTTGAACGCAGATTGGTAGTTGGAGCCGGACGCATAGGACATTTTTCTACCGGAAAACGTTAGGGAAATCCGTATTTCGTGATCCAACGTGTCAAGAATACCACATTCCATGCTTTATCTCTCACCACGGACAGCGCAGTGGGCGATGGCCTTCACCTAACGACCGATAGCAGCGGCGTTTGCATAGAGTTGTCAGTGCTAACAGACAAGCAACACTTCGTGAAATAACCACAGAAATCAATGTAGGACATACGACGAACGTATCCGTTAGGACAGTCCAGCAAAATTAGGCGTTAATAGGCAATGGCAGCAGATGATCGACGCGAGAGCCTTTGCTAACGCCACGACATCGCCTGCAGCGCCTCTTCTGGGTTCGTGGCCTTATCGGATGCACCCTAGACGACTGGAAAGCCGTGGCTTGGTCAGATGAGTACCGATTTCAGTTGGTAATAGCTGATCGTAGGGTCCGAGTGTGGTGCAGACCCCACGAAGCCATGGACCCAAATAGTCAACAAGGCACGCTGCAAGCTGGTGGTGGTTCCATAATGGTGTGGGCTTTGTTTACATGGTGTGGACTGGGTCCCCTGGTCCTGCTGAACCAATCATTGACAGGAAATGATTATGTTCGACTACTCAGAAATCATTTGCAGCCATTCGTGGAATTCATATTCCCAAACAACGATGAAATTTTTATGAGTGAGAATTCTCCAAGTCACTGGGCAATTGGTTTGAAGAACATTCTGGATAATTCGAGCGAATGATTTGGTTACCCAGATCATCCGACATGTGTCCGTCGAACATTTACGGGATATAATCGAAAGCTCAGCTCGTACACAGGATCCTGCACCTGCAACAGTTTCGCAATTATGGTTGGTCATGGAGACAGCATGGGTCATTATCCTGCAGGAAATTTGCAACGACTTGTTGAGTCCATGCCACATCGAGCTCCTGTACTACGCCAGACAAAAGGAGTACTGATACGATATTAAAAGGTGTCCCATGACTTCCGCCACCTCAGTGTGTCTACAGTATGGTCCATTTACAGCGACCGGGCCAAATATTTCACGAAATAAGCATCAAACGAAAAAACTACAAAGACCGAAACTCGTCTAGCTTGAAGGAGGAAACCAGATGGCGCTACGGTTGGCCCGCTAGTTGGCGCTGCCACAGGTCAAACGGATATCAACTGCGTTTTTCTTTTTTTAATAGGAACACCCATTTTATTACATATTCGTGTAGTACGTAAGAAACATGACTGTTTTAGTTGGACCACTTTATTCGCTTTGTGATAGGTGGCGCTGTAATAGTCACAAACGTAAAGGTACGTCGTATCACGTAACATTCCGCCAGTGCGGACGGTATTTGCTTCGTGATACATTACCTGTGTTAAATTGGACCGTTTACCAAAAGTGTAAAAGTTCGATATCGTGTATGTATGGCTATTGTGATCAAAATACCCAACGGCCGTGTGCTATGTATGCTGCTCGGTACCCTGGACGACATCATCCAGGTATCCGGACCGGCCGCGCGGGATTAGCCGAGCGGTCTAGGGCGCTGCAGTCATGGACTGTGCGGCTGATACCGGCGGAGGTTCGAGTCCTCCCTCGGGCATGGCTGTGTGTGTTTGTCCTGAGGATAATTCCAAAAAATGTTCAAATGTGTGTGAAATCTTATGGGACTTACCTGCTAAGGTCATCAGCCCCTAAGCTTACACACTACTTAACCTAAATTATCCTAAGGACAAACACACACTCCCCCATGCCCGAGGAAGGACTCGAACCTCCGCCGGGTCCAGCCGCACAGTACATAACTGCAGCGCCTTAGGATAATTTAGGTTAAGTAGTGTGTATGCTTGGGGACTGATGACTTTAGCAGTTACCATACGATTTCACACACATTTGAAAATTTTTGTCAACAGGAAGTGTTGAGCCACATGTGAAAAATCAACCGCGACCTGCAACAAATGATGGTGCCCAAGTAGGTGTTTTAGCTGCTGTCGCGGCTAATCCGCACATCAGTAGTAGACAAATTGCGTGAGAATCGGAAATCCCAAAAACGTCGGTGTTGAGAATGCTCATCAAAATCGATTGCACCCGTACCATACTTTTATGCACCATGAATTGCACGTCGACGACTTTGAACGTTGTGTACAGTTCTGCCACTGAGCACAAGAGAAATTACGGAACGATGACAGATTTTTTGCACGCGTTCTATTTAGCGACGAAGCGTCATTCACCAACAGCGGTAACGTAAGCCGGCATCTGCGGCAAATGGAACATCAGCGACCTTGGCGGGTTAATGTACGGTGCGGCATTATGAGAGGAAGGATAATTGGCCCTCATTTAATCGATGCAATCTAAATAGTGCAATGCATGCTGATTTCCTACGTAATGTTCTACCGATGTTACTACAAGATGTTGCACTGCATGACAGAATGGCGATGTACTTCCAACATGATGGATGTCCGGCACATAGCGCGCATGCGGTTGAAGCGGTATTGAATAGCATATTTCATGACAGGTGGATTGGTCGTCGAAGCACCATACCATGACCCGCACGTTCACCGGATCTGGCGTCCCCGGATTTCTTTCTGTGGGGAAAGTTGAAGGATATTTGCTATCGTGATCCAGCGACAACGCCTGACAACATGCGTCAGCGCATTTTCAATGTATGTGCGAACATCGCGGAAGGCGAACACGTATTGCCAAATGCATTGAGGTTGACGGACAGCTTTTTGAGCATTTCTTGCATTAAGGTGGTATTTACAAGTAATCACGCTGTAACATCATGCGTTCTCAGAAATGATAAGTTCACAAAGGTACAGGTAGCACATTGGAACAACCGAAATAAAATGTTCAAACGTACCTACGTTCTGTTTTTTAATTTAAAAAACCTACCTGTTACCAACTGTTCGTCCAAAATTGTGAGCCACATGTTTGTAAATATTACAGCGCCATCTGTCACAAAACGAAAAAAAGTGGTCCAACTAAAACATTGATATTTCTTTACGTACTACACGAATATGTAATAAAAATTGGGGATCGTATTTTTTTAAAAAACGCATTTGATATCCGTTTGACCTATGACAGCGCCATCTAGTGGGCCAGCCATAGCGCCATCTGGTTTCCTCCTTCAAGCTAGACAAGTTGCGTTCATTTTAGTTTTTTTTCGTTTGACGCTTATTTCGTGATATGTTTGGCCCGGTTACTATCAATGGACCACCTTGTATACTTATATAAATATCTACTTACACATATACAGGGTGATTTAATTGATCGGTGAGAGGATATGGAACAAAGAAGTTCTAATGAACTAATATCCGGAAATGCATGTTTTCCGTGCTAGAGACTATTTAATCAATCACACATTGTTACAGAGACTGCGGTCTAATACGAGCTGTTCCATGCAGCCACATTTACAGTACGTGTTGAAAATAGTTTGCATGTGCCTCAATGCACGCGTGTATGTGCCGTGTTATGCTCTGTCCCACACGTTCACATTAGCCAGGCTGCATCTGAATAGCGTCAAAGGCAGGATGAACACGTTGCTCCTTTGTCTCCACCTCTAAGTCGGCTCTGCATACACAACACATCTGAGATGGACCCACAACGAGATATCGCACGGATTGAGATCCGGTGAACGAGCAGGCCATTCAAGTGGAACCCATCGTCCCATCCATCGACCAGGGAAGGCAGAATTGAGAGGTGTCTGGACATTAACAGTGGAGTGTGCTAATGTCACTTCTTCCAGCAGGGGAGGCAAGGTTACCCAAAGAAACGTCAACAGTTTCGGACTATGGAAGAAAGAGTGGTCCCAAAATATGTCGCCAATTATTTAGCCCACAAATTCCGGCTGCATCGATGCTGAAGATTCGCTGTCACCATACCATGAGGGTTCTGCATATATCACGTAGATGACTCTTTTGATACTGAAGATACCACTCCGTGTAAAAGTGGCCTCGTCTTTGAATAGTATGGATGACATAAATCCCTGCCTAGTGAAGAAACCGGTGACAAAATTGCTCCCGACATGGAAGGTTGTCGTTAGCAAGCCCTGCACACGCTGTATGTCATAATGATAGTAACAATTGTCATGGATGATGTTCCACACAATCGTTTGGCTCACCATGTACTGGAGGGCGAAGTGCCTGGTACTGACACAGCAGTCGCTTTCCACAGCGTTAATCACATTTTCCTCCAAGCCTGGTGTCCGAAAATTTCCGATATGTCCTTTATGATTTCCCGCTTTCTGAAACCACCATGTCACGGTCAAACAGCAGAACACTGTTGCAAACAATGAATGCTGTGGTTGTTGCTGGCGGGGATAGGTCTGCTGATACAACCTTGCTGCCCGCCGCCCTTTGCCATTTGCCTTTCCATAAGTAATCACCGCGTCGGCAAGCTTTCGATTCGAATACGGAACCATTGTGTACAGTGCTCTATCACATCCACTACAAGGTGAGTCAGCAGAGAAGTGAATCGGACACAGCATTACCAATTACGATGGCAGGAGAGAGCGCTAGGGCATGACATATGAAGAACAGTACCACTCTCTAGAAGAAAATCAAGCATACTTTTAACTGTGACTGCATGGCAGAGTGCTTATTAGAGTGCAGTCTCTGTAACAAAGTATGAATGAATAAATGGTTTCTGGTGTGGAAAGCATATATTTCCAGGCATAAATTCATTAGACCTTCTTTGTTCCGTATACTCTCATCAATCAATCCATAGAGTTTGTACACGGTGGAAAGATCACCCTGTAGATACTTACATACAATATAAATATTATATACATTTGTATGCATACACATGTATATGCATTTATACATACATTTGTACATATAGACATATTTAAATACACATATGCATGTACATACATTCATACATGTAAATATAAACTTACTTACATGAGCCCACACATATACATGCATATATTTACATAAATAATTAACATATATACGAGGGCTTCTTTTTTTTTTTTTCTTCTTCCAACCCCCGATCGCTCAGTATAGACGCTACGGGAGCGGCAGAAAGTGTAAATGCGCTGTAGGCTACTGCGCAACTCTCGCACTACACACTCCCGCCGATGCCGACCTCAAGGCATTAGTCTGCGTTGCACTACAGCCACGTAAACATGACTACCGTCATTGTTGCTCGCGTCGAGTGTGAATTACGAAGCGTAATTCGGCTTCTGCGAGCAAAAGGGAATAGCGCAACAGAAATTCATCGGAGAATAACTTCATGACTGATAGTGTAGTGCGTAGACGGTGCCGAAAGTTTAAAGATGGCCGAAATGACGTGCATGATGAAGGGGGTCAAGGACGCAAGTCTGTCGTTACAGCTGAACTTGCTGAACGAGTTGCCAGAATGGTTAGAGAAAATCGTAGGTTCTCCATAACTGCTCCGTCTATGGAAAGTCCGGAAGTTTCAAGATCTGTCGTACACTCTATCGTTACTGAAAATTTAGACTACAAAAAACTTTGTGCTCGCTGGGTTCCAAAAATGTTGAAGGATGCCTTCAAACGTGACTAAATGGCGTCAGCTTTGAATTTCCTTGATTGTTATCACGATGAAGGAGAGAACATTTTGAAATCAAATGTTGTTGGAGATGCAACTTGGATCCGAAATGACATACCGGAAACAAAACGATAATCACAAGAATGGATGCATCCAAATTCACCAAAAAAATTCAAACAAACCTCCAACAACAGAAAGATTATGGCTACCGTGTTTTGGGACCAAAAAGGTATGCTGCTTGTAGAGTTTATGCAGCCCAGAACCACTATCAATGCAGCTGGTTATTGTGACGTTTGCGGAGAGCCATTCGAAACAAACGAAGAGGAATGCTGACTTCAGGAATAGTGTTGATCCATGAAAACGCTCGTCCACGCACTGCTGGCACAACCCAGCGGCTCCTTGAACAATTTCAGTGGGACATTTTCGATCATCCGCCGTACAGTCCTGACCAGGCACCCAGCGACTTTCACCTTTTCCCTAAACTGAAGATGTGGCTAGGAGGGAAAAACTTTCAAACCAGCGAAGATTTTCAAAACAATGTCAATGCTCATTTGAAATCATTGGCGGCAACATTTTTTGAAGAAGGCATTGCAAAGCTTGTCCACAGGTACGATAAATGTCTCAATGTTTTCAGTGATTATGTTGAAAAGTAACCATAAGTGTACCAAACTTTTGGTGTTAAAATAATTGTTTTCTATGAACTTTTATTTATAGCCTATCAGAGGTTGAAAAAAAGTCACTCGTAGGTATCATGTAAATACAACTTACATATACAGGATGAATCACGTAAGAAGTAACACCCCTTTTATTTCGTGAACGATTCCAAATATGGAAAAGAGATTTTCGCCAAATGATAGAAGGAGCGCTTACCTTTGTTATTTGATAAAGAGTCTTAACTCTTATATCGATGGAGATATTGAAGTAAGAATGATTTTTTAAATAAAATGATGTACTTTTTTGACGACACCTGAAAAGACGAGTGCAGTGATATAATGATAGCTAATTTTGAGATTGAAAATAATGTAAAACTGAAAGGTAAACTAGCCGGAATCAGCTTTTGCGTTGTAAACAGGCACATCCCAGGTTACTAATACCTGACCACGATATTACTGCACTTGGACTCCCGCAGCGTTATCGGAAAAACGCGGTGACGTTACAGTAAAAAGGTACAGTGGTGACTAAATAAAAAGCATCAGATTGTGAATGATTTCGAGACAATTATGCATATGCTACCAAGTAGTTCATTGAGTTTTCGAGAAATATCACTCATGATATGTCGAACAAAGTACCCTCACTTCCAGGTGCAGCCGTTATCGGAAACATTCCGTGATGTTACGGCTAACAAGTGCAGTGGTGACTGAGGAAAACCCATCATGCTGTCAATGCTTTCAGCTCAGTTGTCCATATACTATCAATTCCTATTTAGCCCTGGATCACAATAAACCAACAAAAATGCCTTCACGCTCCAGTGCAGTAATATTGCGGCCAACTAATACACCGTTGTATCAAGCCTTTCGATTGTTTACGTGTCTGCACTGCAGAACTAGCAGGTATTGTGTCGTCTTTCGAAAGGTTATTTCTGTTTCAACATTCCTTGCATGCAGACATGTTCACCAATGTGGAGACGTTAGACATGCTACATTCACACATCTAATGTAATAAAAATACTGTCAAGAAGGTACAGCAGTGTTTATGCTGATCGCCGCTGTCCGTCGCGCCAGGCATTTCCACGCATCATTAGGTCCCTAGTGCCAACAGGAAGCTCCAACGTCAGAAGACGAGGATGAAGACTGCAACTCACAGCACCTGAAGACGCTGTTCTGGCTACAACGCTTATCAGTCCGCATGGTGGAACGAGATGTTTTGCCAAGGAAGAGAGTCATTCGCATCTTGCATCGATATAGACCCCCACCCTTATCGCCGGCCGTGCGGTTCTAGGCGCTACAGTCTGGAGCCGAGTGACCGCTGCGGTTGCAGGTTCGAATCCTGCCTCGGGCATGGATGTGTGTGACGTCCTTAGGTTAGTTAGGTTTAATAAGTTCTAAGTTCTAGGCGACTGATGACCTCAGAAGTTAATCCGCATAGTGCTCAGAACCATTTTGAACCACCCTTATCGTCTTTCACTACATTAGGCACTCGGAGTACGTGCTTCCGAACGTAGTACAGAATTTTGTCGGCTTGCCCTGAAGCGCCTGGGAGACGACAGTATACGTTTTTTGAACGTGTGCTCTTTGCCGACGAAGCGACATTTACAAACCACGTTATAGTAAGTTTAAGTAACATGCGCTACTGGACTACGGAAAGTCCGAGCTGGTCTGGTCAGATACAACACCGATACCAACGACTGTGGAGCGTAAACGTATAGTGCGGCATCATAGGAATTTGCATTGTTGAACCTTACTTTATACCAGAGTCGATAAATGGAAATACGTATGTACACTTTCGTACTAACATTCTACCTGCTCCTCCGGAAGAGGTACCACAGTATAAGCGACATGTTCCAACACGACGTCTGCCCAGCTCAATCTTCCGTGTTGCAACGTAAATATTGAATGATAAGTTACCTGACCGTTGGGTAGGACGGAATGCTGCAGTACAAAGGCCAGGCAAGTCCCATGATTTGACGGTTCTTGATTTCTTTCTGTGGGGAGCACTGAAAGGCACACTATATCATGAATATCATACAGCAGGTGATGTTCGCCTTCGAATCGCCACAGACTGCAATGGCATATCATCCAGTATACTTTCACCTGTTCATGTATCTCTCGAACAGAAACTACAAATGAGCCTTGTAATTGTGGTAAACAATTTTTCTACATACTTAAGTAAAGTGCAAAACTACATTTCGTTAAGAAAAGTATTTATTTTGTGAGTGACATGTCGTGAGTCATGTTTAATTTATTGAACATACCTTCCGTATAATCATAATTTTGAGTAGTGTCTATACACACATTTGTCCGACAGGAGGCGTTTTACCTTTTAGAAGCACTCAGGCGTCTCATGCAAAGACAGATCAGTTTTTTTTAGAATCTAGGAAAGCTAATACAGTAGTTTCTTTTTTCCGTGCATAGGGTTGGTTATGATTATGAAGTATGAATCACCGATGTTTCTGTTTTGGCTTTGACAGGTAAGCAGCAATGGGGTGGGGTTTAAACGGAAAACTGCCTGACGTAACTGTAGTTGTTTCCACAAAAACCTGGAAACGTACACATATTTGAAATAGTTTTCCTAAGCTCCATCTGACGTGCCAGAATCTGGCATATGCCGTAGTGCCATATACAAAAATCGTAGCTATTCCTGTATCTACATCGTCTAGGAACTGACGTTTTAGCTCAGTAGCGTAGGCCTCTGCACATAAAATCGGACCCTGATATGAGAGCTCTTCCTGACGGTGTTTACAGTGCAACAGCTGACTCTGGCCAGATAGCTTTCCTATTTTAATACATGTCCCGGATTCTTTTGCGAAAGGCTTCAACTTCAGTATTATCAAGCGCCATATCACTGTAATTGTCTTTCCATTAAGAAGATCATACTTGTTTCAATATCTTGGTTGATACCAAAGTTCAGAGCATTATCCATACAATATATTACATGCCTCTCAGCATACTATCATTTGCGGAAAACGTCGTTTAGATATCTGAAACCAATCATGATTTGAAAGGTGATTACGTCTTATGTGACTCATGCTGTACATACGTACATACGAGGGTTGGAACTTAAATAGTGGCAACTATTTATTCACTACCGATACAAAAGAGTTACATGTTTTCACCTGTCCTGTGCTTCAGGGTAGTCACCAGAGTTGTGTAGAACCCGTTGCCAGCGATGTAGAAGGCGTAGTATACCGTTAGCAGAAACTGTTCTGTTGATGGTGCGAATGGAGCGGTCTACTGCCTGTCGAATCTCTGGAACAGCGAATGCCACGAAGTGGTTACTTCATCTTTGGAATCAAATCAAAGTCACCAGGGCTTAAGTCCGGGGAGCATGATAGGTGGTACAGTACTTCCCAGTCCCATCGACCAAACAGAGCAGCCACAGCTTGCGCTGTATGCATCCGCGCATTGTCAGGTGGGTTGCTCGAAATGTGTCGCCGCTTCTTTCGCAAAGATGCTCCAAAAACGAACAGTGATACTGTGCATTGACGGTCTGCCGTGGAGGAACGTAATGCGTTAGGATAACACCATCACAGACGTACACGAGGATCACCATAACTTTAGACTGCTCCATTCGCACCATCAACAGAACAGGCTCTGCTAAGGGTATACTACGCCTTCCACATCGCTGGCAACGGGTTCTACACAACGCTGATGACTTCGTTGAAGGACACTAACAGGTGGAAACATGTGGCTATTTTGTGTCGGTTGTGAATAAATAGTTGCCACTATTTAAGTTCCAACCCTCGTATTTATATGTATACACTGGATTGGCGCATAAGTTCGTAACTTTTTCCCATAAGTTTAATAAACGCAACAGATGTACGTAACAGAGAGTTTAGTTATCAATAATGTATTCTTCTTCGCTATTTACAGTAGTGTGCCAACGTTGGGGTAAGTTGTCAATTCGGCAACTGCAGAAATCACGTAGTTTTAACGTGAAGAGCGCTTCGAGTCATGTTCAGAGCGCATTTTCATTTGGAAAGGCAGTTCTTTTAAGGTTTCAGAAAACATTGTTCTTGTGCAACGCAGCTAGCTCTTTATTCGCGCCCGCATCTCGTGGTCGTGCGGTAGCTTTCTCGCTTCCCACGCCCGGGTTCCCGGGTACGATTCCCGGTGGGGTCAGGGATTTTCTCTGCCTCGTGATGGCTGGGTGTTGTGTGTTGTCCTTAGGTTAGTTAGGTTTAAGTAGTTCTAAGTTCTAGGGGACTGATGACGATAGACGTTAAGTCCCATAGTGCTCAGAGCCATTCGAACCATTCTTTATTTGTACTAAGTAATGGCCGCTATCGACAGGGGATCGCAAATTGATTCCGTATTTCTAGATTTCCGGATAGCTTTTGACACCGTTCCTCACAAGCAACTTCTAATCAAGCTATCGTCTCAGTTGTGTGACTGGATTCGTGATTTCCTGTCAGGAAGGTCGCAGTTCGTAGTAATAGAAGGCAAATCATCGAGTAAAACTGAAGTGATATCAGGTGTTCCCCAGGGAAGCGTCCTGGGACCTCTGCTGTTCCTTATCTATATAAATGACCTGGGTGACAATCAGATCAGTTCTCTTAGTTTTTTCGCATATGATGCTGTAATTTACCGTCTAGTAAGGTCATCCGAAGACCAGTATCAGTTGCATATCGATTTCGAAAATATTACTGTATGGTGTGGCAGGTGGCAGTTGACGCTAAATAACGAAAAGTGTGAGGTGATCCACATGAGTTCCAAAAGAAATCCGTTGGAATTCGATTACTCGATAAATAGTACAATTCGCAAGGCTGTCAATTCAACTAAGCACCTGGGTGTTAAAATTACGAACAACTTCAGTTGGAAAGACCACATAGATAATATTGTGGGGAAGGCGAGCCAAAGGGTGCGTTTCATTGGCAGGACACTTAGAATATGCAACAAGTCCACTAAAGAGACAGCTTACACTACACTCGTTCGTCCTCTGTTAGAATATTGCTGCGCGGTGTGGGATCCTTACCAGGTGGAATTGACAGAGGACATCGAAAGGTGCAAAAAAAAGGGCAGCTCGTTTTGTATTAACACGTAATAGGGGAGAGAGTGTGGCAGATATGATACGCGAGTTGAGATGCAAGTCATTAAAGCAAAGACCTTTTTCGTCGCGGCGAGATCTATTTACGAAATTTCAGTCACCAACTTTCTCGTCCGAATGCGAAAATATTTTGTTGAGCCCAACCTACATAGGTAGGAATGATCATCAAAATAAAATAAGAGAAATCAGAGCTCGAACAGAAAGGTTTAGGTGTTCGTTTTTCCCGCACTCTGTTCGGGAGTGGAATGGTAGAGAGATAGTATGATTGTGGTTCGATGAGCCCTCTGCTAAGCACTTAAATGTGAATTGTAGAGTGATCATGTAGATGTAGATGTAGATGGGACAGAGAGCGGAAAAGGTGAAAATCTGAGGGCGCAATATCAGATGAATAAGGTGGGTGAGGAATGATTTCCCAACCTAACTACTGTATAGTGTTTTTTGTCGTTCTAGCAGAATACGAGTGAGCGTTATCGTGGAGTAGTATCACTTCATGCACTCTTCCCGGTCGTTGTTCTTGGACTGCGTCTGCAAGACGTCTCAGTTGTTGACAATAAATATCAACAGTGATGGTTACACCTCGGAGAAGCAATTAATAGTACACCACACCGTCGCTGTTCCAGTAGATGCATAACATTTTCTTTTTTGGATGTGAGTAGGCCTTTGTATGGGGAGTTGCAGCTTTGTTTGGGCTCACCATTCCTATGTTTTCTTTATGTGATCATAAAGACATTTCTCGTCAACAGTAATGATACCGGATCGATGTTGTTTACGAGCCAACAGATGACGAGCAAGCAGAGATACATCCGCTAATTTTTGAGATTTTAGCTTAGAGCATGTGCGTACTCATACATATGATTCTTGAATCTTTCCCATTGCATACAAATGTTGCACGTTGGTGAGGTGGTCATGTCTGCCGGTTCTCGAGTACCGTGACGTGGATCACTGAGGATTAATAAGTTTAAACGATCTTTATCAAACCCCACAGATAATCCTGAACGTGGAGGGTCATTAATGTCATAACGATCCTCCTGAAAACGAGAAAACTCTTTCCTTGCCGCGCTCTGTCCATTGGTATTACCCCCATACACGGCGCAAACGTTTATGGCTGCCTCCGCTGATGTCACCCCTCTATTGAACTCAAACAGAAGAACATGTAGGAAAAGTTCCGATTTGTCCACTTGGCACTCCTTTTTCTAGCGTCCACGGATCCACTCACTATCACTAAAAATGTCAAAACATGCAAGCTCAAAGAGCGACAGTGAAACACAAATAAAAGAACATAATCGAAAAATAAACCCATAGCAAACGGAATACCAACAGGTAAAACAAAAACGCTACGAACTTACGCACCAGTTTAATGTAAACCGAACAACTTTCACTGTTGACCCATCGATCTGTGCATTAATAAGTAATAATCGTCATACCTAATAGTTGTGTAAGAAGTGGCAGTGTCACGAGTTCTCAGTTATACTTAACTCCTTTCTCCGCTGGTAGTGCACATGAACTCGACAGCAAAGTGAAGAGTTTTCAGTTAGTGGGCAGCAGTGAAGTCTAGTGTGCTGAGTTTCATCCATCTATTATTTAACCGAAAAGCCGAGCTGAAAACCTGGCTAGGTTGGCAGCACGTTCGTATATAGTGTCTAAACGATAACTCTTTACAGTCTACCACAGTAGAGACAAACAATATGCTCTACGGAACATCTGCGGTTCATCACGCCGGAAAATAACCTCAAATTGGCCTACTACAGCCACCTCACCTACAGCGCGCCTTGTTTGGAACATCTTTTAGCCATCTTTGGCTGGCGCAATAGAAACGCACATAAAGCCTAGTTTACACGACGACATAGGGTTGCGCCACTCGTTGCGTGGAATGAGTTGCACGTATGTCGTTTCATATATAACTGTAGACACGGCGACACAAGTACACACTTCAGTTTAGTCGTTTCGTGGGTCCCTGAGTCGTGTCTGAAATGAAAGTTTTGGCAGCTGCACGTCGCACGAGTTGTGTAGGAGTTAAAGCTTGTTGTGTGGAATCGCTGCATAAGAAAAAAATAAGAAACGTGTTTCGATTCGCGACTAGGTGAAGAAAAGACGTCAGCTCGGTTGCTCAGCAACCTTACTGAAATAATTTATAATGGAAGATCCAAGAAGTTCTTTAAATTGTCTTAGAATGTCATCAGAACTGTTCACATTTCTTCTAAATAGAGTTACTCATGCGATAAGGAATAAAGGTACCGTAGTGCATGAAGCACTGTCGATAGAGCTGGAATTACATATCACATTCCGTGCAATCGAGAACACTTGGCTTGCTGTAAGATTCGGTTTTAGTTGGCGACGACGCTTTTTCATTAACACCAATAATTATTAACATTAATAGTAATAATTATTATCATTAACAGCAATAGTTATTCGAAGCAGGCCGCATTAAGAAGAGAATGGTTTATAAACTACTCTCTTGAAGATAGATCCGTACAGTGGCAATAGTTCAAAATTCTAACATATGTGAATGGGGAGCACTGCTGCGACGTTTTAAATAGATGAATATTGAGTAAAGGATGCAGCTTCTTGATTTGTATAGCCGTACCTCCTGTCAACAACATTCCTTAACAAAGAGTTGGCCAAATCGAACGGTGGGATTTCAGTCTTGTAGACGAGAGCATTGCCACAGCTAGAATTACGCTTGCTTATTTTTTTTTTTTTTTCTTTATTCAGTTGTATACGTGCTCCTAACTCAATACATTTTGCCCTGAAGCTCAGATATTGTCAAACCATCTATGTTATGATCGCACATAACGGTCTCAGCGGCAGCAACATGTTGCTTATTTTTGTAATCAGCATAACTGAAATACCACAAACACCTATGCAAAGCATAGAAATCCAAAACGCGAACATTATTCTCCGTTCCCCACTTCATATTTCAGTTTGTCTACACTCTACAAACATACGTAACCTCAAAAACTCATGCAATTAGTGTCGCCAAAGTTAGAACACGCCGAAAGTGTTTAGCTTCACCAACGAGTTGCGCAAACGTTCGGCGCGCACGCGCAGTGGCCGGTAGCGCAGTTGCCTGCAACCTAGGGTCCTCGTGTAAACTAGGCTTAAGGCTGCGGTCACAATGGCACCGATATCAGTGGAGTCCGCCGACGACCGACATCGTCCGAAGACGCTCATTTTTTCAGACCAGTACGCCACTACGGTGCGGTCACTATGTAGCCCGAACTTACAGATTTCGGACGACACTGTGTGAAATTCAAATCAGGTTTTTTTCGCTCATAATGGCCGAAACGAAGTGAAACATGGACTGTGGGAAACTGATACGTTTAGTCATAGGATTAGTTTTGGAGTCTTGAGAATAAAAAATCTCATAATCGGGATATACACTTCTGGAAATGGAAAAAAGAACACATTGACACCAGTGTGTCAGACCCACCATACTTGCTCCGGACACTGCGAGAGGGCTGTACAAGCAATGATCACACGCACGGCACAGCGGACACCCCAGGAACCGCGGTGTTGGACGTCGAATGGCGCTAGCTGCGCAGCATTTGTGCACCGCCGCCGTCAGTGTCAGCCAGTTTGCCGTGGCATACGGAGCTCCATCGCAGTCTTTAACACTGGTAGCATGCCGCGACAGCGTGGACGTGAACCGTATGGGCAGTTGACGGACTTTGAGCGAGGGCGTATAGTGGGCATGCGGGAGGCCGGGTGGACGTACCGCCGAATTGCTCAACACGTGGGGCGTGAGGTCTCCACAGTACATCGATGTTGTCGCCAGTGGTCGGCGGAAGGTGCACGTGCCCGTCGACCTGGAACCGGACCGCAGCGACGCACGGATGCACGCCAAGACCGTAGGATCCTACACAGTGCTGTAGGGGACCGCACCGCCAATTCCCAGCAAATTAGGGACACTGTTGCTCCTGGGGTATCGGTGAGGACCATTCGCAACCGTCTCCATGAAGCTGGGCTACGGTCCCGCACACCGTTAGGCCGTCTTCCGCTCCCGCCCCAACATCGTGCAGCCCGCCTCCAGTGGTGTCGCGACAGACGTGAATGGAGGGACGAATGGAGACATGTCGTCTTCACCGATGAGAGTCGCTTCTGCCTTGGTGCCAATGATGGTCGTATGCGTGTTTGGCGCCGTGCAGGTGAGCGCCACAATCAGGACTGCATACGACCGAGGCACACAGGGCCAACACCCGGCATCATGGTGTGGGGAGCGATCTCCTACACTGGCCGTACACCTCTGGTGATCGTCGAGGGGACACTGAATAGTGCACGGTACATCCAAACCGTCATCGAACCCATCGTTCTACCTTTCCTAGACCGGCAAGGGAACTTGCTGTTCCAACAGGACAATGCACGTCCGCATGTATCCCGTGCCACCCAACGTGCTCTAGAAGGTGTAAGTCAACTATCCTGGCCAGCAAGATCTCCGGATCTGTCCCCCATTGAGCATGTTTGGGACTGGATGAAGCGTCGTCTCACGCGGTCTGCACGTCCAGCACGAACGCTGGTCCAACTGAGGCGCCAGGTGGAAATGGCATGGCAAGCCGTTCCACAGGACTACATCCAGCATCTCTACGATCGTCTCCATGGGAGAATATCAGCCTGCATTGCTGCGAAAGGTAGATATACACTGTACTAGTGCCGACATTGTGCATGCTCTGTTGCCTGTGTCTATGTGCCTGTGGTTCTGTCAGTGTGATCATGTGATGTATCTGACCCCAGGAATGTGTCAATAAAGTTTCCCCTTCCTTGGACAATGAATTCAAGGTGTTCTTATTTCAATTTCCAGGAGTGTAGCTCGAATCTATGGACTGAAATCACAGGTTTATTGGAAACCACAAGTACGAAAAAACTTTATTGGAAATTTTAGATGTAGATTGTAACCCCGAAACATAGTTTTTTCAAGTGTCAAGGTTGGTGTATCTTATGGTTAAAGTTACTGTAGTCGATCTTTTTGGGTTTCGGTATTTGGGCATTGGCTGGCCAGAAATTATTGTTACTGCTTACGGGGCTTTTTATGACAGTAGACTGGTTATTCTGTTCCATGAAGTGATTTGCAAATGTGGTGCGCGTTTGTTTGTTTTTTTTTTCTTCACTTTAGAATGCCTTAGGTTTTAAAAGTATCTCGAGACTTGGTGTCTATGTTTCAATCGTATCTACATCTAAATCCATGCTCTGCAAACAACCGTGAGGTGCATGGCAGTGGGTAGGGTCCATTGTACCAGTCTTTAGGGTTTCTTCCTGACCCATTCACGTATGGAGCGCGGGAAAAATGATTGTTTGAATGCTTCTGTGCGTGCAATAAATACTCAAATCTTATTCTCACGATCCCTTTGTGAGCGATACGTAGGGGATTGTACTATATATACCCGGAGTCACCATTTAAAACTGGTTCTGGAAATTATGTTAATGGACTTTCTCAGGAGAGTTTACGGTTATCTTTAAGAGTCTTCCAGTTCAGTTGCTTCAGTATCTCTGTGACACTCGCTGAATAACAGTCATTAAAGGTTAACTGACAAATGTCTGCACAGCTTCAAATAAATTCAACAAAACAGATCTCTAGTGCCTGTCTAGAGGAGTGATTTGGGTTCTATTAAAAAATTCGGTACTCACATTAAAGAAACAATTCTGGCTCAAGTAAAACTAAAAGTGACACTTTGATATTTGATATGTGATTACATCTTTCCAACGATTAGACGTACATCGCGTTCTAAAAAGAACAGTTTCAAAGTGTTTGTGTGATATTCTGTATGTTCTGTACCTTGTCCTATATACTAATTTAAAAGCTAATATTTTCAATCTACGGAATTTTTAATTTATTCTGTATTGAGCTAAGCTTTGAGCAAGTGCTCTAAAAGACACTGTAATATTGATGATTCTCTTTAGTACAAGCTACACTGAATCTGAAATAATACTGCAACAGAACTTCCTTTCTCAAATCCGCTGTGGGAGTGTTCAAAGAGCAGTGAAGTTCCTAGTACTAGAATCTGATTATCTGAACAGACCTATTGCCAGTATTGCATTAATATACACCGTTTTTAGAATAAATTGAGCTGCTGTAAAACCGCAAATATACTTTTCATTAATTAAATAACATATGCTTGCTCACACACAAATTTTATCCGTTCATCATATAATAGAAACATCTACTTTCACCTCGTAAATTAACAATTATGTGCTCATAACCTCAGTAGCAAAACCTTTACACCGAGGTCGCCAGTGTTGCATAATAGGACATACTCTGGACAACGTATTTTGGAGAGATTCTTAGTACGTTATATCATTTAAACTATATATTTTCGTACTATATGAGTGTTTCTTAAAACATGCCCGATAATTCCAGTAACTGAATACAGAGTGTATAGTACTCGAAACATGGGCAACGCGCATTTTTGTAATTTAATAGGCTCAAGTGGGAGCGCACAAATTCGGACGCGACGCGATTGTAACGCAACTCTCGCTTGCGCGTGGTCGAGTGGTGTGGTTGTGGGCTTGTTGTCGTTTCGCACTGTGAGAGACGTGAGGAAAGCAGTCCTTTCATATGCTTCCTTCGGTAACGCGCATAAAGGCAGTGGTAGTATTGGCCGTCCGAATGATATTGCTTCGCTTCTGTACTTTAGTGTCATCGATTAGTGTTTCGTTTTACGCCATTTAACCTCTCGGTCTGTTTTCATTAGTACATTATACAGGGTGTTTGAAAAAAAATGTCGAGTACTTTGAGGGGCGGTAGCACTCATCGAAACAAGAAAAATAAGTCCAATAGCCATGAGTCCGTAAATGCATACTTTCTGAGATAAGTCCGATAAACATGTCTCCGGAAACGCATACTTTCTGCAATAAGCAAGTGTTACAGGGGTGTTCAACGTGGTGCCTGTTAATGACACTGCTACCATCTGCCCTCCGAGTAAGGAATGACGCACCCTCTGAACTATACCCAGTTGTTTGTACCGGCTGGCTCGTATTGAAGACCTGACCCTGTAGTGTCTGTACGTCACTGATTGGCGTAGCGTAGACCAATTCCTTCAAGTATCCCCATAACCAAAAGTTTAGGGGAACAAGCAGACCAAGGTGTGGCTCGTAGAAGGCACCGTAGCAGAATATCGTACCCGCCATTACACTTGTCGAGTAGTAGGCTTCCATTGTTAACAAGTGGTGGCAGAGAGAAAATGTAAATGTACTACACGATTTGTAGGTACAAACGGCGCAACTACAGTAAACACATAAATAAATCCTTGTTAGTGAGGCGGTAAAACACCATGATACGTACCCAGAGTGGACTGCACTTTACAATAACGCACACAAACACGACGAAAACTAACGTAGCTTACAACACGACTCGAACCACACAAATGACTGCAGACCACCTAATGGTGGGTAGAATACTGCGAGCAAGACGGTATAATAACCTGCCGACACATTTTACGGGGTGCAGATGCAAATACTATGCTAATATCCGCAACCAAGTGCCGCTTACTTCTTCCTATAAACACGTGATTATCTCGGAAAGTATGATTTTCCTGATCCGTGTTTCCTGGAATTATTTTTCTTGTTTCGATGAGTACTACCGCCTCTCAAAGTATTCGACTCTTTTTTTTTGAACATTCTGTCTTTGTCGGTTATATATCTCTGTATAGTTTTGGTGTTGTGTTTCGTTATTGCTTTTCTTCTGTCAAGAAAAATGCACATATGAATGACCGCTGGGATGATATCTTGTCCCTCCATAATGTCTTCAGATCCCAGGAAGGGACCGACGAGTCATTGCAAGGAAAGTGAAATAGTAAGGAGTATTATAAAACCATGTATCAGGAAGCAATTTTAAATATACATTGAACAAGTTTGTCTAACAGCTACCCATTACGCTGGTACATATGTACGATCTGTTACAAAAATTCTAAAAGTGCTCCTCGTGAAAAGAGTCCAAGATCTAAAGTATATAAGTTTCACTATGATTATTTGGATATGGATGTAATAAGAGACATTACACTACAAAGCGTGTGGACATCACATTTTCACAGTAAGCTAGAAACAATCGAGAAACCCCCACGAATAATAATTCCTAATTGGACCGTTGTGACGAGAAAAAGTATTTCAGTGGTTTCATGCACGATATCAGCATTAATAAGCTGGTTATACAACAGGCTACGCAAATTAAGAATGTTATCGGTATTATTCTGAAAGTACCAGTATCCTGAAAGTGTCTAGTGAAATGATAAATTTAATTAGCTTATATTAGTTGCTGGCATAGACAGGGCTACATCCCTGACTATGTTTTTCGATCGACGTGAACTCTTCCCCTCACGAAGGACTTCTGACTAGCTTCCTCGTTCCTGTCACACGCATTATTCCTCCCATGTACTTCAGGAAATTGCTTTCTAGTCATTCTGAAGTAATCTGTAAAATTAAAGAAACTCATCTCCTTCACAGTTTCAACTTGTCCACAGATTTATTTGGGATTTGAAATGTTTTATTCATTTGAGAACAAACCGACACTTCGTCTTCAGTATTAGTATCCGAATGTGATCCGGAACAAAAATGTAACAATAATTACACTTTCATACGAGAGTTCAACATTATCATTTTGGCAAGTTGTAGATGAGCAACCAGTGTCCGACATGTGTACGTCACTCCGCCTGAATTACACACTCGTCAATATGCGCAGGAACGCACGGCACTATAATGTCGTGCCACTTCACATGTGCTATTCGCGTCTAAATTTGTGCCTAGCCTTTGGCCGGCTTCATTGGTCAGATTTTTAACATATTTTACTTCGTTTAAAATAATGGTAATGACAAAAATAAGACTGTTATAAAAGTTATGCAGAAACTAATTACATTTCGGATTCGAGAAAAACTTACCCGCACTAGCACAGTAGTCTCGTAAGGCCAGAGAAACAAAAAACACTTTTATTCTTGTGCCTCATATTTCTGCAAAATTCTAGCGTAGTTTGCCGTTTTTGAAAAAGAACAACATTTAGTTTGTATATATCATTTTTTTTATTCTAGCGAATTTTAAAAACAAATTTCATAGAGAAAACAATTTTTTTCACTAGTGGGAATGCAGGTCAGATAACGGATAGTTTGGTGATCTGGCTTAAGCTGCCAGCTATCTCACGATTGAGCCACTCTGGCTGTTAGGCATTAGTACATGAAATATCATCCTCCATAATGGTATGAGATCATTTTATCCATCAACCATTAAAACAGCGCCCACCGTGAGACAGCCTACCATGTATAGCATCATTTTAGGTCTTAGTCGTACAATAAACTTTTTAATTTTTATCGCTGTCGAAATATGTTGGTGCAGCAATGTCTCCTTCGCCCAATATTCATGTTTCTATATAGCAAGTCTCACTAGTATCAGCACTGTGGGATTTATAACCTCCTAGCTCCAATGGGAGCAGAGATAGAGCAAAAACACGCTTCTTCAGGCCTGGCATGTAGGCTGCCTGTATGACAGTCATGTTACGTGAGAACAGTACCAGCCTGCCAAATCAACCAGCTATACAGGGCAGCTGTATGTCAGCGCAAGAAACAGTTTCCCAGGGCCTGACAAGTATACTGCCCTGAACAACAGATGTGTTGCGTTGGAGTAGTATCGGTCTGCTTTATCAACGTACTTTGCAAGGTGGCCTTTATGTCAACAGCAAATAAATTATTTTCGAGCCCTGATGAATAGCTCCCCAGCATGACAGTGGGAGTAGAATTGGCCTGCTTTATTAAACTATATTTCTGGGGTTACACATGGCAATGAGCATAGCTGCAGACAGATTGGAATGGATACAGGAGAGGATGGAAAGAGTGAGGGAGAGCAGAAAATGGACAGATAGCTGGAAGGTGTAGAGGGGTGGTGGGACAGTGGAAAAGGAAGAGGGAGAGGTAGAGATGGAAAGAGTGGGGAGAGGAGGATATGGTCAGATAGGGTGAGAAGCATATATAGTGAGAGAGAGTAGGTGGAGGAAATAGACGGATAGAGGAACAGAGAATGAGGAGCAAGAGATAGAGATGAGAGAATGAGATGGACATACAGAGGGAGGAAGAGGTGGACACACAGAGGGGGAAGAGGAGATGTGTTCAATATATATGCACAAAGCCGTGGAGAAATTGCTGGTATCCACAATCTGTTTTTCTGTCTGTGCGTGATGGCTAATTTCAGAAATTTTTTAGAGATTTTGACATGGTTTTCACAAATAGACAGATTGATTCACGGGATAGGTTTCTGTGCATAATTTAGTACAGCTATGCCACGCAAGTCGTTTGGGAGGAAGAGGTGGACACACAGAGGGGGAAGAGGAGATGTGTTCAATATATATGCACAAAGCCGTGGAGAAATTGCTGGTATATATTTTTTAAAGTTCCACAGTCTGTTTTTCTGTCTGTGAGTGATGGCTAATTTCAGAGACTTTTTTAGAGATTTTGACATGGTTTTCACTAATAGACAGATCGATTCACAGGATAGGCTTCTGTGCATAATTTAGTACAGCTATGCCACTCAAGTCGTTTGGGCCATAAATACTTAGCAGGGGAGACTGGGGCTACTTGACATAGATGTTTGTTTTTGATATTTCTATTTTAGCTGCAGTACTTGGAGAAATTCTAGTGAATGCAGCATATTAATATTTTTACTACAAAATCATCTAAAAGCCATCTCTTAATCGCTCATTTAGGTAACCCCAAAGACACTTTTGCTAAAAGTTTACAATTATGCCAAATAAACCTGGATGTGGGGTTAGTTGGCATACTCGTAGGGGCAAGCTCTCATAGCGAGATATGGATAGGGATACTTGGACAGAACACAGCAGTTTTCAAAGAAATACATATTATTGTAGCAAAAGGTGGAGTAACCTCCTTTTCAAGGAATACGTTCCTCAAAAAATAATATCCCTCTGAGGAAATAATATTTGAACAAAAATAATTATTTCTTACATGTAAACAGTATGAACCTAAATGTATGAATAAACAATGAATCCTTCTAGAAAAGTAAACACTGCTTGGTATTATAGTTACCTATAGTTATCCAAATTTGTTTTAAATCAAATATGTTTTAAATCGACGATGAATTTAGGAACTAGGCGTTAGTTTATGTGAATAGAGGGTTCAATTTCCGCACAGTTCCATTTTTGTAGTATTAAATTAAATCTCGAAAATCTCGTTGCCATCGGTTTCGACAATCTTTCCTATACTGGCGGACATGATACTTCACCAAAATAAATTAATTTATATTGTATTCAGGATGATCAGGAGGCCCTTGAGACTGTGGTGGATTTGTTATTGGTCTTGTTCGACGCGACCTATTGACATCTTTGTGAGGTTCTCCAGGGTGTGAACTGTCGAATGAGAACCGCCAACATCGTCTTGGTAGCAGGCTAAGGGTAAAAGCTTTTGGACATGAAAGGTTCATCATCACATTCATTAAGGATGCCAAGCTGTCGTCACTTTCGGCATCTATTGAAGTCAAGTTTTTCAATAAATACTGGCAGAACAAATATATTTAATATGTTATTAACTTTGTGGCCGGATTCCCTTCCTGTGGCCACAGTCGCCAGTTAACCTAAGACAGGGAAGGAAAGTCATATGGGCCGACTGTCTCTGTGAACTTTTTTATGAGGCAGAGACTGGCGACCAGCCATTATTTGCATAAATGAGCGTGGGAAACGGCCTAAAAGCGATACTCAGGCCGGCTGATGTACTACACCAACGGTCTCTAACCCGCCTCACGGAGACCAGCCGGGTCTCGCTTACTTTCCCGTCATGCGAGCTAGCACGCAGCGCTTTACGATAAAAGACATGTTATCAGCAAAACATTCGTACGATATCTACAACTAAAACGAGCGGAAACAGCGTTGCAGACGCCATCTACATAACATATGATATCACACTATAAATAGTACACCAATGTTCGCACCGTTCGCTAGACCCACATCTTATTTATCTACCAGCCATAACTCCTGAATTAACATTTAATTCTTTCCGTACTAGCTCTGATTCTTGTTATTTTATTACGATGGTCATTTCTCCCTATGGAGATGGAACCCAATTTTTTTTTTTTTTTTTTTTGTTTTACATTCACTGGAGAGAGTTGGTGATTGAAATTTCGTGAAAAGATGTAACCCCAACGAAAAACGCCCTTGGTTTAATGAATGGCACTCCCAACTCGCTTATCATAACCGTGACACTCCCTCCCTTGTTTCTCGAAAAGACTAATTAAGTTTCTCATCATTCAAGTTTTTCGATATCCTACGTCAACAATATCTTGTAAGGATCATATACCGCCCAGCAATACGCCAGAAGAGATCAGACGAGCGTTCCGTATGCAGTCTCATTGGTAGATTTGTTGGATCTTCAGTAAACACAGTCTTCGGTTCGCCTTCCCCACAACATTTTCTGTGTGATGGTTCTAATTTAAGCTGGTCGTAATAGCAATCCTAGGTGTTTGGTTCAATCGACCTTTAAATTTGTGCCATTTATCGTGTAATCGTAACGTAACGGATTTCTGTTTGTTTGAGAGACCTCGCAGTTTTTATTCACCAAAATAGACTGCCAGTTTCCGCACCATTCTAAATTATTTTGCTACTGGTTTCAGTCTTCTGATAAAGACGGTAAATGATAGCAATATCCCCAAACAATCTAGGAATGCTTCTCAGATTCTCTCCTTAATCGTTTATAAAGATTAGAAACAGCAGAGGGTCTGTAGCACTTCCTTGGGGAACGCCAAATTTCACTTATGTTTCACTCATCTAAATTATGATCTCTGCAAACCACTGTGAAGTGTATGGCAGAGATTACTTCCCACTGAACCAGTTAAAGGGCTTCTCTTTGCATTCGTGTATGGTGCGCAGGAATATGACTTCCCGTTAGTTACTGCGAACTGTGTTCTTTCTGACAGTAAATCAGGATCCAGTCGCATAACCACGATGATAATAATCCATAGGTACGGAATTAGACTAGAAATCGCTTGTGAGGAAAGCTGCCAAGAGCCTTCTGTGAGTCTAGAAATATAGAGTTAATTTGATATCCCCTATCGATAGCATTCATTACTTCATGTGAACGAAGAGGCAGTTGTGTTTCACAAGAACAATGGTTCTGAATCGATGCTGACTACGTGCCAAGAGATCGTTTTCTTCCAAGTAATTCTCAATATTCGAACATAGTATAAATACCAAAACCCTGCTTCACATCGACGTCAGTGTTGGGCCTATAGGTGTAACTCAGTGGATTATTCAATTTCCGTTCTTGTGCATTGGTGTGGTATTTGCGAATTTCCAGTCCTTAGGTATGGGGCTTTCTATTGTCGAGCGAAAGGTTATATATGACTGCTAAATATGGAGATATTACATCGGCATACACCGAAAAGCACCTAACTGATATACAGCGTAACCTGGAAGTGACGTAACTTGCTTCGCTATACCGAGTATATCTATTTCTAAATTACTCATGCTGGCAGCTTTTCTTGATTCGAACTCACGAATATTTACAGTGTCTTCTTTGGTGAAAGAATTTGGGGAAATCGTATTTAGTAATCTCTTTGGATTTTCTGGCAGCACATGAACATGACTCAGTAAGTCATTTTTGGGTGTACATATTGATTAAAACTTGAACTCAAAGAAGCATTTTGCTGAGCTTCAGCTACTTTTGTTCCTCGTATAATTACTAATTTTCGAAAGAAGTGTGTCATCCTCCTGACATATTTTGTGTACATCCGCTCAATAGCGTCGCAAGGAATAACTTCCTGGGATAACTCATCACTTACGAAGAAAGTATTGATTGTACAAAAGCGAGTAGTGAGGATAATATGTGATGACATGTAGGCGCCTCTTCGAGGAGCTAGAAAATTTAACCCTGGCGTCACAGTATATATTTTCGGTAGTGAAATTCTTCATAAATAATCCACCACAATTTGAGAAGAACAGTGACATACTTATCTACAACACTACAGGGAAAAATGACCTTTATTACACATTGGTAAAGTTATCAGTAACTCAGAGTGGAGCTCAATCTGCAGAACAAAAATTTTTAATCATTTGCCCAATGACATAAAATGTCTGACAGGTAGATAAGCAAGTTTTAAATCTAATTTAAAATCATTTCTCCTGGACAACTCCTACCCCATTGACGAATTTCTACTTAAAAATTGGTAGCGAGTAAAAAAAAGACCTTGTTTCTAAATGTATTTTCATGAGTGGGATAAAATGATAATGTGTTCAATAACGTCGACACTAATCATGTACACATATCCTGTGCACTGACTCGTTCCACATCATTGGCATAAAAAAATCTTCCAAATTATCTCTGTAACTAACTAAATAACTATTTTATTTAGACACAGATGAACGTTAAACTTAGTACACATGAATATTGTATGGTCTTTACAATTTGGTCTTTTACATCTTTGAGGTGAGTCTGTAACCTGAGATCAATTGCTTACTACATCAGTTTGAGTTGATTTATCTGGAATCGGTTTTATTGGACCCTGATGCTTTTCGCGTAGTAACTCTACATTCATAGAAGGCCAACCTCTTTATTTTTGTCATATCTTTTCGCTGCTTGCAAAGTACCTCTGTTATTCTGGGTTTGAATTCTAGTACATTTTATTTATTTCGTATGATTTTGAAACCATCACAGTCCCTCTCTGCAGATGGTACACGAACTTTGAAATTTCCATTTGCATTTAGAACAAATAAAACCTCGAGGATTCATCTCTATTAAAATAAAAACTTCAGTTCATTAGAATTTTCACATCGCAATAAAAGTGAAAAGTTATCAGCTAAACTAGTAACGAACACAATTGGTCGCTGAAGTAGTAGTAGTAGTAGTAGTAGTAGTAGTAGCAGCAGCAGCAGCTTTTTTCGTCTGTAGATCTCTTTTTACAAGGATATAGAACATGTCAAAGTATTTACAAGTTTTGACCAATTTAAAATAATCTAATTCGTATACACATGTATTTACAGACTTCTAGTTAGAGATAATCATTAGATTTACTCCTGATCTACTATACGTTTTTACAAATAACTTATTCAGAAATTTAATGCCACACAGTTCACTAATAACTCACTATCAGTCACTGCACACACTATACACACATTGTTTCGTAACACTTCACTCACTACACTTACACAGTCACACACACACACACACACACACACACACACACACACACACACACACACACACACACACACACACCGGTGATCTCTGGGCCATTTTCTGTACCACTACATCCCATTTGCTATCCTGAAAAACTGACTCAGCATCCCTCCATAATGAGTGAGAAATTGAGCTCAGAAAGAGGAAGAGGTGTTAGTACTGTGCAATGCATAGCTTGGGGCTAAGTTTTTCTAGAAAAGGAACACAGAAGGAAAAAAACTTAATGTGAAGGTGTTATGTGGAATGTTGGATGTTTTATAATCATTATTGTTATTTATATCCAAGGTGGGAATTTAAGGAGATGGAACCTGGATAAACTAAAAGAACCAGAGGTTGTACGGAGTTTCAAGGAGAGCATAAGGGAGAAATTGACAGGAATGGGGGAAAGAAATACAATAGAAGAAGAATGGGTAGCTTTGAGGGATGAAGTAGTGAAGGCAGCAGAGGATCAAGTAGGTAAAAAGACGAGGGCCAGTAGAAATCCTTGGGTAACAGAAGAAATATTGAATTTAATTGATGAAAGGAGAAAATATCAAAATGCAGCAAATTAAGCAGGCAAAAAGGAATACAAACGTCTCAAAAATGACATCGACAGGAAGTGCAAAATGGCTAAGTAGGGATGGCTAGAGGACAAATGTAAGGATGTAGAGGCTTATCTCACTAGGGGTAAGATAGATACTGCCTACAGGAAAATTAAAGAGACCTTTGGAGAAAAGAGGACCACTTGTATGAATATTAAGAGCTCAGATGGAAACCCAGTTCTAACCAAAGAAGGGAAAGCAGAAAGGTGGAAGGAGTATATAGAAGGTTTATACAAGGGCGATGTACTTGAGGACAATATTACGGAAATGGAAAAGGAGGTAGATGAAGATGAAATGGGAGATACGATACTGCGTGAAGAGTTTGACAGAGCACTGAAAGACCTGAGTCGAAACAAGGCCCCTGGAGTAGACAACATTCCATTGGAACTACTGACGGCCTCCGGAGAGCCATTCCTGACAAAACTCTACCATCTGGTGAGCAAGATGTATGAGATAGGCGAAATACCCTCAGACTTCAAGAACAATATAATAATTCCAATCCCAAAGAAAGCAGGTGTTGACAGATGTGAAAATTACCGAACTATCAGTTTAATAAGTCACAGCTGCAAAATACTAACGCGAGTTCTTTACAGACGAATGGAAAAACTAGTAGAAGCCGACCTCGGTGAAGATCAGTTTGGATTCCGTAGAAATGTTGGAACACGTGAGGCAATACTGACCCTACGACTTATCATAGAAGCTAGATTAAGGAAGGGCAAACCTACGTTTCTGGCATTTGTAGACTTAGAGAAAGCTTTTGACAATGTTGATTGGAATACTCTCTTTCAAATTCTGGAGGGGTAAAATACAGGGAGCAAAAGGCTATTTACAATTTGTACAGAAACCAGATGGCAGTTATAAGAGTCGAGGGACATGAAAGGGAAGCAGTGGTTGGGAAGGGAGTGAGAAAGGGCTGTAGTCTATCCCCGATGTTATTCAATCTGTATATTAAACAAGCAGTGAAGGAAACAAAAGAAACGGAATGGATAGTGTCTTGAAAGGAGGATATAAGATGACCATCAACAAAAGCAAAACGAGGATAATGGAATGTAGTCGAATTAAGTCGGGTGATGCCGAGGGAATTAGATTAGGAAGTGAGACACTTAAAGTAGTAAAGGAGTTTTGCTATTTGGGTAGCAAAATAACTGATGATGGTCGAAGTAGAGAGGATATAAAATGTAGACTGTCAATGGCAAGAAAAGCGTTTCTGAAGAAGAGAAGTTTGGTAACATCGAGTATAGATTTAAGTGTCAGGAAGTCATTTCTGAAAGTATTTGTTTGGAGTGTAGCCATGTATGGAAGTGAATCATGGACGATAAATAGTTTGGACAAGAAGAGAATAGAATCTTTCGAAATGTGGTGCTACAGAAGAATGCTGAAGATTAGATGGGTCGATCACATAACTAATGAGGAAGTATTGAATAGGATTGGGGAGAAGAGAAGTTTGTGGCACAACTTGTCCAGAAGACGGGATCGGTTGGTAGGACATGTTCTGAGGCATCAAGGGATCACCAATTTAGTATTGGAGGGCAGCGTGGAGGGTAAAAATCGTAGAGGGAGACCAAGAGATGACTACACTAAGCAGATTCAGAAGGATGTAGGTTGCAGTAGGTACTGGGAGATGAAGAAGCTTGCACAGGATAGAGTAGCACGGAAAGCTGCATCAAACCAGTTTCAGGACTGAAGATCACAACAACAACAAACAACAACTTTTTTTTACCAAACCCCTATTCTGTTTTATCTAACTAATCCTTCAATGTATAAAATGTATTGTATAACAGATACTTTTTAACTGCTTTTTTAAATTAGTGAGTGTTTTGAAGTATCTTTAATCTCTTTTGGTAATTTATTGGACTGTTTTATTCCTTTAGAGAAAATGCTGTTTTGAGTTTCCTGTTTATTTTTTCTTGGCAAATCTGAGTCTCGCTCTTGTTCCATGGTCATGGACAGAACTATTTGTCTGGTAATTGCCAATGTTCTTTTTGATGTGTACAACTGACTGGTAAATGTATTCACATGGAGCAGTTAAAATCCCCAGTGTTTTGATCAGTTCCATACAACGAGCTCGAGTACCATTTTTGGTTATGATTCTTATGGCTCTTTTCTGGAGTTTGAAACATGTGTTCATATTTTGTGCACTTGTTCCCCTAAAAAGAATGCCTTAGTTAAGAAATGAGTGAACATATGAGTAGTATGTAACTAAGAGACACTGCATGTTATACACTGATGATAGAATTCTAAGGGCATAAAATGCTGATGACATTCTGTTTGCAAGTACCTTTGTGTGTTCACACCACTTCAACCGAGAATCAATATTCATTCCTAGAAATTTTTAATTTGTTGCTCAGTCTATAGAGGTGCCATCTACATTTAATTTAACATTGTCAATTTCCCTCTTCAAACTGAAATTCACGGCGTTAGTTTTCTTTATGTTCAATGTCACTTTATTGCTTATTGACCAATTGTAAACTTCCTTGAGAGCTTCATTTGCTCTCTCTCTACAAGGAGTTATCTTGTTTTATCAGTGATTATAGTACTGATGTCATAAGCGAAGAGAATTTTTTCACCATGAGTAACACTACTAGGAACGTCATTGATGTATATCAGGAATAGTATTGGTCCTAATATACTATCTTGCAGAACCCCTATATTAATGTATATCGGTTCTGATGAGTGTTTTACTAAATGTTTAGATCTATTTGAAGTATGTGTTATCTCTACTATTTGTACCCTATCTGCTACGTACGATCGAAACAAGTCATTATCTACCCCTCTTATTCCCAATGCTTCTAATTTATTTAATAGAATCTTGTGGTCAGGTGTATCAAAAGCCTTAGAAAGATCCAAAAATATGCTTGTGACACACTCACTTTTGTCAAGAGCATCAAGTACAACCTATGTGACTTCTACTATAGCTCACTCCATATTTTTGCCACTTCAGAAACCAAACTGTGATTCGCTTAAAAGATTGTAGTTATTCAGGTAATTCATTAATCCATCTTCCATAATTGCTTCTATTATTTTTGAGAATGGTGACAGCAGGAAAATGGGCCAGTTAGCCGGCCGTTGGTGGCCGAGCGGTTCTAGGCGCTTCAGTCTGGAACCGCGCGACCGCTACGGTCGCAGGTTCGAATCCTGCCTCGGGCATGGATGTGTGTGATGTCCTTAGGTTAGTTAGGTTTAAGTAGTTCTAAGTTCTAGGGGACCGATGACCTGAGATATTAACTCCCATAGTGCTCAGAGCCATTTGAACCATTTTTTTTTTGGCCAATTATTTTTCTTAAGGAAAGTTACAACTCTTCCCTGTTTTAAATGCTCTGGAATGTCCCTGATGTGAAGGATTCATTTATTATATTTGTTGAGGGGTCTTGTACAATCTCTATGCATTGTTTCAGTACACACATTGGTACTTCATCTAAGCCTACTGACTTTTAATTTTATAGTTTTTTAACAGTTTTATTGACTTCGTTCTCTGTGGCTGCATTTTTTACAGGTGTTATATTTGTTTTGTGGAATTTTTGCTGTAACTTCACTGCAGTACTTGAAAAATGCTCATTTACATAGTTTGCTAAATGTTGTGGATCATTTATTGCCTTATCACCCTCGCATAGCAGCGTGTTATTCTGCGTTTCTTTGCCTCTCCTCGTTTCCTTTTTTATAACATCCCATGATGTTTTGCTTTTATTATGTGCATTATATATTATTTTGTCACTAAATGACTTTTTTGCAGTAGTCAGCAGCTTCCTGTAGATCTTTTTGTATCTATGATAGAAATTTAAGAATTCTGGATCATTACGACACTTATTCTTGGAACTGAGATACAGGGTGTGCTTAAAGTCCGAGAACACTTTCAATTATTTATTGCACAAGAACCAAACATGTCATTTTGAAGAGAAAACATGAAAGTTTTTTATTTCATATATACAGCCACAGCGTAGTTTGGTAATTTGCCGATAGTCATTTCTAGTCGCAAACATGGCGAGTGCAAGTGCTGTGCTACAGAAGGGGACAGCTGTTTCATGAAATGGCCTCCCCGATCACTAGATCTCACTCCGTGTGACTCGTTTCTGTGGGGACACATTGAAGCTATGGTGTATGTCCCGCCTCTACCACGTGATTTAGCAGAGCTCTGGGAGAGAAGACGGGAAGCGACTGCCACAGTCGCCAATGCCTTGCTGGGACGGGTATGGCAAGAATTCGATTACCATATTGACGTCTGCCGGCTCACTCATAGTTCGCAAATCGGAAATCTGTAAAAAAAAAAAAAAAAAAAAAAAAAAAACACTTCCAGAGTTTCTCTTCAAAATGCAATATGTATGACGTCTGTACAATGTATATATCTTGTGCAATAAATAATCGAAAGTGTTCCCAGACTTTATGTACACCCTGTGTTTAAGTGTTTGGGAGGACTTCTTAATACCTACTGTTATCCATCTGTTTTTGTGAGATGTTGATTCAGAAATGCCTTTTCAAAGTTCAATTTAAATAATGTGGAGAATTTGGAGAATTTCATATTCACATTGGTTTCCTTATACACTTCATCCCAGCTTTGTTTTACTAGTTCCTTTTAAAAATCTTTAATTTTTATTTCTGATAGATGTAGTTTGTAGGCTTGTAGTTTAGGGAATGATTCGATGCCTAATTTTACTGTTGTTATTTGACAGAGATGGTCTGATAGTCCAAGATATCTTACAGCTGCATCACATTTTTCCCTGTCCATATTTGTGGCCACATGGTCAATTACTGATGCAGTCATTGTAGTAACCATTGTTGGCTATTGATCAATAGGGACATGCCAAAACTTTGAAGGATATTTATGAGGGTGCTGCCGGACTCATTTATGATATTAGTGTTGATCTTAATGAACTCACACAGAATTACGTTGACCTTTGTACTTGAGACTTTATCTAGAACTTCTGTTAATTTATTGAAAAAAATGTCCACACTACCACTGGGAGATCCATACACACATAAAATTATTAATTTCAAGCCCTGTTAATTCAATAGCTGATATTTCAAAGTGTTTGTCTTCACTTGCTGTACTGAGGTCATATCTTGATTTGAACTGTGTTCCTTTTCTGATATAAATGCATGATCCTCCACCCCTTGAAGCAGTTCTGCAGTAAGAGTTTGCCCTTTCATGCGATGATAACACTACATGTTGGATTTCTGTCTCTCTACACCAGTGCTCAGCAACGCAAACTACAGTGCAGTTCAAACACTGCAGCTCTACTTCTAATAGTTGTATTTTATTTTTTATTGATTGTACGTTTTGATGGAGGATTTTTAAGTCTGTGAAATGTCCCATGTTATTCTTTCCAATTGTTTGTTTTTCTTTGTGATATTTGAAGAGCTAAAAATCTGTCTTTGTGTGATATTTGACCTGTTAAAATCTGTCTTATGAGTGATTGTTTCAGTATTTTTTAAAGTGCTGGAGATATTCTTTAGGGAAGGGGATCTGTTGTCTGGATTTATCCAAAAAAAGACTTACTTTTCCTACCCATGAAAACAGGTATTTGTCCATGTGTGGCCCGAGATCCAACCCCTTTTTCTTTTATGAATCAGCTGCAACAATATTCTCTTGCCAGCCCTGTTTAGGCGTAGGCCATGCCTAGTGAAACTCCATCTGTTGATAGTCCCGACGGGCACCAGAGAAAGATGAACAAAGTTGGCTGCCCTCAGAGACATCCCTAATCCCATATTGATTCGCCTCACAGCTCCATCAAGGAGTGGCCGAGCATGATGCTGGAACAGCTCATCAAAATATATGTTGGTGCCACGAGTCAGAGTAGCTATCTTTTCCATGTCACCACCTATGTCATATGCCCCATCCTCTTTCGTAAAGTCCTTACTTAACGATCCTACGTCCTCTATCACATGATTTACCCTGCATCTGGCTTGAAGATACTGGTGGCCTGGTACGCTGCCCCTAAACTTTCCTGTAACTGCGGCTGAGTCAAGACCGTTGTTTTCTAATTTGAGATAAAACAGGATTCCACAGTTTTCGTAAAGGGTAGCCCTTGTCCCCATTTATAATATTATCTGCCAGTCTGATTTCAACTGATTCCCTTAAGACCAGACCCAACAGCAGGACACAGGGACAGCTATCTGCGTCTCATCATATGCAGCTGTGTGTCCCTCGACTAGAAAGTGTTCCGCCATCTCAGATTTCTCAGGTTGTAATAATCGTGTATGATGCTCAACAACCCGCCACCATTAACAGTATCACACAGGAATTCTCACGGAGAGAATTGGTATGTTCAAGCAGAAATGCAATAGTGGTCACCACTTTGATTTCTCTTGCTTTGAATTAGAGCATGCAGTACTCCTACAAACGACTTCTGAACATTGTCTATTGAAAGCAAATGTCGACCGAGGGTAAAATAGTTGCAGTCCATCATATATCTCACCTACGGAGGTTTCCTGAATGTGTCAGAACGACCTTTCCTGAAACAAGAAAATCGTTTCCTGACGCGATTTGTCCAATAGGACTCGCCCCATACATGATACAAATGTTTCGACCTGCCTTCTCTGCCTTCGCCCCTCTATTAAACCCAAATAACAACTGAACAACATTTGTACGATTCGAGTATGCAAAATCCTATTCAAATCCAATAACATCAAATGGAGAATGGCAATTAATAAATACTGCATGGGCCAGTAGGCTGTGACGATTTCGGATACAGGATGATGAAGTGTGGAGAACCGTGCTGTGCTGAGGGCCCATCAGGCACTCTGGGTGCTAATAAGATAGCATTAGCCACTTATACATTTATTAGCTTTAGCTTACAATTGAACTGTCTTCTCCACAGCAGAAGTGAAGAGGGCTCTGAACGCAGCACACACAGTGGAATGTGCTGACATGTGCAGCTCAGCAGTTTCTCGAGGCCATCAGTATGGTCATGGTAGATGACATAGGAGAATTGCGTCCACAAGGTAGACCACCCAGCTGGCTACAATCGTTGCTCATGCAGCGTCGACGACCAACAGCTCAACAACGCTTTTGACTAGGGCACACTCGAGAAACCATTAGGAAGTTCCCCAGTTCGCTTTCATCAGCTGTGCATGGAACGGCAATGGTGGTGTAGAGTTACATCATGGCCTCTTCAACAGGCGAAGACTATGGACACCAGCACCTGCTCACAGACGTGAGTCAATGGCAGCAGCAGCTAGCACGCCTCCTGAGTACAGCAACAGTGTGATAGTGTATGAAGCACCATCAGTTCAGGCCCCAGTGAGCTGGCCGTAGGAGGCTTCAACTTCTCACATCAGTGGATGAGAGGCTGTCAGCACACAGCAGCTAAGCTCAGCAAACCAGACCAGTTGCAGTCTCGAAAATAGTAATCTGGCGAAAGGTACACAGCATATTACAGATCCTGTCTCGATGCCAGCTCACTGCAACTGAAATATGGAGGGGCTCAGGGGCCAAAGTATTTAAGTTGTCTATTGGATGCAAGAGGCTCTGTCTCTCCAAAGAGGACTAAACGTGGCCTCGTTTGCTACATCCCTCAGCTGCGTTCTCTGCAACTTGGTGTTCCAATTGTGGTTTTCAGCTTTGCTGTAATATCAGCGGGCTGAAAGGCGTTCATGTTTAAGATTTATATGTAGTTAACGGCGTCTTGCGGAGCTGTCCAAATAACGATACGTTCCTTCTTCAGTGAGGTAATCCTGCTGAACTGGCGATTCATACACTCCTGGAAATTGAAATAAGAACACCGTGAATTCATTGTCCCAGGAAGGGGAAACTTTATTGACACATTCCTGGGGTCAGATACATCACATGATCACACTGACAGAACCACAGGCACATACACACAGGCAACAGAGCATGCACAATGTCGGCACTAGTACAGTGTATAACCACCTTTCGCAGCAATGCAGGCTGCTATTCTCCCATGGAGACGATCGTAGAGATGCTGGATGTAGTCCTGTGGAACGGCTTGCCATGCCATTTCCACCTGGCGCCTCAGTTGGACCAGCGTTCGTGCTGGACGTGCAGACCGCGTGAGACGACGCTTCATCCAGTCCCAAACATGCTCAATGGGGGACAGATCCGGAGATCTTACTGGCCAGGGTAGTTGACTTACACCTTCTAGAGCACGTTGGGTGGCACGGGATACATGCGGACGTGCATTGTCCTGTTGGAACAGCAAGTTCCCTTGCCGGTCTAGGAATGGTAGAACGATGGGTTCGATGACGGTTTGGATGTACCGTGCACTATTCAGTGTCCCCTCGACGATCACCAGAGGTGTACGGCCAGTGTGGGAGATCGCTCCCCACACCATGATGCCGGGTGTTGGCCCTGTGTGCCTGGTCGTATGCAGTCCTGATTGTGGCGCTCACCTGCACGGCGCCAAACACGCATACGACCATCATTGGCACCAAGGCAGAAGCGACTCTCATTGCTGAAGACGACACGTCTCCATTCGTCCCTCCATTCACGTCTGTCGCGACACCACTGGAGGCGGGCTGGACGACGTTGGGGAGTGAGCGGAAGACGGCCTAACGGTGTGCGGGACCGTAGTCCAGCTTCATGGAGAATGGCCCTCACCGATACCCCAGGAGCAACAGTGTCCCTAATTTTCTGGGCAGTGGCGGTGCGGTCCCCTACGGCACTGCGTAGGATCCTACGGTCTTGGCGTGCATCCGTGCGTCGCTGCGGTCCGGTCCCAGGTCGACGGGCTCGTGCACCTTCCGCCGACCACTGGCGACAACATCGATGTAGTGTGGAGACCTCACGCCCCACGTGTTGAGCAATTCGGCGGTACATCCACCCGGCCTCCCGCATGCCCACTATACGCCCTCGCTCAAAGTCCGTCAACTGCACATACAGTTCACGTCCACGCTGTCGCGGCATGCTACCAGTGTTAAAGACTGCGATGGAGCTCCGTATGCCACGGCAAACTGGCTGACACTGACGGCGGCGGTGCACAAATGCTGCGCAGCTAGCGCCATTCGACGGCCAACACCGCGGTTCCTGATGTGTCCGCTGTGCCGTGCGTGTGATCATTGCTTGTACAGCCCTCTCGCAGTGTCCGGAGCAAGTATGGTGGGTCTGACACACCGGTGTCAATGTGTTCTTTTTTTCCATTTCCAGGAGTGTATCTCTCGCTCAACTGATGTCTGGCAATGGCCTTTGTTGTGTGTTACGCTAATCATCATACTGGCTCTCCTGCTTGTTTGTCATTCTGGTTACAACATTGTGCTCGAGCCTGTCTTGCCATTATTCTACACTGGGTGGGGAAGATTTTAAGCAATTTTTATGTCCTGCATTCTGTCTTTTTGTGTTGTATCACTGCATCTTGTTCTCTCAGTTTATCAAGGTTACTGGCTGAGTACGCAGGATTGCCAGTGTACGTATTTATTCTAAACTTCTATTAGTCCGTCTCCTCCTTCCCCCTCTCTCTGTCCTCCTCCTCCACCCTCCACTCTCCATCCTTCCCCTCCAACCCCTCTCTTTGTGCTCGTCATCATCTCTCCTCTCCCCGCCAAACTGTACCTACTATCTCTGTCTCTCTGTTCCTCCGCCCCTCTAATTGCGTTCCTCCACCCCCTTTGTCAATCTCCTCCTCTCCCTCTCTCTGTACATTTCCTCATTCCCCACTCTCTGTCCATCTTCCCTTCCCCCTCTCCCTGATTATCTCCTCCCCTTTCCTTTCTGTGTCCATCTCCTCCTCTTCCTCTCTCTCTGTCCACCTCCTCCTCTTCCCTTTATCTGTCCATTCAGTCTTACCCCTCTGTCCATCTCCTCCTCCTATCTGTACCTATCTCCCCTATCCCCACAGTGTCTGTCCATCTCCTCGTCCTCCCTTCTCCCTCCACGTTATCACACTCACCTCAATTGGAGGCTGATGATTCTTACCCCTACAGTATTTATCCCAGATCATAATAGTAATACGTTAACATAAAAACTGAGGTGCCGATTTTTAATATTAATTACACTAGGAAGCCAATGAAAGTTACATAATTCGAAAGACATTTTGCCATAGACGTGCACAAAGAAGTGTGTATGAAGCGATTGAAAGTGGTAAAGGGAATTAGATGCTTTCATATTCATAACTCTGATGATACCTTCTCTATCACGCATTAAAACCACCAATACTTGAACATTAAAAATTGTAGTGCTACCAATTTCTGCCTTGTGTACCGATCAGGTGCTATGGCGGAATCGACAAACCAAAATAACGACATTTCGTGAAATTGCATTCTAAGGACGTTCATGTTTAAGTATTTCATACAGTTCACTTGCAGCAAGTAACACAGGCATTCCGGGCAGCTACAACGCTACAGTTTTCGTTAATGTTGTCAGCAGTGGAAAGCGAAACGTAGTAACGAAGCGGTCGAGGGCACCAAACGCTGTTTACTGCCATCGTTTTTTCCTCTTACTTTAGTTTGAGAGTAAACGGACCTAAGTCTGTGTTCGTTAGCTGCCGTCACCTCAAAATTTCAAGTATTCCTAGTTTTCAGTTTCTTCATTTTGAATAGCTACGACTTCCTTTACTATACGGAAACTACGAGGGTCACTCTAAAAGAAATGCACACTATTTTCGTAAAAATACAGTTTTCATTCTGCGTGTGTGAAAGTTTTACAGTATGTAGATACATCCTTCCCGCTGTTTTCAAACTTAGTTCAACCTGTTCATGTGAGTGGTGCCGTCACAGCATGTCTTCAAGATCGCTGCTACACTTGACGTTCGTCAGAACCAACGTACTGTCATAGAGTTCCTGTGCTGTGAAAACGAGACAGTAGGAAATATCCGCAAGAGGTTGAAAAGGTGTATGAAGATGCTGCTGTCGATCACAGTACAGTTAGTCGGTGGGCAAACAGGTTATGTGATGAAAGCGGTCACGGCATTATTGAGGATTGTCCTCGCAGCGGCAGGCCTCGTACTGCACACACTCCAGACAATGTGCAGAGAGTTAACGAACTGGTGACTGCTCACAGACGCATCACAGAGAACGAACTGTCACGCAACGTTGGGATAGGGGAAGGAAGCATTTGCAGAATACTGAAAGTGTTGGCGTTAAAAAAGGTTTGTGCCAGGTGGGTTCCCAGGATGTTGACAGTGGCTTACAAAGAAACAAGAAAAACGGTATGCAGATAACTTTTGCAACACAACGAGAATGGTGGAGATGAATTCCTTGGAAGAATTGTGACAGGTGATGAAACATGGCTCCATTATTTTTCACCAGAGACGAAGAGGCAATCAATGGAGTGGCATCATGCAAATTCACCCAAGAAAAAAAAATTCAAGACCATCCCTTCTGCTGGAAAAGTTATGGCTACGGTGTTTTTCGATTCCCAAAGACTCTTGCTTGTGAACATCATGCCAAGTGGAACCATCATAAATTCTGACGCACATGTGACGACACTGAAGAAACTTCAAGCTCGACTGAGTCGTGTTCGACCACATCGGCAAAAGCAGGATGTCTTGCTGTTGCACGACAAAGCACGGCCACATGTCAGTCAAAAAACATGGAAGCTATCACAGAACTCGGATGGACAACACTGAAACACCCGCCTTACAGTCCTAACCTGGCTCCATGTGGCTATCATCTCTTTGGGAAACTGAAAGACTCTCTTTGTGGAACAAGTTTTGAAGATGATGACTCCCTTGTGCACGGTGCCAAACAGTGGCTCCAAAAGGTTGGTCCAGAATTTTACCGTGCGGGTACACAGGAGCTGGTTCCAAGATGACGTAAGACAGTTGAGAGGGATAGAAATTATGTGGAGAAATGAAAATATTGTTCCTAAAGGATATATCTACACACCTTAAAACTTTCAAAAATGTAGAATGAAAGATGGATTTTAAAAAAATAGTGTGCATTTCTTTTGGAGTGACACTCGTATACACTCCTGGAAATTGAAATAAGAACACCGTGAATTCATTGTCCCAGGAAGGGGAAACTTTATTGACACATTCCTGGAGTCAGATACATCACATGATCACACTGACAGAACCACAGGCACATACACACAGGCAACAGAGCATGCACAATGTCGGCACTAGTACAGTGTATATCCACCTTTCGCAGCAATGCAGGCTGCTATTCTCCCATGGAGACGATCGTAGAGATGCTGGATGTAGTCCTGTGGAACGGCTTGCCATGCCATTTCCACCTGGCGCCTCAGTTGGACCAGCGTTCGTGCTGGACGTGCAGACCACGTGAGACGACGCTTCATCCAGTCCCAAACATGCTCAATGGGGGACAGATCCGGAGATCTTGCTGGCCAGGTAGTTGACTTACACCTTCTAGAGCACGTTGGGTGGCACGGGATACATGTGGACGTGCATTGTCCTGTTGGAACAGCAAGTTGCCTTGCCAGTCTAGGAATGGTAGAACGATGGGTTCGATGACGGTTTGGATGTACCGTGCACTATTCAGTGTCCCCTCGACGATCACCAGAGGTGTACGGCCAGTGTGGGAGATCGTTCCCCACACCATGATGCCAGGTGTTGGCCCTGTGTGCCTCGGTCGTATGCAGTCCTGAATGTGGCGCTCACCTGCACGGCGCCAAACACGCATACGACCATCATTGGCACCAAGGCAGAAGCGACTCTCATCGCTGAAGACGACACGTCTCCATTCGTCCCTCCATTCACGCCTGTCGCGACACCACTGGAGGCGGGCTGGACGACGTTGGGGAGTGAGCGGAAGACGGCCTAACGATGTGCGGGACTGTAGTCCAGCTTCATGGAGAATGGTCCTCACCGATACCCCAGGAGCAACAGTGTCCCTAATTTTCTGGGAAGTGGCGGTGCGGTCCCCTACGGCACTGCGTAGGATCCTACGGTCTTGGCGTGCATCCGTGCGTCGCTGCGGTCCGGTCCCAGGTCGACGGGCTCGTGCACCTTCCGCCGACCACTGGCGACAACATCGATGTACTGTGGAGACCTCACGCCCCACGTGTTGAGCAATTCGGCGGTACGTCCACCCGGCCTCCCGCATGCCCACTATACGCCCTCGCTCAAAGTCTGTCAACTGCGCACAGTTCACGTCCACGCTGTCGCGGCATGCTACCAGTGTTAAAGACTGCGATGGAGCTCCGTATGCCACGGCAAACTGGCTGACACTGACGGCGGCGGTGCACAAATGCTGCGCAGCTAGCGCCATTCGACGGCCAACACCGCGGTTCCTGATGTGTCCGCTGTGCCGTGCGTGTGATCATTGCTTGTACAGCCCTCTCGCAGTGTCCGGAGCAAGTATGGTGGCAATGTGTTCTTTTTTCCATTTCCAGGAGTGTATTTGTTCTATAATATCCCTCGAAGAAGAGCACTTTGGCCGGAAAGACGAAGAGCTAGAGAGACACAATTTTTGCGTAGACAAAGTAAGAGGAACAGTATGCATGGTGATAATGATAATCTTATTGCTGTTTTGAAAGATAAATTTAAATATCCAATGAACATAATTTCAAATTATTGTGAGAGTTTGATGAATTTACGGTGCAGATTTTGTAATGCAAATCATTTCGCATCTGAGGTTACCTCACGCGATACAAAGGCACTCTTATTGTGCTGTCATAAGGGAAAAATTAATTTACTGTCATTAACACAAGATTTATTTTCCAGCACACTGTATCAAAGACTTATTTTAAATGATCTAACAATTTAAGAGAAACGAAAGAATTATTTGAAGAATGCTCAAAGCTACAATGCAACATTTGCTATTTACAGTTTTATATGCAGTATATCACTTTAAGATACATGACATTTCTTATCACAGATCAGGCCCACTGACTCAATTTGTGGAATTTCGACCATAAGTGATACTAGTTATAATTAATATGCGTACCATATTTGATTGAAATGATTTCTGGGATTCAGGATGAGCTATTTAGCTATGGCTTTGGCCACACACGAAAATGTCTAACATATTTCACACATATTTAAAGGGTATTTGTACACATATTTCACCTCCATGTCTAAATAATTGCGTCCCGCAGTTTCATTTTCACGCAGCTCAATCTTTATGACGTCGTATCTTCTAAACTACGTGCTCTACAATAATATAAATGTGCAGGTACATCCAGTGGTACATTTGCCTACTGTCTACGGAATGTATTGTGAATAAAGTTAGTATTAAGAAAGTAATCAATTAAAACGTAACACATAATGAGGCAGTTTCTCACGGATCTCAAGGTCTATGACGTCGTATGTCCTGAAATGTGTGTCGTATAAAGATATATATTTCTAGGTACATTCTGCGGCATATGTGGAATCTCCTGAATTATTGGTCGTACAATGACATTTTTGTAGGTACATTGAGGAGCATATGTGGTTACTGTATACGAAAAGTGTTGTGAATAGAATTAGTAGCAAAGAAGTGGTAAATTTAAACTTGTTACATTGTGTGTGTGGCGTGCGTACTGTAAGACCTTCCGTACACACACTATCAGATTATTTGACTTGTCCCTCTAACGAAGTAGGCGAGTGTCAGCAATATGTCTCGTGGTCTTATCGTGGCGTGTTTATCTTCTGCCGTTAGGTCAGACGATAGAAATGCCACTTCCATGCTTAGAGTAGCAGATTGACGGTGACCAACTTTAAACAGAACTTGATTAATTTTCACACACATTTATTAAAATAATAAAAAGGCATAGATATTACGTAACTTGATTCTGGATTATGTTTACAATTGACCATCTGAAGTTCCTTTGGTCTTGGTACGTTAATCTTATTCTCACATATCTCTGATACTTGACAAAGTGTCTATACATTTATCTTCATGGCTATGTACAGAAATATGATAATCTTCTTAGGTGCAGACTGAAACTTGACTATAGACTGGTACAGACAGATGGAGACTAATGCAGACTGACTAATCGGAGGTCTGTACACTCGTTATAATACCTCTCGCATTCAGGTATCACTGCACGAGTGTGATCCGAGAGGAGAAAAGTTTCTAAATTAGCAGCTATCTCATTGGCTGCGTTACATATTAATACACAGATCGGCGGAAGCAGAATTTGGTCCGTCTCTAAGACAGCGCCATCTCGTAGTGCGGAGACGGACGAGCGCTGCGCCTGCGCTGTTGTGCTTAGCGGGGCGCGCTCTAGTGGGAAGGTTGTGTACGAGCTGACTACGCGGAACTATGTACACAACAGTGCGGTAATTTTCACGCGTCTCAGGGTTTGTGACGTCATATCTCTTGCACTAAAAGTCATACAAGGATGTAATTTTTCTGACACATTCAGTGGTATATGTGAATATAGTCTGCAACATGTTTCATGAATACAGTTAGTAGTAAATCAGTAACAAATTAAAACGTTACGCTTCAAGTCGTAGTTTTACTGCATGAACAGCGAAAACGTAGTAAACGATAAACTTTTCTCCTTTCATCATTTTGTGGGCGTCGTCAGTGAGAAAAAATTTCGTTAAGTCTTGAAATTATGTGTAAAATTTGTCGCAAGTCTGTAAGTGCTACCATTCTCAAATACTTGGTGATTAAAGTATGGATATTCTCGCGTCGTGGACTACGCTGCTTTTTCACCGCTACCCCCACCTGTTTGAAAGGTGGTTGGTTCTTAGTGGGTGGTTCTTACACGCCACACCGATTGCTTTCAGACAGTAAATGATACGGGTACCAAGTTTAGTTGAAATCGGTCCAGCGGTTTAGGAGGACATATGGAACGTATACAGGGTGGTCCATTGATAGTGACCGGGCCAAATATCTCACGACATAAGCATCAAACGAAAAAACTATAAAGAACGAAACTCGTCTAGCTTGAAGGGGGAAACCAGATGGCGGTATGGTTGGCCTGCTAGATGACGCTGCCATAGGACAAACGAATATAAACTGCGTTTTTAAAAATAGGAACCCCCATTTTTATTACATAATCGTGTAGTACGTAAAGAAATATGAATGTTTTAGTTGGATCACTTTTTTCACTTTGTGATAGATGGCGCTGTAATAGTCACAAACGTATAAGTACTTGGTATCACGTAACATTCCGCCAGTGCGGACAGTATTTGCTTAGTGATACATTACCCGTGTTAAAATGGACCGTTTACCAATTGCGGAAAGGTCGATATCGTGTTGATGTATGGCTATTGAGATCAAAATGCCCAACGGGCGTGTGCTATGTATGCTGCTCGGTGTCCTGGACGACATCATCCAAGTGTCCGGACCGTTCGCCGGATAGTTACGTTATTGGAGGAAACAGGAAGTGTTCAGCCACATGTGAAACGTCAACCACGACATGTAACAAATGATGATGCCCAAATAGGTGTTTTAGCTGCTGTCGCGGCTAATCCGCACATCAGCAGCAGACAAATTGCACGAGAATCGGGAATCTCAAAAACGTCGGTGTTGAGAATGCTACATCAACATCGATTGCACCCGTACCATATTTCTATGCACCAGGAATTCCATGGCGACGAATTTGAACGTGGTGTACAGTTCTGCCACTGGCACAAGGGAAATTACGGGACGATGATACATTTTTTGCACGCGTTCTATTTAGCGACGAAGCGTCATTCACCAACAGCGGTAACGTATACCGGCATAATATGCACTATTGGGCAACGGAAAATCCACCATGGCTGCGGCAAATGGAACATCAGCGACCTTGGCGCGTTAATGTATGGTGTGGCATTATGGGAGGAAGAATAATTGGCCCCCATTTTATCGATGGCAATACAAATGGTGCAATGTATGCTGATTTCCTACGTTATGTTCTACCGATATTACTATAAGATGTTTCACTGCATGAGAGAATGGCTATGTACTTCCAACATGAGGGATGTCCGTCACATAGATCGCGTGCAGTTTAAGCGGTATTGAATAGCATATTTCATGACAGGTGAATTGGTCGTCTAAGCACCATACCATGGCCCGCACATTCACCGGATCTAACGTCCCCGGATTTCTTTCTGTGGGGAAAGTTGAAGGATATTTACTATCGTGATCCAGCGACAACGCCTGACAACATGCGTCAGCGCATTGTGAATACATGTGCGAACATTGCGGAAGGCGAACTACTCGCTGTTGAGAGGAATGTCGTTACACGTATTGCCAAAGGTATCGAGGTTGACGGACATCATTTTGAGCATTTATTGCATTAATGTGGTATTTACAGGTAATCACGCTGTAACAGCATGCGTTCTCAGAGATGATAAGTCCACAAAGGTACATATAGCACATTGGAACAACCAAAATAAAATGTTCAAACGTAACTACTTTCAGTATTTTAATTTAAAAAACCTATCTGTTATCAAATGTTCGTCTAAAATTGTGAGCCATATGTTTGTGACTATTACAGCGCCATCTATCACAAACCGAAAGAAGTGCTCCGACGAAAACATTCATATTTCTTTACGTACTACACGAATATGTAATAAAAATGGGGGTTCCTATTTTTTAAAAACGCAGTTGATATCCGTTTGACCTATGGCAGCGCCATCTAGCGGGCCAACCATAGCGCCATCTGGTTTCCCCCTTGAAGCTAGACAAGTTTCGTTCTTTGTAGTTTTTTCGTTTGACGCTTATTTCGTGAGATATTTGGCCCGGTCACTGTGAATGAACCACATACATACGTATATCCATTTTTATATTTTGTGTGAATTTCGTGCAGAAAATCAAACTCCAATAATAAACCATATTATGCTTCTCAGCGCGAGAGTAGAAACAAGCCGAAGGTACTCCTAGGCAGCCCCCAGTGTCGTCAGGCGGTCGATGACGTCTGGCCGGTGCCCGATGGTCAGTGGCTGCTATACAAGGTGTGTGAGAAAAGTAACGAGGCCGAGTTTTTATCCACCAAAGGTTTCATTTCTTCATGCAACAATATTATTATCTTCATAGTAGATCCTTTCGGTAGCTACACTCTGGCGGAATCATTTGCAGACTCGGCAGCACTTTTTAATGTTGTCCAGAGACCCAAAATGAAGCCCGTTAAAGGCATTTTTCAATTTCGGGAAAAGAAAAAAGGCATAAGGACTCAGATGATATGAAAACGTGGACTCTGGAACAACATGAATGCCTTTTGAGGTTAAAAACTTCGTGATGCAAGTGGCCGTTTGAGATGGGAGTTGTTACGATGCAGTATCCGCTTGTGTGCAATGTCCAGTCTCACACCATTCACCCTTTTCCTGAGCCTTTCAGGGACAACTGGACTCGCATTCGGGAGAACGACGGTTCAATCCCACGTCCGGCCATCCTGATTTAGGTTTTCCGTGGTTTCCCTAAATCGCTCCAGGCAAATGCGGGGATGGTTCCTTTGAAAGTTCACAGCCGACTTCCATCCTCGTCCTTGCCTAATCCGATGAGACCGATGACCTCGCTGTTTAGTCTCTTCCCCCAACCAACCAACCAACTTTCAGGGACATCCTCGTAAAGCACGTGGCTGACAGAGTTTGCCCTGGAGGAACAATCTAACAAGAGCACACACACGCGTTCGACTTTTTCGTGGTTTTTGAAGTTGAAGGTCTCCCTGAGCAGAGCTCATTTCCAACGTTTTCTACGCTTTCTAAAAATCATTTGTGGTAGCATATACCTAGTGCTGTTGATAGGAAAGGCCAGTTTCAACTTTTCAAAGGTCACACTCGCGGATTCCCCAAGTTTAACACAAAAATTAATGGAATAACGTTGCTCTAAATCCCGCTGTTCCATTTTCGTAACACACAACAGAAACACAGCTTCACTGACGACGCTCTTAAAAGTCATGGCTGTTTGGAGCTGAAACTTGGACCGAGGACCTGGAAGGGATGAACACGCCCGTCTACACAAACAGAGAAACACAACATTCCCAGACTGCGCACAGTGTTATCAGTCTCATACTTTTGGCACACACCTCGTATGGTGACGAAACTATCGAAGTGATGTGAGTGTAATGCTTACCACTGTACTGCTCCAGCGCTGCTGATGTACACGTTGCCACATTATTGTCACAGTGGTGCTGATGCACATGTTGCCACGTTGTAGCCGCAGTGGTGCTGATGCATAGTGTGCGGAAAATACCGTGGCCGGTAGATGCGCAGTCGGCTGGGGAAGCACGAGGAGAGTGGCAGCGGTGGGTGGTCGCTCAGAGTGCCGCAGGGGAAATGCCATTCTAAACTGAGGTCTACACTCACATTTTTGGAACATATTAAGTGGGGCCCTTCCACACCCACACTTGCAAGGTGACCATTCAAAATGATTTGTCACCTCTTCTTTGATCATTCCGCCAAAAATGCGGCGATTTATTTTCGCCTGGTTTGTCAAGAATCTGCGGCAACGGCCTTGCCGCAGTGGATACACCGGTTCCCGTGAGATCACCGAAGTTAAGCGCTGTCGGGCGTGGTCGGCACTTGGATCTACATCTACATCTACATGAATACTCTGCAATTCACATTTAAGTGCTTGGCAGAGGGTTCATCGAACCACAATCACACTATCTCTCTACCATTCCACTCCCTAACAGCGCGCGGGAAAAACGAACACCTAAACCTTTCTGTTCGAGCTCTGATTTCTCGTATTTTATTTTGATGATCATTCCTACCTATGTAGGTTGGGCTCAACAAAATATTTTCGCATTCGGAAGAGAAAGTTGGAGTCTGAAATTTCATAAAAAGTTCTCGCCGCGACGAAAAGCGTCTTTGCTGTAATGACTTCCATCCCAATTCGCGTATCATATTTGCCACACTCTCTCCCCTATTACGTGATAATACAAAACGAGCTGCCATTTTTTGCACCCTTTCGATGTCCTCCGTCAATCCCACCTGGTAAGGATCCCACACCGCGCAGCAATATTCTAACAGAGGACGAACGAGTGTAGTGTAAGCTGTCTCTTTAGTGGACTTGTTGCATCTTCTAAGTGTCCTGCCAATGAAACACAACCTTTGGTTCGCCTTCCCCACAATATTGTCTATGTGGTCTTTCCAACTGAAGTTGTTCGTAATTTTAACACCCAGGTACTTAGTTGAATTGGCAGCCTTGAGAATTGTACTATTTATCGAGTAATCGAATTCCAACGGATTTATTTTGGAACTAATGTGGATCACCTCACACTTTTCGTTATTTAGCGTCAACTGCCACCTGCCACACCATACAGCAATCCAATCTTTTCTAAATCGCTTTGCAACTGATGTTGGTCTTCGGATGACCTTACTAGACGGTAAATTAAAGCATCATCTGCGAACAACCTAAGAGAACTGCTCAGATTGTCACCCAGATCATTTATATAGATCAGGAACAGCAGAGGTCCCAGGACGCTTCCCTGGGGAACACCTGATATCACTTCAGTTTTACTCGATGATTTTCCGTCTATTACTACGAACTGCGACCTTCCCAACAGGAAATCACGAATCCAGTCGCACAACTGAGACGATATCCCATAGGCCCGCAGCTTGATTAGAAGTCGCTTGTGAGGAACGGTGTGAAGAGCTTTCCGGAAATCTAGAAATACGGAATCAACTTGAGATCCCCTGTCGATAGCGGCCATTACTTCGTGCGAATAAAGAGCTAGCTGCGTTGCACAAGAGCGATGTTTTCTGAAACCATGCTGATTACGTATCAATAGATCGATTCCTTCGAGGTGATTCATAATGTCTGAATACAGTATATCCTCCAAAACACTACTGCAAACCGACGTCAATGATATAGGTCTGTAGTTAGATGGATTACTCCTACTACCCTTCTTAAACACTGGTGCGACCTGCGCAATTTTCCAATCTGTAGGTACAGATCTATCGGTGCGCGAGCGGTTGTATATGAGTGCTAAGTAGGGCGCTATTGTATCAGCGTAATCTGAAAGGAACCTAGTCGGTATACAATCTGGACCTGAAGACTTGCCCATATCAAGCGATTTGAATTGCTTCGCATCCCCTAAGGTATCTACTTCTAAGAAACTCATGCTAGCAGCTGTTCGTGTTTCAAATTCTGGGTAAGGAATTTCGGAAAACTGCGTTCAATAACTCCGCTTTAGCGGCACAGTCGTCGATAACAGTACCATCGGCACTGCGCAGCGAAGGTATTGACTGCGTCTTGCCGCTTGTGTACTTTACATACGACCAGAATTTCTTCGGATTTTCTACCAAATTTCGAGACAATGTTTCGTTTTGGAACCTATTAAAGGCATCTCGCATTGAATTCCGTGCCAAATTTAGCGCGTCTGTAAATTTTAGCCAATCTTCGGGATTTCGCGTTCTTCTGAACTTCGCATGCTTTTTCCGTTGCCTCTGCAACAGCGTTCGGGCCTGTTTTGTGTACCACGGGGGATCCGTTCCATCTCTTACCAATTTATAAGGTATGAATCTCTCAATTGCTGTTGCTACTATATCTTTGAATTTGGGCCACATCTCGTCTACATTTGCATAGTCAGCTCGGAAGGAATGGAGATTGTCTCTTAGGAAGGCTCCTAGTGACAATTTATCTGTTTTTTTAAATAAAATTATTTTGCGTTTGTTTCTGGTGGATTTGGAAGAAACGGCACTGAGCCTAGCTACAACGACCTTGTGATCACTTATCCCTGTATCTGTCATGATGCTCTCTATCAGCTCTGGATTGTTTGTGGCTAAGAGCTCAAGTATGTTTTCGCGTGGGTTCGTGGACTAACTGCTCGAAATAATTTTCGGAGAAAGCATTTAGGACAATCTCGGAAGATGTTTTCTGCCTGCCACCGGTTATGAACAAGTATTTTTGCCAACATATCGAGGGAAGGTTGAAGTCCCCACCAACTATAACCGTATGAGTGGGGTATTTATTTGTTACGAGACTCAAATTTTCTCTGAACTGTTCCGCAACTATATCATCGGAGTCTGGGGGTCGGTAGAAGGAGCCAATTATTAACTTAGTTCGGCTGTTAAGTATAACCTCCACCCATACCAATTCGCACGGAGTATCTACTTCTACTTCACTACAAGATAAACCACTACTGACAGACACAAACACTCCACCACCGATTCTGCCTAATCTATCTTTCCTGAACACCGTCTGAGACTTCGTAAAAATTTCTGCAGAACTTATTTCAGGCTTTAGCCAGCTTTCTGTACCTATAACGATTTCAGCTTCTGTGCTTTCTATTAGCGCTTGAAGCTCAGGGACTTTCCCAGCACAACTACAACAATTTACAACTACAATTCCGACTGTTCCTTGATCCAAGCACGTCCTGTATTTACCACGCACCCTTTGAGATTGCAGCCTACCCCGTACTTTCCCGAGGCCTTCTAACCTAAAAAATCGCCCAGTCCACGCCACACCTGACCATCCAGGCCGCCATGCGCTGTTGTCATTTTTCGGGGTGCACTCAGCCTCATGAAGCCAATTGATTAGCTACTCGACCGAATAGTAGCGGCTTCGGTCAAGAATACCATCTTGTGACTGGGAGAGCGGTGTGCTGACCCCACGCCCCTCCTATCCGCATCCTCCACTGAGGATTACACGGCGGTCGGATGGTACCGGTGGGCCACTCGTGGCCTGAAGAAGGAGTGCTTTTTTTTGTAAAGCGTCTGCAACTTTCAGAGAAGAGTCAAGAGTGAGGAATTTTGAGCAAAACCTACACATTTCTCTTGTTGCCATGTTAAAATTTGCTTCATTTTCCAAAACTCAGTGGAGTTTACACAGTTTCACATCACCAACATGTTGTGCAGATGCAGTTGCGAGAGAATTTTGAAATAGTGGTTTATTAAGTTTATTGAGTGACAAACTGGAGAAATGTAAGGTCAGCATCTTATGAAAAAGCACATCCTCTGTCCAGAATAAAGGTGTAATGACGTAACTTATGTTGTTCCAAAACCCATAGTAGTTCCTCATTCAACCACCTATCGATTGCCTTTAAAAATTACATTATTTCTTTGGAGAAGTCTGTATTTACTGGAATAACACAGTAGATAATGAAATTTTGCTTAATAACATACAGCGAAAAACTTTTCTCTTTGTCTGCTATCATTTGCCAAAATCTCATTTCGATATCTGAAACCGTTTATGAAATATGAGGAATGTTGTGGGTTTTGTCACTAGCTTTATCGCTGGCACAGTGCGATCGCAAATCAATGCGCTACGTCAGATCAATTTTTTCGAGATAGGTGACAGATACAGACATCCAACCAGTTCCGAAGAAATATTTAGTGTGTTAGCTAAATTTCATAAGGAAAAACATATTATGTAATACACACCTGCAAAATCTGAGCGACCCCTATTTTTAATTGCAAACTTTTTTGAATTTCGAGAAGTGTCTTACTTTCACGTAAATATCCCAATAACTATGACCATTAGCGAAATGATGGGCTCATCACAATGAACCTGACATACAAAGTTAGAAGTAAACCAAAAACGAATTTTTTTACCGAACAGTTTCTATAAAATCATTTGAGAAAGACTGCCGGCCATATGCGTCGATTCTGTCATCGCCGACCACCCGAAAGGTGGCAAACGCTTGTCGGCCTCCCCTTCTGAACAAACGAATGAACTCACCCAGCACTTTGGACGGAAACTGGTCACTGCGCATCGGCCACCATATCGTGCGCAACCTATACACGTTGCCATGTTGTTGCTGCAGTGGTGTTGCTGTACACATTGCCAAGTTGTTGCCGCAGTGGTGACGATGTACAAGTTGCCACATTGTTGCCACAGTGGTGCCGATGCACATGTTGCCACATTGTTCCCTCAGCAGTGCTCATGTACATGGTACCACCATATTGCCACAGCGGTGCTGATGTACATGTTGCCACGATGTTGCCACAGCGGTGCTGATGTAGACGTTGCCACATTGTTGCCACAGTGGTACTGATGTACATGTTGCCACGATGTTGCCACGATGTTGCCGCAGCAGTGCTGATGTACATGTTATCACGATGTTTCCAGAGCAGTGCTTAAGTACATGTTGCCATGATGTTGCTGCAGCGGTGCTGATGCACATGTTACCACGATGTTGCCACAATGGTGCTGATGTATATGTTTCCATGACGTTGCTGTAGCGGTGCTGATGTACATGTCGTGCGGCGTGTTCATCGGCTGGACGTCGCCAGTGCTGCCGTACCTGCAGGGCGCGTCGTCGCACATCCCGATGTCGGCGGCGGACGCGTCGTGGCTGGTGTCGACCATGTCGCTGGCCATGGCGGCGGCCGTGGTGCCATCCGTGGTGGCCGTCGAGCGCCTCGGCCGCAAGACGGCCCTGCTGCTGTGCGCGCCGCCGCTGCTCGCTTCCTGGCTGATGGTCGCGCTCGCGCACGACGCCGCGCTGCTGTTCGTGGCCCGCGCCCTCGGCAGTGTCAGCGTCGGCGTCGCCTTCATGACGACGCCCATGTACCTCGGGGAGATCGCCGAGGACCGCCTGCGTGGCGCCGTCACCACGCTCTACCAGGTCAGTCGCTGTCTGCTGCACCCCATCTTGCAACACATGTTAATTTCGTACGTGAGGTGTTGGCTCCCTCATGCACCATCACCCAGAAAGTCTGCATGTCTCTTCTTTTCCCTCCGATTCACGCAACTATTCCTACTAAGAATATCTGGACAACCAAACTCATTAGCATGTGGTAACACTACCAGGTCAACACCATACTTTCTCTGTAAATGTCATGAAACAACTTTTGTTGTTGTTGTCGTCGTCTTTAGTCTAAAGAATGGTTTGATGCAGTTCTCCACGCTACTCTACCCTGTGCAATCCTCTTCATCTCCGAATAACTACTGCAAATGGTTCAAATGGCTCTGAGCACTATGGGACTTAACATCTGAGGTCATCAGTCCCCTAGAACTTAGAACTACTTAAACCTAACTAACCTAAGGACATCACACACATCCATGCCCGAGGCAGGATTCGAACCTGCGACCGTAGCGGTCGTGCGGTTCCAGACTGAAGCGCCTAGAACTGCTCGGCCACAGCGGCCGGCCAACTACTGCAACTTCCATCCTTCTGAATCTGCTTACTGTATTCATCTCTTTGTTTCCCTCTACGATTTTACCCCTCCCTCCCCCCTCACCGCCCCACACACACACCTCTCTCGAATACTAAATTGGTGACCCATTGATGTCCTATCAACCGATCCCTTCTTCTAGTCAGATTGTGCAACAAATTTCTTTCTTCACAGTTCTATTCAGTTACCTCCTCGTTATTCATCTGATCTACCCATCCAACCTTCAGCAGTCTTCTGTGGCACGACATTTCACAAGCTTCTGTTCTTTTCGCGTCTAAACCGTTTATCGTCCATGTTTCACTTCCACAGATGGCTTCACTCCATACAAACACTTTCATAAACGACTTCCAAACACTTACATCTATGTTCAATGTTTAACAAATTTCTCTTCTTCAGAAAAGTTTTTCTTACCATTGCCAGCCTATATTTTATATCCTCTCTACTTTGGCCATGATCCGTTATTTTACCCCCAAAATAGCAAAACTCATCTACCACTTTAAGTGCATCGTTTCGTAATCTAATTCCCGTATCATCACCTGATTTAATTCGACTACATTCCATCATCTTCGTCTCGCTTTTGTTGATGATGATCATCTTCTATCCACCTTCCAAGACACTGCCCATTCTGTTCAAGTGCTCTTACGAGTCATTTGCTATTTCTGGCAGAATTACAATCTCATCCGCAAACCTCAGTCTTTATTTCTTCTCTCTGAACTGTAATTCCGTCTCCACATTTCTCTTTGGTTTTCTTGACTGCTTGCTAAATGTGCCGATCGAATAACATCGGGGATATGTTACAACCCTGTCTCACTCCGTTCTCAATCTCTGTTTCCTTTTCAAGCCCCTCGACTCTGGTTTCTGTACAAGTTGCAAACAGCCTTTTGTTTTCTGTATTTTACCGCTGCTACCTTCAGAATCTCAAAGAGACTATTCCGGTCAATACTGTAAAAAGCTTTCTCTAAGTATACAAATGCTATAAACGTAGATTTGCCTTTCCTTAACCTGTGTTCTAAGATAATTCATAGGGTCACTCTTGCCTCGCTTTGGCCCACATTTCTTCGGAATCCAAATTGATCTTCTACCGAGGCCAGCTTCTAAAAGTTCTATAAAGTTCCGCAGTGGAGTTTCGGTTTCACCTTGCAACAGAAAATCCAACTAACTGACAGCGAAACACAACAGTAACTCCGTAATGGCTAGTAGGGCCTACCCCGTATTATTATTATTATTATTATTATTATTATTATTATTACTGGCAGTAGTCAGGCGAAGTATTGGCAGTCTGAAGTCTTCCACTTTCTGCAAGTTCTGAAGTAAAAAGGCCTGGTCTAGATCTAAGTATAGCGCACAATTTTTAATGTGGTCGATTTTAAATGGAGGTGTATGGTTCGGGTGTAGCAGATATCGCCAGAAAGAGGAGGCGTGCAGAGGAAACTTGTTTTGCAACAAGTACCTGCCGGTAGGTTTGTTAGCTTTCATTTCTGAGATGGACTCGTAGGTAGCACACGCGATGCACTGAGAAAAAGAAATGCTTCACAAATGTTTAAAAAAAGGTTGTTGAAAATAAACAGTACTGGCTGAGTGACTCATTATTTCATGGCTTAAAACAAAAACTAAATATCACTATTGAAAAGGAAAATACTTCTTAATGTTCTGGAAAATTATATTTATTCGGTCACGAACTGACTTTCGGTTTCTCAGTCAATCTTTAGGTGACAACTGAATGTCGCAACGCAGATAAACTTTGTGGGATCGTAGTTACTCCCAAAAAATACAATCATCAAAAAACTTACGGGAATGCAGCCGGGTGACGCCATCGACAAGTGCCCATATTTCGATAGAAGCACAGCCTGTCATTTTCAAGGCAAAACTGCAGCAAGTAAGGGCTGTGCAAGCGAACTTAAAACCTCGGTTTTCACATAAACGCCGTAGTGGTAAAACACACACACACACACACACACACACACACACACACACACACACGCATACACACACTGTAAACACTAGCGCCATCGCAAACTCAAAGACGACCGACGTAATAAATTACCAATAGTGAAATCAATAATCATTTGGTGAGGTAGCATAAACTTTGTCCCTCTCTTTTTTGCTTTTTGCTTTTTTTACAAGTGAGAGAGTAGGATTCCATGCAGAATTCAAAGAAAATTTTTATGGTTACTTTCTAATTTAATTGCAACAACTTCCTTATTAACACTATCCCAGTAGGTGTAAGTGCAAGCCAGAATCAGCGTGTTGTTATATACCGCAGGATTACCCTTGTCAACTCTCCAGTGGCGGATTGGCTCGACTGCAGTAAACATGTGTGCTGCATATGCTCAGTACAGCGGTCGCACGTAGTCCTGATAGTCTGACCAATATATGATGCGCCACAACTGCAAGGAATTCGGTATACACCCGCCTTACGCATACCAAGATCATCCTTTACGGGCCCTAAAAGGACCCTGATCTTATATGTTGGTCAAAAAAACATACTTCATGTCATATTTCCACAAAAAAGGACCAATCCTGTTCGAAATGCTCCTTGCGTAAAGCGAAATGGGTGTAGAGTTTTGTGCCACCTCGGTATTATCTGCAGTCAGCCGGTGCACCATTGGTCGATAGCGCTACGCACGTCTGATCCGTCTTTCACTAAACCATTCTGATGAAAAGTGATTTCGAGATGGGCTAACTCAGCTGATAGAATCTCAGGGTCTGAGATTATATGGGCCCTGTGAACCAAGATACGAAGTATACCTACACATTGAGTCGGGTGGTGACAACTATCAGCCGGCAGATACAAATCAGTGTGAGCAGGCTTCCTACAAACGGCGTGTCCCAACGTGCCAGCTAACCAACGCATCAAGGGAGAGAAGGCGATCAACCTTTTCCACCTCCATAGTGAAACGAATATTCGTATGGATCGTCTCAGGTATTCTAAAAAGTCGTTAAAATCCTCACAGTCATGAGGCCACTCAACATAATTATCGTCAACATACCTGAAATACATGCAGGTTTCATAGCCGCCAACTCCAACGCAAGTTCCTCGACGTTTTTGACCAACATATAAGATCAGTGTACTTTTAGGGTCCGTAAAGGATGATCTTGGTTTGCGTAAAGCGGATGTGTACCGTATTCCTTGCAGTTGGTCAGACTATCAGGGCTGTGGAGGACCGGTGTATTGAGCGTAAGCGACTGACACGTTTACGACATTCGAACAAATTCACCATGTCTTGATACCGGTCATCCTATGGAATGTAACAACACGCAGATTCTGGCATGCACTTCCACCTATTGGGATAGTGTTATTAAGAAAACTAAATTAGCAAGTAACTTTATAAGTAGAGACATTGGGTTTTGTTTGAATTCTGCATGGACTCCTGCTCTCTCACTTGTTAAAAAAACAGAGAGATAGAGTTTATGTTACCTCAGCCATTAGTTATCAATTACACTAACAGTAATTTATTATGTCGGCCGTATTTGGTTTGTGGTAGCGCTAGTGTTTACAATGTGTGCGTTATCTTTACGGATTTACTGTGAAAACCGAGGTTTCAAATTCGCATACACAGCACTTATTGCTGCAGTTTTGCCTTGAAAATGACAGGTTGTGCTCGTTTGGAAATACGAGCGCTTGTCATCGACGTCACCCGCCTGCATTCTCGTAGGCTATGTGAACAGATAAACACGATGTGCGACTTACACAGATTTTATTTATCCAGAAGATTTTTTTCATTAATTTTTTTGTGTCTTCTGCACAATATCTGTAAATTGCAAGTCATGTTTATCTGTGTTTGCGACAGTCAGTTGTCACCTGAAAATGGCATGCGAAGCCGAAAGCTGGTTCGTGAGAAAACAAATAAAAATTTGTAGAGCATTGGGAATTGTTTTCCTTTTGAATAGTATTATCGTGTGCTGCCAAACATCAGCGGAAAATTCAGTTAAAACGAGATATCATTTGTTATTATTTGCCCTTTTTAAAATGACAGTGTTCAAGGAAAATTCTTTTTCATTGCTAATTTTCGTGGGACGGTAATGTTGAAGACGATGGTCCAGGTGGTGAGGCGGTGAGGGGGGGTGAGGGGGGCTAACATCTAATTGCATTTAGGGGAAGTGGTCTCAGAAAGGTTGGAAACCACTGTTCTAGGACCAGTTCCCTCTTTTGTACCAGATCCTTTGCCTCGGACTGATTGTGCAGGCTATTTACCTGGTCCGGTGACCAGTGGCACGGTCCACGGACTTGGGTAACCACCAGATTTTGGCAGCTGGACGTTTCAACTGACGTGGCGGACGCCGGCAGGTGCTGCTGAACGTGGGCACGCTGTACTGCTACGCGGTGGGCGCGTACGTGTCGTTCGCGACGCTGGCGTGGGCGTGCCTGGCGCCGCCGCTCGCGTTCGCCGCCTCCTTCCTCTGGATGCCCGAGTCGCCCTACTTCCTGGCCATGCGCGGCCGCGACGCCGAAGCCGAGCGGTCGCTGATGCGCCTGCGCGGCGCCGACGACCCCAAGGCCGTCGAGCAGGAGATGAAGCGCGTGCTGCAGACCGTGGAGGAGCACAAGTCCTCCTCCGTGGCGCCCACCCTCATCTTCACGGACCCCACACACCGCAGAGCGCTCACCTACTCCATCTGCTTCATCCTGTTACAGGTAAGCGAGCCACAGTATTCTGCAAACTCTTCAACCATTTTCCATACGTGCCAGTATTGCAGAGATGGTGTCGCAATTTCTACTAACGAAAGAAAGTAGTTTCATGTTCCATGGATCATTCTGCACAATAAATGTGGAACGAGCCATTTTACCTCAGCATCGCAAATTAATTTGTATGTATGACTACAGGCTTAGCATTTCTAAGTTATTTTTAAGTAAAAGAGATATAAAGATGTCATTTGGTAGTGCTTACCCACCACCTTTTAGACATTACAATAATAGAATTTCTTCTACAGAATAGAAGGAGCACTCAAGGACAAACTTTCTCAGTTTATGTTCAAACTTTACTTTGTTGTCTGTCAGACATTTTATCAGTGGCTAAGTAATGAAGTAAGACATCGAAGAAATTCAGAGGAGGGTTGCTGGAGTTGTTATCGGTAGGTTCGAACAACACGTAACTGTTATGGAGATGGCTCGGGAGCTGAAATGGGATTCCCTCAGGGAAGGCGGTGTTCTTTTCGGGAAATACCATTGACAAAATTTAGAGGCTGAATGCCAAACTATTCTGCTCCCAACAACATGCATTGCGCCTAAGAACCACGAAGATAAGATACGAGAAATTAGGGCTCATACGCAGGCGTATAGACGTTTTTCCATCGCTCCATTTGCGAGTGGAACAGGAGGGGATGTGACAAGTAGCGGTACAGGGTTCGCTCCACAACGCATCTTAAGGTGGCTTGCAGACTACCTATGTAGATGTGGATGTAGATATAGATGCAGATGTAGAAGCGACCTAAATAAAATCTTTTTGTAGCATCTTGCTCTACTTTTTGTATTAAAGGGAACCTTGATGTGGAATACGAATTCCTTCTGGTGTTGTAAACATGTACATCATTATTCCTTTCAAACTGTTGTGTATTATTTACAACAAACTTCATGACGAAACAAATTCCTCATTCCTCAAATAGATGTCTACAAGATGATCCTTGATGAATACCACATATTATCATTATTCTCAAAGCACGTTTTTGAGCAATAAAGACTTTCTTTCTTAAAGACGAGTTACCACAGAACATTATTCCATATGAAAATCTGCAAAATATGGCGACGAACTGAATTGTCTCTCCCCAAGATTTGCAATGATTCTAAGTGCAAACTTGGCTGAACTAAATTGTTTTAGGAATTACAGTATATAAACTTTCCGATTTAAATTCTCATCAATACGGACACCTAAGAATTTTGAAGTTTCCACCCTGTTTATTATTTCCTCACCATGTGTTACACTTATCATTTGTGTAGTACCCCTACATGTGCACAGCAGAATATGTTGTGGGTGCGATCATTCGCAGAAAACGTCAGTGAAAGTGCCAACAACTTTGTGTACCGTTTCTTCGGTTTCTGTATTCACGCTTGGATTGAATACTAGTGTCTCCAAGAAGAACTAATACTGCTCGTCCTGTATTGGGCGGAAGGTCGTTTACATATATGAGGAACTACAGCGGATCTAAGACTGAGCAGTGGGGAACCCCATACATGATTTCTCTCCAGAGGAATGTCCCCCGGACTACGTAGGTTGAATTACGAAGTGCAACTTTCTGCATTCTTTTGATTAGATACGAAATCCATCGGTTGAGTTTTAGATAAGTAATGAGGAATCCCCCACCCCTCTCAAGAACCATGGACCCTGCCGTTGGTGGGGAGGCCTGCATGCCTCAGCAATACAGACAGCCGTACCGCAGGTGCAACCACAACGGAGGGGTATCTGTTGAGAGGCCAGACAAACGTGTGGTTCCTGAAGAGGGGCAGCAGCCTTTTCAGTGGTTGCAGGGGCAACAGTCTGGATGATTGACCGATATGGCCTTGTAACAATAACCAAAACGACCTTGCTGTGCTGATGCTACGAACGGCTGAAAGCAAGGGGAAACTACAGCCGTAATTTTTACGGAGGGCATGCAGCTTTACTGTATGGTTAAATGATGATGGCGTCCTCTTGGGTAAAATATTCCGGAGGTAAAATAGCCCCCCCATTCGGATCTCCGGGTAGGGACTACTCAAGAAGACGTCGTTATCAGGAGAAAGAAAACTGGCGTTCTACGGATCGGAGCGTGGAATGTCAGATCCTTTAATCGGGCAGGTAGGTTAGAAAATTTAAAAAGGGAAATGGATAGGTTAAAGTTAGATATAGTGGAAATTAGTGCAGTTCCGTGGCAGGAGGAACAAGACTTCTGGTCAGGTGAATATAGGATTATAAATACAAAATCAAATAGGGGTAATGCAGGAGTAGGTTCAATAATGAATAAAAAATAAGAGTGCGGGTAAGCTATTACAAGCAGCATAGTGAAGGCATTATTGAGGCCAAGATAGACACGAAGCCCACACCTACTACAGTAGTACAAGTTTATATGCCAACTAGCTCTGCAAATGACAAAAAAATTGATGAAATGTATGATGAGATAAAAGAAATTATTCAGATAGTGAATGGAGACGAAAATTTAATAGTCATGGGTGACTATAATTCAAGAGTAGGAAAAGGGAGAGAAGGAAACGTAGTAGGTGAATATGGACTGGGTGTAAGAAATTAAAGAGAAAGCCGCCTGGTAGAATTTTGCACAGAGCATAACTTAATCATAGCTAACACTTGCTTCAAGAATCATGAAAGAAGGTTTTATACACGGAAGAAGCTTGGAGATACTAAAAGGTATCAGATAGATTATATAATGGTAAGACAGAGATTTAGGAACCAGGTTTTAAATTGTAAGGCATTTCCAGGGGGAGATGTGGACTCTGACCACAATTTATTGGTTATGAACTGTAGATTAAAACTGAAGAAACTGCAAAAAGGTGGGAATTTAAGGAGATGGGCCTTGATAAACTGACTATACAAGAGGTTGTACAGAGTTTCAGGGAGAGCATAACGGAACAATTGACAGGAATGGGGGAAATAAATACAGTAGAAGAAGAATGGGTAGCCTTGAGGGATGAAGTAGTGAAGGCAGCAGACGATCAAGTAGGTAAAAAGACGAGGGCTAGTAGAATACCTTGGGTAACAGAAGAAATATTGAATTTAATTGATGAAAGGAGAAAATATAAAAATGCAGTAAATGAAGCAGGCGAAAAGGAATACAAACGTCTCAAAAATGAGATCGACAGGAAGTGCAAAATGGCTAAGCAGGGATGGCTAGAGGACAAATGTAAGGATGTAGAGGTTTATCTCACTAGGGGCGAGATAGATACTGCCTAAAGAAATATTAAAGAGATATTTGGAGAAAAGAGAGCCACTTGCATGAATTTCAAGAGCTCAGATGGAAACCCAGTTCTAAGCAAAGAAGGGAAAGCAGAAAGGTGGAAGGAGTATATAGAGGGTCTATGCAAGGCGATGTACTTGAGGACAATATTATGAAAATGGAAGTGGAAGTAGATGAAGATGTTACGGGAGATATGATACTGCGTGAAGAGTTATAGGAGTTCTAAGTTATAGGAGACTGATGACCTCAGAAGTTAAGTCCCATAGTGCTCAGAGCCATTGGAACCATTTTAACTGAAAAAGGAAACAAACGTTTCTATGTGCAGATATATTTACTGATGAAATATGAAGTTGAATTTATAATTTTAATCCGGTATTTATAATTGAAACTTTACTATGGGGAAGAAGGAAACTGAGTTTGGTTGCTTAGCCCCAGCAATATCAACACGTTTTCCATAAGGCGCATTACCAAGGGGAGGTGGGGGGAGGAGGTACTTTATGCGCAAACTAAACAAGTTAAAAAAGCTAAATTCATTAATTGTTTTTTAATTATATTAACAGTAGACATTTTAAAGAGGCACTCATGTTTAAGAATAATCCAGAACTTGAAAATATCTTAGCTATATAGACGCATTTTCATAACATGTACTATCAACTTGGGGTTACTTTATTTTTAAAAATGCAACTTTCGTTAATTGTTGTTGACTTTTATTTACAACCTACTTTTTCAAGATATACTCATGTTTGAAGTAATATCCTGATCTGGAAAATATTGAATACGACATTCATTGTGTAAAGTGACATCACTATTAAGACTTAATTTTTTGTATTAAGTTTAACTGAAAATTATTAAACATGTATTGAATCTGATAGAATAATTCATTAAAAACGACAATTTTTTTTCAGAATTTTAAAACATAAAACGCTGACTAAATTACAACATTTCCATAAGGTGGGTTTAAAGTAACACCCCCCCCCCCCCTTTTGGTACTGCGATGGTTAATACTAAGCTGTCTCATATGTTTGTTGATTTTTACCATTTTCAGTAGAGCATTTTTCTGCTTTTCTTAACACAAGGAAAAACTTTATATTTTACAACATATGATTGCTTTAGACCTAATATATGATCATAAAAGGTTTAATCTTTCCTCCTTACTGTCCAGCATCTCTTCTTTTTCCTAGTCTTTATGCTGTATCTTCACGGGTTCGGCATCTTAATTTCTGGATTAGGCAATGTTAGCATTAGAGGGTGGCTGCATGCCCTTCATGTCGCCACCCACATCCTTCAAATTCCACCTGGGCCAACTGTGATTTTTCCATAATCTTCCCACTTATCATTCTAAGGATTTAGAGGTCTGAGAGCTGTCCACTCTGCAAAAGGTGAACCGCACAAATTCGTTTACCCTTCCCTGCTGTAGGCTCATAAGTGGGGCGAAGATAAAACTATGGCTACAACCTCCAGCAGACTGCTCCAATTTAGGAAAAGACCAAACAGTTCATATCCATTCACAGTCGAAAATATAGGCTCTCCAAGGTGGACGACACTATTATTCTTCTACTAACACTGTTTTTTTTTTTTAGGTAGGCTTTCAGTTGAGAATGGGTTATAGTTGCTTGATGGTTTCATCATACAACATCTACTTATATTTATAGTTAGCTTCCAGGTGCTCTGCCAAGTTGTTGTTTCCATTTTCTGACAATATCTCGACCCGGCCGTCTTTTTTAGGTACTGCGAGTTCTGCTGTTACGTATACTCACTGCTAGGACTCCAACGCGTCTACTGTTGGTCTCACAACTGTCTAACGTAACAGTCGCGACTCTCAGTTTCGTTTTTGTTAGCACCGGCGATAGCAGCGCCCCAAGCGGCCAGTAAACAACACCTCTGAATACGACGAGTGCGAGTACTAATGTTTATATTGATTTGTAACACAGCTCTTACAAAAGAGAGTGTATGTAGTTCTATAAAAATCTCCATACGTAAAAAATTACACCACATTTGCAATTTCTTAGTGTCCTAAGGAACTGGGAAATACAAAACCGTGCACTAAAGGACAGTTTATTCAATATTCTCTTCTAACATACAGACATTTACTGAATAATGTCGTTTTTCTTTAATAACAAAAAGTTGCTAGTAAACACCAGGACACCTCACTTTCTACGGAAAGACGGCGTATATCGACTCAACAAAACAGAGTTTCGTTCGCTACATTTTCGGCCAAAGCAGTGAATGTGTAACGAAAATGGAAATGAGCGTTTGGCGTCATTGCCCGGGAGGCCCCTAGCGAGGCATGTCCGGCCGCCTTGGTGCAGATCTTATTACATTCGACGTCACATTGGGTGACCTGCGCTCCAGATGTGGATGAAATGATGATGAAGACAGCACTACACCCAGTCCCTGAGTGGAGAAAATCCCCGACCCAGCCGGGAATCGAACCCGGGCCTGTAGGACGGCAGTCCGTCACGCTGATCATTTTTTTTAAAATTTTGTTCGGTGTTGTTCGTTTTGTTTGGTCTGGACGGACGTCACATGTCATTCGTTCAAGTTGATCGTTGATTCTTTTACTCAGTTCTATTATCACAGAGGACAATCGGCCCTCAGCTATCGGGGCGGAGCAATGTGGAACGAAGGAAACCTATATGGAACGTAATAGCTACATTATTTAACGTATCAAATAAGCCACCACAACTGTAGCTTAAGAGAAAACCACATAAACCTAATAGTAAACCGCCATAAGCAATAACTGTTTCCCGACACAGGAGAAGCAAATTCCACAATTGTTAATAAATCTGAGCCGCAAGCCTCAAGAATCTCCAATACATTCACTTTTGAAACAAAAATAATTACATATTCAAAAATATTCCTAGATTAGAAAGTGGAGTGAAATGTAAGAATGGGAGAATCGTTGGCCTCCTTAAAGATGTTTTAAGAATCAGAGAAAGTGCCTATGATAATAACAACAGACAGCAACATAAATATATGCTTCCCATGCATGAGATGTCTTTGCATTCTCTTGTTCTCAACAGAATAAGCTGCAAATATAGACATATTCGAAAGTATTTCTTCATGAATGAGCTGTAGCGTATGTCACTGAATCAGTGTGATTCGGCTGTGTTTACATGTATTTCACAATAATTCATGACTCGTGGTAACTTACCAACACGTGGAGAGCAAAAATATAACAACTATTCCGTTAATTAAGCAAAAAATAATTAAAAGCAAACATTATCCTTAAGACACATTAACTGTCTGCTTTCTCGCACCTTGGAGCGCTAGTGTCGCTCCAGCTGTCAAAAGGTAACAACTTTCGCACCAGAGTGTCGTGACTGTATTTATTAGACGGTCGTCTCACGCTGCTATTAATGGACGAGTTCGATTCCGGGGGCCCACTACACCCTTAGATGGTTTTTTTTTTTTTTTTTTTTTTTTCAGAGTTCGCACTGGTATTCCGTAATACGCAAAGTCTCTCGGCCGATATGGCATCCTTTCAGCTAAGATAAAAAGTATTGTTTGTAATTTTACAGACGATCTAGGTCTCCGAAAGCCGGGTGAGTATCACTTTCCATCAACACCACATAGATCGAAAGGCCGAACAACTGCAAGAATCTGAAGTTGTGACATCTACGAGAAGCGGCGAAAGTCGACAGATGTCTTATACTGTATCGACAATGTGTTGCGTATAAAAACATGTTGTGCTATGTGATCGTTACGAGATTGTTATTTAAGAGCACAGAAATCATATTGTGTGCATGAGTTTATCGCAACATAATATACAGTTACGCAGTTTCATCTTCATTGTGGTCGTAAAATGTTGCGTACCAAAAGGCAATGGAAATTATATGGCAGAAAACAAGGTTCAAGTGTTCAAGTTTCCTAAAGACGATGTAATGTCTTTATTTTCGAACCATAAATAATAAATCTGTTATCTTCTGTGGATAAGCACCATCATTTTAAACTGAAATAAATGAATGTGTTACTAAAAGAAAGAGCTAGACATTGTGTAAGATTTTTGTCTTTTGTATACATTTAAATCATTTGCTCTTTTCAATTCATTCGTACTTATTTCCATTCTTATTGAGTCTGAGATAATTCGGAAGACTTGTTTTTCATCTACGACAACTTTTACTCTTTGATTTTCGTTTGTAGTTATGGAGTTATCTATATCTGTGAATATGAAAGGCCTGAAGCAGGCTTTGGGCGTAGATATGATCTCAACCATTCAGTTTTTGCAATTACGTGATCTTCCTGGTTATGTTCGATGTCGTGAGTGCTGGGAAAATATACGCCTGAGAAGTGTGTGCTCGTCGTACTTAAGATTTCTTCATATGGAGGTGTACAATTAGATGAGGAACATGGTCTGAGAAATCGAAGCTGGCCTTGAGGGAAACCATGAAAAGAACATACTGTTGGTACTTGAGGTATACCGTGTGGTTTTGTGGGCCTGATTGTCGTGTGAGTGAACGTACCATTTTAGATTGGTATTCGTTTTGTACGAAAATTTGTGGGGAATATACACTGGAGAGCCAAGAAAACTGCTACAGCTGCCTAACATCGTGTAGGACTCCCACGAGTACGCAAAAGTACCACAATATGACATGGAATAGACTCGACGAATGTCTGAAGTTGTCCTGGAGGGAATTGACACCATGAATCTGCAGGGTTGTCTATAAATCAGTGAAGTACGCGGATCTTTTTCCGGCTGCAGCGATATCAGAGATATGACGTTTTACCAGATGCCTGATGTTCACGGTACACTAGTGAAATGGTCGTACGGAAAAATCTCGACTTCATCGCTATCTCGAAGATGCTGTGTCCCATCGCTTGTGCGTGGATTATAACACCACGTTTAAACTCGCTTAAATCTTGATAACCTGCCATTGTAGCAGCAGTAACCGGTCTAACAGCTGCGCCAGACGCTTGTTGTCTCATATAAGCGTTGCCGCCACAACACCGTATTCTGCCTGTTTACATATCTCTGTATTTGAATACGCATGCCTATGCCAGTTTCTGTGGTGCTTCAGTGTATAAAGTGTAGGGAACCTTTGGGGGACCAAGTGTTATCGTCGAAATCGATGAGGCAAGTACAAGAAGGGGGAAACTGCTGTAGGATTATGGGTTTTGGGGACTGTAATTTCAGCTCCAGAATGTAATAATGTACTTCCACCCGAACGAAGGAAGTTTCGTTGAAATGAATTGAAGATCATGTGGCAGAGGGTTCTTTATAATTCCCGATGGGCTTTCATGATACAGGGATTTGGGGAAAAGAGGTTTTGAGCATCTTTTCGTGAACCATGATAATGAATTCCGATATACATACCTGGGGCTTATACCAGTAGTGTAAAAGGCTATTGGTCAATCATACAATCTGTTGTAGGGAGGGAGAAAAGACGCATTTCGACACTACAGAGCCATTTAGATAAATATTCATGGAGGCGTAGTGTACCCGATACTTATTGCCCGTTTAAATGTTTTCTTAAAAGTCTGGGCACATGTACGCTGCAAAATTTGTTATTTCGAGGTGGTGTTGGGGTTGTAGGGTAAATGATAATGAAGGAAAAGTGTTGCTTTGGTTTTGGAGTTGTTAGAGTTGGTGCCTCATTCTTCAGTTTCTTATCTTACGTAATGTTTTATGTGGGTATTTATTTTATTATTTTAGTTCATTTGGTTGATGTGAGCTTCTGGATTTATATGTTTTTATGTATGTCTGTATGTGTGTTTTCTTGTGATATTGTCTTTCTTGTGTAATTGTATGTGAGCATGTGACTTTTGTTGACGTCTTTCAAGACTAACCTTTTTTTACGAATGAATTTGAGTACTGTAAGTTCAGTTTCTTTCATTTTTATGTTGTACTGAATTTATCTTTATCGTGTATTTCTTTGACGTACTATGTTGTTCTGCGTTAAGTTTGGATTCTCAACTGCAGTACGGAGTACAGTTTATACAGTTATTGCTTTTTTCCCCGTTTGCTAGAAGTAGTATTACTACGATATTTTCGAGTCCATACTAGTACTAGTCAACGCGAAAAGACCGACATACGTAAAATTCGTATCCCTTACTTCAGTTGATCTACATAAGTCAACTGAAGAATAGGATACCAGTGCTAGCAAACTCGAAAAAAGCTCTCTATGTAACGTTAGTATCATTTACTTCAGTTGACCTACGAAGGTAAGTATCCCGTTCTTCATTTGACCTATATAAGTGAACTCAAGAACAGGACACAAATTTTATATATGTCACTCCTTTCGTCTTCGTGTAGTTCAGCTGAGGTATAAGTTACAAATGTTACGTAAGTCGATTTCTTCGTTTTCGTTAGCATTAGTACCCCACACTTCAGTTGACCTATAATATAACGTATGTATTTTCACCTTCGCTAGTACTAGTATCTACCGAGGAACAGATTGCTAATAGTAACGGAGACGAAAAAAGCAACACTTGTAATATTTGTATCCCGTACTTCAGTTGACCTATATAGGTCAAGTGAAGAATATGATACTACTGCTAAAGAAAACGAAGTAATCGACGTATGTTAAATTTGTAGCCTGTATTGCAATTAACCTACACAGACCAACGAAAGTTCGGGATACAAGTTATACATATATCAACAGATATATTCCATGCTAACGTCTCATCATTTGAAAGGGGACGTATATTCAAAAGGAGTTTCATTAAACAAAATTCTAGTAACTGAAGTCGTTCTTGAAGCTGTGCTGATAATAGATTATTATATGAATACAACCGTTTGCGATGTGCATGCCTCAATATTTTTCTATAAAATTTTTATTTGGAAATACGTGGATTTTTGCTAAAGAACTACTGAACATTTAAAAGTGCCCCTAGATGTCCCTGACAGTTCATGCACACGAAAATAACGGATTTTTTTAAAGACATCACCAGCTTTGCAAATATGCTAGACGCGTTGCTTATGCTACGTATGAAATCAATCGCAGTCATGCTTTCGTAATTTTTTTTTTCACATTGTCACAAAAACAACTCTACCACGCAGGCGACGCACACAGTTCTCCACTGACGTTAGTTACATCTACATTTATACTCCGCAAGCGACCCAACGGTGTGTGGCGGAGGGCACTTTACGTGCCACTGTCATTACCTCCCTTTTCTGTTCCAGTCGCATATGGTTTGGGGGAAGAACGACTGTCTGAAAGCCTCCGTGCGCGCTCGAATCTCTCTAATTTTACATTCCTGATCTCCTCGGGAGGTATAAGTAGGGGGACGCAATATATTCGATACCTCATCCAGAAACGCACCCTCTCGAAACCTGGACAGCAAGCTACACCGCGATGCAGAGCGCCTCTCTTGCAGAGTCTGCCACTTGAGTTTGCTAAACATCTCTGTAGAGCTATCACGGTTACCAAATAACCTTGTGACGAAACGCGCCGCTCTTCTTTGGATCTTCTCTATCTCCTCTTTCAACCCGACCTGGTACGGATCCCACACTGATGAGCAATACTCAAATATAGGTGGAACGAGTGTTTTGTAAGCCACCTCCTTTGTTGATGGACTACATTTTCCAAGGACTCTCCCAATGAATCTCAACCTGATACCCGCCTTACCAACAATTAATTTTATATGATCATTCCACTTCAGATCGTTCCGCACGCATACTCCCAGATATTTTACAGAAGCAACTGCTGCCAGTGTTTGTTCCGCTATCATATAATCATACAATAAAGTATCCTTCTTTCTATGTATTCGCAATACATTACATTTGTCTATCCGTTGCAGATCTTCCTGCATTTCGCTACAATTTTCTAATGCTGCAACTTCTCTGTATACTACAGTGTCATCCGCGAAAAGCCGCGTGGAACTTCCGACACTATCTACTGGGTCATTTATATATATTGTGAAACGCAATGGTCCCATAACATTCCCCTGTGGCACGCCAGAGGTTACTTCAACGTCTGTAGACGTCTCTCCATTGATAACAACATGCTGTGTTCTGTTTGCTAAAAACTCTTCAATCCAGCCTCACAGCTGGTCTGATATTCCGTAGGCTCTTACTTTGTTTATCAGGCGACAGTGCGGAACTGTATCGAACGCCTTCCGGAAGTCAAGGAAAATGGCATCTACGTGGGAGCCTGTATCTAATATTTTCTGGGTCTCATGAACAAATAAAGCGAGTTGGGTCTCACACGATCGCTGTTTCCGGAATCCATGTTGATTCCTACAGAGTAGATTCTGGGTTTCCAGAAACGACATGATACGTCAGCAAAAAACATGTTCCACAATTCTACAACAGATCGACATCAGAGACATAGGTCTATAGTTCTGCGCATCTGCTCGGCGACCCTTCTTGAAGACTGGGACTACCTGTGGTCTTTTCCAATCATTTGGAACCTTGCGTTCCTCTAGAGACTTGCGGTACACGGCTGTTAGAAGGGGGGCAAGTTCTTTCGCGTACTCTGTGCAGAATCGAATTGGTATCCCGTCAGGTCCAGTGGACTTCCCTCTGTTGAGTGATTCCAGTTGCTTTTCTATTCCTTGGACACTTATTTCGATGTCAGCCATTTTTTCGTTTGTGCGAGGATTTAGAGAAGGAACTGCAGTGCGGTCTTCCTCTCTGAAACAGCTTTGAAAAAAAGGTGTTTAGTATTTCAGCTTTACGCGTGTCATCCTCTGTTTCAATGCCATCATCATCCAGGAGTGTCTGGATATTTTGTTTCGAACCACCTACTGATTTAACATAAGACCAGAACTTCCTAGGATTTTCTGTCAAGTCGGTACATAAAATTTTACTTTCGAATTCACTGAACGCTTCAAGTATAGCCCTCCTTACGCTTACTTTGACATCGTTTAGCTTCTGTTTGTCTGAGAGGTTTTGGCTGCGTTTACACTTGGATTGAAGCTCTCTTTGCTTTCGCAGTAGTTTCCTAACTTTGTTGTTGAACCCAGATACCACAGACGCCGGAAGATTTGCCTGCAGAACAGTAAAGGGGCTACACGCCAACAGAGCGGAGAACCTGCTAAACGTAAGACTAGACGTGTTCGGTTCCTGGGCTCGAGAGATGTGTCTGTGTAAAAGCGTGATTGTCCCTGACCACAATATGCACAAGGACCAGAGCATATTAATTTTTCGTTTCAAGGCACATCAGTATATGACAGATAATTTATTAACAACACACAATGCACCATTTCGTGCTTCCCAATTGGTAGTATTATATAAATGCTATGATATCCTTCACTGTAGTAAAGAACAATGAATATAATATCATAAATGATGTTTCTTTAAACCTATTTTATAGATTGGCAGATCTTTATAATTGCAGTGCCGGCCACTGTGGCCGAGGGGCTCTAGGCGCTTCAATCTGGAACCGCGCGACGGCTAAGGTCGCCGGTTCGAATCCTGCGCGGATGTGTGTGGTGTCCTTCGGTTAGTTAGGTTTAAGTAGTTCTAAGTTGTAGGGGACTGATGACCTCAGATGTTAAGCCCCATAGTGCTCAGAGCCATTTGAACCATTTTATAATTGCATTATTCACAATACAAATGTTCAAATGCATGTCCGCCTTGTTGGGCGTATAGATGTAACCGCCTTTCAGTATTAGCAAGGACAGCTGTTAACATTTCTGCAGCGCAAGCATGACATATTCATTCTTTTAAACACAACTGGATTTTCTGGTTCCGTTTCGTAAACCCTGGCTTTGATAGAATCTCATACGAAAAAAATCAAGGGCATTAGTTAAATCAGGCGTCTCGGTGGCCATCGAATTAAACCACCACGACCTATCCACCGTTCAGGGAACACATTGCTGAGATATCCCCTAACCACTCCACAAGAATGGGTTGGTGCACCATCGTGCTGAAACCAGTGCCTCACAGCTAACTGAAGTGGGATGTCTTCTAGGAGATGCCCAAGATCCACCTCATTCTGTAGGAATTTCAAACACGGCTACCCAGTTAGTCTGGAAGCCAAATAAACTGGTCCAATGATGTGGTCTCCTAGAATTCCGCACCATACGTTAACACAGCAGTGTGCTTTCTTGTGATGCGGTCATAGCCAGTGATGATCTGCAGGAGCCGAGTAATGTACATTATGTCTATTGACAGTGGTGTCATTGGCGAAATAGCATTCACCTCCCCATAAAGTCTGCTTGATTAAATCCGGATTTACGGCTACTTCATTTACGAGACGTCGGCACAACTTCGCCCGAATTTTGTAATCGTTTCCATACAGCTGCAGTGCAGGTGAAGCTTAAAGGGATACCATTTTCGTTCCTCCAGAATACTATGTACAAAAGACCTCGATATTGCCAGGTCTGCCGCAGCTCTTCTTTGTACTAATTATGATGAGAAATAGATATTACTGGGCGAGATCTAATGACTTTCATACTATTAATAATAATGACTATCATGGTATTATTATTATTACGAGGGTTGTCCAGAAAGTAAGTTCCGATAGGTCGCTAAATGGAAACCACAGAGAAAATCTGAAACATTTTATTTACAAGAGTTAGCTACACTTTTCAGGTACACTACACAGTCGGCGCTCCGACTTAGACATTTGTCGGAGTGTTATATCATATTTTCAATACCATCGTCATAGAAGGCAGCCGATACTTCCGATAATTCTCTACGCTGGTCTATAGCGAGTAGCCTGCGCCCAAGTGTTGTCTTCGTATCCAGCGCTTCATGTGAACAGAGATGATACTCAAGACAAGCCAATTAAGGCTGTGTTGTGGGTGATCGAACACTTCCCATCGACAAGGCTGCAGGAGCGTCTTCACTGCCCCTGCAGAGTGCGGCTACGAATTGCCACGAAGAAGGAAGTGTGTGGCAGCTGTGTTGGGTGGGCTGCATTCATTAAGGCGAACCCTCTCAGCAGGCCCACCTACTTGGCGGGAGACATCGTTGTTCTAGGCACCTTTACTCGCTCACAGTCCGCTCACAACTGAAAAGAGCGTCTTGATGCGATCGACGGCCATACTAGAGACACTACCCAACACAACTTCATCGGGTTTTCACTGTGGTGTCCATTTCGCGACCGATCGGACACCCCTCGTATTATTATTATTATAGATGCAAATAACACTTCATCCTAAATGCAATATAACGATAATACTTTCGTTTATACTACACTGTACTTATTCGTTATTTTCATGTAAGCTATACATACTGTGCGTGGGATGTGCACCAAAATACTCAATAACTTTCCAGGCAACATCGGGTGCGTAGCGGACTGATCTTCCACGACAGCTCCCTTGATTCTTAAACGCATTTCCCTACGTCTAAAAACATGCGTAGAAGGTAGATGTCGCGTTGTGAAACGTCGTGAATCCAACCTTCAGGCCTCAGCTGCATTTCGGGGCATCTCCCTGTGGATCAGTATCATTTCGGTGTAGTCTTCGCTGGAGTACATTGCAGCTGTTACCTGTTTGACTGCAAGACCTGACTTGAACTACAAACAGACGCACACGCGACCTGACCAGAGTGGAACAGGAGGAAAACGCGCGCAGATGGGGGCACAGCTCGGTGGAGGTTCGCCTGTGCGTACACTTCCCCTCTGGATAGCAGTGACGAGGCAACCCTCCTTGCACTGACGTACATGGGAAACATAAAACTACCAGAGGACGGCTTGCGTGGACCACCGGATATGTGTTTCCCCTGTTAAATAACCTCATTCAGGTATCAACACAAAAATCTTTAAATTTACTAGCCAAACGATTATGTTGGTGTTGGCTGCTTTGTACTACAATCGTCGCTTGGCTATGAGGTAACGATACGGTTGTTTGGGTTTTTCTGTACGTGGTGTTGATTCCATGGGAATGAGGTATGTCTTACGTGAGGTAGATTATCAGAAAAGATGAGGAGAGATGCAAGGAACACGAGCAATATACCCGACAAAACAGCCAATCAAATCAGCTGTCGCTGAGCGCTGTCTCGAATAGTTATTTAATGGAATACGATGAGACCAGTAACGTGGTGCAAACATCAAGTTTCTGGGACAGCGCTATTAATGAGTCTATCGAAACTAAGACGTCAGAAAAGCTAACAAACAAGGACTGCAGTTTGTTTAAATAACGCCTGGGATCCGGCACTCAGTTTATCAAAATTTCCCCGGCCATCATATCCACCAGCCGCTGAAAGAATCTGTGCGAGCTCTTAAAACTAAAAGAGCATCAAAGAGCGTAGTGGGCACCGTAAATCGAACCCGGCTATAAATAGCGGTGTGAGACCAACAATAGTCGGTAGGGGTCCAATCAGCGAGTACGCGTAACAGCAAACCTTACAGCACCCAAAGAAGACAACTGGGTCAGTCGTCTAAATTCATACATATTGCAAAAATATGTGTGGATATGCGTGTGTGTATGTTCTACATGTCGTTCCAACTCACTGGACCGATTTCAGCCAAACTTCATACACATATCTCATACTGTTGACCTACTAATGATACTGCCTACACTACACTTGTCCGTCCTCTTTTATAATACTGCTGCGCGGTGTGAGATCCTTACCAGATAGGACTAATGCAGTACATCGAAAAAGTACAAAGAAAGGCAGCACGTTTTGTATTATCGCGAAATATGGGAGAGAGTGTCACAGAAATGATACAGGATTTGGGCTGGAAATCGTTAAAAGAAAGGCGTTTTTCGTTGCCACAGAATCTTCTCACGAAATTCGAATCACCAACTTTCTCCTCCTCATGCGAAAATATTTTTTTGACGCTGACCTACATAGGGAGGAACGATCACCACGATAAAATAAGGAAAATAAGAGCTCGTACGGAAAGATATAGGTGTTCATTCTTTCCGCGCACTATACGAGATTGGAATAATAGATAATTGTGAAGTTGGTTCGATGAACCCTCTACCAGGCACTTAAATGTGATTTGCAGAGTATCCATGTAGATGTACTGTCAGGCAACAATTGCTGTGTGAATAAGAACCACCTATATATCATAGTTTAGCAGATATAATGTCATAAACAGTGAAATGCGTGAAAAACGCCGCATCATGCATTACGTTTAAATGTATTACTTCCACAATACTGACTGGATTCGCAATTAATTTCACAAGTAACTCCCACATATGCTGCTAAGTGCACCTACAAAAGTATATCATGTTAACACACATAGTTTTGGAGATATTGCGTCATAAACACTGAGATGTATGAAAAACTGCCGCACTGTGAATGATGTTTAAATTTATTATTTCTTTGCATCTAACTCTATTCGCAACACAGTTGGCAGACAGTACCCATGAATGTCGCTGAATGTACCTACACAAATATATCATTGTATGGCACACAGTTCAAGAGACATGACGTCATAATCACTGAACTTCGTGAAAAACGGCACATCATGCACAAAATTTTAATATATTTATTCTATACTACTAAGACACTTGTATAGTCGAGTCAACTTAAGGAGACCCTGACACCTGGAAGCGCTTTTGAGAGCTTTCAACTGCGAAGCGCAAACAGCTGTAGGAGAAAACAGTAACCATCTCTATCGAGCTATGAAGAGGCGTGACCACAAAGTGGTTTACAAAATTGTGTTGTAGAGACCCGAAGCAGCTGCGCCCAGCTTACATAAACTATCTGGGACCATTTTTCTTAATTTGGGTACTGTAATTATACATTTCTGCACTATGCTTATTTCTTTACACAACTATTTTATAATTCCAAAGGAGTTTTCACGAATATATGGAAATATTTTTTTTCGATACTTCAGAACAAACACAGTTCATTTTTTGTTTTCGTTTCTAATAGGAAAATGGCAAAATGAATACCCGGGCAATGCTGGCTTTATCAGCTTGCATTGTGTATAAAGTAGACAAAGATTCGGCGTAACACTCGGAAGCACACTTTAATCAATCGCACTGAGAAAACCTGAGAGATCACATTTATGTATTTATTCCAAAACGCATTCTAGTGCATTTGCTGTGATATAATGCCTCGTTGGTGTTTTTGTAATGAAAGTTCTCTGGAAAAATGGCAGATGACCAATATTAATGTTATAGCAGCAGCTTTTACACTGCTGCCATGTAAATATAACATAATCGGAACTTTACTGCCTCAACAGACTTGGTCAACCAATGTAACATAGTTTCTGCCTCTCTCAGTGAAACATTTCCTGTGAATACTGGGTAGAAAATCTATGATACTTTTGAACTGGATATGTCTGACCTAGAAAGATAATGAGGTTCAAAATCTGCAAGACGCTTATGGGCAAATCTTACTTTATAAGAGGGTGGGTTAATAGGTCTGGTAAATTTCCATGAAAGAATGGAACATTTTTGTTGCACCTTAATGGTTGGTCAGCGTGGTTATTGCAGTGGTTGTATACAGAACTTCAATAATATGCAGCCGTTTGAATTGGTCAGTGTGTCGACTGCGATTGGAAATTAAAAAAACCGAGTTCTGTGCTGTCATTAAACATTTTCGTTTTAAGGTTTGGATTGCCGCATAAATCAAAATAGAATTTGATGAAGATCGCCCGGATTCTTCACCATCATTGAAGTCCATTTACTTTTGGATTAATGAATTCAAACGTGGTCTGACAAGCAAAGAAGACGAAGCGCATTCCAGCCGTACAGTTGAGGTCAACACAAAGGAAACCATTAATAAGATCCATTATGTGGTAATGCAAGACCGCCGATGTAAATTCGTGAAATTGCTGAGACTCCAGGCATCTCAACTGAGTGAGTGCATAATATCCTGCATGGAAAACTGGCTATGAAGAAGCTGTATGCGCTTTGGGTGCCTCGACTGCTCACTCCACCAAAAGCGCATCTGGCATAACAATTCAACACAACGCTTGATGATGTTTAATAGCAATCCACAATACTTTATGCGCCGATTTGCGACTGTTGATGAAACCTGGATTCATTATTATACATAACAGTCAAAACGTCAGTCAACAAAATGCACCAAGGCTGGTGAAAGTGCACTGAGGAGGGAAAAGACCATTTTATCAGCTGGTAAGGTGATGACCACTGTTGGATTTCCAAGGAACAATCCTCATAGATTACTTGGAAAATGGCAGAACCATTACTGGACCCTATCGATCGTTTGAAACTTGCGCTGGCTGAAAAAAAAAAAAGGTTGGCACCCAAAGGCGTGATCTTTAACCAGGATAATGCATCATCCCACACATCAGCGATAACAGTGGTGAAAGAGCATGAATTGGATTTTGAATTACTTCCTCATACACTCTATACACCAGACTTAGACCGAAGAGACTTCTTCTTGTTCCCTAACTTGGAACTTTGGCTTTCTGGGAAGAAATTTTCATGAAATGAGGAAGTTATGGTTACAGTCAACGAGAATTTTGCAGTTAACAAAACCTCAAAGGAGACTACGTCGAGAATTCAGATGAGTTGTTTACAAAACAAACATTTTTCTTGCTTTTTTACCATACTTGTCAAATCCCCCTCGTGAAATAGTCACGTAACTTTGGAGCCAGTTCTGAATCTGAATGTGTGGTTGGTTAAAATGGAGCCAAGATCAAGGTGTACACTTCAAGAGTATCAATACTGACGAGCCAAAACATTACCTGCTTAATAGAGTGTTGGTCTACCTTTTGTATCTAATACAGCGAAGATTCTGCGTGGCATGGACTGGAAAAGCCCTTGGTGGGTTTATTCAGGAGTGTGGAAACCTAATTTTTACGAAATTGTCGTAAATTTTGGAAGCAGAACTGACGTCCCATAGGGTGCAGATCAGGTGAATATAGTAGTAAAGACATCAACGTGAGTGCTCCTCAACCCTCTGTAGCACGATCCTGATCTTGTACCACGGATAACTATCCTCCTCCAGGACATCAAGCTGAAAGGGATGTGAATACAACAACTCTGAGATGCAAACATCAAGAGGGAGATCAACCGAAACGAAGAAAGACAACTATCCAAAACGAAAGACGACGAAATGGACATTTACAATAAAGTGCATAGGTACATGCAGCGTGGATACGACAGTGTGGGAGCTAAGAAGTCGCTTGGCAGCAGCACTCAACACGCGTCAGAACTCATAACGTGGACGTGGCAAAAATTTTACACCGTTCTGCAGTTCTTGGACCTACATTTTAAAGTAAAATCAGCCTGGAGGTACTGCCTTGGTCTGCTAAAGACGCACCTACGGCTATAAGCGCCGTATGGAACTCCGACTTTTAAGCAGGATTTCTGAATCATTTCTGACGAATGCCAGTGTGGTTCCTCCAACAATGTCACTACCGATTTATACCCTCGTTAGTGCGAGCTAGCGCTATGGCCGTAATAATCATTATGTGCACGGTGCATTAAACCCCTACCCTCCTCCTTACAAGCAGAAAACGATTTAGTGTTCGGGTCAGCATTGCATCTGAGCGAATTTCAAGCGATTCCTCACTTAAATTCTAAGAGTTGATTCGGTCTTTGTCCACGCTACTTGGAGGAGGAAGAGGACATTAGTGTTTAAGGTCCCATCGACGACGAGGTCATTAGACACGAAGCACCATCTCGGATTAGGAAGAATGGAAAAGCAAACCAGTCGTGACCTTTCAAAAGAATCATCCCTGCAATTCCCTTAAGCTATTCAGGTAAACCACCGAAAACATAAATGAGGAGGAGGCGAGTCTGATCCGTTGTCCTTCAGAATGCGAGTCCAGTGTGCTAACCCCCGCATCGTACGCTGCTTGCAAGTACGCAAGATGTGACAGAGAAACGGTATAGTTCACATGCTCCATTTGCTTCTTCGTTTAAAGACTCTAACGTCAATGGGGAGTGCAGCTTGATTCGTACTTCTTTAGCCAGCCTTGTTTACTAATTTCCTCTAAGTCATTCTTGATTCTACATTAGTGCCGTGTACCGTACGTTACAGTGTCTGTAAAGTTATAAGCAACGTTCCTTCTTCGAACATGCAAATTTTTGAAGGCGTTTTTTGATCTTGACATTCAATAAAATCGTAAAAATTATTTAATATCACAAAGTGCAGCTCTTTGTGAAGAAAGTAAGCCTTTAACCGTTACTGTTGGATGATCCGCTGAGCAGATCTAGCCAATTATCGAGTGTCTTTTTGTTCAAAAAATCGATATATCTCGAAAAATAATTAACATTTTGTAACTTTTCCTACAAGTACACTTTTTATTTACCGCAGGCTACGCTTACAGTAAATAGCAAGTATGGGAATGTGAATGTTAACGGTCTTTTCGACATATCTCGAAATTTAAGAAAGCAAACAATACTTATAAACTCTAATCGATAAATCTGAACCCCCACAACTTTCTCAATCAACATTTTTCGGTCGTAGATGTAGTTTTTATGGTTTAACCATAACTAGTTTTGCATCATTGCGGATTTTTTTGGCCATGTTCTCCATCTTGGATCAGGTTTCATGAAAAAGAAGCTCTATTTAAAATTTAATTTCCTCTGCTCTCATGTTTTTGTTTTCAGATAGTAATTTTTGCAATCACTTCTCCGTAATGCTTGGATCAGAACGAGTGCTGCTCACACAGCCTCGCCACACGGATGCAGTGCGCTTTTGCATTCCCTACTCTGGGGCAGGTTGAACTAACGACCATCACTTGTAATAAGAGCCAGATTTACAGACAGTGGTGCCCTAGGTCGGAGGCATTTGGCACCACAACAGCTCCCCCCCCCCCCCCCCCCCAAAAAAATCACACACACACACACACACACACACACACACACACACACACACACACACACACAAGCGCGCGCGAACATCTATTTTTCACATTTCTATCATTTTTTGTCGCCCTGCAAAATTAAGATGTTACAAGAATGTTGTCATTGAGGAAATCACTTAAACATTTCATGTAAATTGCACTTAGAAGCTATTTTTCTCTCGCAAAAAGGAAAAATATACCGAAGCAAGGACAGGAACAAGCTTGTTCTATATACTGTCGAGTTTTGAATGAAAAGGGGTTGTATAGGTAGGAAATTCAATAACCAAATTTCACCTTAGAATAATAAATAGACCAATTTAGCTTACTGACAAAAATAAAAGAAGTACTTTACTGTGAAATCTGGTATATAAACATTAACACAGAAAGTTAGCATTAAACCCAGAAATAATTTTAGTTGAGACTTAATTTCAGCAAAGTCATCAATTGTCTGAACACAATTAATTCTGTTAACGATTTCACTTTAAGTACTTGTAAAAACAATAGCTAACAAGCGCAGCAATGACAACTGAAACAATGTATGCGAATTGATGCGAAACACAACCATGCATGATCTGATCAAAAGTATTGGGACATCTCTGTGTAATGTGGAAGTGACCACTAGGTTTCACGAGAGGTATACCCGCCTGTATAAAAGGAGACAGGCAGTACTGTGTTGTCAGTGGCACTCGCCTCGCTCGCCTACACATCCGACATGGCTGGAAGAGAAGAGGGAGGCAACGTCGCTGCCGTGGTTGATTTCCTCCTCAAGTTGGATGTGGACTAACGCCAGCCAAGAAAAAGGAGACGAAATCAGAGCAATGCTACCGCTGTCAGCAAATTGGCCACGTCGCTAAGAACTGCAGAAATGAGATTGCACGCATGAAGTGTGCGACAGCATATGACACACACAGCTGCACCAAGGCACGCGACGAAACTGCGGTGGCGTTCACGCGGCAGACCATCGCGGTTGTAGTTATGTGAAGAACTGTATCCGCGGCAACAAAACGAACAGAGGGTCGCGGTGCCCTGCAACACCGAGGAAGGGGCGCCACCAGTTGCCCCGCTCCCCCACCACGTCGCCGCTCTCCAAAGGGGGATAGCCGGGCCGTGCTGCCACAAAGAATAAAATGGTGACTTCCGCCCAATGTTGTGGAAAGCCACTGATGACGCAGTTGCTGCAATCAGATCCGCCACGGCGGAGGACAGGGTGACCTTGTAGGCGGAACTGAACGAAGCGTACAGCCAGGTGCAACACCTACTTAAGCCACTAAGTAGCTCGTGTGTGCCTCATGCAATAGAAGAAAAGGCGCATGCCCCCACTAAGAGTGGGGGTAGACACAGGAACACAGATGGTTACCATCCTGATCGATGCGGAAACGCAAGCAGCTTACATGATGGCCATAGAGCTGGAGACGCCTGCCCCAGCCACACAGACAGACAACGTGGATGCGACTGCCTTAGCAGCCCCTCAGAGATGCAATAGGCTGAGGAGGTGGCTATAGGTATGGAGACACCGGTCTCACCTGCCCCCTCCCCCAAAGCTGAGGTGAAGAAGACAGAAAAAAAGACAAGGAACAGTCTTCGAGTACCTGCCCTTCCAAGACAAGAACATCACGATGACGGTGCTTAACGAGATCACCGTCTCTCTTCGTGATGGCGCTTACCTACACCATGACTCTCCCTAACCCTTTCAGCAGCAGACATCCCTAATCTCCCACACCAACCCTACGGTTTCCCATGGGAGTGTGAAACCTTGAACTGGGAATTTGAGGCCCAGGAGTTTATGCTAAAGACAGACCTGGGACTAATAAATTCCTGTCCTAATTTCACCGACTGAGATTGGAAGGACATGACCAATGAAGCAGTCAGGTTCTTACAGTAGAGTTTACCACCACCAGAACTTGACTGCATCCTCGGTCATGTCCTTCTGGACGAGTTTACCACCACCAGATTATTTCACCCTTACATATATGAAATTCAAGCCACCAAAGAAGAAGAACTGATATCCACGTCTCTCTATGATTTTTCAGATAATCTTCAAGCCAATCCACTAACGAGGAGTCACCATCACCAAACTGACAGGAACAGAATAATCGACAACTATCTGCTCAAATCCTTATACACTGCACCAAGGACAAGGTCCATCAGTCAGTTAATAGAAGCAATAACAGCAGATGTAATCGAATAGCTCAGAAATTTGAGCATGATCTAGACACTGGATGTCACATGAGTAACAAAATCTATCACGCACAGTTCAACCCATCTAAGGCTGCCTAAGTCAACTCCTGATAATATGATTATGTAGTGGAAACACGAAGGAACAACCACAGCTAAAGCAAGACCAAGCAGATCTCGTGTACTGACAGAGAGAGACCGTCGAGCATCGAGGAGATTGATTATAAAAAATGAAACCAGCGAAAGGAGTCACTCGTGAGTTCTGAAGTGCTACCAACTGTTCAGCTAGCACATTGACTATGTGTACTGAGCTAAGAAAATGAAGTCCAACGGTCGAGCAGCTGCTCATAAGTCACTTGTTTCTGTAGTCAGCGCTAAGCGACGCTTGATGTGGTGCCAGAAGTGGTGCCACTGGATAGTGGGTGACTGGAAACGAGTGATTTCTAATAATGAATCAAGCTATAACCTATGGCAATCTGATGAATTTGGCGAATACCTGGCATCATCTGTAATGTCACCAGTGAAGTACAGAGGAGTTTGTGGTATTGTGGGTGTTTCTAGCGGTTAGATTGTGCTCCCCTTATAGCGCTTAACAAAATGCTAAAAGTGGAAGGATATTAAGACTTTTTACAAGCACTTTGTACCGCATACAATATAGGAACAGTGTGGAGACGATTATCGTGTCAGTATAACAGTGCACTCTCCTGAAGTCGACTGTCCACCCAAGAGTCCCACAATCCAATAGAACACCTTTGGAATGTGTTGGAACGTTGTTTTCGCTCCAGACCCCAGCGTCCAACATCTCTGCCTTCTCTGGTTTCGACTCTTGAGAAAGAGTGCGCTGCCATTCCTCCACAGACATTTAGACATCTCATTCGAAGTGTCTCCAATAGAGTTCAAGTCGTCATAAAGGCCACTGATACATGCCCGGACCCTCTTAATTAGATAGTGTACAGCAGTTGCGACCAGGGGTGTTAACATTCGCCATCCAACTGAACTCAAAAATTATCCAAACGCTAGTTAGTTAATTAGTTACATGTTCCAAAGCTCATTTGAGTGATTCTTTTATCGAAATAATGTGGAGATTAATGTTAACATTAATGAACAAATTATTATTTTTAGTCCTGCCCATGCAGCTACACCTTTTGTACTGGCTACCAATTTTTTTAGTACAAATTTGTCAATAACATAGGAGAAATTGTCAGGGAAAAATGATGTTAAATTAGACTTAAAACTTGCTTCGCTACCTGTCAGACATTTTATGTTATTGGGCAAATGATCAACTATTATTGTTGCTGTGCACTGAATCCTTTCTGAGACACTGACAGCTTCAATAATGGATAAAAAAGATCTTTTTTGTCTAGTGTTGTAGGTATTGACATTACTGTTCTCATATTGCGAGGGATTATTTGTGACGAATTTCCTTAACGAAAATATGTATTGTGACGTCGCAGTTAAAATGCTCCTTGAAAAGGTATCTGCATGACGTCTTGACGTTATTCTTCCTACTCGCTTTTGTACAATCAATTCTACTTCCTAAGTGATGAGTTAAACCAGAAAATTAAGCCATACGACATAACTGAATATATATACACAAAATATGTCAGGGGGCTGACACATTTGTGTCGAACAGTAGCAATTACACAAAGAGCAAACGTAGCTGAACTAAACTGTTGGAGAAGCTCATTAATATGCTTCTTCCTGTTCAAGTTTTCATCAATATGTACACGCAAAAAATTGTAGCATTCTACCCTACTTACTGCCTGATGTTCACGGGCTACATCAATTGATGGTGTGATTCTATCTGTTGTACAGAACTAAATGTAGTGAGGTTTCTTTTTTTTTCAAAATTTAGGGAGAGACCATTTTCAGAGAAAATATCATTTGCCAGCTCTTCTGTTGCTTTCTCTCTAATGAGATTTATTATAATTCTAATACTGTCAGCAAAAAATACAAATTTTCCTTGTTGAATGATACACTGAAGAGCCACAGAAACTGGTACACCTGCCTAATATATTGTAGGGCCCGCGCGAGCACGCAGAAGTGCTGCAACACTTCGTGGCATGTACTCGACTATTGTTTGAAGTAGTGCTGGATGGAACTGACACCATGAATCCTGCAGGGCTGTCCATAAATCTATAAAAGTACGGGGAGGTTGGGATCTCTTCTGAACAGCACGTTGCAAGTCATCCCAGATATTCTCAATAATGTTCATGTCTGAGAAGTTTAGTGGCCAGCAGAAGTGTCTAAACCCAGAGTGTTTCTGGAGCCATTCTGTAGCAATTCTGAATGTGTCGGGTATCCCATCGTCCTGCTGGAACTGTCCAAGTCCGTCGGAGTGCACAATGAACATGAATGGATACAGGTGATCAGACAGAACGCTTACGTACGTATCACCTGTCAGAGTCGTAACTAGACGTATCAGGGGTCCCAAATCGCTCGAACTGCACACGCGCCACTTCATTGCAGAGCCTCCACCAGCATGAACAGTCCCCTTCTGACATGCAGGGTCCATAGGTCATGAAGCTATCTCCAAACTCGTACACGTCCATTCGTTTATTTCAATTTGAAACGAAACTCGTCCAACCAGGCAACATGTTTCCAGTCACCAACAGTCCAATGTCGGTGTTGACAGGCCCACAGCTTTCTGTGGTGCAGTGATCAAGGGCACATGAGTGGGTCTTCGGCTCCGAAAGCCCATATCGATTATGTTTCGTTGAATGGTTCGCCTACTGACACTTGTTGTTGCCCGGCATTGAATTCTGCAGCAGTTTGCGGAAGGGTTGCACTTCTGTCACTTTGAACGATTCTCTTCAGTCATCTTTGGTCCCGTGCTTGCAGGATCTTTTTCTGTCCGCATCGATGTCGAAGATTTGATGTTTCACCGGATTCCTGATATTCGCAGTACACTCGTGAAGTGGTTGTACAGGAAAATCCCCACTTCATCGCTACCTCGGAGATGCTGTACCCCATCGCTGGTGCGCCGATTGTAACACCACGTTCAAGCTCACTTAAATCTTGCTAACCTGCCATTGTAGCAGCAGTAACAGATCTAACAACTGCGACAGACAGTTGTCGTCTTACATAGGCGTTGCTTATCGCAACGCCGTATTCTGCCTGTTTGCGTATCTCTGTACTTGAATACGCATGCCTATACCAGTTTCTTTGGTGCTTCAGTGTGTAAGGAACATAAGTGGAACCAAAATTGGACCCTCCCTTTGGTATTTTTTTCTCCTTTACTAAAATTTTCCCTCCCGACATGATCTGATCTATTCAGCGTAACCTTTTGCATTCTTTTGTCAAGTATGTATCAAACCAGCAGCGTATGAAACCATCAGTTCCATAAAACTTAGGTTTTTCTCAGAGAGTATCATGATCTACGCACTCAAACGCTAGTGATGAGCTGCTGCGCTGGCTTCCTTTTTTTTATCAGATGTGTTTCATTTTTCGTGTATAACCACGTATACCGAATACACGTAGGTTGGAACATAGATAGTGAGAACACTGCTGTGAAGACACTATGCAATGGAATCTACTGTTGTCGCTGATAGTACACGTTTTTGGAATACCTACCTTACCTCCGAGCAAATGGACTCACCCGTCCCACGTCACTGGCGTGCTCACAATCGCGGGAAACACAGTCACTTGTGAGCGAGCGGTCTAACGTAGCGGTGTCACCATGTTTTCGAAACAGGAACAATGGAGTTGGATCAAGAGTGAATGTGCCAGAGGTCGTACAGCAAGACAGTGTCATCAAGGAGCGCGGGGAATCGGCATTGCCGTACATAAGAGTGGCACGTCGGGTAAAAGCCTTCAGCGAAGGTCGGCAAACGGCGGCAGACGAGCATCGGGCAGGTCGTCCTAGCGTCTCCGAAGAAGAAGTGCATTTTGTTGGCGCGTTAGTGGACAGTGATCGACACCATACGATTCGTGAGGTCGGCCACGGAACCGGATTAGTGCATACGCCTGTGCCTCGCATCCCGAAGTCCTAGACATGTGAAAAATTGCATCACGATGGGTCCCGCATGACTTGACGGAAATTCAGACATGGATGCGTTACGACGCTGCTAAGACGCACTTGGGGCACTATGAGCGCGAAGGAGAGGCTTTCTTACTCCTTATCGTAACACTGCATGAGACATGGGCCACATCGTACGAGCCAAAACAGAAACGCCAATCCAACGAATGGCGTCATTATGGGTCTCCGCGATAGTGGAAAGTGCGTCAGAGCCCCAGTATGGTGAAAATTATGGTGACGCTCCTGTACGACTGTGATGATGTTATCCTAACGCATTACTTTCCTCCAAGGCAGACCGTCAATGCACAGAACTACTGTTTGTTTTTGGAGCATCACCTGCGACCAACTTGCGAAAGAAGCCGCGACTCTCTGCGCAAGCTGTGGCTGCTCTGTTTTGTCGATGGGACTGGGAAGTACTGTACCATCCACCACACTCCCCGGACTTAAGTCCTTGTGACTTTGATTTCATTCCGAAGATGAAGGAACCACTTCTTGGCATTCGCTTCAGAACTGTTCCAGAGATTCGAGAGGCAGTAGACCGCTCCATTCGCACCATCAACAGAACAGGCTCAGCCAACTGTATACTACGCCTTCCATATCGCTGGCAAAGGGTTCTATACAATGCTGGTGACTACTTTGAACGACAGTAACAGACGCAAACATGTAACTCTTTCGTATCGGTTGTGAATAAATAGTTTCCACTATTTAAGTTCCAGTCCTCGTACAAGACGCTATGAGGGTCGCTGGGTGCCCCCTTCCTCTCAGCAAAAATGGTTCAAATGGCTCTGAGCACTATGGGACTCAACTGCTGTGGTCATCAGTCCCCTAGAACTTAGAACTACTTAAACCTAACTAAGCTAAGGACATCACACACATCCATGCCCGAGGCAGGATTCGAACCTGCGACCGTAGCAGTCGCACGGTCCCGGACTGCGCGCCTAGAACCGCGAGACCACCGCGGCCGGCGTCCTCTCAGCACTCTCAGCTCTGGGCTTCCTAGCACAGGCGTAACCCCGGTCCTTCTCGTCATTCCCGCAGTCTTCGAGCGGCGTGATGGTGCTGGTGTCGTACGCGGCTGACATCTTCGCGCGCAGCGGCGCCGCGCTGGACGTTTCCGTCAGCTCGATGGTGCTGGGCGCGGTGCAGACGGCGATGAGCGCGGTGGCGGCGGCGGTGGTGGACCGCGCGGGCCGCCGGCCCATGCTGCTCGCCTCCTGCGCCGGCTGCACGGTCTCGCTGGCCGCCGTCGGCGCCTACTTCTACCTGGCCAACACCGGCGCCGACGTCAGCTCCTTGGGCTGGCTGCCGCTCAGCGCGCTCGTCGTCTACGTGGTGAGTCTGACGCCCCGTGTCCCGTGTCGGTCGCATAGCAAGAGCCACTCAGAATTAAAAGCAATCACACTCGGTTACCACAAAGTTGTTCACAGGTTATTTTCTAATTAATATTAGCACTGAGATGTCATAGTCCTTACTAATGTCAAGCCATGTCAGTACATAGCGCTTAAATTCACATCTATGACCTCTTTCCACATCTCAGATAATACTCTTTGTACGATCCTTAGTAGGACCGAGACTCGAACTCGGGACCTTTGCCTTTCGCGGGCTAGAGCACTTGCCTGCGGAAGGCAAAGGTCCCGAGTTCTGCAAGGTTCGCATGAGAGCTTTTGTAAAGTTTGGAGGGTAGGAGGCGAAATACTGGCAAAAGTAAAGCTGTGGGGACGGGGCGTGAGTCGTGCTTGGGTAGCTCAGATGGTAGAGCACTTGCCTGCGGAAGGCAAAGGTCCCGAGTTCTGCAAGGTTCGCATGAGAGCTTTTGTAAAGTTTGGAGGGTAGGAGGCGAAATACTGGCAAAAGTAAAGCTGTGAGTACCGGACGTGAGTCGTGCTTGGGTAGCTCAGATGGTAGAGCACTTGCCCGCGAAAGTCAAAGGTCCCGAGTTCGAGTCTCGGTCCAGCACACAGTTTTAATCTGCCAGGAAGTTTCACATCAGCGCACACTCCGCTGCAGAGTGGAAATCTCATTCTATTACAATAGATGCTCAATAAGTAATGCAACACATTTTCTTCCTCGGCCAATTTCAGTTGAAAACAATGCAGAATTTGTATTGAGACATCGTGGAATGTTCCCGCCTCAGCTCCTATAGTTTCACGGTATTCCAGTGGGTAGCGGCGCTATCTATAGTCTTCAAAATGGCGTCTGTAACGGAGGTCCCTTCCAAGCACAAAGCGGTCATTAAGTTTCTTTTGGCGGAAAACCAGAGCATCGCACATATTCATAAGCACTTTTGGAACGTCTAAGGAGACATGGCAGTGAACAAAAGGTCGGTGAGTTGTTGAGTGAGATGTCTGTCATCATCCCAACAAGGTCCCACAAACCCGTTCGATCTCCTGTTTGCCAGTTGGCCACACACAGCTGTCGCCCCTGCAGTGTTGGACCATGCTGACACTCTCATAGAAGGTGAACGACGGGTCACAATCCTCTCGCTGCTCAGCTGGACGTCTCTGTTGATAGTGCTGACACATTCGTGCAACAGTTGGGGGTACTCAAAGTCGTGTACCCACCGAGTTCCTCCAGCAGCCTAAAAGAAGACCGCGAAGAGAAACAAAGGGCCACCTGTGCAGAATTTCTTGCATGTTACGAGGTTGAACTTGACAATTTTTTGTCGAACTTTCCCCCCTTGCAACAGCAGTGTACCGCATGTCTCTAGAGGAACGGAAGGTTCCAAATGATATGAAAAGAGCACAGGTAGTTCCAGTTTTCAAGAAGGGTCGTCTAGCAGATGCGCAAAATTATAGGCCTATATCTCTGACATCGATCTGTTGTAGAATTTTAGAACAAGTTTTTTGCTCGCGTATCATGTCATTTCTGGAAACCCAGCATCTACTCTGTATGAATCAATATGGATTCCGGAAAGAGCGATAGTGTGAGACCCAACTCGCTTGATTTGTTCATGAGACCCAGAAACTATTAGATACAGGCTCCCAGGTGGATGCCATTTTCCTTCACTTCCGGAAGGCGTTCGATACAGTTCCGCACTGTCGCCTGATAAACAAAGTAAGAGCCTACGGAATATCAGACCAGCTGTGTGGCTGGATTGAAGAGTTTTTAGCAAACAGAACACAGCATGTTGTTATCAATGGAGAGACGTCTAGAGAGGTTAAAGTAACCTCTGGCGTGCCACAGGGGAGTGTTATGGGACCATTGCTTTTCACAATATATATAAATGACCTAGTAGATAGTGTCGGAAGTTCCACGCGGCTTTTCGCGGATGACACTGTAGTATGCAGAGAAGTTGCAGCATTAGAAAATTGCAGCGAAATTCAGGAAGATCTGCAGCGGATAGACACTTGGTGCAGGGAGTGGCAACTGACCCTTAACATAGACAAATGTAATGTATTGCGAATACTTAGAAAGAAGGATCCATTATCGTATGATTATATGATAGCGGAACAAACACTGGTAGCAGTTACTTCTGTAAAATACCTGGGAGTATGTGTACGGAATGATTTGGAGTGCTCATATAAAATTAATTGTTGGTAAGGCGGGTGCCAGGTTGAGATTCATTGGGAGAGGCCTTAGAAAATGTAGTACATCGACAAAGTAGGTGGCTTACAAAACACTCGTTCGACCTATACTTGAGTATTGCTCATTAGTGTGGGATCCGTACCAGATCGGGTTGACAGAGGAAATAGAGAAGATCCAAAGAAGAGCGGCGCGTTTCGTCACAGGGTTATTTGGTAAGCGTGATAGGATTACGGAGATGTTTACCAAACTCAAGTGGCAGACTCTGCAAGAGAGGCGCTCAGCATCGCGGTGTAGCTTGCTGTCCATGTTTCGAGAGGGTGCGTTTCTGGATAATGTATCGAATATATTGCTTCTCCCTAATTATACCTCCCGAGGAGATCACTAATGTAAAATTAGAGAGATTCGAGAGCGTACGGAGGCTTCCCGGCAGCCGTTCTGCCCGCGAACCATGCGCGACTGGAACAGTAAAGGGAGGTAATGACAGTGGCACGTAAAGTGCCCTCCGCCACACACCGTTCGGTGGCTTGCAGAGTATAAATGTAGATGTAGATGTAGAACAGGTGATGAAACATCGGTTCATCACCTCTAACTGGAAACGAAACGGCAATCGATGCAGTGGCGCCACGCCACTTCTCCAAAGAAAAATGGTTCAAATGGCTCTAAGCACTATGGGACATCTGAAATCAACAGTCCACTAGACTTAGAACTATTTAAACCTAAGGACATCACATCCATGCCCGAAGCAGGATTCGAACCTGCGACCGTAGCAGCAGCACGGTTCTGGACTGAAGGGCCTAGAACTGCTCAGCCACAGCGGCCGGCTCTACAAAGAAGAAGTTCGATGCTGCACCCTCGGCTGGACAAGTCATGGCGAAAGCCTTATGGGGCTCTAAAGGGGTTATTCTGTTTTGTGTTCTCCCTCACGGTGCATTGATCAACTCTGAGGCGTATTTTGCTACCTCAGGAATTTGAAGAAATGCGTTTAAGCATGTTCGTAGCCACAAAAATGCCAAGGAACTTCTCCTTCCGATGACAAAGCGAGATCTCACACAAATCTGCGCACCCAAAAGGAGCTCACAAAACTTCATTGGACTGTTCTTCGTCATCTACCCTACCGCCTCGCTCTCGCACCTTCCGACTTCCATCTGTTTGGCTCAATGACCGATGCAGTCCAGGGTAAGTAGTGCATGGATGATGGGGAGGTTATTGATGCAGCAAAACATCGGTTCCGACGTCAACCAGTAAAGCGGTGCTATGCGGACATATAGGCCGCCCCAGTGCAAGGGCGCAAGGCTGTCGTATTGAATGGAGATTGTGTTGAAAAATAGCGTTTTGTAGTCAGAAGAGTGGGAAATAATATGCTGTATTGGAATCTAGAATTAAACCAACCTGCTTTCAGAAACAAATGTGTAGAGTACTTACTGAAAGCCCCTCTTAAATGAACGTGTAACAAAACGCGCCGCTCTTCTTTGGATCTTCTCTATCTCCTCTGTCAGTCCTACCCAGTACCGATCCCAGATGACGAACAATAGTTAAGTATTGGTCTGAAGCAGCTTTTGTAAGCCATCTCCTTTTTGAGAGGACACCTCTGGAGGACTCTCCCAACAAACTCAGCCTGGTGTACGCCTTACCTGCGAATAGTTTTATGTGGTCGTTCCACTTTAAATAGCTCCTTACACATACTGCTGGGGAGTTAATGTGTAACTGTTTCGAGTGCTGCTATCGTGTAATCATACAATAATTGATCTTTTTGCCTATTTACGAGCGGACATTTCTTAATGTTGAGGGTGAACTTTGTAGGGCTTCCTGCATTTCGCTGCAGTTTTTAGCTCTGTGACTTCTCTGTATACAACAGCATTATCCGCGAAAAGATACATGGAACTTACGTCATTATCCTGTTTCTGTCCGTAGTAATATGTGTGTGTTATTACCGTTTATAAACAAGACTACATCTGGGATCTAACTATGGACGCTCTTATGGTAAACTAATGCTTTATTAACTCTTTCTGCAATCTGCCATGATCAATGCTGCCCTCTTTAATTAAGGGGCTCATATTCTTTCCTGGCTGAAATTGGGACATATCTTATCAGACTGTGAAGAAATTTCTCTATCCTAAAACCCACATGTGCATGCTACGAGCTACATGTACAGCCTGACCTGCTAAGGTGGTCCTAATTTTACACACGATTACAGAGGTCGAGAAGTCCGCACTAAGACAGTCACAGAATCGTCTGATCCTCTGATTTAAATCTTCCACAGAGGCCCACGTTTCGTTCAGGGAACGATGCTGCAAAACACTAGCTGTCTCTGCTTCCACTCCACGTACGAAGCTAGTTGCCTTCAGCAAAGTGCTGACACGAGCCACGATTTGCAGCTGAGTGCAGCCTGGACGCTCAGTCACTGCCGGCTGAGCCTTCCCCAAATCTCGGACGTGACCCCCACCTCCCCCCCCCCCCCCCCCCCACCGCCCGGCAAGCAAACAGAGTGAGCACTGGCTTTCCTTCCTACCTGCTATATCTCTAAGGGACTTCATCACTCGTCTAACGATGGAGCTCTCAGCAACTAGTTTCTCTACAATGTTTTGGGCCCGTTTTGTGGATCATACTTTCGTTTCGCTCATCAGTCGTAGTATTAGATTATCAGGTTACTCCAAAAGCATTCGGTAGTTGGTTACACAAACCATTTGTGCGCTGTGACCTTTGTTTGTTGTTGCAGCTGTGTTTATGTCACAGGTGGGAAGTTCAGGTCCGGATCAAGTGTGGGGATCTGGAGAGGGTCACAATACGCAACAAACTCTCTCCCCTCCCACTGCTACCCTCTAAAATTAACTCGCCATTACACCCACTTTCAGTGCTCCAAAGATTCTTACAATAATAGCAACACAATATAGCAGGTGTTTTAATACATGCTACGGCCTTGGCGCAGTGGATACACCGGTCCCCGTCATATCACCGAAGTTAAGCGCTGTCGGGCGTGGCCGGCACTTGGATGGATGACCATCAGGGCCACCATGCGCTGTTGCCATTTTTCGGGGTACACTTAGCCTCGTGATGCCAATTGAGGAGCTACTCGACCGACTAGTAGCGGCTCCGGTCAAAGAAAACCATTGTAACGACCGGGAGAGCGGTGTGTTGACCACACGCCCCTCCTATCCGCATCCTCAGCTGAGGATGACACGGCGGTCGGATGGGCCCCTTGTGGCCTACAGACGGAGTGCTAACTATAACATGAATAAGTTTCCATGCTTAGTGCATCACTTCAGCACAACTACCAAGAAATTACATTTCAGGTAAATACAGGACTTGAAGAGCGTTCTTTGTTAATTTAAGGGAATTGTATGACATGTGCATAGACATCTGGTTCCACATAATTCGGAAAAACCTACCAAGGACTCATCGCATCCATGCCACTCACAATCACTTCTTAGCTGCGTTCCAAGCACGGACCAGTAAACTATTAAGCAAGGAGTCGTAACGTTTTGGCTCATCGGTGTAGATATCCCACCTCTCACACCAAACTTCCAGATCTTACCCAACAGTCCACACACCCTAAACAGCTGAAGACGTAACACAATCATTGAAAAAAGAAGAAAACGCCGTATTTAGTTACAATATCATCACTGACGCCAGCTTAAGAAATATTCCAGAGTCGTTCACGTAGTCCTTTCCACTCTTCACAGTATCATCCAATTCACAGGTTATTTTCTACAGTAGCGCAAAATACCAAAACTACAAGGGGCGTTTAATAAGTACAGGTAATGTAGCACAAGTATTTTCTCCACCAGTTTCGGTTGAAAAAAATAGAGGAATTTACTGTGGGACATAGACACTACTGGCCATTAAAATTGCTACACCAAGAAGAAACGCAGATGATAAACGGGTATTCATTGGACGAATATATTATACTAGAACTGACATGCGATTACACTTTCACGAAATTTGGGTGCATAGATCCTGAGAAATCAGTACCCAGAACAACCACCTCTGGACGTAATAACGGCCTTGATACGCATGGGCATTGAGTCAAACAGAGAGTACAGGTACAGCTGCCCATGCAGCTTCAACACGATACCATAGTTCATCGAGAGTAGTGACTGGCGTATTGTGGCGAGCCTGTTGCTTGGCCACCATTGAACAGACGTTTTCAATTGGTAAGAGATCTGGAGAACGTGCTGGCAAGGCAGCAGTCGAACATTTTCTGTATCCAGAAAGGCCCATAAAGGGCCTGCAAGATGCGGTCGTGCATTATCCTGCTGAAATGTAGGGTTTCGCAGGCATCGAATGAAGGGTAGAGCCACGGGTCGTAACACATCTGAAATGTAACGTCCACTGTCCAAAGTGTCGTCAATGCGAACAAGAGGTCACCGAGATGTGTAAACAATGGCACCCCATACCGTCACGCCGGGTGATACGCCAGTATGGCAATGACGAGTACACGCTTCCAATGTGTGTTCACAGCGATGTCGCCACACACGGATGCGACCATCATGATTCTATAAACAGAACCTGGATTCATCCGAAAAAATGACGTTTTGCCATTCGTGCACCCAGGTTCGTCGTTGAGTACACCATCACAGGCGCTCCTGTATGTGATGCAGCGTCAAGGGTAACCGCAGCCATGGTCTCCCCGCTGAGAGTCCATGCTGCTGCAAACGTCGTCGAACTGTTCGTGCAGATGGTTGTTGTCTTGCAAATGTCCCCATATGTTGACTCAGAGATTGAGACGTGGCTGCACGATCCGTTACAGCCATGCGGATAAGATGCCTGTCATCTCGATTGCTAGTGATACGAGGCTGTTGGGATCCAGCACTGTGTCTCGTATTACGCTCCTGAACCCACCGATTCCATATTCAGCTAACATTCACTGGATCTCGACCAACGCGAGCAGCAATGTCGCGATACGATAAACCGCAATTGCGATGGGCTTCAATCCGACCTTTATCAAAGTCGGAAACGTGATGGTACGCATTTCTCCTTCTTACACGAGGCATCGCAACAACGTTTCACCAGGCAACGCCGGTTAACTGCTGTTTGTGTATGAGAAATCGGTTGGAAACTTTCCTCATGTCAGCCGACCGCGGTGGTCTCGCGGTTCTAGGCGCGCAGTCCGGAACCGTGCGACTGCTGCGGTCGCAGGTTCGAATCCTGCCTCGGCCATGGATGTGTGTGATGTCCTTAGGTTAGTTAGGTTTAAGTAGTTCTAAGTTCTAGGGGACTGATGACCACAGATGTTAAGTCCCATAGTGCTCAGAGCCATTTGAACCATTTTCCTCATGTCAGCATGTTGTAGGTGTCGCCACCGGCGCTAACCTTGTGTGAATGCTCTGAAAAGCTAATCATTTGCATACCACAGCATCTTCTTTCTGTCGGTTAAATTTCGCGTCTGTAGCACGTCATCGTCGTGGTGCAGCAATTTTAATGGCCAATAGTGTATTATGTTATTTGAGATATGTGCATCCACAACGTACTACTGTTGGAAAGAGCAAACTCTCGAGTTTTAGATGGTGCCCGCTAGGTAACAGAAGTGTTTGCCCACTTCAGTTCTAGTAAAAATGGTGTCGGGACAACAGAACGCGTTTTGTGTTCTACGTTTTACGCCGTGTGGGTCAGTTATAATTGTTCAGCGTGGCTTTCGTACTAGATATGGTGTGGATCCTCCTACAACACAAAGCATTAGACGATGGCATGAACAATTTCGAGAAAGATATTGTTTGCGTAAAGACAAATCGCAGGCCGTCCCCGAATATCTGACACAGTAGTCGAAGGTATCCACCATAGTTTCACAAGGAGTCCGCAGAAATCTAAAGGCGGGTATATTGATTACATACGAAAAGGAATGAAAAAAAAACTTTTTGAATTTCCCGTTCATCGAAAAACAAAATTCATTGTATATGTTTATTAGTTTCAGAAATACAAGCGTGCCAACGGATGATTGTTTTTGATACACCCTGTGTAATCTTTGACAACAATAATGCTGGTATTGTATGATGGTGGTGTTCGTGATGCATGAAAATAATCATGTTCATATTGGAAGTGTAATGGTGAGCTATGATTATGGGGCGTTGTGGAACCATAGATAGCGAATAAAAGTCATGGAGGAGGAAGAATGGGGGATAGGGGCCGGAGGAAAGAGGGAAGATGTGAATTGGGGAATTGTGACAAGGGCTGGAATGAAGGGTGTAGAGGTGTTTGATACAAATATGGAAACAGCGCGAGAAATGCATGGTTAAAGATAAATGCTGGCGCCAGACACGCCTGCGGGTGGCGCTGTTGCATTTGACCACAAGTGACACCCTTGCAACGCCCTTGGTACGTTGCAAGTGTCAGTCATGGTCAGAACAGGGTTCTGTGTAGCAGTGATTGCAATGTGTCGAAGGTAATTGAATTTGAAGATGGGCAAATCGTTGGTGCTCGTATGGTGGATGTTTCCGTAACCAAGGTGGCTGAAGTGTTTGGTGTTTTAAGAGGCGCCGTATCGAAGACTTTAACTGCATACGTGGAAAGTGGCAAACATCACCCGCTAAGTCACAACGTGGACGAAAGTGTGTGTTGAGTGATTGTGACAGACGATCGTTGAAGAGGATTGGAGCGAAGAATAAGATGAAGGTAGCTGCAAAAGTCACTGCAGAACTGAATGTGCAGTCACACTACCAGTACACGAACTACACAAACGGAGCTCCTTTGTCTGAGAATTGCAGGGCGAAATGGAATTTCAGAATCACACATCGGTGATCCAAATGCCTGCAAAAGGAAAACATGGTCCCGAAGTCATATAACCTGAGCTGTCGAGCAATGGAAGAAACTCATTTGATTGTATGAGTCTTGTTTCACACGGTTTCCAATTTACGTCTGATGTAGGCTGTGCCATGTATGTAATTCCTTTGTGGCAGACACAGTCTCCTTTCCTTTGCTCTACTTGGAAATGGAACAGGAAATGGAACGACTAGCAGTGGTGGATGGTAACGTCCGCCATAAACTAAATGGTGTCTTGTGGGGCATATATGCTGATTTACCTGGGATTACTGTGGCCCTTTGTGGTTAACTCACTGGTGGGGAAAAAATTAATTTTTTGTTGCTAAAATTACGTCATTAGCGTGGAGCAAATAAGACAGAATCCATTTACTACGTGTGAATAATGATCTAGAAGGTTGTGAATTCTATGAAATAACATCGTGTTGGCAGCACCGAATTCAATGTTGTTCATATATATTTTAACAGCTATTACTCCGCAATAACGTTCACGTCAGTTAAGCTAAAAATACAGAGAGTGTAATTTTGCATTCCGTCAGTATTAGGTTGTTGTTGTGGTCTTCAGTCCTGAGACTGGTTGCATGTGGCTCTCCATGCTACTCTATCCTGTGCAAGCTCCTTCACCTCCCAGCACCTACTGCAACCTACATCCTTCTGAATCTGCTTAGTGTAGTCATCTCTTGGTCTCCCTCTACGATTTTTACCCTCTACGCTGCCCTGCAATACTAAATTGGTGATCCCTAGATGCGTCAGAACATGTCCTACCAACCGATCCCTTCTTCTAGTCAAGTTGTGCCACAAACTTCTCTTCTCCCCAATCCTATTCAATACCTCCTCATTAGTTATGTGATCTAGCCATCTAATCTTCAGCATTCTTCTGGAGCACCACATTTCGAAAGCTTCTAATCTCTTCTTGTCTAAACTACTTATTGTCCATGTTTCACTTCCATACATGCCTACACTCCATACAAATACTTTCAGAAACTACTTCCTGACATTTAAACCTATACTCGATGTTAACAAATTTCTCTTCTTAAGAAACGCTTTCCTTGCCATTGACAGTCTACATTTTATATCCTCTCTACTTCGACCATCATCAGTTATTTTGCTGCCCAAATAGCAAAACTCCTTTACTACTTAAAGTGTCTCATTTCCTAATCCAATTCCCTCAGCATCACCCGACTTAATTCGACTATATTCCATTATCCTCGTTTTGCTTTTGTTGATGTTCATCTTATATCCTCATTTCAAGACACTGTCCATTCCGTTCAACTGCTCTTCCAAGTCCTTTGCTATCTCTGACAGAATTACAATGTCATCGGTGAACCTCAAAGTTTTTGTTTCTTCTCCATGGATTTAAATACCTACTCCGAATTTTTCTTTTGTTTCCTTTATTGCTTGCTCAATATGCAGATTGAATAACATCGGGGAGAGGCTACAACCCTGTCTCACTCCCTTCCCAACCACTGCTTCCTTTTCATGCCCCTCGAGTCTTATAACTACCATCTGGTTTCTCTACAAATTGTAAATAGCCTTTCGTTCCCTGTATTTTACCCCTGCCACCTTCAGAATTTGAAAGCGAGTAATCCAGTCAACATTGTCAAAAGCTTTCTCTAAGTCTACAAATGCTAGAAACGTAGGTTTGCCTGTCTCATACATTTCCCTCACTAGATGGCAGAGTTTTGTCAGAACTGGCTCTCCCAAGGCTGTCAGGAATTCTAATGGAATGTTGTCTACTCCCGGGGCCTTGTTCCGACTTAGGTCTTTCAGTGCTCTGTCAAACTCTTTTCGCAGTATCATATCTCCCATTACATCCTCATCTACATCCTCTTCCATTTCCATAATATTGCCCTCAAGTACATCGCCCTTGTATAGACGCTCTATATACTCCTTCCACCTTTCTGCTTTCCCTTCTTTGCTTAGAAATGGTATTAGGTAACAAGGTCAGAAACTGTTATTTGTGTGAAATTCAATTTAGATAATATATTTAACACTTCTTTAAAATGGTACACATCTTTGCAAAATATGTGATTATCTTAGCCCGGGCCAGAGCAACCTCAACAAGAAAGTGAAATGGTATTAGAATCTGAATGTGATTCTTACAGTTTTCTGGTGTGGAAGATGATGTCCAGCATTACCAGATGTTGAAAACCAAATTATCAGTTGAGCAATACGCTACGGTTTTATACGATAAAGACGAATATTCCGGAATTGGGACTGAGTCGACTTATGGGGGCACTAAGGTGAACTGTATGGGAAAGGCAAAGTCCTGCTGGAAATTACCAGAACAAAAAGATTAAATATTATATTTTTGAGAGAATTTGACAAGAATTACCAGTCGAACACGACTAACAAAACATGGGTATTTTCAGGTACCAGAGCTTCAATAAACGGTGTAATAATATATTTGTATAATAATATATTTCCATGATTCGACTATCTGAAAAATTTCTGTCTTACGTATGTAGTCTTCATCCTACACTATTACAATCGCATCCCTTTGCCTGTCTTTTAGATAACTACTCTCTCTTATTCAATCTAAGTGTGCAATTTACTGACGGCGCATATTTCCTTCCCTTTCCTCCCAGGAAACTGCTCCTCTTCGGATAAGACACATGTGTTTAATTACAGATCTGATTATGCAAGGAGTTGAAACATCATTGTAATTAAAGACGTACAGGAAGTGAAATAGTCTGTTTTATTAAGAAAAAGGGCTTAACTAGCACATGCTAGCATTATAACACACATGGAATACGTTTTAGTCAACACCCCCTCACGCCACTGGTTAGAAAGAAACTAAGCAACTAAAATACATGAAGCTATCAATAAAGGACATCAGTCCCCGCCACTACAATCCCGCTATCCAATCAGAACTCAAGTTTCCATGACTTTTTTGATAATGTGGCATTAGGAGCGGGATGAAATAATATATTATATACACTGGTTCTTTTTTAAATTTTCCATATTTTACAGGAAATAGTAGTGGTCAAAATTAGAAAAAAAGTCCTATAAACAGATGCCTGGAAACAAATACTTGTTGGAATTTGGGCCTTCTGTCCTACGGCATATATTTGTCTGTTGACTGTACAGGATGTGATCATCAGAGTAAACACCCATATTTACACGTTCTTCAGCCCTTTTTCTCAAAGAATCAGCGACTCGTGTGAACACACCTGGCTGCCCTCGAATCTGGTCACACACAAGAGACAAGTGACGCACTGCCGATGGGTATGGAATACACCAAAGCCTTCAAATGTTCCCATAGCCGTAAATCTCAGGAATTGAGGCCTAGTAAACGGTGAAAGATGGAGGGGTAAGAGGACATGCCACCTCACCTCCTCGGCCAATCCATCATCTATTCTGCTAAAGTATGTGGCCTATAAGACTGGCACTCGCAATTCCCGCCCTCACATTGTCACTCGTTGATGCTAAATCGAACTTGATGTCTTTCTCCCATGACCGCACGATGGTTTCCATCTGGTCACACAAGCAATAAGATATAAGCAACTAACGCCCCAGGAAGACAGCCCAGAGCATTAAGTACTGACCTCGCCACAACTGACTGCTATTGCAATACACATTTTATATCTAGTTTTGAACAGAACTGTCTCCCATAAAAATGGGGCACTTAAAAAAAATAAAAAAAGCATACCATTATGTTTATGTACAACACATGCAAGAATAAGATATGTTGCATGTCAGAGAAGTAATGTGAGAATTCAAGCGCCAATTTCAAATAAATATTACGTTTCATGTAAGTACCGAGACTAAGATAGTAACTTTAATCGATTTAAATGTCTTGTCAGTCACGTGCAGCGAGATAATATTTTGTTCTTGATATGTGTGTAACCTTGTTACTTCAAGGCAGTGATTAGTCTGTTTCCACATGCTTTGTATCCGAGATAATGGAAGGATAGATTACCATCAGAATTTTAGTCGAGCATTGTTCCTCAGTAGATAAAATCTTTTTCACCTGACAGGGTCATTTTGAGTCTAAATACCTTTAAAAGCTTTATCATTAATAGGAAACATATAGCACACATTTTAGAGAAACTGACTGCACCGACGTAATGCTTTGAAGTTCAGTCTTCGTAACACACAGAGAACGGAAAAACCGACTGAGCTATTCGAATGTCGAGTTAAAAACTAAGTGCTAACCCACTCACCCACACCGGTAATCTTACAGCGTTATATTAATCTGATTACCTTCATTGATTGCAGCAACGCTGCGTTGCTGAGACGTTGTTTGCAGGCTGTTATTCGTTTACGTATAGTGTTGTACTTGTAAACTGTAACGTCACGAAGGATAACAAGTAACGGAATTCCAGCTATTGCGCATGCACAGTACAGTAGGATTGTTAAACCTGAAAGTGATTTGGTAGTACACAAGATGTGAAATTTAATATTGAACTGCCACCCCTTCTAACAAAAGCGGCTGTAAACTGGCTAGCCATCGAGTTGGACTGAGCTTGAATGGCAGATACGAGTACGTCATTCCACTATGCTTCAATATTCTACTCGTATGTCAGGTCAGTAGTAGTGGCTGGCGAGTAGCAATGTGTCATCTCTCGGCAACACATACACACACGTTTTCAGTGGGTGAGAGATTTCGGAGAACATGCTGACGAGGGCTACATCGTAACACCCTCTGTATCGAGGAACAGGGGTTCGGCAAAAATATGGAAACTGTGACAAATTCGCGCTTGAACGTAAATGCAGATACTAGGCAAGCCTACAGATGGTGTTGGTGTATTTGACCACGAAGGGCACCTGTGAAATGTCCTCGAAACGCCGCAAATGTTAAGTCGTGGTCAAAACAGTGTCTGCGTAGTCGTAAGTGCATTTTGTCGCACGAAAGTGAATTTGAACGTGAGCAGATTGCTGGTGCTCGTATGTTGGATGCTTCCATATCCAAGGTAAACGGACGTTTTTGGTTTTTCAAGAACCACCGTATCGCATATTTGTACCGCATACAGGGAAAGCAAAAAAATTATCATCCACTAAATCACAAAGTTAGCTAAAGTGTGTGTTCAGTGATCGTGACAGACACTCAGTGAAAAGGATTGTGACGAAAAATATGAGAACAACAGCCGGAAAAGTCATTGTAGAACTGAATGTGGCATTCTCGAACCTTGTCAGCATCAAGACAAAACGAAAGCAGCTCAATAAGTTGCAATTTGCAGGACGGATTCCAAAACGACACATCAGTGGAGCAATGGAAAAAAGTCATTTGGTCGAATAAGTCTTGTTGAACACTGTTCTGGTCGAGTTTACGTCTGGCGTAAACCGCCGTAAATCTACAATGCAGACTGCTTGCTGCCAAGAGTGAAACGTAGCAGTTATTCAGTGATGATTTGGGCTCCCATATCATGGCATTCTATGAGCTCAATTGTTCCTCTGCAAGGTAGCATTACTGCCAAGGGTTATGTGCCCATTTTGGCTGATCAGGTCCAGCCCATGATACAACTGTTATTTCCCAATGGCAATGCTCTGGTTCAGGTCGACATGCCCTCTGCTTACACAGCTATTTGTCTCATCTTCCCTGGCAGTCGCAATCACCATATCTCAATATTACTGAGCCTTTCAAGAAAAGGGTGAGTGATAGTTATCCACCTCCATCGTCGTTACATAAGTTTGCCACAATTTTACAGGAAGAATGGAAAAGAATTGCCTTGAAAACCATATAGGACCTGTATTTACCCATCCCGAAATGACTGGAAGTTGTTTTGAAAGCCAACAGTTTTCCTACACCTTACTGGGCATGACAGTGTCTTGTGTTTTTGGTGTTCCCATATTTTTGTCCACTTCCTGTAGGTGAGCATAGTGCAGACAAAATGTATTTTTGCATTGTCTTGTTGAAAGATAATGCCGCAGAGTCTTCGAAGATAGTGCACAGCTACTGGACTTAACACATCAAACATGTAATGACTGCTGTCCAAATTACTGGTGTGTGAGCCAAAGGTGATTGTGTTTTGTACCCAACGACATCCCAGACCATTACACCAAATTTCGGACCCTAATGACGATGAAGAATGCAATCTGGCAATGTTCAGAGCCTCCACACATGGATACATCCATCGTTATGCTGTACACAGAACCAGAACGTCATGGTACCAGTCCTGTGTCCAGTGTGGTCGGTGGGTTCCTCTGACACTGCGTCTCTTTATTGCCGTCAATCGACTCTGCAACAGTTGTCACCCTGCTGACTGTGTGTAGTACTACAGACAAGTCTCATTGCCAGTAAGGATATGCACCCATTTCCTGATACCTGGTATATGACTGTATCTGTACGATCCAGCTTGGCCAAGTGAAGACTATGTCTGTCCTCTTTGGTGCTAATCACATGGGGCTGCTAAGATCCTGCATGATGTTTGTTCGGCACACAAATAGTAATATCGCAGCACAGTAAAATACACTATCAATGGGCCATGATCCTGCAGCTGTCATATTTCAATACACACTGGTAGACTTTTCTCCATGTACTCAAAGACACAATATGGTGCATAGTGTAGGATATCTTGTAACACACTTTCCCTTTCCTGTTCCTCTAGCAAGTTCATTGCTCCACCTCTTAACTGTGTCAACAGAGGTGCTATACTTTCCACTTTTTAGGTGATCCAAGACAGAAAAATCAAGAGAGTTGAGGCCATGTCATCTTGGAGACCAAGGTGCAGATTCTGCTCCACTTGTTATCTTGGACAATATTGGTGTGTTCGACACTATATAACTGTAGCAGCAAAATGTACCAGATCTCCATCATACATCTACCACATTCCACAACCATGGCACATAGGTGTCATGCAGAGCCTAATTAGAAGTGGACAGTCGAAAAGTTTATATTTGTGCTAACTACCATAGGAACACAATGGGCATTCAAGATACAAACTGACCTTTGACCTTTGCACTGCAACATACAGGGGCAACAGCAAATGTATGACAGCAACATGCCCCAAGTCACATCCACCCTCCCACTCCCACTCCCACTCCCGTTACCTGCCCCTCTCCTCTCCTCTCCTCTCCTAAATAAAACAACTTTCTTGGAAATATGATAACCAGAGAGCTTCTAAGCCAACATGGACGTGTTTTGCTCTCTGAGTCACAAACCACTATTTTACTGGCCATTTAAATGGAACAGCCAATCAAAGCCCAGTATTTTACTAGGCATTAGAATGAAACAGCCAATCAGTACATACCCCCAGAGCTAGCCATCCTGTTCTATGTTTACCACCTGGCACCCAAATACAACTGCAGTTCAGTCTTTGAACACTACTTGGGCCAAGGCACAATGGACTGTCAAATTAATTATCACAATGTTCTTTCCCCGTCTAAATTGTCTATAAAAGTACAAAATACACGTGGCTCATCAGTTGGCACTACTTGTGTAACTCATAAGTTAAAGTTTGGTTGATGCCTGAAACATGACAGTGGACCCTCATGTTAAGTGTTACAATTTCATCCCAATATCTAAATTGTCGGTAATACTTATAAAAATACGTAAGATATTAGCATCTCAATTGTAGGCCCTCTTACAGCTATGTCACTGATAGTACAAACGTTTTTACAAGTTTTTTTTAGTAATGATTCGCCTCAGCAAGTGCCATTTCAGGGGGACAAGGTTATGCATCATTTTCCACATTAAAAATGTAGCTGGTGTTATTGGCTGGCTAATACAGCTTTATTATCACTTTTGTTCTTAAGCATACTTGAGGTTATGTTGCTAGTGGTACAGAGATAGGAAGACTGTAAAATTGACCAGTTGGAACTATGATTCAAGAGCTTTCTAAAAAAAAGTTTATAGACTTCCTTTCCTTAATCAACTACTAAATAATACCAAGATTTATAGAATATTCAATTTTACCGACACTTTAGCATGGCTAACTGTATGAAAAATGTGTTTTGGAGAGATCTTTAACATGGTATACCACTTAAACTGTAAATTTTAGTAACACCCAAATACAACAATGAAAAGCACCAAAATTAATTAATTTAATGTTCCGACCCTTTAATAAGTACCACTACACCCATAATGCACATTCACAAATCAATGTTACGTCCATGTCAAAATTTATATCACAGCTGCGAATCAGTACAATGTAGCACATGCCTGCAAGTTGTTACTACTGAAAGAGGAACATTAATACATCCCCCTCTGACATTCTCTAAACCCTCTGTCCTGAGGGAAGCAGTCAACTTTACTTATCTCATTGACAAATTCCCCAATGTCAAATGAAACTAAGTATATTTTAAAATATCAGTGTCTCTGTAGGTATTTTTATTTGTTAGTGAACAGGAGAATCACATGTTTAAGAAGCTCTTAACATTAGGTGATGTTTTTGGATTTGGGTGTTAGTCGCTAGATGCATATTACTATAAAATATGGCTAAGAATCATGGGCTGCATGAAAGCTTGACTCACCATTTGATGAGCACTGGTTTAGACACACTGGTAACTCAAGGTCATGGTGGGGAGTGTTCATCACTTGCTCATCAACACAGCCCATGGGTGTTACAGTATGCAGTCTCACTATACAACTATTCCATTGCAAGAGAAATTTATCGGTGGACCCAGAACAAGTTCCTTTGCTCTAGTACTAACAAAATTAACTGCCCAATGTAAAAAGTCAAGCACCAGGAACACATGGTCAGATGTCAATGTAACTTCAGTGGGTATATAAATGACAAAAGTTGCAGTTCTTTGCAACAGGTGGAATGTCCACCAGAGAGCACTAGTGTTGTTTGTGTTTAGTGTTGTTACCTTGCCTAGTAGTGTGCATATGAGGCATCAACAGTGTTGGATGAGTGATCAGTGTGAACAACACAGAGATGCTGTGTACTCATCAATGATGTCGTAATCAGCACATGACAAGTTTTAAATGGGCACCATTGTGGTTTGCCTTTTGGCCAGCAGGTCAAATCATGCAGTTTGCAGATTTTTGGAGCATTCGGATGTGACAGCGGCCCAGTGTTGGACTGCATGGGAACAGAAGAGCAGGCATACTCTCTGTCGAGGTTCTGATCAACCAACCACATCTTAATCCCTTCACATCTGCACACACCATCTGAAAACAAATAATGGACTCCCTGAGACATTCTGTGTCATCCTACACCCCTGGTCAAAAGCTAGCTGCAGCTGAACTAGGGGTTTATGGTCCCATGTATAGGTAGACATTAACACTACAATGCAAATGGCTGCAGTTGGAGTGGTGCCATGACTGGGAAGCATGGATGTATTATAAATGGTGTTGCATTGTGTTCAGCACTGACTCAGGGTTCTGTACTAACTTGGATCATGACCATTGTCAGTGAGTTTGGCAGTGACCTGGGGAGAGGCCCCATTCTCCTAATATTATGGAGAGACAAAGCACTGCTATTCCAGGTGTAAATGTGTGGGGAGCCACTGCGTTCCACATCAGGTCACAGCAGGTAGTGACTGAGGACATGTAGATGGCACAACATTTCCTCATGGACATCCTGTGTCCTCATGTGTTCCCTCTCATGTGGCAGTATCATGGTGACATTTTCAACAGAACAATGCACATGGCATGTTTTTCTATCAACTGTCTGTATGATGTGAGGTGCTTCTATGGCCAGCAATGTCCTCACATATTTCCCCAACTGAAGATAGGCGGGACCAGCTCGGATGCCAACTCTGTCCAAGTGCCAGCAGCCAGGATCTCAAGGAGCAATTACAACAGTTGTTGGGCAGCTCGCCTCAGGAGATGATGCAACAGCTTTACAACATCCTTCCAAACTAAATCAATGCTTGCATCAAGGCAACAGTAGGTGCATCATCATACTCATAAGTGAGCCGATGCTGTCAGTTCTTTGTGAATTTGTCTCAATTTTGTAATTGCTAAAATAACATCACATACCCTCTCAACCTCTTAAGTTTCATTTCTTTTTCTCTTCCCTTTCTGGTGTAGAGAAACAACTGAAAGATTGAGACTGAGAAGCATACATACACGAATCAGCATAGTTTTAGAAAGCATCACTTGTGTGAAACTCAGTTCGCTCTTTTCTCACATGATATACTGCAAACTATGGATGAAGGGCAACAGGCAGATTCCATATTTCTAAATTCTGATGTAGCACCCCATTGCAGGCTGCTAACAAAGATACAAAGACATAGAATAATTTCACAGATATGTGAATGGCTCAAAGGCTTCTTAAGTTATAGTACTCAGTATGTACCCAGTATGTCAGAGACAACTGTATCATCAGTATTGCCCCAGGGAAGTGTGATAAGACTTCTGTTATTGTCTCTATATATAAATGATCTGGCAGATGGGGTGGGCAGCAATCTGTGTTTCTTTGCTGATGATGCTGTGGCGGTGTGGCGTACAGTAAGATGTCGAAGTTGAGTGACTTTAGGAAGGTACAAGATGATGTAGACAAAATTTCTAGTTGGTGTGACGAATGGCAGCTAGCTCTAAATGTGGGAAAATGTAAGTTAATGTGGATGAGTACAAAAAACAAACCTGTATTGTTTGGATACAGCATTAGCAGTGCACTGCTTGACACAGTCACATCATTTAAATATCTAGATGTACAATTGCAAAACATTATGAAGTGGTACAAGCACGTATGGATTGTAGTAGGGAAGGTGAATGGTCAACTTCTGCTTATTGGAAGAACTTAGGAAAGTGTGGTTCATCTGTAAAGGAGACTGCATATAGGACACTGGTGCAACCTATTCTTGAATACAGCTCATGTGTATGGGATTGGATTGAAGGAGGACATCAAAGCAAATCACAGGCAGGCTTCTAGATTTGTTACCAGTAGGTTCAAAAAAAACATAAGTGTTATGGAGATGCTTCAGGAACTCAAATGGGAATCTCTGGAGGGAAGGTGATCTTCTTTTTGGAGAACACTATTGAGAAATTTAGAGAACTGGCATTTGAAGCTGACTGCCGAATGAGTCTATTGCCACCAACAAACATTGTGCATAAGATAAGATATCAGAAAATAAGGTTCCTATGGAAGCATATGGGCAGTCATTTTTCCCTCACTTTATTTGTGAGTGGAACAGGAAAGAAAATGACTAGTAGTGATACAGGGTACCCTCCAGCACACATCATATCGTGACTTGTAGAGTATCTATGTAGATGTATATGGATGCTTCACTCTTTTGCCAAGCAATGTAGTTTAAATAAGGTTATCTTGGCCCTTCAGGTGATGGTAAATAAGTCAGCAGTTACATACAACCATCATCTCTGCAGGACTTGGATTACCTTCCGGTAATTTCTAAATTCATGCTACCAAACCAAAAACATGCAGTGTTTCCATTTTCCACATAATCCACAACTAGCACCCTACAATTTCATAGAACAGCATAGCAAATATATGGTTCTAGGAAACTGCTCATGCAACTCCATGTCCACCCACGGAACATGGGAGTTCTTGCAGTATTTCCACACCAGAAACAAACCTCAGCCAATCCCAAATATCTGTCTTGAAATACTAATATAACAGAAGTCTGTCAGTCTCTGATGACACATTGCCAACAAATGACATGAAAGCAGTCTTCTCATCTTCTTCTTCTGTGTCGCTCCTGGGGCTGTTGTGCCGCAGGCCAATCTGAATCTGTCGGTTGCTCTATCCATTCTTGTGGAAGATGGAGTATGCCCTGTGTACTAGAATGCTATTCTACCTCAAGGGATGTTGGCAGCTGGAAGCATGGACATATAAATGGAAGAGTGCCATCTTTTTCTATATCCTAGGTAACCTGTAGCGGATAGAATTCAGAAGTTCTAAAAAAAAATTGGTTCCCTGTGGTCAAATGACAAAAGTATTGCTGACAAATCAAAAGAAATGAACAGGTTTTAAAGTCGAGAAAATACATGGCAATCAGTCACTAATAATCTTATATGCGAAAGCAGGCTTTCTCGGCAAATTTCATATATGAAGTCTTCACGGGTTGTCAGCTGAGTAGCATCGTCGTCTCGTAGCTATGTTTTGATGGAATACGTCTCCATTATCTTCAGGCGAAGTGTCGGGATTTCGTCAGTTGCAGGCTTATATCTCTGCTGGACCGCTCTCCGCTTCCCGCGGCCGGCCAATCATATGCCCGCAGAATTGCCCGATGCACCTGGGTGGGGGGGACGCATGCACAGGGTTCGAGTACCGGCGTCCGTCTCTTTCTGCTCCGACTGTGGCCCTTGGTGGAACGGAACGTTCTTCCCTGATTTTCCTGATTGCAGGCTCCCAGGCTGTGCTGAGATGGTAACACTGTCGCAATTGATTAGGTTGTCTTGTAACTGTATTTCTATGGATTCTTTGATTACTGAGTCCCAAAATCCATTTTTACTGCATATTTTCTTTGTGTCCTCGAAATCAAAGGTGTGCTTCTCATCAGTACTATGTTCCGCCACAGCAGATTTGTTGGTCTGACCCAAGCGTACATGCCTAATGCAATATATAGGACAGATGCAGCATTGCATCTCACGGTGCTGCAGTGAACACATTAGGCCTTAACCATCTATTCCCTTCCCTATTCCCATTCCACAACCTCCTATTCCACAGATGCATCCACAGTCTTTTTGCTTCCCTCCTTTACCATTTCCCGCTGTCTAATCTCCTGAATGCACCTAGCTGCCATACCCTCTCTCCACTTCGTCCCTGTATGCTCCTGCTCTGACTCCCCGTCCCAGCCCCAGCTACCCCCAACACCCAAATTGCTTCTCCCTTCAAGTGCAGTTGCCCGCAACCTGGCTCTGGCAGGCAGAGACAGTGGTCATGTGTGTTTGAGTTGTGTTTGTGAGAGTGTATGTGTGTGTATTGTCTATTTCAGAAAAGGCCTTCTGACTGAAAGATTGTGTGCTTGCTCAGCAACTGAATTGTCCAGTTGTTTCTTAGCCACAGTTTGTCAGTGACCACACAGATAGACAGCCTGTTGGTTGTCATGCCCATGCAGAATGAAGCACACTGGTTGCAGCTTAGCTTGTAGATCAAATGAAACCAGTATGAGGAGTTGCTGCTTTGTTTGGGCTCAACCATTTCTTTCTTTTCCTTGTGTTAGCATAAAGACACAATTTCACATCACTAATTATTCGTGAGTCAATTGATGACAAGGAAGCAGTGGTGCAGATGTGGTCACCTGCTGATTTTTGTGATTTTTGCTTAGAGCATGTGGTACCCGTACACCCAATTTCTGAATCTTCCCCATTGCATACAAAAGTCACACAATGGTAGAATGATCACATTTCACCACATTCGCCAGTTCTTGAGTATCATGATGTGAATCATTGTAGATTACCGCATTTAAACAATCTTCATCAAACTCCAAATGTCTTCCTGAACATGGAGAGTCACTAATGTCTTGAAGATCCTCCAGAAAATGAGACAACCATTTTTTTGCAAACTCTGTCCAATCACATTATCCTCTCTCTGTTGTGTGTATGAAATTATGCATCAAACCAGTAAAGCAGATATGTAACTAACGTATTAAATTCTGCTTGTTCAATTCCACTAACTTCCATAGGATCAAAGGTACGGACAAATAGCCATTTTTTCAGCCCCTGACATACAGTCTGCCCTGCAAGACAGGTGTGTTGAGTGAGTAGTATCAGCCTGTTTTATCAACCTATTTTGCAGTGGCCACATGTGCAGATATGGGCACATCTGGGGGAAAGTTGAGATGCACTGAGGAGGAGAAGGACAAGTGGGAGGTAGGAGGGGATGGACAGGGAGGGAGTGGACCGGGAGCGGATGGAAAGAGATAGGCTGGAAGGAGGAGAAGGGTAGATAAAGGGGGAGGGAAGAGATGGATAGGGTTGGGGGAAACAGATAGAGAAAGGTAAACAGGAAGAGATGGAAAGAGAGAGGGGGCAAGGTGAGTACAGACAGAGGGAGGGGCAGAAAGATGTGGTCAGAGAGAGGGGGGGGGGGGGGCACAGTAGATTGGACAAAGAGGGCAGAGGAAGAGATGTGTGAAACATATATCTCTTAACACACATGCAAACAAAGCCACAGAGAAAAAACTAGTTATTTATGTTTGAAAGACACATTTGTGTTGATACACTGCCCTCCCCGTCAAATTGCATTATGCAAAAATTTTGGCCAATTGCATCTTTTTCATGTAAACCATTTTTAACAGTAATAATAATATTAAAGTCTGAACCATGTTTAGCAAAAATTAAATCAATATATTCTAGCTACATTTTGAGAGTTATTTCTGGCAATTCTTTAATTCTTTTTTATCTTCTTGCATAATACCATTTAATATTTTTATGTTTATCTTATTCCATTTCCTAAACTAAAACATACATGACCTTCTACACAACAAAGAAGTTTGTTAACCAATTTTGAATTTTCTTCTTTATTTCAAATGTAGGTTACAAACTGAATTTAAGAATAAGTTAGAGTATCTTTTATCTGAAATTTCACCAATATCCATAGAATCAGTTTCAAGATATCCAACATTTATAAATATATTGTCACATAGAAGAAGGTGTAAATAGCTGAATGACGAAAACTTACTTCACTTAACAAAGGTTTATTCACCACTTGCACATACGGCCAGAACACATACAGTATATATACAGCTACAGAACATTCCAGTACAATAACTCTTTCCATTTGTGGATACTTGTATAATGTACTCAAACCGAATACAGAAATTAAAATTGTACAGTCCAGGTGAGTTTTGTACTCAGGACCCTCGGTGCAACAGTTTAGTATCGTAACAACTACACCACATCTCTACTCAGCTTCTTCTGTGACATTGCTCCCTCCTTAAGAGAACAGCATCTCAGTGTTACGTCCTAGTTCGGGAACAAGTCATCGGCCCTGCATACTCCCACTCCCGATGACTGGTGCTTGCCCTGGCGGTGATCTTCTTAGAATTTCTTTCGCCACTATGCTCTTTATCACCTTTCCGCTTTTTGCCTGTTACTGGAGCTTCAAATATGCCCTCAGTTGCAGAATCCTTGTAGGGCTTCATTCAAAGGACGTGGACCGTATCTCTAACCTTACGTCATCTTGTGCCGGGGTCGAAATCTTCAACTTCATAAGTAACATCAGACAACTGTCTTACAACCTTATAAGGTCCAAAGTAGCGCCTGAGGATCTTCTCAGAGAGATCAACCTTCCGAACAGGAGTGAATATCCAGACGAGGTCACCAGGCTGGTAGACAACAGGATGGTGGCTTGCATCATACCTTCGGCGATCGTTTTCTTGAGCCTGCAGCGTGCAAAGTCGAGCTAACTGCCAAGCTTCCTCAGCTCTGGTTAACACCTGATTGATGTAGTCATTGTCCATGTCATCAGGGTGTAATGGAGACACAGTGTCCATCGTGGTAGTCGCCTCACAGCCATGCACCAAGAAAAATGGTGTAAATCCTGTGGTGTCTTGTTTGGCGGTGTTGTAGGCAAATGTCACAAAAGGTAGCACCTCATCCCAGTTGCTCTGCTCAACATTGACGATCACTGATAGCATGTCGGCCAAGGTCTTATTACGGCATTCAGTAAGCCCTTTAGTTTGAGGATGGTAGGCAGTCGTTGTGTGATGAGTAATGTTGCACTGATAGTTTACCTCTGTCACAAGATTCAATTGAAAAACTTTCCCTCAATCTGTAATTATGACCTTGGGGCACTGTGTTTTAATACAATGCCTTCCACGATGAATTTGGCTACCTCGGATGCTTTGGCTGTTTTCACGGCTCTTGTAATGGCATTGCGTGTCAGATAATCAGTGCAAACAATAATCCATCTACTGACACTAGCAGATGTTGGAAATTGTCCAAGGAGGTCAATCCCAACACGCTGGAAAAGTGTTTCAGCTGGTGGAAATGGTGTAAGTTGGCCAGGTGGTTTCTGAGGAACTGCCTTTCTCCTCTGGCACTCTCGACAGTGAGACACATAGTGATGGTCACTCTTAAATAAACCTGGCCAGAAAAAATCTGTCACAGATTCTATCGTATGTCTTAATAAACCCTAAATGTCCAGTGTCAGGTGTGTCATGGAATTTCTGTAGAATGTCTAAGAGCATGTGTTTAGGAATCACTTGTAGCCACCTCTTTCCAAACGGATCAAAGCTTTTCTTGCAAAGCAATCCAGTATCTACCTTAAATTGTCCTTTCACATCCTCTGACCAATTTAAGGCATGCATAATCTGAGATATCTTGGTGTCCTCCTCCTGCTCAGCAAAGAGATCCTGGAGTGCAGCAAGACAGTCACTATCTTCTTTGAAGTCTTGATGGTCTTGCACAGGGTTTCTTGAGAGACAGTCGGCATCTTGGTGTTTTCTTCCACTTTTGTACACTATCGTAATGACATACTCTTTAAAACGTAGTGCCCACCTGGCAAGCCGTCCTGTTGGATCCTTAAGACCCTTCAACCAACAAAGTGAATCATGGTCTGTAACAACTGAGAATGGCCTTCCAAAGAGATACTGTCGAAATTTGCACGTGGCTCAGATCACAGCAAGACATTCTCCTTCTGTAGTTGAGTAGTTTCTCTCGGCTTTAGTAAGTGTCCTAGAAGCATTGGCTATAACCTTCTCTTTTCCATCCGAAATTTGCACCACAACAGCACCGATCCCATACCCACTGGCATCTGTGTGAAGTTCTGTACGTGCTCTCTCACCATACAGACCAAGTACAGGGTCAGTCATCAGAGCTTTTCGCAGCACATCGAAAGAATCTTGTTGAGCAGCACCCCAGATAAATTTAGCATCAGCTTTCAACAACTCTTGGAGTGGCCTGGCTTTGATACAAAAGTCTTTAATAAGACGACAGTAATAAGAATCCGAGGAAGCTTCTCATCTCTCTAATACTTTTAGGAATAGGAAATTCCATTATAGCTCTCACCTTTTCTGGATCTGGCCGCACACCTTCGTTTGACACAAGGTGTCCAAGTGTTTTGATTTCTTTTGCTCCAAAGAGACATTTTATTGGGTTAAGTTTAAGTCCGCCTTGTTGGAGACACTTAAGAATGGCCCTCAGTCTTTTTATATGTTCATTAAATGTCTCTGAGAACACTATAATGTCATCTAAATAGCAAAGACACATGGTCTACTTCAGGTGACGTAGAAGATTATCCATCATCCATTCAAAATTTGCTGGTGCATTGCACAAACCAAACGGCATTACCTAAAAATCATAGAGGCCCTCAGGGGTGACAAATGCAGTTTTCTTACAATCAGCCTCATCTACTTTGATTTGCTAGTATCTTGAGTACATGTCCATGGCTGAGAAAAACAGACAATATAGTGTATCGTCAATTTGTGGAAGAGGGTAAACGTCCTTTTTAGTTATCTTATTAAGCTTCCTGTAATCAACACAAAAGCACCAACTGCCATCCTTCTTCCTAACGGAGACCACTGGTGACAACCATGGGCTCTGCGAAGGCTGAATGATGTCATTCTTCATCATTTTCTCTACCTCATCATGAATTATTCGATGTTCCATTGCTGACACATGCTATAATCTCTGGTTTATTGGCTGATGGTTTCCAGTGCTAATCCAGTGCTTCACTGTCGATTTGTCTAATTTCCTGTTCACCTGTGGATTGAAGCATTCAGAGAACTCTTGAAAAATGGCAAGTAGCTTCTTCTGTTGTTCCTTAGTGAGATTTGGTGATAGTCAAGCTAGAAGATCTTGTCTCGTAGTGGTAGTGCTAATTTCACCCAAAGACTTGGCATGGGAGCTTTCTATAACACTCAGCTGTTCTACAATTGATGGCTCAGCGTTTGCTACACATGTATCTTGGAAGGACCTGCAGTTCTCAGCGACAGTTAACTATCCACAATTCACTGAATATGTTCTTAAACCAGATGACAGAGACCGGGATGACCAAGTTATTCTCCAGTAGTATGCTTCTCTTACATTCCACTACAAGATCCACAGGGTGCTGCATGGAATGACAGATGACAGTTACCTTTCTAGCACTGACTGCAGGAATGATCATTTCATCCAGCACACACAGTCTCCACACACTCATTTCACATCTTCCTGTCCACAGTATCTAATCTCGTCTAGGATAATCTTCGAGCGACCACAATCTATAATTGCCTGAGAAGCTTTCAACAAGCCCCATTTGAGAATGACGTCATGACTACCCTACTATGGGCTGTGTCAGGCCTCTTATACCCACATGAATGGTACATCTTCCTGTAGGTCTTACATATTTCCTATTAGCCACCTTTCAGCAGAAATGTTTTGTTGTCAACGAATACCGTTTTCTGCAACTGGCGATGGTACTTCTCTGAAATGACTAAATATGATGCTGCAGAGTCCATGAGGATAACAACGTAGTTTCCTATCATTTTTGTAGAGATCGACAGCGGAGGATTTTTCTCTCCAGTGGCCTCACCTCCACGGAAAGTTGCACCTTTAGTTTTCAAGGTTGCGGCAGCTAGGTGATTGGCTGGAGCTTCTACACAGTGATGGAGACCTTGATCAGCATGTTGGGGAGCATTGGCTCCAGCGGCTAGCTTGTGGCGATGGTGACCTACGTTGTACTCCATCCACATCTTCTTGCTCATCGTCGTCATTCAGGAGTTGGTGTCAGCTAAGATCAGTCTGCTGTCTTCTGGCATGGGTGTCATCAAATATCTGTCACCTTTCTCGACAATAGTGCACCACATGTCCCGGTCATCCGCAGTGGAAACATACTGGTTGGTTATCTTGGGTCCTCCAGACGTCAGTCTTCCTTGGTGCACAAACAGGTCCCTCATGCGGCATTGTAGGAACGTAACTCTGCTTGGGTCTCAACTTTCTCACCATTTTAAAGGGAAATGAAGGACGAGAGATTGCGTTCAATGTCTGTTCTTCCCTTATGACCTTTTGAAGTGTCTCGGTTTTTTTGCTTGCTGTGCAATCAAAGTGCCTTCTTAACTTCCTCTCTCACTATCTGTTGAAGAATACTTGCGAAATCAGTTGCTTCCCCCATCACAGACATCGAAACAACATTTGGAAGCCATTCAAAATTCTTGCATATAATTCTTTTTCAATGCATTGTCCTGATATACTGGCACCATTTTATGAAGTCATCTGCTGTCGAAACCTCCTTCGGGAGTAGGACTCGATACGTGTCCTAAGCAACACCCTTCATGAGATGTGCAATCTTATCTTCCTCCTCCATTCTGGGATCCACTATTTTATACAGATCTATGACATCTTGAATATAAGATGCTTTAGTTTCTCCTGGATGCTGTGCCCTGCACTTTAATTTATCTTCAGCCTTGCACTTCTGTCGTCGTGTGCCGCCGAAATACTTGTGCAGTTCTGCCTGGAACACTTCCAGCTTGTGAACTTCTCCTTGTTGTTCTCATACCACTGCTTGGCAGTGCCCTCCAAGTAGATAAATACATTAGCCAAACATACGGTATTATCCCATTTGTTAAATTTGGCTATATGCTCATTTACCATCAGCCACTTGTTTGGATCTTGGCCATCGTCACCAGAGAACCCGGAAGGATGTCTCATGTGGTGGCACACAGTTGCTGTCATCGTAATGTCGTCCTCTTCTGTCTCCGGTAGATTGCGATCAGCTGAGTAAGGCTCGAACTCGGGTTTCTCGCCACGTAAATGGCGGCTCTGTCGTGGCCTGATGGGAGCCACTGTGTCATCGATATTGTGTGCTATCACAAGTTCCAATACCCAGGACCTCAACAAGAATAATGTCACGTAGAAGAAGGTGAAAGTAGCTGAATGACGAATACTAACTTCACTTGACGAAGGTTTATTCAGCAATTGCACATACAAGAGTGCAGAGCTAACTGCCTCCAGCCAGAACACATACAGTATATATGCAGCTACAGAACATTCCAGTACAATGATTCTTTACATTTGTGGATACTTCTAGAATGCACTCAAACCGAATATAGAAATTAAAATTCTACAGTCCAGGTGAGTTTTGAACTCACAGCCCTTGGTGCAACAGTTTAGTAATATAACAACTACTCCAAATCTCTACTCAGCTTCTTCTGTGACAATATTATTACTGTTTACAAAGAACATTCCCACAAAGTACTACAGTGAGGACTATTATATTTATTTACATTGTCAAAATTAAAGATTTGTCATTTAATCCTGTTCAGGATTTAATTTTGTTTAACACTCTGGAAAAAGGATCAAATTTCACATTTTAACATTTTCCAATTTTGAATAATTATTTCAAGCTCAATTTTGAATAATTATTTCAAGCTTATTTTTGAATATTTTTGAGAAATGTGTAAATGTTGTTGATGTTTTGTATATTGTGATTTTTTTTTCATTCTGTGGATATTTGAAAGATTTTTCTTTTTTAATGTGTGGGAAGTTGATATTATATAGGGCTTGAGAACACACTATCGAAAGAAGTAAAGAGAAAACATAGTGATCCAGGAACTCCTTACCTAAAGGAACTCAGAGATAAACGTTTAGCCTTGTATACCATGACAAAAGCTGGCTATCCTATTTGAAGCAGGGATATAGGACAGCAAAAAATATATACATGATGGACATGCAAGAAGCAGGAGAGCCAATGATATCTTCACTGAAAAGTCTCACAACAAATCCAAAGCAGCCCAGAAAATACAGAAACAGCACAAAAATACAGAAACAAGCATGTGACTTCAGTTTCACCTGAGGTTTGCTAAATAACTTCTTCATAAACTGTTCAAATCGGGAAAATCTGCTACTTCAAAAATATATGTAAATTCTGAAGGTACTTTGGGCAATATAAGCCTACCTGATTTGAGACATAAGTGCACTCAGGTTAGTTGAAAAACTGGACGCTGAACTGTTTCCAAACTAGGTAACCCACAGAGTGAAAATACCTATGGCTTATCAAATTATATCCTAAAACATTTAATTGACGTTATACTGTTTCCTCTGCCTTAGCTTATAAACTGCATGTTGCGAGTTGGAAAAGTCACTGATGGCTCAAAGTAAACAACTGTTGTCCCAGTTTATAAGGAAGGAGACAAAAACAGTCCTGACCGTTAAAATGCCAATGTCCCTCATTCCCATTGTATCTAAGGCCACAATACACAGCATAAAAGAGTGACTATGCAGCTTCTTAGAGAACAATAAGCTGAGACTATGTGGCTTTAGGCCACTGAAGCTGTAAAATCTCTGGTTGCAGATGATCTGGGATCCTTTGAAAAGCATTCTTTTGCCTGTGCTATGGTCCTCAATCTGAGCAGAGTAATTGATACTACATCACTTTATGTCGTAATATATAAATTTCAAGAATATGGAATCAAGGACAATGAATTATCATTAATCAAATCGCATCTGTTAGATGGGAGACAAGCTGTCACTGTAAATAATTGTAGATCAAATGCCCTACTTGTTACTATAGGCATGCTTAAAGATTATATCCTGGGCCCTTTTCTCTTTCTTATATACATGAATGAACCACCTAGTTCTTTGTCCTCTGACTCAGTAACATATGCTGATCATACAGCCCTCATACTGACCAGTCACAAAACAGATGAAATGAAAAAGAGAACACAGATAATGGTGGATGTGCTTACACAGTGGCTACAAAAAATATTAAATAAAAACATAACTGAAACAATATATTACTACATCCACAAACAAAGTGAAAGAATAAATGAGTGGAAATCTCTCATACTACTATTAATTCAATTGGGTTCAAAACTGAAATGGGATGCACACACCGACCAAATGTGCATTTAACTACAAAGAGTGATTTACTTACTATGTAAATTAAAATCCTACAAAAAAAAAGTTTATGTGGTAAGAAAAGCAGTGAGAACAATTATAAGAATTCCAAACAGTGTCATCCCAGCCACATTTCAAATTAGAAAACATTAATCGTGCCATCTCTCAGTATTAAAGCCTGTCTCCTCTCAATAAAGCAACTAGTAAAAACTTCCAACTGTACTATTTGGAGGCAATGAGTTCTGACCAGTGTGCTGCAGGAGGATATGGTATGGGCAATGTTTCAAGTACTTGTCCTTAAGTTCTCTTCCATGTGATCAAGAACGTCATCATCAAAGTCAAGAGTACAGTGTGTGCACGGAAGACCACAGACAGCCCTCCTAGTTCCAAACATACTAATTGCTCGCAACTGTTGCTGTAGCCGGACAAAGGCATTATATGATGTCATAATTACAAAAGGGACTGATGATGGCATCCTTTTCTCGGTTTCTGCATGTACTTTGAATCTGAAGATTTAAAAGTGATCCGATCTTGAAACTTATTTTATATCCAAGTGATATATTTTCAAACATGGGTGTCTTATCAAAACCAAGTCCCCTCTTAGCCCTTAAAAGGATATAATAGGAATTTTGAATTACCCTGTATAAAAAACTACCCTAGCAGTGATCATACCATTCCTTTGAGAGTTATTTGCAGTACCTATTCATTGGCATCTGTGTTTATGAAAAACAAGATTTCCATAATAGTGTCATATCCTAAAACCAAACTGTTAATTTTTGATAAATGTAATGTCTAATTTTTAAAGTATTACTGTCCACACATTAAAAGCTATATCATGTACATCATCAGTGGTAGGTGAATAAATGAATGAAAAGGGCCATACCACATCTACTTCCAGTCATACGACCAGGCTGAAATATTGTCAACTTCTGACAAAATACTCACTTTCAATGAGATATGTCAAACTGCAGCTGTCTGCAGAGGAAGGCAACATGATGATGGAACTGATGATTGGTGTGTGTGCGTGTGTGTGTTTAGGTTTTCAACTCACTGGGCATCGGGCCACTGACATGGGTGGTCCCAGCAGAGCTGCTGCACCCGTCGGTGAAAGGTGTGGGTACGTGCCTAATGACAGTTGTTCTGGGCCTGTACGGGTTTGCCGTGGTGCGGCTCTTCCAAGTGGTGGCCGACGCACCGGAGTTGGGAGAGCATGTCGCCTTCTGGGCATTCGCTGTCTGCTGTGCACTCGGCTTTGTCTTCGTGCTACTTGTGCTCCCTGAGACCAAGGGCAAGTCCTTTCTGCAGATCCAGCAGGAGCTGCAGCGGAAAGCAAATTCCCCTGGATGAGGGCTACACAATTCTCAACTATGACTCAAGTGTGGACAAAATGAACATGAGTTGCTGTGCATTACTTGGTGAACGTGTGTGCAGACAAATGAATACGACTCATTCTGCTGAATCAGTGGAACTCTTAAAACCAGACATGTGTGTTTCCTGCAGACGAAATTGTGGTGTAGAATCATCAAAGGATGTACAATGCTCTCAACTGAACATTTCCTTTTTTTAGTTTTCTATGAAATCAAACTCCCCTCTCATAATAAAGCACACCAGTTCAGGTATTCTTCCTTTATGCAACACTTCAAAACTGTAATTCTGTAATTTTTATTACACAAAGTAATGTAAAATGTTATCAGCTTGGAAATATAAGTAAATGAATTTGTAAAAAAATGTTATCTTCGCAGTATTTACCTCACACCCTACCCCCTACTCCCCCCCCCCCCCCCCTCACACTCACTCTCTCTCTCTCTCTCTCTCTCTCTCTCTCTCTCTCTCTCTCTCTCTCTCTCTCTCTCTATAAGGAAGAAGTAAGACCCAAGTTTAGTGTCTTGTGGAAGGTGAAGTCATTAAAAACAGATGACAAGTTTGGCTTGGGGAAGGATGGGAAAGGAAAGAAATTGGCAGTCTCCTTTTTGAAGGGACAATCCAACACTTCTATTTAGTGATTTATTGAACCATGGAAAACTAAATCCGAATTGATAGGCATGGATTTGAGCTTTCGTTGTCCTGTGTGAGAGTTCTGTGTCTTACCATTGTACCAACTCTTGGTAGTCATTCTTCAATATGCACAATTCAATTAAATATCATGATCATACATCACGCATTCACTAACAGACAGATAATTTTTGACGATAATTTTATCTAAGAGTGTCAAATAAAACAAATTAACAGAAATAGGGACAAAATAGAAAGAAACTTCCACATGGGAAAAATATATTAAAAACAAAGATTCTAAGACTTACCAAGCGGGAAAGCGCCGGTAGATAGGCACAATAAATAAAACACACACACAGAATTTCGAGCTTTCGCAACCGGCGGATGCTTCGTCAGGAAAGAGGGAAGGAAAAGGAAAGATGAAAGGATGTGGGTTTTAAGGGAGAGGGTAAGGAGTCATTCCAATCCCGGGAGCGGAAAGACTTACCTTAGGGGGAAAAAAGGATAGGTACATACGCGCGCGCGCTCGCACACACACACACACACACACACACACACACACACACACACACACACACACACACACCCATCCATACATACATAGACACAAGCAGACATATTTAAAGGCAAAGAGTATGGGCAGAGATGTAAGTAGAGGCGGAAGTGTGGAGGCAAAGATGATGTTGAATGACAGGTGAGGTATGGGTGGCGGCAACTTGATAATGAGAAGAGAGGATATATTGAAGTTCCCATCTCCGGAGTTCGGATAGGTTGGTGTTGGTGGGAAGTATCCAGATAACTCGGACGGTGTAACACTGTGCCAAGATGTGCTGGCCGTGCACCAAGGCATGTTCAGCCACAGGGTGATCCTCATTACCAACAAACACTGACAGCCTGTGTCCATTCATGCGAATGGACAGTTTGTTGCTGGTCATTCCCACATAGAAAGCGTCACGGTGTAGGCAGGTCAGTTGGTAAATCATGTGGGTGCTTTCACACGTGGCTCTGCCTTTGATCGTGTACACCTTCCGGGTTACAGGACTGGAGTAGGTGGTGGTGGGAGGGTGCATAGGACAGGTTTTACACCAGGGGCGGTTGCAAGGGTAGGAGCCAGAGGGTAGGGAAGGTGGTTTGGGGCAGGATTTTACTGCCCTGAAATGAGATCCATCCTTCATGAAATCCTCCCCACTCCACCAAGAGTGTCTTTCCGCCGTCCACCTAACCTTCGTAACCTCTTGGTTCATCCCTATGAAATCCCCAAACCACCTTCCCTACCCTCTGGCTCCTACCCTTGCAACCGCCCCTGGTGTAAAACCTGTCCTATGCACCCTCCCACCACCACCTACACCAACACCAACCTATCCGATCTCCGGAGATGGTAACTTGCCCTTCAATATATCCTCTCTTCTCGTTATCCACCAGGCCTCAATCTCCGCTAATTTCAAGTTGCCGCCACCCATTCCTCACCTGTCATTCAACATCATCTTTGCCTCCACACTTCTGCCTCGACTTACATCTCTGCCCATACTCTTTGCCTTTAAATATGTCTGCTTGTGTCTATGTATGTATGGATGGGGGTGTGTGTGTGTGTGTGTGTGTGTGTGTGTGTGTGTGTGTGCGTGTGTGTGTGTGTGTGTGTGTGTGTGTGTGTGTGTGTGTGTGTGCGCGTGAGCGCGAGTATATACCTATCCTTTTTTCCCCCTAAGGTAAGTATTTCCGCCCCCGGGATTGGAATGACTCCTTACCCTCTCCCTTAAAACCCACATCCTTTCATCTTTCCTTTTCCTTCCCTCTTTCCTGACGAAGCATCCGCCGGTTGCGAAAGCTCGAAATTCTGTGTGTGTGTTTTATTTATTGTGCCTATTACCGGCGCTTTCCTGCTTGGTAGGTCTTGGAATCTTTGTTTTTGAAATAGTGACAAAGTTAGAGTGTGTCATAGTCAATCTCATAATGAAATATAATTCCTCCATCTAAAAAGAAAATAGTGATTCAAGAAACAGCATTGACAAAAAACATGTATTCCTCATAAAACTAATGAAGGAACAATATTGAAGATAAAGTTGCACAATGATATAAAATACAATTATTACATGTAGAACAGTGTAAAGAAATGTTTCAGTACATTTGGAGTTATGACTTTAAAAGAAAACTGGCAAATATGCAAAGATTTTTCTAGTTGCATCTAATTATGACCTTACGGAGTCAGTCACCATTCGTATAAAGTGTTAACAATTAGTGCTATTCCTTCAAAGAAAAGAAGAGAGATGTTTTCAAATTTAAAGACAAAGAAGTGGATCTCATGGCAGCATATTGGGATATGTTTACTTTATCAAGCACAGTGTCTGCAAATACAACAACGGCAACACATAGGGGGTCAGTCATGACATTGTGATACAATGCAGGTAGAGTAATATGTCTGGAGCAGCTAACAGAGAGCCATGCAATATAACTTCACAAAGATGCTTAACTAGACTTGATAAACAAGACATGAGCTCTTGAAATGAGTCAAGGCATTACATGTTTATGCTTATTTCAATACTAGTGCAGCCACTACTATGAATCTGCAATGTGTATTATGGTTAACTATTCGTAGAATATGAGTTGGTCAAATACAGTGTGATGTGCAGAGAATGCTATTACTATAAACCATATTACAAAAAATGGTTATAATGGCTCTGAGCACTATGGGACTTAACATCTGAGTTCATAGAACTTAGAACTACTTAAACCTAACTAACCTAAGGACATCACACATATCCATGCCCGAGGCAGGATTAGAACCTGCGACCGTAGCAGTCGCGCGGTTCCAGACTGAAGCGCCTAGAACTGCTCGGCCACTGCGGCCAGCAAACATTACAACATCACATACAATTATGGAATCACTTTCAAGGTATAGGACACAGTTGAAAATGCTAAAGGACTAGAACACCCATGAGCATTGTTACCTTCTGTTACTTGCTAGTCAGAAAAAGTACTCAAAGAAACACAGTGCTCCTAGCACAGGAAATCAGGATTTAGGAAGTCAGTTTTTTCCCCATTGAGTACATAGGCCAATGGTGTATTTCTCATTAATAGTGTGACACCTTAACGTCCAACACATTATACGGATGTGATGTCATGGAGGGAAAGCACACAAATGAAGGTTTATTTTTATTCTCTAACTAGCCTTGAGTTATCACTGAGCCTGACAACACAGTTGCATTTTGGGATGAGAAATTCAGAATGACATGTTTGTGCGCAAAACATCACGATATTGTTGTAGCCGACTAGTGGTGTACACAGAGATCAGCACTGATGGTCTAATGAATCTACATTTATTTGAAAAGGTCCTTTGACAGCTTGACGTATGTAGACATAGATGACATTCTCCTGCCTTTTGTTTTGTCGTATTCGGGTGGCATGGGTAATGCTTCCCAGATTTTAGATGACAAAGCTCATCTCCAGACAGCTGCATTAGTGAATGATGTGCTGCTAAGTAATAGTGCCATGTCAACACTGCAGTTAGTTTGGAAAAGACTTGCCAAAAGGCTACCTAGTATCTGGTATGTTCATATTCAACACTGACTTATAGTAGTGTTTCAGCTGAAGACAGGAAGTAATCACTCACATACCACAATAAGATACAAACACAAGCTGAGACAGTAGTAGTAGTAGTAGTAGTAGTAGTAGTAGTAGTAGTAGCTTTATTCATCTGTAGATCTCTTTTTACAAGGATATAGGACATGTGAAAGTATTTACAAATTTATATCAATTTGAAATAAGCTAATTCGTATACACATATATTTACAGACTTCTAGTTAGAGACAATCATTAGATTTACTCTTGGTATACAACACTTTTTTTACAAATAACTTATTAAATAATGTAATGCCACATTGTTCACTCGCATCTATCAGTCACTGCACACACTATACACACATTGTTTCATAATACTTCACTCACTACACACACACACACACACACACACACACACACACACACACACACACACACACACACACACAGGTGATCTCTGGACCATTTTCTGTACTGCAGCTTCCCATTTGTTATCCTGAAAAGCTGAGTCAGCATCCCTCCATAATGTGTAAGATGTTGAGCTCAGAAAGAGGAAGAGGTGTTAGTATTGTGCTATGCATAATTTGGGGTTAAGTATTTTTAGAAAGGAAAAATGAAGGAAAAAACGAAAGGGAAGGTGTTATGTGGAATGTTGGATATTTTATAATAATCATTATTATTATTATTTATTTGTAAAACATTTTTTATCAAACCCCTACTCTGTTTTAGCTAAGTAATCCTTCAATGTATAAAATGTATTGCATAACAGGTACTTCCTAACTGCCTTTTTAAATAAGTGTATTTTTGAAATTTCTTTAATCTCTTTTGGTAATTTATTGTACAGTTTTATTCCTTGGTAGAAAGTGCTATTTTGAGTTTTATGTTTATTTTTTCTTGGTAAATGTAAGTTGAGTCTCTCTCTTGTTCCACAGTCATGGCCAGAGCTGTTTGTGCAGTAATTACCAATTCACATGGAGCAGTTAAAATCCCCAATGTTCTGAATAGATCTCTACAATGAGCTTGACTAGTATTTTTGGTAATAATTCTTATGGCTCTTTTCTGAAGTTTCTTAAGTTTGAAAACTGTCTTCATATTTTGTGCATTTGTTCCCCAAAAAAGAATCTCATAGCTAAGAATTGAGTGTACATATGAATAATATGTAACTAAAAGACACTACATGTTACACACTGATGATAGAATTCTAAGGGCATAACATGCTGATGACCTTCTGTTTGCAAATACCTTTGTGTGTTCACATCATCTCAATTGCTCAATTGAGAATCAATATTCATTCCTAGAAATTTTGCATTTGTTACACAGTCTATAGAGGTGTCATCTACATTTAATTTAACATTGCCATTTTTCCTCTTCAAATTGGAATTCATGGCATTAGTTTTCTTTATGTTCAATGTCACTTCATTACTTATTGACCAATCATAAACTTCCTTGAGAGTTTCATTTTCTTTCTCGGCAAGGAGTTCTAGTTTTCTTAGTGACTATACTATTGCTGTCATCAGGAAAGAGAATTTTTTCACCGTGAATAACACTACTGGGAAAGTCATTGATGTATACCAGGAACAGTATTGGTCCTAATATGCTACCTTGCAGAACCCCTACATTAATGTATTTTGATACTGTTAAGTGTTTTACTAAATGTTTAGATCTTTCTGAAGTATGTGTTATCTCTATCCTATCTGTTAGGTATGATCGAAACCAGTCATTAGCTATCCCTCTTACTCCTAATGCTTCTAATTTATTTAATAAAATCTTGTGGTTAACTGTATCAAACGCCTTGGAAAGATCCAAAAATATGCCTGTGACACACTTTTGTGAATTCTACTATGGCTGACTCCGTATTTTTGCCACTTCGGTTACCATAATGTGATTTGCTTAAAAGATTGTATTTATTCAGGTAATTCGTTAATCTGTCTTTCATAATTGCTTCTATTATTTTTGAGAATGCTGACAGCAGGGAAATGGGCCAGTAATTTTCTATGTCTTCTGCATTACCTTTCTTAAGCAAAGGTACAACTCCTACTTGTTTTAACTGCTCTGGAAATGTCCCTGATGTGAAAGCCTACTGACTTTTTACATTTTAGTTTTTGAATTGTTTTACTGACTTCATTCTCTGTAGTTGGAAGTAACATCATTGTGTTTAGTGCAACATTATTTACAGGTGTTGTATTTGTTTCAGGGAATTTTTGTTGTAACTTCTCTGCAATACTTGAAAAATGCTTGTTTACATAGTTTTTAAGTGCTGTGGGTCATTTATTACTTTATCCCCCTCCCTTAGCAGTATGTCATTCTGCATTTGTTTGCCTCTTCCCGTTTCCATTTTTATAGCATCCCAGACAGCTTTGCTTTTATGCTCTACATTATATATTATTTTGTCATTAAATAACATTTTACTATGTGTTCACATTCATGTTTGAGTCAAAACATATTGCTGTGTTAATAGCCAGTGGCACAAATGATCAGTCATTTCCCTCAGCAGCCCAATAACATCTTTCACTAATCATCTGTTCCCATTACTTTACAGTATGTGTGCTAATGAGAATCAATCTTGTAGTGTTTTAAATTATTTTACACATAGTCTATTGTATTATTCCTGTCCCCTGATAAGCTTTCCATTTCTGGGAACTACACTGATGATGCAAGTCCCTACACCCAAAAAAAGCAACTTGTTGTCAAACAGAGCTCTCACATGCAATTCTCAAGGCAAACTTTGTAGTGATATACAACGTTAGGACTTAACCACCCGCTGATTATGATGAGTCACCACAGCAGAATTTTCACTTTTTACAAGAAAGGTTTTTCAACATAAGAAACAAAAAAATTGTGTCCTAAAATAAAGAACTCCTACTCCACACACTAGACTCAACGGAAAGGTGACCTGTGACATTGTTCAAATGTGAGATGTAAATGTTGCATAGCATTTTATGCTAGTAATACTATTGTTAGTTAGGACGAATGTCCACAGACACAATGTTAACACTGACAACATTAAATATCCTGTTGCTGAGCAAGGCAGTATGGATTTCTGTAGGTGAAGCGAATTCAGTTCATATGAACCCCCTCCACAAACAGCAATGCTTCATATTTCCTAGTCTCTTCAACAAATACAAGCTGTCACCATCAATTTGGACTTAATTTGTGCCTTTCTCCACTTCCTTAAACAAGGTATTTTTTCATCTTTTTTCATTTGGAAATGGCATTATCTGTCTCTATTCTCACTAGTACCTGCTTCATTTTCTAATAACTTAGTATTTTAATTTTATCTCTCTATTTTTGGAATAACATTTAATTCCTCGAAACAAGCCAGCATGCCCTTCAGCTCCATATTTCATGCAGTAGCAAATCAATTATTAACTGCTATGTTCTGGAAACATTCATTCATTTATCATCATGGTTATGAAGAACATGCCATCATAATCCAGTTGCAGCACAGTTACACTACATTTTTATTGCATGGTTTAAACCATACTAACAGTGTCTTGCTAAACTAATGTGGAAGAATTATTAGTTGGTGATCCAACCTTGTGTAAGCAGAACATTCCTTTGTAAACACTGCCTCCCCTGCCCCCTCCACCACTGCACCCCAAACCTATCTTCTTCACATTCTTTTCAATTCTAATTTAACTTATACTTCATATACATATGTAGTCAGCTACATGTTTACCAGTTCACTCATATCTTTGATCTCTGAGCGACCAAAAGCTAGTACTATTCTAGATGTTGTATACTGCATCTTAGTCCTATTACTTCTGAATTACTTCCTGCCTACCTTGTTTCTTTCCTTACTTGTTCTCTCCCTCAGAACCTGCTTCACAGTCCTCATATTTATCTCTTTGACTACATCAACTTTGTTATTTTGATAGCTGTCACATACTGTTCCTCTTCTACTCCTCATACTGTAAATGTTTTAGTTGCCCAATAGTGTAAAATTTACCTTTCCTTCTAAAGCTCACATTTTTAAGTATTTATTGATTATCAAAATCTGAATCACTCTTAGAAAGAAGTGCATAAATATCAGTCAATGACAACTGTAGGAAGGTTAAACCAAGCATCAATTTGAAGGTTCATTTGAACAGTGCAGCGCATGTGGCATGCTATTCCCCTCCCCGGAGGTGTTAACTAGCCCATCCAGCTAGTTATGAGGGAGCATACAATTTTATATGTTTTGAACACAATCTGCCTGACTCCTCACCAAAAAAGAAAAACAATTTCTGAAATTGTGAACAAAAAAGTAAACATTATAAAGTTGCTTTTCATTTATTGTTAACAATGTCAATCACAGTTAACAGTATTATATTAAAATTAATTAACAAAACTAGATAGCTAAAAAACAAAATTTTTAGTCATCAGTGCAGAGTCAAATGTGATGCTTCCAGAAATAGGTACCAGCAGACAAAGGGACTGCACCGGTTGTTAGCAAATATATATCAATATGACAACTCGCCATGGAGCTATTGGCTTTACCAAGCACAAAAATCAAATGATTTTATATTAATATTCATTAATATAATGAGTTAATTACAAAATGTTCATGTAAATAGATGTTGTTATTTACGATGAGAAAGCACAACTTGGAAGTCTGCATGCAAATTATTAATTTAAAGCACCTCCCTTTCCTGTCCACTGTTCTATGAGTTTAACTTCACAACCCAAATCACGCAGGGCAGCTTTTACATCATAGTCACATCTTTTATCATGCTTTTTGATGATGGAATTAAGATGCTCTTCGATACCCATCTCAAGAAATAAAGGAGCCAGCGATCGTTCTCTTGCCACAATGTTCCGAATTGCCCAACAACCTTTCACCTGAAACCAGAGAAAATATGTGAATGAGAAATGACACACACTACATGCACAAAGAACGCCATGAACAAGTGAACTGTTACTATAAAATACTGCAATTACAATCAAAGTGAGGACAATAGAAGTAACAATATGTGTCCTAAGTACAGACATGGAGATTGAATTTTTTTTTTTTTTTTAAGATGTTTTACCTCCAGAAAAATTATACAGATAATGACTGATATAAATTACTACCCAACAACAGATACAGCAAGCAATCTACCTGACTCTTATTTCGAGTTCAGTAAAGGTGGACATTATCATCATTATCACCATCATTATAACATTGTCCAAGGGTTTGGGTAAATAGCCTCTTGTGATGGCCACTATTCCCAGGTGCTTCTCAGATTTCTCCTGATGGTATGTGCCTTGCTATTGTGGATTTTTGACTGCAAGAGAGAGCCCCAACAGAAAATCACAGGTCTTACAAGGAAACACAGGGATGTGTTGGGCTTGGTATCCTCCACATACAAAAACTGTAGTTACTCATCATTCCACAAGTATATACAAACCTGCCTGCCTCAGTAAGATCATTATGTATAACACTAACTCAAGTCTCCTGCCATATCACATTTTGTGTATCCCACAATATTTTCTCAAGGAAACTGCATGGTACCATCACATGTTGGTTATTTGTTACTGCTGGCAAATAGCAAGAGTCACATATAATACTGATTTTATCAACTGATAAGCTCTGTACCAGTAAGCAAGCAGCACCTACTAAACTTAATGCAATATGTACAAAATGGTTAAGAACAATACTGACTCAAATGCTACTTCTCTCCAACAGCAACAAAAAATTGTCACACTAGTGTCTACTTGGGTCATACCTGCAAAAAAGTTTGAAAATAGGATAGCTCTTGGGCATGGTGGCTTTTCCAACTAAATATCTGACACTCAGCAGGATCTGAATGATTTCTCTTACACTGAGGACTTCCTTCCACACTAAACAAAGCACATGTCAACAATGCACAAATCACGCGTTGTCTTCAATGTTAAACTGAAAAAAAATTAACACAATCTCTTTTGCAATTCACTTATTGAGGTATACAACTGTTTCCTTAAATCAGGGAAGCATTACAAAAATAGCAATTGCTTAGGATAACATAAAGCAATAATGTACACAGTACTGCTTGAATGATTTCGTCATATTCAATCATGCAGTACACTTGTTTCATTGGCACACAGCAAGTAAACTGTACATTTCAGAATATGCCAGCAACTGATGTTTGTTGGTTTAAAAGAGGGAGGGATTGACTGCGAGGTCATCGGTCCCTCGTTATGATTAAAATAATTCCACAGGGGTGGGAGTCAAATAATCGAGGCATGTAAAACACAGCTGGAAGAAAGGAGAAAACCGCAAGAATGACATAAGGGTAACAAACACTAAAATGGGCAAATTCAGACAAGAAAACCACAGAGAGACACATGAAACATGTAGAAGAGATCAAAACAAGAGAGCAGAATGGCTGACCATAAGAATAAAAAGGAAAAGCCAGCCACTCTGCAACACATTAAAACCTCCACCCTAAAAGCACAGGGTGGAGGACACAGAGGCACAAAAGACATACGTTAAAGTATAGATCGAATGATAAAACCCACCCTTATGAATAAAAATGTGAAATTAAAGCCACTGTTAAGGCATTGTTGCCCAACACCAAAGGTAAGGCACAAGGAAAGTTAAAAGTCTGCCGCAAAACGGCTAAAAGTGGGCAGCCCAGCAAGAAGTAGACGACCGTCATTATTTGTGAGCCACAGCGACACTGAGGTGGGTCCTCGTGATGGAAGAGGTAACCTGTGTTAGCCACATATGGCCAATGCAGAGCTGGCAGAGGACCACTGATTCCCTGCGAGAGGACTGCATGGAAGACTTCCACACATTCATAGTCTCCTTACTGACAAGCAGTTTGTTGTACATACTGTTATGCCATTCCATCTCCCAAAGCCAAAAAACCCTACGGCGTAAGACAGAATGCAGGTCAGTTTTGGAGATGCCCATCTCCAGAAGCAGTTTCCACATAGCCTGTTTGACCAGCTTGTCGCCAAGTTCTTTGCCTGGGATTCCAAAGTGTCCTGGAGTCCACTCAAACACCACTGAACGCGAGGATGGCGATGGTAGCACTGGTCGATAGCTTGTAGGCTGCTCAAGGAGTCAGTACACAGAAGAAAAGACTCACCAGGGCATGAATGGATGTGGATGTGCTCAAGAGAAATATGGCTGCCAGCTCTGCAGTGTAAACTCTGAAGCCATCTGGCATGGAGTGTTGTTCAGTATGTTCTCCATGAACATACACAGACCTACATGACCATCAGCCAACGAGCCATCAGTGTAAACCACTTCCTGGTCCTGGTACATGTCGATAATCGAGAGGAAGTGATAGAGAAGAGATGCGGGGTGAATGGAGTCCTTAGGTCCATGCGAAAGGCCCAGAAGAATCTGCAGCCTAGGTGTACACCATGGAGGTGTATGTGAATGGGCCTTGAGGAGAGGTGGTAACAAGAAGGACTCCAGTTCAGACAGAAGGGACAGGATGCGAACCACAATCGTAAGCCCTGACCTGGTCCGCCGATGCGGGAGATGAACCGTCGTGATTGGGAAAAAGAGATGGTAATTCAGATGCACAGGAGAACTACAAACATGTGAAACACAACTGGGGAGCAGTTGCGCACGCCTAACCTTCAATGGAGGGACTCCGGCCTCCACTAAGACACTGGTCACCGGACTCGTTCTAAAAACTCCCGTCACTAGCAAATGCCACAGTGGTGTACTGGGTCGAGTAAAAGCAACGCTGAGGGCACCGCCGAACGGTAAACCACACTCCCATACTCAAGGCAGGATTGAACAAGGGCTCTGTAGAGCTGCAGCAGCGTAGAGTGATCTGCACCCCGGTTGGTGTTGTTCAGGCAGCAGAGGGCATTGAGGTGCTGCCAGCACTTCCACTTCAGCTGACAAAGGTGGGATAGCCAAGTCAATCAGGCACTGAAAACCAGTCCTAAGAATCGATATGTCTCCACTACAGTGAGTGGATCATCATTAAGGTAAAGTTCTGGTTCTTGATGAGCGGTGAAATGCCAACAGAAATGCATGACACGCGACTTCACAGCTGAAAACTGGAAGCTGTGGGCTAGAGCCCATGACTGCTCCTTGTGAATGGCTCCCTGTAGGTGCCGCTCAGTAACGCCAGTACTGGAGGAGCAGTATCAAATGCAGAAGTCGTCCGCATACAGAGAAGGTGAGCTGCTGCTAGACTATTAATAGCCACTAAAAATTGAGACACACTCAATATGGAGCCCTGATAAATGCCATTCTCCTGAATACAGAGGGGGAACTATGGAAGGCACTGACTTGGACACAGAAAGTACATAGTGTCAGGAAGTTTTGGATAAAAATCACAAGCAGGCCCCGGAGACCCCACTCATATAATGTGGCAAGGATACGATGTTACCAGGTCATGTCATATGCTTTACGTAAGTCAAAGTAGAAGGCAACCGGAGGTTGGCATCTGAAAATGCTGTTTGCATGGCAGACTCAAGGGGCACAAGATTATCAGAGGTAGCGCAACCCTGGCAGAAGCCGCCCTGAAATGGAGCCAGTAGGCCATGTGACTCCAGGACCCAACCCAACCGCTGACATACCATACATTCCATCAGCTTACAAAGAATGTTGGTGAGGCCAATGGGCCAGTAGCAATCCACATCAAGTAGGTTTTGACCAGGTTTGAGCAGCAGAATGATGGCACTCTCCTGCCACTGTGATGGAAAGACACTATCGCACCATATCCAGTTGAAGATGACGAGGAGATGTTGCTTGCAGTCAGACAAGAGATGTTTAATCATCTGACTGTGGATCCGATCCAGCCCAGGAGCTGTGTCAGGGCAATGTTCAAGGGCCCTGAGGAGCTCCCACTCTGTAAATGGGGTGGTATAGGGTTCACTGTGGCGTGTAGTGAACTGGAGGAGTTTCCTTTCCATCTGCCGTTTGAGGGTGCGAAGGGCTGGAGGGGGGGGGGGGGGGGGGGGGGGGGAGTTCTCTGATGCAGAGGCTCGAGTGTAGTGTTTGCATCGGTATATAACACACCACTGATATTAACACCAGGAGCATCTGTTGGGGTCTGGTACCCAAAAAGACGTCTGATCTTCATCCTGGCTTGGGAAGGTGACGTATGGCACCCAATGATCGACACATATCTCTCCCAACACTCCTGTTTCCATCGTTTTATAAGCTGGCAAACACGGGCACAGAACCACTTAAAGGCTATTAGGTGCTCTAGGGAAGGGTTGCGCTTATGTCATTGTAGAGCTCACCAATGCTCTTTAATTGACTCAATTACTTCTGGTGACCACCAAGGGACTGTCTTCTGCTGGGGGCACCCTAAAGAACAAGGGATAGCGTTTGCAGCTGCAGAAATGATCGTTGTAGTGACCTGCTCAATGACAACATCGATGGCACCATGTGGGGGAGATTCACGGGTGACAGGAGAGGTGAAGGCTTCCCCCGTCTGCCTTGTTTAAAGCCCATCTGGATGGGTGTCCGTGGGCATGACACTGGGGTAGTGACAGGAAGATGGGGAAGTGGTCATTACCGCACAGGTCATTACATGCTCTCCAGTGGATAGATGGGAGAAGGCCAGGACTGCAAACCAAGAGATCAATGGCCAAACATGTGCCACGTAGCACATTGAAATGTGTGGGGGGCACCGGTATTTAAGAGGCAGAAGTTGAATTGTGACAGTACATTTTTGACCTCACTACCTCGAGCGTGTAAGCATGACACCACCCCACAAGGGGTTATGCATGTTAAAATCTCCCAAAAGTAGGAAAGGTTTGGGGATTTGATCAGTCAGTGCAGCCAATATGTTCAGTGGTACTGCACCATCTGGAGGAATATATACATTGCACACAGTTATTTCCTGTGTTGTCCTTATCCTGACAGCCACAGCTTCAAGAGGGGTTTGAAGGGCACTCGTTCATTACATACTGAGTTCAGGACATAGACGCAAACTCTACCTGACACACTATTATGGCTGCTACAGTTCCTGTAATATCCCTTATAGCTGCAGAGGGCAGGGGTCCACATTGCCGAGAACCAGGTTTCCTGGAGGGCAATGCAGAAAGCAGGTGTAAAGCAGCTGCCATAGCTCAGCCAAGTGGTCGAAAAAACTGCCGCAATTCCATTGGAGGATTACGTGATTGTGAGACTGGAAAGGCATGAAACACTCACTGAGGCAGTTTATGCCTCAGGGTCACCTGCTGCCACCAGATGAATACCTGTGCAATCGACATCCATTGTGTCTGAGGGCCCAGCAAGATCTAGGTCCTCAGCAGATGCCATAACCTCCACCTCATCCTCAGACACAAAACTTGTAGAGAGTGGTGGTGTGGGTGCCACCACAGTGCCTTGGTTCTTGGGGGTCTTTTTCTTTGTAGGTTTCCCTCACTGCTCCTTAGGTTTGTCCATCTGGGAGGGCTTCACTGATTCAGTCTCAAGGACTGAGGAGGACTGTGAAGCCCTATGACCAGCTACCTGTGGTTGCTTCAGCCACTGGCGGGTGTCAGCTTTGCCACTGGTAGGAACCTGGGAAGGGAGTGACCCAAGGGACCCCTTCCTGGCGAGAGGAGCCGAAGAATTCTCTGGCTGAGAAGTGGGAGCTGACATCCCCAATTGTTGGGGTGTGTGTTGCTCCTGAAGTAGGTTGTGCAGGAGCACCAGGGAGGGAAGTGCCATCCACCATCAAGGGGGCAGGTGGAGTCTGATGGCTCTGAGAGCCAACTGTACTTCACAGAACGGAAGATGGTAAAACCGTTGTCATAGTGGTGGCGTAGGTTGACATCATATGCGCAGAATGTAGCCTCTCATATTTTTTCTTAGCCTAGTGTAAGTCAGTCAGTGCAGGGTCTTGTATTCCATTATTTTTCTTTCTTTCTGGAGAATCCTGCAGTCTGGCGAACAAGACAAAGCATGCTCTCCACAGTTGACACAGATGGGAGGCAGGGCACAGGGAGTAGTGGGATGTGAACGATGTCCACAATCTCGACAGGTGACACTGGAAGTACAGTGGGGAGACATGGCTCAACTTCCAGCACTTAAAGCACCGCATCAGGGGAGGGACATATGGCTTCACATCACAGTGGTAGACCATCACCTTGACCTTCTCAGGTAATGTGTCACCCTCAAAGGCCAAGATGAAGGCACTGGTGGCAATTTGATTATCCCTCAGACCCTGGTGGACACGCCTGACGAAATGGACAGCTCGCCGCTCTAAATTGGTGTGCATCTCATTGTAAGACTGAAAAAGAAGGTCCCTGTGAAATATGATATCATGGATCATATTTAAGCTCTTATGGGATATGATGGAAACAGAAACATCCCCCATCTTCTCACAGGCAAGTAGTGCCCATAACTGGGTAGAGGATGCTGTTTTTATCAAGACCGACCCTGACCGCATTTTGGACAAGCCCTCCACCTCCTCAAACTTGTCCTCTAAATGCTCCACAAAAAAGTGAGGTTTCATTGACAAGAAAGATTCTGTATCACATGAGGTACCAGGGTCAATAAGCTTCACTGCCATCCTTAGCCTGGCATTACTCCCAGGGTGTGTCCAGGGGAAGAGGGGGGGGAACGATTTGGGATCGTTTTTCTTAGCATTGAAGTTAGACCTTGATTGCTTAGAGACTCCTGTGTTTGACCACCAGCAAGAGATGACGTACTACACTTCATGGCGTGTTATCCACCCTGATGCCACCTACTCTGACCAGGGGCCCTCCCAACGAGTGCCACCCAGCCACAGCAAAGGCCACCTGGCAGGACGGCCATTGCCGAGTCCCAATGCCCCAGGGTAACGGACATCTACTCCTTCGCATATGTGGGGAGTTAATGGCGCGGGCATCAGCAGAGCAATCCCTGTGTGGTCAGGGGGCTACAATCAACAGGGTACATGGTGCCCCACCACAACAGACTGGCCACCTCATCTACATCTACATCTACATCTACCATGCTGGATATCAGGCACAAACAAGCTACATTATCGTCGACAGTGCAGAAAATGATACTGCACAGAGGATGGAGGAAAACAGACCCAGGAAGGTGACCCCGCCCAACAGCTGGAGAATGAGCAGAAGTGCAGATCCATGTTGATGAAGGATGCGAGAGATCTCAGTACATGATGGATACTATGCATCATGTAAAGCACCCTTCCCCAACTGGTTCGCTCTTCGGGAAAATATTGAAAAATGGAGGTCAAACTCTACAGGGGACCATCACATAAAGGCCGAAACATGTAAGACTCCTTTTAGTCGCTTCTTATGATAGGCAGGAATACCTCGAGCCTATTCTACCCCCAGACCTGCAGGGGGGACTGATGATGTGAGGGTGAGAGAAAACAGCTGGAACAGCCAATATGGTCAAACAAGTTCAAAGTATCATTTATGCAGTATGGGTCATTAGGAAATTGGAAAGGCTTCAATAAAGTTTAGGTTTAGCCCAGGACTACCATGCACACTGATGAGCACTGTTATGGTATCTGCACGAACAGGACTGCAAGCCTGCACTTACGTCTTCCTGCAGCCACTTGATCTATGATATCATGGGCAGATGGCGTCATGTAGGCGATATATTTGCAAGACAACCAGTCAATGGTGTCGCAGATACTTTCACATAACAAAGCATATTTAGTGGGTGCAATGACATGTAGACTGGACAGCAGATCACAGAAGGAACTTTTCCCCTCAAAAGTTTCAATTTAGCTCATACCAGTAGACACCCCCTCCCCCCCTACCCCCACGCCCAATTCTTTTAAAGTATTGAACTCTTGAGCATAAAATGTGCTATCTCCCAAACTATGCACCATAAAATGATATAATTTTGGAGGTACTGTGGGTAAAATGTGTTGGAAATATACAGTTAGTAGTAAATAGTAATAAATTAAAACGTCCTGCCTGATGCTGCAATTTTACTGCGTGAACTATGAAAATGTACTTAAACTTTCTTCCTTTCATTCTATTGTGGGGGATGTGAGTGAGTGAACATTTTGTAAAGATTTGAAATTATGTGTAAAGTTTGTGGCAAGTCATTAAGTGCTCATTCTCAAATACTGGATTAATACAGTCTGAGTATTTGCAAATGTTGAGTTACCACCGTCTCAAGACACACACACACACACAGTTTCTAGCTAAAATACTTAATTTATTGTGCTAAACCTTTAACATAAGATTATAGTTCTTCTTTTGCTGAGTGGCTTCCATCTTTTCCCTGAACTGAAGAAGTGGCTAGGAGGGCAGCACTTAAAGATTAATAAGGCACTTCAAGATAGTATCAAGACTTATTGCAGTTCATTGGCACCAAAATTTTATGAAGAGGATATTTAAAAGCTTCGCTGCAGGTATGCCAACAGTCTCAATCATTGCTGTCATTATGTCAAAAGGAACTTTAAGTGTCCACAACCTTCAATAATAAAATAATTTTTATGTAAACTTGTCTTTGGTAAGCAGCTTCTTCTGTTTAGTACATGGCAGATGAAGAAGCTCTTTTTATTTCTGGTGTGGTAATTTGTTTCTCTGTGTATATATCCTGCAGATCAGGGAAAGTATTACTACAGTTTTTGTATTCAGATCTCAAACTGTTAAAACTGAAATCCCTGAGTATGAGAATTGAAGTGGAATTCCTGAAGTGGAATTGACAGAAGTTCATAAAGATGTCAATATGAAATCAACCTCCATAGTGACAATGGGTACTCATGTGTGGGGGTCTTGCAGAAGTTAGCATGACATCCTTCTCCTTTTGACATAGCTCAACAACCCACTTTGTGCCCATCAATTTTTGAGTGGCAACAGACAAAATTGTTACACATTATATCTGTTTTTCTAAACCAGCATATTTCTTTGATTTGTAGGCTTGTCATCACTTAAATATGAAATCAGCATTGTCTTGTATAGTTTCCAGTCACTGCCCATGTCTGTCTAGAATACAAGCCTCTCTATCATCATCTGTCTTCCCACCATCTTTCCATCTCCACCTTGATCAAGGCTGCTTCTTTATTTTGCACACAGTCCTTCACTCCTTCCAGCCACCTGTACCTTGGTCTTTCTCCTGATCTTTTTCCCTTCCCTTTCATCTTGTGTATCTTTCTAGGTATCCTACTTCACTTAATACATCCATTCACTTAATATGTCCACGCCATCTAAGCCTTTATTCCTCTATCCTATCCTGCAACTGTTCCTCTTTCATTTATTCCTTGATTCTCTCATTGCTAAACCTGTACATCTTTGCCACTTCAATATTATTTCTCAAGAATTTCAATTCACTATGTTGTATTTTGGTTTTATCTCTCTTCTTTTCATTACCCACGTATCTAAGGCATATATTAGGGTTGGAACATAGTGCGGCTGATAGACAGCCTTTTTGCTGGTTTGAGAGACATCCTTGCACCATATCAGGCTTGGGGCATGCTTTTGATGAATGCTTGTACTCGTTTCCCCCATTCATTTATTTCTGTCATTTCTTCCCAGTTTCTCGTATCTTGCTTCCCAGATACTTGAAACACTCTGCCTTCCTCAATTGTTCTGCATCATTTGTTATTCTAGTTGCGGTCATTTCACACTTACTTATGCCAAATTTCATCTCACATCCATGCACTATTCATTGTCATGTCTTATGTCCAACTGCTCCTCCACTTCCTTCTTCTTGTTCCCTCAAATAACCAAATTGTCTGCCGAAACTGTTTTCCCTTCACCCAATTACTTGTGCCACATTGATCATCATGTCATCTATCACAACAATGAAGAGCAATGGTGAAAGCACACTTCACTGTCTCGAGCGATTCTTCTGGTCCAGCCAATATGAGCTCACTCCTTCCACTTTCACACAGCTCACACCCCCATAGTAAATTTCTCTTATCCTTCCTATAGTCTGCTTTTCTACTCCTCTGTTCTCCAGGGACTTCCATGTGTTGTTTCTACATACACTACCATATGCTTCCTCACTGTTCACGAAAAACATCAGTAGATCTATTACATATTCATAGTGGCATTCCTGTAGCTGCCGTCAGTGAAAATTAGATCCACTGTGGACCTTCCTACTCCGTACCCATGTTGTTGTTCTCTTATCCTTCCTTCTATTTTTGCCTAAATTCGTGTTTCCAGAACATTCTCTTATGCCTTTGCACAACTGTGCCAATCTTGAAGATTGAGCAATCATTCCTTTCTTCCAGTCTTCTGGGATTCTACTCTCAACATTTTTTTGAAGAGCTTATTGCTACTGCTGTGAAGGCCAAATTGCCTCTTTTGTTGCAGTAGCCCGAGTTTGTGAGTTCGTGAAAGAGCTTCTGGTGCAGTACACCGCTAAGGTAAATTCTCCCTGTCCCTGTTACACAGCTATATCACAGAGTCAGGTAACAGGATAGGAGAACTAAGGTTCCACAATACTCCAACAAATTAGTAACAAAGCCACACAAATGATTTAAAAAGTTTCGCTTATCTTTGTGACTTGCTGAGTAATGAAGTCTGCAACTCTGCATGTAATATAAAACAAAAATGGCCCTCAATGGTTTAGTGTAAATAATCGTAGGTAAACTTCACAGTACATGGCAAATGCAATTTACAACAGCAATCTGTTGACTTCTAAAAGTTCACTAAACGACATTCCCTGCCTATGTCAGCCCTGGACAATGATCTAAAACCAAGTGGATGACGACTGCTCTTCTATCCTATAAGTAGGCATTTATCCATTGTTGTCCGGTCATTGGCAGATTGTACTAGGCTGGCTATTGGCTGAGGCAAAGTCAATATCTTCATCTTCAGTGCTGCCAACGGCACTGGTGGAACTCGCGAAAGTGGCAAGTCTCTATGACACTGGCACCAGCTCGCATATTTGCAACTATAGTGCTTTTGTGCTGGCTGTATCTTGTTTGGACAACACAGCATACACAATTTTCATTACTCAATGGAGTCATTTTATCCCCACCCCTCCTCCTGTTCTCATGATTTATGCAATCAGCTCATGCAAACATGGTACCCTTCCTCTTTTCATCTTTCTCAATGCATCTTCTACTTCATCCCATGTTAAGTAGTTTTCCATTTGCAGTTCCTCACCTTCCTCTTTGTCCATGTCTCCATTTGGGATCAAGAGTTCTTCGAAATACCCCCTCCACATGCTCTTAAGTGCCTCCTAATTTTTTACATTTTGGCCACTTTTATTCACCATTCAAATATAGTCCATCATATCACTCTGCTTCTTACTTTTAACAATAATAGATCTTTCCTGAACCTTCACCATCCTCCTCCATCATTCTAGTCCTCTTCCACCCAACTTCTCCCCTCTGCTATCACTCTTTTCCCTCTTTCTTTCTTGTCTGGTATTCTTCTCTTGACTCTGGTCTGGTATTCTTCTCTTGACTATGTTGTCCTATTCTTGAACGATACCCTAAAGCCTCTATTCTTCTTCGGATTGAATATGGAGATTCCATACTATAATAGTTATGTAAATGCTTTGTAGTTTCTTTAGTAAACCTGGTTATACAGTTCATGTGCTTGAACCCAAATTTTCCTCTTCTTTATTTTTTCTTCATGGCACTGATCCACCTGAGCTTCAGTTTCACAACAACTGCCATGAGGTGAGTGTTATGTTCTGATATGCATAGTGCTCTGCACTTTAAAACTGACATTCCCAGAATTGCTCATCACTGCCTAATAACTGATAATCCCCATTCCAGTTCTTCACATTGTTCCTTCCAAAAATTTGCTACAGCTATTAATATAAATTGAACTAAATAAAAAATATGTAGTCTAATAATGTGACCATAACTGTACTGCCCACTTTTCTAAGGTTTATTTTGATTACATGAGAGTTTATGGTTCAAATTGCAGTGTTATACCGGTTTTTGGAATCCACTTCACTGTCCTCCAACAGTTATTAACACTTTGGTGATGAAGCCCGAACATAATTCGAGCCACAACACTGTGTTCAAAATATCGTACCACAGTACAGTTTGGGTGAAATTTTTTCAACAGAAGAGCCACCTATCACTCAAAAACTGGACTCATTTCATATGAGAACAATGTACAGACATCTTGCTGTCTGTACCTCCACAGGTGCTGCCTGTAGTTGTCGATTTCCAGAATTACTTTTAAAAGAGCTGTTGTCATAACTGACTAAGCCAATAAGTGCTTAGGTTATCGTGAGTTTTGTGCATGAATTCATTAGGTTTTGCATTTTGCTGTATTTCTGCTACAGATATGTCATGTCTGTAGAGCGAGCAAGAAATTTTGGAAGCTGAAGAGGAAGACTTCAATGATTCTGGGTCAGAGGGAGAAATATCTCAATGGAAACAGATTGAAGAAAATTCATATTCAGGGAGGCTGCAGCCTGCTACAATTTTTTGTGATAAACATTGTTGCTACAGACACTGCTGCTGTAATTACAATTTACATATGAAGCTCATGATGAGGCAGCATCCAACATGGGTTTTCAATATTTGTTTGGAGAAGACACAATTCACTGGTAAAACAAGCAGGAAAGAAACTGAAACTTCCAGGCAGATTAAAACTGTGTGCCAGACCGAGACTCAAACTCTCCTGCGAACCTTGCAGAACTAGCACTCCTGCAAGAAAGGATATTGCGGAGACATGGCTTAGCCACAGCCTGGGGGATGTTTCCAGAATGAGATTTTCATTCTGCAGCGGAGTGTGCACTGATATGAAACTTACGGCACACAGTTTTAATCTGCCAGGAAGTTTCATATCAGTGCACACTCCTCTGCGGAATGAAAATCTCATTCTGGAAACATCCCCCAGGCTGTGGCTAAGCCATGTCTCCGCAATATCCTTTCTTGCAGGAGTGCTAGTTCTGCAAGGTTCGCAGGAGAGCTTCTGTAAAGTTTGGAAGGTAGGAGACGAGATACTGGCAGAAGTAAAGCTGTGAGGACAGGGCGTGAGTCGTGCTTGGGTAGCTCAGTTGGTAGAGCACTTGCCCATGAAAGGCAAAGGTCCCGAGTTCGAGTCCGGGTCCGGCACACAGTTTTAATCTGCCAGGAAGTTTCATATCAGCGCACACTCCACTGCAGAGTGAAAATCTCATTCAGCAAAGAAACTGGTATCGGCCTGAATGCAACATATCTGTCTGCATGCCAAAATACTTCAAACTTTCCACACAAAAGACATTTACATGTAAAATTGCTCAAGAATCAACCACACACTTTTTTCAATGCTAATTATACTTTTTACCATCATTATTTCAAAATTTGTAATCTATCAACTAACTAAAATAAATATGAGAAATAAACCTTGACACTTGGTCTTTTTCCATGTGTTTAGCCTTTGAGATACATAAAACACAAATGTTCCAGTAACACTTTAAATGATGACATAAATGGGTGCTTTTCTGGGCCCAAAACCTTTTGGTTTGAATACAGAATCAACTTTTCTGTAGTGCTTTTGTTTTCTAATTGCATAAAAACTTTTCTTACCTGCAAATCAACTCTATCCAAATGTGCCTTCATGCCATATACAACTGCTTCTGCTGCACCAGCATCACACAGTGCTCTGCTATGCAGTGGACTTCTTAAGCTCAGAGCAGCAATGCATGCATTTCCTGCAAGTATTACATAAGGCGATTTCTGTAAAAACAAAGTACAGTGTAAATATTATTCTCCTGTACAGCACTGTTTAATACTTTGGTGGAAATAAATGCACATAATAATAAATAACCTGCTTAATGTACATGGAAGACCTGAAGCTCTATGGAAAAATTGAAATTTAAATCCAGTCTGAATCTTCAGCAATGATATCCACATGGAATCAGATTTTTGTAATTTTTTTTTTTCTTTTTAGTATGTGAAGTTCAAAACTCGATCTCACAAAGCAGTCTGATGCACTTCTCAAAAATTCTCAACAAAAATCAACTTTGACGTTTTCCGAGGAACTAAAATTAAGGTGATTTTCATGACAGGCTGCATGGTTCACTCAGTAGCACTGAAGAATCATAAACAGGTACTCAATAGATTCTGGTTCAGATCTCCCTATGGTCTTTTTTTGTTTTATTTTTGCTTCAAATCAAATACCTACATCACATAAATAAAAAAATTCATCAAATATATGCTAATTAACACATTTCAAGACTTTTTTTTATAAAAAAAGAAAGGCTATATGAGGAATCCACTAAATTACAGGCCCATGTCACTAACATCAATATGCAACAGCATTTTGGAACATATACTGTTTTTGAACATTGTGAATTATCATGAAATGAATGGTCTATTGACATACAGTGAACACGGATTTAGAAAACATCATTCTTGTGAATTACAACTAGCTCTTTACTCACAGGAAGTGATGAGTGCTATTGACAAGGGATTTAAAATTGATTCCTTATTTTTAAATTTCCAGAAGGCTTTTGACACCGTATCTCACGAGTAGCTTGTAATCAAATAGTGTGTTTATGGAGTATCTTCTCAATTACGTGACTGGATTTGTGGTTTCCTGTCAGAGAGGACACAGTCTGTAGTGACTGAAAGGAAGCCACTGAGTAAAACAGAAGTGATTTCTAGCATTCCTCATGGTAGCATTACAGGCTCTCTGCTGTTCCTTATTTATATAAATAATTTCAGACACAATCTGAGCAGCCACCTTACGTTGTTTGCAGATGATGGTGTTTATCATCAAATAAAGTCATCAGAACATCCAAATAAATTGCAAAAATATTTAGAAAAGATATCTGCATGGTGCAAAAATTGGTAACTGACACTAAATGATGAAAAGTGTGAGATCATCGACATGAACTCTACAAGGACTCCATTAAACTTCAGTTACGCGGTAAATCGATCGAATCTATAGGCCGTAAATTCAACTTAACAACTAGGATTTACAATTATGAACAACCTAAAATTGAGAAGAAGAATAGAAAATGTTGTTCAAAATGTAAACCAAAGACTGCAATTTATTGGCAAAACACTTAGAGGATGTAACAGATCTACTAAAGTGACTGCAACACTATGCTTGGCTGTCCTCTTCTGGAGTACTGCTGCGTGGTGTGGGATTCTTACCAGATAGGATTAACAGAGCACATTGAGAATGTTCAAAAAAGGGCAGCACATTTTGTATTATCAAGAAACAGATGAGAGAGCATCACAGACATGATACAGGATTTGGGGTGAACACCTTTAAAACAAAGGCACTTGTCATTGTGGCAGGATCTTCTCTCAAAACTTCAATCACCAACTTCTTATTCCAAATGTAAAATTTTTTGTTGACACCAACCTACTGTATGTAGAGAGAAACAATCATCATAATAAAATAAGAGAAATGAGAGCTCGCACAGAAAGATATATGTGTTTTTCCACGCGCTGTTCGAGAGTGGAATAAAAGAGAATTATTGTAAAGATGGTTCGATGAACCCTCTGCCAGGCACATAAATATGACTTGCAGAGTATCCATGTAGATATAGAGGTAGAAGTCTTCGTGTTTCTAATTACATATCGTACACAAAATCCCAATTTACACTGCAAATTCTTAATTACTGATATTTTATAAAAGACTGTTAATCAATTTCAATTTTTTAAATATAAACAATACTAACAATCTTTTATAAATCATCATAATTGAGAATGAACAGTTGCACATGGCACACATTTTTCATAAAATAAGACTACTGATATTAGATGTGTTTAATCAGCACATATTTGTTGATGATGATGATGATGATGATGATGATTACCGTATTTACTCGAATCTAAGCCGCACTCTAATCCAAGCCACACCTGGAAAATGAGACTCTAAATCAAGGAAAAAAAATTTCCCAGAATCTAAGCCGCACCTGAAATTTTAGACCCGAAATTCAAGGGGAGAAAAAAGTTTTAGGCCACACCTCCAAATCGAAACAAAGTTGGTCCATTGTAATATGAGGCACAATTTAGGTCGAATGAATGACGATACAGCTACAGGACTTTTGTTCGAGTCGTAAGCTTAGCAGTTAAGCTTTTTGTTCAAGTTGTAAGCTTAGCAGCCAGGTAGCCATTGCTATGCGTCAGGCGCTCCGTCCATGTTTATGCGAGTGCCATTCCTTTTTCACATGCTTCATCTAGTTTGAATTGATTTCTTATTTTTCTTTGATCTGAGAAGTGCTTCTCTTTGTTATAGGTGTTTACGTCACTCTAAACTGAAAATGCATTACTGTACTGTGTCATTCATTGTTTGTCGCATTCTGATAATGAGTGTTTATGGCCTGTCGCCACTCGCAGCATGGCTTGCTTTTGTGCGCGCTACCCTCGCTTACAATTTTTAAAAAATAGAGGAATTGTCTCTTAAGCGAAACAATGGCAAGAGACTGCTATTTGTTGTTACTTACACTGCTGCTTTCTTCGATAATGATCAACAAGAACCAAATAATAGACTGCGTATGATAGATGATGTTCTGAATGAGAGTTTAGCGAAAAATTTTCTCCGTTTGAAAATCTTTGCAGACGCCTCTTTAGTACATTACACTCAGCACAGAAATTAGAGTCATCTTAGATTTAACAATCTAGTCTATTTCTGACTGTACCACTATTAGGCATAAGAATAATACGAATATAAACATGACATGAAATGTATATTCTTCCGCATTTGCTGTTGTCTCACTCTAGTTTCGTAGTTTATTAGACAGACAGGATTTAAATGAGATAGCAGCAAACATGAAAGAATACATGGCAAAATGTTTATATTCGTATTATTCATATGGCGAAGAGAATACTGCATGTGATTCACATTTCATCAGGTTCCTAATAGCAACCATCTCTTCTCACAGGTAAGAAAAAATTCAGAATGTTGAGTTGGCCGTATTGACAAACATCCTTAACAGTCTTGCCAGTCAGATTTTCATTGTTGTTGTTGTGGTCTTCAGTCCTGAGACTGGTTTGATGCAGCTCTCCATGCTACTCTATCCTGTGCAAGCTTCTTCATCTCCAAGTACCTACTGCAACCTACATCCTTCTGAATCTGCTTAGTGTATTCATCTCTTGGTCTCCCTCTGCGATTTTTACCCTCCACACTGCCCTCCAATACTAAATTGGTGATCCCTTGATGTCTCAGAACATGTCCTACCAACCGATCCCTTCTTCTAGTCAAGTTGTGCGACAAACTTCTCTTCTCCCCAATCCTATTCAATAACTCCTCATTAGTTACGTGATCTACCCATCTAATCTTCAGCATTCTTCTGTAGCACCACATTTCAAAAGCTTCTATTCTCTTCTTGTCTAAACTATTTATCGTCCATGTTTCACTTCCATGCACAGCTACACTCCACACAAATACTTTCAGAAATGACTTTGTGACACTTAAATCTATACTCGATGATTTTCGTAGTACATTGAAATGCTGCTACATTCGAAGATGAACAATATTAAATTTGTATTTACTTCATTGAATAATGTATAAAAATGCAGTGGTCGAAACTCGAGGCGGAGAAAAAAGCTCATCTTCCACCTTTTTTTAAAAAAATTTATTTATTTACACAGAGGTTTTGGCGCCAGTATTTATCTTTGTGCCTGCAAAACATGCCTGTGTAGCGCTACATATATTAGACGGCAGAACTTAGTTGTGGCGGCACCTACCAACATTTTTCAGAACTTCCACTTACTTTGCACTCGATTCTAAGTAGCAGGCAGTTTTTCTGAATTACAAAAACCGGAAAAAATGTGCGGCTCAGATTCGAGTAAATAGGGTATGTGTTTAAAGGGACAAAACTATTGGGTCATCATTCCCTCCTTATCATGAGAGAAACATCTGAAAAGGTAAGATGCTAAGAAAATGGAGACTTGGGCTGCTCAAGCTGTATTAGCAAGTCAAAGAGTTTAAAAGGGTGTGATGGTAACTGTAACACAGTAGGTAAAAGAAAATAGAGATAACCCAGGCAGCATCTTGCACAAGAGGGTCTAAAGGCACAACAAGATGACAGGGGAAGAAAGTAACATGCAGTTGCTTGGAGAGCACCTTTCACAGGGGGAGGCTCTCGCCCCCACAACCACCACAAGCACTGGAAGTGGAAGAGTATTATAGGTTAGAGTAAAATCCGCTCTCTCTCAGGAAATGCAACACTTTGGAGGTGGCCGTTACATCATCAGCAAGCATCTGGGTTAGATACATAGGCAAGCTGAGAGCGTGCCGCAGATCAGCCAGCAGGGGGCACTCAACAAGAACATGCACTATCGTCAGTAGACTACTTCAGCTGCAGTGAGGAGGATCCTCCTGATGCAGAAGGAACTCATGGATGGGTCTTGTGTGACCAATGCATAGTTGGTAGAGAGGGAGCTTTAGGAACACAGACTACGAAGACTGTTGGAGGTCCTCCAGCAGAATATCGAATGGGATCCCAGCTGGTTTCCCAGTTTTGCATGATGCGCCAACAGTCTCAACAGCTGGTTGTGGAACAGAGTTGAGTAATGTGTGGGTGGTCATCTGACAGATTGCGACTGCGTAACTTGCCAGAAGCTACTGTCATCTAACCGGTAATGATGGGACACCAGCTTCCACCAGGAGCCTGTCAACACGGCTCATACGCAAGGCTTCCATTGCCAACAGCATGCTAGTGTGGTGAACAGGGTCCAGCACGCCCAGTACGGCTAGTGCTGCTGACCCATAGGCAACATGTCCATAGTCCAAGCGGGATAAAATCAGCACTTTGAAAAACCTCAGAAGAACTGTGTGGTCCATGAACCACAAGGAGTAACTAAGAAAATGGAGAGCATTCAGCTCCTTGATTCAAGTTGCCTTGAGTCAGAAGACATGCAGCAAACAAGTTAGCTTGCAGCCAAATAAAATACCTAAGAACTGGAAAGTTGCAACAACTTCATATAACTGGTCACCGAGATAAACTTCTGGATACAGGTCCACAGTCCGGAGTCAACAAAAAAGTATAACTCATGATTTCCCAGGAGAAAATTGATAGCCAAGATTCAGGGTACAATCATGAACTCTCCAGACATCTCCCTGAAGTTGGCACTCAGCAGTGTGCAGTGATGCAGAGGCATCGTACAGGAAAAGTTCATGCATGTACAGTGACGGATAGACTGTGGAGCCCACAGAATTTACCCAATACCATTGATGGTGATAGCAAACAGCGTTACTTTCAGAACCAATCCCAGAGGGACTCCAGTTTCCCTGCACATATTGGTTGCTGAGAGTCAAACCTACCTAGGACTGAAAAAATCGGGGAGCTAGGAAATTCTGGATGAAACTAAGTAAACTGCCCTGGAAACTCCACTCATTCAGCGTAGATAAGATGTGACGTCACCATATGGTATCGTATGCATTGTGTAGGTCAAAGAACACAGCACGGCGCACTGCAGATTCCAAACAAGCCAGGTGATCTGTGATGGACCAGAAAGCCCGAACGCCACTTTGGAATCATGATATGTGCCCTCTGGTTTCAAGACACCAACGAGGACATTGGATGGCCATTCATTCGGTATCTTACACAGCCCACTTGACAGACAGATTAGCCGGTACTTAGTTACAATATGTAGGTCCTTTTCCAGTTTCAGGACAGCAATAATAATACATTCCCGCCATTGAGAGGGAAATACTCCCTCCCGCCAAATGCGATTAAAATTCCTGAGGATATGTTTCATGCTGTCAGCATGAAGATGTCTGAGCATTTGGTTGTGGATTTTGTCAAGTCCAGGGGCCCTACCGTGACACACTGCCAAAGTGCTGCAAAGCTCCGATTCAGTAAAGGGTCCATTTACGATGGAGAGCTGTGTGCATGGACATATAGCAGGCAGCACTCTTATAAGGTGTTTCTGGGTCAGGAAAAGAGGATGGTAATTACTGGAAGCGGATACTTCAACAGACTGTGCTGCAAAATATTCGCCACGTACCATGGGATCAGTGCAGATGTTACCATAGACAAAGATGCCAGGAACTGCTATGGGTGGTGGATGGCCGCAAATGCAGAGGAGTTTATCCCATTGTTGGGGCAATGGGGTGTGGGATCGCATAGTTCAGACACATTGCTCCCACCACTCCTGCTTCCTTTTCTTTCTTAAAAACCACACTTTCACCTGGAGTCTCTTGAATGTTATTAAATTATCCATGGACGAATGGTGATTGTGCCGTTGACGCACCCTGCAGTGTTCCCTGATAGTTGCAGCTACATCTTCAGAACACCATGGCACCAGCAGTCTTCGGGATGCGCCAGAGGAGTTGGGAATTGTTGCTGCTGCAGCATGGGTAATGGCATCAATAGTATCCTGTACCAATTGGTCGATATACATCACACAACTGGCTGCAAAAGAGGCTGCAGAGGAGAAAGCCTGCCAATCAGCTTTCTGAAGCGACCAACATGGAGCACATTCTAGATGTCTGTGAGTGGAGAGAGAACCATAGGAAAATGGTCACTGACACAAAGATCACTTATCGACATACCGCTAAATCAGGAGTAAGACACTCAGGCTGCAAACTGTGAGGTCAATAGCTGAAAATGTTCGGTGGGCCACACTGAAATGGATTGCAACTACATTGTTGAAAAGACAGACATCCAATTCTGAAAGGAGGTGTTCTAGTACTTGGCCTGTGAGACTTAGCGTAGCTGCCCCACAGAGGATTATGGGCATTAAAGACCTGCAATAAGAGGGAGGGGGCAGGGAGCTGTGCCACTAACTCGAACAGCTCATAATGATGGAAAGGTTGGTCTGGGGGCTGATAAACATTATATACTGTCATCTGAACTGACAGGTAGACACAAACCAGTCATGGCCTCTAGTGCAGTGGTAAGGGGCACTTTATCACTGAAAAAAAAAAAAAAAAAAAAAAACAGAGTGTAAGAGGATACAAACATCACCAGACACTCTATTGACATTAATGCAGTTGGTACAGTAGGGTTGGTAGTTTTCCAGAGCAGGGAGGTGTGTTGCCATAAACTGTGTTTCCTGAAGCATTATGCCAATTACCACATAAGTAGCCTTTAAGAGATGAGTTCAGACAAATGGCAAAAGTAGCCATTCCAGTTCCATTGAAAGTGCATCGGAGTCAGGTCTGAGAAAGTGAAGAATGGAAAAGATGGGTGTGATTACTTTGTTACCAGTTTGTGGTCCACCTGATTGTGTGATCCATCACCCATGTACATAGCCTTGATCGCTGCAGGGCTGGGGACCAGAACATCTGAAGTCTCAGAAAGTAGCTTATTTTTCTACTTAACCTTCTTATCCTACTGAGTCTTCGATTTGTGTGAAGATTTCCCCATTTTAACATCTGAGAGCGAAGAGGACCGTACTTTTTGTTGGGCTGCAGCCTTTGGCTGCTGGTCCTTGTCTTGAGAGGGGTCCACCTCGACAGGTGTCCTCATCCCTGACGCCACAGGATGACTAGGCATCTCTGGCTGTACCAATCGAGTGGGAACCACCAGTGCTATAGGTGTAGGGGATAAGCAGGGCCAGGAGGTGTTGTGTGAGATCTTGTGATGGTTTGAAGTACGGACTGTGACATGACAATCACAAAATTGGAGGCTATATTAGTCACATGAAATCTTTCAAACTTTTTCCTTGCATCTAGGGAAGACAAGTGATCAAGTGCTTTATACTCTTGAATTTTCTTAACCCTCTTGAACACTGATCATTGTGGTGAGCGAGGAGGGTGCAGTTCTGGACAAGGGCTACCCTCATGGGGCACCTGTCCACATGCCCTACATATAGCCTCACTAGAACAGCAGAAGAACGTGCGTCTAAACCTTTGGCACTTAAAACATCTCATCAGACAAGGAAAATAAGGCCTGACATCGCACCTATAAACCCCAACCTCAACCTTCTCAGGTAAAATGTTGCCAACAAAGACTAGGATAAAAACTCCAGTGTCCACTCTGCTACTCTTGGGTTCCTTCTGGATGCGGCGTAGAGAATGGTTTCCACGCCAAGCCAGATTAGTACGCAGCTCTTCATCACTTCATACTATTAGATCCTGATAGTAGATAACAGCTTGAATTCTATTGAGCTCATTATGAGGGGAAATGGTGACTGGTATATGCATCTCCTAACTTGAAGAGGGCTTGAAGTGCCTGTGATTGGTTGGCATGTGATGTTTCGATCAGCAAAGATACATTTCTCATCTTCTCTATTGCTGCAATGCTCCAAATTGATCTTCAATATTTTCAATGAAAATATTGGCTTCACTGAAGCAAAAGAACCACCAACAGTGCAGGACCAAGCCAAGAACTCTTAGTAAACTGTCCACTTCAATTTCGCCTTGCCTGGCTCTAGTCTTGAGACATGGTCAATTTTGGAAATGCCATGTAGGATTATAAACTTCTACATTAAAATCACTGTTCTTGACTGATGAGATAGTCGTTTTGGCATGGTCACTATTAAGCATGATCCGTTTCATTTCTTATCATCTGTCCCGATACCACTCCCTCTGATCGGAGGCTCACCCCATAGGCACCGCCCTGCCAAGGCAAAGGCCACTTGGCAGAGTAGCCATTGCCCTGAGTCTTGGTACCCCAAAGTTGACAGGCACCTACTTCTTGACTGACATGGGGAGGTCACAGCTCATGCATCGGCAGGCAATGCCTGCATTGTCAGACGGTTACTGCCGCGAGGGTACATGATAACCCCACCACAACAGACTGACTACCGTGCAGAGGAAGATCCACTTGATTGGTAGGTGCATAAGATAACAGTGCATGGTGGAGAGGTAATGCACCACAGTAAGGTGTCATTCCCCAAATGGTCCACAGTTTTGTAAATTTGGAAAGTGGAGGTAAAACCCAAAAATGGGGACCAGAATTTAAAAACGCAAAAATGTGAGGGAAAATGCATTAAAAAAGTGAAAAGAGCGAAAACAGTCAGTAGTCTGAAGAACAGTCACAAGACTAAGGTAAAAAAAACTCGAACCAGTAAAAAAGACTCCTATTATTTACCTCTTATAATAGGCAAGGAAGGGTTGCAGGTCTATTCTACATCCCCCACCCTCCCAACACCACAGAGAGGCACATTTGTTGAATTTTATATTTAAATGATGTAGGTATTTGAACTGAACAAATAAAATAAACAATAAAGCAAGACCACAGTGAGATTCAAACCAGAGATTCACTGATTGCCCAACTGCCATTCTCCAAAGCTACCAAGCGAGCCACAGGGTCCATCGTAAAAATCATCTTAACTTCAGTGAATGAAAATTTGCTCAGAAACCTGCAAAGTATATTTTCTTGAGAATATCTGACAGTTACATTTAACTCCCTGGGTAACTGATATTTGAGTTTTGAACTCCACATGTCACAAATATAAAAAAATCTGATTGCAAGGCAATCTTGTTAGACACGTGTGTCACGTTGGAACTAAAAAAGGGTAAAATCTCAGAAAGTGGAGACAGTGAAATGCCAAATGGCAAAGTCGTTAATTTCCACTAGCCAGAAGCCTACAAATACTTAGGCATTTTGCAGATGGACATAATCAAATACGGGCACGTAAAAAATGTGACCAGCAATGAACATACACAAATGCTCAGAAAAATTCTGAAAAGCAAACTACAGTAACAATACCATCAAGCTACTCAAAACCAAGGCCATATTATTATCAAATAAACCACACGCATTGTGAAATGAACAAGGTACAGCCAGATAATCTAGAAAGCAAAACGAGAAACTCATGATAATTCACTATGCACTCCATGCTTCACGGTAGAATTGACAGGCTGTGCTTGCCCAGAAAAGTTGGCAGAAAGCTGTGCAACAATGCCATACTGCCAGTCTGAACAATTAATTACTGCATGGGCAGTTTTCAGGAAAGATTGAAGGCAAAATAGATGAAGAAAAGACAAGGTAATGGCTTACCAACAGAACCCTAAAGAAGGGAACAGAAATATTGATTTTTGCTCCACAGGAACAAGCTGTCAGAGCTACTGCAGTCAAAGCCAGATTCAAAAAATCAGGAACGGTCCCAAAGTGCAGACTCTGGAAAGAAGGTTATGAAACAACTGGCCATATCTTGAGCTGTTGCAGACAGATTAGCAGAGAGACACAAGGGTGTAGCACAAAAGAAGACCAACAAGAACTTATGTCACAAGTACCACCTGCTGGTGGCAAGGAACCAGTGGAACCACAACCAGAAAATGTTGCAGAAAACAAGCCAAATTACTGTGGGATTCTCAACTTCATACAAACTGAATGTTGGAATATAATATCCACACACCACAACTGTGGAGAAAAACAAAGTGTGGATCACTGACATTGTCACCCAAAGTGATATGAGAGCCGACAAAAAACAACTTGAAAAACTTACCAGAGATAAAGATCCAGTGGTTCTTGGCACACTGGGAGCTGTGCCAGAAAAGATCTTAGTGGGCATCTGAAAACCATTGGCATTGATAAATGTCCATCTACCAACTACAAATGCCATTTTATTGGAATGTGCAGAAATAATCCACCAATATATCACAGAATCTTGGGAAGTGTCCAACTAGCAATAGAATCCAGCATAGTGAACTCATTTCCTGTGTTTACTGTTTTAACGACAATAATGAAGTGTGATTAATATTGGTATAATTATTAGCTACAATTGTGGTCTCTTAATCTGAATAACCACATTAAATTTTCCATTATGCAAAGTGAGTTATTAGTAACAATAAAAAAATCAGGACAGGAGATTGAATAATACAGTTTAAAAAGGCATTAAATTGGAAAAACAACATCCATTTGAATGCAGTAACAGTCCTTTAGTCCTTTGTTAAAGCTGCAGCGACAAGAGGAAGGGAAGGAGAAGAGGGGAGGGAGAGAAATGTGTTACAGAAAATAGACAGGCAGACAGAGAGAGAGAGAGAGAGAGAGAGAGAGAGAGAGAGAGAGAGAGAGAGAGAGAGAGAGAGAGAGGATAACTGAAATGAAAATGATGAAGAAAATTAAGAGCCAAAAGACTAGAAGGGAAAAACTTCAAGGTGAAAATCAGTGGCAAGTAAATGGAAAAGAGGATATACATATAAATGAGGAAAGAGATAAAAAAATTAACTGGCAAAGGGAAAGTACACTATCACACGTACATGAAGCAGAGCTTTTATGACATTTTAAAAATGTGTGCTGACCAGTAATTTTGTCCTTTAAAGACAGTGCTTACCAACTGTGCTACCTGCGAACAGCTCAAACAGTTCTGACTGTCAGTTTCGGTTTGCCACAACTGTAAATCAGCTACTATCAAAGGAATAAATACTGACCAAGGAATAAATACCAACAGGTAGTTATACAGTATAATTTTCCTCCAAGATTACAGTAAATCATTGCTTTAGGCAAGTGTCTCCAGTGCTCAGAGAAGACTGGGTACATAAAATACATGTGGTTTGGAGTTTCAAGGGGTAGCTTTATGCTGGTAAATACTCTCTGCTCAGGCAGAAGACCATCTTCACATGTCACTGAAGAGAATTTTGCTACACTGCAGGAACTACATAAAGAAGACCTCTGGATGTAACACAACCACACAAAGAATTCCTTGGGTCAAGCTGCACCAGCAATCCATATCATGAAGCAATTTTGTTCTCTATAGGTATTAAATATCATATTTCAGACACTGAAGCCCTATAGTAGTGGAACAAAAAGTTTTTGGAACATAAAAATATATGGAGCAGTACAATAATCTTTGTTTAGCATCCTTTTTTGCTGACACAAGAGCCTGAAGGATAGTACAGAATGTTTCAATTGTCACCAATTCTGCCAGTGAAAGATTTCTTCCTTATTTGTCTATTACAAAAAGAGAATTATAGTGATACCTTTGATTCTGTCTTATGTATTTTCAGGTGCATGTTAGGGACATAAGGCTCTTTCTTACATTTAACTGGAAATTCCTAGTATTTTACCATGACGTTCACTATGAAAACACATGTTGAAGACATTTTACATGAAGTGTGGCATCAAACAGAATTAGTTATCACAAAACAACAGAAAAAAACAGAAATATCTATGACAGAAAAAAAAATTATCAGAAATATTTTCTGCCAGATTATGCAAACAATTAATCTTATTATTGCCCAAATATGTTTCAGCACATCTGTGCCATTATTAATTAATATCTTATGTGAAGATATTGTGAAGATAGTACAAAATTGTGAAGATAGTACAAAATAAATGCATGGTGACATGTTACTTTCATATCAAATAAATCAGAAACTAAGATTGGTAATAATTTATTCAATGCATGTGAGACTGGTAATGTCTTGAAAATTCACCATGTTAAGATGAAGTATTTCCATTTCCCTCAGAGTTTTGTTTGACTCACAGAAGAGCAGCACATAAATACTGAAAAGTCTGAATAGTCAGATGTTTGAAGACAATCACCAAGTATCTTACAAAAGTCTTCTTAGAAAGTTTCAAGAATCAAGATTAACTGTAGAATATGCTGCAGCCCCCAACATGTAACATTCATATACTGACTCCAAATATATGATTAGACTAAACAATGTTGTACATGGGAAGTACTCCCTATCACGCACTTTGCAGTGGTTAGCGGAGCTTGGATACATATGTAGCTATATAAATAAAATAGAAAGAAACTTCCACATGGGAAAAATATATTAAAAACAAAGATTCCAAGACTTACCAAGCGGGAAAGCGCCGGCAGACAGGCACAATGAACAAAACACACAAACACACACACAGAATTACTAGCTTTCGCAACCGATGGTTGCTTCTTCAGGAAGGAGAGGGAAAGACGAAAGGAAGTGGGTTTTAAGGGAGAGGGTAAGGAGTCAAGGAGTCATTCCAATCCCGGGAGCGGAAAGACTTCCCTTGGGGGGAAAAAAAGGACAGGTGTACACTCGTACACACACACACACACATACACAGACACAAGCTTTTTCATTGTGCCAGACTGCGACTCAACACCTCCTCTGTATGGTGATTGCAATTTATCCTTTCCATATTGTTGTTATTATCCACCTTAGTGATGTTTATGTGTTTTGTTCATTGTGCCTATGTAGCTATATAGTTATATATGGAAACACATGATCACTAGAGCCCGGAGACGACAGCGGCTGCATGTGTGAGTTATGCTTGTGTGACTGTGAAAGTGTTTTCTATTTCTGATGAAGGATGTAGTATGAAAGCTGAATGTTTCTAGCATTCTTTTTCATTGTGCCAGACTGCGACTCAACACCTCCTCTATATGGTGATTGCAATTTATCCTTTCCCTATTGTTGTTATTATCCACCTTAGTGATATAGTTATATAAACCACAAAATAGTAAATTGAAGCAAGAACAGTCAATTATTATCTGAATTTGTTGAATTATCTACAGTCAGAATTACCTAAATGTTCCAAAAAACTAAAACATTATTAAATGTCAATAGTTATGATATTTAAATATTAAAAATCTCATAGTAATTATACTGAAATTTTACCCAACATTATACACAAATAATGGCAGTAAACATTGCTTGACATAATATCAAACACATAAGAAAAAGATTTTATTTTCACGCTCTAGACCTGAAGTACCCTTTTCCAGAGGACAATGAAAATTTGCTGGGTGAAAACGTGACACAAGCATAAGCAGTCTCCAGAAAACCAAAAACTTCAAAATATATACACAAAACATACAAATCATAATAGTAGCACTGGCAAAATAATTAGAATTAGAGCTGATTACCACAGACATAGTGCCATAGTACATAGCATTAATCTGAAGAAGGCCATTTTTAAAAGTGGTTGAAACGTTCATTTCCATCGACATTACACAGTCACGAAGCCAAAATACCAGAAACTGAGAATGTGTTACAGGAAAGTAAGATTGATAATACATCAGCTGTTTCTCATAAAGAAACTATGTAGATGGAGAAATGAGTGGCACCTTAATTTTCAAGGTGAAACAGGAAAATGTGTTGCAAAACAATAAAAAAGACAAGAATGAAGGAATATACTGTCAGAAAGTAAGAGTGGTGAAAAAAAATGGGGTGAAAACTGAATAGTACAAGAGGAGGTGAGTTAAATAAAAATAAAGATCACAGATATAGCAAAACTTTTAAAAACAAACACACAAAGACACACACACACACACACACACACACACACACACACACACACACACACAAATGTGGCAACAAATAACTACTTACCCTATGTCTTTCCATTGCACCAATAATTAATGGAGCAGTTCCATTACGTATTATTTTCATTTTAACCTCATCATTTCCAGCTAAATTTTTTAGTAACCACAAACACTGCTGATTGATTTTCTGCAAATCAGAAATTAAATCAAACTGAATATTATTACTTCTCTTCAGCTGCGAACAACAGATTTTACAATATATCTTTAATTCTATTTCCTGATAAATAACCAGTATTTCATATTGTCTACTTCACCCTTGTGAAATTCCATGCAATTAGCGTCCACAGGTGCAAGAGATTAAAAGAACAAAATTTCCACATTTATTGTCACATTATCTGCTTCATTTCTCACTGAACGTTTTTCCTAAGAGTCATAATAACAGTAGCAGCTGTTAACTATTTATGAACGTAGAGTAATTTAGATTTTTGTGACTGTTTTTTGTGGCTTGAATCAATCAAAGAAAAGCTGTCAATTGTGTGATTCAACAAAAATAAGTGAATGTGCTCAGAACAGATGATACAAAGGACTTTCTGTCTAAAGAGACAAAATTGAAACTAATAACAAATGGTGCATGAAGTTTATTGAATGTTAATTCGCTAGGATACAGGCTTCTTGTGCTAATCATCTTATAGAACACTGAGATCTGAAGATTTCACAATTCTCATCCCCACAAATAAACCACTACATCTGGATACTTCAGTTTCTAAAAACAACACATCTTGGTATATATTATTTTTTAAGTTTCTTTAGTAATTGATTGATGTATACTACTGAACACCTGTAGAATTTGTGGACTTTGTACATTACTTATTACATTAACATTAATTACAGTTGCAAAAGAAGAAAAGTTTGTGTGGGTATTGGAAAAAGAGGGATGGGAAGATGGGGAAGATGGGAAGAACTTACATAACTGGCAGTAAGTCATGCAATAACAAATAAATACATAAACACAGAAATATCACCAACAAGTCACGTCTGAATCTACAATGATGGCTACCAAATCCATGAATGATGTTTGCTGTTCAAACAATATATACTTTATGTTATCCCAGCTTGCTCTATTTACCTTGTGCAGCACCCAGATGTCTCAGTGCTGCTGCAGTATTTTTATATCTTACAGATTACTGGACTTTGAGTCATGGACTCTGCAAATGGACAGAAACCCTACACTGTTTAACTCTGTCCATAACCAAAATCATATAACAATGGTTGCATGTAACTCTAAGAATCAGTATATTGCAACTTGGAAGATATTTTAATTTTTATGCAGTACATCTGGAAAACTCATCAACTTGAGAGAGAGAGAGAGAGAGAGAGAGAGGGAGAGAAACAGAGAGAGAGAGAGAGAGAGAGAGAGAGAGAGAGAGAGAGAGAGAGAGAGAGAGAGGGAGGGAGGGAGGGAGGGGGAGGGGAGGGGACAGAGGGAATGGGAGGGAGGGAGGGAGGGAGGGAGGATGAATTATTCCCAAGCTAAATTACAATGTTTACCTTCTTGTTGATTTTTTTGTCAATCACTAAGAAGCAAAGTGTGTGACAACAAATGCTACCAACTGCAAGAAAATGTGGTTGGATTATAAATCACTCATCCCAAAAAGAGTGATGTAAGCCATTCATATGCAGAATTGGATCTTTTCTCATACAATACATTTAAAATTAACACATATTGAAGATCTAAGAGAGAACTTTGGTAATATGAAGAGTCAAAACATCAATATAACTAGACTGAGAACACATCAAAAACAACAAAATATTGCTAACTCCTAGATGTGTACTACGTTAGGCAATATAAGCTATACGCTAGAAAGATCATTGCTTTTGTAAACTACAATGTGAAGAACCACACTAAAGTTACACAATAGTCAGTACCCATCAGCCTCCATTTTGTGCACTGAAGCATAAGTTTATGTTACCATATGCTTGGCGAAAGGCAGGTTATGACATTGACATACCAAAATCATTTTTTTAAAACGTAGCGTGATGTTTTATATTGGACTGCTTGAATGCAAAAATTATGTTGAAGGCGAATAAGTGGCTCTAGTCAGATGCATATGTTGTTATATCCCACTTTCCTTTGGGCACTACACTGAAAACCCATACCTGCATTTTGAAGATGGAAACCATCAGGTCAGTAGAACATTTTTGTTGTTTAGGCATCACAATTGTTTTAAGTAGAGGGGAACATATTTATATGTAAGACACTGAAATGTGCATGTTTTAGGTCCTATTATATTGGTATTTTGAGTAATCATATTTACCACAGTTCCTCTCTTAGACCTTGAATAGGTGATCACCCAAACATCCCTTGCCGTAAGAAGTGCTGCTTTGCATGTGAATGTCTCATACCACTGTTTTCAGGATGAGCGATTTATATTCAAAGCACATTTTCATGTAATCCTGAGTACTTCCTTTACAGGATGAGATGTTAACATGAAGAACCACTTTCAGATTTTTCTCATACAGCCCAAAGTAGAAAATAATTAAACAATGTTATCTGTAAGTTGTTACATTTCCTTAAAAATAACGTCTGCTATTAATAAGCAATGACAACAAATTGGACTTCCTTCACCATAATCAGCTAATCATTTTACAGCAGTGACGACAACAACAAATTGGGACACTCATACCATAATCAGCTACTTATTTTACACCATTATCTTCTGCATTATAATCTTTTTTCTGTGAGAGCTTGTAAGTCTTTTTTTGTGAAAAACTTCTTTACTCTTCTTGTGGAATATTTCCTCTCTCCTGTCTTGAATACAAGAAACAATATAATCCTCAGAAAATAAGACTATCCAATATGGTGACAAAGAGTAATTTTATTTTTGGAACTACCTACAGAAGGAAGACTACTAAGCTGAAATATGTCCAAAACTCATTTATTTCATTGCAGTTTATGACTGAGGAATTGTTGCTATTTAGTGATCAACAAATGAGTTAGTAAGACTTTCAAAATAAGTTGTAACTGTTCAATCAATGCTCTTTACATCTCAGACGCACTCTCTATTTGGGTTATTGTTAAGTGATAAACTGATTTTCCGTATAAGACACAATATCTGTATAAGATATAATAAAACATATGTTGATCACAAAAAATGGAGAGTGCAAGTGATATACGTGCTGTGTCAAATGTGGGCAAAAGACTGCCAGAAATCAGCGAGCTGAAGCATCAATACTAACAAATACATCTCCAGAACCACATGCATGATTTAACAGTGCTGGAAATTGCCACTGAGGATGCTTCCCAAATAAAAGAAGTGAAATGTGTATGGCAATAAACACACTACCTTCAATTAGTTGCATAGACGGAACATAACTCCATGAAGATACAACTCAGTTAATTAGTATTATACAATTCACCTCTACAGTTGTTCTTACATAACATTCAAACGCCAAAAGCCGAAATATTCTTACATTTCAATGATGCAATCTGGATTCAGACCCAACATTTGTTGACAAAATGCCACAGGACTTCCTGACTTGAACTTTCTCCACATATTTTTTTTTTTTTTTTTTTTTTTTTTTTTTTTTTTTTGCCATCACTGCATTATTTATATTTGAGAGTGACTTGTCCCACTGTTTCACCACTCTAACCGAACATCAGCAATATGAAGATTAATTTACACTCTTCTGACTCGTAGTTCAATTTTTTCAGTTGCACTAACCTAGGACTTGTTTTCTATTTGATATAAAAATCATTACTCACTGGCTGCAACGAAAACATTCCACAGACACCTGTCTCACATATCCCATTTCATGTTGTGTATGGAAACACATCACACCTTTTGCTTTGGCAGGATTTATCTATAGCCTGGACATTACGAATACTGGCTGAATCCCAGCAGATGACGTGAAAGGCATTTATGACTAACACAAGTGCTCTTTGAAATGAATTCTGCTGTTTTAAAACTAGTCATGCTTATAAAAAAGCAAGGAAAGTAACTGTTACAAGATGAGTAAGTTCTTCGCATTAAAGAGTTGCAGCCGTGGATCCAACATCTCATGTTCAAGAATATGGAGAAAATTAAGTAAAGCGGATAGCTGCACACCTTTTAGAGCCCTCTTCAAAGACTTCGGAATTCTTACATTCATTATCCATTACACTTAACCCCATAATAGCAATTACTGTTAACAATAACAATCAGTTGTACTGAGATTTACACAACTGCAATGCAAGACCTAAAAGCAATTTTCATCTGACTCAATCTCTTTGTCTAGGGTCAAAGTGGAGCTCTATATTCTGGTCTAAACATCTTCAAGAAAAAAAGCTACTACTACTTTAGGTTACCTGATTATCGAGATTAAGGACTGAAGAGTCTGAAAGTTTCAAGACTAACACCTATGTTCATTTTAAATAAGGCTCTATAATTAAAAAAGTAGATAATTCTTATTATTTGATAAATACCAATGCAGGCATGTAGATGTGAAGCCAGTAGTTGGACGAAATCAACAACTGTTAAATTTGAGAAACAGCAGCTTATTTCAAAGTAGCAGTTGTCCTCCAATTTTACTATACTAAATTTACCTGATAAACACAACTATCACACGGCAGTGTGGTGGCAGTGTATTGTTAATATGTACAGATTTAAATTCTAACAGCTGCTTTGCTTTTGTTACTGAACACCTTTACTCATTCGACATCACTGAAAATTAGCTCTCAAGATAGGATCTACAGAACATGATAACTCAAATAATCAGTCAGTCAACCTATATTTAGCATTAGTAAATTTTTTGTGGATGATAAACGGGAGATGAAGGAATCAAATATCTTTGTATAGGCCAAATTCTTCTATTTCACTGAAAAGTATCTTAGCAAGGATACTTAAAATAATTGCTTTAGGCTATAGTATTCTTTACATTATTACCATAATGTTACAATATTTGATAAATTTAAGCCTTTTAAATATCTCATACTAAAATACAGTGTGCTCTTTGACTTCTTTCATCATCTCAGATACTCATATTGTGCAATACATGGACTACAATTCATTTCATGTACTCCAAGAAACACAATATTTTTATACACAGCAGACAAATAATTTTCCAGTCTTAATGGTGACAAAACTTAGTGCATCATAAGGACAATGTGAACAGGAAATCTTAAAAAAAAATGCATGCTGTTTATATATTACAATCTGTCAGAAGGTCTTGAAGGAATATAACACACTATTGTGCAATATAAATAATGACACACATGGGAATACCAAAGATACTACGTAGATTTTTAAAATTATTTATATTACTTTTAAGTAATTATTTTATGTGTATCCTTTTCCATTAAATGCATAGTTGTACTGACACATTTGAAATTACGTAAAAATATTATGAGTTATATTCATATATATGAAGTCATGTGCAACATTTGGTCAGTTCTTGTAGCTAGATAAAAGACTAAAAGAAAATAGCAAATAAACAAATAAATACAGGTTGCAATTATAACGACTAGCAGTGTATTTATACCTATAGCCTCACAACACTCTCTGAACCATACTAGTAACATTCCGTTTGTCACCCGAGACTTAAGAAATTCAATTACTTCTTCCTCAGATGCTTCGATTACTTCTAATCAAATCCTGATATAACAGATATCCTTACCCAAAATCCAACCCTAACCCTAATCCTAACTACCCTAAGCATTATTACAGTTCATCAGTATGTCACTCCTGCACTAAGTCATGTCCCTTTCACTGGTGGATGGCCTGAGTGTAAGACCTGTCCTGTACATTCAATCACCACCTCCTATTGGAATCTTTCCACATGCATTTCTGAACAGATCAAAGGTATGGTCATTTGTGCCAATAGCCATATCACCTACCAGCCATACAGATATTCACAACTATTCACTTTTTCATTAGATTACTCACTTCAACATTAAATTATCCAAATAAATCTCCTGACCCATCCAAAATTCTCAATGTTCTTATACAATGATAAGCCAAAACATTATGACCACTGCCATCTGTGAGAATGAATGCCACCCGGTGATGTTGTAGGTGCAATTGGTAAGGAACGTATGTATGTAGAACAGAGATTAACGTGGAATCATTCTCACGACAATACGGGGAGCAAATGGGAAACCCACTAATGTAAGTGACTTTCTCAGGTGACAGATTGTTATGATTCAACAATTTGGAACAAGCATCTCAGAAGTGGCACAGCTGACTGGTCGTTCATGTGCTACAGTAATGTGCATCTAAGGAAACTGGTTGAAGGATGCTGAAACATGAGCAGATAACAAGATGTGGGGACATCCACACCTCATCACGGAAAGTAGACATCAGACTCTTTAAGTAGAAAAGGTAGTGATATGTGGTAGACCTGACAACAAAGTACAATGCTAGATTAGGCACAAATGTTTCACAGCACACAGTTCTGTACACTCTGGTGAACGTGGGGACTCCACATCAGTCAACCCCTCCACGTTCCAAAGTACTGAACGATACAATAAGTTACGACTGTAGTGGGCATGTGACTAGCAAGATTGGACTATAGATAAATAGAAACTTGTTGCCTGATCAGATGCATCATCATTACACCAGGTAAATGGTCATGAAGGTCTATGGTCATGTCAAGATATTCCATCATCCAGGCATCACACCATGGACGCAGGTTAGTGGTGACAGTGTTATGCTATGAGAAATATTCATTTGGTTTTCTAGTGGTTTGTGGTAGTAATCAAATGCACTATGGCACCTGTGGACTATGTGAACATTATTGCTGACCACCTGCAATCCCTTCTCAATGATGTATGCCCCAACAACGATGGCATTGGACATCAGGGTAACTGTATTACAAGGCCAGAATCATTCTACACTGGTTTGACGTGTATGACAGTGAACTCATATTCATGTCATGCCTGTCATGAATCTGAGGGAACACATCTATAATGCTATCAAATGCCAACTCTGTGATCACATACTATCGATCCATAACTTACAGAAATTGTGAACCTGTGAGAAGACATCTGGTGCCACATAACTACAGAAATCTACTAAGAATTTGTCAAATCCATCCTACACGGAGTTGTTGTTGCATTGTGATCCAAAGACAGACCAACATACTATTAAACAAGTGATTATACAGTTTTGGCTCAGCTATGTACCTGTATCAAACAGAAAACTTCAACAATGGCTTCAAAACCCATAGTTTGGGCTGAATCTCCCTCTCCTTCTTCTTCTTTCTCCTCCTCCTCCTCCTCCTCCTTCTCCTCCTCCTCCTCCCCCCGCCCTCCAGAAAAGGACCAGATACTCTTAATTACCCTGATGGGAAGTGATCCTTTGTTCACACCTTCCCCCCATGGCTAAATCTTTGCTAGTCGTCATCCTTTGAACCTGTTTCCCTTTCTAGTCATTTTTCATAACCCTCTCCAATTCTAACTTTCAATTCATCTCTCCTCCTCCTCCTCCTCCCCCCCCCCTCTCTCTCTCTCTCTCTCTCTCTCTCTCTCTCTCTCTCTCTCTCTCTCTCTCTCTCTCTCTCTCTCTCTCTCACACACACACACACACACACACACGCACACGCACACGCACACACACACACACACACACACACACACACACACACTTCTAATCAAATTTCAATTATTTTTAGAAATTTACATTCCATTTAAATGGTGAAATATTATTATCAACTAGCCGCTTACCTCACTATCTGGGAAATTAACCATAACATCATTAATAAATATAAGTCCCCCAGCTTCCTCCACTAGCTGACAGAAATCATTTGTTACTACCAGTGCACTTAATGTTGAAAACAAACTGCTAAGTGTTTCTTTATCATCTGGGTATTCTGGAAAAGTTAACATCAAAAGCCATTAGCCACTCATAGAGAGAGGGTTTTGGGTACTAGGTAGCAATTAATATTGAAAAATGTTAAAAATATCCTATTTTATCAATTAATACCATGGCAGTGAACATCAAAGCTAACAAAATTTTAAGAAATATGTGTATCACATTCTTTGAATATAAATTCAGTCAGAAGGTTGAATGAAGCAGGTACAGCTGATCTATTGATTTAGGGACAAGCAATAAAGTAGTTACCAATTTATTTTTAGCATATCATCTCATTAACTCGTTTTAGTGCAGTGTTATTTCTGTAGCAAATGTGGGATATTACAAACATGAAAGTATATTTATGTAAAATGTTCTACGATTTGTTGCAGAGGTTTAAGACAAAAAATACTTGTTTTTATTTTGGTTACTACAACGTGTGACACATAGAAAAATTAATAACTTGTTCGAAATTAAATTCTGTACCCAGCTGAAATCCCACATTTGCCAAACTATGCATGTTTTCTCTGTAAGTTGTCTGTATTGTGTTCTATCTTTTAATGTTTGTATTATACTTATTCCATTGTATTAGAGAAATTCATTTGAAGCTGGAAAGCAAGTATCATAGAAGCTCCATTATTCAAATGTAAAACATGTGACAGTTGCAATAAAGATGTATCTGCAGCATTAGTAATTATGGAAATACATCATGTGAGGGATTACAGATGAAACAACAGTATGCACAGAAAAAGCAAAGTCAATTTTATCTGTCCATCATTTTACGTGCAAATTTTGTCTGTCCATCATCATTTATGTGCATTCCAAGAAGGCTACAAATGCCAAAAATGTGTGCAGTAAGTTGTTAGAGGCGTATGAAGATTCTGGACTCTCCAGGAGGACATGCTTACTAAGAATCATCTTAACAATAGTCAATATGCTGGGCCACATGACAAACACAAGCCAATGATGGTTGGTTTGGCAAATTCAAATATTCCTGCCACCGTAGACAACTTGAACAACATAACTGCAAGAAACAAAATGTAACATTTGCTCAAAATCACCACCTGTTAACACTGTTTTCAGGCAATGTATTAATGTCATAGTGAGGAATCTTGATAACGCAGCAGCTTTCATCAATGTAATATGCAAATCAGATTGACCATAAAATCTACTAGCTGAAACAAATTGGAACCATTTTCAAGTGATGCTACCACATAATGCAAATGGCAGAGACATTCTTGTTTTGATACAATGGAAATGTAATGATCTGGTGTGTGTGTGTGTGTGTGTGTGTGTGTGTGTGTGTGTTTATTCCTAAAGGACCAAACTGCTGAGGTTATCGATCCCTGGACTTACACAGTACTTAAACTAACTTGACACTAAGGACAACACTCACACACATGCCCGAGGGAGGACTCGAACCTCTGGTGGGAGGGGCTGCACGATTAGTGACATGGTGCCTCTAACCGTGCGGCCACTTCGTGCGGTAATGATTTGGCCAAAGGTGTGACATACAAAGGGGTTGTCAATGACTATGTACCATGTTCAGAAGGCAAGCAGACTCTATCAAGCTAAGAGAATCACAAATTACTTCATTTGAATCTGTGTGAGCCAGGACATTGGACATGCAGTACAGAACCAGGATACTTTCTAACTCTTATCAATGATAACTTAAGAAATGGTTTTCTTAAACACAGTTATATACAAGGATCAGGAAACATAAATTATTTGAACTTCCAAGAAACTACAACTACACCTATACTCTGAAAATCACTGTGAAATGCAAAGCAGAGGCTACTACTACCTGTTACACCATTTTTTTAGAGCTTCATCCAATTCCATTCAAGTCTGAAGCATAGAATGAGCAATAGCTTAAACATCTGTGTGCACATCTGTGTGCGCGCTGCAATTACATTACCCTTGTCTTTGCAATCATTACGAGAGCAATATGAAGGATGGGATGCTGTAATAAATTCCTAACTCTTGACTTAAAGCTGGTCCTTGAAACTTTGTAAGTGGGCTTTCATGAAAGAGTTTTCATCTATCTACATGTCACGGGCAGTTTTTATCTGTCAGCAGAATTTGTATTGTATGCACTGAAAACTGAAACAATTTTGTAAATATGAAGTTAATGAAAAATGCAGTTTGACTCAGATGACTATTTCTCAATGCAGAACAAAATAAAGAATCTGAGCACTACAGCAGAAAAAATGTTGGAAGGGGCAATTCTTGTCATCACTTTTCCTTGGATTGTTACTAACATGCATTGTTATAAATCACTTATGAGAAAAAACATAAACATCCCCTCAACAGATCAGTTACAGAGACACTGCAAAAATACACTTCCGGAAACAGCATGGTCAAAAAAGAACCCAGATCTTTGACACCTAAGAATACCTGGCAGTAAAGAGTAGGGTTGCAGCCACATTCCAAGGGGTAATGAGCACAAGTATGGCATGGAGAGCATCAAGTACATACTTGCTGAATATATGTGAAGAAAGCACAATACACTGCTTTGTTTAATCTGTTTACAAGAGTTTATCAGTAGCAAGGATAATAGTTCAAAAGAACAGAGTGTAGTCGCAGCCTTCAAATGATTTACAAAACAGGGCAGAAAATGTATAAGATGTATAACAATGCCAATTTACAAGAACAGAATCATATATTTATTTCATGTGTTGAAAAATAAGGATAAAATAACGGAAACAGGGTTGGGGACAATTATATCAAAGATGATGATGATAGAACTATTTTAGTGCAAGACATCGAGGTATTTGGTGGCCATATCATAAATTAAAGACTCTTTAAACAAGTAACCTCTTATGGTAGCAGCACTAAACTATTCATTCTTAATGAATATTTTGGGCCACATCAATGAATTTTGCACTGAGAACATCTCCCAAAATACATAACCTAAGAAGATGGCTAAGTGTGTTTCTTATCAATCTAAAGAGTACTCTCACTTAGATCCACTGGCACTGGAAGAAGCATTACAGTCTAAAGCAGGAATGTCCAAGCTTTTAGCTTACATAAGTGAGACTCAAAGATACCAAATGAAATCAAGAGGCATGTTGCAAACTGTAAAACACATCCTACTCTCAAAGGACTTGAGGGCGAGTTCGCCTCAAATCACCAGATCATGTCAACTCGTGGTCATGAATTTCTCTGGAAAAAATATGTATTAGACCTTTACATCATAAGTGTTAAAATACTTTTATTTTCATTTTATCTTAACTTTTGTAAATGGTACAGCTCTTTCAAAAATATATATTTTGTAAATAACTCTTAGAACAGTAGAGAACAAGAAAATATGTTTTGTGTTAAAGCTCCCTCTTATAGCACTGGAATTTAGTTCACACCTGTACACTTACAAATTTAAGACAAAAATAGGAATTTAAGTTCATTTTTCCACTTAACCTTTTTTTTCTGACTGAGAAAGTCACAGAACGCTATCTTTCCTGTCATATTACCAGATACTACTGATGTAATTATAAACAGTATTTGCTCTGTGGCAGCTATCTGTATTATGTAAATATTTATTATCAAAATGTAAAAAATTGCATTTTTATGAGTCTTTACAAATTATCTCCTCAAAAACCACCCATCTGAAAACTTTTGATAATTACACAAAATATTGTTTAGTTAATATGTTAGTAGTCAGTGCAAATACAGTGGAGAATATTTTTCTGTGCAAAGTGTTAAAATTTTTTAACATTCTGCATATTTCGCATCACTGAATTTCTAGTGCAAAATATGCACTTTGGCAACAGTGTTTCCAGTGCTCTTCTGTTTATAGCAAACAAGTGAGAACTTGCACACAAGCCTTTGTGCATCAAGTTTTGTGTTTTGTTTAAACTTTTTGTTACATATAATGTCAGTGAGGAAGTACAGTGGTGAAAGAGAGAGGTGTGTGAACTATGAAAAAAAAAGACACAAGAAGGTGGTGTTTAATAAAAGTGAAAAACACTTCACAGTTGTTGGAAATCTGTCAGACGTATTGCAAAAATATCTTGGTCCTCAAGTAATAGTATAAGCATCACATCCATTGCTCAGGAATTGCTACACTCACTACAAGAAGAAATTTGGTGGCAACCCACCTGAATTATTACCATCACCCAAATGTGAAACTGAAGAACATAGTGCAGAAGTTTGTATTCCTGGGTGTGAAGTTGTTGATGCATTCAATCTTAGCATTTCTGCTGTAGCCCCTACTGTATCCCCCCCTTAAACATAAGAATCACAAGAAGAAAATGGTATTTAAAAAGAAATTGAAACAAGTTTTACACTAGCAATACTGCTATCTCGGCAGCCACCTATACTGAGAAGTTACAGTTACTGACAGTGGTACCGGGTAGCTACCCCAAGCAGCAGATGCAGAAATACATGCCCACTTCCTCACATTATTTAATTTCAAAAGCTCGTAAAATAAAGAATGGGGAAGGTATTTGGGCATGCCCAGATTCTTACTGTGGACATCCATTGCAATATGATATGCTTACTGTTGTTATGGAATATTACCTAAGTGAGACAAAGATTGCAGCAGCTGAAGTCCTAACCAGGCTGATGTTATCTCTGTTAGTGAACATGGTGAAAAAGTTAAAAAGACAAAAAGATACACTACAAGACCAATAAGAGAAGCATATCTCCTAATGAGAAAGGAGAACCCAAATTTAAAAATTGGTCTCATGAAATTCCACTCCTTATGACCAAACTGTGTAAAATGCCAGCCAGTGAAGGAAGTATGAATACGTATTTACTGCACTAATTTGAAACTTATTTGTTTCACCACAAGCAGTGTCACATGAGAGGAGTTCACAGAAATGGATTTGATGCTTTTGTGTATTTGTCAAGAGACGCAAGGTAAATGTTGGTTGCAGATGTGTGCAATGTGTCCTTGTGCTGAATTGATGACTATTGAAGCATTTCATGCATTGTGGGATGGAGGACAGTCAATGAAGAAGAGCCAGATAAGTTTGTTACAGAGGTTAGGTATTGGCTCATGAAAGGAATAGCTCACCATCATACACAGAGGATTCCGAGACAGGCCATGGAGAAGTAAAAGTTAGCCATGTCCCAGAATACTGACACATTATTTCTTCATTTCGACTTTGCTGAGAACTGGTCTGTTGCTTTGCAGAACAAAATTCGAAGTCACCACTGGCATACACCAAGAAAGGTCATGAAGATGTAAAATCATGACAGAAAACAATAATAATTTGTGAATAATATCATAAAAACAAAAATGGGTATAAATAATCTTTACATATCATTTTTGTTATAAAATGCTTTAGAGCAAAATTATGAATTGTTTTCCCACTCACTTATAATGCTGTAAAGTAATTATTTTGATTCAGCAATACCAGTTTTGTATGACATTTACTTAAAATCAGGATTCATTTTAAATATTTAAATGCGCATGATCTTTTGGCCTTGAGAGTAGAGCTGTGTCTGTCTAAAAAAAAAAAAAAAAAAAAAAAAAAAAAAAAAAAAAAATCTCACATTTTACAGAGACAAGTATTGCCCACTCTGATTTTATACTGTATTCCCTAAGCCACACACCGTCAGGTGGCTTGCGGAGTATGGATGTAGATGTAGATGTACAATGACCAACTAACGTACCATGAAATTTTTTGAACATTTAGGATGGGGGTTTTGGAGAAAATAATTTCTAAATACCCAAAAAATTTCAGATTCCTTGATCTTTATGTACAAATATTTTGACAGTTCAAGAACTTCATGCATTACTGTCATAGCTGACAGTTGGCAGTCCTTCCACTTCATCATTTCTCAAGACAATTAACATCCCTTGACTATTCATATTTTCAAAACATAATTTTGAAATTCACAAAAAGTTACAAATTTTCATAGTTTATTTGTTGTGGTTGGCAGGAGAGCCAACCTCGTATTTCTAAAGGAGGCCAAAATGCACACGTCTCAGCTCACGCAGGCTGGCGTGAGGTCTGGAACATGACAAGGGAATTAGAATTGAGATAAACGGACGTAGCTGGTGGAATACTCAACTTTAATCCATTAATGACGAACGTCGCTCTTTATGGTACATGATTCACAATATCAATAGTACGGATACTGGCGCCTTGCTAGGTCGTAGCAAATAACGTAGCTGAAGGCTATGCTAACTATCGTCTCGGCAAATGAGAGCATAGAAGTCAGTGAACCATCGCTAGCAAAGTCGGCTGTACAACTGGGGCGAGTGCTAGGAAGTCTTTTTAGACCTGCCGTATGGCGGCGCTCGGTCTGCAATCACTGATAGTGGCGACACGCGGGTCTGACGTATACTACCGGATTGCGGCCGATTTAAAGGCTACCACCTAGCAAGTGTGGTGTCTGGCGATGACACCACATTATTCTTCTAAAAAAAATTTAAAAAGCTCAAAAGTGTGTATGTAATAATCATGTCTCTTAGTATTGGGAACAAAATATTTATTGAAAATAAATTCAAATCTCTATCACTTACGGCTTTTTATTACAATTTTTCAATTTTCCCTTTCATTATGACAGTTTCACAAACATTGTCATTTAGAGAGGTCTTTAAGTGTTTTAATAAATCATCAGAAAATCAAAATACTTTAGTTTTGGAGATGTATTATGTGGAACTCCAACATATATTTTTTTTTCAGCAAACACATTCACTCTTGACCTTTATGATTTGAGATGAAATCACCCATGAACAAAGAGTAGGTTTACATAATTATGAAAATTTTACACCAATGATTAGATATAACTCACTAGATATCTGTTTAGATTTACTACTAGGTATGATTTTCACATGGACCATCTACACGCAGTTACTGTTTTTCTTGGAGTTGACATTAGCAAGAAAATTTCAGAAATTACTCCATTTACTAAAACAGTTAAAACTGTTGTTGTTGTTGTTGTTGTTGTTGTTGTGGTCTTCAGTCCTGAGACTGGTTTGATGCAACTCATCATGCTACACTATCCTGTGTAAGCTTCATCATCTCCCTGCACCTACCGCAACCAACATTCTTCTGAATCTGCTTAGTGTATTCATCTCTTGGTCTCCCTCTACGATTTTTACCCTCCACGCTGCCCTCCAGTACTAAATTGGTGATCCCTTGATGCCTCAGAACATGTCCTACCAACCAATCCCTTCTTCTAGTCAAGTTGTGCCACAAGCTCCTCTTCTCCCCAATTCTATTCAATACTTCCTCATTAGTTATGTGATCTACCCATCTAATCTTCAGCATTCTTCTGTAGTACCACATTTCAAAAGCTTCTATTCTCTTCTTGTCCAAACTATTTATTGTCCATGTTTCACTTCCACACAAATACTTTCATAAACGACTTCCTGACACTTAAATCTATACTCGATGTTAACAAATTTCTCTTCTTCAAAAACGCTTTCCTTGCCATTGCCAGTCTACATTTTATATCCTCTCTACTTTGACCATCATCAGTTATTTTGCTCCCCAAATAGCGAAACTCCTTTACTACTTTAAGTGTCTCATTTCCTAATCTAATTCCCTAAGCATCACCCGACTTAATTCGACTACATTCCATTATCCTTGTTTTGATTTTGTTGATGTTCATCTTATATCCTCCTTTCAAGACACTGTCCATTCCATTCAACTCCTCTTCCAAGTCCTTTGCTGTCTCTGACAGAATTACAATGTCATCGGCGAACCTCAAAGTTTTTATTTCTTCTCCGTGGATTTTAATACCTACTCCGAATTTTATTTTGTTTCCTTCACTGCTTGCTCAATATACAGATTGAATAACATCGAGGAGAGACTACGACCCTGTCTCACTCCCTTCCAAACCACTGCTTCCCTTTCATGTCCCTCGACTCTTGTAACTGCCATCTGGTTTCTATACAAATTGTAAATAGCCTTTCTCTTTCTGCATTTTACCCCTGCCACCTTCAGAATTTGAAAGAGAGTGTTCCAATCAACATTGTCAAAAGCTTTCTCTAAGTCTACAAATGCTAGAAATGTAGGTTTGCCCTTCCTTAATCTAGCTTCTAAGATAAGTTGTAGGGTCAGTATTGCCTCATGTGTTCCAACATTCCTACAGAATCCAAACTGATCTTCCCGGAGGTCGGCTTCTATTAGCTTTTCCATTCATCTGTAAAGAATTCACGTTAGTATTTTGCAGCTGTGACTTATTAAATTGATAGTTCAGTAATTTTCACATTTGACAACAACTGCTTTCTTTGGGATTGGAATTATTATATTCTTCTTGAAGTCTGAGGGTATTTCGCACGTCTCATACATCTTGCTCACCAATTGGTAGAGTTTTGTCAGGACTGGCTCTCCCAAGGCTGTCAGTAGTTCTAAATGAATGTTCTCTGCTCCGGGGCCCTTATTTCGACTCAGGTCTTTCAGTGCTCTGTCAAACTCTTCACGCAGTATCGTATCTCCCATTTCATCTTCATCTACATCCTCTTCCATTTCCAGAATATTGTCCTCAAGTACATCGCCCTTGTATAGACCCTCTATATACTCCTTCTACCTTTCTGCTTTCCCTTCTTTGCTTAGAACTGGGTTTTCATCTGAGCTCTTGATGTTCATACAAGTGGTTCTCTTATCTCCAAAGGTCTCTTTAATTTTCCTGTAGGCAGTATCTATCTTACCCCTAGTTACGTAAGCCTCTACATCCTTACATTTGCCCTCTAGCCACCGCTGCTTAGCCATTTTGCACTTCCAGTCGATCTCATTTTTGAGACATTTGGATTCCTTTTTGCCTGCTTCATTTACTGCATTTTTATATTTTCTCCTTTCATCAATTAAATTCAATATATCTTCTGTTATCCAAGGATTTCTACTAGCCCTCGTCTTTTTACCTACTTGATCCTCTGCTGCCTTCACTACTACATCCCTCAGAGCTACCCATTCTTCTTCTACTGTATTTCTTTCTCCCATTCCTGTCAATTGTTCCCTTATGCTCTCCCTGAAACTCTGTACAACCTCTGGTTTAGTCAGTTTATCGAGGTCCCATCTCCTTAAATTCCCACCTTTTTGCAATTTCTTCAGTTTTAATCTACAGTTCATAACCAATAGATTGTGGTCAGAGTCCACATCTGCCCTGGAAATGTCTTACAATTTAAAACCTGATTCCTAAATCTCTGTCTTACCATTATATAATCTATCTGAAACCTGTCAGTACCTCCAGGCTTCTTCCGTGTATAGTTAAAACTATAGGTGCCTAAAGACTGGAAAGGTAGTTTATTGTTTAAAATGAGACTGTTGTTATAATCAAGCTGATAATCTTCACTTTCAGTAGCTTAATGGCAGATCCTTGAGTTTATCAGAGAAATCAAGGTAAAAAGATATTCATTGTTGCACTTCAAGTGGAAGACACACTGATTTTTACTAAAAAATTCATGACTGAAGAATGCTTACAAAGAAAAACTTAAACTTTAAGACCTTGAAAAATTTTCAAACTGTTTGGATATATAATATGAAAGATAGTAATTGTGAGCCTCTGTGGACAAATTAAAATCATCACATAAATCAGATTTGGGAGAAGAACTACATAAAGGACTGCAATCTGATCTGAACACCTCCACAAACAAGTCCTCACCCACAAAATAAGTTTCAAAGAAGAAGTAAAAGAATGAAGAATTGTCTTCGTTGAAAAACCAATGGTAGTCTTGAGTACGTATAATGTGTGATTAAACCTGGTCTTGCATATGCTGTTCATGTGGTACATCATTTTAGTGCTAGCTCTGACATGCTTCACATGTAAGTAGTGACAAAGATTCTGAATTATCTCAAAGCAACCAAACACATGAAACTGTAATTCTCAAAAGAAGACAACCATCTTATTGTTGACTGTTCTAGTACTGATTGGACAGGAAATGGTTATGACTGAACATCCACAATATGATTTTATTTTGATCACATGAAGCAGCAAATTCCTGAAGCAAGACATGGGAACCAACAGAAGACCTTTCAGCAAATGAAGCAGAGTATTTGGTGTTGACTTCAACAAGTCAAGAAGTATCCAGGCCACAAAGTTTAATGTAAGAAATATCTTTAGTTAGCAAAAACTTGGAATCAAACTTACATGTGATGTCAATGGAGCAACAGATTTTTGCCAATACAGTTTTGAAACATATCTTAATGGATTTGATATCTGGTGACATGACAAAGACACTGGAAAGTCATGCATTTTTAATTTATTGGCAACTGGACTATAAGCTTAGTCAGTACAGATTCTGTTTGGTGTGTAAAAGTTTAAAATTTACAACCAGTAACATTTCCAACTTTTCCAAGTTACACAGGATAATATGTGTGCTCTGTGGCACATTCTATTTTCAAATGTTTACTTTATAACTTTTTACTGGTTTGGTGAGTAAGTTGCCAGAGTACTAATTTAAACCTCCAGGATTCAGTCTTCTACATCTACATCTGTATTCCACAAGCCACCTCGCAGTGTTTAGGAGTGGGTACTTCGTGTACCACTAGCACTCCCCCCCCCCCCCCCCCCTCTCCTGTTCAAACTACAAACGGTTGGTGGGAAGAACGATTGCCAGTAAGCCTCCGAGTGCACTCAAATCTCTCTAATTTTATCTTCAGAGTCCTCTTGTGAGATATACATAGAAACATACACTCTCAAAACTTTAAGAATAACCCACACCTTGATGCAAAACATCTCTCTTGTAGTGTCTGCCACTGGAGATGGTTGATCATTTCTGTGATGCTTCATACTTATGAAATGAACCTGTAATGATCTCTGAATCTTCTCTATTTCCTCTATAAATCATATCTGGTATGGACCCCATAGTGATGAGCAACATTCAAGTATTGGTCAAAGAAGGGCTTTGTTGATGGACTACACTTCCTGAAGACTCTTCCAATGAATTCAATCTAGCATCTGCTATTAGATTTAAATTATTGTTTCACTTTAAATCTCTCTGTACACATACTTGTATGCAAACACAACATGTTAATATTTGTTTGTGTTGAATACCAATTGCCACTCCCTGCACCGAATACCAATTGCCACTCCCTGCACCAAGCATCGATCCTCTGCAAGTCTTTTTGCATTTTGGCACAATTTTCTAGTATTGTGACTTCTCTGTGTACAACAGCATCTGGGTCTTTTTGTCACCAGCAGGTCCAAGATGTTACCTCCATTAGTCTCTTGTCCCTAAGACTTTGTCAGTCACTTATCACTTTTTTCATCTTCCATGATAATTTTTATGTGTCAAGAAAGCAAAATTGCACTGTAGTTTTTATGTCCACCTTGATATGTAGGTGCCAATACAACTGGCCAGCTATGTCCTGTTAAATGGTTGGAGAGACACAAGGCCATTCCATCTTCAATAAAACCATGCCCAGCAAAATCTCTAGTGATCAACTACACCTATGGATTGAACACAATTTTTCCTTTATCTGCTGTATAAATCAGTAAGAAGTTATATTTACGCAACTGTAGCAGTCTTCAGTCACATAAATTAATTACAATTTTGAAAAATTTCCTTAATGGTCGTCGAGAAAAGTGTAATTTCCACCAATAAGCTATAAAATCTACTTACAAAGACTACACAATATGACAGTGAGCTGGCATGATCTCAAACATGAAGTTGTAGCTCAGACATTTAGGATATAATATACACTCAATGAGTCACATTCCGCTATTCGTCTAATATGTTTATAGCTGGTGCTTGCACACAACTTGAGTCGTGGTGTGCATCTCATGGCAAAAACATGCATTTGTACCACTTTTTGAAAAAAACTGGAGAATATTGTGCAATCAAATACTTAATTTCAAAGGCAAGAAATACAGAGGGTCAAGTCAAGTCTAGTTATAAGCAGTGTCTCTCTTTTGAGCTGGGCTTTGACTGTCCTCTTTCCCTCTTCTTATGACTCCCCTGAGCTGCATAAAGTAGATTCCTGGAAGATTCTTTTGAACATCAGGTTTTGTGCACTGTCTCTAATGACCTCATCATCAATGGGATGTTAAACCCTAAACTACTTTACTTCCTTCTTTCCCTTCTCATCCAAACTTCTTCACATATTTATTATTTCACTAACTGTTACTCAAAACTGAGTTCACATATCAGTAGTTTTTTCATTAGGTTGAGGGATAGTGAGTAAGTAAGCCTATGTGCAGAAGTGTTCATCTACACACTGTGCTAATCAAGTAGCAACACAATATACAATGTGTATATTATGCAACAAATAGTGTAGTAGTATGGATTAAGCACACTGAAGATCATATAAGCATTTTATTCTTTACATTGAACCATATCACCAAGCACCTATCACCCAATAAAAGCATTTTCACAAATCTGATAAAGATCAAATGCACAAAAAGTAAATTGCTTTTTCAAAAAGTAACTTTTTTTCCTAATTCGCACAATATTCTCCAAATCAAAAAGTATCTTGTACTACACACTTTCTAAAGCAGCCTATGTTCTTCCACAGGGTTCAAGCAACCTCCCTACCAAATTTCATCAAAATTAGTTCAGTGGGTTAGTCAAGAAAACCTACCAGACAGAGTCACTTTCACATTTATAAGAGTAGTATGGATAAAATTTGATTAAATAAGGCCTATGTGGTGCCCAAAGCTATGCCCAAGTTACAAGGGGAAAGCCCATGAAATTTCATCTAGTAGGTTTGGAGATTAGCGTGTTCCAACAAATGACAGATGTACAGACAGACAAGACAGTTTTAGTAAAACTTTAAAAAATCACAATTTTTTCCCATAACCCAATTCTGATAAACTAAAATTTATACAGTGACACAAGCTATGCTCAAATTGCCTGTAAAAACACCACGAAATTCTGTCTAGTAGTTTTGGTAAAGGATGTTCAGACAGCCATGACAGTTTTACAACTTTATGATTAGTGTAGATATATTTGTTCATCCTGTCTGCTTACGGATCTCACACACCCATTACTCTTAAGTATAGATCATTTATTACTGTCAAAACTCCAACAAGGGATTTCCTCAGTACATCTTCCACTGGGTCTATCAATTTAGCAGTAACGAATAATAGTAAACAATAGGTTCCAGAGTGTAACATTAATGACTTCAGTGTGTGTGTGTGTGTGTGTGTGTGTGTGTGTGTGTGTGTGAGAGCAGGATACAAATTTTATGTAATCAATAGTGGTGTCACTTAGTAACTATCAATCCTGGAACTTTCTTGAAAGTTATTATGTTTTTATATTCTGGAATATTCTGTGTTTGTATAAACAGCAGCACTCTCCGTCTAGGGATGAGTTCTGTTCTGGTTGTATGTTGATGTTTGTAATAAATGAGCTTTCAGTGCTAAGTGTTGTAATTCACCGACAATCCTACTTTTGGATTTGGACTTGAGAGTGGTTACAATGTGACCCTGTTTGGTAGAAACGCTGGGTACTTCAAAACATCTACATCACAATGACACTAATCAGGCAATGTAAAAGCAGTTGCATACACAAATAGGAACTAGAATACAAGCAGTATATAGTGCCCAAGGTATGTATATTCACAATACCTATTGCATTCCACAGCAGCAACAAGTAAGCAGCATATCAGGCATCCCTCAGTGTTTTCCTGAGATGCAGGTCACGGTCAAATGAGACAGTTGAAAGGAGGCAACTGAGTTGCCAAATACCCAGAGCAGTTGACATGATATGTTTGACAAGTGGGTACTTTTACTTGGATGGCACATCCCAGCAAAGAACTCATCCAGTGGTGCCAGCACATTGAGGAAATGCAACAGAAAAGGGTCTGATGAAAAAAGTATGACCATCTCATACATTTTGTCCGAATGGCAGTTCTGGAAAACCACCACGACCTTTCCCTCCTCATACGCCAAGTAGGAGAGAAGCGATGCAGCACTTTATGGCAACCATAACAGTCAGACCAAGCAAATAAGACATAGCAGCCACGACTGTTGGGCCCGTATGTCAGGAGATAATATACCATGTTGAAGTAGAGGTGTGTCAATCTTTAGCACCAACCTCCATAGCCAGTCTAATGCACCAGGAAGAATGGACTTGGCCAGCTCAGACTTATTGCACAGCCATCAAACAACAACACAGCAACCGACTAACTCTGATACATCCATCTCTTGCAAAAGAACACTCATTTGGAGGACACAAACAACAGGCCATTGTGTTTCCAGTGTGGGCACCCTGGACATGTACATTACTGCAGAGAAAGGAGGATAATTTTTTATGACAAGTTTGATGCCGAATGTCAACCATCACAACAGTTTCATTCACACCAGTCAACTGCAAATGATTAATAGTCAAATTGTGGGCCAAATGCCATTGCCATAACCTGGAAAATGTCAGTCCACAACACATAACAGCCATTCCCAACACTGTAAAGAGGTACCAGTCGCTTGCTTGGTTGCCAAATTCAAGCAAACTTGGTGATGTAACCATCTAGCAAGGGAGGCCACCACATAAAAATCCTCCAGGATGACAATTACCAAGCTGTTATGAAATCTCAATACTTCTCAATACTACCATCATCAATGGCCAATCTGCATGGGTGCTAGTCATCTTGGGAGTTTTCTTTCCTGTAATGTCGAATGCTTGTTGTCATTCACTAAAGAAGACTCTTCTGTGATACAAAAGCAATTGTGCTGAAAGTCAGAAATGGGAAATATGTCCAGCTGATAGGAACATACAGTGCAAAAATAACTATCAATGATAGAATGCAGTCATTCAAATTTGTCACTTAGTGGAATTAATCACACTGTTATTCTCGGATGGGCCTTCTTGCAGGCATTACAAGCAGTTATAGGCTGTTGAAGATCAGAGCTCCACAACGATGAAGCAGTTCCAACATGCACATGGAACTGAGATTACTCTGGCAGTTGTTTGGTGCTGAAGACGTTATCCTGCTATCATCATCAAGACACTTTCCAGTCACTGAGATGCTTGGTTAAACTGTGAAGCTTTTGTTAGTTTCAAAAAGCTACTCAGGCTCACAAAAGAAATCTATGTGCCAGTTACAGTCCTAAGCACTGCAGGTGACCAAGGAGAACTTCAAATCACTAACTGACACACACATCCACAACTCATTCCTAAAGGTACACCCAATATGGGCAGCCTAATCAATCTGAGAAGGGCAGCTTAGTGCTTCTGATAAGAAATTTGCTCTGCTATGACTACAGACAAACTGGGGAGAAAGCTGCTACCTAACTACCAATAGGATCTGGCATAACTGAGAAGCTATATGGATGAGTGTATCTGTTCTGTGCCAATATTCGGATGCTTTCAAATCCAGAGAGGACAACAGACACACCATGCAACCCATGGTAAAACCTCGTATCAACACTGAGGATCATACACCAATTAGAGAGTACTCATTTAGTGTTGCCGGCTGAATGACTGATAATCCAGGAGGAAGAGGAGAAGATGCTGCAAGGTGACATCACTGAACCTTCATTGAGACTTGGCCTTCTCCTGTGGTTCTTGAGAAGCAGGAGGACAAGCATATGGCATTTCTGCATTGACTGTCAACTGAACAACATCACGAAATAGATGTTTACCATTGCCACACATTGAAAACTCCATAGATTGCTTAAAAGGGGCAAAGTGTTTCTCAACTATGCACATGCAGACAGGCCGCAGACCAATCAAGGTTGGAAAGGTTTGTCAGGAAAATGACAGCCTTCATAACATCTGATGCCCTATATGAGTTCAAAGTTATGCTGCTTGGACCGTGTAACGCTCCAATCATCTTCAAATGTATGATGGACACCCTGCTTCAACACCTCAAATTGACAAGATGTATTTGCTATCTGGATGGCACTGTCATTTTTTCGAAGACATTTCTAAAACATCTAAGCCTTCTGATAGTCATGTTGAACTGTGTTCAGGCGGAAGTCCTCTACTTGAATTTGAAAGAGTGTGTCCTCACCACCCAACTCAGATAAAATAAGAGTAGATTTTCTGACTCCTCGACACATTCGTGATGTGATGAGTTTTCTCAGAATGTGTTTGTACTACTGATGACTGATTAAGGACTTCTGTACCAAGACACATCCCTTGCAGAAAATACTGCAAGGATACACCAAAGTTTCCTGGAGCATTGTGCAAGAGTGATCTTGCAGTCTCCTTCAGGAGACAGTGACATCTTCTCCAGTCCTAGCACTGTAAGACAAAAAAGCAAAACCAATACTTCAGGCCACAACTAGCAGCCATAGCTTAGGCGCAGTTCTAGAACAAGTTCAGAAAGGTGCTGAAAAGTTGATAGCTTGCGCTACGAGAATGCTCTCCAAGTCCAAGATGAACTACTTTACAATCTAGAAAGAGTGCCATGCAGTTGTGCCGGTCATCAAGGAGTTACGGTCATATTTATTTAGCAAACCATTCACCATTGTATTAAGGCACAGAATAGTAAGGGGTACAAATTGAAAAAGAATTTATTAAAACTCATCCATACTGCCTCATGCAAAGTCAAGTCATGCAAGAGAGAGGTGGAATCAGGAAGGGAGCCATTATGTTGCAAGTGAGTCAGGTTGATGGGATTGTCTGCCAAGTAAGGAACTAGAATTCAGCAGAAAAAGAGGATGGAAAACAGAAACCCAAAGGAAGCGAGACAAGCATACCTGGTAACTTGTATAGCAAGTTGCAAGAAACTTTATCTGTTTCACAAGAGCACTTAGCAAGGGACTGATTGGTGGAATTCACAGTGGTAGCACTCGATTCCATGATTATGATGCTGAAGTCCTACATGCTCCAGCACAGTCTATGAACTAATGAAAGATGGTGGCCTTCACCAACCATTCCTTGATGGAGAAACTGGCTATCTTCTGACAACACCATATTGCACAGTGCTGCCAATACCCAACTTCACAGCATGAGCCAGCAATAGGGCCTCTTGGAATCCTCATTCCTGCTCAACACTCAGGTATCTTCGGGTGCTGAAACATGCCAGCAGTAGGGAGGAGATCAACTGACCACTCAACTACTGACGCCTGGTACATCATGGATGGGTCATCGGGGTTACTGTAGAATTCAGAGTGGGACTGGGTACACTCTGCAGCCAGCATGAGAACAACTTCACCCCACGCAGCTGCTCTCCCACTCACAGTCAGTCACTGTGCCACTAGGGTCACTGACTTCACCTCCTGGGTGTGCAAACACTGAGCTGACTCGATGGATGACAGCTAGAATCCAGCATGCAGCTGAATTATCAACAGCCAAGGCTGTTGCAGAAGAATGACAACTTGTAAACGATGTGAATAAATAATTGAATTCTAATAATGATTTACTGGAATTATCGATGCTTCACGGTTCCCCAACAGCTACCCTCATTTAATGTGTCACCGATTGGCTCTCTGTAACTGTGAAGAATCGCCATTCTCTATGCTGGCTGCCTAGCCTGAAGGATTTGTCAGGTCTACTGACAAGACGGGCATTAGCGTTTCAGCAGTACAACATTAAAGTGGAAGAAAAATGGGGATGCAAACACAAGGATAGTGACTGCTTTTCAAGGGATCTTTTGGCGGAACACAGTAGTGTGTATGAAATCTCAATCATCACTGCATTAAATGACACTGCTGTTAAACAGAGGGAAGATCCAGCACTGCTGAAATCCTTAAAAGGCTTGAAGGAAAAGGAAATGAGCAAAGAAGAATTCCAATTAATGAACAGAACATGGTATCAGTGGACTATGATCCAATGGGGCAGAAATAGTTGCTGTACATCCTGCCTCATCTATGGCCTACTATTCTGAAATATTCCATGACACACTACATCTGGTCATCTGGGATTTGTGTAGATTCTACACAGAATCAGTCACAGGTATCACTGTCTAGGCCCCTACCGATCAATTAGACACTATGTAAGCCACTGTGAGGAATGCCAGCAACAGAAGCATATGCTGCTGTTACCTCGATGGCATTATAACATCTCAAGACCCCAACATTTTCAAGACTCCAATTTAGTAAAAATAATTTTATTGTGGCATACTTTAATATGCTGCCCTCTGTGATTCTTATCAAGGCAGCAAAGGACATTTTTAATTCTCTAGTTGTCCACCTCTCCATGAAGGTTCAGATGTTATCAGAGTTCTAGTTAATCATCCATATCAGACTGATGTTCATGTCCTCTGTGTGAAATCCTGTGACTACATTCCAATGGGAAGATCAGCGACGAGGTCTCCTCAATCAAGGAAACTGGACACCAACTCGACAATCACAAAGCCTCGATGGGAGGTGTTATCTCCGATGTTCATCATAGTGAAAAGGATGTGACATGAGCAGAACGCGACCATCTATCAGCGCTGTCAAAACAGAGTACCAGTGACAAGGTCTATATCTGGTGTGCTGTAACTGGCATCAATATGAACTTCAGAAACAGTGAATCGTCGTTTCTCAAGGAGAGGGAGCAACGCCGTGAGCTGTGGTTCATGCAGTGTGGCTAAGTGGTTTGTGTCGTTGGCTGGCATGCTGTGGGTTGCTACTTCATACCTGACTGCTAGCAACTATATGTAATCTACCAATTATCATTTCTGGAAATTTCTCTTGTTTATATATCCTGGAATAATTAATTTTCGTGTAAATAGCCGCCCTCTCCATCCAGGAGTTCAGTTCTGTTCTGCTTGTATGCAGGTGTTCATAATAAACCTGCTTCCAGTGTTCAGTGTTGCACTCCATTGTTGACCACACTTTCTCAGTATCATGGGTGGGCATAAAATGGTAACAGGATCATTTTATCTCCCACCAGACTCATCTTCCACATCTTCTGCTATAACAAAAAAACTTTAGAGAAAACTTCATTTTGCTTGTACATAAGATCCTCAATCATATTTTAATCAGAGTGGAGACTTTAATCATCCAACAATCAACGGAGCAAATAACAGTTTTGTTAGTGGTGAGCAATGTAAGATATCCTGTGAAAAAATGGCTTCTCTGAAAACTACCTAGAACAGATAATTCAGAACCCCATTCATGATGGAAGTATATTGGATCTAATGGCAACAAATAGACCTGAGCTATTTGAGGATGTCCACATCAAAATTGGTATCAGTAACCATGACACAGTTGTGGCAACAATGATCACAAAAGTACAAAGGATAACTGAAACAAGATATATACATATATTCAGCGAACTAGACAAAAATCAGTAACGCCATATCTCTATGAGGAACTTGAAACTTCCAGAACAGGGCAGGATAATGTAGAGGAACTATACCTCAAGCTTAAAAGAATAGTTGACCACACTCTGGATAGATACGTTTCCAGTAGAACAGTTCATAGTGGAAGGGAATCTCCATGGCATACAGTGAATGTAAAGAAACAAAGACTGCTGCATGATAGGATTAAAACAAAGCATAGGGCTAGACAAAGAGATGCTGAATGACATGTGTTTGGCTGTCAAGAGAGCAATGCACGAAGCCTTCAATGACTACCACAGCAGAATACTGTCAAATAATCTCACAAAAACCCACAGAAATTCTGGTCATACATAAAGACTGTTAGTGATGACAAAGTTAAAAACCAGTTCTTAGCGAATCAGACAGTAACTGTGATTCTGGGTATGAAAGCAAAGGCCGAAACTCTTAATTCTGTTTTCAAATGGTCCTCCACAAAAGTAAGCCCATGAGAATTGACCCAATTTAATCCTCATACCACCGAAGAGATAAGTGAAATAAGTATTAGTGTCAGTGATGTTGAGAAACAGCTAAAAATCCTTATAACTGAACGAAGCTCTAGAGCCCGCTGGAATCCCAACCAGATTCTATACTGAATTTGAGGCTGAGTTAAGACCCTCTTTTAACTATCCTGATACCCCTCAAACAAAAAACCTTGCCTAGTATGTGGAAGAAAGCACAAGTCACACCATTCTACAAGAATGGTAGTAGAAGTGATCCACAAAGCTACAATCCAATATCACTGACATTGATTTGTTGTAGGGTCTTGGAACATATTCTCAGCTCAAACATAATGAGGTATCTCAAACATAATGACCTCCTCCATGCCAACCATGATGGATTCCAAAAACATCCATCATGTGAAACCCAGCTCACATATTTCTTACTTAACATACAAAAAGATTTGAATCAAGGCATTCAGGTAGATTAAATATTTCTTAATTTTTGAAGAGCATTTGATTCATAACCACACCTATGCTTACTGTCAAAAGTTTAATCATGTGAGGTATCAAGTGAAATTTGTGACTGGATTTAATACTTTTTGATAGGGAGGATGCAGCAGGTTATCTTAGATGGGGCAATCATTATCAGATGTAATAGTAATTTCGAGCATGGCCCAGTGAAGTGTGTTGGCACCCTTGCTGTTTATATTGTATATTAATGATCCCAGGGACAATATTAATAGTCATCTTGGATATCAATATACTGTTTCATCTGTATTTTGTTTTTGTTATTTGATCGGTATCGGTTTTGAGGCACTGTAAGCCATGTCTTCAGGTGAACATATAATTAAAACATCTAAACTAAAAAATATTCACCTGAAGATGTGGCTTTTGGTGCCATGAAATCAGTAGTGATCTAATAATAAAGAACAAAATACAGCTGTAGTGGTTTATTAATACCCAAGATGCGTACTCATAGCACTGGTTGCCCTACCTGTAAGGTTGTCTGCAATATTATTAGCAACCTCAGACTTTTTGGAGATGAAGCAGTTATCTATAATGAAGTGCTGTCTGAAAGAAGCCACTTGAATATTCCATCAGATATTGATAAGATTTCAAACTGGCGCAAAGACTGGCAACTTGCTTTAAATGTTCAGAAATATAAAATTGTGCATTTCACAAAATGAAAAAAATGTTGTATCCTATGATTATAATATCAAGATATAACAGCTGTCATTGGCCAACTAATACAAATACCTGGATGTAACATTTTGTAGGAAGATGAAATGGAATTATCACTTACGTTCTCTCGTGGGTAAAACAGGTGGTAGACTTCAGTTTACCTGTGAAAGTGCAATAAGTCTACAAAGGAGATTGCTCACAAGTCACTCATGTGACCCATTCTAGAATAATGCTCACGCATGTGGGATCCGTACCAAATAAGATTGTTGATATTGAACATATACAGAGAAGGGTAGCATGAATGGTCACAGGTATGTTTGACCCATGGGAGTGTGTCACAGAGATGCAAAGAAACTGAACTGTCAAACTCTTGAATGTACACACAAACTATATCAAAAAAGTCTACTAACCAAGTTTCAAGAACTGGTTTCAAATAATGACTCTATGAATATACTACAACTACCTACATATGTCTCACATTGGGATCGTGAGGACAAGCTTAAATTAATCACTCTATATGTGAATGACTGGGAAGAAACCCCAGTAACTGGTACAATGAAATGTACTCTCTGCCATGAACTTCATGGAGGTTTTCAGAGTTTAGCTGTAGATGTAGAAGTATCAAAGACATTCATTTGACAATTCAAATCAAGCAAGTAATCGAATTTACTGCCAATGAAAAAAATCTTGCTTACAAGAAAAATATAGAATTTTGAATGATTCGTATGTGCTCTAAGGAGTTTGAATGCTTCCCAGTACCAAAAGGCTTTTAAAGAGAGGAAGGGGTTGAAATAGGGGAGGCATTTATTGAAGAAGTTATTCAACACCTGAAAGTTTTGAGGAGTTGTTATTAGTATTTTCCAAACAAACAACAGACTAAAAATGAAAGTGAATTGATGATTAAAAACCTATTTAATGTGCATACACGACCATTGACATGTCAGCAGAATACAAAGCGTTTACTGAACTGAAATCTCGTTCATCATTAAAAGAAAAAATTTAACAAATGCTATTAGTGGAATCCTAGTGCAGTTTTAAAGAGGAATATCCTCACATCACAAAAGGTCTGTTGGCATTTTTCACCATTTGTAACTACATATCTTTGAAACTGTGTTCTCAGTTTATGTTGAAGAAAAAGTAGATATGGCTACAGACTTAATACCAGACAAGTCACGAGAATTCGACTTTCATCCATAAAGATCAATATTAAGTAAATCTGCAAAAACATGTATGATGTCAATCATCTATTTAAATTTAAATTTCAAAACTTTGTCTTATTATATTACTTTGAATTTAAGTTGCTTTAAGGACTTTTGGATTAATTTTGAAATTAGTTTTTGAATCACATAAATATTATTTTAGGTAATTGTCATTTCTGTTGCAAATAATCAGTCTATAAAAGTAGCAGTAAAAGCGTACCACAGAAAAAACAGGGGTTTACAATAAAAGTGTGGATATTAACAAGCCATTAACTTATAGCAAAGATTGGCTGTCATTGCCTTAAGTATATATACATGGTATCTGTTCTTTTGGACAGGTAGGGTTTCTCAAGGATAAAGACAGTCAGTAGAAACTCTTTATGGTATGCAGGCGGGCATTATCTTGCTGAAATGTAAGCCCAAGACGGCTTGCAATGAAGGGCAACAAAATGAGGCGCATAATATTGTCAATGCAGCACTGTGCTGTAAGGATGCCATAGATGGCAAACAAAGCAGTCCTATTATGGAACAGAAATGGCACCTCAAATCATCACTCCTAGGTTGTTGGGCCATATGAGGGATGGCAGTCATGCTGGTATCCCACTGCCATTTAGAGCACCTCTAGAAATGAGTTTGCTGGTCATCGGGGCTCATTTCGAAGCAGGACTCATCATCACTGAAGACAATCCGCCATTCAATGAGATTCCAGGGCGAAGACATGTCTGGAGACGACATAGACAACAGTGGAATACCAACCTGATTGTCGCCTCCCATACAGCCCAAGAGCCAGGAGTGGTGATTAGGAGCACCATTTCTTTTCATAGCAGGACCTCTTTGGTCGCCGTCCACAGCATACTTATGCAGAGTGGGAACTTGACGATATTCTAAACTCCTTTTATTGCTCTTCATGGCAAATTATCCTGGGCTTATATTTCAGTAAGATAATGCCTGTCCACATATGACGAAAGTTTCTACTGCTTGTCATCATGTTTGCCAAACCCTACCTTGGCCAGCAAGGTTGGCAGATCTCTCCCCAATTAAGAATTTTTGGAGCATTATGAGCAGGGTCCTCAACCCAGCTCAGGATTTTCATCATCTAATGCACCAGTTGGACAGAATTTGGCATGACGTCACTCATGTGTACATTCGACAACTCTATCAATGAATGCCAAGCCAAAGCACAAGGTAGACTAACACATTACTGACTTGCTCAATTTGTGAAGCTCTTTTCCTTGAATAACTCATCCAGTTTTTCTGAAATTGTAACCATTTGTTTGTCTGTATACATATCTCGCTTCCAGCTCATTCAGATAATCTTCATGGTGCACTTTTTCTTCACCACCCCCTCCCCTGTGTGTACTAATGTGTAAGGTGCCTCTGAAAAGTTCAGTGAATGGTCTCAGAAAATAAAGAAAACAAGAGTTACAAACAAAATGCTCTACTGACCTACAAAATAATAACCATTAGCTACAACACACTTCTGACATTGGTTGTAAAGCTTTTTAAAACTCTCAGGAAATGCTTCTTGTGGAATCTCGAGGTTATACGTCATTGAACATCTGCATCATTAAAGAAGATGAGACCTCGTGCTACCAAAAAAATCCAAAGACCAAGTGGCAGTCAGTGACGTGGTGTTCGTCATCTTTACTATCACCCTCATATAGAAATTCATGATGGATCGAACCCTCGCTGTCATAAAGGACAATCAACATTGTCTTGATCTTGGATTTTGACAGATGACTTTGTTTTGGGAGGTGGGAGAAATGATGAAACCATGACATTGACTATCCCTTGGTCTCCAGACCAGCCTGGTAACACCAGGTCTCATCTCCTATAATTGTGCAAATATCCAACACCACGTGATCACAGCTTGTCAACCAACTCGACAAGAAGCATTTGCTGACAGTTTCCAACAGCTTGTTGTAGCTAATGGTGAGTACTATGAAGGCCTGTAAAGTTTTTTCCCACCTCACTTCTAGTGTGAGGAAGGCATAAATTTTTGGCCATGCTAGCTGTATCTGTGAGATTGACTGATGCTGTCACGCAATGAGTAAAATTCCTTACTAAGAGCAAAAGTTTTTTGATAGTGTAAAACACTTTTGGAATTCATAAAGCCTTCAACATAGAAAATTGATAAAAATATGGAATGGTAAAGATGTCTTGTGATGTTGATACATTTTCCAAACATTGAGGCTTGAGAATATAAAGTTAAATTATTTTAACTGTTTTTCCCTTCTCACAATTTAACTCAAGATTTTTGGACACAAGAAAGATCTGTTACAAGATGGTGCCAAGGGACATAAAAAGTGGACCAAAAGACAATTAGAGGAATGGGTGGCGGAACCTCTCTGGCAGAATAAAAAAGGCAGCCTGTGATTTCTTCAGGACTGCTATCACTGGTACAGAATCATTCTTTCTTAGGCATGATCTTGAAACAAAACACAAACTCAAGGTAACACACTGTCCAAACACCTTGACTGAAGAAGCTCAAATGCGTAAGTCAGGAATCAGCCCCATGTTCACTTGCATTTTATCAGCAGTATGAGGCTCATTCACAAATTGTTTGTGTCTCTGTAATAAATTGTGAAGCAAACAGTTTAGAATGAAGTCAATAAAATACACATAAAAACTGTGATTCACATAATATCACATAATGAAGACATCCGGATGCTCTACCATGACAATATTTCCATCACATGGCCTTTTCACTCAACCAGGTTTCTTGTTTTTCTTAAGAATGAGAAAAATGGATTTTGATTGTACTCCAGTTCCCTCAGATAGCTATGTCTCAGTAAGAGTACGTCATTCTTTTGAAAACCTTGTGAAAGACCAACATTTGCACATCTCTGATCGCAATATAGGAGGATAATCGAGAACTGAAAGTCGAAAGCTTGCACAAATGTTACACAGAGTGGAAACAGTGGTTCCACCAATTTATAGCTTCCCAAAGGAACTAATCTGGCAACAATATGATTAATGTAAAAGAAATAAATACACAGTATAAAATAATTGTAAAAATAAATAACAGTTGCTACTTTTCTGTCAACCAAAATGTTAATTCAAAACAAATGTATGATCTCCTCTCCCTCTACCATACTAGTACCAAACACACACACACACACACACACACACACACACACACACACACACAGAGAGAGAGAGAGAGAGAGAGAGAGAGAGAGAGAGAGAGCTAGGATTAAAAACAATAATAAATGAAGGAACACTCACTTCTCAGTAAGTCCACAATTATTGTTAGAATTTCATTTGCAAAGCTTCTAGCATGCTCATGAGCCTTCCCAAATTCCACCCTGATGTCATCGTCCACAACTAGAGCTTTTGTGACAGAACATACATCTCTTATCAACAAAGCACTAGATGCACCATTTTCCAAAAACTGTTTTAAAATATTGACTATATCTTGATCAAAAATATTTTGTCTGTTATTTTCATGTTTCAGACAACACTGCTTCGTCCACTGTAAAACCTGGCGTTGCGTGCCTAGGTCAATATGCTCTTTCAGAAATTTGATTATCAAGTTAGTGCCTTTTTCATCTAACAGATCAGGTTGCCCAGTCATTAAGGAGATCATAGCATCAAGTGTTACAAGAGTCACATCCCTGTTTGTTTCATACAACTCCAAAACTTTTATTAATAAATCATAGGCTCCATTTTTCCCAGCCAGAATTTTGTGGGCAAGATCTTTGTCACATTCAGCTTTCAATTCTGATAGTTCTTGGCAAAGTTCAGGCAATTTTGTGTCTGTTTTTAAAAGGCCTTTTAAACGACTAATTGTATGCAATAAAGACTTCTTGGAACTATCAGCAGGTGTATTCTCCATGAGTTCTTTTACTACATTGCTCAAATCTACACCCTGTAAAAAGAGAAGTATGAATTACTAAAGAATGCACAATACCATCATTTTTATATCACACTTACATATATTTATTCTATAATTGTTCTTCAAAACCAAAACCCAAGTTTAAACATGTTTAGGTCAAGAGACAACTAACTAGGAACTACAACAGAAACAAAGCAAAGGAAATGCTACAGTATTCACAGCTTGACAACAAAATACATTTTACACATACGTACAGAATTAATCTCTAACAGTGTTCATATTTTATTCATTTGGTATTGTGTTTAAGTTCCACAGGATTGACCCATTAACACTGATGTTTAAAAACATTACCACTACATATTAAATTTCTCTACTCTTGTAAACTATTAATCAAACAATTTTCTCATTAAGTCCTGTGGTGACAGGACACATTCACCATCCTGGGACATCAGTCTTATAGGAAAGTTAGAGAATAATTATGAAAACTACAGGTGCTAGATACTCAGTACCATTTTTTTCCAATGTACAAGAACATTGTTATGAGTATACAAGTATATTCTCTCTCAGTCTACAAAGTGGGACAGGCTAATGAGTTACCTACTCAAAACAATCTTCTCAACAAAGCACCGGTCATAACAGACTTTATAAAATTGTTAAGGCTTTTGTGGCCACTTGTTGGCAAACTGCCTATTGGCTTCTGTTCTGGGTCTTCAGCCGACATTCATCTAATGATTTTACTGATGTTTCGCCAGCACGAGTGGCTGGCATTGTCAAAGCTTCACCCGCCATTGCCGGTGGTTAACTGGAGCCGAGCTCGCAGCCACAGACTATATGTACCTGGCATGCCAACGTCTGGATAGTGCTTCTCTACAACCAGCACTTCCTTGTCAGAGAATTTTATTACATGGTCAGTCTAACTCAGTGCGTGCTCTGCCATGATCGATTTCTCCACCTGCCCCAACCTGCACTGTCACTTATGTTCTTTGATCCTGGTGTTCATTGATTGTCCAGTCATTCCAACAAACTTTTCCGCATTGTGGCGTCGCAACTAGTGCGAGCGCACAGTTTTCTATCAAATATTTACTGTGAAATGTAGACAGACTGTAAAGTAGCCATCAGATTAGCATATGTGCTGTAGCGGGCAGATTACCGGTGTCCGTTCGTCTGACGTCACGACCATATGGCATGTCTGTACCGTGAGAATGTAAGACCTGTGCGCTAACTAGCCGCGTGTATAACGTGGAACTTTCATCTTTAATAACTTCTAACTGAGGAACCTGAGGAAATTAAAAGTTAATATACTAGTTTCTGTTATGAATAAAAATAAGTCATCCAAATTTGAGCTTTGAAACCTGCATATTTTGGAAATTAGAAAAATCTTACAGAAAACGCAAATTTCTACAATTTTCGAGTCTAAATAAATACCAGTATGTATAGATCACCTTCAGTGACCATCCAACTATGAAACAAAATCACCTTCCGTGCTTTTGTATTTATTTTGAGAATTTTACTTTTAGAAATTCACCTATAACTTTGTTAAAACCATAAATGTTTTGAATTTTTGTGAACAGTTATTTTATATGAGTAGGTGAGAGTGAATGAGTGTGCCTGAGTGAATGAAAGAGGGACATTCGCCATTCTTTGCAAGTGTATAAAATCTAGGTTGGAACTCGCAAGTGTTCAGACGATGTAACCGTGGGAACAGAGTCGCCAGTGGTTCCCCATCTTAGTGAATGTCGGATGTCCAAGAGTGTATGGTATTGTACAAGCAGCCAGAACGTTCGCGAGTATTTAAATAATTTCTGGAAATAAAGTAAAGTCTAGTTTTCCTTTCGGTTTGTTAAATTATACAGTAAATTTTGTGTAACAAGAAATCATGACGTAAATGATTCAGAAGTCATGACTGGTGCGTGCTAGATTTTGGCGCGAGGCGCACCCAAAGAGTTAATTCTGATTGGCTGTGTGATGTGTGAGCCAATGAGATGCGAGGACGGTTAGCAGACTAGGAGAGTGAGTCGCGAGTGGATGAGGGGTCGCGAAGGAACTGTGATCGAGAAGAGACATGCTTGATGTGTCCTCGCGAATAATGTGTAAAATGAAGTCATAAAACGGCTTCATCGGTTCGGTACTGTGCGATTTGAGACTGGAAGAGTCCAGTAACGCGTAGTGTGAGTTTGAGCGAGTTGTGACTTTTCGTTCCGCGAAAGACGCGAGTAACTTTAATAATTAAAAGCGTGGCGGTACTTCGTAAACTTTTACTAAGTGCTTATGGCGAGCATTAACGTTAAAAAACGAACTATTATTGAACATCGACTGCAAACGTGTATGTTAGAAAATCGTCTTGTGTTGCAGTTAAGTAAATTCCGTAACTTTGAAAGCTAATTCTGGCGGGGTTTGAGTGTGGATAGAATTGTGAACTGAACTTTCTTCAAACGTAGATTAGCGGGCTGATGATCAGGCTTAAAGACAATAAAGAGCTTAAATAGAATTACCAACTTCGCGTTCTCGTTTGAGTAAACAATTACTACCATTCCAATAACTCAATTTATTTAGGAAGATTGCTCATAGATTGTATTTCAGCAAACATGTATCGCGGCCTCCGGTGAGCGGCTATTAAATTGCAGTTTCTTCAACACTGCTTTTCTGCAATTTTTCCAGTAGCTGCTATCAGGAGAGGCGAGTGCAGCAACTACCTAAGAAACGAGGTAGGTGGATTTTCTTTCAGGGAAAGGAAACTGCGCGATAAGAGCCTGACCCGTCGCAAGTGGTGCATCGGCCGGGAACAAAAATAGTAAATTCCAGTGAATTTCTAAAAAAAGCAGTAGTGACAATTACCGGACAATACAGAAGTGCTCGCTATGTGTAGGAACTGTGTAGCGTACAAATTGATATCGCCACGTGAATAGGAAGGACAGTGAAAGTGTCCGTGAACTGTAATGTGTTGTACGGAACGGAAGAATTTTTCGGTGACTACGCGCCGATTGGAATAGCAGTCTACGACGGCGTCTGGCAGACGACGAGCTACGGAGACTACGCAGAGGCGACGACAGCAGTGGCAGTTGGCAGCGCTGATTCGAGCGGGGGCCCGGAAACTGGTACAGCATTGCAGTGTATGGTGAACGGACCCGCAGTTTCATCTAGCAGCAACGCAGCACGCCGAAGCACAAAGTTAAGTACAGTGCTTTTGAAAACTTTGTGTGTTTGTGGAGTCAAACTGAGAAAAATGGCTGAGTTTCAACCAAGTGACAAAAAGGCGGAACTAAGTTGTGATAGTGGGATGGAGACAGGGGAAAATGACCCCATGAATTTTAGTTTAGATGTGTCTCAACCCAATTTCAGTAGTAGTTTGACTGATTCATCCTATGTTAATTATAGTTTGGAGTCAGATCCAAATATGTCAGTGCCCAGTGAGTTACAGTTACCCATGCCGGTAGTTAATGTTAATAGGGACATTGTATCAGCAAATGAGGGGGCGAAGGATAATGTCGCCAGTATGCTGATGAATCTATTAACTAAGATGAACGTGTTGGATTCCAATATGTCAAGTAAGATGGATTCCAGTATGTCAAAATTGGAAACTAATATGTCAAGTAAAATGGATTCAAAAATGTCTAAATTAGGATCTGATTTAAGTAATGAGATGACTAAAATGGGCGCTGATTTAGATTCCAAAATATCCGATCTCAGAGACTGTTGGAAGCAAGATTTAGCAGTGCTCAGTAGTAAAGTAAATGTTGAAATACAGCAGGTTAAACTAGAATGTACAGAAAATATTGTTCAAGTGCAAAGTGAATTGACGACACGAATCGAACAGGTTACTGAGGATCAACAGCAATTTAAATCCCATGTTGATGCAGAATTAGATAAAGTATGTGAGCACATAAAAGTGGTAGAGAATTCCAATGAAATTAATCATGCCGCCTTAGAATGTAAAGTAAATGATACCAAAATTCGGTGTGAGAAACTTGGAGAGCAAGTTGTAAATAAGGTCAATAATTTAGAGACTCACATAAGCCATTTCAGTGAAAGTGTGAATGAGCAACTTTGTGGGCATGAATGCAGACTAACCAAAGTAGAACAGTGTGTTTCTAACCATAGTGGTAGTATAATTTCCAGTGGAATAATTGAATCTACCGAGGTTGCGTATGTTACCCACAGACAGTTTTTAAAATTTGACCCAAGTAAGAACATGCACCCCAGAGAATTTTGGAACGATTTTGAAGACGTTTTGCCGAAAGTATGGAGCGATAAACAAAAGATAGGCTTTATCACTTCAAATTTGATGGGAGAGGCCAGAGTATGGGGGAATTTAGCCTCTGAAAAATACGCGAAATTGTCAGAATTTAAATTAGCGTTCTTTGAGGAATACTGGGGAAAGAGAAAGCAGATGGATGTTCTTAATCGGTTCTGGTCGGGAGAGAAGTATGACCCCAAGAGAGAGGGCATCAAACGATTTGTTCAAAGGTGGGTAGCAACTCTGTCCTACCTTAGTAATAAGTTAGAAACAGAACAGATCATATTAGGGGTAGAAAATAAGCTACCGTGGAACTGGAAAACTAAGATCATATCTGCGCCCCGAGATAACATTGACAAGTTCGTACAGTATTTAGAAAGGGTTGAATCCGTCCAAAAGGAAGAAGAAAACATGAGGAGGGAGCATCGCCCGCCTGCTAGGCAGAATGACAATCGCGCGGATGTAAACATTAATAGGATGGGTGTTCAGAGAGGCGGCGGATACCGTGGCAGTTCACGTGGTAGAGGAAGAACATATGTTAACAGGTTCAATGAACGCGAGCAGTATGACAGCGGCCGACAGATGTCAGGAGGTGAGGCGGTCAGCTGGAGGCATAGTGATGACGCACCGCGCTCGGAAAACCATTAATTGTCTACGAGTGTGCTGGCGATCGTAGGCAACAGCGTTTAAAGTTAAATCCGCTGGCAAAACCATTCATAAGAAAGCAGCCTGAACGACCACCTAACATAAATGTTGTTGCTACAAAATTTAGGGAGGATAACGTAAAACAGACAGAGATAGTAGCTTTAAGTCAAGTGGAGGTTAATGAACCAATTAACTGTAAGAATAATCATAAGAAGCCACTTATTGAAGAACTAAGTACTAGTTATAAGGGTAATAATCAGAAAGACATTATGCACAGTAAAACTAATGAAGAGCTGTCGGATAGGGGTGAGAACAGTAATAATGGCAGGGTTGTGACTGTGCTTGATAAGATAATTGATGTTGTAGATAGTTACGAAGAAGAGGATAGATTAGAGGAGGAGGTAGAGGTTAATGACGACGCCTTGGATAGGGTCGTAGAAAAGGAGGTTAATGAGAAAGAGGGGGAAACATTGGAAAAATGTTTTGACTTAGCAATAGTGGATAGGCTAATAGGAGCTGCCACTAGAATTGAGGGTGATAATAAGCATGAAATAAACCCTGTAAGTGTGAATGTGATTGCCACCCAAAAGACAGGCTTCGAAAGGAGAGAAATTGTGCAAGATTTATTGGAGGAAGCAGAACCCAAAATAAATAAAGAGTACTTAGGGCAACCGATAGTAGAGCTAAGAGTATTAAATGAACCAGTTAAATGTTTGATAGATACTGGATCGGAAGTCTGTGCAGTATCCCAGAACTTGGTAAATGAACTCCCTAACAGTAAACAGATTGTTAAGATGCCAGTAAGTGGCTTGAACATTGTAGTAGCAACCGGTAAGACTAAGAAGACAGTAAAACAGGAAGTGTTTCTACCCATAGCATTTAAGGAAGTAGAAATAAGACAGAACTTCTTAGTTATAAATGGACTGAGTGTAGACATATTGGTGGGGGCTGACTTTTTGAATAAATATGAAGGATGGGTGAATTTTTCTACCAATGATGTTATGGTAAAAATTAAGGGTAAACTAATTACTATACCTTTCATCGGTAAGCAGCTATGTGAGGATCCTGAGCAGAATGATTTTCCTATATGTATTTGTAAAACAGAGAAATTCTTGGAGGGCTATAATGAGTACGTGGGCCCATTTAGAATCGTAGAGAAGCCTCACCCAAATGCTTATAGACTGGAGTTTGTGAAATCACATAAGGTGTTAGGGCTTAGGAACATTGTGGATTTGAAAAGATATGTTCAAAAGAGAGACGTGGCCAGGAGTGAGTAGATACCTCAGAGAGCTTTGCACTCTTTGCAGAGCTAAGTGCGTGACGAGCACTAGGTCTCGAGTCGTTTGACAATATTTCTTCCACTTTCTTTTCCGTATTGTCAACCTACCTCTTCTTTCATTCAGAACTAAAATTCTATCGTCTTTCCTTCTTCTCTATCGTAGTTTTAAGTGATAAAGTGTTTAAGTAATGAGTAGGAAAGAACCTCAGTGCAGTATAGGTTAAGCGTAAGGAATGAGTGTAAGAGAAAATCAAAAAGGATTAAGATACCTCAGATAAGTAATAAGTCTCAGTAAAGTAAATGTTTGGCCTAAGGTGTGAGTAATGCCCTTAGAAAGGTAAAATAACTAAGAAATGTAAGAGCCTCAGAAAATATGGTGACGAACATTGAAGCTGTTTGTTAAGTAACAGAACGATATGTTAAGACGTAACATTAAGCTAATGTTTAGGAAAGGAAATGGAGCAGTACAGTAAAACTGTCTGTTCAATGAAGTCAGAGCCTCAGGAGGTGATTTAGTGGTAAAATGAGTAAAGGTACAGTGCAACAAGGTTGACTGTCAAAGGGGTAAAGGAAGTTAAGTTAAAGGGACAGTGCAGCAGGACTGACTGTCAAATGAAGAGAAATATGTGAGAAAAGGAGAAAGAATGAGCATAGTGTTTGGCTAGCTCGATATTAGGAAAAAGTGAGGCTACGAAGGTGAGTAAATAAAAAGCTTAATGTTGGTAACCAGAGGTGGCGTTTGTTGGTAAACAGAGGAGATGTTTGTAAACAAAAGGAAGTGAGGCTACGAATGTAAACAGAGCTGAGGCGACGTTGGTAACTCAGGAGGTGGATGTATGTTAGAAAGTATGGGTAACGAGGTTTCGCAGATTAGTAGGAAACGCTTTAACAAATACTAACCTGAGTGTGTGAAGTATGAGTATGAGAGTTGTAAATTAAACCCGAATGTGACTAGAGAAAACCTGATGTTGACAAGAAATTGAAGTAACTCCAGATATGTGAGATGAGGAAAGTACCCATGACATCGATTCCATTTTTGACCAGAGACACACAAAGCTCCCCAAGTTTGTCGTAGAGATTAGTATAAGGATTGTAGTGTTGATAAATGAATAAGTAAATATGTATTTTTCAGTGTTTAATTTATGATACAGGACTACAGGAGATTGCCTGGAGACAGAATTGTAATATTGATAATTTTGTGTATATTTTATATTGTTGTGTATTGTACAGGAACTGGAGAGTCACCAGTGCTGGCGGAGATTTATTATGTATTTGTGAACTATTTGTAGGAATTGTTTTTCTTAGTATTTCTTATGTAACCATAACTTGTTTGATTATGAGATGAAGAAGTAATTAAAGAGTAAATGTGCCACTTCGGTACTGCATTAGGAAAGTCAATTCACTTTTCACTTAAAAAAAAAAATTGAAAATTGTACATACTGTAAAGTAAATTTTATCAAAAATATGAGACTTTAGAGTCAAGCAGATAGCGCCATTTATCGCTGCTGTAGGTTAAGACGTAGCAGTTAGAAAGGGAACTGAGGCCAGCTGATGTTTCAGGTGCGCCGAAGTAAACAGAGGTGGTAGCACGAGACTTGAAATGGACCTCCCAAGCAGGACCCGGTCGAACTACGAGTGCTATCAAAATCTTAAGTGTAAGTGGTAAAAAAGTGACGCTCACCATAGCGATAGTAGTGTTAGTGTGCGTGTGACGTACATCAAGATAGTATTTAGGTTTGTTTTCTCTTTCAGGAATTTGTAAATAGAATTTTGTAATCTGAAAAATTTTTTTTGAATGATGATAAAAGTGCATGTTTAGATATAAGATGTTTTGTAGGTCGTCAGCCCTAGGTATAAGTGGATGATTGATGTACAGGAACTATAAATGTTAAATAGCTGTTTGAGTAAATCTTTAATAGAAATTTTTTTAGAAAACTAAAAGTTTGTCATGAATGAAAAAATTTAGTTTCCTCAGGAGGTGTGTGGCGTCGCAACTAGTGCGAGCGCACAGTTTTCTATCAAATATTTACTGTGAAATGTAGACAGACTGTAAAGTAGCCATCAGATTAGCATATGTGCTGTAGCGGGCAGATTACCGGTGTCCGTTCGTCTGACGTCACGACCATATGGCATGTCTGTACCGTGAGAATGTAAGACCTGTGCGCTAACTAGCCGCGTGTATAACGTGGAACTTTCATCTTTAATAACTTCTAACTGAGGAACCTGAGGAAATTAAAAGTTAATATACTAGTTTCTGTTATGAATAAAAATAAGTCATCCAAATTTGAGCTTTGAAACCTGCATATTTTGGAAATTAGAAAAATCTTACAGAAAACGCAAATTTCTACAATTTTCGAGTCTAAATAAATACCAGTATGTATAGATCACCTTCAGTGACCATCCAACTATGAAACAAAATCACCTTCCGTGCTTTTGTATTTATTTTGAGAATTTTACTTTTAGAAATTCACCTATAACTTTGTTAAAACCATAAATGTTTTGAATTTTTGTGAACAGTTATTTTATATGAGTAGGTGAGAGTGAATGAGTGTGCCTGAGTGAATGAAAGAGGGACATTCGCCATTCTTTGCAAGTGTATAAAATCTAGGTTGGAACTCGCAAGTGTTCAGACGATGTAACCGTGGGAACAGAGTCGCCAGTGGTTCCCCATCTTAGTGAATGTCGGATGTCCAAGAGTGTATGGTATTGTACAAGCAGCCAGAACGTTCGCGAGTATTTAAATAATTTCTGGAAATAAAGTAAAGTCTAGTTTTCCTTTCGGTTTGTTAAATTATACAGTAAATTTTGTGTAACAAGAAATCATGACGTAAATGATTCAGAAGTCATGACTGGTGCGTGCTAGATTTTGGCGCGAGGCGCACCCAAAGAGTTAATTCTGATTGGCTGTGTGATGTGTGAGCCAATGAGATGCGAGGACGGTTAGCAGACTAGGAGAGTGAGTCGCGAGTGGATGAGGGGTCGCGAAGGAACTGTGATCGAGAAGAGACATGCTTGATGTGTCCTCGCGAATAATGTGTAAAATGAAGTCATAAAACGGCTTCATCGGTTCGGTACTGTGCGATTTGAGACTGGAAGAGTCCAGTAACGCGTAGTGTGAGTTTGAGCGAGTTGTGACTTTTCGTTCCGCGAAAGACGCGAGTAACTTTAATAATTAAAAGCGTGGCGGTACTTCGTAAACTTTTACTAAGTGCTTATGGCGAGCATTAACGTTAAAAAACGAACTATTATTGAACATCGACTGCAAACGTGTATGTTAGAAAATCGTCTGTGTTGCAGTTAAGTAAATTCCGTAACTTTGAAAGCTAATTCTGGCGGGGTTTGAGTGTGGATAGAATTGTGAACTGAACTTTCTTCAAACGTAGATTAGCGGGCTGATGATCAGGCTTAAAGACAATAAAGAGCTTAAATAGAATTACCAACTTCGCGTTCTCGTTTGAGTAAACAATTACTACCATTCCAATAACTCAATTTATTTAGGAAGATTGCTCATAGATTGTATTTCAGCAAACATGTATCGCGGCCTCCGGTGAGCGGCTATTAAATTGCAGTTTCTTCAACACTGCTTTTCTGCAATTTTTCCAGTAGCTGCTATCAGGAGAGGCGAGTGCAGCAACTACCTAAGAAACGAGGTAGGTGGATTTTCTTTCAGGGAAAGGAAACTGCGCGATAAGAGCCTGACCCGTCGCAGCATGTGCATGGTATATGGTATATTCCCGACATTGCAAGTGGATCCCTTTTCTCCTTTGCTGATCCAAGACACTCTTTGATCTCCCTTGTTGGTTTGAAAATCGTCTTAATGCCATGTTTGCGCAATATACGGCTGATTCTGTCCATCGCTCTGGGAATATATGGCAGGAAGGCCGTACCAGACATTTCTTTTTCTGATTCCTTACTTCACCGAGTGTTTGGCTCTGTTACAGTTCTAATATAATTTGTGGAGTACCCATTGCTCATCGGAACACATTCCAAGTGTTGCATTTCATGTCTGAGGTGCTGCGGCTCACATATCCATCCTGCTCGCATTACAAGTCTCGCATCATGTCTCTTTTCTGGCTCAGGTGGTGGTTTGATAGTTTGTGCAGGTATCGGTCTGTGTGTGTCGGTTTTAAATATACGCTGTGTCCCAGGTTTTTGACATCCCTTGTGACTAGCTCATCTAGATATGGCAGTTTTTTGTCCTTTTCTACTTCCATGGTAAATTTTATGTTGGCATGGAAGCAGTTCAAGTGTCTGAGGAAGCCACCGAGCTGTTCTTCATTATGGTTCCACACAACAAAAGTATCAGAAACGTATCTGTACCACACCTTACGTTTGCAGGTCACCAAGTCCAGTGCCTATGCTTCGAACTGTTCCATGAAGAAGTTGGCCACCACTGGACTAAGAGGATTACCCATGGCGACACCTTCCAGCTGTTCGTAGAAATCGCCATTCCCTGTGAAATAGCTCGTGGTGAGACATGCATGGGAGAGCTTTGTGATGTCTTGTGGAAAAATGGAACCGATGTGCTCCAGAGTGTGACTGAGTGGCACTTTCGTAAACAAAGAAACAACATCAAAGCTGACCAGGATGTCATTTGGTGTAAGTTTCAATTTCTTCAGCTTCTCAATGAAATGTCCTGAGTTCTTCATGTATGTATTGGTTTTCCCCACATGTCACTGGAGCAGAGAGGCCAAGTGTTTTGCCAGTTCATACGTTGGTGAGCCAAGAGCACTAACAATCGGTCCCAGTGGAATGTTGTTCTTATGGATGTTGGGAAATCCATACAGCCGAGGTGGTAGGGCTTTTATGTTGCACAGGTTTCTCTGTATGTCCACCAGCAGAGAAGATGCCTTGATTAATCGATTCGTATTCCATATGATATGCTGCGTCGGATCTGCACTTAGTTTTCAGTACACCGTCGGATTTAATACATCTCGGATCCTTTGCTCATAATCCTTGGTCTTCATTACGACAGTCGCATTCCCCTTATCAGCAGGCAGTACCAGTATACTCTTGTTGGCGTTGAGATTCTTAATGGCTTGTACCTCTTCTTTCTTCAGATTGCAAGCTGGTGGTTTCGCTCGGGGCAGTATCCTGGCTGTTTCAGTGCTTTCTCCTCTAACATTTCACAAGGAAAATGGCTGTTTCAGTGTTGGTAATGATGTCCTCCATAGGTGTAGTTCTCGGGATGATAGCGAAATTCCCTCCTTTTTGAAGAACAGACACTGCCTCTTCAGTCAATTGTTGTTCAGTGAGGTGGACCACTGTGTGTGACATGTCGGGAATCGCCTTGTCAGTCTGCTTCCGAGATCTTGCAAACTTTTTCTTCTGTCACTCAGTGCAGCACTCGAGTTCGTTCTGCATGGTCCTGTGAGTGATGCTGACGATCTGGTCCCAGTCATCTTGATGCATTCTGCTACTTAGTTGATAGAAAATATCCAAAAGTTCCTGACCCGTTCTTGAAAGTCTCTCCATGTTGTATGAATTCACTCACGAAGAAAAGCTCATTCCAATCTGACGTATATAAGATGTGCTTGGGCGAAGGTGAATAGGCGGTTACATTCCAAGAACTTTGGTGTAGCACCTTCATCTTGGCACCACGACAGAAAGATAACAGAGGATATAAATCGCACTTTCATCTTCTGTCACTGGTCCAGGCGTCCGTACAATCTGCAAATCTCCTTCCCATAGAGGCGTAATACAAAATTGTTTAGGCTCTCGTGGCCACTTGTTGACAAACTGCCTATTGGCTTCTGTTCCAGGTTCTTCAGCTGACATTCATCTAATGATTTTTCTGATGTTTCGCCAGCACGCGTAGCTGGCATAGTCATATCTGCAACCTCCATTGCTGGTGGTGAACTGGAGCCGAGCTCAATGCCGCAGACTATATGTACCTGGCGCGCCAACATCTGAGGGCTTTTCCGCTGTCATTTCTGGTGCGGTTCTCCTCTTGCTACCTGCGACGGTCATTCACTGCACTACGGGAAGCCGAGATCCATTTACCTTAAAGCTTTCCTCATTCTTGTTGAAACTGTTCACGTGTTTTTGTATTTCTACAGCTTCTCTGAACAAGCATGTTAGAGCTTCTCTAAACCACAGACCACAGACAATGGAGGGTGAAGCTTTGACAATGCTAGCCACTCGTGCTGGTGAAATGTCAGTAAAATTATTAGATGAACGTCGGTCAAAGATCGCGAAACAGAAGCCAATAGGCAGTTTGTCAACAAGTGACCATGAAAGCTTTAACAATTTTGTATTACTCCTCCATGGGGAGGAGATTTGCAGATTGTACCGACGCCTGGACCAACGATGGAAGAAGATAGCGCGATTTATGTCCTCTCTTGCTTTTTTGTCACGGGGCCAAGATGAAGGTGCTACACCGAAGTTCTTGGAATGTAAGCTCCTGTTCACCACCGCCCAAGACCGTCGTACCTACGACAGAATGGGGCGAGCTTTTCTTCGTGAGCGAATTCATACAACACGGAGAGACTTGGCAAAAACAGGTCAGGAACTTTTGGACATTTTCTATCAACTAATTAGCAGAATGCATCGAGATGACTGGGACAAGATCAACAGCATCACTCACAGGACCATGCAGAATGAACTCAAGCACTGCACCGAGCGACAGAAGAAAAAGATAAAAGATGCTCGAAGTAAACCGACAAGGCGATTCCCGACATGTCACACACAGTGGTCAACCTCACTGAACAACAACAGACCAAAGAGGAAGTGCCTGTTCTTCAAAGAGGAGGAAATTTCGCTATCATCTCGAGAACTACACCTACGGAGGACATCACTGCCAACACCGAAGCAGCCATTCAGACCCTTCATTCACAAATGGCAGAGGAAATACGCACTGAAACAGCAGGATACTGTGCCGAGCGAAACCAACAGCTTGCAATCTGAAGAAAGAAGAGATACAAGCCATTAAGAATCTCAACGCCAACAAGAGTATATTGGTACTGCCTGCCGATAAGGTGAATGCGGCCGTCATAATGAAGACTGGAGATTATGAGCATAAGATCCGAGAACTATTAGATCAGACGATGTACCGAAACTAAGTGCAGATCTGATGCAGCATATCACACGGAATACAAATCAATTAATCAAAGCGTCTTCTCTGCCGGATGACATACAGAGAAACCTAGGCAACACAAAAGACCTACCACCTCGGCTGTATGGATTACCCAAACCCGTAAGAACAACGTACCACTGAGACCGATTGGTAGCGCTCTTGGCTCACCAACGTATGAACTGGCAAAACACATGGCCTCTCTGCTCCAGTGACATGTGGGGAAAACCAATACATACATGAAGAACTCAGGACATTTCATTGAGAAGCTGAAGAAATTGAAACTTACACCAAATGACATCCTGGTCAGCTTTGATGTTGTTTCTTTGTTTACGAAAGTGCCACTCAGTCACACTCTGGAGCACATCGGTTCCATTTTTCCACAAGACATCACAAAGCTCTCCCATGCATGTCTCACCACGAGCTATTTCACAGGGAATGGTGATTTCTACGAACAGCTGGAAGGTGTCGCCATGGGTAATCCTCTTAGTCCAGTGGTGGCCAACTTCTTCATGGAACAGTTCGAAGCATAGGCACTGGACTTGGTGACCTGCAAACGTAAGGTGTGGTACAGATACGTTTCTGATACTTTTGTTGTGTGGAACCATAATGAAGAACAGCTCGGTGGCTTCCTCAGACACTTGAACTGCTTCCATGCCAACATAAAATTTACCATGGAAGTAGAAAAGGACAAAAAACTGCCATATCTAGATGTGCTGGCCACAAGGAATGGCAAAAACCTGGGACACAGCGTATATTTAAAACCAACACATACAAACCGATACCTGCACACAAACTATCAAACCACCAGTCGAGGCAGAAACGAGGCATGATTAATACACTCGTAATGAGAGCAGATTGAATATGTGAGCCATAGCAACTCAGATATGAAATGCAACACCTGTAAAGTTTTCTGATGAGCAATGGGTACTCCACAAATTATATTAAAACTGTAACAGAGCCAAACACTCGGTGAAGTAAGGAATCAGAAAAAGAAATGTCGGGTACGGCATTTCTGCCATACATTCCCAGAGTGGTGGAGAAATCGTTTGTGGCAGAGCATGCACTGAGTGAGACCGACCACGTAATAAAATTTGCCAACACAGAAGTTCTGGCTGTAGAGAAGCACTATTACACACTCTTGTTCAGAGAAGCTGTAGAAATACAAAAACACGCAAACAGTTTCAACAAGAAAGAGGAAAGCGTTAAGGTAAACGGATCCTGGCTTCCCGTGCTGCAGCGAACGACTGTCGCAGGTAGCAAGACGAGAACCGCACCAGAAATGACCGTGGAGAAGCCCTCAGCCTTTGGCGTGCCAGGTACATACAGTCTGTGGCCGCGAGCTCGGCTCCAGTTCACCACCGGCAATGGAGGGTGAAGCTTTGACAATGCCAGCCACTCGTGCTGGCGAAACGTCGGTAAAATCATTAGATGAACATCAGCCGAAGAATCCAAAACAGAAGCCAATAGGCTTTACAAAACTGGTACTCGCATCATCAGCAGGTATGTCTGTGTTACAGTCATCCAAGGCTTTTGGCACTGTTGACCATAAAATATCACTTAACAGACTAGAAGTGCTAGAAATAAGAGTAATGGGTAATGAATGGTCCAGTCATATCTGGTAAATAGAGTGCAAAATCAAACAATGAAATATCTGGTATGCCAGCAACCTGCATAGTTCTTTCTCCTTCTCTCCTCTCCCTAGCTCCCATCCCCTCAGCACAGCTACGGCCCTCCCCCCTCCCCTTCCCAAGCACATAATAACACCCAGCAGCCCACTATCCTGTCCCCATCATATCTCTTCACAATCCTATAGGCACCACCAGCGTTTCCCCTCACCCCTACATTGTGATAACATCCCCTCCTTGCCCCACCCCTCTTCTTTGCCCATCAGTAGAGAAGACTGTATACCTCAGACACAACCACAATCGTGCCTTACTGTCCAGAGATGACAGCAGTTGCATGTGTGTGTGTGTGTGTGTGTGTGTGTGGGAGGGGGGGGGGGGCGCACTATTGCCTCTGAAAAAAGGATTATATCTAACAGCCTTTTATCAAAGAACTTGCCTACATGTTGTACATTGGGCGTACAAGGCAGAGAGAGTTCACGCTTCAGGTAATGCCAAATTTTCTGTAAAACAATTACCAGGCTCACATCACATCAAGTGCTTCTCAGAGGATTATATTAGGATTAATTCTGTTCTTAATATATGTCAATGACTTTCCAAGCAATTTAGTCACGGAAAAAACATCACAACTTCCAACTGAGAAAGCAAATTAAATCCTTAAGTATGTTTACAATTGGGCAGTATGTACTAAATTATCAATATATAAAGAAAACAAATAGCAAAAGTTTCATTATACATCTACAGACACAGCAGAAAACAAAAAACTTTTAGGGATTAATATCAGCAGCACATTATGTTCTTAGGTTCCTCCCATCCATCTGTACTGCCTTGCCTTTTCTGGGAATCAACTGTATATAAACTGCAGGCAGGGCCCATAACAATAATAGCTGAAAATAGTAGTCAGCCTCATTATCAGGAAATGTTCTACACAACTGGGCATCTCCACTGCACTGAGTGAGTTAATCTACCATCTGTTATGCACATCCAGAAGAACAAAAAAAACTCCACACAGCATTTTATCACAGATTAAAAGTCTAAAATTACTGAAATTCTCTGGGGTATTACACCATATTTCCTGACAGTATGAGATTATGGACTGAAGGAAAGTGAAGTATACCAGATTTTTATATCACCTATGTCTGACAACACTGACATTGCAAATAAAGATACATTTAGGCATTTCAACAGTTCTGTGGTATGATGCAACAATTGAATTTGTTATCAAGTTGAATTTAATGCTGTTAACCTTGCCCATCTGCTTATTATACACTGCTCAAAATAAAAAAGTTGTCACTTCTGCAAAACCAATTGTCTTCCATTGCTAAGCATGAGTTTGAAAATTGGCTCAGTAGTATCTACAACCTTTCTCCTCAATGGTGCAAAAGCATGGTGCCCTGCAACTCACCCTCAGACTGAGCAACACTTCAAACTGCAAGATGTCGAAACATGTGAAAAATGGCCACAGCTCAGAAGTTCATGTGAGGTTTAAGGTGGGTTAATACTGTCACATTGGCACCAAATTTCACAATTGTTGACATGTCACATGACAGGAAGGTCATCACAACTCTTATCCACATTTCACACTTTCTTTTGACACCTCTGCAATCGAGTTCAAAACAATGACGTTCAGCATTTGAGTCATGTGGTTTTCTTATGTATGGCTGAGGAAAATATTTCAGACACACCACCGCTCAGAATCGACATGAAAAGCTCTCAGGTGGTGACAAAGGGCATCAACATAACCACACCTTCCCTGGGGGCATTGATTCTCACACCTTCTGCAGTCGAAAACAACAGTTGACAGTGCGATGAGCAACAGTATGATTTTCTTGGCAACATTCGACACTGCTGACACCCCCGGACAATTCAACCCTACATTAAGACATTGTGGAGCTGCAAACCCATCAAATGTAATCTGACCCCCTTGGTTGTAGCGCAGCCAAAATTTTTTGCTCTCGTATATGGTGTGGAACCACAACATTCAAAACCACTTGAAGAAATCCGAATGTGATAAGAAGCAGTAAAGAGTGTTTATGCTTTTTCAGCCATCCTGTTTGTAACAACCCCCAGCTCAGCAAACCCCCGCCCCCACACACACCTAACTTTGTTGAGCATGTTAAAAATGTACCTGTCAGAATACCCATTCAGCTGAATGGTGCCTCAGGGCATGCAATCCCTTTGACACCTCTTAGGTGGGGTTGCCTGCCTTCAGGCACTAGAGCAGCCAAGAGACACCTCTTAGATGAATGGGTCTCAGAGTCTCTGACAGCATCATCTGTAATGTACTCAACAAAGATGCATGGGTGGCATCAGGGGTGTTGCCAAACAGGGAGGAGGAGGAGGAGGAGGAGGAGGAGGGTGGTGTCTTATGGGGACCCTCTGCCTTATTATTCATGAACATCTCAGTGTAGCATACCTCCGTAAAACAGGAAAAAGCTTAAACACCATTTGCAGCTTCAAATCATTTCAAATTTTGACAAACGCTTTTAAATCACCACAAATGGTTCCACCCTGTATACCACAGCAAAATATTGTGGTCGCACTACACACAAAAGAGGTTAGTTCACATTCAATGCGGTTGCAGCCCCATCATGTCCTTAGAGTAGGGTTGAATCGTCCATGGGATATCAGCAGCGTCAAATATTGTTGAGAACATCGTTCTGCTCTCATCGCACTCCAGAACGTCATTCTCAACTGCAAAAGGTATGGGAATCAAAGCCCCAATGAAAGGGGTCTTTCACTGACACCCTTTTATGCCACCTCCTGAGAGCTTTCATGGCATTTTTTGCGGCAGTGTGTCTGAGACATTTTCCTTGGCCGCACATTAAAAAATCAAGTGATTACAACTCTGGAGGTCACGATTCTGAGCTCCACAGCAGATGTAGAAAAGGGAGTAAAATGTGGGAAAAGTGATGTGTAACAACCTTCCAATCATATGACATGTCTACAATGGTGTTTGATAGAATTACAGTGAAATTTGGTGCCAATGTGACATCACTAACTCACCATAAACCTTCTGATCTACAGCCTTTCTTTTTTCACACATGTTTGACATCTTGCTGTTTGAAGTGTTGGCTAGTTGCAGGTAGTCATGTTTCTACACCATTACAGAGGAAGGCTGTCGGCACCTATGAGCCAAATTTCAAACTTATGCTTCACAATGGGGGACAATTACTGTGTTTCAGAAAAGTGGCAACTTCTATTTTTTATTAGTGTATTTTAGACATTAGTCATTCCAATCCCGGGAGCAGAAAGAGACACCCTAGGGGAAAAAAAAAGGACAGGTATACACTCGCGCGCACACACACACACATCCATCCGCACATACACAGACACAAGCTTGTGTCTGTGTATGTGTGGATGGATATGTATGTGTGTGCGAGTGTATACCTGTCCTTTTTTCCCCCTAGAGTGGGTCTTTGACTCCTTACCCTCTCCCTTAAAACCCACATCCTTTCATCTTTACCTCTCCTTCCCTCTTTCCTGAAGAAGGAACCATTGGTTGTGAAAGCTTAAATTTTGTGTGGTTGTTTGTGTGTCTATCGATCTGCCAGCACTTTTGTTTGGTAAGTCATATCGTCTTTGTTTTTTGATCTAGTAGAAAGCATCAGATGCTCTTTAAGGCTATTAGCAGATAATGCAATTGTCTATACCAAAGAAGCAACACCAGAAGATAGTAAGAATTTGCAAAACAACTTGCAGAGAACTGATGATTGGTGCAGGCTCTTGTAGTTGACCCTTAATGTAAATAAACATAACATATTGCACATACATAACAAAATAAATCCACTATTGTACAGCTACACTATTGATGACAAACAATTGGAGACAGCACCTCCCGTAAAACATCTAGGCGTTACTATCCAGAGCGACCTTAAGTGGAATAACCATATAAAACAGACAGTGGGAAAAGCAGACACCAGACTCAGATTCATTGGAAGTCTCTTAAGGAAACGCAACTTATCCATGAAAGAAGAGGCTTATAAGGCACTTGTTCGCCTGATTCTAAAGTATTGCCCATATATCTCGGATCCCTATCAAGTAGGACTGATAGAGGAGATAGGGAAGACCGAATGAAGAGCGGCGTGTTTTGTCATGGGATCACTCAGTTGGCGAGAGAGCATTACTGAGATGCTAAACAAACTCCACTAGCAGACGTTACAAGAGAAACATTGTGCATCATGGAGAATGTTACTATTGAAATTTCAGGACAGCACTTTTGAGGAGGAGTCAGACAACATATTACTTCCCCCCCCCCCCCCCCCCCCCAAACACACACACACACACACACACACATACACACACATCTCGAGTATTGAGCACGAGGGGAAAATTTGAGAAATTTGAGATAATACAGAGTTTAGCAACAATCATTCTTCACATGCACTATTCACAAGTGGAACAGGGTTGGAGCAATCAGATAGTGGTACCGACCATACCCTCCGCCACACACCATTAGGTGTATGAGAATGATGTAGGTGTAGACGAGAGTCAGAGAAAAGTGGCTGATGGATAGGGGGAGAGAGATGGCAGATGCACAGGATAAGAATGTGGCATCAACTAGCTTGTTCTGGCTGCAGGCAGGGAAGTTGTGAGCAGCACACAATCACATGCAGAGTGAACTGGGGAAGGGAGGTAGAAGAGAGGACGAGGTGAAACTGAGGAGATGAGGGTAACTGCATGAGATGAGTGAAGTTATGATCATGGGATGCATGTGGATGTGAATGTGGGGCTAGAGCTAGGGGACATTTGAATCCAGGAAGAATAAGGGATTGCAAGGACAATTCCCACTTATGCAATTCAGAAAAGCTGGTATGAGGGAGGAAGAATTCAGATAGTATGGGCTGTAAATTAGCTAATGAAATTGTTGTGCTAAGCAGCTTGTTTCACTAATGGTTGGTCAGCTTTGCTCTTTGTCATGGTTTGGTAGTTATTCTGGTGGACAATAAGTTGATGCATAACCACACAAAATGCAGAAATTACACCACAGCTGGTACGTAGCATAAAAGCTTTCACAGGTGCCCCTACCTCTGATAGGATAGGATAAGCCTGTTTATGAAAGTGCAGTAAGATGTTCTGGGTGAAAACATCAGACAGGTTTAGAGCCCGGGCCTCCCATGGGGATAGAATCCATGTACGATAGAACCCACGTGACAAGGGGGTTGGGAGTATGTGTGACATAAAGATGGAAGATTAAATTTTAAGTCCCACTGACAGCACTGTCATAAGAATTGGAGTACAAGTTCAAGAAAGGGGGGGGGGGGGGGAGGAAATTGGTTGTGCCCTTTTAAAGGGAACCATACTGGCATTTGTCTGGAGCCATTTACGGAAATCACAGAAAACCTAAATCTGGGCAGCCAGATGCTGATCTGAACTGTCATCCTCTTGAACGTGCATCCAGTGTGAAGACCAATACACCATCTCACACGGTCAAAGGATGGACTAGAACATACCTTAGACTGAGTGGGCAGTGGAATATTATTTTGGGGAGAAATGGGGAGGATTGTGGCACAATAATTGAGGATTGTGGCATAATAATCAGTAGAGAAGGAGATGATTATGTACTTCCCATCTAGGATGATACTGGGTTGTGAGAGGAGTGCTCTTTTGTAGGGAATTCTAGAGGGGCAGATAGAGGATTAGGGAAATGTACCAGGTGATCAAAAAGTCAGTATAAATTTGAAAACTGAATCACGAAATAACGTAGATAGAGAGGTACAAATTGACACACATGCTTGGAATGACATGGGGTTTTATTACAACCAAAAAAAATACAAAAGTTCAAAAAATGTCCGACAGATAGCGCTTCATCTGATCAGAATAGCAGTGATTACCATAACAGAGTAAGACAAAGCAAAGATGATGTTCTTTACAGGAAATGCTCAATATGTCCACCGTCATTCCTCAACAATAGCTGTAGTCGAGGAATAATGTAGTGAACAGCACTGTAAAGCATGTCCAGAGTTATGGTGAGGCATTGGCGTTGGATGTTGTCTTTCAGCATCCCTAGAGATGTTGGTCGATGCCGATACACTTGCGACTTCAGGTAACCCCAAAGCCAATAATCGCACGGACTGAGGTCTGGGGACCTGGGAGGCCAAGCATGACGAAAGTGGCGGCTGAGCACACGATCATCACCAAACAATGCGAGTAAGAGATCTTTCATGTGTCTAGTAATATGGGGTGGTTCTAATAAAATCCCATGACATACCATGCATGTGTATCAATTTTTACCTCTCTATCTACATTATTCCGTGGTTTATTAAGTTTTCAAATTTATACTGACTTTTAGATCACCCGGTATAAATATCATATATGCAATTTAGTTTGCAGGATAGGTTAGCATGCAACATCCATGAGTGAGCAGACTGCAAGGAAGAGATTTTTTTAGTGTAGATGGGATGAAAGTTATCAAAATGCAGCACTGTTGATGGTTAGTGGGCTTCATAACAACAAAGTTTTGGACAGAGGTATCAGAGAAGTGGAGGAAATGCCAAGGCAGGTGACACGCAGGGCTGAGGAGACCAGGTAAAGAGGACTGTGGAGGAAAGTGGATAGACTGTCTTGGTCTTAAGTCCAGATCATGGAGATATCATCAATAAACATGAACCAGACAAAGGGTTTTAGATTTGGGTGGTTAAAAAGATTTCCTCTAGATGGCGCAAAAAAAAAGTTGGCACAGAAGGATGCCCTGTGAGTGCCCATGGCTGTTGTGACGTTCGCCTGACTTATTTCTTCGTTGATAGTCCTCAGTATCAATATACTGCACTGTTATGCAGGATGAAAAATGTGGGGGTGGAAGTTCAACACTGACTATTGTAAATGATGTAGCTGACAGTTGCACAATTGTGTTTCAGTTCTTTACCTTCACTGTTCACAACCCCTCAATAATATACAATTATATGGCCAGTTCACTATTGGCAAATGTTGATAAGCCTCATTAACACGTTGCAGGCAACATCAGCATACTGCTACAATAGTTTGCTATTGAACAACTATGAGCAGTAAAAACCTAACCACACAGTTCTTACAGAATAATACGGTACATATGACACTATTCTTCAAATAAATTAAACAGAGATTTTCATTAATTGTTCTAACACACAGCCTATTTTTGTTACACTTATTTCACTGTTAAGAATGCATTGTTGTTAATCTAACCAATATGAGTTTCACATTTGAAAATAGGCCGTGGACTGACTGTCTTGGGACCAAAAATTGGTGCTTAATATATCCTCACAAAAATATGCACTGAAACTATACATTTTTAGATGTTTAACTTACAGAAATTATAATTAAAACATGTTGTTGTTGTTGTTGTGGTCTTCAGTCCTGATACTGGTTTGATGCAGCTCTCCATGCTACTCTATCCTGTGCAAGATTCTCCATCTCCCAGTACCTACTGCAGCCGACATCCTTCTGAATCTGCTTAGTGTATTCATCTCTTGGTCTCCCTCTACGATTTTTACCCTCCATGCTGCCCTCCAATAATAAATTAGTGATCCCTCGATGTCTCAGAACATGTCCTACCAACCAATCCCTTCTTCTAGTCAAGTTGTGCCACAAGCTCCTCTTCTCCCCAATTCTATTCAATACCTCCTCATTAGTTATGTGATCAACCCATCAAATCTTCAGCATTCTTCTGTAGTACCACATTTCAAAAGCTTCTATTCTCTTCTTGTCTAAGCTATTTATCGTCCACGTTTCACTTCAATACATGGCTACACTCCATACAAATACTCTGAGAAACGACTTCCTGACACTTAAATCTATACTCGATGTTAACAAATTTCTCTTCTTAAGAAACGCTTTCCTTGCCATTTCCAGTCTACATTTTATATCCTCTCTACTTCGACCATCATCAGTTTTTTGTTCCACAAATAGCAAAACTCCTTTACTACTTTAAGTGTCTCATTTCCTAATCTAATTCCCTAAGCATCACCCGACTTAATTCGATTACATTCCATTATCTTCGTTTTGCTTTTGTTGATGTTCATATTATACCCTCCTTTCAAGACACTGTCCATTCCGTTCAACTGCTCTTCCAAGTCCTTTACTGTCTCTGACAGAATTACAATGTCATTGGTGAACCTCAAAGTTTTTATTTCTTCTCCATGGATTTTAATACCTACTCCAATTTTTTCTTTCGTTTCCTTTATTGCTTGCTCAATATGCAGATTGAATAACATCGGGGAGAGGCTACAACTCTGTCTCACTCCCTTCCCAACCACTGCTTCCCTTTCATACCCCTCGACTCTTGTAACTGCCATCTGCTTTCTGTACAAATTGTAAATAGCCTTTCACTCTCTGTATTTTACCCCTACCACCTCCAGAATTTGAAAGAGAGTATTCCAATCAACATTGTCAAAAGCTTTCTCTAAGTCTACAAATGCTAGAAATGTAGGTTTGCCTTTCCTTCATCTTTCTTCTAAGATAAGTCGTACGGTCAGTATTGCCTCTTGTTTTCCAACATTTCTACGGAATTCAAACTGATCTTCCCCGAGGTGGGCTTCTATAAGTTTTTCCATTTGTCTGTAAGGAATTCACATTAGTATTTTGCAGCTGTGACTTATTAAACTGATAATTCGGTAATTTTCACATCTGTCAACACCTGCTTTCTTTGGGATTGGAATTATTATATTCTTCTTGAAGTCGAGAGTATTTCGCCAGTCTCAAACATCTTGCTCACCAGATGGTAGAGTTTTGTCAGGACTGGCTCTCCCAAGGTTGTCAGTAGTTCTAATGGAATGTTGTCTACTCCGGGGGCCGTGTTTCAACTCAGGTCTTTCAGTGCTCTATCAAACTCTTCACGCAATATCATATCTCCCATTTCATCTTCATCTACATCCTCTTCCATTTCCATAATTTTGTCCTCAAGTACATCGCCCTTGTATAGGCCCTCTATATACTCCTTCCATCTTTCTGCTTTCCCTTCTTTGCTTATAACTGGGTTTCCATCAAAGCTCTTGATATTCATGCAAGTGGTTCTCCTTTCTCCAAAGGTCTCTTTAATTTACCTGTAAGTAGTAACTATCTTACCCCTAGTTACATAAGCCTCTACATCCTTACATTTGCCCTCTAGCCACCGCTGCTTAGCCATTTTGCACTTCCAGTCGATCTCATTTTTAAGACATTTGTATTTCTTTTTGCCTGCTTCATTTACTGCATTTTTATATTTTCTCCTTTCATCAATTAAATTCAATATTTCTTCTGTTACCCAAGGTTTTCTACTAGCCCTCGTCTTTTTACCTATTTGATCCTCTGCTGCCTTCACTATTTCATCCCTCAGAGCTACCCATTCTTCTTCTACTGTGTTTCTCCCCCCCCCCCCCCCTCCCTCCTGTCAATTGTTCCCTTATGCTCTCCTTGAAACTCTGTATAACCTCTGGTTCTTTCAGCTTATCCAGATCCCACGTCCTTAAATTCCCACCTTTTTGCAGTTTCTTCAGTTTTAATCTACAGTTCATAACCAATAAATTGTGGTCAGAGTCCACATCTGCCTCTGGAAATGTCTTACAATTTAAAACCTGGTTCCTAAATCTCTGTCTTACCATTATATAATCTATCTGATACCTTTTAGTATCTCCAGGGTTCTTCCATGTATACAACCTCCTTTCATGATTCTTAAACCAAGTATTAGCTATGATTAAGTTATGCTCTGTGCAAAATTCTACCAGGCGGCTTCCTCTTTCATTTCTTAGCACCAATCCATATTCACCTGCTATGTTTCCTTCTCTCCCTTTTCCTACTGACGAATTCCAGTCTCCCATGACTATTAAATTTTCGTCTCCCTTCACTACCTGAATAATTTCTTTTATCTCATCATAGATTTCATCAATTTCTTCGTCATCTGCAGAGCTAGTTGGCATATAAACTTGTACTACTGTAGTAGGCGTGGGCTTCATGTCTATCTTGGCAACAATAATGCATTCACTATGCTGTTTGTAGTAGCTTACCCGTACACCTATTTTTTTATTCATTATTAAACCACGGGCAACGTATGAGTGGCCAAGTAAGTGGTCCCGACAGTCAGGATACCAGTTACTTTGGAATAAGGCTGGGCATCTCAGACATATTCTGAGTCGTGGTCACCTTTGTGCTCATACGGCAAAAACTACCAAATCCACCGGTTAGTCCCTCAACCGTTAGGGGTAAAACTCAATGGGACTCGGGGCAAGTAAGGCTAGCAACCTGCTTCCCCGATATTTTAAATATGATGCTGGCAACAATCAGAGCAAAATGCCTTGGACCTTTGAAGGTGATGGAGTCCCACCTCTAACTGACAAACCACGGACTCCTAAGATACGACTTGGCAAACAAATGGTAATGAGATGGGGAGCTATTAATATCAATGGGGGCTACCCTGGGAAGAAGGTAGAGCTGGCAGAGGCTGCAAGTAAGATGGGGCTGGACGTTTTAGCTGCTAGTGACATTCGGGTAAGGGGTGAGAAAGAAGAGGAAGTGGGAGAATACAAGGTCTACCTGTCAGGAGTCAAAGCAGGAAGAGCACAATGGGGTGTAGGGCTTTACATCAGGAAAGAAATGGAACCCAGCATAGTTGCAGTAAGGTATGTAAACGAACGACTGATGTGGATAGATTTGACTGTGTCTAGCAAGAAAATTAGGATTGTGTCAGTATATTCGCATTGTGAAGGGACAGATCAAGATAAGATGGATAGTTTTTATGAGGCACTCAGTGATGTAGTTGTTAGAGTAAAGGACAAGGACAGTGTTCTGCTCATGGGTGATTTTAATGCCAGGATTGGAAATCGAACAGAAGGGTATGAAAAGGTTATGGGTAAATTTGGAGAGGATATGGAGGCCAACAGGAACGGGAAACAACTCTTGGATTTCTGTGCCAGTATGGGCTTAGTAATCACAAACTCCTTTTTTAAACATAAGAACATTCACCGGTATACTTGGGAAGGCAGGGGAACCAGATCTGTCATCGACTATATAATAACAGATCAGGAATTCAGGAAGGCTGTGAGGGACACACGTGTATTCAGGGGATTCTTTGATGACACTGATCATTATTTAAACTGCAGTGAAATTGGGATTGTGAGGCCGAAAGTGCAGGAGGTCAGGTCCATATGTAGGAGGATAAGAGTGGAGAAACTTCAGGATAAGGAAATCAGGCACAAGTACATAATAGCGATCTCAGAAAGGTACCAGTTAGTTGAATGTAGTCAATTACAGTCATTGGAAAAGGAATGGACAAGGTACAGGGACACAGTACTAGAAGTGGCTAAAGAATGTCTTGGAACAGTAGTGTGTAAAAGTAGGATGAAGCAAACAACTTGGTGGAATGACACAGTCAAGGCAGCCTGTAAAAGGAAAAAGAAGGCATATCAAAAATGGCTACATACTAGAACTCAGGTAGACAGAGAAAGCTATGTTGAAGAAAGAAACGAAGCCGAACAGATAATTGCAGCATCCAAGAAGAAATCTTGGGAAGACTTTGAAAACAGGTTGGAGACTATGAGTCAAGCTGCTGGAAAACCATTCTGGAGTGTAATTAGCAGTCTTCGAAAGGGAGGTAAGAAGGAAATGACAAGTATTTTGGACAGGTCAGGAAAACTGCTGATGAATCCTGTGGATGCCTTGGGCAGATGGAGGGAATATTTTGAAGAGTTGCTCAATGTAGGTGAAAATACGATCAGCAATGTTTCAGATTGCGAGGTAGAATGGGATAGGAATGATGATGGAAATAGGATCTTATTTGAGGAAGTGGAGACAATGGTCAGTAGATTGCAGTGCAATAAAGCAGCTGCGGTGGATGAAATTAAGTCGAAACTCATCAAATACAGTGGAACGTCAGGTCTTAAATGGCTACACAGGATAATTGAAATGGCCTGGGAGTCGGGACAGGTTCCATCAGACTGGACAAAAGCAGTAATCACACCAATCTTTAAACATGGAAACAGAAAGGATTGTAACAACTACAGAGGTATTTCTTTAATCAGCATTGTGGGTAAAATCTTCTCAGGTATTGTTGAAAGGAAAGTGCGAGTATTAGTTGAGGACCAATTGGATGAAAATCAGTGTGGGTTTAGGCCTCTTAGAGATTATCAGGACCAGATCTTTAGCTTACGGCAAATAATGGAGAAGTGTTATGAATGGAACAAGGAACTGTATCTATGCTTTATAGATCTAGAAAAGGCATATGACCGGGTTCCTAGGAGGAAGCTATTGTCTGTTCTACGAGATTATGGAATAGGAGGCAAACTTTTGCAAGCAATTAAAGGTCTTTACATGGATAGTCAGGCAGCAGTTAGGGTTGACGGTAAATTTGGTTCATGGTTCAGAGTAGTTTCAGGGGTAAGACAAGGCTCCAACCTGTCTCCACTGTTGTTCATATTATTTATGGATCATATGTTGAAAACAATAGACTGGCTGGGTGAGATTAAGATATGTGAACACAAAATAAGCAGTCTTGCATATGCGGATGACTTAGTTGTGATGGCAGATTCGATTGAAAGTATGCAAAGTAATATTTCAGAGCTAGATCGGAAATGTACGGACTATGGTATGAAGATTAGCATCTCCAAAACGAAAGTAATGTCAGTGGGAAAGAAATATAAACGGATTGAGTGCCAAATAGGAGGAACAAAGTTAGAACAGGTGGACAGGTTCAAGTACTTAGGATGCATATTCTCACAAGATGGCAACATAGTGAAAGAACTGGAAGCAAGGAGTAGCAAAGCTAATGCAGTGAGTGCTCAGCTACGATCTACTCTCTTCTGCAAGAGGGAAGTCAGTAACAAGACTAAGTTATCTGTGCACCGTTCAATCTTTCGACCAACTTTGTTGTATGGGAGCGAAAACTGGGTGGATTCAGGTTACCTTATCAACAAGGTTGAGGTTACGGATATGAAAGTAGCTAGGATGATTGCAGGTACTAGTAGATGGGAACAATGGCAGGAGGGTGTCCATAATGAGGAAATCGAAGAAAAACTGGGAATGAACTCTATAGATGTAGCAGTCAGGGCGAACAGGCTTAGATGGTGGGGCCATGTTACGCGCATGGGAGAAGCAAGGCTACCCAAGAGACTCATGGGTTCAGCAGTAGAGGGTAGGAGGAGTCGGGGCAGACCAAGGAGAAGGTACCTGGATTCGGTTAAGAATGATTTTGAAGTAATATGTTTAACATCAGAAGAGGCACCAATGTTAGCACTGAATAGGGGATCATAGAGGAATTTTATAAGGGGGCTATGCTCCAGACTGAACGCTGAAAGGCATAATCAGTCTTAAATGATTATTATTATTATTATTATTATTATTATTATTATTATTATTATTATTATTAAACCTACTCCTGCATTACCCCTATTTGATTTTGTATTTATAACCCTGTATTCATAACTCATTCAAATAACTGAATACATTGAAAAATTCTTCTATTTAGGTTAGGCTGAATTACTTGTTTAAATAATGAAATTAACAGATACAGTTATACATACAATACTTTTGACAAACCCGGTAATTATTTTGGAATTAATTAAGGCCTGCCTTGCTAATATGTTTTCGAATAGAGCCAAAAAATACTTTAAGAATCCTATTAGTTCTTCTTCCATATGTTAATAATTAGTACAGAATTTATATTTGTTTATAAGTCAACAATAGAATCTAAGTCACAAAACAACTACTGATTTCATCCTGTAATGATTTGTTGCAAAAGATATTAAGTAGGAAAGGTCAATATAAATTTGTAAATTACATACACAAAACTAAGCATAAAATTAACCTGGTGCTATATTCCTTAGGACTGAGGGCCAACCTTTCTCTTTTGTCGACATGCAGATTAGACTCATGTATGTTAATGGTAATTAGGCAAAAATGAAAATAAAATGAATTTAAGGAGGCAGATGGAAAAACAACAGAGGAAGTAAAGAGATCCTGGCTTGCTTTGTCACACAGTGCTGTGAACATGTTTGTATATCTTTAATGCCAAAGAGATGTGTAAGGCTACAGTTTGCCAGAGGTATAAAAAATTAGGTGGTTTGTTTGGAGTTGGTGTGATCTTGAAAGGGGTAGTGATTGAGATAGTGTTCAACAGTGCAAGGGTATGGGTATGGGGGACCTTGTATAGGGATGTGGTGTCAACAGTGATAAGCAGATATTCATGAGGTAATGGGGTGGGGATGACTTTGAGATGGTAAAAATAAGTGGTTTGCAATGTGTTGGAGTTGGTCAACAAGAGATGATATTCTTTCCATGGGCACACAGTGAGCACCTACAATGGGGCATCCAGAACTGTTAGGTTTATAAAATTTTGGGAAGCATGTAAAAGGTGAGTGTGTGCACAGCACATCTCCATTTCAGTTCCTGAAACTCAAATCTTACGCAATTATTTGTCTTTACTTCTCTCTTCTTGTTATGCCTGATAAACATCTTTTCATTACTCACTGAGGTATCATCAGTTTTTTAATTGTCTGCACATTTAATGCCAATTTTTCACTTCCATAACTTACTACAGGCAGTATATCTTGGTTATATGGTTTCCATTTAAAGCACATTGAAATTTTACTTCTTAATACAGGTTTCATTTCTCAAACGAACTCCAAACTATTTTTAATCTCCTATTTATTTCTTTAAGTGTCCATCCAATTGTTTTCAGTTTTCCTCAGTATACAAATCTTTCAACTATGTCTATAACTTCAGAAAATCCAGGACGGAATAACAACAACATGAATTAAGATAAACTGCTATTTGCCACACAGAGGAAGTGATAAGTAGCAATTCCAAATATGGAGGAAGACTTTATCAATAGCTTAATCTAATTTTAAATGGGCCTGTCTACTGATTAATGCCTCTTCTATGTGGTGAGTAGCAATCTATCCTGAATTATATTGTTGTTATTTCTATAACTTCATAATCAATAATACTGATGTGACATGATTTTGTTCCTACTATAATTAGTCTTTGGGTCCACTGTCATAATTGCTCTGTTCACATCCTTCATCCTTTGATGAGCTTACTCTGAATATGAAACAAAATATGTTATCCACAAATCAAAGGCAGTATACATACCACCTATCTGTGTGTGTTACTTTCTCATTCCAGTTTAACGATTTGAAGACCCTTTCCAATGCTGTTGAAAATAGTTTTGTTGAAATGGAATCATCATGCCTAAATTTCTTTCTCAACTTTTAAATCCCTTGATGTAATCAAATGGAAGCTACAGCATTCTTGCAAATATTCTCCAAAGCACTGATGTAGACAGATTCTATTCCTTGGTACTCAAGAGCTGTCAGCACAGATTTTATATTGACAGAATCAAATGCCTTTTCATATTCTATACCACATACTAAGTGGTAACGGACATTCATTATTTTCTTGATAACCAATGAATGGGTTCATTGCACTATGTACACTTCTACAGCCTCCTCATTGTTTTGGCTACTTGACGTCTGGAGTTTTTCCTCAATCAGTAAGAATTTGTGTAAAAAATCTTGTCTACAACTGACAAGAAACTAGCTGGCCTGTAGTTCTTTGCGTCTTCCCTGCTCCCTTTATTGTGGATTATAACAATTATAACATCATTTCAACTATCTGGTATCACCTGCTCACACAAATATTTTGTGAATAACTGTGCCAGTTTTATTTGACTATCTCCTGGCCCCTGCTTTTTTTATCATTTCTACAGGTATCCTACCATCCCCAGGCACTATTTCTCTTTCCAGGTGCTCAATTGCATCCCAAGTTTCTTCTGGCAACACATCCGGAATCCATTCATTCTCACAGTCTATTACTAAAGTCTTCATTAACACCCAACAGTCGAGGAGGTGGAAAGTACTCTAAAGTCTTTATAAAGATATCCCAGCACTTTGCAGTGTCTTACAGCCCTACAGTAAAGCTTGATCTCCAACTAAAAGATCACGTGGTCACCATGAAAGTTGGTAAATATTCACTCTGAAATATATGATAAACACACACACATATATTCTATGAAGTGTTCTATCAAGCAACATATACTACTCAGTGAAGAAGGCTACTGACAACTAGTAGTGAACTACACTGAAGCGCCAATGCAACCAGTATAAGTACGCACATTCAAATACAGAAATACGTGAACAAGTAGAATATGGAACTGAAGTCGGCAATGCCTATAAAAGACAACAAGTGTCCGGTGCAGTTGTTAGATCAGTTACTGCTGCTACAATGGCAAGTTATCAAGATTTAAGTGAGTTTGAACATGGTGTTATAGTCGTAGCGTGAGCGATGTGGGACAGCATCTCCGAGGTAGCGATGAAGTGGAGATTTTCCCATATGACAATTTCATGAGTGTGCCGTGAATATCAAAACTCTGGTGAAACATCAAATCTCCGACATTGCTGTGGTCAAAACAAGATCCTGCAAGAACGGGACCAACAACAACAACTGGAGAGAAACGTTCAACATGACAGAAGTGCAAATTGTTACAGATTTCAATACTGGGCCATCAAAAAGTGTCAGCATGAGAACCATTCACCGAAACATCATTGACATGGGCTTTCAGAACAAAAGGCCCACTCATGTACCTCTGATGACTGTATGACACAAAGCTTTACGCCTTACCTGGAACTGTCAACAGTGACATTGGACTATTGATGACTGGAAACATGTTGCCTGGTCGGACGACTCTCATTGCAAATTGTACCGAGCAGATGGATGTGTACGGATAGTGAGACAATCTCATGAATCCATGGACAGTGCATGTCCACAGGGAACTGTTCAAGCTGGTGGAGGTTCTGTAACAGTTTGGGGCATGTGCAGTTGGAGTAATATGGGACCTTTGATATGTCTACATACGATTGTGACAGGTGACACAATGTAAGCATCCTGACTGATCACCTGCATCCATTCATGTCCATTGTGCAGTCTGGCGGACTTGGACAGTTCCAGTACGACAATGTGTCACCCCAAACATCCAGAATTGCTACAGAGTGACTCCAGGAACACACTTCTGAGTTTAAACATTCTGCTGACCACCAAACTCCACAGACTTGAACATTATTGAGCATATATGGGATTCCTTATAATATGCTGTTCAGAAGAGATCACCACCACCTCCTACTCTAATGGATTTATGGACAGCCCTGCAGGATTCTTGGTGTGAATTCCCTTCAGCACTACTTCAGACATTAGTCGAGTACATGTCACATCATGTTGCTGCACTTCTGCACACCCGCAGTGGCCCTACAGGATACTAGCCAGGTGTACCAATTTCTTTGGCTCTTCAGTGTAGTTTCTGCACTACCATGCTAATTTGGTTGTTTCCTGTTGACGTACTATCATTTGACACATCTGTGACACTGGCAGTCAGCTTAGAGCAGAGTTGTGATTTAGTAGTTTCAACACATTTTACAGCAATGTCCACATAATACAGCTATCTATTTTGAGGTTCAGGCCTTTCTATGTTCAAATCTTCTCATCAAAACTACTTCAACATGCACAGCAGTTATCATAATATAAAATTTATCTGCCAGAAAGGCCTTGTATTTGGCCTATTTTATGATCACCTACTTCTGTCCCCTTTGCCAGTCACATCATAACTCTCACTTGCACAATAATCCATGTCCTATTAATCAACTATTGGCTCCAGCCTTGTTAACTTAGCACCGCCCAAACTGACTATCAGAAAAACAAGCAGCTGTGCTCACAGGGAAAATGTAGACGATTGTAAAGAAAGGTGATATCCAAAATATTTTACATTATGGAGACTGTCATGCACATCTTCGCAGTTTTGGTGAGATGATTTGAACATAAAGCCAATGACAAGAGCATCGAAACTCATAATATATTGCTGTGTTAAGTAAATATTATTGTAAAGTGTGTTGAATGTTATTAAGCTACAATGATTTGACCTAACATGCTGTACGTCACACACACACACACACACACACACACACACACACACACACACACACACACAGAGAGAGAGAGAGAGAGAGAGAGAGAGAGAGAGAGAGATGAACAATAAAATTAAAGGGTTCACTGAAATTACTGCAACAGACACAAGTCTGGCTTCTTCCTGGTTTACTTAGATACTGAGTTCTACTGTAGTTTGTCTGATGGCATTCAAGCACAGTCATCACTGCAATTCATCTCAGGCTTAAAAGACAAGGTGATAGCCACAGTGATTATAGAAAATTCTACTAACAGTTGACTTTCACCACAATAGATAACAAGAACATAAATGACGCTATTCTAGAAATACTACCCTTTAGCCAAAAATACCCTGCTGTATACTGCACTCATTACAGCAGTGAAACAGTGTGTGTACAGGCCAACTACCATTAATACCTCCTTTTACCAGTGACATATCAACTATGTGCTGTAAACACATTTCAGAGGTAATCATAACAATGATGCACGAATATATATATACACATGTGCATGTATGTTTTTATCAATGGTCTTTCAGTCCATAAACTAAAAGTTACTTATCGGACTATCAATTTTTTTTTTTTGATAAATGCAGCAACACAATTAACTCACCTCCTCCACCTCCAATAAACTAATGTTAATCAATGCTCCACACTCCAAATTACCAGATTAGCCAGCTGGGTAATATGCCACAGTTCTATTCCTTCTGCTTGTACTTGCAAGTGCATGAACATGTCATTCACATGCCTTATATTGTTAGTGCCAGCTGTGCTGAAGACAGTCTTTGGTGTCCTTCCCCCTGCATCTATCCATCCCTAAAGTATGTCTCTTCAAGACGTGCAGTACCACATCCTTGGTCTGTTGTAACTGCACCCCTAGACGATTGTAAGTGGCCCATAATACCTGGTATTCATTACAAACCTCATCAAGTATAACCATCTTCTGCACTTCCTACTGGATCTCCGCAAAGGCCTCATCCAGTGTCCAATACATATTTCTTAATACCCAGGTGCTGAACATCACTTTTAATGTCCACTAGTGATCTCTCAAGATAACATTTTCCTGCCAGCTGAGCAGGACTCCACCATCAAGTAGTCACAACTTGGAACACACTGAATTGTCAAATATGTCCAACTCCTGGAGGAACGCAGCCTAAGCTGCAAGTGGGTCTTCACAGCCAGCTGAATAATATGTAGGTATGCCGTAGCCTTATTTCTGCAGCTGAGTGATGAAACAGTGCTGGTTCAAGCTGATGCCGAGCCATGAGAAAACAACAATGCTGCATTCTGTTGTTGGTGGCTGGACATAATGATACATGGTGTAGCACAAAGTAAAATTTCCACAGTCGAGTACTGAAAAGGACAATGCCTCTGGCAGCAATACACCTGGCTGGGGGCAATACAAAGGCTGCTGGCTTGGCCAACAAAATTTTTCTGCATCCTGCATTCGACTGGCCAGTCATTGGTCAAATGTAGGTGCAGACAACAATGGTTCTCATGAAGCAGTGTTATTTACTTGATGAAGCTACTTGTCTATAAATCAGCAGTCAGTCCTGATAGTTCTGGTCTTTGAATGGGATCTGCTAGGGTAAACCATTCAGCGAGTGTCATTGCCCGACACAGCAGCCAGTCTTTATGACAATTTCTAAATACCATCAGGGGTAATGATATCGTACATTGAACTGGTTATTTTTGCAATCCATTGCTTGCTCTCAATCTCTATCAACAGTTCTCATTTCAACACATGAAAAGTGCAAGTTTGCTTTTGTTCTACGGTATTACTTTTATAAATGTCTGAAGATGGCCTTGTAAGCCGAAAACAGGTTAACATAATAAAAGCAACACTGCAGAACAAAAGTAAATGTCTGATTAAGGCCTTGTACGCTGAAAAAGAGTTAACACAATGAAAGTAATTCTGTAAAACAAAAGCAAACTTGTGCTTTTCATTTATTATAATGTTGCTCTACCAAGAAACAATGGAAGATTCATTTAACATAATCCTCATTTCATTTAAATATGAGGGCTAATTTGCATGGCTCTGTATAAATTGAGGCTAATTCTCTGTGTGTTAAGAATTTTATATTATTTTGCATTGTGATATTTACAAATCTAAATATGCTTCTGTTTTGCTACATAAAATCAATACTGTAACCACTGCATGCAACATCCCAAATACTTAATTACAGCAGTGTGCAGTTGTCAATTTCTCCTTTTGTTCTTCAAAGTTTTTTCTTGAGCAGCTGATTACTTTAGTTTTCTTTGTGTATATAATGTTTAAAACAATTTTTTTCAAAAAAAAAAAAAAAGAAAAAAAAAAAAGAAAAGAAAAAGAAAGAGAAATCTCTACATTTATTTAAATAATTATGAATGAGAAGCCTAGTGTATTCTATAAAAGTCAACTCACCAAGCAGTCACAGGACAACACACACAAAAGAAAACTTCATTCACTACTACTGACCAGATAAAAGTTTACCATGTACTAAGCATTCCATTTCCCATTCCACCCGCAAATGGAGCAAGGAAAATATGATTACATACATACTTCCGTACAAGCTCTCATTTCTCTTATCTCATCTCTTTCCTTCTCGTTCCATCTGGTAAGTCTTCCATGACCTGGGGTCTGGGTGACCTTCCCGAATGGTACCCCTTTTCCTAAATCTCTCCAGTCCTTTTCCTTCACCCCTCTTCCTTCCTCTTCAACTCTTCTGCCGGAAAAAGGAGCCATTGGTTCTGAATGCTTGCATAAGTGGAACCCTTTGGGGTGTGTGTGTGTGTGTGTGTGTGTGTTCTCCTGCCGCCACTTGGTCAGGAGTTTTTTTATCTATTCCCCACATTATATTGTCAAAAATTGATTATTTTCAAAATAAATATAAGAGGTACCAATTTTTTACATAATACATACACAACAAGTTGAATTATATACTATTTCTGACATTTCCAAAAGCCTCAGAGAAATAATACAAATAAATAAAAACAAAACTAAAAGCTATCATTGCTCTCAGGAAACAGTACAAACACTTACTTAAAAAGAGTATGGTTCCTTCTGAAACACCAACACCAACTAGGGAACTGAAATTCATACTAAAAATCTTGGAATCGGTGGTCAACAGATTAATGCACATAAACTGAAGGATGATTCTACGCAGACATTTTAATTTTGGCTTTGCAATGGATTTAAAACAAAGTAATCTCTTGTTAATCTTAAACTTGAAACCACCAATAAATACAGTAACACACATTCCAAAAACTTAATTCACTACTATTGATCAGATAGAAGTGTACCTTATACTACTGCTAAGCATTCCCTTTCTCATTATACTCCACAAGTGGAGCAAGAGAAATACAATTGTAGGCCTATATGTACTTCTGTACAAGCTCTCATTTCTATTATCTTGTATTCACAGTTCTTATGCGAACTGACATGTTGGTGGCAGCAGGATTATGCTGCAGTCTGTCACAAATGCTTGTTCTCTGAAGTTTCTCAATAGTGATTCATGAGAAATCCTCCTTCGTGCCATGGAATCCCATTTGAGTTTACAGAGAGTTTACCTAATACTCATGTGGCAATCAAGCCCACCAGAAACAAATCAGGCAGTATGCCTCTGAAGGGTCTCAATGTCTTCCTTCAAACCGACCTGATTGTTTGCTAACTGATTTGCATTAATTTACATTTTTACACATTTCGAGACAAGCTGTTGCCTATCATACCAAAAAAAATACTGTCCAAGTCATCTTCCTATAGACACCCAACATCGACACTTTCCCGTACTGTACAGTGTCATAGAAACAGTTGTCGCTGCTCTCCCTGATCTGATGAGATCATTTATATATGTGCAAAACAAGAGCAGCCCTATCACACTTCCTTGTTGCAGTCCACACAGTACCTTTGTCTGCAATGCATATTCGCCATCCAGGACGGCGTACTGGGTCCTATTACTTATGAATTCTTTGACATTCTCACCTATTTGAGAACCTATTCACCATACTCGGATCTTTGTTAAGTCCACATTAAAGCACTGTGTTAAACATTTTCCAGAAATCTAGGAATATAGGGCCTGGTGTCGCCCTTCATCCGTGGTTTATATGATACACAGAAGTCACCTATGGATTTTTCTAGTCACTTGGGACTTTTCATTGTGTGAGGGAATCACAATAAATCCCAGCTAAGTATGTGGCCAGTGCTGAGGAGTACTCTCTGTAAAACTGAATTGGGATTCCATCTGGGCTCTTTGGGAACAAAAAAACCTTACTCTCAATCTGGAAAGCCAAAAGCACTCCTAATTCCATTCAACAACCAAGATGAGGAGACAATAATTTAATCATGATCACAGTATGACATTCAAATAACTGAGTTCAGACAGCCAAAAGTAGTGGAGGTGACAAAATATGATTTGTTCAGATGAGACCCAACAGAAAGCAAATAATACAATGAAAATGGATGGTAAACAATTGTGCTGATGGTTTTCTGGCTACTATTGTTTCATCAAAGAGACAATGCTAGGAAGGCCTATTGTGAAAGAGGATTTAAACAATCTCTTGTAACTTCAAAAACAAGGGACCCTCAAGGTGAAGAAACATATGGCGATTATAACATGAATAGGAAATCTTAGACGTGTGGACATATTAACCTGTAGTACAGCCCGAGATTAGGTTTAGAGGTGACCTTCTGGTTGGACATTTGCTATAAGGCACAGACTTTTTCAGTTAATCCAAAAAATTATCTTCCTCAAATTAAAAAAGGAGACCCTGTGAAACTAAAACTGTACGCCTATGCCAATTCCTGCAGCACCTAGGGCAATGAAAGGTTGCTTTACAACCACCCACAAGGCCAGGAAAGACCTTTCACAGTTATAAAACAGTATTCTTACTGCTACTATCACATTTTTTAACGATGCTCACATTCATTTCCTTGTTAGAAAAACCATATAATACATTTAAAACTGCAGGAAGGGGGGTGTTTTATATTTTTCTCTAAACGCATTGTATACTTGTAAACCTCGAGTTAAACCCTGGAGTCGGGTATCAGTAATTTACTGGTCTAAAGATCACTTTACAATGATACAGTAACTGTCAGCTTAATAAATTCAAGCCATATATACTGATACATGAATGCACACAGGTATTTGCTGAGAAGAGTGAAGGACAGATGGTCGGTCGGTACAAAGGTAACAGTTTATTTCACTATAGATTGGAAAAACACAACATTTACTTCAATAACACTGTATAGTGTGCTCTGACAACTGGAAATGGCACTTATTACATGCTTACTGCATATACAGCGGCATGGCAATACCTGCGCTTCGAATTCCTGTACAGCAGATTCAATAGCTTCCTCCGGTGACATTGAAAATTCTTGGATATTCTCCTTTACCACATCGTTAAAAGTTTCTTGCGATATTACTCTCACCATTTTCGAATTGTTTAGTAAAGAACTTGTATATTTAAAAATTTTCAGTTTCTCCCAAACATAACAACAAAACACAGTTTGACGCAAACGCAGATGAAAAAGAGATGCATCTCTGACCAGAGATTTTCCTGAAAACGTAAAGCCGGATTCCCATACGTATGATTGCCTACAGGTGCACGTGCATGACTCCATCACCACTCCGTTTAAAACATAAGGAAAAACCCTACTTGCTCACTGTCATGGCAACTGACGCTTTAATTTAAGCTATGATAAGCGTGTAACTTTCTTGCATGAACATAAGACCCTTGTTCACGAATAAACTAAACAAAAAACCTAGTAAAGAATGCACTTCTACGTTTAAAATGCGACATAATCCTTCACACGAGAGGAAAATTTCATAAAATAAGTAAATACTGCAACGTCATGTGTTAGTCTAATTTATAAACAAATTGTGGTGGAGTAATATGTTTTTCTACTATAGGACAGGTTGTTCAATCTCCGATTAGCAGCCAGTTAAGCCGGGTTCACACAGGCAACAAAAGTATCGCCACTGCGTATGGCGAACTGCAGTTGCTTTGTAGTTGCATGTGTGAACTCCTAGTCTTCGGTGGCGCCATTTAAGAAGCGCCACTTTTGACACGCCACAAAAAGTTGAACTAGGTTCTACTTTGTTGCGCCATTTTGCCTTCTCCACAATCGAATAACTTCATTCGATTGCTACCTCGCGGCTAGATTCAAACCTTTCCAGTGCCACTTCATTCGCAGATAGTGCTTTTGTTTGTGCGTTTGCTATTAATATGTCGAAAAAGTGATCAACAGCGACAATTATGAGCTACTTGTAGGCGTATCAAGAACGAGAATGCCTTTGGAACCACAAAAGCGAATCGTGCAAAGACAGAAATTTGAGGGATGCTGCATTAATTGAAATAGTAAACAGTATGCGTGAATATGTACCTGGAATTGATGTAGCTACAACAAAGTTAAAAATTCGAAGCATTCGAAATGCTTATATGAATGAACATAAAAAATTACTGAAATCACTTAAGAGTGGTGCGTCTACATCCAATATTTATAAACCCAGCCTTGCTTGGTTTGAAGCTGCAGACCCGTTCTTAAAATATTTAGTCGAGACAAAATAGACGAGAAACACTTTGGTAAGTAATATTTTCCATTTATTATGCTTCCAAAACACCTTATTTAGTAATATGTACAGCCGTTTAATCAGCTGATACAGGTGACGCCATTTTGCAAACTGCGCAATTACGAAGTATTTGTGGTGTCCTGTGTGAACGGTAGCTCACAGCGCCACTTCAGAATGACTCGGCTTGTGGCGATACTTTTGTTGCCTGTGTGAACCCGGCTTCAAGATCTGTTCTCGGAATAGCGCGAGAAACGCGTTGTAGGAACCCGGAATAACGCTTAACCGAAGAATAAACTCGAGATAACTTAACCAACGATTTCTGTCCGATTAGACAGATTAACCAGAGAATAATTATTCAGGAGGGCAGAAAACTGAGATGCAGACAAGGATTACCATATTTTGGCTGAAGTGTTCACGAGAAAGAGAAAGGAGAGGAAAGTGAGACGACGCCGATTCCGAATTTATAACCACGTTTCGGATATTAAAGGACGCCATACTTTGTCTTCTCAATCTTGTACTTGAGAAATTGGCGCATATGACGCACAGATGAGACTATTTCTCTGTTCTCTTAAATAATACTTTTTATTTGTACTAACATGCATTTTATTTCAGTACCTCGTCAGACCCGTCGTGTTTTTTACGTAAATCAGGCACAGTAAAATGATTATTTGTGCAAAAATAGTCTTCTTTGTCTGACGTGTGTTAGCCTACAATTGCTGCAGTAGTGGAAAATACTGTTTCGTTTTATTTAGCAGACGGAGCTATAGTAGACTCAACCAAACCGAAAAACCACACCAATTTGCATTAACAGGTTTTTCTGTTTTAGACAAAAATCGATTTTTCGTGTTGCAAAATGTTGTGATAAAACACTTAGCCACATTATGTCAATAGCATAAAATATTGTTCCACTCTGTTTTCTTTTGGGAATGCCCCTTTTTGTAAACACTGCAGCAGTGTCACAACTTTCAACCTTTTAGTGAAAATATCAGGAAACAGACTCGTTAAAGCTACAGAACAACAACACTGTATCCCATCTATCGTTATTCACTGAAATCTGTGAACTATTTTTGCCTATTCAGGCTAAGTTGAATATAGTAAGATTAAGACGAAAGTCAGCATTTTTCTTTTTTTTTAAAAAAAAAAAAGGATTACAATGCTTCCCCAGCTATAGAGTATAACTGTTGTGTTTCTCAGTTATCAGTGTTATCTGCATAAGCTACCCATATTTATCATAAAATTTTAGCTCTATATGTATTTTATAAGAACAGAAGACGAGTCTATTAATTAGTCTGCATAGTTGTAGTATGTGGAAGGAGTGCCTGGAATGCTATGTTTTTAACTTTGCTTCAACATCAAGTTGTTTTTAGTGTCCTACTCTATGTCAAATTAGAGCTAATTGAAGGTAATTGAAGTTGAAATATATTGTACTTGGCCAAAGTAAAACCTTCGTAAAGTTGATCGCTTGTTATGGTTGTTTAACATAACAGGTTTGATAGTACACTAATATCCCTAGTTGACTAAGCCACAAAAATAGCAGAAAATATTTTTCACTCTTAGTTTCAACTGGGTCAACAATGTTCTATTTTTAGTGTATGCTTCAGAACAACAAAATTGTCCAACACCTAGCATTATTCCTATAAACATGTAAATTATTTGTCCTTACTCAAGTTACGTTCAACACAGTACAATTAATAGAAAAGTCACTTGTTTTTAAGAAAGAAAACTGTTGTATTTCTCAGTTGTTAGTATTATCCACCTAACCACAGCCCTATATATGTCATTTCAGCTAACAGGAATGTTTAGTTACTGAATCTAAAAAATCATAACAGTGGAAGAAGTGACTGGCAAGTTATGTTTTCATATTTCTCTTGTACAATCATATGTCATTCTTTCCTTTCTTTCAGAAGTGACTCTGTTTCACTAATGAACCAGCTACTTCTGACAATCAAATATTTTGCCTCTGGTGATTTCCTTCTGTCCATTGGAGACTTCTTTGGTATTGGCAAGGGGAGAACAAGCAGGGTTATTAAAAGGATGTTTATGACACAGGCGTTATTAAACGAAAATGAAATAAACAAATGTATGTCGATTAAAATATTTTTATTCCCAAACGAAATGTCTTACTTTTAATTTTCTGATCCTAATTTTGAGCTTAATGCACTTTTTAACTGATGCAGTTCTTCCTCCTTTCTCTGGTTCATGTAAAGTTACTTTTTTTAGTGGCAATATCGGCAACTCTGCATATTAAGAACAAGTATTTTTATTATGATAACAAAACTGACAGTTCTAATCTGAGACTAATATTGAAAAGATGGGAGAATACAATGAAGGTGTCATGCCTCCAGTTACCTTCACTTCCCTCCCATATTATATGTCTGCTAGAGACACAATTCCCAGATTACATATAGGTACTAGAGACGATGTCACAAGCCAAAATTATTTATGAAATAGTTTCCATTTCCCAAACATTTAGGACGAGTTAAAATATCAGCCTCCAGTTTGATATATGCCATAGGTATATTTGTACCTCAGAATTATAAAAAAAGATAATAGCTGCTTATTCTTCACACACAACACAAATATAATTAATAATCACCACATCACAGAAACAGGATGTACAAATGGCCAAGAACTGAAAAATTGGATGCACAAATAGTGTCAAAAAATTTAGCGAGGGTACTTTCTGTAGAATTCCCGTTCCTCCTGTAACGAATTAATCACTGTAAGCTGTAACTACAACAGCAAGCTAGCCAGTAACATCGCTCAGAATTTTCAGTCAAATCAATGTCCATGCCATCTGTGTTGTCACAGTTTCTTGGAGAGATGGAAAAGACCAACTATTTCACAAAGCAGAATGCATTTCACAAGTGCTTCTATATTATGTGTCTACTTACAATTCATCATCTGTCACACAGCTACTTCTGATGGAATACCGTCATATGTAGAAATGTTGCATCTGAATCGAACTGACTGTAGAACTCTTTTGTTGAAACCTTTACCAAATCGTGGATTTCATCATAGATAATTTGGAAGTTACAATCCACATATAGGGCGCCATAAATCTATAACCTCTGCTACATTTTATGGGGATAGTATTTACGTGCTTCTTTATAACATATGTTGTAACTGCTCTGCCGATCTATGTGAAGTTGTTTGTAAATGGAAACTTGCGTATCTTTTACCATGCTTTGTTCATAAATCTCGAAAGACCCCCACCTGGTCAACAAAAAATACCTGATCCTTTCCCAAATTTCAAGACATATCTTTATATTGTTATAAATATAAGTCCCCCCCATGAACCATGGACCTTGCCGTTGGTGGGGAAGCTTGCGTGCCTCAGCGATACAGATAGCCGTACCGTAGGTGCAACCACAACGGAGGGGTATCTGTTGAGAGGCCAGACAAACGTCTGGTTCCTGAAGAGGGGCAGCAGCCTTTTCAGTAGTTGCAGGGGCAACAGTCTGGATGATTGACTGATCTGGTCTTGTAACATTAACCAAAACGGCCTTGCTGTGCTGGTACTGCGAACAGCTGAAAGCAAGGGGAAACTACGGCCGTAATTTTTCCCGAGGGCATGCAGCTTTACTGTATGATTAAAAAGATGATGGCGTCCTCTTGGGTAAAATATTCCGGAGGTCAAATAGTCCCCCATTCGGATATCCAGGTGGGGACTACTCAAGAGGATGTCGTTATCAGGAGAAAGAAAACTGGCGTTCTATGGATCGGAGCGTGGAATGTCAGATCCCTTAATCGGGCAGGTAGGTTAGAAAATTTAAAAACGGAAATGGATAGGTTAAAGTTAGATATAGTGGGAATTAGTGAGGTTCGGTGGCAGGAGGAACAAGACTTCTGGTCAGGTGACTACAGGGTTATAAACACAAAATCAAATAGGGGTAATGCAGGAGAAGGTTTAATAATGAACAGGAAAATGGGATTGCGGGTAAGCTACTACGAACAGCATAGTGAACGCATTATTGTGGCCAAGATAGATATGAAGCCCACACCTACAACAGTAGTACAAGTTTATATGCCAACAAGCTCTGCAGATGACGAAGAAATTGAAGAAATGTATGATCAAATAAAAGAAATTATTCAGATAGTGAAGGGAGATGTATATTTAATAGTGATAGGTGACTGAAATTCGAAAGTAGGAAAAGGGAGAGAAGGAAACGTAGTAGGTGATTATGGACTGGGGGAAAGAAATGAAAGAGGAAGCCGCCTGGTAGAATTTTGCACAGAGCACAACTTAATCATAGGTAACACTTGGTTCAAGAATCTTAAAAGAAGGCTGTATACATGGAAGAAGCCTGGAGATACTAAAAGGTATCAGATAGATTATATAATGGTAAGACAGAGATTTAGGAACCAGGTTTTAAATTGTAAGACATTTCCAGGGCAGATGTGGACTCTGACCACAATCTATTGGTTATCAGCTGTAGATTAAAACTGAAGAAACTGCAAAAAGGTGGGAATTTAAGGAGATGGGACCTCGATAAACTGACTAAACCAGAGGTTGTACAGAGTTTCAGGGAGAGCATAAGGGAACAATCGACAGGAAGGGGAGAAAGAAATACTGTAGAAGAAGAATGGGTAGCTCTGAGGGATGAAGTAGTGAAGGCAGCAGAGGATCAAGTAGGGCTAGTAGAAATCCTTGGGTAACAGAAGAAATATTGAATTTAATTGATGAAAGGAGAAAATATAAAAATGCAGTAAATGAAGCAGGCGAAAAGGAATACAGATGTCTAAAAAACGAGATCGACAGGAAGTCCAAAATGGCTAAGCAGCGGTGGCTAGGGGACAAATGTAAGGATGTAGAGGCTTACGTAACTAGGGGTAAGATAGATACTGCCTACAGGAAAATTAAAGAGACCTTTGGAGATAAGAGAACCACTTGTACGAACATCAAGAGCTCAGATGGAAACCCAGTTCTAAGCAAAGGAGGGAAAGCAGAAAGGTGGAAGGAGTATATAGAGGGTCTATACAAGGGCGATGTACTTGAGGACAATATTATGGATATGGAAGAGGATGTAGATGAAGACGAAATGGGAGATACGATACTGCGTGTAGAGTTTGACAGAGCACTGAAAGACCTGAGTCGACACAAGGCCCCCGAAGTAGACAACATTCCACTGGAACTACTGATGGCCTTGGGAGAGCTGTCTTGACAAAACACTACCATCTGGTGAGCAAGATGTTTGAGACAGGCGAAATACCATCGGACTTCAAGAAGAATATAATAATTCCAATCCCGAAGAAAGCAGGTGTTGACAGATTACCGAACTATCAGTTTAATAAGTCACAGCTACAAAATACTAACGCGAATTCTTTACAGACGAATGGAAAAACGAGTAGAAGCCGACGGGGAAGATCAGTATGGATTCCATAGAAATGTTGGAACACGTGAGGCAATACTGACCCTACGATTTATCTTAGAAGTTACATTAAGGAAGGGCAAACCAACGTTTCTAGCATTTGTAGACTTAGAGAAAGCTTTTGACAATGTTGATTGGAATACTCTCTTTCAAATTCTGGAGGGGTAAAATACAGGGAGCGAAAGGCTATTTACAATTTGTACAGAAAGCAGATGGCAGTTATAAGAGTCGAGGGGTATGAAAGAGAAGCAGTGGTTGGGAAGGGAGTGAGACAGTGTTGTAGTCTCTCGTCGATGTTATTCAATCTGTATATTGAGCAAGTAGTGAAGGAAACAAAAAAAACAAAAAAATTGGAGTAGGTATTAAAATCCATGGAGAAGAAATAAAAACTTTGAGGTTCGCCGATGACATTGTAATTCTGTCAGAGACAGCAAAGGACTTGGAAGAGCAGTTGAATGGAATGGATAGTGTCTTGAAAGGAGGATATAAGATGAACATCAACAAGAGAAAAAGAAGGATAATGGAATGTAGTCGAATTAAGTCGGGTGATCCTGAGGGAATTAGATTAGGAAATGAGACACTTAAAGTAGTAAAAGAGTTTTGCTATTTAGGGAGCAAAATAACTGATGATGGTCGAAGTAGAGGGGATATAAAATGTAGACTGACAATGGCAAGGAAAGCGTTTCTGAAGAAGAGAAATTTGTTAACATCGAGTCTAGATTTAAGTGTCAGGAAGTCATTTCTGAAAGTATTTGTATGGAGTGTAGCCATGTATTGAAGTGAAACATGGATGATAAATAGTTTGGACAAGAAGAGAATAGAAGGATTCGAAATGTGGTGCTACAGAAGAATGCTGAAGATCAGATGGGTAGATCACATAACTAATGAGGAAGTATTGAATAGGATTGGGGAGAATTGACGTTTGTGGCACAACTTGACCATAAGAAGGGATCGGTTGGTAGGACATGTTCTGAAGCATCAAGGGATCACCAATTTAGTATTGGAGGGCAGCGTGGAGGGTAAAAATCGTAGAGGGAGACCAAGAGGTGACTACACTAAGCAGATTCAGAAGGATGTGGCTTGCAGTGGGTACTGGGAGATGAAGAAGCTTGCACAGGATAGAGTAGCATGGAGAGCTGCATCAAACCAGACTCAGGATCGAAGACCACAACAACAACAAAACATAAATACCCTACCAACTAAGTTAACCGTTTTGCACTAATATATTCATTGAATGAGACTTCAGCAACAGTCTTCATGTTTTTCACTACACTCTTGAACTCATTTACAGTGTCTACTACCCTTAAAATATCCTCATGAAAATTTTCTAGCGACATGGAGTGCTTGTCACTCGTGTTTGACACGCTATTTCGGCAGATGACAACAAAGTAAATACAAAATGCGAAAATATCCAGAGTGCTCTTCAGTTGTTGCCTATTTAAATGGAGGGGAATGCTATTCCAGAAATAACTAACCATGGAATAAAATGGTGTTGTACAAGGCGCACTCTGAGTTAACCTGTGGGTAGCCCATTCCTCACCTAGCTATACCTGGATTTATCCTGAGATTGTGAAAGTGGACCTATGTAGTTCCATTCAAGGAAGCGAATTTGGACCCAGTCATTGAATGATATGCATATACTTCACGACCTGAAGATGTGACAGCTGTACCACAGAATTGTATGGATGACAAGTAGATAGAATTTGCAGGTTCAGACACACATAGCTTGGTGACTCACAGAGACAAGTCAACCTGACCCTAAAAAAACTGTTTACAATCACAATCCTTAATTTGTTAGTCACTTTCATTCATATACAAATTATAAAATATATAAATTTTATTATAAAATAGGTGGAAATACAAAGAAAAGAAATAAGGAGTATGCTTTTTTCTCACATTCCCTTTTTCAGAAAAAATCAAGTTCGAAGTAAAAAGGTAAATGGAATTAAATAAAACAGGAAAATGAAAGTATTTACATTTTCCTAAAACTAAACCAAAGGTAAAAAAGAAATACATTACACAGAGCTACGCTATATCCATTAATATTTTAGATTTTATTTATTTTGGTGTATTAAATGTTGTGAGGAATCACCACCCCCAATCAGGTTACCATAAAATAAAGAAAAGGTTTTTGAAAAATTTAAATATTAATAAAATTGAAATTTCCTGGCAGATTAAAACTGTGTGCCTGACCAAGACTTGAACTCAGGACCTTTGCCTTTCGTGGGCATGTGCTCTACCATCTGAGCTACCGAAGCATGACTCAGGCCTGCTACTCACAGCTTTACTTCTGCCAGTATCTCGTCTCCTACCTTCCAAACTTTACAGAAGCTCTCCTGCAAACCTTGCAGAACTAGCACTCCTGAAAGAAAGGATATTGTGGAGACATGGCTTAGCCACAGCCTGGGGGATGTTTCCAGAATGATAATTTTCACTGTGCAGCGGAGTGTGCCCTGATATGAAACTTCCTGGCAGATTTAAACTATGTGCAAAGGCAAAGACAAATGCAAAGGTCCCGAGTTCGAGTCCGTGTCCGTCACACAGTTTTAATCTTCCAGGAAGTTTCATATCAGTGCACACTCCGCTGCAGAGTGAAAATCTCATTCTGGATTAATAAAATTTTCAGACAAGAAATTCTATTTTGAAGTATCTTGATTCCCTTGTGGCTCAGTGTAATATTACCATCTTCAAGAAACCCCAACCACTAATTACTTTTGAAAATAACATATAATTTTACATTACTTATTCAGTTTCAAACATATTTTTCTCCTTGTCTACTATTCAAATATTCACAACCAGTAATATTATATAAAACATTTACTTGTAGTTCACTAATATTTTTAAAGAACTTAGTGTTGCTAGCATTGGTGAGCTTGTTGAGTAGTGCTTCCAGTTATACAGACAAAATTTTTATTAATATTTTATTTTTTATTTTCATATTGTTGATAATAAAGCGTATTTTCTATACGTTAGTGTACCTATTCTATTTTCCAAAATAAATCGTTATTCATTTTCTGCAGTCAGCGCCTTATTTGCCTTTACACTTCATGACATCTTTCGAATTTTTCTCTATTTCGTCACCAACTTTATAAGCATACATTTTTGCTGTCAGATTCTCCCATTATTTTTCCATTACACCCACCTTTCAGTTTTGCTTAAACTTTCTTGTTTACTTCAGGAATATTGTATATATTATCTGATGAATAGTCACGAGCATCAAATTTATCTGCCATCGATTTCATATTTTCTTAGAAATCTTCAGTATATTTATTGTATGAAGCTATCAATGGAAACTGTCGATGGAAAACCTGTGTGAAGTCTTCCATTATTTTGTACATCATAAACATAGTTATCTTGGTGAGAAATCATATGGTTTATCTTTATTTTTTTCTCATTTTGGGACTCTTTCCACTCTGGCAAATTGTTGCACTAAAAATATGTGGTTTATCCAACATGATATGTATAGAAAATTTATGTACCAATCTTTGAAATAAATAGCAATTGCTGTAAATAACCTGTTTCCATTTGCATCAAACATGATTTTTTTTATACTTTCGATTACAAGGAGTAGCTCCATCTGCCAGATAATAGTCAGAGCAGAACCAATATATTTCTTCTTTAGTTGCATTTCAGATTTCTACAGGTATAATTTTACTGTGGCTGCTCTCATAAAATTTAGCACACTCTATACATACTTCTTATATTTCCAACAGAAACAATTTTATATACACCACTCGATCCAAGTGGACAGATTTCTTAAAATTATCTTCATAAACATCATTTAATAGATTTCACAAAAGATTGTTTATGTGCATTGATCTGTTGTTGAGTGTACCAGAATATTTTTGTTCTCCCCATATTTGAGTATGTTCCACAACTTCCATCTCCAAAGAAAAATCTATATAAGAACAATTTTTTTCATCTTTGTGTTCTCATTTTTAATGCTGAACATGCAAATCTGAGGCAAACTTTTCTTCAGTAATTGGCTTTAATTTACGCAAGATGAATTATAGAATTCATCTCCTATTTTCACGTTTTTATTATACACTTTGTTAAGATTCTTACCAGTGAGTGAATGATCTTTTGTAACTTCAACAACAGAGTTATTTGTAAGAACTCTATAAATTTCTTAAGTAGTTTAATGTCTTATTATCTTGTTTATATCTAACCAACCATTATGATACCAAACCAAGTATTTGTCATATCTTTCTTCCCAATGAATAGCTAGTTGTTTAATATGTTTTATTTCTACATTACCATCAATTTTATTTTTCAGTATTATTGTTGTATCATCTGTTACTGAATCTTCATAGCAAAGCTCAATTTTCTCACCATATTTTGGTTTCATAACTACAAAGCTAAAATCATACAACAGTTCTCTAGATAAATCAAATATATTCATTCCAACATAAATTGGCTTATTGAACGTAATTTTTCTTTTTTTCATAAATATAGCTCCAAGATTTTCGTTAAATATTGTTCTCCCTTTAAAGCTTTGCTACTAGTATCACATTTTTCTTTTTCTGAAAGTAATTTTATAATTACTCTGTTTCTTATATTTTCCATCATTGTTCTAAGTACTGAATTATTCATCAGTTTGTAAAAATCTTTTCCAGAATCGTTCTTTACCTTCATTCTCATTTCTCGGTTCAAGTCTATACATTTCTTTAGTCAATGAGATTGTTTAAATTTTAAAATATTGTGTATTTTTGTTATCTATATTCCTAGAGACAGATACTGTTTAAGATAGCAATAGTGAACAATAGAATTATGCTTGCCTTCCAGATTAGTCTATTAGTTGCTTTCTTTAATTCCAGCTTCAATTTTATTTTCAGGAGCAAGTGGTAAATCTTTATGGGTATGATGTAAATTTTTTGGATATTCTATATCCTATTCGAATATGTGTCCAAGTGGTGATGCATTAGAAGGTTCATTTATTTTTGTAGAATTAAATGAATTTGGATCAGATAATTCAAACTCTCTGTATTGTAAATATTGATTTATGGCCCAGACATATAAATGATTTGTGTCTGAATATGCCAAATAATTCGATATCGTTTTACATCATAATCTTTCATATATTTATTATTAGCTTTCACATATTTTTTGCATCTTTAATATATACCCCTGGGTATTCGTTTTTTTCATTATAATCACATCATGATCATCATTGAAGTGGTTGACCAATCACTTTCAGCATACCATAGATCTGTACCTACAGATTGGAAAATTGCGCAGGTCGCACCAGTGTTCAAGAAGGGTAGTAGGAGTAATCCATTTAACTACAGACCTATATCATTGACGTCGGTTTGCAGTAGGGTTTTGGAGCATGTACTGTATTCAAACATTATGAATCACCTCGAAGAGAACGATCTATTGACACGTAATCAGCATGGCTTCAGAAAACATCGCTCTTGTGCAACGCAGCTAGCTCTTTATTCGCACGAAGTAATGGCCGCTATCGACAGGGGATCTCAAGTTGATTCCGTATTTCTAGATTTCCGGAAAGCTTTTGACACCGTTCCTCACAAGCGACTTCTAATCAAGCTGCGGAGCTATGGGGTATCGTCTCAGTTGTGCGACTGAATTCGTGATTTCCTGTCAGGAAGGTCGCAGTTCGTAGTAATAGACGGCAAATCATCGAGTAAAACTGAAGTGATATCAGGTGTTCCCCAGGGAAGCGTCCTGGGACCTCTACTGTTCCTGATCTATATAAATGACCTGGGTGACAATCTGAGCAGTTCTCTTAGGTTGTTCGCAGATGATGCTGTAATTTACCGTCTAGTAAGGTCATCCGAAGACCAGTATCAGCTGCAAAGCGATTTAGAAAAGATTGCTGTATGGTGTGTCAGGTGGCAGTTGACGCTAAATAACGAAAAGTGTGAGATGATCCACATGAGTTCCAAAAGAACTCCGTTGGAATTCGATTACTCGATAAATAGTACAATTCTCAAGGCTGTCAATTCAACTAAGTACCTGGGTGTTAAAATTACGAACAACTTCAGTTGGAAGGACCACATAGATAATATTGTCGGGAAGGCGAGCCAAAGGTTGCGTTTCATTGGCAGGACACTTAGAAGATGCAACAAGTCCACTAAAGAGACAGCTTACACTACACTCGTTCGTCCTCTGTTAGAATATTGCTGCGCGGTGTGGGATCCTTACCAGGTGGGATTGACGGAGGACATCGAGAGGGTGCAAAGAAGGGCAGCTCGTTTTGTATTATCGCGTTATAGAGGAGAGAGTGTGGCAGATATGATACACGAGTTGGGATGGAAGTCATTACAGCATAGACGTTTTTCGTCGCGGCGAGAGCTTTTTACGAAATTTCAGTCACCAACTTTCTCTTCCGAATGCGAAAATATTTTGTTGAGCCCAACCTACATAGGTAGGAATGATCATCAAAATAAAATAAGAGAAATCAGAGCTCGAACAGAAAGGTTTAGGTGTTCGTTTTTCCCGCTCGCTGTTCGGGAGTGGAATAGTAGAGAGATAGTATGATTGTGGTTCGATGAACCCTCTGCCAAGCACTTAAATGTGAATTGCAGAGTGGTCATGTAGATGTAGACCATCAAAAGGTAACCCAGGAGCATAAAATAACAAGAGGAGTCTAAATCATAAGCCTTTATGAAACTTTTTCTGAAATTTTCTACTACATCAGCTAATATTAAATCATTAGTTCTAAGATATGAAGCATGAAATTTATCAACATTTTTTATATTAATGTTTTCTCAGACTAATTGTGCATGTTTATAATATTCATCATGTATTTCATGATCATTCAGCTTATTGTACAATGTTTGTCTCAATGGAAACTATGTTTCTTCAATTATTGTCCAACTATTCATGTAATCAAAGGTATAGACATCTTTCTTGATTACTACACTTACTAGAGTTCCTGGCAAAGACTTTTCATAGTTTTTAATTTGATCCTTTTTCGAATCTGATGAAAATTCAAAGTCATAAATCTAAATGTGTTAATAAACCTAACCTTTAAATTTTCTGTCTGCTTGCTAAAATTAATGCGTTGATTTCATTATTTGGTAATGTATGTGTTTTCATTATTTGATATTAAATCTATATCCTTTCTATCATAACCAAATTGTTTTACAAACGAATATGAATCATATCTATATAAATGATTTAGATAAATAGGTACAAAATTTGGCTGTTTTAATTGTAAAATACAACACTTTTTATACAACAGCAGTGCAATTTACTTTCATTCTTAAAATAAAGGAGATTTACATGATTCTCTCTTTTAGATCTTGTTATTTTTAAAGGATACACAGGATACTTTTCATGAACTGAATAATCTTTAAGAGACACATTAATTTTACTTTCCAGTTTTGGAATATTGTCAGCCATTGCCAGGAATACAAAATTTTCGTGTTTCTGATCAAGATCAAAACCAAAATTTCTATATTTTGTCACTCTATCCCCATTTTTATTTGCAAGATATAATGCAGATTTTATAATCCACAGAAAACACTTCTGGTCACTATTTTTTACATTAATAGAAGCTTTCTTATTTTATATTGTTTCTGGAAAGACAGTTTAAGATGTGTCTATTAATGGAACATACCTATTAATTCCTAATTGCAAGCTCATCATTCTATTTAATGACCAATCAGAACCACAAAGTTTGAAATTCGACAATTTTGATAAAACTTATTTTTTACCATTCTTAAATGCTTGTAATAAACTCTCTCTCTCTCTCTCTCTCTCTCTCTCTCTGTCTCTCTGTCTCTCTCTCTCTCTCTCTCTCTCTCTATTGATTCTATAGTTTTCTGTTTGAAATATAAATTCTGTCCTATATCATTTGTCTGCATTCTATACTCACAAAAAGTTTAAAATTATATTTCAGCGCATGATGAATTTTAAGATAATATTTCAGAATTTTCACAATTTTTGGCTCAGATGCAATCAAGAAGAAGTTTGGGTCGAGGCAGTTTATATTAACCATAAAATTTCTCACCAAGATGACTACATTTATGAAAAACAAAGTAATGGAAGATTTGACACAGGTTTTCCATTGATAGTTCATAATGCACACAGCTTCATATACAATAAATATCCTGAAGATTTCAAAGAAGATATGAAATCGATGATAGATAAATTTGATGCAAGTGCCTATCTAATAGATGATAAACAAACAAAGAAACATACGCTGTCTGAACAGATTTTGAAGGGCCAACAGTGCTGACTCGCTTCAGTGTCATCTTCAGCCCTTAGGTGTCACTAGATGTAGATACAGAGGAGCATGTGGTCAGTACTCTGCTCTCACATCCATTGTTAGTTTTCATAACCAGTGCCGCTAATTCTCAATCAAGTAGCTCCTCAATTGGTCTCAAAAGAGCTGATTGCGTCCTGTTTACCAGCAGCACTCAGCAGCCCGTTCAGCAACCCGTTCAAGTACTAACTAAGCCTGACAGTGCTAAGCCTTGTAGATCTGATGGGAACTGGTGTTGCAGCTGCAGCAAAGAGATTGGCTCCAACAGATAGTATATGTAAGAAAGTTTATGGAAAACTGACAGACGAAGTTAATGAAAAAAGGAAGAATTTTGTGGTCTGACAGCAAAAAGGTCTTCTTATAAAGTTGGTGACAAAACAGAGAAAAAATCGAAAAGTGTTAACAAAAATGTTGTTAAAAATAAAAAAGCTTAGAAGATTATGAAGATTGAATGTTTAACAATAGACAACAGTAAAGAATCATGGCTTTAATAAGAAGCATTAAGCATGAAATTTATTCAGTTGAGGTAAATAAAAAGGCCTGACCCCATAAGATCATAAAAGATTTATTTTGGAAAATAGAACAGATACATTTCTATATGGACAATATGTATTATTATCAACAATGTAAAAATAAAATATTAATAAAATTTTTATCTATTTAAAAGGAGGCTCAACTTAAGAATCTCAAGAACACTAGCAATACTAATTTCTTTAAAAATATTCGTGAGCTACAAGCAAACATTTTATATAATGTCACAGGTTGTGAATATTTGAATACAAGACAGAGAGAGAAAATATGTTTGCAACTGATTAATGTTTTGAAAATTATTTTATTTGAAAATTATTGTATTTCTGAAAACAATTAGTGATTCGGATTTTCGATATTTTGAAGATGGTAATATTAAATTAGATATGAGGAAATGAAGAAACTTAAAAATAATGGTAACGAACCTCATGACCAATAATTTCTAGTTTGAAATTTTTTTATTAATATTTAAAATGTTTTCAAAACTTCCTTAAATTCACGATAATCTTGTGTGGGGGATGTTGATTCCCCATGACAGTTGATACACTAAAATGAAGATAATCTAAAATATTAATGGTAATAATATAGCGCTGTAATCGATATAAAGTACTTCTTTTTTTACCTTTAATTGTAGGTAAATGTGAATAAAGTTTTTTGTTGTTTTATTTACCTCCATTTATCTTTTCTCTTCAGACTTGATTTTTTCTGAAAAAGGGAACATACAGAAAAAAATAGTTCTCATTTTTTAGTATTATTATATTTTGTGTAATTTTTATCTGGAAAAAACTGACAAAGAAGTTAAAGAATGTGATAGTAGATACAATTTGTAAGTTCAGGGTAGCTTGGCCCATTTTCATTTGAAAAAAGTGACCCAGATATTAAGGGATGTGATAGAATTTGTAGGTTCTGGTTAACGGCTCCGTGAGCCACAAGGACCCAGAACCCACAATTCTATTTACAGTGGCAGCACACCAGTATTCGCGTGTGAGCACAGATGTTACCTTATACCAAACTTTCGCAACTGTACACCGTCCATGGGCGCGGAAGTGACAGAACAAAAGCCTATGTGAGCTAGACCTCCACGCTGTGTGGATGTTTACACTGCCATGAGATGCCACAAGCTGTGGATCATGTGGGTTGAGTACAGCACACGCTCCCCATCGAAGCATTCACGAATCTGAACAGGTACCTATCGTTTGCTCCGTACCGTTACATCCGCCAATTAAATGAGGCCCCACGAAACAAGAGATAATTTGCGCGTTCGAGCAGAAACACGTTCTTCATCTCTCCGTGACCAATGAGATCATACTACAAGCTCGATCACTGAGGGGTGTGCACCTACCCAGATCAGTGGACTAGCTATTTAGTGCAGTCAGGTGATCGTAAGGTGTGAGCTTTCAGACAGTCTGTTAGTGTTCCAGCCTTTGTGAATAAATGTGTTATTACATAATCACATGTTGAATCAATAATCATCGCCCGAGCCACACCCCGAACTTAGCTAGTGGACGTGGCATTAAAATCCCGCCCACTACACGACAGACTGGAAAGTGGTTAAATTAACCTGTTTCCCACTTTGAAGCTGAATCGAGCAATGATACCAACTGTCACTGGTCCCTATCATTTCAGGATTACGTGTGCTTTCCGTTTATGATTGATATGAAAAAGGAATAAGCTAGTTTGGGAAATAATAGAGTGAACAGGAAAAAAGCGTGGAAATTTGTGGTATGGTCTTATGGGACCAAACTGCTGAGGTGATCGGTCTCTAAGCTTATGCACTACTTAATCTAACTTTAACTAACTTATGCTAAGGACAAGAAACACAGCCATGCCCGAGGGAGACACCCAGACCATGACAAGACGCCTCAGACCATGCGGCTAACCTGTGAGACGAATGAACAGGAGAATAAAAATTTTAAGGACTCTGTGTCATTTCACACTGCACTTAATGAAAGTTGAGTAACAAAAACTCATGGATTTTTGAAGGTTCATGCTACACTATGAGGCCACAGTTTCTGTTGTTCATCACAGCTGAATGAGTTTTTCTTCAAGTACTTGTTAGTTAAGATACTGTTTGTGACTAAATGCTTCAACCAACACACAGAGGACGGTATTTCTTAGCTAAAGCTCCCAACCTGTATTGTATATATATTGAACCAAGCAGTACTGGAAGCATAGCGCCAAGTTTCAGGTACAGACAGCAAAGAGTCAGTGACTTATTCTAACGCAATCACCTCTCGTCATTGGCAGCTTCTGTATCGACCTCCTTCTGTAAAGCAACGACTGAGACCCAGGACATTGAACACCCTTCAGGGAGCTTCCGTACTAACAAGATAATTTGATGACGTGGAGAACTGTGGCAGTGGTATTCCTTCCAGACGGTCAGCCATCAGACAACCTATTTATACCCTCGACGCCAGACAGTCGCAATATTGACAGCTTTTGTATGTTGAGATTTCCAAACTTTGCTAGTCACTTCTGTGAAGTCAATGTCATAAGGATGATACACCCACCAACACTGTCACTGTGCCTAAAACCACTGACTGCTGCCAGACCACGGGGGCACTTGGCAGCTCTGTGCTCTGCTACCACTGTGGGTCTACATCGTCGGGAATCTGTGCTGCCTCATTGTTTAAAGTGCAACCGGAGGAGCACCCATCTCCATGATGCTTGGGCCCAGCGCTGTCTAATGCAGTGCCACAACTAAAGGTTCCAAGTTCATTCCTAGGCAGCACTACCGACTGTCGCATCACTGACACACTTGGCCGCCAATGGAAAAGAAACATAAGTCTATTTCTAGGAATGGAAACCTGCACTGCAATTTCCTTTTAATTACTGATCAATTAGCATCTTATTAACATTACCCAAATTCCTGAAATATGTTACTCGCGATCAGCTGACACAAATTTGATTTAAATGACAAATATCAAACTTTTTTTGTAAGCACTGCACTAATTATGGTACTTGATGACCTGAAATATATCATGGACAACTACAAGGCCACAACATTGCCCCACTACACTTCAGCAAAGCGTTTTATCTTCGACTTCGACATACTTCTGCAAAAAACGCAACAACTTAAATCTTCACGTAGTGTAGAGAAAGAGATTTAGAGCTAGTTGAGAAATACAGGGCAACGAAAAATCGTCACAGAAGCATGTTCTCTCAGGGGCCCCAAAGGTGTCAGTCCTTGGCCCAGAATTGTTCTTCTTGCATGTAAGAGACATCTTATCGGTTCTGTGCTCCTGTTAATAACATTTCTATGCCTTAGTACCAGTGCCTGACCTGAAGATATCAGTAATGTCATCATCCGGATGAATGACATCCTGTCTTCAATGTACAAATAGGTACAAAACCTGGAACCTCTGCTGACTGGGAAAAGGTTCCAGGAAGTTTAACATACCCCCAGAAATTAATTAGAACAGTTGCTTCCTATTCTCGATGGTATCCCAATACCATCTGCTGTGATGGGAGACATGCAAAGCGACACCCTTAGGTGGCTGTAGAAGCACATGATGCCAGAAGGAAGAGCCCAGTGAATGTACTGCTCAATGTGACAAAAGAGTAGCCACATGCTGTTACCTGAGTAAGAGTTTGACATTTGTGGGCCAGACTTGGATTTGTGGAAGAAGATGGCGCACTGCTGTGATAATATTCTGTGGAAACAAATCCACGTAATTTCAAACGTTGGCGGTTCCGCTTGCAGTAGGGTTGACCATTGTATTAAGAGAGAATCAACTGTACACAGAGGTGACAGAAGTAATGGGATACCGATATGTATATATGCAGGTGGCGATAGTATCGCATACACTAGGTATAAACGAGCAGTACATTGGTGGAGCTGTCATTTTTACTCAGGTGGTTCGTGTGAAAAGGTGTCCGCACGACGAGAATCAACAGACTTTGAACATGGATTGATAGTTGGAGCTAGACACATCAGACATTAAGTTTCGGAAGTCGTTACGGAATTAAACATTTCGAGAGCCACTGTGTCAAAAGTGTGTTGACAATACCACAGTTCAGATAATGCAGTGACCGACAGCCTTCACTTAACGACCGAGAGCAGAATCGTTTGTATATAGTTGTCAGTGCTAGCAGACAAGCAAAATTGAGTGAAATAACTGCGGAAATCAACCTAGGACGTACGACGAACATATCCATTAGGACAGTGTGGTAAAATTTGGCCTTAATAGGCTATGGCAGCAGACGACCGAAGCGAGTGCCATTGCTATCAGCATGACATCACCAGCAGCATTTCTCGTGGATTAGTGAACATACAGTAGACGACTGGAAAACGGTGGGCTGCCCAGATGAGTGCCGATTTCAGTTGTTAAGAGCTGATGGTAGGGTTCAAGTAAGTCACAGAAGCAAAAACGTCGTGGACCCAAATTGTCAACAAGGCACTGTGCAAGCTGTTGCTGGCTCCATATTGGTGTAGGCTGTATTTGTTTGCTATGGACTGGGTCTCCTGGTCCATCTAAACCAACCACTGACAGGAAATGGTTATGTTCGGCTACTTAGAGAACATTTGCAGCTATTTGTGGACTTCATGTTTCCAAACCACAATGGAATTTTTGGGAATGAGAATGCGCCATGTCACTGGGTGATATGTCTGAAGGTCATTCTGGTCAGTTCGAGCTAATTATTTGGCTACCCAGATCACCTGTCATGCATCCCACTGAACATTTAAGGGACATAATCGAGAGATCAGTTCATGCACAAAATCCTTTACCCCCAACACTTTTGTAATTGTGGACAGCTGTAGTGGTAGCATCACTCACTATTTCTGCAGGGAACTTCCAACGTCTTGTTGAGTCCATGCCATGTCGATCTGCTGCGCTATGCAGGGCAAAAGAAGGTCCGACATAGTATTAGGGGGTATCCATGACTTTTGTGACTTTAGTGTATATGCTCCATTTATGTATCTGAGCAGGCATTTTCATTCATGTCAATGGAATAAGCACGTCTAAACTTCATAACAGTCTGTGCAATGAAAACTGCCAAAGATACAGAATATTTACCAAATACATTAATACAGTATTGTCTTGACTGTATATCTACAGAAATGTATACCACGTCAAAGGATAGCAACTCTCAACAGCTACATCGACCAAAAACCCAGCAATTCATTATTGGTTTAGGCAGTACCATACGAGTTCAAAGTATGCACTATGCACATTCAACCACACCGTCAGATATATACTTGAAGTAGCATGACGAATAAACTTAGACATACACATTACCTTTCTGTCTACGAAGTGATATAAAAAATCCTCAAAATCAGAATTTTTCAAGCAAATGGATCCGATTCTGTTGAAATACCAGTAGGTGTCTCCCCATACATCCACCTTGAATCAGTATGATGAGTGACTGTGAGAGCAGTGGACTGATTAGTTATTTGCGAGGATATTTCCATTGTCGTGTTTCCGTCAGTTTAAATTTTTGTGATAGCTGACCTGAAAGAGCAGCGCATCTGCATGAAGTTGTGCTTTAAACTTGGTAAAGCCGTTGCATAAACGTACTCAATGTTGAAGGAAGCTTTTAGAGACAATACTTTAGGTCAGGATGGGCTTATGAGTGGCATCAGAATGTGAAAAACGGGCGACTATCGACTAATGATGAAGACCAGTCTGCTCGATGATAATCGGTATCACATCAGAAAATGTTCAGAAAGTGAGGGATCTGATTCTGTAAGCTCGCAGACAGACCATTCAAAATCTCTGCAATACCTTGGGAGTAAGTTAAGGTATGTTTCAAAATATTCTCTCAGAAGAATTGAACAAAAGAAGAATTGCAGCAAAGTTCATGCGACGACTGCGTAGAGGCTATAAGAGGTAACACCACGTTGAAGTCGGTAGTGAACTTACAGCACAGCTTCTTCGAGACGATTTATACTTTCTTTCAAAGGTTGTCATTGGTGGCGAAATTTGTGTTTATCGCTATGGCCCTGAAACTAAGCAAGGCGTGGCAGGCAGCGAAAGACGTCCCCAGAGGCTGATCAGAAAGCCTCCCCGGTGGGTCTGACAAACAGGTTTCAGGCACTGTCTCTGGCTGAGCCAGATGCAGCTGCCTGCCCTGTTTCAGAGGATCATTCTCAGCCTTCAAGGTCCGGGCAATTGCAGAGGGTGGGCTTATTGGTAGTTGGGAGCTCGAATAGGCACGTAATGGAGCCCCTTAGGAATATGGCGGCTAAGGAGGGGAAGAAATTCAGTGTGCACTCCGTGTGCATTCCAGGAGGAGTCATTCCTGATGTGGAATGCCATGAAGAGCACAGGGTAAAGCCAGCTGCAGGTGGTGGCACATGTCGGCACTAATGACGTGTGTCGCTTTGGATCTGAGGAAATTCTCTCTGGATTCCAGCGGCTATCTGATTTGGTGAAGGCTGCCGGTCATGCTTAAGAGATGAAGGCAGAGCTCACCATCTGCAGCATCGTTGACAGAACCGACTGCAGACCTTTGGTGCAGAGCCAGGTGGAGAGTCTGAATCAGAGGCTCAGACGGTTTTGCGACCGTGTTGGCTGCAGATTCCTTGACTTGCGCCATAGGGTGGTGGGGTTTCGGGTTCCGCTGAATAGGTCAGGAGTTCACTACACTCAGCTGGCGGCTACACGGGTAGCGGAGGCTGTGTCGCGTGGACTGGGAGGTTTTTTAGGTTAGAAGGCCTCGGGAAAGTACGGGGTGGGCTGCAATGTCAAAGGGTGCATGGCAAATCCAGGACGTGCTTGGATCAAGGAACAGTCGGAATTATAGTTGTAAATTGTTGTAGTTGCGCTGGAAAAGTCCCTGAGCTTCAAGCGCTAATAGAAAGCACTGAAGCTGATATCATTATAGGTACAGAAATCTGGCTAAAGCCCGAAATAAGTTCTGCAGAAATTTTTACGAAGTCTTGGACGGTGTTCAGGAAAGATAGATTAGGCAGAATTGGTGGTGGAGTGTTTGTGTCTGTCAGTAGTGGTTTATCTTGTAGTGAAGTCGAAGTAGATACTCCGTTCAAACTGGTATGGGTGGAGGCTATACTTAACAGCCGAACTAAGTTAATAATTGGCTCCTTCTACCGACCCCCAGACTCCGATGATACAGTTGTGGAACAGTTCAGAGAAAGTTTGAGTCTCGTAGCAAATAAATACCCCACTCATACGGTTATAGTTGGTGGGGACTTCAACCTTCCCTCGATATGTTGGCAAAAATACTTGTTCAAAACCGGTGGTAGGCAGAAAACATCTTCCGAGATTGTCCTAAATGCTTTCTCCGAAAATTATTTCGAGCAGTTAGTCCACGAACCCACGCGAATTGTAAATGGTTGCGAAAACACACTTGACCTCTTAGCCACAAACAATCCAGAGCTGATAGAGAGCATCATGACTGATACAGGGATTAGTGATCACAAGGTCGTTGTAGCTAGGTTCAATACCGTTTCTTCCAAATCCATCAGAAACAAACGTAAACTAATTTTATTTAAAAAAGCGGATAAAGTGTTACTAGAAGCCTTCGTAAAAGACAATCTCCATTCCTTCCGAACTGACTATGCAAATGTAGACGAGATGTGGCTCAAATTCAAAGTTATAGTAGCAACAGCAATTGAGAGATTCATACCTCATAAATTGGTAAGAGATGGAACAGATCCCCCGTGGTACACAAAACAGGTCCGAACGCTGTTGCAGAGGCAACGGAAAAAGCATGGGGAGTTCAGAAGAACGCGAAATCCCGAAGATTGGCTAAAATTTACAGACGCGCGAAATTTGGCACGGACTTCGATGCGAGATGCCTTTAATAGGTTCCGCAACGAAACATTGTCTCGAAATTTGGTAGAAAATCCGAAGAAATTCTGGTTGTATGTAAAGTACACAAGCGGCAAGACGCAGTCAATACCTTCGCTGCGCAGTGCCGATGGTACTGTTACCGACGACTGCCGCTAAAGCGGAGTTATTGAACGCAGTTTTCCGAAAGTCCTTCACCAGGGAAGACGAATGGAATATTCCAAAATTTGAAACACGAACAACTGCTAGGATGAGTTTCTTGGAAGTAGATACCTTAGGGGTTGTGAAGCAACTCAAATCGCTTGATACGGGCAAGTCTTCAGGTCCAGATTGTATACCGATTAGGTTCCTTTCAGATTACGCTGATACAATAGCTCCCTACTTAGCACTCATATACAACCACTGGCTCAACGATAGATCTGTACCTACAGATTGGAAAATTGTGCAGGTCGCACCAGTGTTTAAGAAGGGTAGTAGGAGTAATCCATCTAACTACAGACCTATATCATTGACGTCGGTTTGCAGTAGGGTTTTGGAGCATATACTGTATTCAAACATTATGAATCACCTCGAAGGGAACAATCTATTGATACGTAATCAGCATGGTTTCAGAAAACATCGCTCTTGTGCAACGCAGCTAGCTCTTTATTCGCACGAAGTAATGGCCGCTATCGACAGGGGATCTCAAGTTGATTCCGTATTTCTAGATTTCCGGAAAGCTTTTGACACCGTTCCTCACAAGCGACTTCTATTCGAGCTGCGGGCCTATGGGGTATCGTCTCAGTTGTGCGACTGGATTCGTGATTTCCTGTCAGGAAGATCGCAGTTCGTAGTAATAGACGGCAAATCATCGAGTAAAACTGAAGTGATATCAGGTGTTCCCCAGGGAAGCGTCCTGGTACCTCTGCTGTTCCTGATCTATATAAATGACATGGGTGACAATCTGAGCAGTTCTCTTAGGTTGTTCGCAGATGATGCTGTAATTTACTGTCTAGTAAGGTCATCCGAAGACCAGTATCAGTAACAAAGCGATTTAGAAAAGATTGCTGTATGGTGTGTCAGGTGGCAGTTGACGCTAAATAACGAAAAGTGTGAGGTGATCACATGAGTTCCAAAAGAAATTCGTTGGAATTCGATTACTTGATAAATAGTACAATTCTCAAGGCTGTCAATTCAACTAAGTACCTGGGTGTTAAAATTACGAACAACTTCAGTAGGAAAGACCACATAGATAATATTGTGGGGAAGGCGAGCAAAGGTTGCGTTTCATTGGCAGGACACTTAGAAGATGCAACAAGTCCACTAAAGAGACATCTTACACTACACTCGGCCGTCCTCTGTTAGAATATTGCTGCACGTTGTGGGATCCTTACCAGGTGGGATTGACGGAGGACATCGAAAGGGTGCAAAAAAGGAAGATCGTTTTGTATTATCACGTAATAGGGAAGAGAGTGTGGCAGATATGATACGCGAATTGGGATGGAAGTAATTACAGCAAAGACGTTTTTCGTCGCGGCGAGATCTTTTTACGAAATTTCAGTCACCAACTACCTCTTCCGAATGCGAAAATACACTCCTGGAAATTGAAATAAGAACACGGTGAATTCAATGTCCCAGGAAGGGGAAACTTTATTGACACATTCCTGGGGTCAGATACATCACATGATCACACTGACAGAACCACAGGCACAAAGACACAGGCAACAGAGCATGCACAATGTCGGCACTAGTACAGTGTATAACCACCTTTCGCAGCAATGCAGGCTGCTATTCTCCCATGGAGACGATCGTAGAGATGCTGGATGTAGTCCTGTGGAACGGCTTGCCATGCCATTTCCACCTGGCGCCTCAGTTGGACCAGCGTTCGTGCTGGACGTGCAGACCGCGTGAGACGACGCTTCATCCAGTCCCAAACATGTTCAATGGGGGACAGATCCGGAGATCTTGCTGGCCAGGGTAGTTGACTTACACCTTCTAGAGCACGTTGGGTGGCACGGGATGCATGCGGACGTGCATTGTCCTGTTGGAACAGCAAGTTCCCTTGCGGTAGAACGATGGGTTCGATGTGTGGTTTGGATGTACCGTGCACTATTCAGTGTCCCCTCGACGATCACCAGAGGTGTACGGCCAGTGTAGGAGATCGCTCCCCACACCATGATGCCGGATGTTGGCCCTGTGTGCCTCAGTCGTATGCAGTCCTGATTGTGGCGCTCACCTGCACGGCGCCAAACACGCATACGACCATCATTGGCACCAAGGCAGAAGCGACTCTCATCGCTGAAGACGAGACGTCTCCATTCATTCCTCCATTCACGCCTGTCGCGACACCACTGGAGGCGGGCTGCACGATGTTGGGGCGTGGGCCTAACGGTGTGCGGGACCGTAGCCCAGCTTCATGGAGACGGTTGCGAATGGTCCTCGCCGATACCCCAGGAGCAACAGTGTCCCTAATTTGCTGGGAAGTGGGGGTGCGGTCCCCTACGGCACTGCGTAGGATCCTACGGTCTTGGCGTGCATCCGTGCGTCGCTGCGGTCCGGTCGCAGGTCGACGGGCACGTGCACCTTCCGCCGACCACTGGCGACAACATCGATGTACTGTGGAGACCTCACGCCCCACGTGTTGAGCAATTCGGCGGTACGTCCACCCGGCCTCCCGCATGTCCACTATACGCCCTCGCTCAAAGTCCGTCAACTGCACATACGGTTCACGTCCACGCTGTCGCGGCATGCTACCAGTGTTAAAGACTGCGATGGAGCTCCGTATGCCACGGCAAACTGGCTGACACTGACGGCGGCGGTGCACAAATGCTGCGCAGCTAGCGCCATTCGACGGCCAACACCGCGGTTCCTGGTGTGTCCGCTGTGCCGTGCGTGTGATCATTGCTTGTACAGCCCTCTCGCAGTGTCCGAAGCAAGTATGGTGGGTCTGACACACCGGTGTCAATGTGTTCTTTTTTCCATTTCCAGGAGTGTATTTTGTTGAGCCCAACCTACATAGGTAGGAATGATCATCAAAATAAAATAAGAGAAATCAGAGCTCGAACAGAAAGGTTTAGGTGTTCGTTTTTCCTGTGCACTGTTAGGGAGTGGAATAGTAGAGGGATAGTATGATTGTGGTTCAATGAACCCTCTGACAAGCACTTAAATGTGAATTGCAGAGTAGTCATGTAGATGTAGATGTAGATGTAATCATTCCAGTAAAAGGGTTCTTTACTTCAGTCACAAAAACAAGATCGACAAGTCGAGAGTAACTTTAACTACTTATCGATTTGCTTTTTCTTTATAGTGATGAGGATGTTCATATAAAATTCATTAGTCCTGGTCAGATGGTCAGTTAGAATGTTCTGATACGTTCGAGGGAGAACATGAAGAGAAAACGTCCACCAGAGTGTGGTACGAACGACTGGATTCTCACAATGACAATGCACAATAGTATACTACTATATTATTCACAAATTTTTGATTAAAAACAACATGAAAGTAGTTTCTCACCTGCCACATTCACCAGATGTATCTCTGTGTACTATCTTCTTCTTCTTCAGGATTAAAATCAAATTGAAGGGCAAGCATTTGATACATCGGGGAGCTTTAAATGAAATAATAGGGGGTGCTAAATTCCCTAACAAAGATATACTTACAGCATGTGCTTCAAATGGGGCAAAACTTTGAGATCAGTGTGTTCCCACCCAAAGGAATTACTTTGAATACGATGGTGCAGAATAGATTCGATGTATATGTTGATGTTGTTGTGGTCTTCAGTCTGAAGGCTGGTTTGATGCAGCTCTCCATCCTACTATATCCTGTGCAAACCTCTTCATCTCTAAATAACTACTACAACTAATGTTCTTCTGATCTGGTTACTGTACTCTTTTCTTGGTCTCCCTTTTACCTCCCGCCCCCCACAGTGTCCTGTAATACTAAACTGGTGATCCCTTCATGTCTCAGAATGTGTCCTATCAACCAACCCCTTCTTCTACTCAGATTGTGCAACAAATTTCTTTGTTATTCATTTCTATTTAGTGCCTATTCATTAACTATGTGATCTACCTATCTAACCTTCAGCAATCTTCTTTAGAACCATTTTTCAAATGCTTCTATTCTCTTCTTATCTAAACTGTTTGTTGTCCATGTTCCACTTCCATAAATGGCTGTATTCCATATAAATACTTTCACAAAAGACTTTCTAATTCTTAAATCTATATTCTATGTGCACAAACTCCTCTTCTTCAGAAACGATTTCCTTGCTATAACATAAAGATTTAAATCAATATATTTTAGGAACTATTCGATTGTATTGCAGTGACTATCGATAGCTACACCATCGACAGTCCCAGGAGCATTAGCGGAAGCTCTTTGACTGAATGCTGGTTGGCTCCATCCTTTTCTCATATACTGTTGTTTATTTTTGTTGTGTCAGTGTGTTGTGATAAAACCTCGCTTTTCCAATCAAGTGGTGACTCATTCTATTGTCTGGCGAAATAGGACCCTATTTAATTCGGTGTTGACACCTCGCGCAATTAGTTTTACATGTGGTAGCGGTAAACAGTGCCGAACAGTGGATCGATTTTCTGTGAATGTTCCTTTGCCGTCTTTTACGCTGGACATCAGCAGCATTTCACAGCCATATTCGCCTGTGCAATTACCGACTCAGCAATGTCATCCCTGTCGCAAGACATGTTGGCACATGTACATAACTTCAGGAGGACAATGCCACCACAGTGGAGCAACACGCCATTCCACCACCACACGCCACGGTTTCTGTCATTAGCTATGATCCATTTCCCCACAGGGACAAGTGCTGTTTAAACATGAACACACTGCGCTTTTGGCTGCACTGGTACTTCGTTCCCCACCTTTAGTTATCCTGTCACAACAGGCGAGAGACTTTTGTTTCATACAGAAATCATGTCACCTTGTTTCATTTTAAGAGTGGCTGCAGCCTTGCAATTCGACCTGCTTCCCTTTGCTTACAGCTGTTGTATCTACGTGGATTATGTATTCAACTTCGCCTGCTGCGCCATGTATACCACGCAGCTATCTACCGTCCTGCACTGGAGGCCTTAAGCAATGCTTCACCCTAGACACTGCTGCTGCACTTCAGACAGGTTCTGCACACCTCCGACACATCAGTTCAATGGGCAACCACTCCATCCCTGCCCTGTTCTCCATTGGTCGCTCAGTAGTCAACTAGTTCATGTCGAACATTTATCCAAGCCACCTCAGCTGCTTAAAGACAATCCAGACACATGGTTCGCAATAGTCCACAATATTCTATACATGCACAGCATCCACAATGGTGGCGCCACAATCGTGTGCCTAATAAGCCAGCTACATAAACACTCAGACTTGAGCAGCGACTTGATTTTGACCATTCTGCCCCCTTAAAAAATGCTAATATGCATATGATTATCATCAAATGCTTATCTTATTCCTCTGAGGATACTTTGTTGTAACTCAACCCTGACAAACACCTGAGAGACAAATCACCTGCACAGCTCTGGCAGGGGTTACATGCTTCTTGTGAATCCAGAGGTGATGACTGTTGTTGTTCTATGGACATTATAGTTGATCAAACTGTATCATGAACTCAAGCTGAAGCTGTAGCTATAAGCCACAGAGCTGCTAGATGCTTGACTTCAGCTTGCTGATCGTGCTTAACACATCATTTGCCATTGTCAGCTCTTACCTGCAACAAGTCGCTCTCAGGCAGACAAGGTAGGTAAATGGAAATGAGCGTTTGGCGTCATTTGCCCGGAGACCCCTTACAGGACATTACCGGCCGCCTTGGTGCAGATCATATTACATTCGACGCCACATTGGGCGACATGCGCGCCGGATGGGGATGAAATGGTGATGAAGACAACACAACACCCAGTCCCTGAGCGGGGAAAATCTCCGACCCAGCCGGAAATCGAACCCTGACCCGTAGCACAGCAATCTGTCACACTTCAACCGTCGCCTCCTCTCCATGCTTGTATGGCAGACGTTGTCTGAGATCTAATGCAATGCCTGAGAGCTTATGCTGCCACCTGGGGGGCCAGCCATTGGCATTACCAGCTCCTGCTTCCCTCTCCACTCCAGCTACCGTCACACACACTGCCACTGCTACTCACCAGCACAGCCCAACAGGTGGCGTGGGTAACATCCACTTTGCCCCACACCCCTTCTACCACCTACATTGATTTCACGCGATGTTCAGTGATTCTGCAAGAAACAGTTGGCCCTTCTGTATGCATCAACTAAACCCGCCACTTGGGCTGTTTAGGTGCTTCATCCCCCATTGCTAAAACAGGGTGCCTTCTCCAGAGTCAGTCATCATCTTCTGGGTCTCCTTCCACAAGCAGACTTAAGGTGCTTGATCGAGTTGCTCTTGATATGGGGGCAGCTTCGACAGTCATCCCACCCTCCTTTGCTCCTTTGTGCCTTCTCCCAACGTCGACAGTTCTTCGAGTGGCTAACAGCTCTGATTTCATTGTCCATGGCACCACTTGATTTTCGGTTTCAGCTCATGCTCGATCTTCAATGCTCTTGGACCTTCCATGTGGCCAATGTGGAGGCCCCCATCCTCGGAATCGATTCCTGACCTTGCTGCCTTACTCCACCACACATAAGGCACTCACATTCTCGGCTCCTTCGCCCATTCCCCTCCCTCATCTGTGGTTCAGTGCAAACTCCTCGTTAACACTACCTCCGACTGGTGCACGCAAGGTCCAATGGTCTGAATGTATGACATACGCGTTCAATGGCCTCAAGACAACTCTTACGAATGCCATTACTCCCATGCACTGAGTTGCTGACCCCCACATATCCATCACTATGGACGAGAGCGAATCTTAGATCAGCACTGTTTTGCAACAATATGTTGGTGACACCTCACAGCCACCACATATCTTTTCCAAGAAACTTCCCTCCTCACAATGCAAATGGTAGGCTTTTGATATAGAATTGTTAGCAATCTACGAAGCTCTCGATTACTTCTGTGTGGACATAAAAGGGCGAGAGGGTACAATTTTCACTGACAACTAACCACTAGCCCCGTAGCTGACCTCCTACCACGCCATTTCTAGCACATGGGCCTTACTAGCCAATACACCATAGATGTCCATTATGTTAAAGGAGCAGAAATGTCATGACTGACAATGTGCTGCAAGTGTATGCTACTTCCTTCCCATTTGGCTTAAATGAACTAGATCGCACATAAGTGCAAGACCCCAGCATCCAAGTTCCAACACTTGTTACATGACACTTCATCCTCTTTGAGTGTGCAATCACATTACCTTCCTGGTTCTTCGTTTCAGTTTTGTGCGACACATCTATGGGCATGCCTAGGTCTGTAGTCCTGATATCTCTTTGTCATACGGTTTTCTCTGCCTGAAATGAGTTGGTCTATCCCGGCATCAAGGCTGTCAAATGCCTTGTGACCGAATTTTTTGTGTGGGCATGAATTAGAAGTGACTGGCGTGCTTTGGCTAACGCATATTTAGCCTCCCAATGCAGCAAGTTGGTTGACATGCTCAACTTCCTCTGCGACATTCTGAGATCCCCAAAGGTCGGTTTCGTCTCGTAAATCTCCACCTCTTTGGCCTACTCCCCCTTCTGATGGTTTTACATATATACTCTCCGACCGCGCCAGCAGAGTGATGAAGCAGTATCCCTGACAGACATTTCGACCGACTCAGTTGTGTGAGTTTTTGTCAATACATGGCTCGACCCTTTTCTATCATGAGCGAGCAGGGGAGGTATTTTGAGTCATTACTTTTCCCAGGCTGTGTGACTTGTGCAGTGCTGACAAATTCCACATGACCACATTCCACACTCAGAACAAAAGAGTTAGCGAGCATTGGCACCACACTTTGAAAGCTGCACTTATATGTCACTGCAGATCCTAGTCTGAAGTGGTACCTTGAGTGGTACTCAGTGTACGTACCACTTTCAAGGATGGTCTCAACTCCTCTTTGGCCAAGCTCCAGTACGGCGAACCTCTTGCACTTTCAGCTGAGTTTGTGGAGCACTCTGCTCCACTTTCTCCATCCAAGCTTTTAACACTACTTGAGAGAGTCTCCTGTTACATTACCCACATATGCACCCACCTCCAAGCACTTATTCTGCTCCTCATGTTTTCGTCCACAAGGAACTCGACCAGTGAAATTTTGGCATGCTCTGTGATGACTCAGTTTAGGTGCTTTGTAGCCCCTGTGCTCGGGACTGCACAGAGTACCTCATCACACTGACAGTACAACAGACATTTGCCTCAACGGCAAGTGCTGAACTGTATCACTCAGCAAAGCCAAACTGGAGTGAATGCTCAACAAGAATCCCTCTCGAGCCTCATATTCAGATTATCTTGTTTCTAATGCCTTCTCCTCTGAGTATCTTATTCTGGATCACCACTGCACAACTCACCAAGTGTGTCCTCAACTTTAAGTATTGTGTGTGATGTGTCTCTCCCTAGTGCTCTTTCTTCAGTGTATCCAAGTCTAGAGATTCCCCTGACCCTCCCACAATGTGAACCCACAAATAGACATGCTGCACGTGAAGTGCCTTTTTCAACATCGCTGTGCCCCCCTCCATTCAATTTGGTCAACTTTTGCATCAATTCGACATTTCATCATAATTCATTGAGGACCTCTCCATCCAGTTATTATATGATCACATTCCCTTCATTCTCCATGAGCCCCTGTGCTCATTCAATGACCCAACCACCAGCCACATCACACTCCTCCATTTTTATCCCTTTCCACCAGATGTCAACGCCAAGAACCTTTTGGCTCTGATCGACGCAAATGACCACCTTACAGCCATCATCCCCCTCATCTCACACCACTCCTCTACAGGCCAATTGATTCCACTTCCTTGTGCAGACTGTCAGCAACATCAACCATGCTGGCTACAGGACTACACTGTCTCAGCTTCATCATCGAGTTGCTGCCATGCTCCACGAGAAACAGTCCAGTTATGTCTCCTCCCAGGGCCAGCCAGGAGTTGACTGATCACACAGATGTTCAGGACTCCGACTTGTCAACGCCTCTCTCTGCTGTATGCTGCACCGACGCTTCTCATCCTGCCTCATGCTCTGCACTGCAGGGGGGGGGGGGGGTGTTGTCCCTGTGGCCGCTATCGATAGTCACACCACCAATAGCCACAACTCTTACACTGGACGCTATTCAGCTCCATATTGTTGTTGCGTACTGTTGTTTATGTCTGTTGCCTCAGTTTATCATATAATAAAATCTCAATCTTAAAATGAAGTAGTGACTCATTCTGTTCTCCAGCGAGTATAGGACCCAATTTCCCACACTACCTCATTTTAATAAATATTGTAGATATAAGACCGATTTTATGGTAAAAGTACCGTTTTACTGATATAGTGATTAAATACTGAAATGCAAAAATGGCGTCAAATTTTGAAATTCGTTATAAGCAATAAAAAGTGTATAAAAATTAACTTCAAAATGACATGCGATTTTGGTTGGTGTTGGTGCGTACAGGCACTCAACACTGAGGTCATCAATGACATACCATTTTAATCAGTAGAGTTCATTTTCGTTGTCATGTGTGTTTTTGAAAGATTTACGATGCCTTAAGACTTCATAAAATTTCAGTATTATGTAGGCAGCGAAACTCAGTTTTTGTGTGAATTGCTAGGTAGCTCTATTCCATAATTTTTAAGAGTGACGCATGTGGTTACTGGACCAAGGCTGCTTCCTAGAGGTACTGAAATATGCTGCTGTCAAACCACTCTTCAAAAATGGATCAAGAGAGTTGATGAGAAATTATCGTCCTGTCTCAATTTTCCCAGTCATATTTAAAATATTTGAAAAAGTTGCTGTTACCCAACTCCAAAACTATGTTGCAAAATATTCTGTTATTCTAAACAATCAGTTTGGTTTTGAACAAGAGAAAAACACCATAGGTGCAATGAACACTTTCATGGAGAAAATAAGTACATCATTAGACAAGAGCGGTAAGATGGCAGGCATTTTCTGCAACCTTACTAAGGTGTCTGATTCTGTAAACTATGTAGTGTTTATGTACAAACTTGAAAAAATGGTATTAGCAGCAGTGCCCTACAATGGCTTAAATACTACTTATCAAACAGAAAGCAAACAGTTAGCATCTCTTGGGGTGCAACATTATATTATTCTAACTGGAAAAAAAATCTCATTGTGTTCCACAAGGCTTCCTATTAGGCCCAGTCCTACTTCTCTTCTACATTAATAATTTACCATTAAATTTACCATACTTCTGTCTTAGTTGAAAATCAGGATTCAGAAAAAAATCCCAAATTTGTAATCAGTAGTAAACTTAGAAAGTTGGTTTCAGCTACTTGGATTGAATCTAAACATATTTAAGAATAACAGGATGCAATGCAAAACCAAACAGTCAAAATTTGACCAAACACAGATTGTTCACAACTGCAATAGTAGAAGTTGACTCAGTCAAATCCTTAGGATTAAATTTGGATAAAAATTTGGTTTGGCAGGCATGCATTGAGTACCTAGCAAACAAACTGAGTAACTTTGCATTTGCAGTGCAAATATTCTCAACTTTAACTCACATGGGCACAGAAAGTTTCATACACAAGCTACTTTGAATCCACTATTAAGTATGGTATTGTTTTTGGAATAACTCAAGAAACATAGTGTGCATACTAAAAATACAGAAAAAATCATTCAAAATATGTGTAAAGTAAATCTTGAAGAACCATATCATCCATTATTTAGAAAATTTAAAATAATAACTCTGCCACTTCTATATGAGATTATTACCTTCTCTGCACAAGTTATGAATTATTTGAGGGAAATCATTTTGTTCATTCATATGTTACAAGAAAAAACTAAAAAAAAATTATGCTCCTCACCCATCACTGTATGCCCAGGGACCTAAAAACATGGGAATGAAAATTTATAATAAATTAAAAGGGAACAATTAATGCAGACGAATTTAGGTCCACTTAAAAGAAAGCTGTTTCAGGCACTGGCTCTGAAATGTTATTACTCAGTGGATGCAATCATGCAGGAAATTTGATCTGGATACAGTGTGCTCCATATCCCAAGAAGTATCATTCTAGTGTTACTACTTATTTAAGTGCTACTGTTTATTAATTGAAAAATCTTTGTAACTGTACTATAAATTTTTGACATGTCTCCTGTACACAAACCAAATGGATTGCAAATGCATGTCATGAGATGAATAAACCACAATCTAAAATTCTGAAAGCTTTATTAGTAATTGCCTCTATGTAGCCAACAAACTCTAAAGTTGTATGGCATTTTTCTTCTTTTACTTCTGTGCAATATTTAAACAACACATGTGTCAAGATAACTCTGCAGTTAATGATAACACGGCTGTTTAGGTTCAAGCATAAGTATACTGCACTATATGAACATATGCATACAAATTTGATAATACTATAAATTAAGCTCAGCTCCATGACTATACCTGAACGTTTATATGGTGTTACAAAACTTCTATCTGTTGGCAATTTAGAATAATTTTGTTCATCATGACTTGATATAAACAGCTCATACTGCTACCTGAGGAATTGCCATTGGGTATAATTGAGAACATTTAGGCCAGTATTGTTTACAATCTAAAACTGTTAGATAAATTAAATCAATTTGTTAAGCCATTCAGCTACTAACTTACATGTTTCATAGATCTTACTTATAATGAATGCTATCTGAGTGGGACATTGCGTCATCTGTGTGTACCAATTATAGATTATATTTAGTATAGTTCACACTAAACAAATACATTAACTTGCATACTATATGAATCTGAGGACTTGAAATTGGGTGTAATTAAGAACACTTACTTGGCCAGTATGGGTTACAACCTTAAAGCTGTTGGATAAATTACATCATTCAGTCAAGCTATTCAGTTAGTTATTTATATTTTCATATGTCACATTCACAAGAAAGGCTGCTGTGTGGGACATAGTGCCACCTGTGGCTATGAGTGGTGGACAGTTTCTATCATAGTTTTCATGAAACAAGTACATTCATTAGCATACTATATCAATCTACTGGTGAGAATAGACATTAATGTCAGTGTATGTGATTTGATCAGTGACAGACAGTTGTCATGTGATAATTTGATACAGAACACTGTAAATATTGTACTAAAATTGTGGCATTTCTCTTCGAATGTGTGCTGGCATGCAAATAAAATGGACGAAAACATGTTTTGTGGTGCTCTCTCTATGGCAACTAGAAACCAATGTGGAGAGCTGACATGATAGTCATCCCAGAAACTCAGAGAAGGGATGCACCTGACTGTCCTCGACTACACATACTCTGATGTGATGTCATCCCTACCAACACTATTAATGGCACTTTGCTCACAGAATCAGGTGAGTATTTCTCTTCGAAAGGGTGTGCAACATATTGTACAACTGATGAGTATCAGGGATTTTTTGAAGAGCAGTTTATCTAATACACTGTGGCCAAATGGTCAAACGATCAAATGCTGGCCACCGACAGAGAAGAATGTTTGATTTCTCTCGCTGTTTTGGGGTACACAGCGTCGAGTCAGAGTTCAGCACAGCCCTTGCCAAATGTCTTTCTTCTACATACAGCGAGTAACGTTCATGACAACTTGCAAACCGACCTCAGGGAAGCCACTATTCGATTTGGATTTCTGTATGGACAAGATCGTTTCTGTATCGATATCGTTTACAGCCAGTTAGTTGAAATGATCAGTTTTTGTGTACATAAAATGTGTCGCTTGCAGTAAGATTTTTACTCAGCAACGCGATTTCCACGAAGGCAGTCAACGACGATGTATGTACAAGAGTGGCACTTTGATGGAACCATTGATTTTCCTATTTCCACAGGAGAAATGTATAACATGTCTCACTCGAAAAGTGTACAACTTTCCCTTTGAGATGTAAGGCTATAAAACAAGCTCTAGCACCCTTTGGAACTGTTCTGCAAATACAGTAGGAGAAATGGCCCACAAACAAACATTCCAATGTATATTATGGTGTTTAAGCTGAGCAAATATATTTGAAGAAGCATATACCCTCCTACTTGATTGTAAATAGTTACAAAGCTCTGATTGCTTATCAGGACCATGTCTGAAAGAATAGATACCACATATATAATTAAGGCGAGGTAGTCCAATTGATCCCTCCAGCGCAGATGTACATCATGCTCAAATTTTTATGCGGATTGATCAAGCCAGTAGTAATGAGACAATGGGCAATGGGTACTACATCAGTAGTGTGTGGATATTTTGAGAATTTGGGTCTGTCAGGAGGTGTGCTAGAGTAGTCTGTGCAGTTGTGATGACCACACTGTCCAGGTAGCACAATGGTCAGTATGTCTGCCTAGTAAGCAGAGTACCCAGTTTCAGTACAAGTTTTCAACTTTCTCCATTGAATTAAACCAGTGCCCACTGGCAGTTAATATCATTATGTCCTTTGTGTCTTGATTCACAGAGGATGCAGGATCAAAAAAGTGTCTGTTCTTTCAGACATGTCCAAACGAACAGATACTACATATACAGTGTGGTCCATTGATAGTGACTGGGCCATATATCTCACGAAATAAGCATTAAACGAAAAAACTACAAAGAACGAAACTCGTCTAGCTTGATGGGGGAAACCAGATGGCGCTATGGTGGGCCCACTAGATGGCGCTGCCGTAGGTCAAACGGATATCAACTGCGCTTCTTAAAAATATTAACCTCCATTTTTAATTACATATTCTTGTAGTATGTAAAGAAATATGAATGTTTTGGTTGGAACACTTTTTTCGCTTTGTGATAGATGGCGCTGAATCCATTAGAAGTCAGTGTAATTTAACTACTGGAGAGTTAATTTAGTTTAATCTTGTGTTAAGTTTCATCATTTTTATTATACTTTCAAAACAAAATCAAACTAACATTAGCCTACAATACTTACAATACAAAAGGACCAGCTACATGCTTACTGCTCAAAAACCAAAACCAGGCTGACTGATTATGCTAATATGGCTGTAACTATTTATAGTTTTTTAACAATCCTGAACAAACCTAGGCATTGTTTAAATTTTTTAACTAAGTAACAATTACAGTGAACATATAAAAACTGAAAAAATATATATAAACTTACGTTTGCTCCAGAACAGCAAGTACAATTCTATATTAGTTTGTGTCTGTTATAACTTCTCGAATAAGAAATTACAATCATGTATTTTAATATATTTTATTAATTACTAGTGGTTCCCTTCATGGAAAATGTTCCCTTCATTTACAGAGCTTCTATACTTTAACATAATTGGGATATAATAATAAGTTTAGTGACAATAATTTTTTAGACGTGTTACATATTTTATTTACATTTGCAGTGTGCACTCAGCCTTGTGATGCCAATAGAGGAGCTACTCGACCGAATAGTAGCGGTTTCGTCGAAGAATACCATCATAACAACCGGGAGAGTGGTGTGCTGACCCCACACCCCTCCTATCAACATCCTCCTCTGAGAATGACACGGCGGTCGGATGGTACCGGTATGTCACTTGTGGCCTGAAGACGGAGTTTACATTTGCGATCCAGAATTAGACTGGAAAATGTTCGTTTTAAGTGGGTATTAACGGCTGTTACGTTTCGGTACACATTTTCACTCATCATTGCTGTTTTCGTGTAATGTCTCAATGCGACTGACATCAGTAATCCCTTCCCTTTCCTTTCTTCCCCCGTTCTCCTTCCATTTACATACACAGTTACTTTCCTGATACTTTGGACATTGATTCTTGTTTTGAGGTTAGAGAGATCAGAATGTCATTTGCTGTGGGACACGAAAGAAACTGGCCATTATCACCACAATGGCACCTCACAAAATCATAACACCACATTTTTTACAATGAAACTGCGAATTTTTCCCACCTTTCATCATTATAGCTATGTGTGACTTGCTTCGCAAGTTGTGTACTTTGTTCTACAGTCTGCACTTCCAGATTGTGAAGACTTCAGAGCGCACCTTGAAAATAATCACTAGCATATAATGAAACATGTACGAGCGAGATTAAAACCTATTTTCATAGGATAACAATGAAAAGCATAGTATGGGGGGAGAAGCTGATGAAGGCGATTTTAGCGAGCGAAGGGTGCACTGTAAGGGAAGGATGAAGGCCCACTAGAAAATTAATAAACAAGTAAAAAAAGGTAGTTAAGCACATTGACTGGCAATTCGTTGGCTCAGGTTTGGTTTGCTGTGGTACCATCATTTCTTTTTACATTTAATATTATTCCTCGCAATGTTAAACTACTAATCATGAATTGTAAATATATTAAACAGTCCAATTTATATATCTGAAATTAATATATTCGTTTTAATCACAATTACTACAAAATTATATAGATGGTGGCAAAAAAGCGAGTATATGAGGAAATTTCGTATGAAAGTGTTTTCTGTAGATGATCGTCTAGAGAGGTCCTTTTAAAGTAGATCTTTTGAATATAAAATGAGATTTAAATAACCAGGTAAATCCACCCTAAATGTAAATCTAACAACAGGAGGACATGGGACAAGGCTCACAAATTTGGCTCAAAAATGTAAGTAGAAACGGAAAGATACTCCTTTCAAGTTCTTAGAATATTTCCCCTGATTGTACGAAAAGGTAGGATTATCTCTCAAGATTAACATGTAGTCTATGAGGGATTTTTGAGCAGCAATTCACGTATTGGAGCAGCAACCGATGGGCAAGTGCACTCACTGCCTTTTTTTTTCATTTTATTGTATTCCTATCAATGATAACCGATTAATTACAAAATTTATTTTTAAACAGCTGATTTTATATAAACTATTTAGTTATGATTACTAGTCTTGTAAGTCAGAGCGCTATAGGGCGCCAAACTGTAGCACATTGGTAAAATTTTGCACATGTCACCACTGGATTTGAACCTAAATCATTGACATTCCGTCGATATTCAATAAAGGATCACACATGTAGGGTGAACTTACACAACCATATCAGAAAATGGTAAAGAATTTCGATGAACTCTGGATGAGCATATCAGCAGGGCAAAAAATACCCTTGCCACATGCAGGAAGACTTCCATGTCAGTGGTTCAACAACCATTTAGAAGGTTTGTGTTCAGACAATTTATGTAATTAGCATATGCAAGGCCTGTGCTGTCAGCTCCCCAATGCACATGAACCCCCACTACATCACATCAGATATCTAGTACATGTCATTCTGTTATAATAGCAGCACAGTGCCTCACTAATCTAATATCTTACCTGTTCCCATCCACAATACAAAGATATTTGTAAACTACTACTATGTTCCTGCTTTCTGCCTCTGGGACTTCAAAGCATTATTGCATTTAATAAAATGCTGAAGCACATTCTTTTGTTACTCTCATAACTCTTCCCTATACAAAATAACATATATAGCTGGCTCTGTCTTTGAAAGTGCAAATTAAATTCTCTCATAATCTGTCAGTTATTTTTCTTTCTCTTTTAGGTTTCCTCTTCCCTTTCTATTGATTAGTTTTGCCTTACCAGAGTACCCTGTCTCCCCCTCTGCCAGTCATTCTCTGATGTCGATTGCTGCCAGTATCCTCATTTGAAATAAAGCTGCCTAACTGCTCTACTTTTCCTGAACAATGTGACATAATGAATCTCAGGCATAGAGCTGCAAGCAATTATCAACTTCTTATGGAGTATGCATACCACATGTGTCTTCATAATTTCAGTTTGAGAAATTAATAATATTATGCAGCCATGGGCAGGAAAAAACACAAGGGCGACATTAAAATGTATAGCTTATGTGAAGGAAAAATTACTCATATTATGTGGGTGCCATTTAATGAAGTACAGAAATTTTGTGCTCGTCTGAAAGTTCTGCGCTCTGAATAATCTTAAATCGATGGCGAAGTTTATAGCTAGAGATGAGAAAACAGTCCACAGTCATGTACAGGTTACTCTAACAGCACTATCAGGGATGATGGAAAGACCAGGAATCTGCAGCCACAAACATTTTCTAAGTTGCGAGACAAGTATTCTCTATCCCGGTATAAAAGAGACCATTAATTATGTCTTACTCTAGCCTTAATGCCACATATACGTGTTGCTTATGAATCTCATAAGAATCGTGGATTTTAGTGGCCCTCCGTCGCACCCTTCAACCAAGCTGCATAACTGGCTCACAGGAGTCTGATGACATTACATTTGTATATGCCTGGTGCTCAGGATAAGTAATAGCTAATGGCACAGGTACAATGTCAACAACAATTGACTGAGAAGGAACAACGAAATGAGACACATAGCAGAATTCAGTACTAGTGAAAACGCTGGTCAAAGGAAACAGCATAAACCTGACATCCATATTTCCCAAGTTGCTCTTTGAATTCCATTCAGTGTACCTCCCTGTTCTGGTCCTAGATGCACCCAGAGAGTGAATGTAGATCTTTCAGCAACCCCTTTACCACAAAACAATATTATCTACATAACTGGATATTTACGTTCCTGATTAGAATATAAATAATTTCTCATTGCAATTGACAACTTATCACTACATGAATAGTAAAATGTTAAGTGGCATAAATTTCGCCCCTGTACAACCAATGAGCTATAAATCAACATTAGCGTATATTTCCATAAGTTTTTAAAACAACCAAAACCATTTTCAAAATGAAAATCGAATGGTGAAACATAGACAACTTAATACACTGCATTCTCAGTGTTATTTTTCAAAAGAATGTACTAAAACTATTTTAATACAAAAATGCTGAAAATTTATCAGTATTTTGAAATTAATTTTAATGTAAAGCAAGTTCTTACAAAAGAGTAGAAAATTTGAAAATCGTTATCAACATATTTAAAAGACGCGAAAAATAAATGTTATAAACACAACAGAAGCAAGAAGTCAATGCAGAAGTGTTGGGAATTTGGCACTCCACAGAAATATTTTCTAAGCTCATGTGTTCCTTCACTCATCAAATTCTGTAGCTCCAATGAAGAAGATGAACTTCAAGCATATGCAGTGTGGTAAAGTATACATTAATGTAGTGAAGCAGTGATAAGAAGCTGAATTAATTATGAGCTTTGTTGAAATGCTATTAACTATTCTGGCTTACTCAGGCTAATATTAAAGCAGCAAAGTTAATAGAATACCACTATTTTGGATAAAAGCTGGTGCTTCCTGATTTATATTAAACAGTTGCTTCTTATCTCCCACTAACAGATTAATGTGTGTATGACCACACTGACAATTATAATATATATGTTTCTCTGTGCAATAAAAATACAGACTTATTTCCAACTACAGATAGTTAACAGTTTATTTGAAAGAGTGTAATTGCAGAATGCAGATATACTAATCAGAAAGTTAGAATCTACAGTTTATTTATTGAAACATGCTTACTATTACATGAAAAACTGTTGGTGCTACAGAATGAATTATTTAGTCGGCAATCAAGTATAAAAAGTAAAAAAAGTAGAGATAGTGAATTGTAGATATTGCAATGATCTAAGTCAATTATAAGAATTAATGTTTAAATTTGTTGGATTAGAATAGATGATCACATTATACACATTAACATTTCTTGAAAGTGAAAGAGTGAACACCATTAAAGTAGAGAAACTAATAACACTTTTCAACAGAACAGAAGCTAATCAACACTTCATTGTCTTTTGAAACAATAGCAACATCAGATATAATCAAATCACCAAAACGGAAGAAATAAAGGACTTGTTATCCACCTGCTTAACTTTAACTCTCACCATGCCCATCAAAATGATATGTAAAAGGAAAATTTAATCACATATATCATTTCAAATATTCTCATTACATAAATGTCTTTTAGAATGACATTCATGAATATTCTGGTTCAGTGGCTTGTTACATAACAAGTATCAAATGTCAGTCATTCCACTGATTACTTTCTCCTTGATGAAATTTTTATGGCAATATGTTTTGTTTTTGGTTTGTCTACAAACAGGGATTCCCAAACTACTTTGGAAAAGTTACCCCTTTTCCAAAATGAACTGTTACCTCAGAACCCCATGGCCAAATCACCTATTTTTAAGATCAACCCCCTTATTCATAATGGTCCGCTAACTTAAAACAGCTGCTACTGAGTGTTATTTTTCATTCTGACTTAGGTCAATAGAAGAAGACAGAGTGAGAATTAGCAATGCTTTAAGTTAGCAGACTATTATGAATAAGAGGGCCTCTGTTTAGTTTTTTCCTATTGATACAAAATACCTAGGTACTAAGGTACCAATTGGAAAACTTTCCACTTGGTTAAGTGAGTAAAGTTGACTTCATTTTCTCATCAAAATTTAACAAAATAAAAAGACATACAATTCAGTAAATATCGAGTTTAATGTATAATGATTATTACAAATTAAGTACTTAAAGAATCTTAAGTAGGTAGGAAATTATATTTAAAAAGTATTAATTCACAAAGAGAAAATAAAACATTCAGTTTGATGGATGAATATGGTGATTATATACCAATCTAGCTACATCCAGTTCAATATTGGTGAGTTGGAGCCTTAAATCTCCACGTTCGTTGATTTTCAAACGAGTTCTTTGTTTCTTCAAAATGTTTGTTACCACACTGAAGCTATTTTCAACTAGGTATGATGATGGAAAAGCGATACGGTATTTTTCATCGATGTTCCCCAATGTAGGATACTGCGTTTTGATGTTACGTTGCAACCGGAACTTCTGATAGCCTTGGTTGAACTTCAGCTTAAGCTCTTCATCTGTGCTGATGGTAATCAACTCTTCTTGCACTATCACATTGGCTTTTTCTATGGCTGTGGTATTTTATGGATTTATTATCCATTGAGGAATTTGTAAATTTATTTGCAAAGATCCTCAAACCTCTCCATAAAATCCTTCTGTAATGTGTCCAAGTGAGTGACATATAATAAAATGTCATCATCTTGAAGCATTTCTGGTAATTTTGACAAATGTGGAAACTAAGAATATTCTTTTCTGCCTAAATTTTGTTTATAAAGGATTAGTTTAACCACGAAGGCCGATATTATTGATTTTGTTTTAATCAAGTTAAGATCGTCACCCTGCAATTGCAAATTAACTTTTTTGAACATTCTAAAGAGATCAGTCAAGTAATAAATATCTGTTTAACAACTGTTCAGATTTTCTTTCAAATTTGGATCTTTTTCTTGTAAAAACTCCAACACAGATTCAAAAATGGCTGAAAATCTTTCTAAGCAAGAGTCTCTTGATAGCCAGCGAACTTCAGTGTGCAGAAGTAATCGAGTAAAGACTTCGTCGTTTTCCTCACATAGCTAAGCATATAACCGAGACTTCAAAGAATTGCTTCGAATCTTGTTGATAGCATTTATTACATATTGTAAAGACTTATGCAGTCTAGGACTCTGCTTTTTTGCTACTAAATGCTGCCTGTGAATCTCGGACTGAATGACCAGTCCATCAGGCAGTTGTTGCTTTAAGTGAGCTATAAAACCATGATGACGACCAACCAAAGACGGTGCACCATCAGTCGCAACAGAAACAATGTTCTTCCATGGAATAGCTTTGTCAGTAAAAAAAACGTTCCACGGACTGAAAAATCGAGTCTCCTCTGGTATCAGTCTCTAAATGTGTATCAAAAAGCAGTTGTTGGCAAATATTTTCATCTTTGATAAATCGAACATATTCTAACAACAGAATTTCATTGTCGGGTAATTTAGACTCGTCCAACTGGAGAGAGAATCTGTTTGTCTGTAAGAACTTGCATAAAATGTTTTCCACATCGCGTCCCATCTCGTCTATGCATCTCTGAACGGAGTTATTGCTCAAAGGTATTCTCTTTAAAATATCATGTGCGGGTTTGTGTAATACATTGTTAAGGACCTCCGCAATGGCTGGTAAGATAAGCTGCTCTCCAATTGTGTGGGGTTTCCCTGACTTCGCTATTAGTAAAGATATATTATAAGACGCTCATAAACAATCGTCTTTAATATATGATGACGCAAAACATCGATCTTATGGATGGCCTTTTGTCTATTTTTTCTTTAAGTGCTTGAAAAAATGACAAGGGCTGACATTTTTTGTCAGCATGTACTCTTGATAAGTGGTCATCCATTTTTGAAGGCTCCATGGCATCGTTACTGAATATTTTTTCACATATGAGACACATTGGCAAGTGTTGATTTGATGGAAATGCAATAAGTCCAAACTGTATTGTCTGCATTTTTTTGTGTCCGCCATCATAAAACTCTCAGTAATCCTGCAAATAAAAAACTACCTAAATAAGAATCAATAATAAACTGCTAAATTTGCACACTATCTTATTTTTATCACACCCAGGTAATGGATTCTTGTTAGGTATTACTGACTTACTCTTTGATAAACTTGGATACCTATATTAGGTAAGTAACTATAGTAGGTAATTGGGTATAGAAAATTCGTATTAGGTAAGTAGGTACCTATCAGCATAAGAACGAAAACCAAAGCAAACTGAACACTTCAAAGTTTAGGTACCTACCTACTTAACAACGTAAGTGTAAGTAATTTTATAACTACCTATTTAAAATATGTTGTATGTTGTGTTTACCACTTTTTCAGTCACTTTACTTCACTTAATTTAGGTAGGTAATAACTTTGTAATCTCTTGAAATAAATGAGTACTTATATGAGTTATTATCGTTCAAGCTCCAACGAATTTTGGGGGACTGATGACCTTAGCTATTTAGTCCCCCTTAAACATCCCAACAACCACCACCACCAACAAATTTCAAAACGCAAATGAACTTTCAACTTGAGTGCAAGCTCGTTAAATAGTAAAATATCAGGAACATGTTTGGACTTGATCACGAATTCGTTCATGTTAAATTGCGTAAGCATCAAATAGAGAGCAAGTCAAAACGCGCCTGAAAGACGTATGCTCGAACTCATTATCTTGCATAAACTTGTCCACACAGACTTGCCGAGTTTTACATCTTGTACGAACTTGAGATTTTACATTACAACAACAATACTATTTCCTACAAAAATATTAATTATTCTTTGTACACATAACACAACATAAACAATACAGTACCAACCCATCTTGAAAGTTTTAAATAAGTACTTGTGTTAATTTAATAGAGGTCGATTTTTAGACCTCCTCGACCCCCAAAATCAGTTTTCATTTATGTCGACCCCTAGGAAACCAATATCGACTCCAGGGGGTCGATTTCGACCACTTTGGTAATCCGTAGACTCTACATGATTCATTAGTGTATAATTGCTGCTTGATTGTCACGCCCTGAAGATGTTGACACTTTAACCGCTTCTTTCAGGTCAAGGCGTTCAATAATTGTCTCATCCATACCACCCCTCTTCTGCAAACTGCCACTAACACATAGTCTGTTTCCATTGTGCTCAATATAATTCCAGTTTGTTTCATACTCTTCCGCCTTCTGGAGATCCTGCAAATATTATTACACATCTGGTAATACTTTTGTTGATCATATATAGAAATAGCCCAGTCAGCATTGGCGAATGCTTCAAGTTCCTGACCAGTGACATAATATTTGACTTTGTAATTGTAGTACCTAATGTATACCATAGACTGTGCTTATATTCTGCACCAATGAGTCATGTGCATTCTGTATTTCTCGCACAAAATCAGTAACAGCGGAAATTTCAGTCTTTCATTTCAAAAATTTTTCAATTTTTAATACCCTTCAGCAGTCTGCATCGTCCAATTGTCACCACTGCCATATTATAACTGCACTGGAAGGCAGGATTCAAATATCTGAAGGGGATTATGTACTGCCAGTACATTCAGTTAGTGTATAAACTGTTGCGTCCATGTCCTAACTGAACAATCTGCATTAATCTCCAGCAGAGAAATCCACAGTCTTTCTTCCAGTCTCAGTGCCATTCTCTGTTAACTTTGACTCCACCACTCTCTCTCTCCACGAAATTCTTTCTTCACCTTTCAAATACTGACTACTCTTCAACTAGTTAACTGCAAAACCGATCACTATCTGTCTCGTAAATAAGACTTTAGAGTTACTAATTTTCGATTGCGCTTCATGTGTAAGTAGGCTAGAGCAGATAAGTGGAAAGACAGAGCAAAGTATTATTCCGATCAACCAAGAAAACCAAATACTGGCATTATCTTTGCTGTTTGAGGCGCTCAGAAAGTACACCCTGCTGAATAGATTTTGTGCAGTCGTGAAAGGAGTTGTCTACGGTTTCTCTGTTGAAGAAGTTAAATGTACAAAAACTGTTAAGGCTTTTGCTCTTTGTAGATTATCATGGATACTTCTGGATAGGGATGAAGCCTTGAGATGTTGTTGATAGGACATGCCTTGGTCATCAGATTGTGGTCCACATGCTCGACGTGCCATACGAAAATAAAGATGTGGAGGTGAATCTGTTGCTGTATTGGAGTGCTTGACGTAATTCTTTTGAACACTGGATAAAGAGGTGGAACACACTATCTCAGTAAGAAAGATAATTGAGTGGCAAAACATTTTAAGGCCAGTAATCCATCCAAGGGTATGCATTGGCCAAAAGGAATTGGCTAAAGTATCTGCACTTTGTAGAGCTCTGGCACAAGCAAGTATAAACTATTAAGACCTTTCAGCTGCACATTCCAAGGATGGAAGTAATCGGATATATAAATTGATAATGTCAAAAATAATAAATGTGAAGCCTAATCAAGTTGGATAATTGATGAAAACTGAGAATGGACATTTTAGTCTTCAATCTAAGAAGAACTCTAATGAGACACCCAAGAGACTTGCCCCCGAAAAATTAGTATCAGAAGTGCATCAAGTACACCTGATACAAATGACTCTCCAAAGAAGGAGTCGAGTACTTGTGCTAATAATACAGGGTATATCAAAAATAATCATCCAATTTAAAAAATCATAACCATCTTGTTACTTGAGATACATGTAGGAACAATGTATTGTTGGAAAGAGGAAACTCTCGAGTCTTACATGGTTCCCTCTAGGCAGCAGCAGTGTGCGCCCACTTCAGTTGTAGTAAAAATGGTGTAGGGTTTAGCACAGTGTAGGTTAGTAGTAACTGTTCCTCCTACAGCAAAGAACATTAGACAGTGGCATGAACAGTATCCAGAAACAGGTTGTTCGAGTAAAGGCAAATTGCTGGGCCATCCCTGAGTATCTGACACAGATGTCGAAAGCATCCGCCATAGTTTCACAAGGAATCCGCAGAAATCCACTCGCTATGCACTGCAACAGCTCAAGATGAATCTGGTTTCAGTCTGGCGTGTGTTACGTCGACGTTTGCTCATGAAACAATCAAAATTCAGCTACTGCAAGCTTTTCATAAAGGTGACGAACAACAACTTGTGGAGTTCTGTTATTTCACTCTTGGTGAGATGGAAGATGACAGTTTCCTTCCACATTAGTGTTCAGTGATGAGACAACATTCCATTTAAATGGAAGGTTGAACCATCATAATATGAAAATATTAGGTACAGAACAACCACATGAAGTTGTACATCAGAACGACTCTCCAAAAATTAATGTGTTTTGTGCAATTTCACAGGAAAAGGTGTAGGTCCATTTTTTTTTTATTTAGCCAAGAACACTTACAGGAATCATTTATCTCGATATGCTTGAGATCTTTCTTTTCCCACAGTTGGAGACTGAATCAAACGACTTCATTTCATTTACCAATATGTTGGGTCACCAACACACTGACACCTGAAAGTGCGAGAACTTTCAAATCAAAGGATTACTGAACGATGGATCGGTCAGACTGGACCAAATGATTCAGCCTTACATTACTGATCTCCAAGTTCACCGGACCTGACTGTATGCGATTATTTCTTGTATGTGTGTGTGTGGGGGGGGAGGGGGGTTACAAAAGCTGTTTATCTCCCACCATTGCCAACAACAATGAATAAACTGAGAATCACATAACAGCAGCTGTGGAAGCTGCAACTTAAGACATGCTCACTGCAGTTTGGGAGTAATATGAATACTGCCACTGGCGTATGCCGTGCATCTCAAGGGGAGGTATACTGAATACCAATGAAAATGTATGAAAAAAACTTATTGAGTTTCCCGTTCATCAAAAAACAAAATTCATTGTATATGTTTATTAGTTTCAGAAATATAGATGTACCAAATCATAATTTTATATACCCTTTTTTCACCTTTTGATACACCCTTTTTGTTTTTCTAGGCACATTCAGCGGCATACGTGGATACTGTTTGCTAAATGTGTTGCGAATAGATTTAGTAGTAAAAAGGTAACAAATTAAAATGTCATGCATGATACTTCTGCCACTGCTTCGTCTCAGAACAATGACACCTCACCTCATAAAAGTGTGCATTTCACATTGGTGCACGATGTCAATACAAACTATGGTATACATTGTATGTTACAGTAATGTGCCCATTTCTTCACATAGCTTAGTATACTTTCTGTGCATCTCAATGATCCATGTTAAATTTTGTGCAATGTTGTGACAGATTTGTCAATGAGAAAACCATATTTGGTCGAGTCCTCTGCGAAAGGTACAGGAGTCCACCAAGAAGCTCACTATGTGGGAGGTTTTTAACTGCATAATCACACTTCTCATCAACGAAATTAGGTTTAATTCAATGGGGGTCTTGGCTCCCTTAGCATTTAGAAGACTGGATTTGTGAAATAGTTGATTAACGAGTGCACTCTGAGAAAGGCTGGTTCTTTCATCTTCATTATTTTCAAATTTCACTTCTAACATATGTTTCACAATGCCCATATTCAAAGCAACTTCATAAAGACATTCCTTTTGTCTCGTCAGAATGAACTGCTTCATGATACGATTCTGGTATGTCACTGTTCCTTCCTCGCACAACGTTTGTGTATGCTTTTTCAGTGTAAGCTTCCCCTTTGGAATGAAGTGTCACTGGATGACATTTGCTTAAAACAGTTCTTTCTTTTGTTATATCCTTTCTTGGAATTATCATTTTTGTGAATTTTCAGTGTGTTCCACAAGTTTCTAATTACTTCAACTAATAGAGCCACTTCTTCCATATTTTCCTCCCGATTGGAGAAACCATAAAATTTCTCTTTAGTGCTCGAAATTTCTCTTTCACTTCGAATCTCTTCTTTAGTACTCGTAAATGGTAATGCTCCATCAATGTACAGTTCAATAAACCGTTTTTGTTCTTTATTTTCACTTGAGTATTTGTCTCTTTTAATATACAGTCCATATATTACAAATCCTGTTTCGTTCCTGGCATCCTTGTACTGTAAACACCATGACTATATGGAACGTCTCCGATAAGAATGCGTTTTTATGTTCTACGTGGATAATTGAGAACGATATCTTTGTTTGGGTGTGTGAACTAAAACTTTGCCTGGCAGTCAGCCATCACACTTGTTTATTTTTGCCATTATCATAGTCTGATCAAAGGACTATTTCCATTTCTTATCATGTTATCATGTGCATCCTTCGCCAATGCCGCAAGTCTAGTGATTCTATGTTAAATTCATTATTTCTTAGTGTGTTTACTAATGTTCTATCGTCTGCACATGGGTTCTTGTTTATATAATTCACTGAGAGAAAAAAATCGGAACACCAAAAAACAATTACTGTAGCGTAACCAAATCTCTGGAATACATTTGTCAAGGTAACATATTTAAGTGATTAACACTGCCACATCACAAGTTAATGTGAGCGTGAGATAAGTCATTGCAAAACTGAAATGTTGCTACATTAATAACCGGTGTAACAGCCACAATGTTGATTGCAAGCATGCAAATATGGATGAATTTTGTTGTGCAGGTGAAGGACGTCAGTTTTTGGGACGGAGTTCCATGCCTGTTGCACGTAGTCAGTCAGTACATGGATGGTTTATGCTGTTTATGCATGATGCTGGATTTGTTGTGCAGTGATCTCCCAAATATACTGTATTAGGGACAGATCTGGGGGTCGAACAGGCCAAGGTAGCGTATTAACACTCTGTAGAGCATGCTGGGTTACAACAACGATATGTGGGTAAGCGTTATCCTGTTAGAAAACACCCCCTGGAAATCTTTTCATGAATGGAAGCACAACATGACGAATTCAGAGCCTGACGACAATTTTGCAGTCAGGGTGCTTGTCATACGAAATTGCATCCCAAACCATAACTCCAGTTGTAGGTCCAGTGTGTCTAGCATACAGACAGGTTGGCTGCAGGCACTCAACTGGTCTGCTTCTAATGAACACACGGCCGTCATTGGCAATGAGGCAGAACAAGCTTTCGTGAGAAAATACAACGGACCTCCATCCTGCTCACCAATGATCTCTCGGTTGACACCACTGAAGTCTCAAATACCGGTGGTCTGAGGTCAGTGGAACGCACGCGACGGGGCGTCTGGCTCAGAGCTGTCTTTGAATTAACCGATTTCTAACAATTTTTTTGTATCGCTGCTGCTCCAATTGCTTCTGCATTTGCAGCACAATGCTCCGGGGCCATACACCGAACACAACGGTCTTCCCTCTCAGAAGTGCCGCATTGCTGTGTGGACCCCGGTCTTCTTGCAACTGTACATTCTCGTGACCACCACTGCTACATTCGTGCCAAGTATTTCTGCAGTATCACAGAAGTAACATCCAGTTTCTCGTAGCCTTATTACGTGACCTCGTTCAAACTCAGTAGCCATTTTTGACTAACACCAAGTTACCATGTCCCATTGACAGGGCAACTAATGCTCATGATCATTACAGCATGTACAGTAATTAAAGCAAGCCTGAGTTGCATCCTCATACACCCCATTTACACAGGGCTCCCAAAACTGGATTCTGCAAACTGTATCCCAAACCATTTCCATAGACTTACTAAAAATGACCGCTTCTGGGTGGTCATGTAAATACTTTAAATTAGATTCTGAAAATCCGTTTCTGGTTGTCGATTTTCCAATTCCGCAACGAACTTTCGCTCCCATGTAAACGCAACCGGTTTTTAAACGTGCTTGAGCTGTCAGGTTTCGTCTAATTTTTAAAAAAATTCGGGTAATATGGATGGAGTTAGCTTTCTGAACCGTTAAGAACAAGTAGAAATATTAGTTTGAAGCCGTTTACACCTATCCTAATTGAAGAGAAACAGCGATTGTGCTGACTAAATAATGAATTGTAACAGCTGTTTTTCGGGAGCCATATTTAACTTGCCTAGCAATCCGTTTCAGGCCTTAACACGTAAATGCGACAAAGAAAAACGGTTTCCGAAATTCGGTTGCACGTAAACTCAGTGACAGTGGCGCTACTAGCCCAACTCTTGTGCGACTGGCGCGTTATTTGAAAAGATACCATATTTCAGATGTAGATACACGCCTATCTCTTTTCGTTAATGTTGCACAACTCCATGTTGGTGTCACAATTTTTATTCCGTGTATAAATGAACTTTCTGTTGAGTCTTAACGAACAGTCTGCCACGTTCATAGTAGATTTTGCAACCTTCCTTATCAAAAATAATATTTCTTTCTTTTTCAGCGAGCTGCCTCAAAGATAAGGTTGGATGGGTGATCTCAGGCACAATTAGTTTATTTTTTAGTAAATATCTTTACCCAAACTTCAGTCGTTTAGTATCTCCCGCCTTACTGCATATTTCCCCACAGCTTCAATTTTTATGCCATCAGATAAAATTATGTTTGCTAGTAAAATATTTTTATACACAGCTGAAAAATAATTTTCACATGTAACCATATATTGAATTGTCACAGAATCCATAACCCACTTCTCACTATTCAATATAGCTATGCTTTACGAAGAGTATAAACTAACAGCACCTCATTCCTTTCGCTCTCTTTTAATTTACCTCTTTTCAGGACGACTTCTGAGTATGTGACCCACTTTGTGACAGCTGTAAGAAACAAACTTACTTGTTCATGATGCTTCTTTCTTTGCTTCTTTGTCTCTTTTTCCACATTCATTAGTTTGGTACCTTTTCTTACCGGTATTAGCTTTCAGAAATATTGTTGAATATTTTCATTATATTCATTATGTTTAACATCTTCGGGAAGCAGATGTTGCTTAATTGTAGCTCATGTAGGATCATTATGTGGCAAACTGCATAAAGCTGTAACTACTACATCCTATTCATCTGAAGTCCACGTAGAATAGTCCTTTCTAGATCTTCATCTTTAATTTATTTATCAGTCCTCAATAACTTTCCTTTGACTCACATTTCTTCATTTTTAGCAAATATAATTTCCGTCGCAGTTGCACAGTGTGATACTTGATATCGTTTGGGTGTATCACTTTAGAAATTTTCCAGTAATGTTATTGGATTTGCCAAATTCCCTATATGCATCTGCTTCTCATCACATATGGAAAGTGGAAATTTTACTAGCATCTTAACTTGATGTGATAAGCATGCCTTTTTTAACAGAAACTGATACACCATCAACAGGTTCTGTCCCGCCAGGCTCAATAATAGTCCACAAATCAGAATCTCTTAGAATCATTTTCATTTAGTACAACGAGAAACTATAAAGTAATTTACTACATTTAGTTTGTCAATACTGTCTCTTTTACCCGACATCTCTGTATAATTCATATTCGTCTTAACGTTTTTAAAAGAACACGTTTGCTTTCCTGTGACATTCACCTACACAGATCAACGTCTAGTAACGTTTTCCAAATGCACCACAGAAACACTGTCGTTTGGTGATGGGAAATGCTTTGTCTTTGCCCCACATACGAGTTTTAGATCGACTGATTGACATTAACGCAGTTTTCTATCTTTTACTAGTAGTCATGGGTCCATATCAACTATTGCAGTAGAATATACACACATTAAAAAAAGTTTTGCATCATTCCTGTTCCCAGACTCCTGAAGACAGACGTTGACTGTGGATATTGTATCGCAGACACAGTCCCTTTGACTGTTCAGAGATGTTACTAAACCCGCCCAAAGATGTAAACAACCATGCATGCCTTTTTAAGCAACAATAACCTCAAAGGTATCCTAATGATAAGGAGAAAACAAATAAAGATGTTGTTCGAAACTCTGTAAAGGCTGTAAGGAATTTACGACTTAGTTATATCCTATTTTAACCTTAATATAATGTAGAGCCCTTGGAAAAAAGGAGAGAGAGAGAGAGAGAGAGAGAGAGAGAGAGAGAGAGAGAGAGAGAGAGAGAGGGAAATGTACCCACTGATAAAAAAAAGGAATGGTGTACCTGTCTGCAAGAAGGGTAAAGGAGTGATCCTGATGTCTTTGAGACACATTTCTTGTTGAATCTTAGAACATATTTTGAGCCCAAACGTAATGAAGCATCTCTAACAAAATGAAGAACTGTGTACACAAATTCATAAAATTTTGACTATGTGAAAGCTGTCACATGCTATTCTCCTGTGATCTAGGTGATCTAGGTAGCCAGGTAGATATAGTATTTCTCCAGTTCCAAAATAGTTTTTGATTCAATTCCACACCTATGCTTATTATTGAAAGTATGATCATGTGGGGTATTAAGGGAAATGTGTGAGTGAATTAGGGAAGATGCAGCACATCATCATGGATGGAGGGTCATAAGTAGACGTAGAAGTAATTTTGGGTATGCCCCAGGAAAGTGTGTTAGGGCCTTCCCTGTTCACATTGTATACTGATGACCATGTGGACAGATTAATAGTAACCTAAGAGCTTTTGAAGTGATGCAGTTCTCTATAATGAAGCACTACCTGAAAAAAGCTGCAAAAATAGTCAGTCAGACCTTTATAAGATTTCAAAGTGATGCAAAAACTGGCAGCTTCCGTTAAATGTGCAGATAAATAAAGTTGTGCACCTCACTTAGCGAAAAATGCAGTGTCCTGTGAGTACAACATCAGTGTGTCCCAACTGGAATCGGTTAATTCATACAAATACCCGGAAGTAACAATTTGCATGTATAAGAAATTGAACCATCACAAATGATTGTCCATAGGGAAAGAAGTAGGTGAACTTTGGTTAATACTGAAGTGGCAAACACTTTAAGATAGTCACAAAGTACCGTGTGACAACCTACGTACAAAATTTCAAGATTTAACTTTGAAAGGTGGTTAATCATTTGGGTTCTCTCCTCTTTCTTCTTCTCTTCTTCTGCTGCGTGATCAGGCCCAGTAGACCACATGCTGCTACAAGCATTCTGTACATAGCTGCTTTCCGCCATCCGCCGACATCTACAGGGTGTTACAGAAAGGTACTGCCAAACTTTCAGGAAACATTCCTCACACACAAAGAAAGAAAATATGTTATGTGGACATGTGTCCGGAAATGCTTACTTTCCATGTTAGATCTCATTTTATTTCTTCTCTTCACATCACATCAAGCATGGAATGGAAGCACACAGCAACAGAACGAACCAGCGTGACTTCAAACACTTTGTTACAGGAAATGTTCAAAATGTCCTGCTTTAGCGAGGATACATGCATCCACCCTCCGTCGCATGGAATCCCTGATGCACTGATGCAGCCCTGGAGAATGGCGTATTGTATCACAGCCGTCCACAATACGAGCACGAAGAGTCTCTACATTTGGTACCGGGGTTGCGTAGACAAGAGGTTTCAAACGCCCCCAGAAATGAAAGTCAAGAGGGTTGAGGTCAGGAGAGCGTGAAGGCCATGGAATTGGTTCGCCTCTACCAATTCATCGGTCACCGAATCTGTTGTTGAGAAGTGTACGAACACTTCGACTTAGATGTGCAGGAGCTCCATCGTGCATGAACCACATGTTGTGTCATACTTGTAAAGGCACATGTTCTAGCAGCACAGGTAGAGTATCCCATATTAAATAGTGATAACGAGCTCCATTGAGCGTAGGTGGAAGAACATGGGGCCCAATGAAGACATCACCAACATTGCCTGCCCCAACGTTCACAGAAAATCTGTGTTGATGACGTGATTGCTCAATTGCGTGTGGATTCTTGTCAGCCCACACATGTTGATTGTGAAAATTTACAATTTGATCACGTTGGAATGAAGCCTCATCCGTAAAGAGAACATTTGCGCTGAAATGAGGATTGACACATTGTTGGATATTCCATTCGCAGAAGTGTACCTGTGGAGGCCAATCAGCTGCTGATAGTGCCTGCAGACGCTGTACATGGTACGGAAACAACTGGTTCTCCCGTAGCACTCTCCATACAGTGACGTGGTCAACGTTACCTTGTACAGCAGCAACTTATGTGACGCTGACATTAGGGTTACCGTCAACTGCACGAAAAATTGCCTCGTCCATTGCGGGTGTCCTCGTCGTTCTAGGCCTTCCCCAGTCGCGAGTCATAGGCTGGAATGTTCCGTGCTCCCTAAGACGCCGATCAATTGCTTCGAACGTCTTCCTGTCGGGACGCCTTCGTTCTGGAAATCTGTCTCGATACAAACGTACGGCGCCACGGCTATTGCCCCGTGCTAATCCGTGCATCAAATGGGCATCTGCCAACTCCGCATTTGTAAACATTGCACTGACTGCAAAACCACATTCGTGATGAACACTAACCTGTTGATGCTACGTACTGATGTGGTTGATGCTAGTACTGTAGAGTAATGAGTCGCATGTCAACACAAGCACCGAAGTCAACATTACCTTCCTTCAATTGGGCCAACTGGCGGTTAATCGAGGAAGTACGGTACATACTGACGAAACTAAAATGAGCTCTAACATGGAAATTAAGCGTTTCTGGATACATGTCCACATAACATCTGTTCTTTATTTGTGTGTGAGAAATGTTTCCTGAAAGTTTGACCGTACCTTTTCGTAACACCCTGTATTGATGCTTGGTTTAAATCTTCACGGAGACCATCCCTCCAACGCTTCTTGAGTCTCGCTGGGGGTCTCTTTCCTGTAGGTGTGAAATCCAGGAGCTTCTGAGGCCATCAGTGATCTTCCATTTGGGCCACATGGCCAGCCCATAGCATTCGTTTCGCTTTGAGAGTTCGTGCTATGTTGGTATGCTGGTATAGTTCCTCACAATATATATAAATGATCTAGTAGATAATGTCGGAAGTTTCATGCGGCTTTTTGCGGATGATGCTGTAGTATACAGAGAAGTTGCAGCATTAGAAAACTGTAGCGAAATGCAGGAAAATCTGCAGCGGATAGGCACTTGGTGCAGGGAGTGGCAACTGAGCCTTAACATAGACGAATGCAATGTATTGCGAATACATAGAAAGAAGGATCCTTTATTGTATGATTATATGATAGCGGAACAGACACTAGTAGCAGTTACTTCTGTAAAATATCTGGAAGTATGCGTGTGGAACGATTTGAAGTGGAATGATCATATAAAATTAATTGTTGGTAAGGCGGGTACCAGGTTGAGATTCATTTGGAGAGTCCTTAGAAAATGTAGTCCATCAACAAAGGAGGTGGCTTACAAAACACTCGTTCGACCTATACTTGCGTATTGCTCATCAGTGTGGGATCCGTACCAGATCGAGTTGACGGAGGAGATAGAGAAGAGCCAAAGAAGAGCGACGTGTTTCGTCACAGGGTTATTCGGTAACCGTGATAGCGTTACGGAGATGTTTAGTAAACTGAAGTGGCAGACTCTGCAAGAGAGGTGCTCTACATCAAGGTGTAGCTTGCTCGCCAGGTTTCGAGAGAGGGCGTTTCTGGATGAGGTATCGAATATATTGCTTCCCCCTATTTTTACCTCTCGAGGAGACCACGAATGTAAAATTAGAGAGATTAGAGCGCGCACGGAGGCTTTCAGACAATCGTTCTTCCCGCGAACCATACGCAACTGGAACAGAGGAGGGAGGTAATGACAGTGGCATGTAAAGTGCCCTCCGCCACACACTGTTGGGTGGCTTGCGGAGTATAAATGTAGATGTAGAAGCTCTTGGTTGTGTCTGATCCTCCATTCCCCTGTGTCTGCATCCAGAACTAGACCAAAGATCTTCTGAAGCACTTTTCTCTTAAAAACAAGGAGTTTATGGAAGTCCTGTTTCCGGATACTAATGTCTCACATCCATGTAGAACAACAGGCTGGATCAGGGGTTTGTACAGTCGAATCTTGAACAGCCTGGAGAGATATCTGGACAGAAGCAGTTGTGCTAGGCCATGGGAATATCGATTTCCTGCTTTCCTGGTTTCGCCTTTCACCTAACTGATCCCAGTTACAGTAGCTCTGAGCACTGTGGAACTTAACATCTGAGGTGATCAGTCCCCGCTCCCAGTTATAGTCCGCATGCAGATTAGAGCACTGATGTTATGTTAAGGAGATATACTGATTAACTCAGTGAACAGTATAGAGGATTGACAATGATTAGGCTTGGTGTTGATTATAATGTAGTTTTTCATCCTGCATTCTGAGATGAAGGAATTGTGTTCATGTTGGGAACACGTTTTCCTCGTGGCCAGCTAAGGCTGCTTTTGGGTACAGCAGCCACTGCTGGTGTGGTTAACAAGTCAGCCGCTTTTTGGCAGACAATTTAGAACGCTTGCAAGATTGAACTAAGGTATGCTGGGCGACAGGCCATGAGTCTCAGTTACTGCTTTCTCCTACAGGTGGAACAATAGGGGATGGGCCTCAGCAGCAGGGTTGACACAGTGTGGCGACGTGCACTTAGTGGACACAAGGGAGTTCGGTGCAAAGGTCGTGTCCAAAACTTTTATGCCATTTTCACACAATGGCTTCAGCACAGGGTGCTAGTAATTGATCCCAGCAGAGCGGAGAGTGCGCCTCAGCTTACACAGATGGTCTCAGAAATGCTATTTCCCTTGACCTTCCGGAGAACGCCTTTTTGCCAAGTGAAAGGAAACATTTTCACTTCGGTCACCATAATAGATAGGCGCAGCCTGACGTCTGCCGCCCAGGTGTTCCAAAAATTCCTGCATTTTTTTCCTTTGAGGGGCACGCTGGGTCTCACACCAGTGTTCCAGGAGAACTGAGAAGCAGTGATTTGACTGGAATCCTGACAGTTACGATGACATGCACACTATAGGGTACATGTTCGATGTTGCGATAAAAAGAGGATTGGTCAAAAAGGATCTGCTTGTCTGTCGGAGGGAGGCAGTACCAGGAATCAAAAAATTCGCGAATGGCGAAAAAGACCATCCACACCCCGTCATTGGTGGATTGTGCTTTCCCAGGCAGCTCCATGTTGAACACATGATTCTGAAAGACACTTAACAATGCAGACTAGGCTGATTCGAATTTTGGAGGTTGTGGGGAGAAGAGGCTGAGGGTTGTGATGAGACAACTAGAGAGGAGTCATAATCAGACTGTTGGAACTGTGTTGTGTCGCAGCAGCAAGGCACACATACGCTCAGGGTAAGGTAAAAGGCATCTTAAGTCGAATTTTGGTTTGTTTCTGTGAGACAAATCTGAGCGAATTTTCTCACAGGGCATGACAACTTTATGTTTGGTTTGGAGGCGCAGCTTCGGGTCCGGAATCGAAACACAGAGACTGGGGTACTTTGCTTGAGTCATCACTGTGTGTCGCTGTTCACTGCATTGCAGGCTCCTGACAATGCATGGTAAGCATTATATTGCTCTGGCTTGATAGCAATATTGGAGGAGAATAGCTCACTGCATCTGGCGTTTCCCCTGCAAACAGCAGCAATCGTAACTCAATGTGTATACCGCGCATTAGCATGTAGTTTACCATCCACAATTTCTGTCAGTATAGTGAATTATAGTCAAACTGTGTTATGTGCATTCCAAGTGGGAACAGGGGTGTAGAACTCCACCCATTCCTGACTTTGTCAACTGCACTGCAGCAATTTTTATGTTCTTTCTAATTACACTCCTGGAAATTGAAATAAGAACACCGTGAATTCATTGTCCCAGGAAGGGGAAACTTTATTGACACATTCCTGGGGTCAGATACATCACATGATCACACTGACAGAACCACAGGCACATAGACACAGGCAACAGAGCATGCACAATGTCGGCACTAGTACAGTGTATAACCACCTTTCGCAGCAATGCAGGCTGCTATTCTCCCATGGAGACGATCGTAGAGATGCTGGATGTAGTCCTGTGGAACGGCTTGCCATGCCATTTCCACCTGGCGCCTCAGTTGGACCAGCCTTCGTGCTGGACGTGCAGACCGCGTGAGACGACGCTTCATCCAGTCCCAAACATGCTTAATGGGGGAAAGATCCGGAGATCTTGCTGGCCAGGGTAGTTGACTTACACCTCCTAGAGCACGTTGGGTGGCATGTGATACATGCGGACGTGCATTGTCCTGCTGGAATAGCAAGTTCCCTTGCTGGTCTAGGAATGGTAGAACGATGGGTTCGATGACGGTTTGGATGTACCGTGCACTATTCAGTGTCCCCTCGACGATCGCCAGAGGTGTACGGCCAGTGTAGGAGATCGCTCCCCACACCATGATGCCGGATGTTGGCCCTGTGTGCCTCGGTCGTATGCAGTGCTGATTGTGGCGCTCACCTGCACGGCGCCAAACACGCATACGACCATCATTGGCACCAAGGCAGAAGCGACTCTCATCGCTGAAGACGAGACGTCTCCATTCATCCCTCCATTCACGCCTGTCGCGACACCACTGGAGGCGGGCTGCACGATGTTGGGGCGTGAGCAGAAGACGGCCTAACGGTGTGCGGGACCGTAGCCCAGCTTCATGGAGACGGTTGCGAATGGTCCTCGCCGATACCCCAGGAGCAACAGTGTCCCTAATTTGCTGGGAAGTGGGGGTGCGGTCCCCTACGGCACTGCGTAGGATCCTACGGTTTAGGCGTGCATCCGTGCGTCGCTGCGGTCCGGTCGCAGGTCGGCGGGCACGTGCACCTTCCGCCGACCACTGGCGACAACATCGATGTACTGTGGAGACCTCACGCCCCACGTGTTGAGCAATTCGGCGGTACGTCCACCCGGCCTCCCGCATGCCCACTATACGCCCTCGCTCAAAGTCCGTCAGCTGCACATACGGTTCACGTCCACGCTGTCGCGGCATGCTACCAGTGTTAAAGATTGCGATGGAGCTCCGTATGCCACGGCAAACTGGCTGACACTGACGGGGGCGGTGCACAAATGCTGCACAGCTAGCGCCATTCGACGGCCAACACCGCGGTTCCTGGTGTGTCCGCTGGGCCGTGCATGTGATCATTGCTTGTACAGCCCTCTCGCAGTGTCCGGAGCAAGTATGGTGGGTCTGACACACTGGTGTCAATGTGTTCTTTTTTCCATTTCCAGGAGCGTATATGTAATTATGTTGTATCCTTGTATTTCACTATTTTATGTTAATGATAATAAATCTGAGTAGTCACACTCAGTATCTAGTCAGCAGTGATCAGAGCCCACAATCCTTTTTAAATTTGATGATAGTTGAAATAATGGATAATCTATTACATTATATCCAGTTCAGCTTCATCAACAGGTCCAAAATATCGATTAGTTAAAGTTAGATCTCTGTTGCATGTAGTTTTACAGTGGTTTCACTAAAGAGTGACTTCAGAGTATTACCTGACAGACTGAAATAATGAGTGGTATCTTACATTACCAAAATCAACTCACACTATGGATTATTTGAAACTTTAAGTGATGAATCTGGGAATAAACTTCAACCCCCTATATGTCGCTACTGTTAAGTGACCCTTGGATTGCCACCCATGAAGAAACAAGATGTCAGGACGACAGTAGATTTGATCAGTTAATGTCTTTATTCTGACCTTCAGTCATAGTATATCAGGAACAGTTAAGGCATGAACTCTAAACATTTCTGTCATGGCGCATGGGGAAAGTCCTAAGAAATACTGCATCTTCTTTACAGATTCTGGTACAGGAAATTCACATACAACTCTAATTAATCTTGGATCTTCCTTAACCCCATCTTTACTTATGATATGACCTAAGTGTGCTATTTCTTCCTTCACCAAATTACACTTTTCCATAGTCAGTGTTAACTTCACTACTTTTAACCTGAGGAATACTTCCCTTAATCCTTGTACATGGTCTTCCATATCACTCCCACAGACGATTATGTAATCGAGAGACAGTAAACATTTCTGTGGTTTCAAACCTTTGCGTTCTCCATCCAGCAGTCTCTGAAACGTTGCATGCGCATTTTTTAATCCGAATGGCATTCTTCTGAATTAGTAGTGTCTCCAGGCTGCAAAAAACGCTGTTTGTGTCGATCCTGTTGTTCAGCCTCTATGTTTTGATAAGCAATCTTCAAATCCACTATTGAAAAACATTTGCATTGCCCTAAATGATCCAAGTTTTCTGTGATGTTTGGCAATGAGTATGTGTCTATTGTGGTTTTTGCATTTAAGTGCCTGTAATCACAACAAAACCTATAACTTCATGTTCTATCCATTGATTTTTTGGCATGATAAGTATTCCTGTCCCCTATGAATTGTTGATTTCCTCAGTTATTCCATCGTTCAGCTGTTGATCCATAAATTTCTCCAAAATTTGTGCAAGTAGCTAGGTATTTCTATAGTTTGCAGTAGACTGGTAACTCATTTCCCAATGTTCCCCATACTGTTAATATGCATAGCTGGTAATGGGCCTTTTGGGAAATATAAATCCTTAAATTTCAGAAGTAATTTTTATATCCATTCCCTTTTGCTTCACTGTAGGTGCTTCACTTTTTCTCATAATGCAGTTTCAATGGCGTCTGGCAACTGCCCATCACTAACACACTTCGTGTCCCATTCTTCTTACTCTGATATATTGAGAGTAGCGATTAACGACCTCTTTGTTAATTCTACGTTCTCTGCACTAAAATTATCTATAACACAGGCGCCTTCTTCTCACCTTTATTTCTTGTATGTGTGTGATACCTCTTTTAACTAAGCAACCCAACTAATCTAAAACTTCATTCTCTTTTTACATTTCCACCACAAAAAAATTCATACCAGCAAGCTAGACTTACATTGACCCAAAGTGATTTTGCAGTACTCTTAGGTACACAATCGTGCGAATCAAGTCTTAGCATGGTGTTGGAAGTTTAATCAGTTCGTCTTTCTTGACAGACTCCCCTCGTTACAGCGCTACACTGGCAATGGCTTCTCCTAACTCAAATATTTTTCCTTGAAGTTCTATCCTATGTTGCCAAAGATCGGTCATGGCACAATGATGATATAAGAAATCTAATTCCAGAATCATGTTGTAGCCCTCTCTCATGTGTGGCACAATCTCTACAAACTGAACCATATCAAGGCAAAAGTCTGTGTCCACCAATCCTAGTGTGTGACATCTCAATCCCCCACTCTACACAGTCTGCACCGAATCACTACTGGCGATCGACACGTTCGCCCTTGTGTCCAATAATATCCTGCAACTATTTTTTCCTAATATTCCTCTTATAACAGAATCCACCTCTGTATACTGTTTTGTAGCATTACTGGGAATGGCCGTAGGTGGACCTAGTGTTCCCTTTGGTGTTTAACACCTTATTCTTATTTGATCCTCTACTTCTAAAATTACTGTTTCCTCTTACTTTATTTAAATCACCCTGAGGTTGGGGACACTGTCCCCCTGTGTGCCCAGTTCGGCCACACTTGAAACATTTTATGTTAGCTGCAAACACTGTCCGTTAACCCTGCATTACAGTCGACAAATCGATCTCTTCACACACTATAGCTAACGCCATTGCTATGCACAGATCTACTGGACACCCTGTCTGCACAAGTCCTTACATTTCCACAAAAACCCTCTTAAAAAAGGTTCGAGTGTGCTCTGCTCTGATTCTTGCAAAACAATTCCATTGACTTCATAGGTACATCCATTAATTTTCCTTATCCTATATGCAAACCGTTCCACAGTTTACATGGTTTTCTTAATTATTACCCCTAATTGTTCCCTATAGTGTCTAGCACTATTTTGTTTCGTATATCTTTGAATTAACCCTTCTTTAAATTCTTCGTATGATGTGGCTCCCTTAAGAGCTTCTGTATACCCTACATATGTTTTTGCTTCCCCTGTTGACCTCAATTTTGCAACACTCAGTAATTCCTTATCAGATAAACCTTCCATCGGACCCAAATTTCAAAGGCCTCCAACAAAGACCAGCATATCGTCAGTTGCCTTACCAAATAAAGGAGCAATTAAACTTAAAGACTGACAAATTTACACCACATTGTGACGATCGTGATTCTACCAACCCACGCAGTTCTGTATTATTGGCTGCTGATTGTGTTACCTTTTCTGACAATATGTGTACTGCTTCCAGTTCTCATACACCTTGAATCTCTAGTTTTATCGAATCTTTGTCCTTGACAACATTAGCTTTGACAACTAAGATGCACAAGACAAGAAAATAAAATACATTAACTTAATTCTTCCATCTCATCGTGAGCCTTCGCGACTCCTAGCTTTGCCTAGCCATGCGCCCTCAATATTTGCATTCCTAGCATTATACTGGAACTGATTTTGTACATGGCGCTGAGTGACCCTTAAGGTTACACTTTTCACACCTAACAGGAACTAACCAGCAGTACCTAACAGGCATTAACCAGCAGTGACTTCCGTTACCTCTAAAACCAGGCAAATACACTGATTTCCTACTTGCAATAAAATCTTCTTTACAAAATGCATGACTGCCGAACTTCTCCACCATGATCAAAATACAATTTTTTTTTTGACTCACCATAACATTTAATGCATGTTCAGACATTGCTCTAAGAATATGACATCAATGTTTTGATGCTGCTGCTGAATGATCCTGAGACTGTCACCCATGGAGAGTGTAAGATGTCAGTATGACAGCAGATTCGTTCAGTTAATTTCTTTATTCCAGACCTCAGCCATAGTATATCAGGAACAGGTTGGTGGAGGAGTTCAGTTGCCTCTCATGCGAAACAACAGACATCCAGCATTTACTTACGATGCAAAGACTGGGGCTGAGCGTGGCACCATTAGAATGCTGCTGCCAAGGACATCTCCGGCTGTGTCCATGATGACAGCATGACGGTGCAAATTATTAAACACTTCTGTGGCGGCAAGTGAGGAAAGGCTTTCATCCTTCCACTAGAGTACTGCCGTACCCAGCTGGCTCTGCTTTGAAATGTCAATTTGCCGTGTTTTGCTTTGCAGTGCATAGCTCTCGTCTGCTTGTGGCTGGCTCTGTTGCAACTCAATTCCGCTCTGCCATATTTTTTGAGTGAATACGGTTGATACGTTACACTGCCATATGGGTCACAAAAAAAAGATTAGCCTACTTGCAGAATGCACAGATGCGTTTAAGCAATCATTTCACCCACATTTCATATTTGAATGGAACAGAAAGATGTCCTAATAACCGGTAGGTTGGAAAGTACCCTCTGCCACGCATTTCACAGTGGTTTGCAATATATGGATCTAAATATCGATTCTTAAAAAAACTTTATAGCTCTCAACATATTAGATAGAAGAAGTATTTTTCAGCAACAGAGATTATTATACCCTGAGTTATCCACTTCAATTTACTTTCCTACAACAAGGTGTACGTGAAACATTTTCGTTGAACACATCTGGAAAATTGCTTACTAACTTATCAAAATGAGCACTGTATGGAATACTGTTGCCATTCTGTCTCTTTTACCCCCTTATAAAGATCATGAAATACGATTAAATTTTGTTCGTTAAAGTTGTTTTTCAAGTACAGTTTTAAAATTGAGGTATTACATTTTATTTTTCTCAGTTCGGTACACAATACAACACGGGTAAAGATTGCTGTATCTAAGTAAGTATTACATACCAGTATGAAATTTTCATTTTGTAGCGGAGTGGGTGCTGGTATAAAACTTCTTTCCAGATTAAAACTGTGTGCCAGACCAAGACTCGAACTAGGAACCTTTGCTTTCATATCCAGGCACTCTATAGAGTGAGCCACCCATTCTTCTAGGAGTGATAGTTTTGCAAGTGCAACAGGAAAGCTTCTATTAAGTTTGAAAAATAGTAGAAATGTACTGGCAGAAGTAAGGATGCGAGGAGGCGTCACGAGTTGTCCTTTGGTAACTCAGTTTGTAGAGCACTTGCCCATGAAATGCAAAGTTCCTGAGTTCGAGTTGTGGTCAGGCATAGAATTTTTATCCGCTAGGAAGTTTCAACATCTGTATACATTTTTCAAACACGCAATTTCTTAAACTATTGGTGGAAGCTGTGGTGCCTTCACTGTGTTGTAGTGGTTAGCATATCTGGGTGGTGTGCTGTGGGTCAGCAGTTCTAACCTGATCATAAGATATTATTTGTTGTTTCATATTTATCAATTCTGCAAGTTTCTTGAAATAGCTCATGTTCATAATGTTTAACAGGAATATTCGATGGATGAATAATTACTAGCTTTCTGGAATATTTGGCGTTTGTATGAATAACTGCACCATGAGTTGAATTCTGTTCTGGCTGTAGACTGGTGCAATAGTAGTTCTACTGTAAAAATCATAGACACTTTCTAACTTTGTGTCAGGTATCAAATCTCTTTGCTTGAACATACAATATTCATTTGGCACCGTAACGAACTACATGGTCAAGAACTAGATATAAAAGTTTACCCCAAGGAGCTGTACTAAGACCTTTGCTTTACTTAATCTACACCTCATATCTATAAACTATTATTGCTCCATCAATCAAAATTCTGCAATATACTGATGATATATGCATATATGCTGTAGACAAAGGGCTACGAAAACTGGAATATTTGTTAGATCTGATTGTCACAGCATTAATTCGTTGACTTGATGAACATGGTCTTTCAATACCTGAAAACAAAGTTTCTGTTGTATATTGTAGAAAGCAATGAATTCAATACAGTGGAGATAGCTTTCAGTTCAGTGAAAGAGAATTTCCAGTAAAATCATCTGTGAAATTTACGGACATGATTTTAGACATGCATTTCACATCGATTAACCATGTAGACTGTATTATGAATAAAACTGAAAAATCTATTAACGTTGTAAGGTCCATAGTTGACACACATTTCTCTGTTCTGCTGGCACTAAGAAGTTAAGTACTAGAGTATGGAAGATTTCTTCGTGGTAATGATTCAGAAGAAGCTGCACCTAAACTTGATGGTCTTCAGTATCGTTGCCTCAGGGTACATATGGGAGGAATGCGATCCACACCTATAAATGCATTGATGGTCGAAGTAGTGGAAAAGCCTCCTTCAGTGAGAAGAGGTCGTTTAACAAAGAAGTTCCTATTATTGATGATACAAGATTCAAGTCATACTTTACATGGTCTCCTGCATCAATTACAATCAATGGATCTTGTTAGTAGTTTAACTTGTAAACAGTCTCACTCACGGTCTCTCCTGTTATTAGCAGCAGACACCATTCAAGAGGTTTAATGTCATACCACTACAAATGATGTGGGTATTGCATTTCAATTTCCATTTAGTTGCCACTTCAGGAATGCCATTACTCATTATTGTAACCTGACAAGGCAATCTGTCTATAGTTGGCATAAGAATGTTATGAATTGGATTTTTGAAGTTTCTTCTAAGCACTCTTAATATCTACAGCTGGGTCAAAAAGGGATCCAGTGGTTCAACTGGCTGTGCTTTTTTATGCCCACTGCTAGGGCAGTGCGAATAGTTTATCCTCCTGTCACATTTTTCCATCTACTCAGCAGAAACAATAGCCATAGTTGAGGCACTACAGGATATCGCAACATTGGAGTTAATTCAGATCCGAAAAGTGCTATTCAGTCTACTGAAAACCGAAAATGGAATTGTGATGCAAATATGTGTACGTAGCGGACATTATTGACATGATGATGGAAAGCACTGACAAAGGAATCTTCTTTCCTTTGGATTGCCGCTCATTCAGGCATCATTTAGAATGAACAGTCAGATCAGGATGTGAAGTCAGCAGTTACAGCAGGAATATATTACTCAAGAGTTCGTAATTCAAATCAATCCAAGGGTCAAGGAGAAAATTATTATTAATTAGCATGAATATAGGAAGCTGCCTGTAGTTAATAAGCGCAGTTAGTAGGGCCTATGCATCGATTCAAGAATCTATCCCATATAAACCTTGGTTCCAATACAAAAAAATTTCGGGAAAATTAATAACTAGTATAATTCGTATGCAGTTAAATTATGGGTGTTTTACAGTCCATCTTCACCGAATAGGAATCTTCAGTTCTCTTCATTTTGACAGTGACAATGTCTTTTATGCAGATGAAAACCATATTTTTTCGCCTGTCCGAAACACAGTATACATACAGGTCTTTGTGGAAGACTTTAAAAAAGCAGACGTCTAGCTACTTTGTGGCTGCCCATGTATCAATCGTGGGAGTTCTGTTTAAATTTGTGACATCAGCTCCAATGACAGTATAGATTAAATCTGACCTGCTTAGATGTTTAGGAAAGGAATATTAAAAAAACTTATTATTTTGTCATTAATATTTACGATGTATCATATATGTAATATGAGCGGCTCTATGGTACTATTTACGAAATGCCAAAGATAATAAAAATGAAATTACCTTCAACGCAAATCGCAAAACAGAATGCGACAGGCGTCTAAAATGAAGGATGCTCAACTAGCGGACCTACCGATAGATGGCTCTACCAGCTGATTACTGTCGTCTGTATTGTCCGCCAACCGCCATATTCGAATTTGGCAAGAAGTTTCTCTCGGTCTATACGGTGTATAAGGAATTAAGGATTATCGAAATGGTGGTTCCTTGTTCCGCTTTAAATTGTACGAAGCGATCGAATAAGGAAAGTGACCATTTCACAGGTAATAGGACTACGGATACAATACGATAAAAATACAGATTTTGTGCGTTTGCGAATTCGATGTTTATGAACAGGTCTCCTATACAGCACCCAGAGCTGCTAAAGAAGTGGATTACTTCCGTGAAGCGGAAAGGTTTTAATGCTACATCTTGCAGTCTTCTTTGCAGGAACCATTTCCGACAAGATGATTACGTACTGAGCCCTGGAACGTGGAAGAAACGTCTCAAACCCAAAGCAGAGCCGTCAGTTATTAACTTTCCGACACATTTGATGCCGCCAAATAAACAGCCACGACGACATGTTAGGATTTTGAGTGACAACGATGCTTCTCCATTTGAGGTAGCTAATTAATTTCCTTGCTATGTGTGTGCTTTTTACTTTTGTGAATTTATTTAGTACGGGCACAAATGGGCTACATAGGTCTAAGCAATGTTGTAATCCAGGTCCATAGTTTTGTTTTTAGCGTTCTGTCATGGAATCCGTGCTCGATTTGCCCCCTGCAGAAGCTACTGATAGCGTGGAGAATGTTGTCAATGAGAATTTTTCCGTGGAAAGCATGTCCCATTTATCCAATGCTAAAGCTGCGTATTGTGTCGAAAACGTTAGTAGGCTATAATGATGTTTTCACAACCCCAAATATTTTTTCATCTAGCCTTGAGTTATTTCATTCCTATATAACGAAATTATTTCTTTATTTCAGAGTGCAGTTGGTTCTTCAGTAATTGACTGTGGTATACAGTCGAATGTAGAAATGGAAGACAAGGCGACCGAAACTTGCAATTTTTTCTCAGACATTGTGCACGAATTAAAACGTAAACCGAAGTGCGTCCGTGAAAAACTTCGAAGAAGAGAGAAGAAAGTATTTCCCATGGATGACATTATAAGTTCACTAAGGGAGAAGGGCATCTTCCTGAGAAGTTACATAACTTCCTCAATCATCAGAAAGGAACACAAGTGGAATTAGCGTGCAATTTAGTGAACAATTCTCTCTCGTCAAAGGGTAATAGATACACAACAAATGTGAAAAATGTTTGTGATGACTGTGTACTTTTATTCAGCAGCAGCATATGAATACCTGCAAAAATTAATGCCTCTGCCCCATAAATCATTGATTTCCAAATGGGTGGCAAGTGTTTTTAGGTACATTGATTTGAACCCAATTGTAAGGGACCAGTTCCGCGATTCATGTCTAATTTTTGACAGTATGGCAATTAGGAAGCAAGTAGTTTGGGACCAAGGAACTAAGCAATACACAGGTTTTTTAGACTTTGGTGGGGAAGTGCCTCAGTCAAAAGAAGTAATAGAGGCATCTGAGGCTCTGGTTTTCATGCTTATCTCTATTAAAGGCAAATTTAAATGTCCGATTGCATATTTCTTTATCAACGGTGTACAGGCAATTAATCAGGCCACACTGGTAAAATCTGCTTTAGAGAGGCTGCTTAGTTCTGGCATTAGGGTTTGGTGTGTTACATGTGATGGCTGCAAGGTATATATAAGCACTTTACATTCACTTGGCTGTACTTTAAATTTTTACAAGGGTGCTTTTAAAAGCCACATTCCTCATCCTGTGGAAAAATACAATGTTTATTGTATCTTGGACATGTGTCATATGATTAAGTTAGCCAGAAATGCTCTAGCAGAAGTATCTGCTATTAAGTCTCCAACTGGCATTATTAGATGGCATTTCATTGAGCAATTGAACAAGGTACAAGAAGGTATGACATTTGCCAACAAACTATCAGGACAACTTATAAGTTATGTAAATAGAAAAATGAATGTTTCATTAGCTGCACAGACTAAGAGTTCTAGCTTGGCAAAAAATATAGAGTTTTTGAGGAGGGTTGGCGATCCAAATTTTAAAGGAAGTGGAGCAACAGTAGAATTTTTGTATTATATTGATAGGATTTTTGATATTCTGAAGTCCAAAAATCCATTAGGTAAAGGGTATGAGAGTCCCCTGAGACTTGACAACAAATCTTATTGGCTTTGTATTTTCAGAGACACTGAAAATTATATCAAAAGCTTAAAAATCATTGGTGTTCCATTACTGCTCCATGCAAGAAATACTTTTGCTTTTGGGATAATTTTCAATATGCAATCAGCCAGGCACATAGCTCTGGCAAGTATGCTTCGTGTTGAATCTCCTCAGAAATATTTGCTAACATATAAACTGTCACAAGATCACATAGGGCTTTTTCTTGCATTCGTTCCAGAGGTGATTGGAACAACAATCCAAATGCATACCAGTTCAAATGTGCCATGAGAAAGTTGCTCTTGGGTAACAGTGTCACTGCAATGAATGGGAATTGCTCAAATTTTAATGTGTGTTGTTTGCTACCTGTTTTATGATTTTCATGCAAGAAATCATATAGAAAGTGATGAAAGTGCTGCAAAAAATGAAGTAGAAAAGTGGTGTGCACTTTTTGATAAGATTAAGTTCTCATTTTACAAGCAAAACATACTCTATTATATTGCAGGGTATGTGTCATTGCACGTGTCAAGGCAGATCACATGCAAAGACTGTCTTCACATACTGATGCCACCAGTACTTAAATGCGCATTAGAATGTGATGGTCTCTATGCTTTTCCCAATATGGCCAATAAAAATGCATTTGTAAATTTTGTTAACTGGGGAAAATTGATTAAAGCAAGTGACTGCATGTACTGTGCTGTAGAATACTCAGAGAAACTGTTTCAGATGTTTGTGATTGCTGGGGATATGCGACAGAAATATATTCAGGCCAAGATTTTGCATTGTGTTAAAAATAAAATTGTAGATTACCCATTTCCTGCTCCTGGTCATGATTACTATTATGAAATTGGGATTGAGTACTTACTTTAGACTCAACTTGTTTGTAAGATTGCATCCCTGTACTCCTGCATACGCTTAAAAACATATGGAAAAAATGTCTGCTGAGAAAATTTTAAACAAATCAAGTGTAAGGCAGAAGTTAAATAAACTCATATTGTTTAATCATGTATAGTGCCCAAATTGGAAAAGATTATGTAATGGGACATTCCATGCAGATGGGTGTGACATTTTGACAGATTTCTTAAAACTATTTTGTACATAAATTTGTGGTTGTGTAATGATGAACTTGAAAGAATGAATCACATTGAAGTAAAATTAACTCTTTACATCCTGTGTAGATATTGTAACAAAATTATAATTGTTTATTATATAAACTTATTTTAAGATATTTGGTGTTACAAAATATGCACTTGCATTAAAAACGGGTGATTTGTGTGAAATTAATGAAAAAATTATGTTCTGAGACTTATTTGACAGATGGCTTTCAGTGAGAGAAAATATTTCCCTCAATAACTACGTTAACTTGAATTTTTCACTTTAAGAAAACAGTTTAATCATAGGATGGGTGTGATCTAATGGAGTATGCAGTGGCCCAATGTTTCAAACAATGTTTGTGGATACTCTGCAACATAAGAGCAATAAAACTGTTACTCTGTTAATTCTTGTTTTAATACTTCCTAGAATGAACACAATGTTCCAATTGATTGTAAGCATTCTTATTACATTAGAACCGTTCTAGAATAAGGGGGCTGAGTCAGGCAAAACCTAATATTCTGAATTTTGTCTTTATTTTGCTAGGAGGTCTTTCATTTTATTTTCGCACATGTGTGTGTGTGTGTGTGTGTGTGTGTGTGTGTGTGTGTGTGTGTGTGTGTGTGTGTGTGTGTGTGTGTGTGGGGGGGGGGGGGAGGAAGAGAATGCAAATAAGCATATGTAATTATCTTTCAATACTACAGAATACAGTGATTAGTCACACTTTGAAATCTATGAAATTTCGGTATTCATGTTACATGCCTAATTTTTATCAACATTTACCCTAATTACACAGTTACACTTTTTGCTGATTTGAACTGTGTACTACATGTTTAAAAGATTTTGTTTGGTCATAGTAATAAAAGCATTTCATTTTGTTAGTTCATATGTCCCATACGGAACTGAAATTATCAAGTTATGATGCCAAAGGAAGGAATTAACATTAGGGAATCTTACTTCACAGAAATTATGTAACAATGGTTACACTTTTCGCTAGTTAACTTTAACATAAACCATTTAGTTTTCCATTAAGAGTGAAAGCAGTTGCACGGGTCATGTAAGTTTCCCCATAGGGAACTAAAGTATTTTACGTTTGAGTTATTGTAGACCCAACGTATTGTGCTCTTCGTATTTCTGTTTTAAAAAGTTTGCAACTCAAATTTAGACAATTTGGAATCTGTAAATACATGGGTGTAGCAAGTTGTTTTTCATGTGCCATGTAGAACCTTTAATTTTATGGTTTAAATATAATTTATTTCATGAATTATCTTCAATACCAACAATGTATGAATGCATTACTTACCATTTAGAAGAAATATTAGTGTATAGAATAACAAACCTCATGGAAAAATGCGAAAGATTGTTCTGTACAGAACTTGGAATGGCTCTTAATCAATAGCAGATAAAAAGGGTTCAATTAAATGTTCAAAGAAACCAGTCAGCACCTCTAAATTCACCATAGAGGTGATACAGTAATAAAACAATTTACTTTTTTCAGAATTTCTGCTAATTATTTGCTTTACCAATAACCTGTAGTACAAGCACACACATAAGCAGTTAATTACGGCAGTCAACAATTAAGTTAAAATTAAAGATACTGACTGGTATTACTTGCTCACAAAACATTGTAGTTGCTGTACAGTTTATGCTGTATGTGGTGTACCCAATGTGATTCCTGGAGGACATAATATTATGTTATCCTATGGGAGTGAACTGGTATCACACCTATTGGTTTTGCTGTGGAATAGTTGTATCAGACATCTGTACCAGAAAACAAATCTCCACTGTGACACCCTCATGTTCTTGGTATGCTACTAGCTATTATTACAGGAATACTCTTCACAGAGAGAGAGAGAGAGAGATAGAGCAGCATATGCTGTTAAAAGCATAGTGAGATTTTCTTTTTCATCATTTCCAACATTGTACACAACTTTCTTGCACTTTTATGTCACATTTTTCCCTTGAGAATGGAGGGGGAAAAAAAAGGGCGAGCTTTTATAAGAACTGAAAACTCTACTTGCGTCATTTGTTATTTTCAAAATGTTACTCTCTTTCCAACTACTGTTCTATTTTTTCAAACCAATTCTGAATTTCTCAGGTTATTACATATTATTTACTGTACATTGTCCAGCAATACTTCTGTTACGCGATAGTTTGTTAATTTGGCACTACCTTTGTGCCACTGGTATTGGCTAGTGTACTTTTGCAGATAAGAAAATCGACTGGACTAGAATGTCCTGTCAGTATAGGACAAATTCAGACAATATGGAACTTTTTACTCTAAATTTGCAATATTGTCTCAACAGATTGTAGCAGCCATTGGGGTGCCTGTCTGGCCAGCTTCTGCAGCTTTCGCTTTCAGGTTTGTTTTTTGCTTGGGCCCTATACTGACAGCCAGTCATTCCAGTGATTGACACCATGTCAAAGACTGGAGCCAAGATTCACAGAAATAAAATTCCATGGATGTAATTCATAGAGTAATTACTCCGCTGCAGAGTGAAAATCTCATTCTGGAAACATCCCCCAGGCTGTGGCTAAGCCATGTCTCCGCAATATCCTTTCTTTCAGGAGTGCTAGTTCTGCAAAGTTCGCAGGAGAGCTTCTGTAAAGTTTGGAAGGTAGGAGACGAGGTACTGGCAGAAGTAAAGCTGTGAGTACCGGGCGTGAGTCGTGCTTCGGTCGCTCAGTTGGTAGAGCACTTGCCCGCGAAAGGCAAAGGTCCCGAGTTCGAGTCTCGGTCGGGCACACAGTTTCAATCTGCCAGGAAGTTTCATAGAGTAATTAATTTTGATCACTGACATGTTTTGAATTCAATTTTAAAATAAAACCATGGTACCAGTCATTGTTTGGGTGTCAGACTGGAAAATTACAGTTTTAAGACACCCCAACCTTAAAATTAACAGCTGTGATCGATGTTATTTTCAACAAGTTCCTTCACTTCCTACATCATCATGGATCAGTCCAATATAATATTATTACTAGACTTAACTTCGAAATGATACAAGTCATGCATTTAAGAGGAGCCTTAAAGTTGACCTTTGTGTTTGACTCATTTAAATGTATTTCTTGTCTCGTATCAAATGCTGAAGCACTGTCAAAAACTGGTCCTTCTACCTTATCACTCAGTTAAAATACACCATGCCACGTACAGGCGTTAATAAAATTATGGCATATAAATTTCTGATTAAAGAGAGAGCCAAATTCGTAAGTGCATGTTGCAATTACAGTGTCCAGCATATATGCTGATCGGTAACGCATCACTTCAGATAAAGAAAAAGAATAATTTTTCCCGTTTATACGTAAGTAATACTTCAATAGTTCAATTGTAATTTCTGTTGTCAGTAAAGATACCCTAAGCAAACGATGTCAGCTTTTTTTTCAAGAGACGTCTTCAGTTTTCCATACTTGATTTTCCGAAGTATACCTGTAGTGAAAAGCTTAGGCAAGTAAGCTAATTTGTTGACCTCCATTGAATCTTAAATTGTATTTTAAAACGGGCAAATAAGTAAAGCACTCATACAATTAATCGTAAACGATTTATAGGTCAGCTTGTCAAACTTCCAAAACACACTCGAATTTAGGAACTTCGTAGCAGAACTGTCACTGTTTTTTCTCGCTAGATTAGAAACACTTCATTATGTTGATGTGTAGATATCTAGACATCCAATATAAAAGACTTCTAAGAGCGCAGAACGAAAACCATTTTCATCCGTGTTTTGACACTTGGGTTTCTTGCCAAATACAGATATGGCGGACACTCAATGATATGATCTTTGGTCGGCCCGCGCTATAGCCATCTATCGGTAGGTCCGGTAGTTGAGCACCCCTCATTTCGCTAGCTTTAGACGCCTGTAGAATGCGCGGCAAAGGTGCTTCTGGTATTGGCGGGTGTTGTCAAAGTTGTTACTCTGTTGTAGGTTATGTGTTTTGAATGGGAGGGTGTTTCGAACCTCCTAAGGTTTGTGTACGGCTGTTGAAGTAATTCACTTACCTACGATGAAGGGCATTATTGAAAGAATCACATTGAAAAATTTTATGTAAGTATTATATATATATTAATGTGTGTCAATCGCCGTAAACGTGATTTATGCAACATATATGTCGCGGTTGATTATGCCTTAGTCTACAAAAACAAGCATCATTAATGTGTTTATTGTGCAATAATAATCGTTCACAGTAAGAATGCGCGAAACTGACTACGACCGTGACAAAGTTATAGTGAATATCATAAAATGAACAAAGTCACTAGAAATATCTGTTTGTCGTCACAGGAACTTTGTATTCTATTCATATGTAGAACTTCGTTAGATTTTAGATTTGAAGTTTTGCTAACGCTTCAGAAAGTAGCATATGCGTGTCACCTGAAAATTATTTAGGGGAACCAATGTCAGTATAGTAAACCTTATCTACCTCATGTGAAATTGACACTGTCCGACATATTCTTCATTAAAAAAAAAAAAAGGACATTAACATTATTGTAGAAGTTTCTACGAAAATATAAGTTAGGAAGCTAACACAGCCCGTTTAGTAAAGATACACATTATCTTAAATATCTCATTGAGTTCAATGTTACCAAATTAATTCTAGATAGTTAATTCCCACAAAAGTAATAGTTCATGTCATCGTCAGTGTAGTACATTAAATGTTGGGAAATATGTGCTAATGGCAGACCAATTGGTTCACTGCCTATTATAAGAAGGTAATATACAGATTCAGTGTAGTGGGTATCAGTGCCGGTTGTAACAAGAAATATTGAAAGGCCTGATAATAAACATTCTAAGGATTCAATTTATCTCGGATGTAAAGACGTTCAAACCTATTTATTGCTATTTTGTGAAGCATTACTGCTAGTCTAAGATTGAGATATTACTGATAGGGATGGAATGCACATGAAGTGACCTATGATTATTGATAGCTTTTCCCAGATCTCTGAATACGAAATTGGGAATGGTCCTACGACTTTTGTACTATTTTTGCAATTGTTATAGTCTAGAACTGATGTTCAATGTGGGAGTTGAGTTGAGAATCTTTAGGAAATTTGATGACCAAACAATAGTTCTATGGTAGTATGGGATTATTCAGAAAGAATGGTTCAGAAGTGAAGGTTAGCTTGGCTCTGTTGTAATGAGATGCATAATGTACGGTGATACAAAGTTCTGGATGACTTTAATGTGTGTGTTGTCTTTCACTATAACATCTATGTAATTTCTGTCCTTTCCACCAGAAGCACTATTGTGGTGGCATTTGGATGTTAGTAAAAAATTCTTGTGGGTAGGCCTAGTTCTAGGAGCATCATCCAATTGAAAGGCGAGTTAAGATGATCATCCCTAGTTCAGGATATCGAAGATCTTGGTTAAGTTACAATGTAACATATTTTGATTCTCAGTGGTGAAGCCAATGAAGATGTTAGGAGATTAACTGTAATTGATGCATATTATACTTGTATTGGCATTTCACAAGTTATTTCCTCCATTTTGATGACATAATTGGCCTAAGCAGGTGGGTGATAGTACCAGTTTCAGTATTTTCCCCAAACTGCTATACAGGGATCTAAAGTTTAATTTGGAATTCAGACCAAAATAGGATAGGAAGAACACATGAATCAAATCTACTGATACTGGATGTTGGCTTCACATTGTGATTCAATGGTGATGTAATGTGTGATGTCATACATGGGCAGAAAATTGATAATTTTTCCTTGTGTCCTTATTATTTGTTAGAATTTAGACTGAAAACTGAATTTTTCTTTGCATGCATATTATTTTTAGAATATAAGTTGTGGTGAGCTGCTGGTCTGTGGCATACCCCATAGCCTAAGAACTATAATTGAGTCAGCATAAGTTTGTACCTGACAGTTGCAGTTGTTCGCCTGCCTAAACCAGTAAATAATGCACTTTTGTAATTACCTCTTGGCAATGCCTCAGTGTTGTCAGTTCTGAAGGTAGCTACTGTTTCTGCCTGCAGCCATTAGTACTTCGCAGTTCAAAGCTGGCAATAGTGCTGCGAGCTGTCTCTACTGTAGACATATCCATCTGGAGCAATTCAGTTAAGGAGGAACAATTACAGAAAAAAGATAATTATGGGAAACAACAGTATGAGAGGGATACTTTGGTACTCACCACATAGAACAGGCATTGATTCGCAGACAGGTGCAATGTAGATGAATGCTAGAAGTATCCAGCTTTCAGACGAAGTCCTTCATCAGATATAGAAAACTATCACAAATTCACATGAGCAGAAGTTAGACAGACATGTAAGCCGCTGTTGTCTCCAGGCACTGAGGCCTGACTCATTTATGAATTAATTATGAAAAAAGCAGAGCCCAGACTAAGATCTTGAGTAGTCCTCAAGAAGGGTAATACATCCTGAGGGAGATACTTGTGTCCACTCATTCTCAACTATTTGTCACTCAGTCTGAAACACTAATAATGCCAAAGTAATGGGAGCACTGTAGAAATTTCAGTGAAGTTCATGATTCCTAGTGATTTTGTATAGGGTCATTCCACATCAAATCGTGCAGGTTATGTCACACATCAAGTCAAATTTTCTTGAAACTTTGCACATTTGCATATACTTATAACATAAGAACTTGGGCAAACTCTTTTTGCTCTCTGACTAAAACTTTTTTTTATATTGAATTTTAAATCTAGGTATATTCTGAAACTGGGTTCTGCAAGAATGTCAATGCAAGATGGTACTTATCTGCATAAATGCCCATAACAGGTGCTTATGAAGCTTTTGATTTAGAATTTTTTTTATAAGTTAAGAGAAGCACATACTTAATTGGCATGTAATTATTTAAGCTGTAAGTTTACAAAGAAGAATACAAAAAATTAATATGTGTCACTTTTCAATTTCCAGACAAAGTACACACACATTGAAAAATGTGCATATCTAATTTCTCCAACGTGGCGGGAACTTAATGATTAGTCCTAAATAATTCCCAAGGCAGCACACATTGTGATAAAATAAAATTATTAATGTGTTTTCTATGAATGGACACACAAATAAATCTAAAATCACAATACTCTGTGTTCTGATGGGGAAAAAAATAATTATATGTAAGATCATCCATATTTGACACCCACTGCTTCAGATTTTCACGAAATGTTTTTTACTTGTTACTCTCTGCATGACACTAGTAAATGAAAAAAATTTTTACAAACGTAAATGCCGCAACTGAAGTTTGTCATTTCGATTGCATTACTTCAGACAAAAATAACAACAATTAGAATAATAACAAAGTATCTTAGTTTCAACACATCACTATCATATTTCCCCAGATGTCACTGAATGGATGTATTTTTATTGAAAAAAAAAGATAGTAGCTATTCTTGACTTTTGGGAATGTAGAAAATCAGCTTAAGCTGTTGTCCAAATAATGGTTCTTAAATATGTGAAACCACTTTCCGACAGCTGATACAAGATTTATTTTTAGTGAAACTCTGTGATACTATTTATAAAAAAAGAAAAAGAAGCAGCACCCTGAGTTTTGATAGATATTAGATATTCATTTAACGTATATCACATCATTGTTCAGAAGATCATTCATATCAGCTTATGTGAACTGACAACCTATAGTAACGCTGCCTCATGAAAATAAGAGCCCAAAGTTATGAATTTAATTGAAACATTTTCATTACATGGGTTAACATTATTTACGGTGTCAAATTAGCGTCTTTAAACAAAAATTATTCCAGCCACACTAATGTTTATTGAAAATGTACGTGTTCAGTACTGGTGATCCCTGCAACTATCAATAAAACTTCTTAAGAGCATCTCTGTTTTTAATCCACTGTGACAAATTATATTTTGTTAACTTCATACATTTTTCATTAAAGTAATACATTCTGCCTAATGATGTTGATTTAGGTACGCTAACAGCACCTAAAATGTTTTCCAAAGGCACAAAACACGTCTTCCTTCTCAGGCCAAAAGAATGACACTGCTGGTCCCGGTGGGTTGAGAAAAAGTAGTTCATCTCCTCCTTCATCACAGACATTTCTAATGAAGGCAAAGTACCATATGCTACAAAAGAATTTTGTTGAGGATGGGTGCATGTCCATTGTGATGCAGATAAAGGAAGGCTTTTCAGAAGATGCTACTCTTCTAATCTCTAAAGAATCACAGAAAGTGGTTTGCAATGGAGAAAATTACTGGTACCCGGAATTGTATGGGTTTTCAAAAATCTCTTCTTCAGGTTCTTGCGTAGGAAATCTACATTGGCTTTCTCTAAGAAGTGAAAAAAAAAAAAAAAATTGTCAATAGTAGCTTTTCAGGAATCATAAACACCAGATGCAGTTATTTGTGCATCATCCACTAGTTGAAGACCAGCTCTCCTCGATATACGTTTTGTAGTTCCTCCCAAACCTGGCTAGTAGCAAAAAAGGAATGCTCAGCTTCAACAGAAAAAATGTTTTTGTGCTCTCACATATTTTTAAAGCTTTTTCTATTCTTGTATTGAGTAGCACAACCAGCAGTGAAATAATGCAGTTTTTTTGACTTGTGGGAAATGCCCTGCCAGCAAGTATTATAGATACAAAAGTGTAGCATGTAGGGAGGGGGGGCAAGTGAGTGGTGGTGACAAACCATGCGGCCAGCCAACATTGTCAGAGTTACAAAAAACTTTTATTGACTTCAGTACATGATGTAGTGATGCAAGCACGCTTCTCCTCATTGCCTCTGGCTGGTGTCAATGAACGGATGGCGGCTTCCACCTTTAGCTGCTGGGCCAGTGATCTGCATTGCTGGTGGAACACCCCCTAGCTGGCTGTTGGCATTCGGATGCTACAGCCATTGGCATCAGTGGCTCTATGCATTGTGCTGCAACTGGCATTCCCATTGGAAAATGGCCTCTTCACTCTGTGTGAGGCAGTGATGGCTGCATGTGGAATCTGCTGTGTATGGTTTTCAACCTGTTGTCCTTGGAGATGGATGGCACCATGGTACCAAGTCCCACTAGCAGCTTGGTGTTGGAGGCAGCTGTCTCCTTCAGTAGGTCGATGTAGCTGTGGTACCTAGTTCCATGAAGGACTCAGTGCTGGTGGCAGGTGCAGTGTGGTCCTGAACTCGTGGACTGCTATTGGCAGTGGCCATTCGTCTCACTCTATGGCGTAGCTCTGATCTTGTGGTGGTGTTGCTGCTGGTTTCTGATGATAAGTGATCCCTGCCTTAAAATCCAGATTTATTCATATGCCTCTAGTGACCATTTATTTCACTACATGCTGGGGCCTAGTCACATTGCCACAATGAGAGACTATCCTGGTGCGGTCACACTGCCCCGTGTGGCACATGATTACTGCTGTGCGGTGACTGACCTGTGACTATTAACACAATGCTCTATGGCAGCTTCCATACTACTTTTCCTTACTTTTGCTGAACACTTATAATTTCTTGTCTAATGGCTGGGTAGCAGCTCTACAAAAGAAATATTATTGGTGTTCTGTTCTCTTTCAGTTTGCACATGAATGATGCCACATCATCATGATTTAGTACGGGATGAAGCCAACACACTGTGTAAGAGGGTTCATTCTGTTAGGCAGATTAAGGTTTAAGTATACGTAGCTGCCTCAGCAGAGTTGATATTTTAAAATCCAAAACATGAGTTTGACATTATTACGAAGGTGGATGACTCCCCCCTCATTCTCTCATTTCAGCCTCTATGAAGTATGACGAATCAGTCATTTCTTTGTGTGTTGTTCTGTCGTTTGTGGTCAGTATTTTTTCATTCTTACTGATCTCCTGTCCTCTTTCAAGATAATAAATTTTGACTTTGTTAAATTTGTTGTGGAACCTTATTTTGTGTCTTTATTTCTTATCTGAGCTGTTCTGTCGAGTAATGACTTCTCTTTAATTTTTAGTTCTCTTAGGTTTCTTTCAGTTTTCACAAACCAATTAAGTTCATTATGTGGTTATGGATGATAGCCAAAATTTGTTTAGTTAATCTATTAGAGTTCATTCTGAGAAGATATCCGTAAAAATTTAGTCTCCTTTTCACATTTCATCTGAGATGTTGTAATGTTTGAGAATTTCTGCATAAATTCTAGAACCACTTAGCCTTCCTCCGTCTCGAACACGCGATATTTTCATTAGAAGTGTGAGAGAGTCGAATCCGAAATACTGTGCATTGCATGTTTGCAGGTGTATGCAGGCCTAAAAACAGTCACAAGCAAATTTGGGACATGGCGGCTGAACAGCGGCCTACAAGTACCTGCTGTACAATCCATAGAGTCTGTGTGTGTGTGTGTGTGTGTGTGTGTGTGTGTGTCTGTGTGTGTGTGTGTCTGTGTGTGTGTGTGTGTGTGTGTCTGTGTGTGTGTGTGTGTCTGTGTGTGTGTGTGTGTCTGTGTGTGTGTGTGTGTCTGTGTGTGTGTGTGTGTCTGTGTGTGTGTGTGTCTGTGTGTGTGTGTGTGTGTGTGTAGAGAAGAACAAGGAGTGTTTATGTATTAGTCTGTACTTTAAGGGACTTTGACGATTGTTCAGGACAAATGAAAAAATGAAATTAGGCTTTCAAGTAATTCATGTGTTGGACTTTCTAGAAGCAAGACATGTTAATAAATTAAGAGTGGTTCTTAAACCAACTCGCTTATGAATGTTAATTTAATACATTTCTATAGCTCAAAACATGAGTGGAATACGAGAAGATGGAGATATTTACATGTGAAATGCAAGAAAGTTATCCTGCATTATCCAATACATCGTTAATTGGTGAAAACATAAAGTTTGTATATTTACTACACACATTCTACCGTCAAAAAGCATTAGAGCATTGTTTCATGAAAAGAGAGAGAGAGAGACTGACAGTAAATTCCCTTTATTCTTCGGAGTAGTAGTTTTTGGAGATCGTCATGGCCGACTATCCAGAGATGGCTGTGCGTACAAAGTAATTCAGCTGATGTTAGAGAGGTGTGAAGTTGGCAAATCAGCTTCACATTGATTCTATCGTCTAAAGTATTAGAGCATGGCGACCAGTGAAAAGGACTCAAAAAATGGGGATTTTGAGAAGAAATCGAAGAAGATATGATGTGTTGTCATAACAATCAGATATAACAAGACAAGAGAACTGTTTCATGTAATTGGGTTAAGTCCAAAATTCAAATGGAAAAATTTGTGGGTGCAACAAAAGGGAAGACATAAGGAAGTAATAACATGAAAAGAACGGAAAGAAGACTTCGACGTATTAGACTAAGAATAGATATGACGAGAATAATTCAGCTAAGAAGATCGATTGGGGGAGTATACAACTCTCACACACACCGCCGCTAGTTGCGGCTCGCTGGTGCTGGTCTCCTTCCACAGCTGCCTACCAACGCCGATGACGACACCAACGTCTGATGCCGCCGGCTTGCTGTTCACCGGTGCTGACTTGCCGTCACATCACTTACCTACATTGCGATAATTCTACGCTGGGTGAGCGCAAAATAGAACTTTTGTACCTTAGCAAGAAAGGATACAAACAGTAGAGTGACTTTTATTGGTGTAGTTGTCATACTTAGAGTTATTGAGCTAAATGACTACTAGATCTAAAACTAATAGGAATATGGATAATACACAGAGAATTGGGGAAACTTCAGAACCAGCCATGTCTATGAAAGGGAGTAAGGATGTGCCAGACTGGTCTGAAATAGTAAATTTATTCAAAGACCAAAGTGCAGATTCAGCGGCTTTAAGAAAGGAAGTAAATGCAGCTTTAAATACTGAAAGTCTTAAGTTAGATTCAGTGAATACTCAATTAAATAATAAATTTTATGTTCAGAATGAAACTTTAGACTTGTTAAGTGCTAAGGTAGATTCACAAAGCAAAGACTTCAGTAATTTATGTGAAGTAATGGGAAATTTGAAGACTGAATTCGATGTTTTAACTGCTAAAGTATAAGATCTGAAGACTGATTTGAAAGGTAAACTAACTAGTCCTTTAGCAGTCATGTAAACCAACTGTTCACTGACTTTAATCAGAGACTAAATGATCAACTTCAGGATTTGACAAAGAAGTTAGAATTTGGTATTGAAGGTAAATGTAATAATGTAGAATCTGAAAGTTAGTATCATTTCAAAATGTGTGTAATGTTTGATGCTGTAAAGCATAGATTGCATACTTTGAAACGAAATGTTGAAAAGCAGTATAAATTAATACCAATAATCCAATCACAAATTACAGGTGTTAATACACGAGTAGGAAGTGTAGAAAGAAGTTTCATAGAGATAATAGCTAACTCTGATATAGTAAATATAAGTAGTCTGGAGGAACAATTTGAAGGAATTATAGATCGAAATGTTACTGAGAGTATAACATCCAGAAACGTTTCAACTATTGCTTCTTCCAAACTTAATGATACTAGCAAGATTATAGATGTCATGTGGAAAGAATTCAAGATTATCCAAAACAAAGTAGAAAAAAATGTATTGTCACCTAATGTTGTGTTGCCTAGGGCAATGGTGATTGTTTTGCAATGGAGAGACTTTCAAACAAAATTTAATGAGAAGTACTGGTCTGCACTTGCTCAAGTGAAGTTAATATCAGATCCATGGGACCCAGGTGGACTCGTATATCTCCTAGGGACATTAACGTTCTGTTTTAACGGGAGAAGTGATGACTGTCGGACCCTGAGTTGTTTGTTTCTTCCAAAAGTGTTTCATGTACCGAATTCCCTTCAAATCTTAAACTATTCTGTAATCTATTCTTGAATTTTTAAACTATCCTATAATTTTAATACTGAGGAAACTGGATGATCTCTAGAAGAAATGAAGAGAATAGAATACTATATTTGTGGAAAAAAGGTAGTATCATGTAACTAATTGAACAACCTTTATACTGTAGTGTAGGGAGTTTATAGTTTGTATTGAATATTTGATACCTTTTATGAGACATGATGTAGACAGGAGGGTTTGTATTGATTTTGAAAGGGGTGGGTAGTGTAAATAAGAGCATTATTTACATCAACAGATAAATCATGGCTAACACAGAACACACATCACACATTTCAAAAAACCCTCGCAAACAGGTGTGACTGGGTCTTCACCATTTGCTGTTTCCATAGGGTTGCTAAGGTTTTCTTTCGGGACCCCAAGGGCGAAGGTGGGAATGTCAGTTCTGTAGGAGACGATTTAACACCATATCTCCTCTGGCTTCTCACTGAACTACCAGCGAAGTAGAGATCCTGGGAAAGGGGTGGAAAAGGTTTCCTGTCTTTGGGGCTGTCTTCTTTCTCTTCTTCGATCTTAGCAACCATTTTTATTTTTCCTTTCTTACTTTTTTTTTTTTTTTTGATGACTTAACTCTTTCTCCCCTCTTTCCATATTTGTATACTTCTATCACAGAAGTCCTTACTAGTATAGAAAAACTATGCTCTTAAGAGTATACATTAGTAGGAAGCATGAGTAATGAAGGAGAACGCAAGCTAGATTGGAGTAAATTTTTATGCTTATTTAAGAAAAGTCAGTGTAGCGAATACTCAGATAAATTGATGAATAGTAGGGCAGTGGGGCTTGAACAAAATAGGTAGACATAGTATCTACCATGAGTTGAATAATATTTGTAGACATAGTATCTACTAAGATTATAGAAGTTGAAAAGTAGAGGACTACTCTAGAGTATTAAATGTGGTACCAAGAAGTGAGAGTGAAGTGTAAAATAATTTTTATTTTACCAGGAAATACTTAATTATAGTGTACATATAAATGTATACTTGGGCAATGGACCATGAGATCTGCTCGTAAAGGATAAGGGCGGCCATGCCCGCCATTTGCTGAGGATATAGGGCAGGCATACCTACATAGATATAGGAAGACCTGTGGCCTGATGAGTAAGGATGTTTTATTAAGGGGTGTACGTACCAGAATGGAAGGAGAAAGTGCACTCATAGGGTCAACCCACATGTAAGGTATAGGTACTGATCCTAGGGGGAAAGGACAGTATTGTGACAGAAGTCACACGTTTAATAGGGATTATTCTGGTAAGTGTGAATTCTATATATCACTAGCTTTATTATGTTTATGTTTATTTACAAGTCTCGAAAAGAACACTTTCAGTTGCCCAGAGTTCCTCCAGACTACAAACTACTGCAAATGTTAATACTAGTTCATACTAAGGAAAAAAATAGTACAAGGGATTAGAATAAAGAACAAAGTACTCAAGTGTCATGAACACCTTGAGCTGAAAATTAGAAACTAAAGGTTTAGTCCTCACAATTCCTAGATATAAGAAAGCGAACTCCAACATTGATTGAAATGTTCCCATTTTATAATTAAGTAAAAAAAAGCTAAATAATAAGAAAAGGGGTATTCACGGTTATGAAAAGAATAAGGTATACTGTTGAAATATGAATTGTTATTATATGTGATATAAATTTGCATAATGATTGTATATAAAATATTTCATGTTCGATCGGGGGGGGGGGGGGGGGATATTTAGTGCTTCGAGAATTTCTGCGTCAATTACAGAACCATTTGGCCTTGATCTACATCTACATGACTACTCTGCAATTCACATTTAAGTGCTTGGCAGAGGGTTCATCGAACCACAATCATACTATCTCTCTACTATTCCACTCCCGAACAGCGAGCGGGAAAAACGAACACCTAAACCTTTCTGTTCGAGCTCTGATTTCTCTTATTTTATTTTGATGATCATTCCTACCTATGTAGGTTGGGCTCAACAAAATATTTTCGCATTCGGAAGAGAAAGTTGGTGACTGAAATTTCGTAAAAAGGTCTCGCCGCGACGAAAAACGTCTATGCTGTAATGACTTCCATACCAACTCGTGTATCATATCTGCCACACTCTCTCCCCTATAACGCGATAATACAAAATGAGCTGCCCTTTTTTGCACCCTTTCGATGTCCTCCGTCAATCCCACCTGGTAAGGATCCCACACCGCGCAGCAATATTCTAACAGAGGACGAACGAGTGTAGTGTAAGCTGTCTCTTTAGTGGACTTGTTGCATCTTCTAAGTGTCCTGCCAATGAAACACAACCTTTGGCTCGCCTTCCCGACAATATTATCTATGTGGTCCTTCCAACTGAAGTTGTTCGTAATTTTAACACCCAGGTACTTAGTTGAATTGACAGCCTTGAGAATTGTACTATTTATCGAGTAATCGAATTCCAACGGATCTCTTTTGGAACTCATGTGGATCATCTCACACTTTTCGTTATTTAGCGTCAACTGCCACCTGACACACCATACAGCAATCTTTTCTAAATCAGCTTTGCAGCTGATACTGGTCTTCAGATGACCTTACTAGACGGTAAATTACAGCATCATCTGCGAACAACCTAAGAGAACTGCTCAGATTGTCACCCATGTCATTTATATAGATCAGGAACAGCAGAGGTACCAGGACGCTTCCCTGGGGAACACCTGATATCACTTCAATTTTACTCGATGATTTGCCGCCTATTACTACGAACTGCGACCTTCCTGACAGGAAATCACGAATTCAGTCGCACAACTGAGACGATACCCCATAGCTCCGCAGCTTGATTAGAAGTCGCTTGTGAGGAACGGTGTCAAAAGCTTTCCGGAAATCTAGAAATACGGAATCAACTTGAGATCCCCTGTCGATAGCGGCCATTACTTCGTGCGAATAAAGAGCTAGCTGCGTTGCACAAGAGCGATGTTTTCTGAAGCCATGCTGATTACGTGTCAATAGATCGTTCCCTTTGAGGTGATTCATAATGTTTGAATACACTATATGCTCCAAAACCCTACTGCAAACCGACGTCAATGATATAGGTCTGTAGTTAAATGGATTACTCCTACTACCCTTCTTGAACACTGGTGCGACCTGCGCAATTTTCCAATCTGTAGGTACAGATCTATCGGTGAGCGAGCGGTTGTATATGAGTGCTAAGTAGGGAGCTATAGTATCAGCGTAATCTGAAAGGAACCTAATCGGTATACAATCTGGACCTGAAGACTTGCCCGTATCAAGCGATTTGAGTTGCTTCGCAACCCCTAAGGTATCTACTTCTAAGAGACTCATGCTAGCAGATGTTCGCGTTTCAAATTCTGGAATATTCCATTCGTCTTCCCTGGTGAAGGAATTTCGGAAAACTGCGTTCAATAACTCCGCTTTAGCGGCACAGTCGTCGATAACAGTACCATCGGCACTGCGCAGCGAAGGTATTGACTGCGTCTTGCCGCTTGTGTACTTTACATACGACCAGAATTTCTTCGGATTTTCTACCAAATTTCGAGACAATGTTTCGTTGTGGAACCTATTAAAGGCATCTCGCATCGAAGTACGTGCCAAATTTCACGCGTCTGTAAATTTTAGCCCATCTTCGGGATTTCGCGTTCTTCTGAACTTTGCATGCTTTTTCCGTTGCCTCTGCAACAGCGTTCGGACCTTTTTTGTGTACCACGGGGGATCCGTTCCATCTCTTACCAATTTATGAGGTATGAATCTCTCAATTGCTGTTGCTACTATATCTTTGAATTTGAGCCACATCTCGTCTACATTCGCATAGTCAGTTCGGAAGGAATGGAAATTGTCTTTTAGGAAGGCTTCTAGTGGCACTTTCTCCGCTTTTTTAAATAAAATTATTTTGCGTTTGTTTCTGATGGATTTGGAAGAAATGGTATTGAGCCTAGCTACAATGACCTTGTGATCACTAATCCCTGTATCAGTCATGATGCTCTCTATCAGCTCTGGATTGTTTGTGGCCAAGAGGTCAAGTGTGTTTTCGCAACCATTTACAATTCGCGTGGGTTCGTGGACTAACTGCTCGAAATAATTTTCGGAGAATGCATTTAGGACAATCTCGGAAGACGTTTTCTGCCTACCACCGGTTTTGAACAAGTATTTTTGCCAACATACCGAGGGTAGGTTGAAGTCCCCACCAACTATAACCGTATGAGTGGGGTATTTATTTGTTACGAGACTCAAACTTTCTCTGAACTGTTCCGCAACTATATCATCGGAGTCTGGGGGTCGGTAGAAGGAGCCAATTATTAACTTAATTCGGCTGTTAAGTATAACCTCCACCCACACCAATTCGCACAGAGTATCTACTTCGACTTCACTACAAGATAAACCACTACTGACAGACACAAACACTCCACAACCAATTCTGCCTAATCTATCTTTCCTGAACACCGTCTGAGACTTCGTAAAAATTTCTGCAGAACTTATTTCAGGCTTTAGCCAGCTTTCTGTACCTATAACGATATCAGCTTCTGTGCTTTCTATTAGCGCTTGAAGCTCAGGGACTTTTCCAGCGCAACTACAACAATTTACAACTATAATTCCGACTGTTCCTTGATCCAAGCACGTCCTGTAATTGCCAAGCACCCTTTGACATTGCAGCCCATCCCGCACTTTCCCGAGGCCTTCTAACCTAAAAAACCGCCCAGTCCACGCGACACAGCCTTCGCTACCTGTGTAGCCGCCAGCTGAGTGTAGTGGACTCCTGACCTATTCAGCGGAACCCGAGACCCCACCACCCTATGGCGCAAGTCAAGGAATCTGCAGTCAATACGGTCGCAAAACCGTCTGAGCCTCTGATTCAGACCCTCCATCCGGTTCTGCACCAAAGGTCCGCAGTCGGTTCTGTCAACGATGCTGCAGATGGTGAGCTCTGCCTTCATCTCGTAAGCAAGACCGGCAGCCTTCACCAAATCAGATAGCCGCTGGAATCCAGAGAGAATTTCCTCAGATCCAAAGAGACACACGTCATTAGTGCCGACATGTGCCACCACCTGCAGCTGGCTGCACCCTGTGCTCTTCATGGCATCCGGAAGGACCCTTTCCACATCAGGAATGACTCCTCCCGGAATGCACACGGAGTGCACACTGGATTTCTTCCCCTCATTAGCCGCCGTATCCCTAAGGGGCCCCATTACGCGCCTAACATTGGAGCTCCCAACTACCAGTAAGCCCACCCTCTGCGATTGCCCGGACCTTGAAGGCTGAGAATGATCCTCTGAAACAGGACAGGCAGCTGCATCTGGCTCAGCCAGAGACAGTGCCTGAAACCGGTTTGTCAGACGCACTGGGGAGGCTTTCTGATCAGCCTCTGGGGACGCCTTTCGCTGCCTGCCATGCCTTGGAATGACCTCCCAATCAACCACAGGCGAGGGCTCAGCCGCACTGCGGGCAGCAACCGTAGCAACTACAGCGGCAGACCGATCTGGGGACAGACGGGACGAGGTTGACATCCCCGTGATACCCGAGTCCGGCTTCCCACAGTGGTGCCCATTGGCAACAGCCTCAAGCTGCGCGACCGAAGTCAGCGCCGATTGCAGCTGTGAGCGAAGGGATGCCAAGTCAGCCCTCATCCGAACACAGCAATCGCAGTCCCTGTCCATTCTAATCGATGTTTAACAACAGTTACCGAAACACGAGTCCGTGCCTAGATAACGCAAGCAGAAGACGAAAAGAATGTATCAACTAACCTGTACAAATGCCTAACGACTGCGCTACAATCTGCTGAATTTATGATTACAGTAACTAAAACTCGTAATTGCACCTCCTATACGAAACTCACACGCAATTTAAATAAGAATCTACGAAGTAAACACTAAAGCGCAATGCTACAACTGACCAATACTATAATACGCTCGAAATATATGAATTAATCTCAATCTCGAAAATATAATATTTTAAATAGAACTATGAGAGAGACAAATCCGACCTACTGCGCATTGCAGGTTTGTGTGTGCAGGTCTAAAAACAGTCACTAGCAAATTGTTGACATGGTGGCCTACAAGTGCCTGCTGTACAATGTATGTGTAGAGAAGAACAAGGAGTGTTTATGTATTATTCTGTGCTTTTAAGGATGTGATGATTGTTAATGACAAATGAAAAAAGAAATTAGACTTTAAAGTAATTCATATGTTGGACTTGACATGTTAATAAATTAAGAGTGGTTCTTAAACAAACTCGCTTGTGAATGTTAATTTAGTGTATTTCTTAAGCTCAAAATGTGAGTGAAATATGAGATGACGGAGATATTTACATGTGAAATGCAAGAATGTTATTCTGCATTATCCAATACGCTGTTAATTGGTGAAATCATAAAGTTTGTATATTTACTCCACACGTTCTATCATCAAAAAGCATTAGAGCATTATTTCATGAGAGAGAGAGAGAGTGAGAGAGAGTGAGTCTGGTAAATTCCCTTAAATCAGCTCCACATTGATTCTATCGTCTAAAGCCTTAGAAGGTCTACTGAAGAAAAGATATTTTTAACACCAAACGGCTGTCAAAATTATCCTGAAATTTTTCCCTACTATTTTCTTTAAAATTTTCTTTTCTTGTAGTTCAAATTGTTCTGTCTGCCTTATGTGATTCATGGTTAGGGTTTCTGCTGCATACAATGCTCCTGGTGTGGTCACTGTTTTGTACTGCTTAATTTTGGGCCTCGATGAAAGGGATTTCTTATTTGTCTGGTGTTTCAATTGGAAGGGCACTTCAATTTTGTTTTTCCTGGATTCTATTGCCTTGCTTTCTGATGCGTTCCAACTAATCCATTTGCCCAGATATTTAAAGTGTTTCATTGTTTTCATTTTCTGTTCTTGGACTTTCAGGTATTTGTTTGGGTGCTTGTTGTTTGCCATGATTGTAGTTTTTCCAAAGGAAATGTCAAGACCTATTTTAGATGCTTGTTTTGCTGGTTCAAGGGTTTGTTCCTTTGCCTCCGCCATTGTTATGGCAAACAGAGGCAGATCATCTGCAAGGCATTTTTGTATCTTCTTCTTAATTTTTTTTTGATATTATTATTATTATTATTATTATTATTTGCAACCCAGTCTTATTCCATGCTTTATATTTTTGTTGCATTCTGTGATTACTTTCTGTTGTGCAAAATTCAACAAGAAGGAAAGCTCATACCGTTGTCTTAGTTGTATTTTTGTTTCAAATGGATCTGATACTTCTGCCACGAATTTAACTTTTGAGAACATACCTGTACTATCAGCACTTATTATTTTAGTTTGTTTCTATGCAAACCTAGTTCATCTATGACTGATAACAGGGATTCTCTGTCACTTGACTCACACACTTCCTTGAATCTCCACTAAAACATTACATTCTCGTAACTTTGAAAAATGATTCAGGAGTGAGACTGGCCAGTAGTCAGTGACATACGTGAAGTCGTTTCCTCTAAATGGGAGTAGCAGTTGCATATTTTAATCTTGCTGGGTAAAAATATCTTGAATTATTGATTTATTATACATGTGATTAAGAACATTACATATTATAGGGCTTCACCTTTTTAGTGCCTGGTTAGTTATATCTCCAACTCTATACAAACTTTTACTTGTCAGAATCAGTGTGATTTTCCATATATCAGAATGAGATGTTTGAGAGATTTCTGTTCCACTAAATTTTCTCTATATTGTTTATCCATCAATAAGCGATTCCAACTCTCAGATACTGAAGAAAACGGCTGTCGAAATTACAAAAACATTTATCTTAAGCCAGCATGACACCCAGTGTAATCCAGTAAGACCAAATTCTCCATTGTATATAAAATGTTGTCACGTGGATCACTTCATGCTGGATAATGAAGATACGAGTTACATTTAAGTGTGAAGACATTAACAGAACTGTCCGCACGAGACATATCTGAAATAAAATACACGGCTAGTGAAAAGGGGCAAAGACTGAAACTAGTCATTCAGCAAATAAACAGCAGTCTTGTTGTTAAACTTTCTTCAGTCTTTGAGTGTACTGGTTTTGCATCCTCTCTGAAGTTGTTGAACAAATTTTCTCACCTATGTTTAATGTCTTGGAACATTAGTTGTTACATGAAAACTAAAGTGAGGCATGGTGAATGTAATGTCTTTCCTTGGGGGTACCAAAAATTTAAATGTCGTGAAGAAGATTAATGCTAATCAAGTGGACTATCAGTAAATATCTATTTCTTTTTGAAGTAATACAGTTGAAAGCTATTCACCAAGTTTGCACTGGCTGTGAAAGCCTATTTCCATATGTTACTAAATGTGTTCTTCAGAAGAGGATTATTCAGTTATTAGTTTATATTTTTCAGTGACTGCCTTAAGCACACTTTCACAGTAAATCTGTCAAGAACTGTTAGTTATTTGGTGAAAGGTATAATTTTCAGCAGTTGTCATTTACCTCTGCAATTGGTAGTAGGGTTATTGACAATGGCGGAGGAGTACTCGGCTGAAAGCTCATGGATTTTAAACCACTTGACGTAGCTGAAAGCCCAAGAAACTTTTATTACTACATATTGCCATGAAACTATGCAGTCCTATATTAGCTAGTAGGTTTTGTTTGGAACCCTTCAAATGTAACCCTGTGGTACATGATTTTCACTGCAGTAGACAGCTTCTAATGGCCACTTCTCTGGCATTTTCAGTCAGTTATGAGGCTACAAATACATGAATGGCACATCATCAGTACAGAGTGCCTACTGCAGTGGACTTGTGCATTTGCATCCTCAAGACTGACTGAAAACGGCAAATGGCAACCATTAACAGCTGTTCACTGTAATGGATACTACGCACCACAGGGCTGAAGTTAGAAACTGATTTAGTTTTCATAAGTATGTTGCAGGCATCATTAGAGTGGAATTACGCTACAGTTTATGTCGAGTTTACTGTATATGACTACTTCTCCTTAGAATCGGTTCTTTCCTACCACACAGTGTTTAGTTTTAGTGTGTATTATAATGCATTAATAATTTGTGTTGCTTTATGTTTGTCTAAATTAAATGATAGAAGAGCAACTCGATAATACTTATGCTCTTATTAATAGGACTTTTGAAGATGTTGAAGTAAAGCCACACAAGAATCTGAATGTAATTATTGGCCCAAATGGAAGTGGTAAATCAACCATTGTATCAGCTATAATTTTGGGACTTGGTGGGAAACTGAAACTTGCAGACCGTGGATCCTCTGTGAGTATAATCCAGACTGTGCTTTTCCTTTTATAAAGCTGTGCATTTTTTTGAAGTATATACAAAAGTGAACTTTTACATAAAAGATAATGTGAGCCGTTTGTTTAAATATTTAGAATTCAGAGTTAAAATATTTCAATATAGCTCATCAAATATAACGTGCAACTTGTTAAATGCTTTGTGTGCAAGTGAGCTACTCCATGAATAGCTACTATCTTTACCTTCTCTGGTTTTATCTGCGAATAGTTTTCCTCTGTTTTTCGTTCAATCAATTTCCTCAGATTAGTGATGTGTTTTTTTACCTGTTGAATTGTGTTGAAAAATAAGATGTACTTACTGAAACAAGGCAGTGTCTGCAAATTAGCAGATGATGTAGTCCTGTCTGGTGAATGTAAGGATGACTTAAAATTGTTGAATGAAATAGAATTCTGCACGATATGTGTGTTAAAGGTAAACAATGACAGAAGTGACTGTGAAAACACAAGGGGATGAAAAGTAGCTAAAATCGAAAAAAAATTTGAGGTGTGAAACACTATATTAATCGAAAGATTTGGTGTCAAACAAAGGCCCAGACTTTTGGATGAAATGCTTGTTACTGTGTGTCCGAAACACAAGTGTGTTGAGGATGTGAACTGTTAATGATGTGGAAAATGAAGAAGCTGCAAGTATTTGAAAAATGTTACAGAATAATGTTGAAAATTAAGTATACAGTTACAACATGGAATTAATAAATGTTACAAGAATGGGAAAAGAGATGAAGGCTATGAAAAACACTGGCCAGTAAGAGGACTATGTTGGTGGATAGCATAACAACTGTGTGTGGAAGTTAAAGGGACAGATGCGTTGTAGTACTCATTAGCTTTATCAAGACTGTCATGATAAATATATTATGAGGGACAGGTGGAGGTGAGGGTAGAGATTTGCACAGGAGAAGAAAAAATTGAGGGCACTGTTCCAAATCTAATTTTTTGCCCTCCTGGGGGCTCACAGTTCTTTCGTGAGTTTGTGCGTGGTGCACATGGGGCCCCAAGCTATTGTAGCTCGTTCTTCATTCCTTAGCTGCCCCCCCCCCCTCCATTCCTATCCCCACTCCTTCCCCATTGCCACATGCTTCCCCTCTCTTGGTGGTCAACCTGGCTATTCCCCTGGTTTCCTGTATTGGTCATAATTTTGTTCCTTTTGCTTGTTTTTTCCCCCTTTCGGCATTTGAGCCACAAAATTTCCTGTTTTTAGTGTGAGCCATATGGGGAAGAACTCCCTCCCTAGCATCTACGGGTGGATTCCTCTCCCCCCTCCCTTCCTCTCTCCTCCCCCACTGTAGCCTCCTTCCACCCTACTAGGTCACCAGCATGTGTATCCAGTCCGTATGGTGGGGCTGTTGTGTACCCATATGGTTGAGCCTCCTGACAACACAGGGATCATACTACTGATACCTGAGCTGTCCCCACCCTGTGTATGCCAACGAGTGCTTGCTTGTCTTCTTGGAGCATCGGAACTCCCGGCAATGGCCACCGTGCCAGACGGCCCTTGCTGTGGCTGGATGGCACCCATGGGGAGAGCCCCTGGTTGGAGTGGGTGGTATCAGAGTGGATGTTTGGTGCATGAAGCGTATAAAGTTGCAAATATCTGGCCAATCTCACACAACCGTCTCTTGGAATGATGAAGGATCCTTAAATGCTGCCTCGTATGATCTGGCAGCCTCCCCATCCCTGGCTACCCCATGGGAGGAGGGCCAGGCTTTCCCCGTTACCTCGTCTATACTAGCACGGATGGGGACACTTTCACTGCCACAAAGCCATTGTTTTTTGTGGAAAATATCGAGGACAAGTTTGGTGAAGTGGAGTCTATTAGTAAGATACGGTTGGGCTCCCTGTTGATTAAAGCTTCTTCTGCCACCCAGTCCACAGCTTTTTTCCCTCTGTCCGTGTTGGCAACAACCCAGTGTCTATCACTCCTCACCAATTTCTGAATATGGTCCAGGGCATCATTTTTCATAGTGACCTCATCCTGCAAACTGCTGAGGAACGCCAGGCTAATTTGGAACAGTGTGGCTTTCATTTTGTTCACCGTGTGCAGAAGGATCGCAAAGACAACTGCACCGATACTGGTGCCTTCATTATAGCTTTTGAGGGAGATACCCTCCCAGAGAAGGTCAAGGTTATGTGCTACAGATGTGACGTGAAGCCATACATCCCTCCACCTATGCGGTGCTTTAGTTGCTTGCATTTTGGACATATGTCTTCCCGCTGTACGGCGGACCCTTCATGTGGTGACTGGCCACCCAGTCCATGAGGGAAGCCCTTAATGCTCGGTCGCCTGTGTACGTCAACTGTGCTGACCGCCACTCCCATCACTCACCTGATTGCCCGGCTTCCAAGAGAGAAAAGAACATACAAGAATATAAGTCCCTGAATCACCTGTCTTACAATGAGGCTTGCAAAAAGCATGAGAGACTCCACCCAGTGTCAATATCTTCAACTTTTGCCTCTGTTACTTCCTTTCCTTCTCCTCCCTCGTCCTTACCCCAGCCCCATCCCACTCTCCCCTCCATCTCCCCTGCGGTTCCCATGACCTCCCATCAGGGAGTTGCTCCCCATCGCCGGCCAAAGAAGTGCACAACTTCTTCAGCATCTGCTGGTGATCGGGCTCCCTTCCAGGAACCCGCTCCTCGGCATCTCTCAGGCCAGAAGACTGCTACCACCATTCTGCCACGAGGCGCACCGTGTGTACGCCCCCAAGGTCGCCTACTCTCTTTCGGTCCCCAATCTTAGACACCTGTACTTCCTCTTTGTCCTGCCCTCCTCCACCTCAGAAAGAGAAGAAGAAGAAGAAGAAGAAGAAGGAACATAAATTCCACGACAAGGCACCCCCGGTGCTCCCGGAGGTGCCAACTCCCCTCACGCAACCTGAGTCTGATGTCTTATTTATGGATGTCACGCCCTCCTTGTTGGTGACTACTTGTCGGTGACCTGACCTCCTCCTCAGCTCCTTCGTGCCTACCTTGGACTCGTGCCACACGATCATCCAGTGGAACTGCAGTGGTTACTATCGTCAACTACCAGAAATGCAACGTCTTCTCTCCTCTTATTCTGCATTCTCTCTTGTTCTCCATGCAACTCATTTTCGTGATGACCACTCTCCAACTTTTCCTGGTTATCGGGCATTCTGTCGGAACCGTTCTGGCCCTGGGATAGCATCTGGTGGGGTCTGCACTCTGGTTCGCTCCGATGTCTTTAGTGACTGGATCCCCCTATGCACCACCTTGGAAGTGATAGCAGTTAAGGTGCAAATGACTCCGGCACTCACCCTTTGCAATGTCTACCTTCCTCAAGGTCAGCCACTTACCTGTTGTTGTTGTTGCTGTTGTGGTGGTGGTGGTGGTGGTGGTGGTGGTCTTCAGTCCTGAGACTGGTGTGATGCAGCTCTCCATGCTACTCTATCCTGTGCAAGCTTCATCTCCCAGTACCTACTGCAACCTACATCCTTCTGAATCTGCTTAGTGTATTCATTTCTTGGTCTCACTCTATGATTTTTACCCTACAAGCTGCCCTCCAATACGAAATTGGTGATCCCTTGATGCCTCGGAACATGTCCTATCAACTGATCCTTTCTTCTAGTAAAGTTGTGCCACAAGCTTCTCTTTCCGCAATCCTATTGAACACCTCCTCATTAGTTATGTGATCAACCCATCTAATCTTCAGCATTCTTCTGTAGCACCACATTTTGAAAGCTTCTATTCTCTTCTTGTCTAAACTATTTACTATCCATGTTTCACTTCCATTTCTGACACTTAAAACTATACCCGATGTTAACAAATTTCTCTTCTTCAGAAATGCTTTCCTTCCCATTGCCAGTCTAAATTTTATATCCTCTCTACTTCGACCATCATCAGTTATTTTGGTCCCCAAATAGCAAAACTCCTTTACTACTTTACGTGTCTCATTTCCTAATCTAATACCCTCAACATCACCCGACTTAATTCGACTACATTCCATTATCTTCATTTTGCTTTTGTTGATGTTCATCTTATATCCTCCTTTCAAGACACTATCCATTCCGTTCAACTGCTCTTCCAAGTCCTTTGGTGTCTCCGACAGAATTAGAATTTCATCGGCGAACCTCAAAGTTTTTATTTCTTCTCCATGGATTGTAATACCTACTCTGAATTTTTCTTTTGTTTCCTTCACTGCTTGCTCAATATACAGATTGAATAACATTGGGGAGAGGCTACAACCCTGTCTCACTCCCTTCCCAACCACTGCTTCCCTTTCATGCCCCTCAACTCTTATAACTGCCATTTGGTTTCTATCCAAATTGGAAAAAACCTTTCGCTCCCTATATTTTTACCCCTGCCACCTTCAGAATTTGAAGGAGAATATTCCAGTCAACATTGTCAAAAGCTTTCTCTTAAGTCTACAAATGCTAGAAACGTAGGTTTGCCTTTCCTTAATTCTTCTTCTAAGATAAGCCGTAGAATCAGTATTGCATCACGTGTTTCAATATTTCTAGGAATCCAAACTGATCTCCCCCAAGGTTGGCTTCTACTAGTTTTTACAATCGTCTGTAAAGAATTCATTTTAGTATTTTGCAGCCGTGACTTATTAAACTGATAGTTCGGCCACTTACCTATGTTGCACTATTGCCCTTAATCCAGAAACTCCCACCCCCGTTTCTCCACCTTGGGGATTTCAGTGTCCACCATCCAGTGTGGGGTAATATCATTTCAACCGGTTGAGGTATGCTAATCGACCAACTTCTCACGGACTTCGATTTGTCTCTCCTCAACAATGATTCCCCTGTCCACTTCAGTGCCATTCATGGCACCTTCTCTGCTGTCAGTCTCACGATCTCCTCCCCTGCCGTCATGGCTTCGTCCCATGATGACCTTTGTGACAGTGACCACTTTCCAGTGACACTTTTGTTCACCTGCTACCACTAGGCAGAAAGGCCCCCATGTTCTGTCGAGGATCTGAACCTCCAAGGAGCTCTAGGCACGGGTCCATTGGTTCTAGCGACACACTGTGGTGGCATCGTCATCCGCTTCCTATCCTCCTACTTTTCTCCAGCACAAGCACAGAGTTGAACAGACCCCCTCCATTTCGTCCTGCACCACGTTGAGCCCTGTATGCACATTTCGCTGAATGGGAATTGGTGCAGGCTCTTAGCTCTTCATGAGACAGCCACAGGGCCAGATAACATACATAATGAGAAGATTCAACACTTGGATGTTCCCTAGAGGCAACAGCTCCTCAGGGTCTTCAATCACATCTGGCTCACTGGTGCTTTTTCATCACAATGGCGAGACAGTATAGCTATCCCCGTCCTTAAGCCTGGGAAAAACCCAACATTTCTTGACAGCTACCACCCCATTAGCATTATGAATGTGCTTCGTAAACTGCTCAAAAGGATGGTGAACTCCAGGTTATGTTGGGTAGGCGAATCTCGAGGCCTTTTGTCACCATATCAGTGTGGCTTCTGGGCAGGGGGATTTCCAACTGACCATTTATTCCGACTGGAATCCGCCATCTGACAGGCTTTTACTTACCACCCGCACCTTGTTGCCGGTTTCTTTGACGTACATAAGGCGTATGACATGGCTTGGCACCATCACATTTTAGTTACCCTCCATGAGTGGGGCTTCTGTGGTCCCCTTGCCATTTTTATTCGTGAGTTTCTATCTTACTGGCTCTTCTGGGTTCGAGTTGGCACTTCACTCAGCTCCTCTCAGATTCAGGAGAATGGTATCCCACAGGGTTATGTGCTAAGTGTCACACTCTTCCTCATTGCCATAAATGGGCTTGTGACCTCTGTTGGGCCTTTGGTTATCCCGGCATTGTACGTTGACGGTTTTTGCATCTGGTGCAGCTCCCACTCGGTGGCATCTGCTAAGTGCCAGTTCCAAGGTGCCATCCAATGGGCCGACAGCTTCCTGTTTTACCCCTCCAAAACGGGAGTTATGCATTTTTGTTGTCGATCCTCAGTACACCCTAATCCAGAACTGTATTTAGGCAACCAGCTCCTCAATGTTGTAGTGCAGTCCCATTTCTTGGGCCTTATTTTTGATAACAAGCTGATATGGCTGCCCCACATATGCCACCTAATGACTACAGGCATGCGGAAGCTTAATGCACTCTGCCTCCTGGCCCACACATCTTGGGGTGCAGACGATTCCACTCTTCTCCATCTTTAGCATGCTCTGGTCTTGTCCAGACTCGATTATGTTAGTCAGGTTTATGGCTCAGCAGCTCCTTACACTTGGAAATTCCTTGACCCTGTCTATCATTGCGGGGTGCGTCTGGCTATTGGTGCCTTTCACACTTCCTCACAGAAGCAGGGACTCCCCCTGTACACATTCGATGGAGCCAACTCCTTGTTTATTATGCAGTTGCCATTCGCCAATTCCCTGATCATCCTGTGTACCCAGTGCTCTTCGCCAATGAGAAATGTCTCCCTCCTAACACCTGCTCACAGGTGGGATTGCCGGCTGACATGCGCCTCAATACCCTCTGCCAGGATCTCCATGTGTACTCACTGGAATGCACCCTGTGTCTTTCCTCCCATATCCCCCCTTGGTTGGTGCCTAGAGCATGGATTAGGGCCAATATCTTTCGGGGTTCTAAGGCATCTGTTGCTGCAATGGTTTACCAGTGTCTTGTATGTGTCATCCTTGCAGAGTTCCAGGGTACCTCCATGTTTTACACTGATGGTTCCAACACTACTGATAAGGTGGGATATGCTTTCACGTCTCCTACTGGCTTCAAGAACCATTTGTTGCCAGGATCATGTAGTGTATTTATGGCAGAGTTTCTAGCCGTTCACAGGGCCCTCCTTTGTTTCTCAGGCCTCCCTGCATAGTGTTTTAATTTGTTCTGGCTCCATGAGCAGCCTGTAGGCTATCGATCGATGCTACTCTCATCGCCCCTTGCTCTCTGCCATCCATGACCTTCTCTCTGCCCTTGAGCGTGCCACCTGTTCAGTTGTTTTTCTTTGGGTCCCAAGTCATGTGGGAATCCCAGGGAATGAATTGGCTGACCGTGTGGCTAGAGAAGCAGGTACTTCACGATTCCAGCTGCAGATATGCGGATCTACGTCAGATCTCTCTTTGCCCAACAGTGGAATGCTATCTGGAGTGCTACTGCTTATAGTAATAAACTCCGCACAATCGAGGAGTCTACTGCAGTTTGGGGCACTTCTTTCCACCCCTCTTGGAAGGAGTCCACTGCTTTATGCCATTTGTGCATTGGCCATACCTGGCTCACTCGTTGTTTCCTCCTACGTAACGACCCACCACCACAATATGGTTGTGGCACCAGACTGACGATATGTCACATATTGGTAGCATGTCCCCTCTTTCGACCCTTTGTGCTACGTATAGTCTTCATGCTCGCTTAAATTTAATATTAGCGGACAATCTATGGAGTGGTGACCTGGTCCTCAGTTTCCTCCATGGAAGTGGTTTTTATTTCCAGATATTAGATTCTCCTTTAGTCTTGGAGCAGGGGCTGGTTGGTTGGGACTCCTTTTGCAGTCTTCATGGTCTGTGACCCTATGACTGACTCCCTTTCTTTTACTTTTTAGATTTGGTCTCACCTTTTATGCTTTTCCTATATGTGTTTAATGTTCTTTCTTTTATAATTTGACTCCTCTGACTGAGTCTGTGCACTTTTAGCAGACCCTCTTTCTTATGTAATCCACTTTGGAATTACGGGACTGATGACCTCACCATTTGGCCCCATACTTTCTCAATCAGTCAATCTAACTTTTTGTGTTTCCTTTACTGACCATCCACCTTCTCAAATGTTGGAAACTATTAATTGATGGCTTCATATGTTTTTCAGTGTAATTAAAAGATAGTGCATTTTACATTGCTGAATCTGCTTCCTGTTGTTCAAGAAACAATACCACATAACTGGCTTTTATGATTTTACTGGTTTCATTGGCACAACTGTCTGTGTAGCTGCTGTTACTGTAGGAGTGACAAATTATCCACTCTTTACAATGAAAATGAGGCCAGAAGAATACTGTTTAAGTTAAACAAAGCTAAAAAAGTGTAAAATCTGCAAAGCTGCAAAAGAATGAAATGAAAGGGTCTGCAGAAGAAAGTGCTAACCCATAAGAGCTTACTGAATGTTGTATGTCTGGTTAGCTTCAAAGAAGACATAAATGTAATAATACATTTGGTTAATTTCTAAGAAAATAACTGCTTGTTACCAACATGTAGTGCTTCAGAAACACTACAGATAAAGTGATCAGATTAATCTTCACTAAATTAAGGGTTATTGCTTTCTACCACTAACCCTTTCAAATACCATGTCACTGTGTTCCAAAAGTGCTGTTGTCTATAGGGAGATTGCACTTCCACAGAACTGTAGCAAAATGCAGCAAGGTATGCACAGTCTTGACAGTTGGTGCGGTGGCTGACAGCAGTCGTCAATTTCATTTGCTTCTTTCTAGTGAGCAACAGTTTGTTTCCAGTCAAAAAGATCGTGTGAAATGCTGTCCAGTACCATTGACTAGGGCCTTTACACAAGAACCGCTTTCTAATGCGAAGTGTTAAGTAATAGGCAATAACAATGTGTTGTGGCTGTGTGTACCTTTGCATTTACATGTTGAGAATCAACACAGTCAGTTACACAGTATTGTTTTTTTTTTTTTTTTCATGCTTTGCAAACCATGGTAAGTGCAAGCCACAAGATTCTTACTTTATGTTTAAGGGAGTCTTTCCATTCCATTTGCTTATGGGGGGAGGGACAGGAAGATTGACTGCTTAAATGCTTCTGTGTGCACTGTAATTAGTCTAATCCTGTCTGTGCTGTCACATTGGGGTGAATAATGCTGTAATCTTCAGAAAGATATCTGGTTACTTCTGGTATACAGAAGCCGATGCTGTCCAACTCAAGCTTCACTCGATAGTTTTGTGGATAGCTGTACCTTAATATTTATCTATGGTTAGCCATCTTTGGTAGCTTAGTGTCCCATGTCCAGTTTTGTTTCTATGAACTTAATTTGTCATAGTGCCACACAGTGGTTTGCTTCACTTTATGGTTGCTAGATATGACAGTTGTACAGTTTTAGAATCTCTCCTAACTCGTGAGTTGAGTGAAGTGTTCACACTCATAAATTACTTGTCCTTCATTGTGTCCGGTGTGTGAATGGGAAGAACCTGGTGGAGCATGTCCTGGTAGAATACACTATAAAGGAAGGAGTACACACTAACTGCATAATTAAATACCACAAGAAGTTATGTATGATAGTCTTCATTTGACCTCTACATATTTACGGTGTATATCTCTCGCGAACACTGTTTATTCCTAAGTGCAATTAAAAAAATCATTGGTACGGTATTACTGATGATGTATGTCAGTTTTTTCATCGGATTAAACTGACATGCAAATATGTTGATGAATCAATCAGGAAACAACAGCAAAGAATACCAGTTCAAGAATTGTTCTTACAAATGAGTAGAAAAATGGTTTAATACTCATCTTTCCATGTAATATCTGCAGCTCTGGTTATCGTGTTGATAGCCTCTAGGGTATAATTTTCAGGTCCCGGATTTGAAATGTTACTGAAAACACTTCTACCCAATTATAAGGCATCATGGTTTATTAAGTGGTGCACTGCAAACAATTAACTTCCAAATTTTTACTCTTTGCACTTTGCTAAAGAGTGTCTTTCACATGACAAGATTATAAATTTTCACACGTGTATTCACTTAAATGTCACAATTTTAAATTGGAAAGACATTCATGGAGTGCATTTTATTCACAGTACTCTACATGACTAAAATCATAGCCTCATCTGTCTGTTTCAAATAAAGACTCGCTTACTCTAGTTCCAAATCAACACTTGCTCACTCTATTTCTAAACCAACATGCCTAATGTGAAAGTGAATCGAAAACTGTTTAATGCTTTGGTGGGAAGCACCAAAAATATGTTTTACTGCATGAAAATCTTGATCTTTCCAAAGCCAGCAAATAAGCAAAATTTTGTTCATTTTTTTCTGCGTGCTTTAGTTAACATCAATAAGAAAATGTGATTCTGGGTATAAACAAGATTTATAGAAATAGAATGATTACATGTGATAACGTAGATTTTTCCCGGCGTATCAAATAGTGATGATTTTCACGGGTTTGCAGCTGGTTTCCATCGTCCTGACGACAACACGATATTTCGGCGGACCATCTGGCCGCCATCTTCAGGTAAGCCAGTTTCAGTGTGATTGTGTACTCAATCTCACCTGAAGATGGTGGCCATATGGTCCGCCGAAATATCGTGTTGTCATCAGGACGATGGAAACCGGCTGCAAACCCGTGAAAATCACCAAAATTATTACATATTATCGGGTATAATTTTGAAAAGGAATTTTCGTAACCAAATGTTGCAGAATGCAAAATATATGTGAATCATGTCTAAATGAAAAAAATTGAATTTATAGGGCAATTAATTTTTTTTAATTCAGTGATAAAAATGGTGTTCCAAAATATTACAGAAAATATGAGAAATAAATAAATTTAAATAAATTTTCCCATTTAGTACTTGCAACCCCATAGGCTTCCTTTTAGAGTGTCAGATTTGAAATTTTAAGTAAAAGATATCAGAAGAAAGCATGGAATCGCAACTTTTGTTAACCAAGATAGGTGTCATGGTCTACTGTTGAACAAAAGTGTCTGTGAAATAGATTTGTTGCATTACAATTTGTTTCCTCTCTATTCTTTCTGAGAACATAGGATGTCCTTCATTAGTAAATCATTTATTGTATGTACTCTCTTACCTACTGCTGTTGATGTACAGCTTTAGAATAGTTGAGAATGATTGACATTCTGCCCCTTAATATAAGCTTTTAGTACTTTGATGTGTTTTGGTTTTCTGTTTGCATCCTTTATTTTTACAGCTTGCATCATATATTAAAATTGGCTGTAAAGAAGCAAAAATTGAAATAGAGTTAAGAACTGGTACAACCTCAACAACAGTGATCTCCCGCGTGTTTAACCTAGATAACAAATGTGTGTGGAGAATTGATGGCAAAGTTGTGAGCTCTAAACAGGTATACTTTCATATCCAGTAATTTTGTCTGTTTGGTGAGACCATCGCTGTCATTTGAGAATAACATCCAGCATGAGTGTGATACTTTGTGTTTTGCACTAATAGATATAATAAGAAGAAGGGGACTTTCACCATAAAGTGTTATTTCTTATGCAGGTTGATGATAAGGTTGCAGAGTATAACATACAAATTGGTAATTTGTGCCAGTTTCTTCCACAAGAAAAAGTTACTGATTTTGCAAAGATGAACCCCCAGGTGTTACTGGAGAACACAGAAAAGTCTGTGGGTGAGTTTCTTTTATATCCAGTTGACAGCATTTTTTTAATGTATCAAATGGTTGAGAATTATGAAATATTTAGGAATAAAGCAGGCGACTCAGTGAAAGGCAGCTTTTGGCATGAACTTCTTTTTTCAAGCTTTATGAAAAACATGCAGACAATGTGCCTGTCTCTCTACATTGCACTCAGTTGACTGCCAGCTCTTTCCCGGCCTGTGGTGAGTGTACTGGGGTCCATGACGTGTGGGGCGAGGGATGGAGAGAGGTGAGGGGCAGGGAGAGGGTTCAGGGGCAGTGTCCAGTGGCTCGTGGGAGAGTGGGGAGCCATCTGTAAGCTAGCTAAGGGTGCAGGTAGAGGGGTGGGTGGCAGATGGCTGGGCATGTGATTTCATAGACTAGGCCATGAGATAGCAGTACACAACTATTATTGGATTGGGGGGAGAGGGGGGGGGGAGTGTTGATGGAGGCTTCGGAGGTGGACCACAGCAGAGAACAATATGAGAGATTTCAATGCCTGCTTCACGACCAGTGCCATCTGGATCCTCCCCACCACCAACAGCTTTTCTGAGCTTAACAGATGGGAACTATACTTACAGCACATCCTTCGCTCTGTGTGTGTGTGTGTGTGTGTGTGTGTGTGTGTGTGTGTGTGTGTGTGTGTGCGTGTTTGTGTGTTTGTGTGTGTGTGCGTGTTTGTGTGTGTGCGGGTGTGCGTGTTTGTGTGTGTGCGGGTGTGCGTGTTGTGTGTGTGTGTGTGTGTGTGTGTGTGTGTGTGTGTGTGTGTGTGTGTGTGGTGCGTGTGTGTGTGTGTGTGTGTCCCAGATACTACCACCGTACACACCATCCCCTGTCCCAGATACTACCACCCAGTTCGTGTCACCTAGTTGTGTGCTGCTATCTCTCACCCTAGTCCATGAAATTATGTGCCCTGCTGTCTGCCACCAGGCCCCTGTACCTGCACCTCTAGCTAGCCCACAGATGGCTGCAGACTCTTCCACAAGCTTCCCCTCAATCCCCTCCTTGCCTCCTACCTCTCTCCAACCCCCATCCCACCTCATTCTGCACTCCAACTCACCCCATTACACTCACTGTGGGCCAGGAAAGAGCTGCTAGTCATTTTAGCTTTTTTCTGTATGGCAAGAAGTTTGATTTGCTACATAATTTTCTCGCACCTGTTTTGTGTTCGGCCTCTCATTTCTCCATGTCTTCTCCTTCCCTCCCACTCCTCCTCTACCCTCCCCCCATCCTCACCATCCCTCTGCCAGAAATGTGCTGTGGACATTAAAAATCCTACTACCTTCTTTCTTTCTTTACTAATATGCATACTGAAACAGAAATGTAATCCCATTATTGTCTCTGTGCAGCAGTTATCATTCTGTAAAATCCATTGTTGTCATTCTGCTGTAGTGTAATAAACTCTTGACATTATGACTAAGCGATGTGATGCAGTTGTTAGTACTCTGGGTGCACATTCAGGACGATGATGGTTCAAATCTCCATTTGGCATCCTGAGTTAGGTTTTCCACGATTTCCTTAAATGGTTCCAAGCAAATGCTTGGGTGGTTCTTTTGAAAGGATATGGGCAGTTTCCTTCCCATCCTTAAAAATAAAAATGAGCTGATCATGTCTGTCACTTAACAACCCGATGGTCAATGAGACTTAAACCCTGGTATTCCTTCCCTCCCTTCCCTCCATCCATCCATCCATCACATTATGAAAATATATGACAAAAAATAGTATTTTTTTTTACAAGAACATACAGTACTGTAATGCATGATGACAATTTGGTCTCTGTATGAGAATTCATTTTTATTCACATTAAGGATATTCTTGTTTGCAGACCACAATAAGAGATTCTAATGCCAAAAATATATTTCTCCTCTAGAGTTAAAGTACTTTATGAGTTAGCTAGTTTTGTACAAGAGCTCCTTTTGGCAGAAGGCTTGTCAAGCATGTGTGTAAGTGCTGTTTTGTGCATGGGGATTTAAGGAAATGAGATGAGTGTACAGTGAAAACGCAGCATAGGACCAGTGTAAAAAAGTTTTGTCGTGCAGAGTAGGGCCACGTTATTTCCTTATTGCCGAGATTGCAAATGAAGCCACTGACCACTTTATGATAACAGCAGAGACTTCCTCTTTTTATGTTGGAAATGAATGAGACAGGAATTTTGGTGCAAATATCTGATACCCCAGTGTCGCTGTATAGTACATCCATGCAAGATTCATATGTGTGTGTGGTATGCAGTGGACTTCAAAAAATGCGTGACATACTGCTGCCTATAATAATATTTATTTTAACTCAGTTTCAGTTTTAAATCATGGTTTAAAACTTAAACTACTTCCAAATAAACATTATTACACATTGCACAGTGACATGCATGTTTTGAAGTTTTTACCTGCTGTTGATTTTCACCTAAGCAAGGTATTCAGTGGAATTTGAAATTGTAAGCTCCATAAAAAAATAGTTTGCACTGGCCTTTCAGAACTTCTTATGACGGCTCCCATGATGCACAGAGTGGAAAGTTATCATGCAATAATTATAGGAAGTCCGTTGAGCAGTAAGACTGATTAAGCACTGATCAAATGGAAGCAGAAAAAATGTATTTTTTTCCCGTAATTTAGCACAATGTGCTTTGGAGTACCTTACTAAGGAAATCTTTAAAATGAGTGGTATCTGCAGCTGAACAGTTGTCTCTGTAGGAACTTCCTCTTGTATTTCAGGTAGCGAATATTTTGTAAGTTCACCATCATGATTGTGTCTGTGTTCAGGTTCATATACATGCATGCACAATGTTCCTTTTCTTTATATTGAAGAGAAGCAAATACTTTCACAATAATTCATTGATGGACTTAAAATCTTACTAATTTTTTTGTGTGTTTTCAAATTAGTAAATTTAATGCTTTGGTTAAGGAAAACACAAGGAATATTCAAACTTTTCTGGCCCTGATCAAGACTTGGACATGAGACCTTTGCCTTTCATGGACAAACGCTTTACTGACTGAGAAATCTAAGCACAACTTCCGACAGGCTCTCAGAGCTGTACTTCCACCAATTATGCTTCTGTTTCCTTTTATACTTCACAGAAGTTCTTCGACATACTGACAATGTATACGCAAGCATCTGTAAAGTTTAGAAGACAGTAGAGGAGATACTGGCAGAAGTGCAGGCATGTCATTGCCTGTGCTTGGATAGCTCAGTTGATAGGTAACTAGTCTGTGGAAGACCTAGGTCCCAGCTTCAGGTCCTGGTGTGGCACACAGCTTTAATCTGCCAGCAACTTTCAAATGGTTATTTTTTTTTTACTGATGGGTGACATGTTTTATTGTTCAAGGAGGTGAAAAAAAATTGGCCCAAATGCATGAACAGCTGAAATGTTTGACTAAAGAAATAAAGGAGTATGAAAAGAAAATAAATGAATATCAAGCAGCAGTGGAGAATGATGAACAAATGAATTCCAGGTATGTAAGAATATGTTTTATGAAGTCCAATTCCAAGCTTCAGCATGTATAATTTTTTGTCAGGATGTTGATTTACATTAGTTCCATTTACTGTATCTTCATTCATCTGCTCACCATCTTGTGGTGTGAATTGGATTTACACATTGTAGGAACACTTACACAGCTCCCTGAATTGCAGTTTTGCCCAGAACAGTTTATACCGTTGTTGACAATGATGGTGTGTGTGCGTGCATGCATGCATGCATGTTTTTTTTCTAAGTAGTTTCTCTTTGGAGCATTGTGGGATGTTAACAAAACTATGAGTAGTTCTTTGGGTGTCATTTATGTAGGCTTATGTGGGCATGCCAGCAAATGCAAATTTGTGCTCGCTCATCCCCCCATTTTGAGTTAGTTAAAGGCACTTTTAGTAAGATGCTTATACTTTTGTACCTTTCTGATCTCTAGTTAGAGCCATGTGCTGCTAATCTCCACATCAACTGAACTGCTTCCCACTTGACTTGCATGAATTGGATTTGAGGTAAACAGAAGAGTTCCAGCTAAAAAATAAATTCAAGCTGAAAATAGATGGGAGTACTCTGTACATGGGACTTCTTTAAATGGATCTAATGCAGTAGACAAAATTCTGGAGTTGGGTTTGCTGTTTTGGGCACCTAGGAAGTCATATTAAGCCATAGACTAACAATGGAGAAAGTTTTAGCAACGAGTGAATCACTGATCATTCATTCATAGACACTGAGAAAGCTTTTGTGGAGGAACATTGGGGCTGTTATGGAGGAACGTTGGGAAGTACTGTTCAAAACTCCCAGAAATCTGAGTAGATTATTGAGACCATAGAATAATTTCCATGCTTTACTAAACAAGGAGCAAAATTAGGATAATGAAGACCAGAAACAAAACTTTCCACAGAACTGGGACAAAGGTGTACATTATCGTCACTTTTTCTGGTATATCCATTGAGAAAACTGTTAAAGTATTTAAAGATTGTAAAGGGGGTCAAAGTTAATGGAATACAGTTTCCAGATAACATTGCTCTGGTGACAAAAAATGAAAAGTTATGGAGCAGGTGTCATAACTTTTGAACTACATCTAATTTTGAGATATGTAAAATGAAAATAAAAATAGTAAACTTAAATCATAAAATGCATTGTAGATGAAAAAGATGTGAATGCTCGGTTGGGAGGAGGAAAGCTGACTGTTGTAAAAGAATTCTGTCATGTGTCAAATGAGAAGAGAGTGAATGATAATAGAACAAGGTTAGCACGAGCCAATGAATTGTTTTTGCTAAGAAGATGCATATACAGGGTGTACATAAAATCTGCGAACACTTTTAATTATTTATTGCACAAGAACTAAACATTGTACAGATGTCATACATACTGCATTTTGAAGAGAAACTCAAATTTTTTTTACAGACATTCAATATGTGACCTGGCAGACGTCAATATAGTAATCGAATTCTTGCCATACCCATCTCAGCATGGCACCATTGACTGTGGCAGTCGCTCCCCATATTCTCACCCGGAGCTCTGTTACATCATGTGGTGTGTACCTACAGAAAAAAGTCGCACAGAGTGAGATCTGGTGATCGGGGAGGCCATTTCATGAAACAGCCGTCCCCTTCTGTAGCAGAAGGCTTGCTTCGCACCTGAACTAGCGCTGACTATCGGCAAATTACCAAACTGTGCTGTGGCGATACACATGGGGGGGGGGGGAGGAGGAATTTCAGGGTTTATCTTCAAAATGACATATGTACGATATCTGTACAATGTTTCGTTCTTATGCAGTAAATAATTGAAAGTGTTCCTGGACTTTATGTACACCCTGTATTAACATCAAAAAGTATTTTAATGGAGACAAAAAGCACTTAAACATTTCTTCATTTGGAGTACAGTGATTGTCGTGTCTGGTGCTTCAACCAAACAGATTTTATTAAGCACAAATTGTGTACAAATAAATCACAGAAAGTAAGAGTTTCCAGCTCTTCTGATATGACACAAACAAGAAAACTTCTCGAGGTGGATACCTCTTGGCCAATACAGTACTTTGGAAGTTTGTTAAAAAAAAACTCACACCTTAGTGCATGAGAACACTGTTCCTAGGTGCAAATGGGAAGCACTCTAATGCAATCTGCACTCTCTATGTACCCAATTGCTATCATTGTGTTCACTGTAAACAACCATCCGTTGAATAATGAGTGAAGACACTATGGCATTAGGCGTGCAGGCAAGTCTGTTTGCTAGTCAGACACCGACATTAGGTAACAATCCAAATCACAGTCCAGGAGAAACCATGTTGCCCAGGGTCATTTGTCAGTAGATTAGTGAGACCATGGCAGCCCATGGGTGCCCTTTATAATCTGTCATAGGTATTTCATCACATGATCTGGCACCGCCAGTTGATCTTTCCACACTGCACCTATTGACCTCACCAGATATACGCATGTTTATATTGGTTGATCAGCTGGAATATCCAGCAGGATTACAATAGTTAACATAAATGGAAAGCACAATGTTGTGTATGTTCTACAGTGTTAATGTATTTTGTTAAGCTGTTTTCAACTTTAGCTGACAGTAAAAAATTTTCACATGTGTCATTAACCTGTTAGTCTGTCTTTTCTACAAATGGACAGAATAAAATTGAGAAATGTTTCAAATATGCCTTTTCCCATCTTCCATCAGAAAAACAATTAGAAGTGTTGGAGGTAGATATTGAGTTGGAGGTGGATATTGATTATGCTTTATTTAAAGACACTACTGCAAAAGAGAAGTTGCACTAAAGAAAGGTACAACATTTGTGTATAAGGCCCCACAGGTTGTAGATTTTCACATCCTTAGGATCTTTAAATGGATATTACGTCAGCAAGATATCACAACCATAATTTAGATTAAAACAACACTATTGTGCTCCTGAACAAGTGTGATTATTTGAGAAATGTCAGTGATTTCCTGACAGCTGTTTTCCAACACAGAAGTAGGTTAATATGTTAATATACTGACAGAGCTAATGTACATATCTAGTCTCAACCCTGTGGAAGTGGATGACTTGAGAAAGGCCACTCAAGCATGCAAAATTATATTTTATGATGTTGAAGCAAAGCTACCAGATAGCATGAACCCAGTTTCTCCTGTACCGTAAAGGCTTCCAAAACTGTGCATATAGGATGTAATGATATGTCCAGTTGTCTCTTCATTCACAGATCTGTCATCTAAACTTGTGAGCAAATTGGCCACATAAATTAAAAGTAAGAAAAAATTCAAACCAAAGCATGGTATTTCAAACTCAGTTAACCTTGTGAGTGATTTCAGGTGTGCTGCCGGGGAGTGTCATAGGACCGTTGCTATTCACAGTATACATAAATGACCTGGTGGATGACATCGGAAGTTCACTGAGGCTTTTTGCAGCGCCCGGGTTTCGGGTTCAATTCCCGGCGGGGTCAGGGATTTTCTCTGCCTCGTGATGGCTGTGTTTTGTCCTTAGGTTAGTTAGGTTTAAGTAGTTCTAAGTTCTAGGGGACTGATGACCATAGATGTTAAGTCCCATAGTACTCAGAGCCATTTGAACCATTTAGGCTTTTTGCAGTTGATGCTGTGGTGTATCGAGAGGTTATAACAAAGGAAAATTGTAGTGAAATGCAAGAGGACCTGCAGCGAATTGACGCATGGTGCAGAGAATGGCAATTGAATCTCAATGTAGATAAGTGTAATGTGCTGCGAATACATAGAAAGATAGATCCCTTATCATTTAGCTACAAAATAGCAGGTCAGCAACTGGAAGCACTTAATTCCATAAATTACCTGGGAGTCTGCATTAGGAGTGATTTAAAGTGGAATGATCATATAACGTCGATCGTCGGTAAAGCAGATGCCAGACTGAGATTCATTGGAAGAATCCTAAGGAAATGCAATCAGAAAACAAAAGAAGTATATTATAGTACGCTTGTTCGCCCACTGCTTGAGTATTGCTCGGCAGTGTGGGATCCGTACCAGATGGGGTTGATAGAAGAGATAGAGAAGATCAAATGGAGAGCAGTGCGCTTCGTTACAGGATCATTTAGTAATCTCGAGAGCGTTACGTAGATGATAGATAAACTCCAGTGGAAAACTCTGCAGGAGAGACGCTCAGTAGCTCGCTACGGGCTTTTATTAAAGTTTCGAGAACATACATTCACCGAAGAGTCAAGCAGTATATTGCTCCCTCTTACGTATATCTCGCGAAGAGACCATGAGGATAAAATCAGAGATTAGAGCCCACACAGAGGCATACCGACAATCCTTCTTTCCACGAACAATACGAGACTGGAATAGAAGGGAGAACCGATAGAGATAATCAGGGTACCCTCCGCCACACTGTCAGGTGGCTTGTGGAGTATGGATGTAGATGTAGATGTAGAAATAGAAATAAAATAAAAGATCTATCCATCTCACTCAGTATTAAAGTAGCATCATTTGATGCCGCAGTTTGTTTTCCAACACAGAAGTAGGTTAATATGTTAATATACTGACAGAGCTAATGTACAGATCTAGTCTCAACCCTGTGGAAGTGGATGACTTGAGACAGGCCACTCAAGCATGCTTAGCACAATTCCAGTTCCAAGGTACTTTGTACAGACAGTAGGTTGGCTTTGGTATGTAGTCATCTCTTAGCCCACTTCTGACAGAAATATTCATAGAACATTTTGAACACTATTTCTTGAATAAAGAACCTTTGGGTGCATAATTTAAGTACTGTTTCAGATATGCAGATGATGTACTGTCTATGTGGACAGACACTATAAGACAACTGAACACGTGTTCTTTCTTTTTTTTCTTTTCTCCATTACTTTGCCAACATAAAAACATTCATTTCACAATGAAGTTTGGCAACAAATGGAAATATAAAATTCTTAATACTAACCATTGATATCAATACTCAAACACACACTGTTTCAAGGTTTATAGAAAAACTGCAACTAGAGACACAGCAGTAGACCCTTGCTCACAACACCCAGTAGCACAAAAAACATGCAGCTTTCCACTCAGTAGTGCACCTGTTCTCACATCTAAAGGATATTTCAAAACAGAGTTAGTCACAATAAAATTTATTGCCTCGACCAATGGCTACAATCCTGATCTGATTGATCACATGTTGCACAGAACACAAAAATTGAAAATTATGTCCTTGCTCTAGACTGTCTGCTGTACTATCCTATACCTAGGACAGGTATAACAGAGTGTAACCAAAATTCTGAAATATTGCAACTATAGGATTTCCTGTTATGCGAGGAACACCACAGCCCAGTGTTTCTAGCCTATAGTAGTTATGCAAAATTATGTATCTTGACTGTATGTTTGTCTGTTAGGAGACACACAGCAATTAGGTTGGCTGAACCTGAACACAGCTGGAGGCTGCAGCATTAAGACTCTACATTTGCTGAGCATGTACTGAGTGAGGGTAACAGTTACCAGGCATAGTTCTACGTCTCCTCACTTGACAAAAAATGTAAAAAAATTAAAACTTTTGTAAACCCTGGTAATCAACTAACACCTGGCCCACGGTTTCTTCTTGTCTTTGAAATCTATTCCTAAGAGTGCCCACAAGCTATGTGATGAGATTTCTGGTATAGGAAAGATCTGTCTACCCTTTCTCTCCTTACTCCTCTTTCCTCTCCCCTCATCATTTGTTGAGTAAAGGGTGTTGGTGTTTACAGTTGCAACTTCTACAAACGAGAAGAAAATTTTTTCCATCATTTGTACCATATCCTTATAAATCCATAACACCCACAGTACTGGCAAGTGAGTCCACCCCTCCCATAAACTTTGTGTGTTCTAAAATAACTCTTAAGTTTCTCAAACTAGGCAGGCTGTTTCTTTCTGTAACCAGTTATCAACTCTGTTTAAAGACTAGACCATGTATTCAACATTGTTGCTAACTTTATGTTGTGGAAAGAGACACAGACGTGTTATTTACGTACTGATCGGCACACAGATCACATTTTTGAAGCTGCTTCTTTTTGACAATAGGTGAAACAGCTTTCCTAGATGGCATAATTATTCCTGTCATATACCTTTTTATTTTATATAGTTCCTAAGCAAGTTTAGAGATGGTGTGGAATCTGCTGATATTGGTGTGAAAGCTTGCAGTTTGCGATACCCATTACTTTTTCAGAACTAAACCCAATGATTGTGTCAACAGGGAGTTAGTAGCAATTCGTTACCTATCTCATATTATTTTTTAATGATTTGATTGGCTAATATCTTACAGAATATAGTTGACCTTATACCATAACCTTTCATCATCATAATCGCGTAGTAGATAATATTCACTTTCCTTACCAAAGATTATTTCAGTACTTACTTTGCAGAACAAAAATATTTGCATCCGGTAAGTAATATGAGAGCATAATGACAGTATGTTTGCATTCAACTTATGTACGTATATAGGAGACCTAAATGGTGTCTCAGTGTTGCAGTTATATATATCATGTAACTAAATGTCTCATGAAATATTCAACCGGGGTGGCACATCTGCATGGAACTTCATTACTGTGAAAATATTCTGTAATTATGATGATTAAGAAATGACATCAGTTTAGGACAGTGACATCATAGTAAGCATCTAGCATTTGACTTAGAAATGGAAAACTATTCAAAACCCACATTCCCATTTAAAGCGAAGTCTGTGTAGATACCTAGATGTTGTTTTTTCCGGTATGTTTATTGTAACTTCTCTCAAATCATGTATCAGAACACTAAGGCAAACCACTTCCTCGGTGAAATAGTATGCGTAAGGAAATGCAATGTCCTAATTGTGTAACATTTGCATCACTGTTTTCATGTAAGGGAACTTAATAGTAGAATCCTGGTAAGTACTGTGTCCATTTTACAGTAATGTATCAGATTTTATTCGGAGAAACACTGTTAGCAACCTTGCCTCTTATTCATTTTTCAGTCCTCGCTGGATGGCTTCAACTGTCAGTGTTAATAGCATAATGAATTTAATCAGTTCATAAGAAGTGCTAATCAAATTCAGTCAGCAGTATACTCATTCTATCATACAGATAAGAAATTCAACAATACCAGAGAATGAAAGTTGCTACTCACCATATAGCAGAGATGTGAGTCGCGATAGGCAAAGCAAAAAGATTCACACAATTAAAGCTTTCGGCCATTAAGGTCTTTGTCAGTAGTAGACACGCACACGCACATGCACATGCACACTCACACTCACACAAACGCAACTTGCACACACGTCTGCAGTCTGAGAGCTGAAACCACATTGCGAACAGCAGGACCAGTGCATGATGGGAGTGGTCACTGGGTGGTGGTATTTGCTCGGCAATAATGCTTGCCGATTATATGAAACACGAGCAGCAGTATGACAGCAAACTGTGCAGAGCGTTAAGAGACCTTTCCATGGTAGTGTACATTCTTGAGCTAATAAGGTAAGATGTCACTCCTCACTTGCACATACAAACCCGCAAACTTTAACTCTTTTTTTTTTTTTTTTAACTTTATGTTGTATTAGCCTACTCCTTGTAGCAAATGTCTATGTCAAGTAGTTGACTGTTCCATAACGGAAAAAGACAGCTGCTCTGCTATAAACTTCTCCATTTACATAACATTATGAAAATTTTTAGAAGGAATTAGGTGGAATGGTTGTTCTTGCTCCCAACAATCTAATTTTCTTTCTCTTTCTTTATACACAGACAGCATGTTATTTATTACAAACATTTTTAAGTCAGTGGTACATTGTGTTTCATTATAAAGGATTTTTGGTGCCCTTTTTACTCTTAAATATTTTACACACACTGCCGGAAAATTGAAGAAAAAATTAGTACAGCAGGAAAGATGACTTAGATTTTGATGCTATGATGGCGTATGCCACTTGAGGGATGGTAGATGTACTGATGATTTCATTGTTGTCTGTCAACTGATAGCATAGTATTGTGGCATAGTTACCAGAGTGCCATCTGTCTCTGTTTTAATAGGGAATGCTCACAGCTAGAAGGTTCAGTATGTTGTGAACATATGAAGCAAGCAGGCAACCATACCATGGAGATGCATTTCTGCTTTCTAGATCCAACTGAGCGAGTTTGAAAGGGTTCAAATTGTGAATTCCCAAGTGGTGGAATGTCCCTTTGAAGAACTGCTGCGAAAGTTGGAAGTACTGCTTCAGCTGTGCAATGATGCTTGTATCAATGGTCACGTGAACATCTTCACACATGTAGGTGAGGTTCTGGACATCCACACAGACCCAGATGCCTGCCAGGGTTATTGTATTGTAAGGGCAGTGGTGGCAGATCGTACAGCTATCACAGCGCAAATAAGAGGGCTTGTGAGACCAGACATGTCAACATGAATTGTTGTGAGCTGGTTAATAGCAGTGGAACTACAGGCATGTACACCTATAGCCCTTCCTCCACTCACACAAAAGCATGACTTGCCTAGCTTGACTAACATCAGAGGATCACTCTGGAAGATGGAATGGTGTGCTGTGGTCTTCAGCGATGAAAGTGGATTCTGCCGGCACACAGATGATGGTCGTTCGCAGTTACAATGTAGAGATGATAATCACTGTCTCAAAGAATGCATTCGTCCAAGACACACTGGCTCCACACCAGGCTGTATGGTCTGGGATACGATAAGCTATAACTCTTACACTTTCGGTGTTTCTGGAGGGACGCTAACCAGTACTTGGTATATGCAGAATGTTGTTAAGACTTGTTATTGCAGCAGGAAGGGGATGTGTTCTTCCAACAGAAGTAGCAACTTCCATGGCTAACACAATCTTTTGGTCTTGCCTCAAATCAAGAACATTTGGGATATGAAGGGATGAGAAGTGTCCCATGCGACTCATCGGCCAACAACTCTTACAGAACTACATGAACAGATTGAGTAGGTATGGAATTGTGTATTCCAGGACAGATTCACCATTTGCATGATCGACTGGATGCCAGAGTCAGCACGTGCATTGCTGCCCGTGGAGGCTGCACCATTTACTAATATGGGTGTTTCAGCATGGGTCCATACGTGGTACCTCAGAACTGCAAGTGCTATTGATCTTTAAATTTAATCATTTCATGTACTCCATATGCATTGTTGCAACAATAACTCTTGAGTTAATTGGAGATCTCTAAAAGGCTATACTAATTTTTTCCCCGGCATTGTATTCACTTAATACATTCCTATGTTACAAATTTAACTGCTTGCTCAAGTTTCTTATTTATTTAATATTTATGCTGGTAATACTACATATTGTAACAAAAAAAATCAATCATGGTAAAATTATTTAAATGGATATGTCAAAAAATCTACTCACAAAGTGGTGGCAGAACACACACATAAGAGTTGTAAACGAATGGATTAGCACATAAGGTATAAAACAGATGACAGTTTGAACAAGACAGATAATTTTATTAATAATTGATTGTTTTTGTTGTTATATTAGCCCACATGGTCATCATTCCTTCTTATTGAACCCTCTTGTCAGTCTTTCTTGCCATCTGTCTTATTCAAACTGGCATCTGTTTTCCACTTTATGTGCTAATCCATTCGTTTACAACAGTCTTTTATGTGTGTGTTGTGCTGTCCTTGGTGAGTAGATATTTTATGTAACCAATTAAACAATTTTATCAATAACAGATTGTTTTCATTCTCATATTAGCCCATGTGGCCATCATTCCTTCTTATTTACCTCTGTCAGTCTTTATCATCTGCCTTGATCAAACTGTCATCTGTTTTCTAGCTTATGTGCTAATCCATTTGTTTACAACAGTCTTTTATGTGTGTGTTCTGCCACTGCTTGGTAAGTAGATTTTTTATCTATCCAGTTACATATTATTACATATTGTGTGTCATAGTTTCATATGGTATGTGTAGGTATCAACACCTTACATAATGCTTTCTATTATATATTAGTCCTTTGTGCTCTCATATGTAAAAGTCTTCTGCCAAATGAATCACTATTCAAGCGGTAAATGGCAAATCAGGGTGAATAAGACTCGTCAGTCATTGCCTTGCCATAATATGGAATGTGAGAAAACACTTAACTATATTCTGAATCACAAAGACAAAAAATTTGGATGCCCCACTTTGTAGGTTGCTTTGGATTTAAGTATTTGAACAAAACCCTGCCTTTGAAGCCAACTGTATCCTCATCTGTAGATACATTTCTTTCTGTTACATAAAGTTCCTTACATTTATTAGCAATATATTTGCTCACGAACTTCATTTTTGCCCTTTCTACTGTTCACATTCATTTCAGCTGCGACAGGAAAAACTAAATGCAGTGTCCAAAATATCTGGAACAATCAGAGGTGAGGGAAAACATTTTTGAAGAGTAGTATTTGGTAAGTTCTATTCTTGGGTGCACATTTAGAGGAAAAGTCAATCCCTGTTGTGTTTTGTGCATGCGACAGAAGCGACCAACAGCGTGCATCAGCTACAGACGACAAAACAGAACTGCAGATATAGTTACAGAAGTGTCCTAAGTCAGCAATGTCCATGACATTGCCTGTCCTCTGCTACAACATGCAGTCTTTGAATTCAGATGTGTTTGAATCTTGTCGCTGCAGCACACATGACAATGAGAGCAACAGCTACAAGTCTTCTCAGCAAAGCACTGGAGCAGACGTGCCGGCTGCTATGAAAAACTTATCATCCGATTTTAAGAAAACTATCAGCTAAAAGATTTGATTTTTTTCTCGTTTTACAGCTTGACATCTTCACTCGATAAAGAACTGAGTTTATGTTCGTTATTCATCATAGTTACTGTGCTGCAGGGAACAAGTAAACTACTGCATGAAATTTTTAAGAGTTTGTAGCAGTAAAATCGCATTGTGTAGACTCTGCGTATAGTTGATTTTAGGCCATACGTTATTACATATGAAATGTAGCCAACATACTGAAGTTGTATTTAAAATTGAGAGTGGAATGAAATTCTTTTACACTCCCAAATATTGCTTGTTCTATCTGCGGATAGTTTGCTCGCGGCATGTCCAAATTGTTTCCTATGCATTGGGAATCAGGTAGTCATACAAATCATCTTATTTCATAAACTGTTGAGGATATCAAAATGAGGTTTTTTGGAAATGACAGTGTGCAGAAATGATGTATTTTATCATATGATTAACACTCGAAGTGTTTTGGTCGAATGTTTGAGCAGAGCTAAAACAAGATTCCCTATAAATTAATGAGCTTTGTACAAATTTTCATAGCCAAACAAATAGTAAGAAACAGGCAAATGGGGCATCAAAGTGGCCAGCATGAGATCTAGTCTTGCAAGAAAATATTTAATTGTTTGAAAGTAGTCAGGGTAATTAAGGAAAACTTAATTACTGATAAGAAAAATTGAAATATTTCATGAACACTTGTTGCTATATAGCTATGCATGTGAAGTACTGAAAAGTTCATCTCTTTGAAGCCAAGATGTCTTGCGCATAAAAAAATATGTTGATGTGATATTTAAACTGTCAAAAAGGCTTCCTTTGAATCAAGTATTAAGTTTAGGAATTTTGAGAACATTAGACACTAGGGAGGCAAATGAGGTATCAATAAGATAATGCTCTCTGTATAAAACTTGAAAATAAAAAAAAAGAAAGTAGTCAATTATTTTGTGAAACGGATCTGTCTAAAGGAGATAAAATAGGCCAGAGAAACATTCGACATGCACCTGAATGATGTTAGAAATTATTGACAGTAAATGAGGTGCATCAAATGTTTCTCTAATATGTTTTATTTCGTACTTTTAGACAAACATTTCACAAAACATTTGTTCAGACTATTTAGATGAACTAAAATACTGGACCTTTACATTGATTCCTGATGAATTACATTTCAATCAATCAAATATCAGTAAAATTTCATGGTTGTTAATTGTGTTTTATTACAAATTTAATGTGTGCGATATTCTGGGATAGGTGTGTATACATGTAAAGATCATGCGCTGTGGCAAGATCTTAAAATTATTGTGAGATGCAGTGTAGACAGTATATACAGGGTGAGTCAGGAGGAAAGGTACATGCTTTGAGGGATGATAGTATTAGTAATTCTGAACAAAAAACTTCATATGGACGTATGCCCTATTCCGAATGGTTTCCGAGATAGAACACATTTAATATAACTTTTGAACACTTTTCTTGAATAACTCGAAAACTGCATCCTCCAGTGACAACGTGTTGTCGCAGTACAAAATTAAACTATATTAAATTTCCTACAAAAAAGGTCCTATTCATTTTTTCTCTAGAGCTAATGGTTTGTGTGAAGAGAGCACGAGATTGTTGAAAAACTCGCTCGACGTGCATGCGCTGTAGCTTACGTAGTTTTTGTAGGCCAATTTGAGGTAGTTTCCTGACTTGATAGACCACAAGTGTCCTGTATCAAACTGTTCGCCTGAACTTGCTCAACATGACTGTGGTACACTGTAAACAGTGTCAATGTGTGTTAGTATAGAAAATAGTACTATCAAACATTGTCACTGTTAACAATGTACCACAGCAGTCCCTCTGCAAGTTCGGGGGTTAGAATAGGCCAGCGGTATTCCTGCCTGTTATGAGGCAAGTAAGAGTCTCAGCGCTTCGGCCTGTATGTGATGGTCCCCTCTCGGGTTTGATCTCCATATTTCCAAATTCTTCCGAAGAGCGAGCCAATTGGGGAAGAGCACCTTACATGGTGCATTGTGTCCATCGTGCATTGAGACCTTTAGCCAGCTTTCTCGTTGTCGCATTGCCATTCCGCTCGTTCTCCATCTCCTGGGGGAGGATACATTCCTGGGTGCGATTTCCGCCATGCACTGTGCAGTGTTGCTTTTTGCAGATACGACAACCATGGACCCCTTGCACCTAATATCCAGCATGGTAGCCTGTGCGTTGTGGTAGTGCTGCCATGTACCCTGTTGGCTGTAGCCCCCTGACAACATAGGGATCGCCCTGCTGATGCCTGCGCCATTAACTCCCCATGTATGCCAATGTGTAGATGCCTATCTCCCTGGGGCAACGGGACTCATGGCAATGGCCACCCTGCCAGGTGGCCCTTGCTGAGGCTGGGCGGCGCCTGTGGGGAGGGCCCTTGGTCAGAGTGGGTGGCATCAGGGCGGATGACTCGCAATGACACATGGTACATCATCTATTGTTGGTGGTCAGCTGCTGGGAGTCTCAAAGCGTTCTCAAGCTCAATTAAACGCTCAGAAATATGATCCCGAATTGATCCCCTCCCTGGCCACATTGTTTGAGGAGCATAAGGCTCAGGATGGCAGTGACACTTATTTACCCCGGTTCATAGTTTGTACGAGAGCTGATGGCAAGCCCTTCAAGTCAACAAAGCTTCAGTTCCTCGTAGAGCATTTAGTGGACAAGTTTGGGGTGGTGGAGGGCTTGTCCAAAATATGCTCTGGGTCAGTATTGATGAAAACGGCATTCTCTGCCCAGTCACGAAGGTTACTGGGTTGTGACAAGTTGGGGGATGTTTCAGTTACCATCACACACCATAAGAGTTTAAACATGTTCCAGATAAATATTTTCCATAGTGATCTTCTTTTGCAGTCTAACAACGAGCTGCATGCCAATTTAATGTGTTGAGGAGTTCATTTCATCTGGCGTGTTCATCGGGTTCTGAAGGATAATCAGATTGCTACTAATGCCTTCATCTTGGCCTTCGCGGGTGTTAAATTACCGGAGAAGGTCAAGGTAATGGTCTACCGCTGTGATGTCAAGCCCTATATCCCTCCCCCGATGCGATGCTTTAAGTGCTGGAAGTTCTGCCATATGTCTTCCCGCTGTACTTCTGGTCTCACATGTCGAGATTGTGGATGCCCATCACATCCCAACACTCCATGTGCGCTGCCTCCCATCTATGTCAACTGTGGAGAGCATCATTCACCTTGCTCACCAGACTGCAGGATTTTACAGAAAGAGCGGAAAATCATGGAATATAAGACCCTGGACTGACTGAGCTATACTAGGGCTAAGAGGAAATATGAATGACTCCATCCTATGCGTATGACTTCCTCATATGCTGCCGCTACGACAACTGTGATAGCCCCATCAGTTCAGTGAATTCCAATCAGCTCACAGAGCCGTACAACTCCACATGCCCACTTGCCCATGGGAGGCCACTACCCACCCTGTTGCTTCTGCACCACCTACCTCGGGAGTAACCCCCCCCCCCCCCCCTTTCCCCACCCACCCATCGGGGATGTCTGCCCCCGCTTCTAAGTCAGAGAAGCATCCAACTTTTTTGGCTCCTCTCACTCGCAACGGGATCCTTGGGTCTCTCCCTTCCCAAGTTTCCACAAGTGGGGAGGATGACATCTGGCAGTGGCATAAGTGCCCACAAGCAGCTGGTCGTAGGGCTTCATGATCCTCCTCCGTCCTGGAGACTCAATCGGTTAAGCCCTCCCAACCAGTGAGACCCAAGCAGTCCAAGAAGAAGACCTCTAAGACGAAGGAACTTGTGGTGGCACCCACCCCACCGCAACCTACAAGCTCTGCGTCTGAGGGCGAGGTAGAGATTCTGGCGTCCACTGAGGACCTAGATCTTTTTGGACTCTCGGACACAATGGATGGTTATCGCACAGGTACTCAATCGGTGGCAGCAGGTGATCCTCGGTCCCTTTACGCCCTTCTCGGCCATGGACAATGTCATCCTCCAGTGGAACGGCAACGGTTTTTCCACCATCAAGCTGAGCTTCGACAACTTCTCAGCCTTCACCCTTTCCTCTGCATTGCTCTTTAGGAAACTTGGTTTCCAGCAATGCGAACCCCCGCCCTCTGTGACTATCAGGGTTATTATAAGAACTGGGCAGCTTATGAGAGGGTATCTGATGGTGTCTGCATCTACGTCTTTCACTCTCTTTACAGTGAGTCTGTCCCTCTACAAAAACCTTTAGAGGCAGTCGCTGTTCGGGTGTGGATGCCTCAGGCTGTAACTGTCTGCAGCCCCTATCTTCCACTGGATTGTGATGTCCTGGCTGCACTGATAGCCCAATTGCCACCACCTTTTCTGTTACTGGGCAGCTTCAACACCCATAACCCTCGGTGGGGTGGATGAGTGGCAACAGGCCGAGGCAGCATTGTTGAGCAAGTGTTGGCACAGCTCAACCTTTCTCTTTCAAATAATGGTGCCTTCACACATTTCAGTATGGTGCATTGTATGTACTCCACCATCAACCTTTCGATCTGCAGCCCTAGCGTATTACCATATGTCCAATGGAGTGTGCATGGCGACTTTTGTGGTAGTGACCACTTTACGATCTTTCTGGCACTGCCACAGCGTCAGTCTTCTGGACGCCCTTGCGGATGGGCTATGAATAAGGCTGACTGGTACTTGTTCACCTACATTGCTGCTATTGAGCCTCTTTTTAATGATGCAATTGATGTGGTGGTTCACTCGCTCACCACCGGCATCATTCCTGCCGCAGAATCTGCCATTCCTCTTCTTCTGGGTCCCGTCGGTGGATGACTGTGTCTTGGTAGTTGCCCAAGATCGCTGAGGTGATTAAAGATCGCAGGCGAGCACTCCAATATTACAAGCAACATCCCTCATTGGAACACCTCATTGCCTTTAAACTGCTCCGTGCCCAAGCCCGCCGCCTCACTCGCCAATGCAAGTGGGAGTGCTGGGAAAGATACGTTTCCACCATTGGCCTTCGTACCTCCCCAACGCAGGTTCGGGCCAAGATTAGGCGACTCTTTGGCTATCGGACCCCCGTCAGTATACCGACACTTTCTCTGAATGGATCAGTCTGTACTGACTGACACAGTTGCAAACCGCCTTGTGGAGCATTTTGCTCAGTTCCGCTTCTGCAAATTACCCACTGGCCTCCTGCTCCCTGAAAGAGCGGTTGGAACATCGGAGCCTTTCATTTAACATGCGTCACCCTGAATTGTACAGTGCTCCGGTCAGTGAGTGGGAATTCCAAAGTGCCCTAGCCGCTTGCCCTGATATGCCTCCCAGGCCAAATCACATCCACTGTCAGATGCTCAAACACCTCTCGGTGGACTGCCAGCGACGCCTCCTAGACCTTTTCAACCGTATCTGGGTTGAGGATGAGTTCCTGTCCCAATGGTGGGAAAGCATCGTAATCCCACTGTTGAAACCTGGCAAGAACCCACTGGAGGTGGACAGTTGCTGCCCCATTAGCCTCACCAATGTTCTTTGCAAGATTCTTGAACACATGGTGAGCCGGAGGTTGATTTGGCTACTTGAGTCCCAGGGCCTTCGGGCTCCATCTCAGGGTGGGTTCCGTAAGGGCCACTCTGCCGCCAATAATCTGGTGTGCCTGGAGTCTGCCATCTGTACAGCCTTTGCCCACCTTCAGCATCTGGTTGCTGTCTTTTTTTGACATACGATACAACATGGCGAAATCACATCCTCTCTACACTTCATGATTGGGGTCTTTGCGATCCGCTCTAGATTTTCATACAAAATTTTCTTTCGGTTTGATCCATCCGCGTGCAAGTTGCGGTCTCCCATAGTTCCTTCAGAGTTCAGGAGATTGGGGTACCGCAAGGATCTATCTTAAGTGTGTTCCTCTTTTTAATTACAATTAATGGGCTCGCTGCAGCAGTGGGAACATCTGTCTCAGCTTCCTTGTATGTTGATGACTTCTGCCTATACTTTAGCTCCACTGGCATGCAGCTACTGAACAGCAGTTGCAGGGCGCTATCCACAAGGTGCAGTCTTGGGCAGTAGTGCATGGCTTCCAGTTTACGGCAGCCAAGACTTGGGTTATGCATTTCTGCCGGCGATGCACCATTCACTCTGAGCCATAGCCTTATCACTCAGACATGGCTTTATCGTGACAGTGAACCTCTTGCTATGGTGGAGACGCACCTGAAACAGATGTGCTGGCGGCATCTTAACGCTCTTCGCTGCTTGAGTCACACCATCTGGGGTGCCGATCAGTCTACCCTTCTACGGCTGTACCAAGCATTAATTCAGTCCCATCTCGATTACAGAGCCTGGCTTATGGTTAGGCATCCCCGTCCTCATTGCGTTTGTTGGACCCCATACTTCACAGTGGGATCCGACTCGCCACTGGACCTTTCCGGACAAGCCCTGTCAACAGCATACTTGTGGAGGCACTTTCCCCTCCATTGTGGTACCAGGTCCAATGATTACTGGCCGCGTATGCTGGACAGGTTTGTGGCTTGCCCGGGCATCGCAATTGTCGTCTCCTGTTCCCTCAGTCAGTCCATCTTCCGAAACGGTGCCCCCGGTCAGGGTGAACGATCACGGTTTGTGTCAGAGCTCTTCTCTCTGGGCTTGAGCTTTTCCCTCTTCCACCTCTTTTCCGGGCCTCTCTGCGTATAACCCCGTAGTGTGTGCTCTGCCCATGCCTTTGGGTGGATTTGGCACAGGGCTCGAAGGACTCAGTCCCTCCTGGGGCCCTCCGCTGCCACTTTCTTTCAGTCGTTGCCGTATTTCAAGGCTCTGACATTGTCTATACTGACGGTTCGATGGTTGTTGGTCATGTCGGTTATGCTCTTACTCTAGGGGATCATTATGAACAACACTCATTGCCAGCTGGCTGCAGTGTTTTCATTGCTGAGCTGGACGCCATCACTCGCGCCCTAGAGTATATCTGCTCCTGCTCCTGCTCAGGTGAGTCCTTTGTTATCTGTAGTGACTCCCTGAGAAGAGTATGAGCTATCGACCAGTGTTTCCCTCGCTCTCGTCTGGTGATGGCTATCCAGGAGTCCCTCCATACTCTTGCCCGTTGCGGCCACTCTGGTCTTTGTGTGGACCCCTGGTCTTGTAGGCATCCCGGGAAATGAATGTGTTGACACGCTGGCCAAACAGGCTGTCAGTGCACAAGCCTTGGAGATTGGCTGTTCGGAGAGTGACCTCAGGTCAGTTTTGCAGCAGAAGGTACTTGGCACCTGGGGTGAAGAATCGCGCACCCTGCCTTCACCCAACAAACTTTGGGCCGTCAAGGAGACTACTGGTGTGTGGCGCTCCTCCTTGTGCAGCTTGTGCAAGGACTCAGCTGTTCTCTGCCGGCTCCACATTGGCCACACCTGGCTGATGCGTGGTCATCTCTTTCACTGTGAGGATCCACCTGTCTGTCGCTGTAGATCAGTGTTGACAGTGGTCCACATCTTGTTGGCCTATCCGTTTTTAACTCCACTCAGGCAGACATTTGCGCTGCCTGATACGCGCCCTGCACTTTTATCAGATGACACTGCAATGGCAGATCTGGTTTTGAGTTTTATTCATGCAGGGGGCTTTTATCGTTCAATCTAATGGTTTGTGTTGAGTCTGGCCTTTGGCCTATGGTTTTAGATTGTGGTTTTTAGTGTGTTTCTTGGCGGTTGGCTTTTTCTTTTTTGTTTTCATGGTCATCCAACCACGGTCACACTCTTCGTGATTTTAATTTCTTTTGTTTCATCTGTGTCTGTATCTTCTTGTCTTGTCATCCCTTGTCATCTGCGTTGTTTGTTTTTATTCTTTGTGGGTGTTTACAGTTCGTGGAAAGAGGGACAGATGGCCCTTGTAGTCTGGTTCCTTCAATCCCACATACCAACCAACCACAGTAGTGTAGAGCAAGTTGAGGCGAACAGTTTGATATGGGATATTTGTGGTCTGAAAAGTCGGGAAACTACCTCAAATTGGTCTACAAAAGCTACGTAAGCTACAGCGAATGCACATCGACTGAGTTTTTCAACATTCGCACACTCTCTTGTTGCTGGAGTGTCGCATCTCCAGACGTTGCTCGCCGTCAGTCGCTTCTGACACTTACGTAGGACATGACCTAAAATAGTCCAGGGATTTGCCAATATCACTGTAATGATACACATGCCAGTCACATGTGATGGATTGCACATTTTGTCACTTACCACTTTCTTGTTCATTGTTACCTTCAGATTCACTGTCACTTACATCTCTATACAAAGAAAAAGATTCTTCTAGTTCACTCTCATCACAGAACTGTGCTTCGTCTTTAGTATCTTGCAAAAGTCACCTCAAGATGCAGTCGTCACTTGCATAGCTTCTGCCTGCCATCTTTGTACAAGCAGAAATTGTATGAAAGCGCACAGTCATTTGCACATGTCGAAGCTTGTGTTCTGCTGTGAAATACAGTGGTCAGCTTCCACTGTTCTGATGGCCAGAGTAAAAAAAATAAACATACAGAAATTGAATGTTTGGCACTGGAGTGAAGCAGAAAATCTTTGTTATATGGGATCCAACATTAGAATGGGAAAGATTAATCCTCACAGTTTTCCAATACTTCCCACACAGTTCCACTCTATACCTCTATTTTTCCTGTATTTATTTATTGTACTTGGATTGTCTATGTACTGATACATTCAGTTGTTTTGTAATATGAACATCTTCCCCACTGTAAGAAAATTTTTTCATAGGACTGATTTATAATTTAGGTTCTGTATTTTGTTTTACAATTGTCAGTTCTATCTTTTATTCTGTTTGTGTTTCATCTTCCATATGTAATACCTCTCCAACCAGGTATTCAATACTCTTATCTCATATTAATTTCACTGCATTGTTATCATCAATTAAATTCAAACTGAAACTTTCTGGCAGATTAAAACTGTGTGCCAGATCGAGACGCGAACTCTGGAACTTTGCCTTTTGCCGGCAAGTACTCTACCAACTGAGCTACCCAAGCACGACTCGTGGCCTGTCCTCACAATTTTACTTCCACCAGTACCTCGTCTCCTACCTTGCAAACTTCACAGAAGTTCTCCTGCAAAACTTGCAGGACTAGCACCACTGGAAGAAAGGATATTGTGGAGACATGGCATAGCCACGGCCTGGGGCATGTTTCTAGAATGAAATTTTCATGCAGCGAGTTAGTCTTGGTCCAGCACACAGTTTTAATCTGCCCGGAAGTTTCATGTCCATGCACACTGCGCTGCAGAGTGAAAATTTCATTATGTAAATTTAAATTGTTATATACACACTGGGCAAAGTTTAATGTTAATTTTTTTTCTGATTTTACTCAAACAATGGAAACTCCAGGTAGTAATGTCGACAAGTAGGAAAAGAAGATAGATAGCTCCTTACCATAAAGAAGGCATGTCAAGTTGCAGACAGGCATGATTAAAAAGCACTCACATGAATCTTTCAATCACAGTCTTCATCAGGAGAGAGAGAGAGAGAGAGAGAGAGAGAGAGAGAGAGAGAGAGAGAGAGAGAGAGAGAGCACCTCACCCACACATAACTGCCAACTCCAACATCTCAGGCCAGAATGCAACATCATCAATCTGGAGGGGGTGGGGAAGGAAAGGGGAAGAGGAAGAGATAGTAGTGGGTGGGTGGGAAGAGAGACGAATGTCATCTGGTGGAGTGTACAGGGACTAGACTTTAACAGGTGCAGCATCAGGAGATTGTGGGGCAGGGAGTTGGAGAAAAAAAGGAACAAAAAAGGAGAACAGTGGGGAAAGATGGGCAGTTGTATTGCCAGAGGGCTGCAAATAAACAGGGTGGGAGGTGAGAATGGAAAGGAGATGATAGAACGTAGGGGGGTGGAAACTGTTGGGTGGAGGATGTGGGGACAGTATTTTACTATAGGCTGAAGCCAGGATAATTAAGGGATTGGAGAATGTGTTGTAAGGATAACTCCAATCTGCACAGTTCAGAAAAACTGGTGGTAGAGGGAAGGATCCACATGGCTGGGGTAGTGAAGAAAGCTGCTAAATGACATGGCTGCTTTCACAGGTGGTCCAGCCCCTGATGTGGTAAAATTGGCAGTGGCACTTGTGGCAATGTTCCCTGCTTTATTTCTTAGTTTGTTGTCCTCGGTGTCGACATACTGGATGAAAACTTAGAGGGTCAAAGTGCAGTACTGTCTACTATAAATAATGTAGATGATAGGTACACATTTGCACTCCACAGTTGTTTACTTTCACTTTTCACAACCTCCCATATACACATTTAATATGGTCAGTGTTCTATGGTTTAACTTTCGATAAACCTCACTAATAGTTTTCAGGCACACATCCAAATACAGCTACAATAGTTTACTGTTGAATACCTTTGAGCAGTAAGAGCCTATCCACAGAGTTCTTGAAGAATAAAAAGGTACTTATGGAAATGGACACTGTCATTTTTAACACACCGCCTAATTGTGTTATACCTATTTCATGGGTGCATTGTTGTTGATCTAACCAACACACGTTTCTCATCTGAAACTCGGCCATAGACTGACTTTTTAGTGACCAAAAATCGGGCCGTTTTATATTGTCACAATAATAGGAGCCGAAACTAAACATTGTTCGAAGTTAAATTTACAGAAATTACAGTGAAAACTTAACTCATTAAATTAACTGAATACATCAAAAAATTGGACCTTTTTTAACAGTTTCTTCTGCTACCAGAGTTGGGCCAAATTATTTGCTTAAATGATGAAATTAACAGATATCATTTTACAAACAATACTTTTGACAAAACTGTTAATTGCTTTGGAATAATTAAGGGCTAGCTTTGCTAACATGTTTTTGAATAGATCCTTTAAGAATACTACTAGTTGTTCCTCCTAATGTTATAATTAGTACAGAATTTATATTTCTTTATATGTCAACCATAGAATTTAAGTTACGAAACATTTACTGATTTTGCCCTATAATGAAAGATACTAACTAGGAATAGTCGAAATAAATTAGAAAATCAATTACATGCCTAAAAGTAAGCACAAAACTAGATCTGGTGTCACATTCTTTAAAACTGAGGGCCAACCTTTCTCTTTTATGAAAATGCAGAGTATACTCACGTCTGTTAATTGTAATTAATTCTAAAATGAACAAATGAATATTAGGGAGGGAGATGGCAAAGCAAGAGTGGAAGTAAAAATATCCCGGCTTGCTTCGTCGCACACTCCCAGTCCCAACCCCAGGAAGACCCAAAACCTGCCCTATCCACCCACACTGCTGCTCCTATTCCACTCTTGTCACAGGTTTACCCTACCCCATCAGGCGTTGGGTCACCTGTGAATGCAGCTGTGTCATTTACCAGCTCTACTGCAACCATGGCACAGCTTTTTATATTGGTATGACCACCAAACAGCAGCCCACTAGGATGAATGGCCACTACCAAACTGTGGCCATGGGCAAAGTAGACCATCCTGTGGCACAACTTGCTGCTGAACGTAACGCACTTGATTCCAATGGCTGCTTCGCTGCCATAACCATCTGGATCCTTCCCCCACTACCAGCTTTTCGGAACTGTGCAGATTGGAGTTATCCTTACAACACATTCTCTGATCCCATAATTATCCTGGCCTCAACCTATGGTAACATACTTTCCCCTCACCCTCCACCCAAAAGTTTCCACCCCCTGTCATCTCTTCCCCATTCTTGTCTCCTACCCTGTTTATTTGCAGCCCTCTCCCAATGAATCTGCCTATCTTTCCCTTCTCTCCCCCCCCCCCCCCCCCCCCACCACTTCACTGCCCCACAATCTCCATGCTGCACCTTTTGAGGTGTAATCCCTGTGCACTCCACCATCAGCCTTCCCCCCTCCTCCCCTTACCCCACCCGTACACTATTATGCCTTCCCCTTCCCTGTCTCCTACATAATGCTTCTTGCATTCTATGTGATGTTGCAGTCCGGCCGAAGATGCTGGAGTTGGTCATTGTGTGTGTGTGTGTGTGTGTGTGTGTGTGTGTGTGTGTGTGTGTGTGTGTTTACTTACAAGGGCTGTGGCCAAAAGCTTCATGTGAGTGTCTTTTAACCATGCCTGTCTGCATTTTGACATGTCTTCTTTATGGTGAGTAGCAATCGATCTTTCCCTACACTGTTTTTCTTTATGGGTGTTCTTTTCTTTTCTTTTCTTTTCTTTTCTTTTCTTCCTCTGTAACTTTAACACATTTAATTATGTTGCCACTGCACTTGTAGCTTAACCATATTTATCTGTATGTATGTATACATCTTCAGTAGCTATGCCTCTGTCAAATCCGGCTAAAAAGTGTTGTTTAAAGTAGACTACTTTAAATGATGCAGTCTACACCAGGTTTACAGTTCAAAAACTATACTGGCACTTCGATGGTGAATAACCTAAGGTTTATGGCCAGATTCTGTCTCACTAAAATTATTCTCAGTAAATCGGCTAGCCACATACTACACGTGATCTATAAAGTGTTTGTTTGAATGCTGTAATCTTACACTGAAGTGAGACAAAAGTTCGTGTGCGACAAACAAAAAACTAACACAGTTCTTTTGAATCTCTAGTGTTGAAGTTGAATGGTCATGTCAACACAAAATGATGTGCGCATTAAGTAACTATTATAGGTAGCACAGTTTGATAAAATTGTCACAGCAGATGATGATCATTACTAAAGATTAATACTGTTGATGTGAATAATTACCAGATAACAGTAACTTTTAAAAAAAGGTCACTGGACCAAGGAGTGAAGGCCCAGACTTGAAATCTAGATAAATTGCAGTACATTTCCTGACTTGTGAACGGCACTAAATCATCTGTGATATTTGTGCCAAAATTTTAGGCTCACATCTTGCTCATATCATAACCTTCCGCAGACTGATATCAAGTGGCTTCCATTACTAC